>NW_025766747.1:0-1350645 GCF_003918875.1 Haliotis rubra | reverse complement strand
CAGACAGCTATACAGCTATTGTTAGCATATACAGACAGATATACAGATATTGTGAGCATATACAGACATATATACAGATATCTGTTAGCATATACAGACAGATATAGACATATAGCTGTTTTAATAAACAGACAGATATACAGATATTGTTAGCATATACAGACAGATATACAGATATTGTTAGCATATACAGACAGATATACAAATATTGTTGGCATATACAGACAGATATACAGCTATTGTTAGCATACAGACATATATACAGATATTGTTAGCATATACAGAGAGATATACAGATATATAGTTAGGCAGATATATACAGATATTGTTAGCATATACAGACAGACATACAAATATTGTTAGCATATACAGACAGATATACATATATAGTTAGCATATACAGACAGATATACAGCTATTGTTAGCATACACAGACATATATGCAGATATTGTTAGCATATACAGGCAGATATACAGATATATACAGCAGATATACAGATATTGATAGCATATACAGACAGAGATACATATATTGTTAGCATATACAGGCAGATATACATATATTGTTATATACAGACATATATACAGATATTGTTAGCATATACAGACAGATATACAGATATTGTTAGCATATATACAGATATACAGGTATTGTTAGCATATACAGAGAAATATACAGGTATAGTTAGCATATGCAGACAGATATACTGATATAGTTAGCATATGCAGACAGATATACAGCTATTGTTAGCATATACAGACATATATACAGCTATTGTTAGCATATACAGACAGATATACAGATATTGTTAGCATATACAGACAGATATACAGCAGATATGGGTAGCATTTAGATATACAGATATTGTTAGCATATACAGACAGATATACAGATATTGTTAGCATATACAGACAGATATACAGATATTGTTAGCATATACAGACAGATATACATATATTGTTAGCATATGCAGACAGATATACAGATATTGTTAGCATATACAGACAGATATACTGACAGAGCATATAGACAAATATACAGCTGTTGTTAGCATATACAGACAGATATACAGCTATTGTTAGCATATACAGAACAGATATACAGATATTGTTAGCATATACAGACAGATATACAGATATTGTTAGCATATACAGACAGATATACATATATTGTTTGCATAAACAGACAGATATACAGATATTGTGGGCAGTATACAGACAGATATACAGATATTGTGAGCATATACAGACAGATATACATATATTGTTAGCATATACAGACAGATATACAGCTATTGTTAGCATACACAGACATATATGCAGATATTGTTAGCATATACAGGCAGATATACAGATATATACAGGCAGATATACAGATATTGATAGCATATACAGACAGATATACATATATTGTTAGCATATACAGGCAGATATACATATATTGTTAGCATATACAGACATATATACAGATATTGTTAGCATATACAGACAGATATACAGATATTGTTAGCATATATATACAGATATACAGGTATTGTTAGCATATACAGAGAAATATACCGATATAGTTAGCATATGCAGACAGATATACTGATATAGTTAGCATATGCAGACAGATATACAGCATATGTGTTATGCATATACAGACATATATACAGCTATTATTAGCATATACAGACAGATATACAGATTTTGTTAGCATATACCGACAGATATACAGACATAGGTAGCATTTAGAGACATACAGATATTGTTAGCATATGCAGACAGATATACTGATATAGTTAGCATATGCAGACAGATATACAAATATTGTTAGCATCTACAGACAGATATACAAATATTGTTAGCATATGCAGACAGATATACAAGTATTGTTTGCATATACAGACAGATATACAGATATTGTTTGCATAAACAGACAGATATACAGATATTGTGGGCCTATACAGACAGATATACAGATATTGTGAGCCTATACAGACAGATATACAGCTGTTGTTAGCATATTCAGACAGCTATACAGCTATTGTTAGCATATACAGACAGATATACAGATATTGGGAGCCTATACAGACATATATGCAGATACTGTTAGCATATACAGACAGATATACATATATTGTTGGCATATACAGACAGATATACAGCTATTGTTAGCATATACAGACATATATGCAGATATTGTTAGCATATACAGGCAGATATACAGATATATACAGGCAGATATACAGATATTGTTAGCATATACAGACAGAGATACATATATTGTAAGCATATACAGGCAGATATACATATATTGTTAGCATATACAGACATATATACAGATATTGTTAGCATATACAGACAGATATACAGATATTGTTAGCATATACAGACATATATACAGGTATTGTTAGCACATACAGACATATACAAATATTGTTAGCATATACAATCAGATATACAGCTATTGTTAGCATATGCAGACAGATATACAAATATTGTTTGCATATACAGACAGATATACTGATATAGTTAGCATATGCAGACAGATATACAGCTATTGTTAGCATATACAGACATATATGCAGATATTGTTAGCATATACAGGCAGATATACAGATATATACAGGCAGATATACAGATATTGTTAGTATATACAGACAGAGATACATATATTGTTAGCATATACAGGCAGATGTACATATATTGTTAGCATATACAGACATATATACATATATTGTTAGCATATACAGACAGATATACAGATATTGTTAGCATATACAGACAGATATACAGATATTGTTAGCATATATATACAGATATACAGGTATTGTTAGCATATACAGAGAAATATACAGATATAGTTAGCATATGCAGACAGATATACTGATATAGTTAGCATATGCAGACAGATATACAGCTATTGTTAGCATATACAGACATATATACAGCTATTGTTAGCATATACAGACAGATATACAGATTTTGTTAGCATATACAGACAGATATACAGACATAGGTAGCATTTAGAGACATACAGATATTGTTAGCATATGCAGACAGATATACTGATATAGTTAGCATATGCAGACAGATATACAAATATTGTTAGCATCTACAGACAGATATACAAATATTGTTAGCATATGCAGACAGATATACAAATATTGTTAGCATATACAGACAGATATACTGATATAGTTAGCATATGCAGACAGATATACAGCTATTGTTAGCATATACAGACAGATATACAGCTATTGTTAGCATATACAGACAGATATACAGATATTGTGAGCATATACAGATATTGTTAGCATATATATACAGACATATATGCAGATACTGTTAGCATATACAGACAGATATACATATATTGTTTGCATAAACAGACAGATATACAGATATACAGATATTGTGGGCCCATACAGACAGATATACAGATATTGTGAGCATATACAGACAGATATACATATATTGTTAGCATATACAGACAGATATACAGCTATTGTTAGCATATACAGACATATATACAGATATTGTTCGCATATACAGGCAGATATACAGATATATACATGCAGACATATACAGATATTGATAGCATATACAGACAGATATACAGATATTGTTAGCATATACAGGCAGATATACATATATTGTTAGCATATACAGACATATATACAGATATTGTTAGCATATACAGACAGATATACAGATATTGTTAGCATATATATA
This sequence comes from Haliotis rubra, assembly GCF_003918875.1. NCBI lineage: Eukaryota > Metazoa > Mollusca > Gastropoda > Lepetellida > Haliotidae > Haliotis > Haliotis rubra. The sequence goes on along the minus strand of NW_025766747.1, from coordinate 1,346,925 downwards.
CAGATATACAGGTATTGTTAGCATATACAGAGAAATATACAGATATAGTTAGCATATGCAGACAGATATACTGATATAGTTAGCATATGCAGACAGATATACAGCTATTGTTAGCATATACAGACAGATATACAGCTATTGTTAGCATATACAGACAGATATACAGATATTGTTAGCATATACAGACATATATGCAGATACTGTTAGCATATACAGACAGATATACATATATTGTTTGCATAAACAGACAGATATACAGATATTGTGGGCCTATACAGACAGATATACAGATATTGTGAGCATATACAGACAGATATACATATATTGTTGGCATATACAGACAGATATACAGCTATTGTTAGCATACACAGACATATATGCAGATATTGTTAGCATATACAGGCAGATATACAGATATATACAGGCAGATATACAGATATTGATAGCATATACAGACAGAGATACATATATTGTTAGCATATACAGGCAGATATACATATATTGTTAGCATATACAGACATATATACAGATATTGTTAGCATATATACAGACAGATATACAGATATTGTTAGCATATATATACAGATATACAGGTATTGTTAGCATATACAGAGAAATATACAGGTATAGTTAGCATATGCAGACAGATATACTGATATAGTTAGCATATGCAGACAGATATACAGCTATTGTTAGCATATACAGACATATATACAGCTATTATTAGCATATACAGACAGATATACAGATTTTGTTAGCATATACCTGACAGATATACAGACATAGGTAGCATTTAGAGACATACAGATATTGTTAGCATATGCAGACAGATATACTGATATAGTTAGCATATACAGACAGATATACAAATATTGTTAGCATCTACAGACAGATATACAAATATTGTTAGCATATGCAGACAGATATACAAGTATTGTTTGCATATACAGACAGATATACAGATATTGTTAGCATATGCAGACAGATATACAGATATTGTTATACAGACAGATATACAGACATTGTGAGCCTATACAGACAGATATACAGCTGTTGTTAGCATATACAGACAGCTATACAGCTATTGTTAGCATATACAGACAGATATACAGATATTGTTAGCATATACAGACATATATGCAGATACTGTTAGCATATACAGACAGATATACATATATTGTTAGCATATACAGACAGATATACAGCTATTGTTATACAGACATATATGCAGATATTGTTAGCATATACAGGCAGATATACAGATTATATACAGGCAGATATACAGATATTGTTAGCATATACAGACAGAGATACATATATTGTAAGCATATACAGACAGATATACATATATTGTTAGCATATACAGACATATATACAAATATTGTTAGCATATACAGACAGATATACAGATATTGTTAGCATATACAGACATATATACAGGTATTGTTAGCATATACAGAGAAATATACAGATATAGTTAGCATATGCAGACAGATATACTGATATAGTTAGCATATGCAGACAGATATACAAATATTGTTTGCATATACAGACAGATATACTGATATAGTTAGCATATGCAGACAGATATACAGCTATTGTTAGCATATACAGACATATATGCAGATATTGTTAGCATATACAGGCAGATATACAGATATATACAGGCAGATATACAGATATTGTTAGTATATACAGACAGAGATACATATATTGTTAGCATATACAGGCAGATGTACATATATTGTTAGCATATACAGACATATATACATATATTGTTAGCATATACAGACAGATATACAGATATTGTTAGCATATACAGACAGATATACAGATATTGTTAGCATATATATACAGATATACAGGTATTGTTAGCATATACAGAGAAATATACAGATATAGTTAGCATATGCAGACAGATATACTGATATAGTTAGCATATGCAGACAGATATACAGCTATTGTTAGCATATACAGACATATATACAGCTATTGTTAGCATATACAGACAGATATACAGATTTTGTTAGCATATACAGACAGATATACAGACATAGGTAGCATTTAGAGACATACAGATATTGTTAGCATATGCAGACAGATATACTGATATAGTTAGCATATGCAGACAGATATACAAATATTGTTAGCATCTACAGACAGATATACAAATATTGTTAGCATATGCAGACAGATATACAAATATTGTTAGCATATACAGACAGATATACTGATATAGTTAGCACATGCAGACAAATATTGTTAGCATATACAGACAGATATACAGCTATTGTTATATATACAGAAATATACAGATATTGTGAGCCTATACAGACAGATATGCATTGTGTTGCATATAACAGACAGATATACAGATATTGTTTGCATATACAGACAGATATACAGATATTGTGGGCCTATACAGACAGATATACAGATATTGTGAGCATATACAGACAGATATACATATATTGTTGGCATATACAGACAGATATACAGCTATTGTTAGCATACACAGACATATATGCAGATATTGTTAGCATATACAGGCAGATATACAGATATATACAGGCAGATATACAGATATTGATAGCATATACAGACAGAGATACATATATTGTTAGCATATACAGGCAGATATACATATATTGTTAGCATATACAGACATATATACAGATATTGTTAGCATATACAGACAGATATACAGATATTGTTAGCATATATATACAGATATACAGGTATTGTTAGCATATACAGAGAAATATACAGATATAGTTAGCATATGCAGACAGATATACTGATATAGTTAGCATATGCAGACAGATATACAGCTATTGTTAGCATATACAGACATATATACAGCTATTATTAGCATATACAGACAGATATACAGATTTTGTTAGCATATACCGACAGATATACAGACATAGGTAGCATTTAGAGACATACAGATATTGTTAGCATATGCAGACAGATATACTGATATAGTTAGCATATGCAGACAGATATACAAATATTGTTAGCATATACAGACAGATATACAAATATTGTTAGCATATGCAGACAGATATACAAGTATTGTTTGCATATACAGACAGATATACAGATATTGTTTGCATAAACAGACAGATATACAGATATTGTGGGCCTATACAGACAGATATACAGATATTGTGAGCCTATATACAGACAGATATACAGCAGATATTGTTAGCATATACAGACAGATATACAGCTATTGTTAGCATATACAGACAGATATACAGATATTGATATACAGATATTGGGGAGCCTATACAGACATATATGCAGATACTGTTAGCATATACAGACAGATATACATATATTGTTGGCATATACAGACAGATATACAGCTATTGTTAGCATATACAGACATATATGCAGATATTGTTAGCATATACAGGCAGATATACAGATATATACAGGCAGATATACAGATATTGTTAGCATATACAGACAGAGATACATATATTGTACAAGCAGATATACAGTTAGCATATACAGACATATACAGATATTGTTAGCATATACAGACAGATATACAGATATTGTTAGCATATACAGACAGATATACAGATATTGTTAGCATATACAGACATATATACAGGTATTGTTAGCATATACAGACAGATATACAGCTATTGTTAGCATATACAGACAGATATACAAATATTGTTTGCATATACAGACAGATATACAAATATTGTTAGCATATACAGACAGATATACAGCTATTGTTAGCATATACAGACATATATGCAGCTATTGTTAGCATATACAGACATATATGCAGATATTGTTAGCATATACAGGCAGATATACAGATATATACAGGCAGATATACAGATATTGTTAGCATATACAGGCAGATGTACATATATTGTTAGCATATACAGACATATATACATATATTGTTAGCATATACAGACAGATATACAGATATTGTTAGCATATACAGACAGATATACAGATATTGTTAGCATATATATACAGATATACAGGTATTGTTAGCATATACAGAGAAATATACAGATATAGTTAGCATATGCAGACAGATATACTGATATAGTTAGCATATGCAGACAGATATACAGCTATTGTTAGCATATACAGACATATATACAGCTATTGTTAGCATATACAGACAGATATACAGATTTTGTTAGCATATACAGACAGATATACAGACATAGGTAGCATTTAGAGACATACAGATATTGTTAGCATATGCAGACAGATATACTGATATAGTTAGCATATGCAGACAGATATACAAATATTGTTAGCATCTACAGACAGATATACAGCTATTGTTAGCATATACAGACAGATATACAAATATTGTTAGCATATACAGACAGATATAGTGATATAGTTAGCATATACAGACAGATATACAGATATTGTTTGCATAAACAGACAGATATACAGATATTGTGGGCCTATACAGACAGATATACAGATATTGTTAGCATATACAGACAGATATACATATATTGTTTGCATATACAGACAGATATACAGCTATTGTTAGCATACACAGACATATATGCAGATATTGTTAGCATATACAGGCAGATATACAGATATATACAGGCAGATATACAGATATTGATAGCATATGCAGACAGAGATACATATATTGTTAGCATATACAGGCAGATATACATATATTGTTAGCATATACAGACATATATACAGATATTGTTAGCATATACAGACAGATATACAGATATTGTTAGCATATATATACAGATATACAGGTATTGTTAGCATATACAGAGAAATATACAGGTATAGTTAGCATATGCAGACAGATATACTGATATAGTTAGCATATGCAGACAGATATACAGCTATTGTTAGCATATACAGACATATATACAGCTATTATTAGCATATACAGACAGATATACAGATTTTGTTAGCATATACCGACAGATATACAGACATGGGTAGCATTTAGAGACATACAGATATTGTTAGCATATGCAGACAGATATACTGATATAGTTAGCATATGCAGACAGATATACAAATATTGTTAGCATCTACAGACAGATATACAAATATTGTTAGCATATGCAGACAGATATACAAATATTGTTAGCATATACAGACAGATATACTGACATAGTTAGCATATGCAGACAAATATACAGCTATTGTTAGCATATACAGACAGATATACAAATATTGTTAGCATATACAGACAGGTATAGTGATATAGTTAGCATATATACACAGATATACAGATATTGTTTGCATAAACAGACAGATATACAGATATTGTGGGCCTATACAGACAGATATACAGATATTGTGAGCCTATACAGACAGATATACAGCTGTTGTTAGCATATACAGACAGCTATACAGCTATTGTTAGCATATACAGAAAGATATACAGATATTGTGAGCCTATACAGACATATATGCAGATACTGTTAGCATATACAGACAGATATACATATATTGTTTGCATAAACAGACAGATATACAGATATTGTGGGCCTATACAGACAGATATACAGATATTGTGAGCATATACAGACAGATATACATATATTGTTGGCATATACAGACAGATATACAGCTATTGTTAGCATACACAGACATATATGCAGATATTGTTAGCATATACAGACAGATATACAGATATATACAGGCAGATATACAGATATTGATAGCATATACAGACAGAGATACATATATTGTTAGCATATACAGACAGATATACATATATTGTTGGCATATACAGACAGATATACAGCTATTGTTAGCATACACAGACATATATGCAGATATTGTTAGCATATACAGGCAGATATACAGATATATACATGCAGATATACAGATATTGATAGCATATACAGACAGAGATACATATATTGTTAGCATATACAGGCAGATATACATATATTGTTAGCATATACAGACATATATACAGATATTGTTAGCATATACAGACAGATATACAGATATTGTTAGCATATATATACAGATATACAGGTATTGTTAGCATATACAGAGAAATATACAGGTATAGTTAGCATATGCAGACAGATATACTGATATAGTTAGCATATGCAGACAGATATACAGCTATTGTTAGCATATACAGACATATATACAGCTATTATTAGCATATACAGACAGATATACAGATTTTGTTAGCATATACCGACAGATATACAGACATGGGTAGCATTTAGAGACATACAGATATTGTTAGCATATGCAGACAGATATACTGATATAGTTAGCATATGCAGACAGATATACAAATATTGTTAGCATCTACAGACAGATATACAAATATTGTTAGCATATGCAGACAGATATACAAATATTGTTAGCATATACAGACAGATATACTGATATAGTTAGCATATGCAGACAAATATACAGCTATTGTTAGCATATACAGACAGATATACAGCTATTGTTAGCATATACAGAAAGATATACAGATATTGTGAGCCTATACAGACATATATGCAGATACTGTTAGCATATACAGACAGATATACATATATTGTTTGCATAAACAGACAGATATACAGATATTGTGGGCCTATACAGACAGATATACAGATATTGTGAGCATATACAGACAGATATACATATATTGTTGGCATATACAGACAGATATACAGCTATTGTTAGCATACACAGACATATATGCAGATATTGTTAGCATATACAGGCAGATATACAGATATATACAGGCAGATATACAGATATTGATAGCATATACAGACAGAGATACATATATTGTTAGCATATACAGGCAGATATACATATATTGTTAGCATATACAGACATATATACAGATATTGTTAGCATATACAGACAGATATACAGATATTGTTAGCATATATATACAGATATACAGGTATTGTTAGCATATACAGAGAAATATACCGGTATAGTTAGCATATGCAGACAGATATACTGATATAGTTAGCATATGCAGACAGATATACAGCTATTGTTAGCATATACAGACATATATACAGCTATTATTAGCATATACAGACAGATATACAGATTTTGTTAGCATATACAGACAGATATACAGACATAGGTAGCATTTAGAGACATACAGATATTGTTAGCATATGCAGACAGATATACTGATATAGTTAGCATATGCAGACAGATATACAAATATTGTTAGCATCTACAGACAGATATACAAATATTGTTAGCATATGCAGACAGATATACAAATATTGTTAGCATATACAGACAGATATACTGATATAGTTAGCATATGCAGACAAATATACAGCTATTGTTAGCATATACAGACAGATATACAAATATTGTTAGCATATACAGACAGTTATAGTGATATAGTTAGCATATACAGACAGATATACAGATATTGTTTGCATAAACAGACAGATATACAGATATTGTGGGCCTATACAGACAGATATACAGATATTGTGAGCCTATACAGACAGATATACAGCTGTTGTTAGCATATACAGACAGATATACAGCTATTGTTAGCATATACAGACATATATGCAGATATTGTTAGCATATACAGGCAGATATACAGATATATACAGGCAGATATACAGATATTGTTAGCATATACAGACAGAGATACATATATTGTAAGCATATACAGGCAGATATACATATATTGTTAGCATATACAGACATATATACAGATATTGTTAGCATATACAGACAGATATACAGATATTGTTAGCATATACAGACATATATACAGGTATTGTTAGCATATACAGACAGATATACAAATATTGTTAGCATATACAATCAGATATACAGCTATTGTTAGCATATGCAGACAGATATACAAATATTGTTAGGATCTACAGACAGATATCCAATATTGTTAGCATATGCAGACAGATATACAAATATTGTTAGGATATACAGACATATATACAGCTATTGTTAGCATATACAGACAGATATACAGATATTGTTAGCATATACAGACAGATATACAGATATTGTTTGCATATACAGACATATATGCAGATATTGTTAGCATATACAGAGAGATGTACATATATTATTGGCATATACAGACAGATATGCAGCTATTGTTAGCATACACAGACATATATGCAGATATTGTTAGCATATACAGCAGATATACAGATATATACAGGCAGATATACAGATATTGTTAGCATATACAGACAGAGATACATATATTGTTTGCATATACAGGCAGATATACATATATTGTTAGCATATACAGACATATATACAGATATTGTTAGCATATACAGACAGATATACAGATATTGTTAGCATATATATACAGATATACAGGTATTGTTAGCATATACAGAGAAATATACAGATATAGTTAGCATATGCAGACAGATATACTGATATAGTTAGCATATGCAGACAGATATACAGCTATTGTTAGCATATACAGACATATATACAGCTATTATTAGCATATACAGACAGATATACAGATTTTGTTAGCATATACTGACAGATATACAGACATAGGTAGCATTTAGAGACATACAGATATTGTTAGCATATGCAGACAGATATACTGATATAGTTAGCATATGCAGACAGATATACAAATATTGTTAGCATCTACAGACAGATATACAAATATTGTTAGCATATGCAGACAGATATACAAATATTGTTTGCATATACAGACAGATATACTGATATAGTTAGCATATGCAGACAGATATACAGCTATTGTTAGCATATACAGACAGATATAAAGCTATTGTAAGCATATACAGACAGATATACAAACATTGTTAGCATATACAGACAGGTATAGTGATATAGTTAGCATATACAGACAGATATACAGATATTGTTTGCATAAACAGACAGATATACAGATATTGTGGGCCTATACAGACAGATATACAGATATTGTTAGCATATACAGACAGATATACAGCTGTTGTTAGCATATGCAGACAGCTATACAGCTATTGTTAGCATATACAGACAGATATACAGATATTGTGAGCCTATACAGACATATATGCAGATATTGTTAGCATATACAGACAGATATACATATATTGTTGGCATATACAGACAGATATACAGCTATTGTTAGCATATACAGACATATATGCAGATATTGTTAGCATATACAGGCAGATATATAGATATATACAGGCAGATATACAGATATTGTTAGCATATACAGACAGAGATACATATATTGTTAGCATATACAGGCAGATATACATATATTGTTAGCATATACAGACATATATACAGATATTGTTAGCACATACAGACAGATATACAGATATTGTTAGCATATATATACAGATATACAGGTATTGTTAGCATATACAGAGAAATATACAGATATAGTTAGCATATGCAGACAGATATACTGATATAGTTAGCATATGCAGACAGATATACAAATATTGTTTGGATCTACAGACAGATATACTGATATAGTTAGCATATGCAGACAGATATACAGCTATTGTTAGCATATACAGACATATATACAGCTATTATTAGCATATACAGACAGATATACAGATTTTGTTAGCATATACTGACAGATATACAGACATAGGTAGCATTTAGAGACATACAGATATTGTTAGCATATGCAGACAGATATACTGATATAGTTAGCATATGCAGACAGATATACAAATATTGTTAGCATCTACAGACAGATATACAAATATTGTTAGCATATGCAGACAGATATACAAATATTGTTTGCATATACAGACAGATACACTGATATAATTAGCATATGCAGACAGATATACAGCTATTGTTAGCATATACAGACAGATATAAAGCTGTTGTAAGCATATACAGACAGATATACAAATATTGTTAGCATATACAGACAGGTATAGTGATATAGTTAGCATATACAGACAGATATACAGATATTGTTTGCATAAACAGACAGATATACAGATATTGTGGGCCTATACAGACAGATATACAGATATTGTGAGCCTATACAGACAGATATACAGCTGTTGTTAGCATATACAGACAGCTATACAGCTATTGTTAGCATATACAGACATATATGCAGATATTGTTAGCATATACAGGCAGATATATAGATATATACAGGCAGATATACAGATATTGTTAGCATATACAGACAGAGATACATATATTGTTAGCATATACAGGCAGATATACATATATTGTTAGCATATACAGACATATATACAGATATTGTTAGCACATACAGACAGATATACAGATATTGTTAGCATATATATACAGATATACAGGTATTGTAAGCATATACAGAGAAATATACAGATATAGTTAGCATATGCAGACAGATATACTGATATAGTTAGCATATGCAGACAGATATACAAATATTGTTTGGATCTACAGACAGATATACTGATATAGTTAGCATATGCAGACAGATATACAGCTATTGTTAGCATATACAGAGATATGTACAGCTATTGTTAGCATATACAGACAGATATACAAATATTGTTAGCATATACAGACAGATATACAGATATTGTTAGCATATGCAGACAGATATACAAATATTGTTAGGATCTACAGACAGATATACAAATATTGTTAGCATATGCAGACAGATATACAAATATTGTACGCATATACAGACAGATATACAGATATTGTTAGCATATACGGATATACAAATATTGTTAGCATATACAGACAGATATACAGATATTGTTTGCATAAACAGACATATATGCAGATTTTGCTAGCATATACAGACAGATATACATATATTATTGGCATATACAGACAGATATACAGCTATTGTTAGCATACACAGACATGTATGCAGATATTGTTAGCATATACAGGCAGATATACAGATATATACAGGCAGATATACAGATATTGTTAGCATATACAGACAGAGATACATATATTGTTAGCATATACAGGCAGATATACATATATTGTTAGCATATACAGACAGATATACAGATATTGTTAGCATATACAGACAGATATACAGATATTGTTGGCATATATATACAGATATACAGGTATTGTTAGCATATACAGAGAAATATACAGATATAGTTAGCATATGCAGACAGATATACTGATATAGTTAGCATATGCAGACAGATATACAGCTATTGTTAGCATATACAGACATATATACAGCTATTATTAGCATATACAGACAGATATACAGATTTTGTTAGCATATACCGACAGATATACAGACATAGGTAGCATTTAGAGACATACAGATATTGTTAGCATATGCAGACAGATATACTGATATAGTTAGCATATGCAGACAGATATACAAATATTGTTAGCATCTACAGACAGATATACAAATATTGTTAGCATATGCAGACAGATATACAAATATTGTTTGCATATACAGACAGATATACAGATATTGTTAGCATATACAGATATATAAATATTGTTAGCATACACATACAGATATACAGATATTGTTTGCATATACAGACATATATGCAGATATGGTTAGCATATACAGACAGATATACATGTATTGTTAGCATATACAGACAGATATACAGCTATTGTTAGCATACACAGACATATATGCAGATATTGTTAGCATATACAGGCAGATATACAGATATATACAGGCAGATATACAGATATTGTTAGCATATACAGACAGAGATACATATATTGTTAGCATTTACAGGCAGATATACATATATTGTTAGCATATACAGACATATATACAGATATTGTTAGCATATACAGACAGATATACAGATATTGTTAGCATATATATACAGATATACAGGTATTGTTAGCATATACAGAGAAATATACAGATATAGTTAGCATATGCAGACAGATATACAGCTATTGTTAGCATATACAGACATAGATACAGCTATTGTTAGCATATACAGACAGATATACTAATATTGTTAGCATATACAGATATACAAATATTGTTAGCATATACAGACAGATATACAGATATTGTTTACATATACAGACATATATGCAGATATTGTTAGCATATACAGACAGATATACATATATTGTTGGCATATACAAACAGATATATTGTTAGCATATACAGAGAAATATACAGATATAGTTAGCATATGCAGACAGATATACAGCTATTGTTAGCATATACAGACATATATACAGCTATTGTTAGCATATAGAGACATACAGATATTGTTAGCATATGCAGACAGATATACAGATATTGTTAGCATATACAGAGCCTATTCAGACAGATATACAGCTATTGTTATCATATAGAGACATACAGATATTGTTAGCATATGCAGACAAATATACAGATATTGTTTGCATATACAGACAGATATACAGCTATTGGTAGCATATACAGACAGATATACAGATATTGTTAGCATATACAGACAGATATACAGCTATTGGTAGCATATACAGACAGATATACAGATATTGTTAGCATATAGAGACATACAGATATTCTTAGCATATGCAGACAGATATACTGATATAGTTAGCATACAGAGACATACAGATATTGTTAGCATATAGAGACATACAGATATTGTTAGCATATGCAGATAGATATACTATATAGTTAGCATATGCAGACAGATATACTGATATAGTTTGCATATGCAGACAGATATAGATATAATCCGTCCAAACAATGACACAACTAAGTTTTTAAAGCACACCGTTTGGTCGGAATAGTCCGACATGACTGTCGGGAATAACCCGACAAGGGTGTTCGGACGAGTCGACAAGAGTGACAAAATGACATGAACGGTTCTTTGTTGCTATTACTTATTGCTTCATATTATATATATAATGAAACACAACAGGAATTGCAGATGTAGCGTCAGCTGTTTGGTTGTTTTGTACATCCTGATGTATTAGTTGTTCTTGGAGTTGTTCTAATAGGTATGCATGATTATTAATTGTACTTGTTAAACTGGAGATTTTGTTTTTGGATTTAGTGACTGAAATGGTCAGGAGTAGAACGACAAAAACTAGTTAAAGATAATTTACAACAATCAGTTGAAATCACGTTTGGGGATGTTAATAAGATCTGCTTAGGACAAATGACAAAGTTAGACAAACTAACTTCAATACATATAGATCAGTATATGCTGTCCTATACCAACTTCTCAGTATGTTAGAGACCCGTGAACGTCAGGGTTAGAATAGGTCTTCAATAACCCATGCTTGTGGTAAGAGGCGACTAACGGGATCGGTGGTCAGGCTCGCTGACTTGGTTGACACATGTCATCATATCCCAGTTGCGTAGATTGATGCTCATTCTGTTGATCACTGCATTGTCTAGCCAAGAGACGATTATTTACAGGCCGCCGTCATAAAGCTGGAATATTGCTGAGTGAGGCGTTAAACAACAAACCAACCAATTGTTTTTAGTTACATTTGATACACCGTATACTAAATTGCAAATTGGATGGACGCAAGTGACTAACGTTCCTTCAAGAAACCCTTTCTCACCAGTGACTGGAGTTATAGGCAGTAATTGGCTGTTACTGAATCACGAAGTATGCATATTGGAACACTAGTAATAATTTGATAATACGAGCATATGCGTCCTACTGGCGTCCTACCGAATTCGCTATTCCTTTTTGTGCTCTTCTTGAGCAAAATTCACTGATCACGACCTACGTCTTCGAAAACCACAGTTGTGAACAGAATCCAGCTATGACATCATTTCTTGTGACGTCACCTCGACCTTACGTTGCAATAAAATTCGAATGACGTCATCATGTCATGAGGATGGCATAGGGATAAACACTTTCCATGAGTGCTTTTAAGGAATGTGATAGTTCATAGATCGATAGTTGTAAGTTGTAGGGAAATGCAATTGTGATTAGCTATTTTGTTCCCAGGGTGGAGGTCGATATTATGGTGATATTACGACTCGACTTCTAATTTGAAGCAAAAAGTGAACCTAGAAATCTGTACGCAAAAATATCCAGTCTTAAACCAACCAACAAAGAAGACATGTTGTACAAAAAACCTTAACATGAAAATACAACTTACTGCATACTAATCTAAATGATTTTCCACAGTAAACTGGCTGTGTACAGTTCACTGGCAGTACACTTACAGTGGCAGTATCAAATACAATAACAACCAGGAAGTAACAGCGTCGGAGTCTGATAATAATATCAGCTTAGCTTACATGAAACAGTAATACGTGCCTGACAACTAATTGTTGTTAACACGCAATGTTATGATCTTCTGCTGAATCTTAACAAAAACGATGCAATACAGTTACAATATTGTTTTACAATACATTACAATTACATATACAACTGTTAACTTCGTTCATGTGTAATACCATGTTCATGATTGTTATTTACATTGTGAAACTGGTATTGTTTCCTCGTGCAACATTGACATGCGAGAATAGAAGAAGGCAACAATAGTATTAGCAACTAATGCAAGAGGTTTTGGGGACTTTCAGACAGAACACTTGGTGAACAATATGCGTGTGCAATTAGTATATACATTCCCGAGCATTCGGAGCTGTATGGCAGTAATCTAGAATCTAGACATGTCCCTAGACACTTACAACAGGGTGTGATCTGTGTCAACCATGTTCTTTGATTTTCAAGGGATGTCAGGTCACGGCAGTGGATTCAAAGTTCGGTTGAGGGTAAGGATATTTTTGGTGACTTCCTCAAATCACGGCACTTTTGTTAAATATGTTTCCAATTTAACAAATATGGTCACTACTAATATAAAATATAACATGCATTGAACATGTAGAATACATGTTTCGAATTGTGGATGCTAAATATCGATTTTGTTTCACCTGCATACTTCTGTTAAAGACTGACTGACTGAGTTTGGTTTTACGCCGCTTTTAGCAATATTCCAGCAACATCACGGCGGGGACACCAGAAATGGGCATCACACATTGTACCCATGTGGGGATTCGAACCTGGGTCTTCGGCGTGACGAGCCAACGCTTTAACCACTAGGCTACCCCACCGCCCCCTTCTGTTAAAGAACCCAGTGGGAATTATCCATCGGATGACAGAAGCGAGTCACACATACCGAGTAGCAGGATTGACGGTATTGAGATGGAACTGAAGCAGCTTCGAGAGGCAGTGTCTGAAATGAAGAACATACTGCAGAAAATGTCGGACAAGGTCCTCAGCGAAACTCACGTGTCAACGTTCACACCAATGAGTCAGACAGAAGAACAGCTGACGACCATTATACTACCGGAGAAATACAGTCTAGGAACCCCTGAAGCTCCAGTATCAGCAGTGGCAACAGCGACCTTACCTGAGTGCTGGCCTTCCTTTGACGAAAATGTAACAGAGGATGGTGTCATGGGGTTAGTCTGACAAATGTCTACACCAAATCATCAACCAGTGTTTAGAAAGGATCACCAGAAGTAACCCCATTCAGTAAACCCACTCAGTAACGAGTATCAGGTTTCATAACTCGGAGTCCGAACTGCCGTCAGTATATAACAATTTTCGATGGCTATAATCCTGTTAAATTGAAGCAACATCCAGGAGAATGACCACATGTCTAGGTTAAACAGAATGATTTTGACCCGAGGCCTAGATATCTAAGGTCAGAAACCATACTGATTTTGACATAATGAAACGGATGTAAAATTATGAATTCATACCATGGAAATATTCCGACAAACGATTTTTCACACGTATATCTGCATTTTGACCTGAACCAGGTATTAATATCTGTGAGTCAAATTGAGAACAGGGCCAGCTATACATTGGAATTGAGCACTACGATGTGACGATGTCCACTTGTATCTTTTTGGTCTCTACAACAGCGTTACTAATGGTCGGAACATTATTTCCCACCCATTCTTTTATTATCAGATCAAAAGTTTCCTGTGGTAAAGCATATTTGATGACAGAAGTTCCGAAACTACATGGCCAAACAAAACCATCACATGCAGAATCCAAACCACGTGATCAAAGAGATGACATACAACGACAACATCACAGCACCGGCAAGGAATCTTTCAGGGAAATGTATGTACTCCAATCTGAATGTCAGTTCTGTGTTCATCGTCGGTACGCTCGATCCAATAATGGTATTTTAAATTTTGCCTCCCTTTAACTTTATCATTTCTAATCTTGTAAAATAATAGTTAACAATCATATTTGATTTTGGCTATGATTTCTTTCAGTCCGGAACACATAAGACTACAGAAGCGACTTGATCTGGCAGTAGCAAGTAATAGTTTTGTTATTAAAATCCCGACATCGGTCATTGGAATATTTTAAATTCAACTTAAATACATGAGTTTGGTAAAACGACATACACTTTTACTTTCATATCTAAATATGCGTAATCGATTGTCCAAAGTTTGCTTGTAATCGCGTAATTGTTTTATCGACATTACTACAACACAACACTTGCACAATACGCGGTACCGTTCCGATAACTAACACAACATATACTCTGTGTATGTACTAAGCAATACAAATCCCTTTCAGAGAACTATGAACGCGCAGAATTGTTGTTAAAGAACCTGCCTGTTTGTGGGAATGGATTAAACCGTCTAGCAACTTCTGTTGCTGTGGCATTAGAACCAGGTAAGCTAATATATACCCGAAGTCAGTATTCATTAGTTTCTGCTTCTTTAATAAATCTTGACATATATATCTTGACATATATATCTTGACATATATATCTTAACATATATGGAAACACTTGGTTATGAAACTACACCTTCTCGCATTTCCAGAAGACCCAGAGCCACTTAGAGCTAAGGCACTGTGCACCGTGTTGTGTTTGGACGTTTCTGAGAGCTTGGGGCAAGAAGGGTTTAAGGAAGTGAAGCAAGCAGCACACAAGTTTGTAGATGGTCAGTAATTATATTGTATATTGCTGTCAATGGTAAGATAGGTAAATGTAGCATACGCTATATTGAGAATTACAATGTCCCAGTGAACACAGAGTCTTGCACTTTTCTGGAGTGAGTCACATCCGAGATTTGAACCCACACTCCCAGAGGCACCTAATCGCCAGCACACAAAGTCAGCAGTTTCCATAGCATGAACGTCTGGCAATTAGCAGTTTCCATCAGACTATGTGAACCCCTCTTATAAGTGTAATCCCATGGAAACATGAGTCAAGACCACATATACACAAGTATTTCCCTAGGTCTTCTAAAACTTAACATGATCAATATGAGTTATTGATAAATGTCCTTAATGTGTTCAAAACCCCACCACTGTATGTCCTCAGTATAAGTTATTCTTAACCACTCATGCTTGCAGAAACCTACTCCTATGACCCCTGGCTGGCTTTTGTGTTCTGAGACCCGTGAAGGCCTTCAGTAACCCATGTTTGTCGTCAGAGGCGACTAACGGGATCGGGTGGTCCGGCTCGCTGACTTGGTTGACACATGTCATTGGTTCCCAATTGCGCAGATCGATGCTGTTGTTGTTGATCACTGGATTGTCTGGTCCAGACTCGATTACTTACAGACCGCCGCCATATAGCTGGAATATTGCTGAGTGCGGCGTAAAACTCAACTTACTCACTCACTTTTGTGTCCTGACCAGCTGGTAAGAATGGGAAGGACATTTGTTGCATTAATTTACTGGAAGTAGTCACTGAATTCGTATTGCTGTCTACAGTTTGTGTAACTTTGTTATTTAACAGAACTGACTGATATTTATTGTTCTAGTTTTGTTTCGTTGTTTACGGGGTTTAAGCGTACCGTGGAATACTTTACCTCGTTTTATGAATGTCTTTAAAATGAAGTATTCCTCAGAAATATATCGAAATGCTAAATTTCCATAACATGGCTTTAGGTATAGAGGCGATGGCGGAGAAGCACGGACTGGAGGAGAATCTGGCCTTGGTCGTAATGGGAGGAGGTGCCAGGGTGGTCAGACAACTGACCAATGACTACACCGCTATTAGAAATGCTATCGGTAAGGAATGAGATGTATGAGCGGTTAGTAAGTCAGGCATAACACCTAGTATGTCATCTTAGTAGCAGGAAAATAATAGTTAATAGTAGGGAAATAACAGCTGGGTTTATCTCAACAGGCGGTCAAGTATTAACGTAATAGCAGGAATGGGCGAAGGTTGTCGGTGTTTACCTGAAATATTTGACAATTATTGTGGAGATTTAGGATAGTCTGTAGCACCAACTCATGGTCTTTAGGTCTTTCAGTTGATAGACGCAACTCTACACTACAAGGTAGGCAGGTGGCGTCTCCACAACTTGGTCAGCTGTGCTTCAAATTGACCTTTTAGGGATATATGTGCCGATTCGCAAGAATACACCATTGTTACACGCCATTCGAACAAACTTTTTTGACAAACTATTGCAATTGACTACCGCAATTTTTTTTAATAAACTATTATGATATATGATCGTAAGTAAACAATTAGAGAAAATGTCATATGGTGGGATACGTGCTCGCATGTGCATTTGCTAAGGGTCAGTAGACAAGTAGACGTATCGGGATTACTTTCGAAACTTCTGGAAGCCTTTCAATTATATTTAGTCGCAGTGACAGGCTTGCTTCTGTTATCTCACATCTTACTCGGTGCAGATGGTTATCTTCAACGTTGACATCCAGCCTAGGCTTGTTTTGAAAGCGCGACCAAAGATCTTTGAGATCAAAGATGTTTCTCTACTTCCATACCTGTGTTTACTCTACAGTAATTTCAAATATAATGGTATTTACACATTGGCAATTACTTGATTCAAAGGTTAATTGCACCTGCACAGTTTATTAACATTTGCTTTTTTTTTGTTTTTTGTGTGTTGGTTTCACACTGAATTCCTTAATACAGGTTTCCTGGTAAATTGTTGGTCACAGTGTGTAAAACGACACGAAATTTTGAACAGATGATATTTGAACATAACTATTATAACAAACGATTACACACCATGATGGCACATTCCAGTAACCCATTATGTAAACAGTCATAACAAAACATGATAAAAACGATACTAACAACACATTATAACATACCATTTTGATAAAATGTTATCACAAATCACATTTGAAGCCATTACAAAACAGCATCATAGCATTCAGTCTTCATTTCCAGATGGCCTTTGCATTGGAGGAAGAAGTCCTATTATCGAAGCTTTGGTGGTTTGCATTGCTGCTATTAAAGAGACTGGTACGTATTCACTCCTTCGTATTGCCTCTCGTGTTCTACACAATTCATCCGAGAAACATCTAATATCTAAATCATGCTGACATTTTTCAAATAAAACCGAACATGGAAAAAGAAATGTCAAGACTAATATGTTAAATGTTAACATATGCAGGGCATTTCAATGCATAAAAAACGGTCCTTAGTATTAGTATGTGCTACCAATACATAGTTTTGCAAACTATTCCTTATTATCAGTATGTGCTCCCAATACATAGTTTTGTAGACCATTTCTTAGTATCAGCATGTGCTACCAATACATAGTTTTGTAGACTATTTCTTAGTATCAATATGTGCTACCAATGCAGAGTTTTGTAGACCATTACTTAGTATCAACATGTGCTACCAATACATAGTTTTGTAGACTATTCCTTATTATCAGTATGTGCTACCAATACATAGTTTTGTAGACTATTCCTTAGTATCAACATGTGCTACCAATACATAGTTTGTAGACCATTTCTTAGTATCAATATGTGCTAACAATACATAGTTTTGTAGACCATTACTTAGTATCAATATGTGCTAACAATACATAGTTTTGTAGACTATTCCTTAGTATCAACATGTGCTACCAATACATAGTTTGTAGACCATTTCTTAGTATCAACATGTGCTAACAATACATAGTTTTGTAGACCATTTCTTAGTATCAATATGTGCTACCAATACATAGTTTGTAGACCATTTCTTAGTCTCAACATGTGCTACCAATACATAGTTTTGTAGACTATTCCTTAGTATCAACATGTGCTACCAATACATAGTTTGTAGACCATTCCTTAGTATCAACATGTGCTACCAATACATAGTTTGTAGACCATTTCTTAGTATCAACATGTGCTAACAATACATAGTTTTGTAGACCATTACTTAGTATCAATATGTGCTAACAATACATAGTTTTGTAGACTATTCCTTAGTATCAACATGTGCTACCAATACATAGTTTGTAGACCATTTCTTAGTATCAACATGTGCTAACAATACATAGTTTTGTAGACCATTACTTAGTATCAATATGTGCTAACAATACATAGTTTTGTAGACTATTCCTTAGTATCAGTATGTGCTACCAATACATAGTTTGTAGACCATTTCTTAGTATCAGGATGTGCTACCAATACATAGATTTGTAGACCATTTCTTAGTATCAACATGTGCTACCAATACATAGTTTTGTAGACCATTACTTAGTATCAGTATGTGCTACCAATGCATAGTTTTGTAGACCATTCCTTAGTATCAGGATGTGCTACCAATACATAGTTTTGTAGACCATTTCTTAGTATCAGGATGTGCTACCAATGCATAGATTTGTTGACCATTTCTTAGTATGAACATGTGCTACCAATACATAGTTTTATAGACTATTCCGTAGTCACAATATGTGCTACCAATACATAGTTTTGTAGACCATTTCTTAGTATCAGGATGTGCTACCAATGCATGGTTTATCTGGAGTAGAAAAAAGTTGTTTAGTGTTGCCTATAGTGTCATATATGTGTAATATTACAATACAGTTAATGCTTAATTCGTTACATTGCACAGCAGGAATACTTAGCATAGATGGCCACTACCTCAAGCCAAGAATTATCTTCCTCACTGACGGATATGCTACAAATGAGTCTGTTGTTGAAGGGCCTGACCTGACGGAAGTGGATCAACATGTTGGTGAAACACTTCCCTTCACTTAATCCTCAACACTGAAAAATACTTTATATCATTTGACTAAACTAAGTTATATTTACATATACGGACTGAAGGCCCAGGTGAGCCTCAGTTAATCCGTGTTGTCTTGCGTTCCTTACTAGCGAACGTTAAGAACCGTGATGCCTGAAAGATTGTTGAAGAGTCACTTCCTCTGCTCACTCACTTCAAATCATTTAGCTGTTGCTATCTCTGTGTTGCAGGCGCGGGTACACATAGTACAGTTAACTCGTACAATTAGTTCAGGTGGCATGGATCCAGTGGTTTGGGTGGCTGTTGGGAACGCTGACGGAGTATGTAACTCAACTTTGGTTGCAAAATCTTCTATCCTTTGCCTCAGTTAAGATAACCCCTCATTTTTCTAATATTGCTATATACTTATAGCACAATTATACCTCACTGAGCAATGAGCAAGGCTCGTGGATATTGCCTTATTATACTAATGACACCACACCGCAACGCTCTACGCGCATACAAAAAATGGATGAACAACTGCAAGTGATTATTACAGAGTTGGGTCTTTAGGACAGATTAAAAAGTGGTAAAGGAACTATATTTTCTGGAATTCTGATATTCAAAGCATATATTTGAAATGCGATCTGTGTAAGAAACAACAACAGAGAGCTACACTCATATTAATAATATAGAAGTTGTATATGCATATAACTCTCTCCGTTGTTCATCACACCAACTTCTAAATGCCACTCAAATAAGTTGTGTCAAATAGTCCTTGGACTTATGCTGCCGTCTGATTTGTTTGTAGCATTTCCTACGTTCATTGTCCGCACTTGGCAATGGGACATGTGTCGAATGCAAGAAAATTGAAAGTCTCTGCAAACATTACAGGCTACAGGTAAGAAATTAACACGAATGTTAGACATTTTTCATGCCTTTGCCGGCATTAAGTAATTCATTTGCATAACATGGTACGTTTGACCGCTTCCACTGTTGCGTGTCTTTAATAATGGCAATCTTTCTGATACTGACACTTCAAAATATAACAAAACACCTGTATAGTTCTGATACCAACTGGGAATACTATGCACGCCAGTTTACCAATATTGATGTCAAATTAAATCAGAATGAGAGAAATAGCTGTGAGGGGCCTTTGACGCTTAACAAATTTGCCTTTGTTTAAAAAATTATGAAAAATCGAAAGAGTCCAGGATCAGACAATTTTCCAGCAGAATTCTATAAGTTCTTCTGGGCAGATATTGGAATTATTTTCCTTAGATCTATAACACATGCTTTCTATATTGGAACTTCGTCAAATTTTCAAAATCAGGACACAATAACCTGCTTTTCTAAAGAAAACAGGGACAGGCGATATTTACAAAAAGCTGGCACCCAATAACTTTATTAAATGTATATTATTAGGGAAATGCAAACGGGCTTTCTTAAGGACCGTTTCACTAGGGAAAATACAAGAATATTATATGATATAATGAACTATTGTAAAATAACAATTATCAAATCACAAATAATCCCTCTATTTACACATCCATTTTCAGCTCTGCCATTGCCGGACAAAACCAACCTTCTTTAAATCGCTAAACACAATCTTCTTTTAGAGGCATTTTAGAAGTTGTATGGATAAAGGAAATTTGAAACCAAATTCTATGGATAGTCAACTTCTTTATTGCAATGAGTGCGACGTTTCGGTGTAGGTACTAACACCGTTATCAAGCAAGTGATGAAACGTCGCACTCATTGCAATAGAGAAGGTGACTATCCATAGAACTTGGTTTCCCTTAAACTCAATCTTGTTGAAACATAAAACGAGATAAAATATAAAAAGAAAAGTGTTGATCAATGATCATTCAGAAGGGGGACTTGGCATTTTTGATGTTGAGGCTTTTTGTGAATACACGAAACTGAAATGGATTAAACGCCAGACAGAAAAACAGCTGGCAAGATGTTCGATGATAATAAGGATATCCTGAATTTCCCAAACCATCAATTAAACAGGCTGATTAAAGACATTAATCGTGATATTAGGAAAGATGATTTAATTATTTCTAATAAGTTGCAATTATGCGAGATTGGAAATATTGACGAATTAAGAAATCTCCCCTTCATGAATTTCGTTCCATATGAAGATATCAAAACATACATTAAACGGTATCAGTGTGGAATTAGATATATTCGGGACCTAATGATTGATTGGGGACACTTCAAAGAACTCAATGTCTTGAAATGCGGCTTCAGATTATATGAAATGTTCATTACCTGTTTCAGATTGTTCAGCATTATACCCAACTCATGGGTTCAGGGACTTTATCTCATCGCCAGATTGCATATTTATTTATAAACTGATCCGTAATGATGATGGTATTTGTTCTCTTCAGGATCATAATTCTAAATGGAGCTCAAAGTTAGATGCACATATATCAGAAAATTACCTTTCCCTAGAATTGGAATTTCCAATATAAACTCATCCATCGTATCATACCATCAAAATCCTTTTTTCAAAAAGGATTGATAGAGGATAACCTTTGTACATTTTGAAAGACAAGAATATTTATTTTTCCCTGTCGAAACGATCAAATTATGATAAATTAGTTCAATTTTTGGAAGGAAGTAGAACCTATATAAAGTTAGACCTAACTATGAATAATTACCGTCTTGGCGATCCAAGGATGAATATCCCTGAAAAACACCTTATTAGAACCAAGCGCTATATAATTGTCATTACAACAAGACAGTTCCCATATTTACGCAAATAATACCATAATCACAACATAGAAAAATTCATTTCAGGAGACATTACCAAATTGGCAGAAAAATGCCCCCACCCCCAACCTTCGCCTACAAATTTAGATTGGTACAAACCAAACCAATGTATGATCACCTCTCTCCTGGTTCCACTTGCCTACTTTCCTATATATTTGTCTTTGTACTTTATTCACACAACCAACTTATGTCCTCTCTTATTTTGTCCTCTCTCAATCATGAATATATGTATGTTCTTTAATATCCAGTTGTATGGATATTGTACTATATTGTACTGAAAGCAACAACAATAAAAAAGCCAAAAAAAAACAACAACAACAACAACAACAACAAATCTTCTGATACTGTATGGCTCGAATTTTGTGCAACACAATAAATTGATGCATTTAGCTTTCAATGTCCCCAATATATTTACAGTGACAGTGTGTTCAGAATATTGCCATTTTCTAAAACATTGTGGATATCTTTTTCAGTACAACATAGGTCAAATCTACAACTATTTAAAAAAAGGCAAGTTCGGAGAAACGCCAGAGACAATTCAACAGGTTGTCGGAGCACTGACTGGAGACATGGACGAAGAGGATAGGGTAAGGGTTAATATGAAAGGTTTATATATATGACAAGTGTAAGATACATGTAATCATTTTCCTGGGTTCATTCGCATGTTATTAAATATTGCAACTTTATCTTCTCTCTTTCAGGATTTTGTTATCCAAGGTGTTCAACAAAAACTCGCCTTTTGTGAAGTACCAGATCCGGATGAAATGTGTACCGATTTCGACAATGTACATGAAATGAGTGAGTTGCCTCCCCTTGGTACTCGAGTTGTCCGAGGTCTTGATTGGCAGTATGAAAACCAAGACTGTGAAGGACCCGGGACTATCGTCAATCACGCGAATGACAGATGTAAGAACATATTTATTCAAGACCATGATCTTTTACAATCCAAAGCTAAATCAAAGCATTATCAGAAACTCAACAATAAATATTCATCATAAATCGTCCGATTGTATTATTTAAAAACGACACCTCTCATAAATTTTGAAGAAGCATTAGCCTCAAATCACGGCATCCTACATACGACCGCCATTACTTAATGCAGATATGCTATGGGTGTTGTGGGACGTCAACGGCGTCTGCTGCCGGTACAGGTATGGCCATGATGGGAAAATGGACGTCGTCGAAGTAGAGGACCAGCCACGCTTCTTGCTGCAGGATGAATTCATAGAAATCGGAGTCAGGGTCAAACGAGGTTTGACATGCTTTTACAATCATTAAGTGACAGTCATTGTTGTAGAAGTATCATTTAGATGTATGTTCTCGTTGGGATACTTCAATGAATTTCCTCTGTACAGCCACGTGTTAGGTTGTCCTTGTTCTGTTCCCGTGTAGGAGTGAACTGGTCCTACGGAGATCAAGATGGCGGCGAAGGGAGTACCGGAGTTGTCATTAGAAAACGTGAGGATGGTGTTGTGAAGGTATGGGACAAGGCAATATTTGAAGATAAGTTCACGCATTATTCCATTTTTATTTGGGAATTGTCCATCTAATTTCTGCATCGTGTGAACCCTTTTACACTATTACCATTGAAATGTTTGCAGGTAAAGTGGCAAAATGGAAATCTAAATAAGTACAGATATGGATTGGACGGGAAAATGGACGTTGCTGTCTGGTATGTGCTTCCACGTCTCTGTCAAAAAATAAACGCATCAGTGTAAGAAACCTTGTGTCATACATTAGACACGTGAGTGTCTAATACATAAACATTTGAATGCTGATAATTGTCAGTCTGCCTTTGTACAGTGAACCTGCCGATTTCATGAAAGTACGAAGCAGTTCCCAAGATGTTACTACCAGTAGAGACAGAACAAGCACCAAAGATGGTAATTAAATTATCCCTAGAGCATTGTATCACACATTGAACATCACTGAAAATTATTCACTGGATGACTAACATTTACACCTTATATGTGTCCCATAAGATAAAATATATATATTGGCTGAATACCAACAACATCCGTATGTTCAACAGATGTAAACGCTCTTTTTATCCTGATACAGTCGGTGAAGTGGGGTATGCAACAGCAACAGAAGAAAGGCCCAATATAGTCTGGCAGTGGCAAGATGACAAAGCGAAGTGGCACCTGTACAGTGACTCATATGGGGACAAACTGGAGAAAGAGTTCACCAGGAAGCCCTTAGGGTCATGTGTCCTACAGAAGGAAGGAAAGAGGTAGGTGCATCTATACAGTTGTTTTCAGATTTGGTTTGGCTGTAAATCAGTATAGATTATAGATAACGTTCCCCTCAACATTATGTTGTCGTTGCCCCTGCAGATTTGAGTATACGTAAGCATTTTTCACGCATTGAATTGTAAAAATAGGCCCACGCATTAAGCCTCAAACTGGAAAAGTTACTCCAAGTTTGGGCATCATCCAGTATTAATCATTTGTACATACAGGTAAACTATAGAGCGTATCATTCCTCTTGACTTTTGTTTGTTAAGTTCTACTACATTTGTATTCCAGATAATGCTACAAGTTATCTTAATTTTAAATAAGTTTATGCACACAAAGTTTGTAATTCAAGCCCTCTGCTTGGTTACAGTGTTCGTGTTCTCTTTTAACATCCCATGGTTGAGAAAGACGTTGGAAGTGGATCTAGTTGTGCAGTCAAACGATCAGGTCAAACATCCTTTAGTTATCAGTTAATGTTTACAGGACGTTTAATCTTTAACTCACTCATAACTATTCCGAAACCAGTGTATAAATATATCAACATATATGAACATGTATGTGTTTAAGCATACGGAACTGACTTTCTTTGTTCTTTATATTTTCAGTTTTAAGTCACGCGGAACTTCGTGAGCTGAAAGGAGAATGAATATTGGAAAATGGGTTTTATTGGTATCTTAAGCCATTCTGCCAGATTTCCTCAGGCTGTGCCTCATTGCAGTGCTGTAACCAAACTACAATTTTTATCCAGAACAGTTATAGAGGACTTTCCCATCAAAGCCACAATACTTGTCAGCATGATTAGAAACATGTGGCATACACCGACAACATACCCTGCATGTAACCTTTAGTTCCTGGTTTTCAAATATGCCATAAACTTAATCAACTATAATTGCTGTGAGCCACTCACAAGTTCGTTAAACTGCAACATGTGAGCCTAAAGCCTTTCAACTGAATAAAATAACTGATTCATTGATTATGGCAAGACGTTATACTACATTTTAGTTTGGACCTACATAAGTGCTGATTGAGTATGGAAAGTATCCCATCATATCTCAAGTGGAGTCCAATTGAATTTCTGTTGTCAGCAATTACCTTATCCACTATGTCAGTCTCATTTTGTAGAGTGTAGCGTGTCCTGAGTCACTCTTAAAATTATGCACGTAGTTGGAAGATCAGACCTAGATCAGAATGGGTGAAGTACGTACAATGTAGATGTATTGATAACATTGCCACGCGGCTGTGTGCGATAGGCTGTGCTCATCTATGTCATGTCTGTAGTGTCGTGAGAGATAAAGTACAAGGAAGTTAGAATACCCAATCTCAACTGCATAACAACACAGTACACAGGTCTTTGTGAAGCGGATTACCGTTAAATTGTTGATTGTAGTGATAAGAAACCTGTTGCAATAAGGGCACATGCAGAATTAGTGTTTGTATATAATTGATAATTTTGTCGGGGCCAATTCCTGGAATTGCTCATTCCCTGGGTTGGGGCAAGAGTGTTGCCTTAAACCCGTGAATGGCCAGCTAATGCCAGGGATGGGGCAGAGTTAACGACTGCTCATTCCTTGGGACAGGATGATATCATACACATGCTGATTGACTGGATTGTTGTGCTGTGAACATTGCTTGGTCTGTCTATTTTGCCATATATTTGTCATTTGTTTTACAATAACGGCAGACCATGTAGCAAACAGCAATAGTTGACAGTTT
This sequence comes from Haliotis rubra, assembly GCF_003918875.1. Taxonomy (NCBI): domain Eukaryota; kingdom Metazoa; phylum Mollusca; class Gastropoda; order Lepetellida; family Haliotidae; genus Haliotis; species Haliotis rubra. The sequence continues at coordinate 1,319,317 of NW_025766747.1, read as the reverse complement.
GGTGAAAACAAAAACCTTCTCAGTTTCTTTGATGGGCATGTTAGAAGTTGAGGTGACATAGAATGATAATAATTTTAAGGATATACAACTTCTATATAAAGGTCGTAATTAGGAGATAATCCTATTGTGTTTACAATTTGGAAGTGATTATAGTTGGTTGAACGTTGCTAAATGTCATTTAAAACCGAACATAATTAAATGTCATGGTAGAATAATATATAAATGAATGTTTCTACAATCGGTATGTGATTAGTTATATACATGGGGCGGCTCGTCACGCCAAAGACCCGGGTTCGAATCCCCACATGGGTACAATGTGTGAAGCCCATTTCTGGTGTCCCCCGCCGTGATGTTGCTGGAATATTGCTAAAAGCGGCGTAAAACCAAACTCAGTCAGTCAGTCAGTTATATACATTGATTTCAATAGGCATTCTACCATTTAAGTTCGTTTTTGATTGGCTGTCACTAAAAAATTAGAAGTGAAAATTTTCAATAACCACTTCTGAGAGCCGGTTCACTGTGCATAGTGTCAAAGCACTACGCAAGGGTAATGAGTGCATATTTAAATAGCGTTTTATTCATGGTGCATATGTGATGGTAGAATGGAGATAATCGCTGCTAAATGTTTTCGTTCGGTTTTAAATGAAACATTTAGCAGCGTTCAACCAACTATAATAATTTCCAAAATGTAAACACAATAGGATTATCTCCTAATTAGAGATAAGTGTTTTAAGTGTTTTGAAACTTTCCCCTTGCCTCCAAACGTCACCAAGCCGAAATTTTCATCAATGTTATGAACCTAGCACATAGGGGATCCTTAAGACTGGTTTCAATGTAAAACAAGGCAAACATATGGCAGATACACAGATGAAACAAAGTGAAAAAGAACAAATCAACAAGACGGCATACGTGTAATTCATTCATGTATTACTGAACTCTAACGCAGCAGTGGAATCGTACAGGTATTTAGAAAGCACAATGTGCATAAAGAACATGTAGAGGTGTGACACCTGCACCACTTCAGTACAGCCTTACATTCATACATCTGTAACATGTACAGGTGTGACATCTCTATCACCTCAGTACAGCCTTACATTCATACATCTGTAACATGTACCGGTGTGACACCTCCACCACCGCAGTACAGCCTTACATTCATACATCTGTAACATGTACAGGTGTGACACCTCCACCACCACAGCCCCAGTACATATCTGTAACATGCCTGTACATTCATACATCTGTAACATGTACATGTACAGGGTGTGACACCTCCACCACCTCAGTACAGCCTTACATTCATACATCTGTAACATGTACAGGTGTGACACCTCCACCACCCCAGTACAGCCTTACATTCATACATCTGTAACATGTACAGGTGTGACACCTCCACCACCCCAGTACAGCCTTACATTCATACATCTGTAACATGTACAGGTGTGACACCTCCACCACCCCAGTACAGCCTTACATTCATACATCTGTAACATGTACAGGTGTGACACCTCCACCACCCCAGTACAGCCTTACATTCATACATCTGTAACATGTACAGGTGTGACATCTCTATCCACCACCTCAGTACAGCCTTACATTCATACATCTGTAACATGTACAGGTGTGACACCTCCTCCACCCAGTACAGCCCCCAGTACAGCCTTACATTCATACATCTGTAACATGTACAGGTGTGACACCTCCACCACCCCAGTACAGCCTTACATTCATACATCTGTAACATGTACAGGTGTGACACCTCCACCACCCCAGTACAGCCTCACATTCATACATCTGTAACATGTACAGGTGTGACATCTCTATCACCTCAGTACAGCCTTACATTCATACATCTGTAACATGTACCGGTGTGACACCTCCACCACCGCAGTACAGCCTTACATTCATACATCTGTAACATGAACAGGCGTGACGCCTCCACCACCCCAGTACAGCCTTACATTCATACATCTGTAACATGTACAGGTGTGACACCTCCACCACCGCAGTACAGCCTTACATTCATACATCTGTAACATGAACAGGTGTGACACCTCCACCACCGCAGTACAGCCTCACATTCATACATCTGTAACATGTACAGGTGTGACACCTCCACCACCCCAGTACAGCCTTACATTCATACATCTGTAACATGTACAGGTGTGACACCTCCACCACCGCAGTACAGCCTTACATTCATACATCTGTAACATGTACAGGTGTGACACCTCCACCACCCCAGTACAGCCTTACATTCATACATCTGTAACATGTACCGGTGTGACACCTCCACCACCCCAGTACAGCCTTACATTCATACATCTGTAACATGTACAGGTGTGACACCTCCACCACCTCAGTACAGCCTTACATTCATACATCTGTAACATGTACAGGTGTGACACCTCCACCACCTCAGTACAGCCTTACATTCATACATCTGTAACATGTACAGGTGTGACACCTCCACCACCGCAGTACAGCCTTACATTCATACATCTGTAACATGAACAGGTGTGACACCTCCACCACCGCAGTACAGCCTTACATTCATACATCTGTAACATGTACAGGTGTGACACCTCCACCACCCCAGTACAGCCTTACATTCATACATCTGTAACATGTACAGGTGTGACATCTCTATCACCTCAGTACAGCCTTACATTCATACATCTGTAACATGTACAGGTGTGACACCTCCACCACCGCAGTACAGCCTTACATTCATACATCTGTAACATGTACAGGCGTGACACCTCCACCACCTCAGTACAGCCTTACATTCATACATCTGTAACATGTACAGGTGTGACACCTCCACCACCCCAGTACAGCCTTACATTCATACATCTGTAACATGTACAGGTGTGACACCTCCACCACCCCAGTACAGCCTTACATTCATACATCTGTAACATGTACAGGTGTGACACCTCCACCACCGCAGTACAGCCTTACATTCATACATCTGTAACATGTACAGGTGTGACACCTCCACCACCCCAGTACAGCCTTACATTCATACATCTGTAACATGTACAGGTGTGACACCTCCACCACCCCAGTACAGCCTTACATTCATACATCTGTAACATGTACAGGTGTGACATCTCTATCACCTCAGTACAGCCTTACATTCATACATCTGTAACATGTACAGGTGTGACACCTCCACCACCGCAGTACAGCCTTACATTCATACATCTGTAACATGTACAGGTGTGACACCTCCACCACCGCAGTACAGCCTTACATTCATACATCTGTAACATGTACAGGTGTGACACCTCCACCACCCCAGTACAGCCTTACATTCATACATCTGTAACATGTACAGGTGTGACACCTCCACCACCCCAGTACAGCCTTACATTCATACATCTGTAACATGTACAGGTGTGACACCTCCACCACCCCAGTACAGCCTTACATTCATACATCTGTAACATGTACAGGTGTGACACCTCCTCCCACCGCAGTACAGCCTTACATTCATACATCTGTAACATGTACACAGGTGTGACACCTCCACCACCCCAGTACAGCCTTACATTCATACATCTGTAACATGTACAGGTGTGACACCTCCACCACCCCAGTACAGCCTTACATTCATACATCTGTAACATGTACAGGTGTGACACCTCCACCACCGCAGTACAGCCTTACATTCATACATCTGTAACATGTACAGGTGTGACACCTCCACCACCGCAGTACAGCCTTACATTCATACATCTGTAACATGTACAGGTGTGACGCCTCCACCACCCCAGTACAGCCTTACATTCATACATCTGTAACATGTACAGGTGTGACACCTCCACCACCCCAGTACAGCCTTACATTCATACATCTGTAACATGTACAGGTGTGACACCTCCACCACCGCAGTACAGCCTTACATTCATACAACTGTAACATGTACAGGTGTGACACCTCCTCCACCACCCCAGTACAGCCTTACATTCATACATCTGTAACATGTACAGGTGTGACACCTCCACCACCCCAGTACAGCCTTACATTCATACATCTGTAACATGTACAGGTGTGACACCTCCACCACCCCAGTACAGCCTTACATTCATACATCTGTAACATGAACAGGCGTGACGCCTCCACCACCGCAGTACAGCCTTACATTCATACATCTGTAACATGTACCGGTGTGACACCTCCACCACCGCAGTACAGCCTTACATTCATACATCTGTAACATGAACAGGCGTGACGCCTCCAAAACCTCAGTACAGCCTTACATTCTTACATCTGTAACATGTACAGGTGTGACACCTCCACCACCCCAGTACAGCCTTACATTCATACATCTGTAACATGTACAGGTGTGACACCTCCACCACCGCAGTACAGCCTTACATTCATACATCTGTAACATGTACAGGTGTGACACCTCCACCACCCCAGTACAGCCTTACATTCATACATCTGTAACATGTACAGGTGTGACACCTCCACCACCCCAGTACAGCCTTACATTCATACATCTGAAACATGTACAGGTGTGACTGCTCCACCACCGCAGTACAGCCTTACATTCATACATCTGTAACATGTACAGGTGTGACTGCTCCACCACCCCAGTACAGCCTTACATTCATACATCTGTAACATGTACAGGTGTGACTGCTCCACCACCCCAGTACAGCCTTACATTCATACATCTGTAACATGTACAGGTGTGACACCTCCACCACCGCAGTACAGCCTTACATTCATACAACTGTAACATGTACCGGTGTGACACCTCCACCACCGCAGTACAGCCTTACATTCATACATCTGTAACATGTACAGGTGTGACACCTCCACCACCCCAGTACAGCCTTACATTCTTACATCTGTAACATGTACAGGTGTGACACCTCCACCACCCCAGTACAGCCTTACATTCATACATCTGTAACATGTACAGGTGTGACACCTCCACCACCCCAGTACAGCCTTACATTCTTACATCTGTAACATGTACAGGTGTGACACCTCCACCACCCCAGTACAGCCTTACATTCATACATCTGTAACATGTACAGGTGTGACACCTCCACCGACCCAGTACAGCCTTACATTCATACATCTGTAACATGTACAGGTGTGACTGCTCCACCACCGCAGTACAGCCTTACATTCATACAACTGTAACATGTACCGGTGTGACACCTCCACCACCGCAGTACAGCCTTACATTCATACATCTGTAACATGAACAGGCGTGACGCCTCCCAAACCTCAGTACAGCCTTACATTCTTACATCTGTAACATGTACAGGTGTGACACCTCCACCACCTCAGTACAGCCTTACATTCATACATCTGTAACATGTACAGGTGTGACATCTCTATCACGTCAGTACAGCCTTACATTCATACGTCTGTAACATGTACAGGTGTGACACCTCCACCACCCCAGTACAGCCTTACATTCATACAACTGTAACATGTACCGGTGTGACACATCCACCACCACAGTACAGCCTTACATTCATACATCTGTAACATGAACAGGTGTGACACCTCCACTACGTCAATGCAGCCTGACATTCATACATCTGTAAAATGTACCGGTGTGACCCCTCCACCACGTCAGTACAGCCTTACTTTCATACCCTTACAACAAATTCGTATTTACAGAACCCTGGTTCATGCAGAAACCATCACTTTTCAAAAACGATATCAATGTATGTTAGAAATTTATCTATTTGCCGGAAGGTTGTTCAATTTGCATACTGTACAATACCTGTTTATACCACTTTTAACTTGACATGGTTCTATTTTGGCATATATTTTACATTATGGAATATTACACGATTCCAATGGATATACAACGTACTTGTTGTTCTTTTGACCTTTCTCCTAGTGTCATCGTCTACGCCTTTGTCCTTATTTGCTTTGAAGATGACCCGATAGCTGGAAAAAACCAAACGAACCAAGAAAATCCAGTGAATAATTGGACGAAAACTCATAAAGGCAACAGTATTATTAATAAAATGAGCCTAAAATGGCTTTGTTCAGTGTGTTGTCTCACATTAAGCATGATTATATGTTCACATGTCGTCCGATCTGGCGAAGACGCAGTCCCCTGGAAGGATCTGAGGCAGTAAAGTAGAACGTACAATTTACTGTGATCGGTCCAACCATATTATTTATTCGAGGAAAATGGATCTCACTGCATTTGAGATCAGAATAATTTCAGGATATGAACGATTATATAAAATACATTAAAACGAAACAAGAAACCAACAAATAAAGAAGATACTTACGTCTCTTGGGCTGGAATGATGGTGATGATAATGTCTTGTGATCTGCACCCGTTTGATCCGAGGAAAGTGGTTTGGGTTCCAGTTTTGGTAAAGCATTTACATAATCACCAACTGCGTCTTCACCTTTGAAACTGATTAACATTGGAAAATAGTCATAATTTAAGTAAACACATGCATAAACTTTTCTGTCGTACCGCTCACCTCACTCACCTTTCAGTCAATTCTGCTTTACTGACTGGTCCTGCTGCCCCTACTAGTTGCAAGTTTGGGAGTGAAGATGGGCTTGTGTCACAAACTTCAAGTCGAAGCTGTTTCGTTTGTGAATCAATACGTAGACCTCGGTCTGGTATGGTGTTGGGTGAGGATGGAGATCTCTTCATGGATTTTGTTCCCATAATCAGATCTTCCTCAATGCTTGTCAGCATGCTTCCTAAGATCACTCTCATCTGCGGATTCAACATCACGTAAGTAAGTACCTTTGAACTACACACATGAAACAAACCTATATTTAACACGGAATTCACATGCTTTACTCATATTTCATCTAAGATATATCCATCCTCATTTGGATGGTATAAGGCTGAACTCACATCACAGACATTATTAATCCACTATTAACATACCAGTATTTGTTTAATTCTCCTGCGACGACCCCCTTTCTGATGGAAAGACCTTGTACCTATTTAACAATGTAATAACCATTCCTCAAAAAAGGCTGAACAACACCTCACTTCCACATTATTACCAAATGTGTGAATATTGTCTCAGTTCCAAGAGGAAAATGTGAATGAGTGAGTGAGTACTGGCACATAGGCAGTATTTCAGCCACATCGTGACTAAAAGAAGTCATATATTCACAATACATGAAGATAATTCACAAGAACATGTCAAGGAAGGACAGTAAATACAACTAGAATATCACAGATGTAGATGTAAAGCTGGCATATAAGTCTAGTACGTATTTTATGATTGAGAGGAAAATGTAATGTGTTCACATCAGTCACAATGCATTAAGCGTAATGCATACACATTTCTTACTTCCTCTTTCAGATTCAATGGGGTATTCAGTTTTGGAGCTGTTTTGAACAATGCCATTTTTCTCATTGGATGTTTTATGGTACTTTTCATGTCATGCCTCAACTCAACCCCAGATCCCTGCAATAACCACATGGGCCAAAGGCTCGCGTGTGGTATGAGATGAATACTGACCTAACCCTTTTATCACATACCATGACATCAGATCATGGAATGTAGCTATTACATGTGAATGTAATGCACTTTCACTTTCTTTGGAGGAGACTAATGCAAGACATGTTATTCCATTTTCTTACCAGCTGGGATGATATGAATCACCCATTCAAAATTCGTTGATACGTTATGTCTTACCGGAATTGGGTGTGATACGGATCTCGTTATAACACACCATGTGGCCATCTCTATGTTGCCTGTATGGCACATGCAAAATGTCTCAAATCATTGATAGATATATACTGAGAGGCATAAACAGCCCCCGCATATCAGGAATAGTCCAGCTATGCAAGCCCGGAGTCTGCCAGGCATTGATAAGCACAATCTCCGAATCAAAACTTGTAGAACTGCTCTCCAGTGAAACTGCAAAGCTTGTGTCAACTCAGCTACAGTTTGGGGAGGATTCAACTGACGTCTCACACGGTGCCCAAGTTCATCTCACAAATGGTCGATCGGGCTAAAATCAGGTGACCGCGAGGGCCAGTTCAAGACATCCACATTGTTCTGATGCAAAAAGTCCTGTGTTATCCTAGCCGTATGTGGTCTGGCATTGTCGTGTTGGAACACGACGCGATGTCGTCCATGTCTTCCCATCAATGGCAGAAGCACCCGCTAAACCTAAACATCAGAGCTATGCATTTCTTAACCACATGTTTTCACCATATTGTAGTTTTCAAAACAGCAACATCTCCAAAACGGACTTAGTGTAGAAAGTCCAATGTGCGTTTTTAACGCCTCTCAGTATATGAGGGGCGGTGGGGTAACCGAGTGGTTAAAGCGTTGGCTCGTCACGCCGAAGACCCGGGCTAGATTCCCCACATGGGTACAATATGTGAAGCTCATTTCTGGTGTCCCCCGCCGTGATATTGCTGGAATATTGCTAAAAGCGGCGTAAAACCATACTCACTCACTCTCAGTATATGATAATTATAGATAGGCCTCTCATAGTGAGACTAGATATTCAGAATACAAAATACATGCTTTCACAATGGCTGCAGTCTATGGAAGAGGACACGTTTTAGATCAATGCACGTAACAAAGTACACGAATCTCGACAGGGACATACACATACTTGGTGACGAATATCGAGTAAGTTACCTCCCTTGCAGAAGCCAAACACCCACAGGACAGTCATGTATACGCCTTTCTACTCAGTAGTATTAACACATAATTTTGTAAATGGATAATCAGCTTTAGTGCCATTTGCGTGCAGGACGTGGTCATGCCCATCTGTAGGTCATGAATCTTTTCATACTTTGAATATTGTGAACATCACCATTGTGATATGACAAGTAGGATATGATTCTGGTCCTATCATATCCGAACACATTTTGTAATGGGTTCATATTTTTCATATTTTTTCCAGTAGAGATTTAAAAGCAATATCTACTGACAGATACAACGCACGGTGTCCTTTTACCTATTTCTTTCTGCAAAAGACGTCGAAGTGTTACTGATTTCGTGAAAAGAGTCGAACTGACCTATCGACAGTGAGAGACACTGCTGTAATACACCACAATGGGAGCACATGAGCAGTGATAGCTGAGTCCTCTCGTACATTTGTGTAATATTGGGAGAGTTGCGTCCCTTCATCCATACATACGTTGCAACATTTCCAGGTACGTCAGTTTGAGACGTGCGTAGGTGTTATACCTTGATTTCTGACACATTGTCTTGGTACATGAAGAATATAGATTAGTCAGCTTTCTACATGCAAAGTCTTATTTGTGAAGCGTAATGTATAATTAGTTACAAAGATTGGTATTTTCTGAGATAAGGGAGCTTTGTACTATGTATTTTACAGAGTGCCCCATGATAAATGACATTCACTCTATACTTTCTCCTTATAGAACTCACTCTTGCAAAGTATACTAGTATTCAGTAAGTGGTGAACTCGCCAAGAGCTGACACCACCCCGTACTGTCAAAACAGTCTCAGGGGGTTCATGCCCCATTACCGGTGGCTTCGTTTTTTGTGTTATTTTTTCACACATAATATCAGTAAAATACACCTGCAAAAATCACATCCTCTTCATCCTGTTATTCTGTTATGTCTGTTAGTTCTCTAGCATTCTTTGTAAAACAAGGTGTCATTGTCGACATTTGTGATCAGTACGATCTCCAGGAAAAGAAAGACTTGATTTAATGCATCGCATAGGCTTTATACGCGTATACATGGAATTTGACACTACGCACACGTAATACGCACAACGCATCACGCAATTACGCAGACGACGGAAACCTAGCTTTATATTCGCTCACGAATGGTGTGCATTATTACTGGTTTACTAATGTCATGGCAGAGGTACAGATAAGCTGCGTATCTGCGTAAATTACGCAAACATCTATGTGAAAACTCAATTCCTTTCAAGGCTATTGCGTACAGGTATGCTTGACGTTTTGTAAATACTTAATAAATTTGATCTAACATGCGTACACACAAATATGTCAAATCCTAGCTTGCGTACTGTAACATTCAGGAAACCTACTAGAATTTGAAGTAATCAGACCCATGCGCTACAGATGGAGGTTACTGGGGATAGAGAGAATACCAGACTCAGAGGTACATTGAGAGGTTCTATTTCAGCACATGAACTTGGCAACTTGCAGCCTTTCTTATCTTTTCTCATATTACAGATCAAATATAAATAACACACACGTCAACCAACATTTAAACTTTATTCTATTTTCACAAATAATGGAAAATGGTAAAATACCCAACTGAGTTTGAGTGAGGTGGGTATAATTCATTTGGTTACTCAAATGAAAATTAGCATACCCAATTGAGATGAACACAAGCGAGTATTCAAGTCAATAGTTTATTTGCTTTTAGGCCACCGGCCCGTAACAAAAATTGTACAATAATATGTACATAGACAATAAATCACATGATGTGCATAAGCGTCATCAACATAATAACGATTTCCTTAAGACAGTTGCATGATATATATAATAGGCTAACATTCTTAATTATCTCATCATTATTAGAGGTCATTAGTGATATAAAATTATGTCCTACTGGCAGTTGTAGAAAATGTTTCTGGTATGTATTTCTTCCTAATATTATTAAGAGATTTACATTCTAACATAAAGTGCATTTCATCTTCTATTTTACCGTTTTTACAAAGTTGACAATATCTTTCTTCCCTGATAATACCCTTAGCCCTCCAGGTTTCTATTTCTAATTGTAAAACTCCACACCTTAAACTTGCTAATAATCATCTATACTTCTTTATCTTAACAGCATTTAAATATCGTTCTGGTTCAAATATTGTCTTAAAACGCCTAAATGTACATACTTTTGAAGAAGTTTCTATACCGGTATACCATTCTGTAATAAAAACATCTCTCATCCTTTGTACAAATTCGAACAAGAAACATTCTATATTCTCCACTCCCCATTCCACCACACAACCCCCAAACCGTCACAACACAAATAGCATACCCAATTGAGATGAACACAAGCGAGTACATAACTCAATGACCCAAAGGTTATCTGTACTGTAGCTCTGGACATGTAACCAGTGTAGTACTCGCTAACGAATGTTGTACGTGGAGCCAGTATTATATACTCCACTGACTTGGTCAACCATGGAGCCCTGTTTGCTGTGTGTGTGGGTGGGTGGGTGGATGGGACAGGCTGCCGAATTCCAGCTGCATTTCATGCTGTCAGTATAGGTGAGTGAGTGAGTTAAATTTTACGCCGCTCTCAGCAATAATCCAGCTATATGGCGGCGGTCTGTAAATAATCGAGTCTGGACCAGACAATCCAGTGATCTACAGCATGAGCATCAATCTGCGCAATTGGGAACCGATGACATGTGTCAACCAAGTCACCAAGCCTGACCACCCGATCCCGTTAGTCGCCTTTTACGACAAGCATAGTCGCCTTTTATAGCAAGCATGGGTTGCTGAAGGCCTATTCTACCCCGGACCTTCAAGGGTCTTTCAGTATAGGAGATGTACAGGGCAAAAAACACTAGCATCAGTCAAGCTATCTTTGCCTTGTACACTCAGCAGCCTTAGGTTTACATTTTAGGACACACTTAAAACGCAGGTTCCTAATTATTCATCTAAATGATTTTGATGAGGCCACTTGATAACGATAAAACTGAGGGATGTATGTATTATAACCTCACAAACCAAACGATAATCCTGAAAATGTAACATAATGAGAATTGTTTCGTTTGTTACGCCAATAGACGCAGAAACATGTCCTGTGAACACAACAGACTGCGTCACTTGGTCTATAAATAGAAACCCGGAAAACCCCAATCTCGTAACCGATTGAGGAACACTGAAAACATCTGGGGGATGAATAGTGGTTAATTTCTGGTAAGTTTGTTTGTCACACCAATATGTTTTGACTTAATTGTTTTCCTGCGATATTTTCATGTGCCTGCCGAGGTGCGCCCGGGTTGTGTGTTATATATCTATTTCCTGGATATGTTGTTTCGTTGTAGGTGCTATCTTTTCTTCGTGCATATTCCTCACGTAATCTCGCTCACACATTCACGTATGGACCATACACTGACATCATTCAATGAAGGTTTAGTCACCTGCACATGAACAATCTTTTCAAATGTTGAATAATAGCAACATGGCAATATGGCAGCAGGTAGTAGTTTAAAGGGAAGTAACTCGCCAACATCCCCTTTCAACTGGTTTGTTGTGGGAAGTATGTGCTCGGGTTAGATAAATGAGTGAATGGGTTGGGGAGCTAATTGACAGAGATATTCTTCAATGTGTGTCTCTGTGTGTGTGTCCCTCTCTCTTTCGCTCTGTGTGTCTGTCTCTGTTCTTAGAGTTGTCTCCGTGTGTTGTATGTCTCAATATGTATGTGTGTGTTTCTCTCTCTTTCGCTCACTCTCTCTTTCTCTCTCTCTCTCTCTCTTTCTCTCTGTGTGTCTCTGTGTGTGTGTGTCCCTCTCTCTTTAGCTCTGTGTGTCTGTCTCTTTGTGTGTATGGTGATGAATGTGTGTGTGTGTGTGTGTGTGTCCTATTTTGTTCTGGGAGGGGGTATCAATTTTGTAAATATGTACTGGGGGTAGGGGGAGTCAGCAATTTTGTACATACTTATATTTTAAAATAATGGGTCGGTGGGTGGAGGTATTACCGATTTTGTACATGACATGTTATTCACATTTTACATGCTTCTCCATAATAGTCACCATCACTCCCCAACCCCACCCTCCATCCCCGCCATAAGTTATGAACGGTCAATAAGATAAGATAAGAGAAAGAATCTGATATTTATCGCATAGAAGGTACAAAGATATAGAAATACGCAGATACATTTCACATATAAATAAGGTACAACATTTTCAAAAATCATATGTAGTATAATGACATGGAAACGATATGAGGAGACTAGTGTGATACACAATATTCATACAAAATTGTAAATAATTGATATGATGACATAGTTTGGAAATTGTTTCTGTACATCCGTTCGTGAAAATTGTGAAGAATTGTTCATTTTTGCAGAGTGTAGCAAATTCTTGCTCATGATTAAGGATTGTATGTAAAAGTGATTCTCTTTCTTTGCTATACTTTGTACAGGATATTACATGGTGCTGCTCATCTTCTAAGACATTACACATTTTAAAGAGACGTTGTTCTAGTGGTTTTGCAGGTTTTGTACGTCTACCAATTTATGATTACTTAACCGTAGTTTTGAGAAATGTGATCTGTGATTTGGTTCACATTCCGAATCTGTGAGAACGTTGAGTCTTCTATTTTTCCGTTAACTTTGTATGATGATGAGCCTTTTCAGTTGTGACGCACTCCCGCCCATCCTCTATCGTCCATTCGCTGGAACCACAGGGGTGTGTCACGCTTAGAAACAGCGTTAGAAAGACATATAGGTATATAGACCCTACCCTAGTATTATATAAAAGGAAAGGGATGTAACGACGGAACCACCCCTCCTCAATCTAAGTTAGATTTCACCACGTAAACCATTTTAAGGCTCCGTCGAGGCCTACGGATCAAAAGCGAGATGATTTCTCTACAAAATGAGCTATAATTGGTCACAATCGGATCATTATTTCAAAAGTTATACGCCACGACTCACCGGAAACAGCAACCTCCGCAATTCCAAGCCCAAATCATGGATCACCCAAGACAGCGAAAACACACCTTATAAATTCGTTTATTAATTCCAGCCACGTTGACAGCACCTATGTAAGGCTAGATTCGATCGGCACCGCCATTGCACGGGTCTAAAAGCTAATTGCAACATCTACAAATCATTTCCTCGACAGTAAGCAGGCATGTTCTCAAAAACCATCGGCAATCATACTCACTTGTCGGCCATAGATGGCCTTGACATTTCAGTGACCTGAACTGAACCCAGGAAATGGTCTCAAAAACGCAAACTGATCTCGGAGATGGTACGGTGTTCCCCATGTTTTTCATGCAACTCATTCTGCATGTGCTGTTCACAAGTACCAACCCTATAAAATGCATCCTCAGACCTGGTTGAAACATTCACATTTCAACGGCAGCAGGATGCCGCGACTCACGGCAGCTCAGAGGAACCAGGCGCTAGGAAGACTTGAAGCTGGCCACATTGCACAAGCCGTTGCCAATCACTACCAGGTCAACGTTCGGACCATCTACAGGCTGCAGGAACGTTTCCGGGCCACCAACTCCACAAATGATCGCCCCTGTACTGGCAGACCAAGGGTGACCACAAGACGACAAGACCGCCATGTTGTGCGACAGCATGTGCAGAATCCCTTCATGCAGGCATCCGAAACAGCACGCCAGACAGTGGGAACACACGGAAGACCAGTCAGTACTGATACAGTACGCCGACGTATTAACAGCTGGAGCCTCCATTGCCGTGGACCTTAACGTGGACCTATCCTCACCCCTCGTCATCGGCGTGAACATCTACAGTTTGCCATACAACACCAAAACTGGCGATACAGGCAATGGAGAACTGTTCTGTTCACAGATGAGAGTCGGTACTGCGTATCAACTGCAGATGACAGAACACGAATATGCCGACGAGGTGGCCAGCGTTACTCAGACCAATGTGTTATGGAAAGAGACTCAAGGGGAGGTAGAAGCATCATGGTATGGGATGGAATAGGCTTAAACCAGAGAGTGGGTTCTGTGGTGTCCCAGAACCTTGGTCCAGGGAAAGGAGGCGGCATCACAGCGGTGTGCTACGTCGACCGACGTTTTTCCTACGTGTCAGCTATCCTCTAGAACAATCTGCACGTGTCTCTCAAAGAATCCCCCTCAATAGCCAGCTTCCAGTCTAACTGTTCAAGAAGCACTATGACATCTAAATGAACTCCTGTTGTAAATATGTATATAGTTAGCGCCATGAGCTACCACTTGGTGATTGGATATAGGGCGCTATACAGATGGACTTATTATTATTATTATTACAGTGCCTATTTAATTTAAAATTCCAGTGCAGGGGCTTATGTAGCAAAAATGCTTCCCGTGGGAAGTGCATGTTAATTTTTGGAACCACTGATAATTGTGATCAGTATTGCATATGGATTCAGAAAAAACATGGTTCCATTTATTTTGATGATTATAAGTATCATTCTTGGGTAACTGAACATCGGTACCCATAATCGAGTTACCAATGTGAGAAAAACATATTTTTATATAACTATCACAACATATGCATGAAGTATGTCAAAACTACCATTATATATCATGAATCTCAATAATATATGATGCATAATAATCACTATGATCATAAATACTTCTGCCAAAAACTGACGGTGTGTTTCAGAGGGTATCCAGTCAACCCTGCTTGTGTGAGTGTATTTATGTGTTGGCATCTTTACTCAAATACTACTAGATGGATTTCAATGAAACGTTCTGGATCTCTTGGGTATGTCCCCAGGACAAATCAATTAGATTTTGAAAAAGTACACTATTCAAAAAAAAGAAACGCAAAAGCAAAATATTATTGAAAAATTGGTCTTATTCAATTATGTAAATCAACGAAAAAAAAGGGTACAGCATTGAAATTATGTAGAGCAATACATTGGTATCTCGTGCACACTTCACAAAAATTATAGTCATCATAGTCATTACTGCTGCTGTCCACGAGGTGACGCTGACATTACTGCCTTGTATGGCCACCTCTTACTGCTAGAACTGTACGACACCTCCTTGACACAGATTGAATCAGTTGTTGGATGTTTCGTTGTGGAATCCTCCATTCCTTCTGCAGCATGTTGAACAACAGTTACTGTTAAAGCCTCAATGGCGGATTGCGACGTTGACGTACACGTTTATCTATCTGATCCCACACATAATCAATGGTTTCAGATCTGGGGATCTGGAGGGCTAGGGGAGGACATTGATGTTGTTATTGTCCAGGTAGTCAACTGTAGCACGTGCTGTGTGAAGTCTGATGTCGTCCTGGTGGTCCAGCTCCCTTTGGCGGTCGACAAGACGATGCACGTGAGGACAGAGAAGCTGGTCGATATGTCTCGCTGCCTTAAGATTGCCTTGGTCGAGCACCAATTCCGATCTGCAGGTGTATGAGATGGCTCCCCACAACATCACTCCTTCTCTTCCAAATCTGTCCACTTGCCTGATGCATTTGGATGCAAAACGTTCATTGCGTGGTCTGTAGACACGTTGTCTTCCGTCAAATCGCTTGAGGGGATACCGCGATTCATCATTGAACCATATGTGCCTCCAGTTTCCAAGGCTCCATGGCAGCACCGCGTTACACCAACTGACTCACGGACGTTGATGTAATCGTGTCAGAGAGGGGGCAACTTGTGGACGTCTGGCACGCATACCTACCTTTCGGAGACGGTTCCTGATTGTCGGACATGCTCCAGGCTCCGAACCGTTCTTGTGCAGTGTCCCGGGTGGAATGATGGCAGTCACGTAGGTGGGTTACCCGGATGTAGCGATCTTGGTCTGTGGGGTGACTCGCGGTCTTCCTGGTCTTGGATGGTCATTTGTTGAAATTGAATGCACAAAACGATCCCACAAACGAGGTATTGTCCTGGGATGAACGCTGAAGGTCCTCGCCACGACACTCTTGGATTTGCCAGCTTGTAACCGTCCAATGGCTATATTTCGGTGGGCACCGTTGAGACGTCCCATTTTCTCATCCAATATTTGCAAGGGTCCTGGGTGAGATACATTTGGGTCTTTTATAGTCATAGGTTGCACGCGAAAAGCAATAATTGCGGCTTTTGGTTGTGTTCCATACCACTCAAGCTCATCATGACAATCGTGATCGATAAAACCATTCAAAATCGTTTATGGTTGCATTCGCTCACGCATGTTCTTCTAAACCATAATAACAACAATATTCAGCCCTCAAACATGCTTAATTTGACATTTGCATACCAACTTGCATTATTTCAAATTTTGTTTTGGTTTCTTTTTTTCCCTTTTTTGAAGAGTGTATGTTAATGTACATGTACACAGAGGTACTAAATAATCGCAATGTTAAAAAATGGAGAATATGAATAATAACTAAAAAAGTTATGGATGGATTTGAATGAATCTTGGTGGTTATGTTAGGTATGATACAAGGGCTATCTGCGAACAGTTTGGTGAAAGTACATTACAGTAGAAATATACATTAGTACTTTAAACATGTAACAGTGAAAGGAAATTGCTGTGCAAGGCGGAGGCATGTTCTATAAGGAGGGCCCTTCTAGTTTCCAAATTAAGAAAAAAAAGAATTCATGATTGTGTTTGTATGACAAATAATGTCGAAGCTTGTCTCTATGTCATACATCATAAGCTCCCTTTTGATATGCTACATGACTATGTTGTGATAGGTTTATGAAAACATGTTTTTCTCGAAATGGTGTCGCAAGCAATTTTGGGAACTCATATTCCATCACCCCACAATGACACTTATAGCAAACAGAAAAATGGAACCTTGTTTTTCCTGAATCCATACACAATAATGATAACAATTAGTATTGATTCCAAAAATTAACATGTAATTCCCACGGAATTACACAAGCCCCTGCACTATTCGTACTGACATTTGTTTTGCTGCTGAGTATATTTATAGAGTGCCAGCTATATACGGCTTCTAAGAGTCATTTGAAAACCTATTTAGATGTATTTCCCTAGTTCCCAGGCGATGGCTGAAGTGAATTACCGGGAAATCCGAGGCAAGACTATTGTGCGCTCACATAAGTGCCTGCCGGTTGTGGACTTGTGGTTTGATGACGCTCTGCTGGAGAGACTTAGAACAGACCAGGTCATTAAAGGTAACTGTTAGTGAGTGAGTTTGATTTTACTCCGCTTTTAGCAATATTTAAGCAATATCATGGCGGGGTCTTCGGCGTGACGAGCGAAGGTTTTAACCACTAGACTAACCCACCGCCCCATTAAAAGTAATGAGGTAATAAGTCTTTGTGTGGTACAATACTTTGTCATAATCCGTCTTTCTTGCTTCCTGAATGTCACAATATATTATTTGTTTCAATGTAATGAAACCTGATCCTGTTTTAGTTGTCATGTTGCGACAGCGTTGATGCAATAAAGTGATTTAAGGAAAACATTTTTTTTCAATCTAATGATGCTATGTAGTAGAATGAATGTACTAACTGAATTAGAATATATATTGTAGATAGACATTGACACAGCACCGAAAAGTCTCTATGAAATAATGTGTCGGTATCTTCATGTTTCACAGGTTTAGGATTCATCAGTGTTACAGACCTTTGTCTATCTCTGTTTGGAACATTTTCTCACGTTACTGTTATTCTTACGATGTTACCCGTGAAGATCTTGGTTAGAATTGGTCTTCAGTAACCCATGCTTGTCGTAAGAGGCGAGGACGGGGTCGGGTGGTCACGCTCATTGACTTGGTAGATACATGTCATCGCTTCCCAATTGCGCAGATCGATGCTCATGATGCTGATCACTGTATTGTCTGGTCCAGACTCGATTATTTACAGACCACCGCTGGAATATTTCCGGGTGCGGCGTAAAACTAAACTCACTCACTATTCTTCAGATGGAGCGTGCCTCGTGGCAGTGTACTGGGAGGACCATGTTACCGAACACGCTGTCTCCTCATCCATCACATTGGCACCAAAACACCGTTCCGCAGACTTCGAAAGGCGGATGAGTCTCCATGTTGACACAACCAATGGTCGCTTGTTTCATTTCGTCAGTCTCATGTTCCAGACTTTCAAGGCGAGGTTGATACACGTCAGACTGAGTCCCATCTCGTTCATTTTTCAACATGAAGACAATCATTCAATGAAAGCCATGAGAAAAAATGCACGGGGACTAAGAACTATTTTCCAACGATTTATGTCGCATTTGGCACATGGTGAGGTTGAGATGAAAATACGACTGGTGAATATGTCCGCCCCTTCCTATGCCAGTCGATGGTGTTTCACAAACAACTCCCAGCTGCACAAAACAGGGTTTGTATAACCGTTGTGAAGGGGATTATCACGTAATAAATGTGGAGATAATATATGCAGAGTTTGGTATGGTTGTTTAACATCGCACTATCGAATATCCCAGCTGTATGGCAGCTGTCTGTATATAATCGAGTCTGGACCAGACAGTCCAGTGATCAACAACTTGAGCATCGATCTAAGCAATTTGGATACGATGACTTGTGTCAACCAAGTGACTGAGTCTGACCACCTGATCCCGTTACGACAAGCATGGGTTCCTGAAGACCAATTCTAACCCGGATCATCGCAGATCGATATATGCAGGGAATTAATAAGGAGAAAACCTTTAAAACCAAGAGGTTGGACCTTACATGTGTCGTAAGAGGCGACTAATGGGATCGGATTGTCAGGCTCGCTGATTTTGTTGACACACGTCATCGTATCCCAATCGCGTAGATCGATGCTTATGCTGTTGATCACTAGACTGTCTGGTCCAGACTAGATTATTTACAAACCTTCGCCACATAGCTCGAATGTTGCTTAGTGCGGCGTAAAACTCAGCTCACTCACACTGGCGTGTGGGTATTTTAGTTGTGTTTGGGCATGACGTGATAAGCTTCACTTATAGGCTTTCCGAACGGTGGGCATGTGACAGTAATTTGTACTGAAATGAATTTTTGACACCAAGGCGTACAGTACGATTAAACCGCTCCTCACGTTACAAATAGGAATGTTATTTTGATGTTAAATAGGTATATAATTTGGGAGGAAACCATATGAATAGACTGTATCCAAATTACTTAATACATCTTTCTTTTAAGTTAACACGATATAATTTAATATTTCAAGCCAGATTGCGTTGTATGTCATTTGATGAACAAGGAAGTCAGAAAATTTGATAAACTATATCCTGCACAGTAACGTCCGTGAATACTTTCAGCTTAAATGTAGTAATGCTTGTGCATGCTACATAGTTCAGAGATGTGCATCTTTTGGAGTTAGTGGAGTCAGAGATAACTACAGTAACCGATGTATATTTTTACATTACAGTTCTACAGAGAGCGTAGTGTATGAACTTAGTGACGTGGAGGAACACGGCCAGGAGGGGAAATCTTGTCGAAGTACGGAAATCTCCGAACAGAGACACCTTGTAGAGAATAATCCTAACTCGCAGAAACATGAAGATGGTCAAATCAGCCCTCACCTGGAAAGAGGCGGCGCAACTCGACATCAGGGTTCGGGAAACTGTAAAGAAAGCCCTGGAGAACATAGACTTGGGGCATTCCAGGCTGGCAACAAGTTGTCAACATCTGAATCTGAGCCTGATGACGACTTGTATGGGGGAACACTGAAGAATGACAATGTTAAATGGTGCTCTAAAGAAAGTTCAGCGTCTACCTCCATGCACGATGACAAAATGTATGCAAGCCCGGAGGAGGAACAGCATGAAAATCAAATGGAGAACGAAGAGCATGATCGGAACATTGATGCCAATGGGAAGGATAGACTGTCAGCCAGCGACACCAATCCAGGTTGGGTAGACTCAGCCAAACAAGATGGACGTCACACAAACAGGTCATGGAACACCGGCACCGGTTTTGGAAAGGGGGAACATCTAAGCGATTTATCTGAGAAAAGTTCTGTAAACAAATCAAAGACAACACTTCCCAATAGTTACGAAGAACAAGCCGATCAGATATTAAGGTAGACGTTGAAAGATAAAAGTTGTTTGTGCTTCCATAGGCTGCGTTTGATTTTACCGTTTTGTTGTCTGGTAGTGCTTATCTCCACACAGTTGCACCATATGCTGCTGGGCTCAGCAAAGCTGACGCTGTAGCAGACATCATTGTAAAATATACTCTCATCGCTATGGGTCCCTCCTCATTGCTAACAATCATGTGTATAAAGATGGGAAATGTGTCGTATGTACGTATTCAAAACATAACAAATATTGCACAACATTTAATTATTACATTTGATTATTTTAAAATAACTGACCTTTAATGCCAACTGCTTCATGCAAACTATGTGGAGGTATGATATTGGAAAATATGCTAATATGTGATCAATTTCAGTTTAGATATAACCGTATCCAAAACAACTGATGGAAATGACGGCCATGCGATCCTGCATCAATTAAGGGAGGTTACCGAAGACGTTGGGGGTAATTGTTGGACTGAAGTGGAACATATTCTCCATGGTGGTGAGTGTACGTCCTCTCGTATCTGGAAATGAAAAAGGACATGTAGAAATATTAGTCCGTGCGTGTCCTTGAGGTAGTTACAACATGCTGCGACATTTATTTCCAAATGTGTTTGCAGAAAGTCATGCAGTTCCAACGGCGGGCAAGGGAACAGATACATTGCTATGTTTGGACACCTCGGGTGACATGGGTAGGCTTGGATTACAGCGGTTACAGCGCATTGCGTACAGCTTCATAGAAGGTATGTCTCCACTGTTGACTGGGGGGTAGCCTTGTGGTTTGAGCGTTGGCTCCTTACACCGAAGGCCAGGGATCGATTTCCCACATAGGTACAATGTGTGAAACCTATTTCTAATGTCTCCCGCCATGATATTGCTAGAATATTGCTAAAAGCATAACACCATACTCACTCACTGTTGGTTGGTTTCTGTTAGTTCATAATGAATACTGTATGTAAATATATCATGTTTGATTTATAAAATGTTATTTATTGAACTAACATATCAAAGCAATTGTAGCTTGAAAAGTAAGTATTGTACCATTCATAGTCAAGCATGTAAGGCATTTTACAGCTATTTTTCTATCACTATATAAACAAATGTTGGGTATCTACATCTTGCTGAATGATTGTGTACTGACTAAACATGTACTATGTAACATACTGTAAGATCTCTCCAAATAAAGTAATCATATGCCAGTATGGCTAATGCACTGTATTATGTTGTACATTCTGTGTTTGTGTTCATTAACTGACAGTTTAGGACAGGACATAATGAATCTTCATGCAGTTCATGCATATGATTATGCATTTTCTTCTAGGTATCGAGAACAACGCCGAGGAATATGGAGTAGAAGAAAATATATGCATTCTTGTTTTCGGAAGAAGGCCCGGTATACTTCATCCCTTTTCAAACGACTATGAAAGTCTAAAGGAGGCAGTAGGTGAGGATCCTGATGTACCGAAGGGAGGTTATGCCTTCCAGATACGTAGCATTAAGAAAACACCTTTGTTGGAGGTATATAGAAACTTACTTTTTCATAATTTGTAATGTGTATGACACTCTTTCAGATATATATAGATATGATAGATATGATAGATATAACGTCTTGGAGTAATATAAGGAGTATATGGGTTATAATTTAGAAATAATTTGTCAGAAAATGTTGAAGAGAAAATGATGCAACCGTCCAAAATAGTATTTAAGCCTTTTGTAAGAAAGATTAGAACTAAGCCTTTGTAAGAAACTTACTGAATAACCCTTTTTACTCATAGAGAACAATAAGGTTTATTCTTCAAGAAGAAGAGTTATTCGTGTTAATACGAAAATACATGTTTATATGGTATTAGCGAATGTCTCAGTTGATTCTTTCATGTTGGAATTCAAACTTGTTACATAGAGGAAATTGAGTATGGCGGATACTCGCCCTTTCTCCACTACATGCTCGTATGTGTAGCAGCTCTAACCAAAGGTAAGTTGACCTTTATAAACGATGGTTGATTGATTAATTGATTGATTGGTTGGTTGGTGTTTTACGCTTCACGCAGCACTATTCCAGCGATATGGCGGCGATATGTCTGGACCAGACAATCCAGTGATCAACAGAATGAGCATCGATCTACTCATTTGGGATACGATGACATGTGTCAACCAAGTCAGCGAGCCTGACCATCCGATCCCTTTAGTCATCTCTTACGACAAGAGTGGGTTGCTGAAGACCAATTCTAAATGAACAAAAAATTTGATAAATCAACAAAACTAAATCGGCATTCGGTTAAAATATGCTACAGTGTCATAATTATACAATACCCTGACACTGAGTGACACAGAAAGGTCAGTAGTGAACAGATGAACAATAACACCATAACTGATACTTACTACATTCATATGCAGGAGGTGTTTGCGATTTCGGTGGGTATCTGAAAGTTCCGCCTCGGATGGTGGTGGTGACAGATGGAATAACACCCTTCAAGAGGGAACAAGTACAGGACGCACAGGTATTCCATACTTTGACAAAGAAGCCATGGATCCATTGCTCATTGTCAACTTCCAGATGATGTTTTACACTGACCATTTCATAATGGTTCCAGAAATATTGGAAACCGATTTAGTGTAACATCTGGCATATGTAGCTGGCAATGTTGTAGATGCAGGATGTTCGCTATGTGTTGTTTTGAACATAACCGGTGTTGCCATTCTGAGAAAACAAGTTGACTCAATGTCAATGTAGCTTTTATCAGATTGGTGACAGTATGGAATCGGGATATCTATGACTGATTTGAGTCACATTCAGTCACATTCAGTAATCTATATACATATATAGACATATTTAATTTTTATTTAATTTGAAAGCGTTTATTTTGTAGCGTACACACAAAGTTCATTAGCCTGTCTCACAGTCCCCGAACGAAAATATTTTCCCTACTCCCTACAATGCTAAAGCCCTAAATGAAGCAAGTCTTGATTTCCTTTAGTTCACGTATTTCACATCTCAAGGGGTCTTCTTTTCAATATAAATGGGTTTATTTGTTAACATCATAATTATGTACATTCAGAAACTAAGCGTTAGTTTAGAAGTCCATGTGTTAACCTTTGTTTTGTGTAATAAATGTACATGTTTCTCAATGCAGGGATTCCAGTACTTTACGGCCACACTGATGCAGATAATGATGAACCCCAAAACGGAACGTGTGGTCAGCCCAATCGTTTTTGTACCGCATGGAAATGCACAAAAGGTTAATCTAATGATTTATACATTAATGTTCCGTTGTAAAACTTGTGTGGAATAATCCAAATATATTACTATAACGGTCTTGAAATATTTTGAGGGGCGGTAGGGAAGCCTAGTGGTTAAAGCGTTCGCTCGTCACGCCGAAGGCCCGGGTTCGATTCTCCACATGGGTACAATGCTACAATGTGTGTGCCCCCCCCGTTTATATTGCTAAAAAGCGGTGTAAAACCAAAACTTAATCACTCACTTGAAGTGATTGAGTTTGGACCAGGAAAAACAAATCGTGGGCTAAGATTCACTCCTGTGGCGTCCGATCATGATGATTGGTAAACAGACAGGCCACTGATCAAGACACTTAAAAGTATCAAAATGTTACTACATGAGGTATAACGTTATTTGGTACCCAACAGACCTAAAGTGGTGCCTTTTGCTATTTAGAATTTTTTGGCATATTTATTCCCCTGGAGTTCCATGGAAACAATTTGGACTTCGTTTAGAAAAAGGAGTGAATTATTTTCTGGAGCTTATCACACACACAAAAACAAGCCCAATATCTATCAACAAAACTTAACAGATATACCTAACAGATCCCAGGTGCCTTTTGCTAGTTGCGGATTTTTGGCAACTATATTTTTCATGGTTTCCAAGGAAACGTTTTGGACTTTAAGTAACTGTGGGGGCCGGGGTTATCTTCCGTTGACTTTTGTGTATTTTAAGTCCCTGCTGTTTTGCTTACGCCTTCTGTCTTTGGGTATCTTGGCACTGTACTTTTTGAACTTCAGAGTTTGATGCAGTCAACAGCTGATATGTGTCTAGGGGTGATTGTTGAGGATGTCAAGACAATCTGCAACCACCAAAGGGTACAAGTGAGTAAGACGTGGTTTGGTTTGTACGTTGTACAGTACAACGCCACATCCAGCGATGTTCCTCTGATATGACACCGGTCCTGTATATTCCACTCTAGACCAGGCAGTACAGTGACTGGTGTTATGAAACAACGGTCTTTGCAATTAGAATACGATGCCATATTATGATTAAGGTATTTAGCTTGACCAGCGACCCTGTTAATCTTAATCAAGAATGTGTTGCAGAAGATCAGCTGTATGACTCAAGTAGTGTTTCAGCAATAATAGTGCTGTTAAATTTCCAATATGTTATGTCCATATTCCTAATTTAAAACATTGTACGATTGTATAGAAACCTCTTAATCATACACACACGCACGACTTGTCAATATGAATGTATATATTTTCAGATCCTCGTTGCACAAATCATCAAATTTGTTAAAGTGGACCCTGCCCTGCGTGTAGCACGAGTAAAACACGTCGATCTCATTGTTGACGCCGTTTGCCAGGATCTATCAATTGCTGAAAAAGTAAACATTTTCTTGCTATTCGTGTATTCCACGGTTATCAACATGGCCAGACATTACAGATTCATGTCGATGGTCTCAAGGAGTACTTCAACATAAATAGCCATTATGCTTGTTTATGGGAAATATCCCAAAAGATGCAAGTTAATTTCCCCATGACCACAGAATCTTTTGATAACATATGTATCTGCCCACCACCTTTGTGAGCAGTGACGGTTTTAAAGCAATGCATAAAGGTCTTATTTATTTGTGTCGAAATATGATATGCATGGAAATACATGAATATAAAGTTCCCTTAATGATTTGTATCCATCGGACAAAATGAGTGAGTGCGTTAGTTTAATTTTACGCCGCCTTAAACAACTAGGCTACCCCACCGCCCTCTAATAAAATGAATTGACTACTATTAGTATTAAGTGAGTACATTTTTTCAACTAGACAGCTGTTATGCAGAAGGTCAGTGCTAATCTTGACATGGACTTTGGGGCTACGGATGTATTTGACAACGTCAACATATCAGATGACCTCCCTCCCCTTGGGAAAAGAGTGATGCGAGGCCCCGACTGGACGTGGAAGAACGAAGACACGGAGGGGACAGGGACGATAGTCAACCATGCCATTGAGGGAGGTATGGGGACTGGCATAATGGTTGAACTATCTGACAGAAAGTACCAAAACCACACTGCTCATAAACAAACCCTTAACTTCAGTTATGAGGCCTAGTATATTCTTCACCCCACTTACATGTAAAACAGACTTGTTATTAGGAACAAAAATCAACAAAAAGTATATATACCTGTAGTAATATTTTGTAATACTCTGTGTATTTGTTTTGACGAGAACCAAAGTAAAATAACTTCATATATATTATGTGCTTACAATTAGATTTGAGTGTACTTGTTACTGTTTGTTGAAGAAGGAAGGCAGGTGTGTTATTGGTGTTTTTGGCAGGTGTGTTATTTGTGTTGTTGGCAGGTGTGTTATTGGTGTTATTGGCAGGTGTGCTACTAGCAGGTGTGTTATTGGCAGGTGTGTTATTGGCAAGTGTGTTATTGGCAAGTGTGTTATTGGCAGGTGTGTTATTGGCAGGTGTGTTCTTGGCAAGTGTGTTCTTGGCAAGTGTGTTATTGGCAGGTGTGTTATTGGCAAGTGTGACGCAAGATGCATTTAACAAAATGCCAGCAACAAAAACATCCATGGAGACAGAGCTTTCAGTGATGCTGCACCAGTTTTCTGGAACTGAGATCAGTATCTTCCCTGGAAGCATTTAGCAGCCAACTAAAAACTCATCTTTTTCTAGCTACCTTCTTGTTTCTCCACTTTCTTTACACAGCGCAACTGACAGTAGGTTGGACATTAGGGGTTTAACCAGATGCATCATGATTATTATTGACAAAATAACATCCGTCCTTTCTGTAGCGTACATATGGGTGCATTGGGACAACGGAACATGCAACTGGTACAGATACGGTGCAAACGGACAGTATAATGTGTTACTCGTGGATGATCATCCTCGCCTGCCAGATGGAGTTGAACCAATCAGTATAGGAATGGAGGTACAGCCAGGTGAGTAACGTGTACAGTACAGCATCTAGGTGTCTCTCATGCCTGTCAGATGGAGTTGAACCAATCAGTATAGGAATGGAGGTACAGCCAGGTGAGTAACAGGCACAGTACAGCATCCAGGTGTCTCTCACGCCTGCCAGATGGAGTTGAGCCAATCAGTATGGGAATAGAAGTACAGCCAGGTGAGTAACGTGTACAGTACAGCATCCAGGTATCTCTCACGCCTGCCAGATGGAGTTGAACCAATCAGTATAGAAATGGAGGTCCAGCCAGGCGACTAACGCGTACAGTAAAACATCCAGGTGTCTCTTTTATGCCTGTCAGATGGAGTTGAACCAATCAGTATAGGAATAGAGGTACAGCCTGGTGAGTAACGTGTACAGTACAGCATCCAGGTATCTCTCACGCCTGCCAGATGGAGTTGAGCCAATCAGTATGGGAATAGAAGTACAGCCAGGTGAGTAACGTGTACAGTACAGCATCCAGGTATCTCTCACGCCTGCCAGATGGAGTTGAACCAATCAGTATAGGAATGGAGGTACAGCCAGGTGAGTAACGTGTACAGTACAGCATCCAGGTGTATCTCTCATGCCTGCCAGATGGAGTTGAACCAATCAGTATGGGAATAGAAGTACAGCCAGGTGAGTAACGTGTACAGTACAGCATCCAGGTGAATCTCATGCCTGTCAGATGGAGTTGAGCCACTGAGTATAGGAATGGAGGTACAGCCAGGTGAGTAGCAGGCACGGTACAGCATCCAGGTGTCTCTCACGCCTGCTAGATGGAATTGAACCAATCAGTATAGGAATGGAGGTACAGCCAGGTGAGTAACGTGTACACTACAACATCCAGGTGTCTCTCATGCCTGCAAGATGAAGTTGAGCCAATGAGTATAAGACTGGAGGTACAGCCAGGTGAGTAACGTGTACAGTACAGCACTCATGTGTATCTCATGCCTGCCAGATGGAGTTGAACCAATCAGTATGGGAATAGAGGCACAGCCAGGTGAGTAACGTGTACAGTACAGCATCCAGGTGTCTCACAAGCCTGCCAGATGGAGTTGAGCCAATCAGTATAGGAATGGAGGTACAGCAAGGTGAGTAGCATGTACAGTAAAGCATCCAGGTGCCTCTCACGCCTGCCAGATGGAGTTGAGCCAATCAGTATAGGAATGGAGGTACAGCAAGGTGAGTAGCATGTACAGTACAGCATCCAGGTGCCTCTCACGCCTGCCAGATGAAGTTGAGCCAATCAGCATACGACTGGAGGTACAGCCAGGTGAGTTATGTGTACAATACAGCATCCAGGTGTCTCTCACGCCTGCCACATGGAGTTGAGCCAATCAGTATAGGAATAGAGGTACATCATGGTGAGTAACTTGTACAGTAGAGCATCCAGGTGTCTCTCACGCCTGTCAGATGGAGTTGAACCAATCAGTATAGGAATGGAGGTAGAGCCAGGTGAGTTACAGGTACAGTACAGCATCCAGGTGTCTCTCACGCAAGCCAGATGGAGTTGAACCAATCAGTATAGGAATGGAGGTACAGTAAGGTGAGTTACAGGTACAGTACAGCATCTAGGTGTCTCTCATGCCTGTCAGGTGGAGTTGAACCAATCAGTATAGGAATGGAGGTAGAGCCAGGTGTGTTACAGGTACAGTAGAGCATCCAGGTGTCTCTCATGCCTGCCAGATGGAGTTGAGCCAATCAGTATAGGAATAGAGGTACAGCATGGAGAGCTACGTGTACAGTAAAGCATCCAGGTGTCTCTCATGCCTGTCAGATGGAGTTGAGCCAATCAGTATAGGAATAGAGGTACATCATGGTGAGTAACTTGTACAGTATCAGTATAGGAATAGAGGTACATCATGGTGAGTAACTTGTACAGTAGAGCATCCAGGTGTCTCTCATGCCTGCCAGATGGAGTTGAGCCAATCAGTATAGGAATAGAGGTACATCATGGTGAGTAACTTGTACAGTAGAGCATCCAGGTGTCTCTCATGCCTGCCAGATCGAGTTGAGCCAATCAGTATAGGAATAGAGGTACATCATGGTGAGTAACTTGTACAGTAGAGCATCCAGGTGTCTCTCATGCCTGCCAGATGAGAGGAGCCATCGAGTTGAGTTGAGTACAGCATGGAGAGCAACCAGTATCTCTCATAGCCAGATGGAGTTGAGCCAATCAGTATAGGAATAGAGGTCCATCATGGTGAGTAACTTGTACAGTAAGAGCATCAGGTGTACTGTCAGTAGAGCATCCAGGTGTCCTCAGGTGTAACTTGTCAGTACAGCCTCATGCCTGCCAGATGGAGTTGAGCCAATCAGGTACATATAGGAATAGAGGTACAGCATGGTGAGACTTGGTAGAGGTACATCATGGATGGAGTACCAGTGGAGAATCCAGGTGTCTCTCATGCCTGCCTGCCAGATGGAGTTGAGCCAATCAGTATAGGAATAGGAGCATGTACAGGTGTCTCTCAGGTGCCTGTGCAAAGCATCCAGGTGTCAGATGGAGTTCAATCAGTATAGGAATAGAGGTACATCATGGTGAGTGCCTGCATCCAGATGGAGTTGAGCCAATCAGTATAGGAATAGAGGTACATCATGGTGAGTAACTTGTACAGTAGAGCATCCAGGTGTCTCTCATGCCTGCCAGATGGAGTTGAGCCAATCAGTATAGGAATAGAGGTACATCATGGTGAGTAACTTGTACAGTAGAGCATCCAGGTGTCTCTCATGCCTGCCAGATGGAGTTGAGCCAATCAGTATAGGAATAGAGGAGGTACATCATGGTGAGTTACTTGTACAGTAAAGCATCCAGGTGTCTCTCATGCCTGCCAGATGGAGTTGAGCCAATCAGTATAGGAATAGAGGTACATCATGGTGAGTAACTTGTACAGTAGAGCATCCAGGTGTCTCTCATGCCTGCCAGATGGAGTTGAGCCAATCAGTATAGGAATAGAGGTACATCATGGTGAGTAACTTGTACAGTAGAGCATCCAGGTGTCTCTCATGCCTGCCAGATGGAGTTGAGCCAATCAGTATAGGAATGGGAGGAGGTACAGCATGGAGAGCTACGTGTACAGTAGAGCATCCAGGTATCTCTCATGCCTGCCAGATGGAGTTGAGCCAATCAGTATAGGAATAGAGGTCCATCATGGTGAGTAACTTGTACAGTAGAGCATCCAGGTGTCTCTCATGCCTGTCAGATGGAGTTGAGCCTATCAGTATAGGAATAGAGGTACATCATGGTGAGTAACTTGTACAGTACAGCATCCAGGTGTCTCTCATGCCTGTCAGATGGAGTTGAGCCAATCCGTATAGGAATATAGGTACATCATGGTGAGTAACTTGTACAGTAGAGCATCCAGGTGTCTCTCATGCCTGTCCGATGGAGTTGAACCAATCAGTATAGGAATGGAGGTAGAGCTAGGTGAGTTACAGGTACAGTACAGCATCCAGGTGTCTCTCACGCAAGCCAGATGGAGTTGAACCAATCAGTATAGGAATGGAGGTACAGTAAGGTGAGTTACAGGTACAGTACAGCATCCAGGTGTCTCTCATGCCTGTCAGGTGGAGTTGAACCAATCAGTATAGGAATGGAGGTAGAGCCAGGTGTGTTACAGGTACAGTAGAGCATCCAGGTGTCTCTCATGCCTGCCAGATGGAGTTGAGCCAATCAGTATAGGAATAGAGGTACATCATGGTGAGTAACTTGTACAGTAGAGCATCCAGGTGTCTCTCATGCCTGCCAGATGGAGTTGAGCCAATCAGTATAGGAATGGAGGTACAGCATGGAGAGCTACGTGTACAGTACAGCATCCAGGTGTCTCTCATGCCTGTCAGATGGAGTTGAGCCAATCAGTATAGGAATAGAGGTACATCATGGTGAGTAACTTGTACAGTAAAGCATCCAGGTGTCTCTCATGCCTGCCAGATGGAGTTGAGCCAATCAGTATAGGAATAGAGGTACAGCAAGGTGAGTAACTTGTACAGTACAGCATCCAGGTGTCTCTCATGCCTGCCAGATGGAGTTGAACCAATCAGTATAGGAATAGAGGTACAGCAAGGTGAGTAATGTGTACAGTACAGCATCCAGGTGTCTCTCATGCCTGCCAGATGGAGTTGAACCAATCAGTATAGGAATGGAGATACAGTCAGGTGAGTAACGTGTACAGTACAGTATCCAGGTGTCTCTCATGCCTGTCAGATGGAGTTGAGCCAATCAGTATAGGAATGGAGGTACAGCCAGGTGAGTAACAGGTACAGTACAGCATCCAGGTATCTCTCATGCCTGCCAGATGGAGTTGAACCAATCAGTATAGGAATGGAGGTACAGCCAGGTGAGTAACTTGTACAGTACAGCATCCAGGTATCTCTCACGCCTGCCAGATGGAGTTGAACCGATCAGTATAGGAATAGAGGTACAGCAAGGTGAGTAACGTGTACAGTACAGCATCCAGGTGTCTCTCATGCCTGCCAGATGGAGTTGAACCAATCAGTATAGGAATGGAGATACAGTCAGGTGAGTAACGTGTACAGTACAGTATCCAGGTGTCTCTCATGCCCGTCAGGTGGAAGTGAGCCACTGAGTATAGACATGGAGGTATAGCCAGGTGAGTAACAGGTACAGTACAGCATCCAGGTGTCTCTCACGCAAGCCAGATGGAGTTGAACCAATCAGTATAGGAATGGAGGTACAGCCAGGTGAGTAACGTGTACAGTACAGTATCCAGGTGTCTCTCACGCCTGTCAGATGTAGTTGAGCCAATCAGTATAGGAATGGAGGTACAGCCAAGTGAGTGACGTGTGCACTACAACATTCAGGTGTCTCTCACGCCTGCCAGATGAAATTGAGCTAATCAGTATAGGAATGGAGATACTGCCAGGTGAGTAACGTGTACAGTACAGTATCCAGGTGTCTCTCACGCAAGCCAGATGTAGTTGAGCCAATCAGTATAGGAATGGAGGTACAGCCAGGTGAGTAACAGGTACAGTAGTATCCAGGGACATTATGAACACGCTGAATGGAGTTAAACCAGTCAGTAAAGGAATGCATGAGCAGTAGGTCCGGTGGGACATAATAGTCTTGCTTACAGCTTTAGTAAATGTGGACGGAAGGTTCTAGTTATAACCGTATCAATCTGATATGCATGTCGTAACTTTATTATACTCACACATTCTTTCTTTGTCAGGTCCTGACATGGAAACGGGCAGCTGTGATGATAACCAGTCAGGGACTGTCATCAGACTAATTGACGCCCGAGTGCTGGTACGTGATGTCACACATGATGTCATAGCGTTGTAGTATTTGTATACCGCAATCCTACATGACAAAGCTTCTGACAAACTTCACCCCGTGGAAGTTATATTTGGAGTGCTGGACTTCCTCTTAAATATCTTCTATTTAAAATGTGGCCGTAAGGCATTTAGACAAGAAGTAGGTACCCTCACAGGCACAATGTGTGTTCGTTCGCCTCCTTTCGTATCTGTTTCTCTATGCATAAAAATCGGAATTTCTACTGGCCTATTGAAAACGAAAGAACTTAAGCTTCAGATATATTGATGATCTGACACCGTTCAATAAAAAGCACATGTCCGGTTCCTTTCCATTGATTAACCAGCCTGGACTAACAGCCACACGTGGCCCATATTTAGATGCATAAAGACTTTACTACGAGAGTGACGATTTCAACTTTCCATTAGTCAAGTTCCCATTAATGCCGAGCAATGTTCCATGTTTACATTAAGGTGCAATCGTGCTTGGTGTATTTACTATACGAATCTTGCTCAGAAGAATATGCAAGGCCTCAGTAAGCATTTCAATAAGTTTTCTGGTGGATACCTTGAGGTCTTCGCAAAATCCGACACATTTGTGTTGAAAAAAGACGTCAGATGCCATTTACTATTTTGACTTGTACCAGACGTTCCCATGTCCTCCCCGTAGACAGTAAGGCACTAACCTTTTCGCGAACATCTACTATCATCACTATTTGATAGTCATTCACAAACACATTCTAATGATATCTTACTGTCGACTCTGCTATTGGCACAGATTTCCTGTGGATGTGAAAAAAAGGCTGCTGTATTTATAGATTCCCCATAGCTGATGTGATGATCGAACCGAATTGATATTTTGTGTAAGAGTATAAACCTACTGTATCTGATAATGTATAAATATACATTTTTTTTGAGAAGTTTATTATGTAACGTATTTTAGAATCCATGCGGATCGTATGATCTGTTATTAGAGTGTGTAGTCCAACAGATTGTGTTATGTTCATATATCTATGTATTAATCAATTTTCAGGTCATCTGGGAGAATCAAAGCATTTGTGAACACAGATACGGCGAAAATGGCAAATACGACGTTTTAATCAGGTAGGACTTGACAACGCTATATCAAAACTGTTGTAGCCTGACGTACAAAAGAAAGTACACACCTGATGCTTTGGTCAAATGTTTTCCTAAAACAGCGTAATATTTAGAAAAGTGTTTTCATTGTGACTCACAAGTCACAAACAGTGTGTACGTGTTGCAATAACACCATAGATATCGTACCCAGTTGGAACATTGCTAGCAAAATATTTACGTTTTTTTAATAGTCTCAAAACACCAGGTGTGTACTTTCTTTTGTACATCAGTATGCATGTTTTGCAAAATTTGTGAGCTTGTACCTAATACTCTTAATCTGTCACAACAGGCTGCCCTTGCAGAACGTTGGTACCCATAGACAAAGTGCATCATATGAAGACGGAGCACTCAGGTCATCACATGGTGAGTGTAGAAGAAATATACACCAACCTCTGAGGCCTATAATAACGTTCCGCCGGTCTGTGCAATGATTGATAGATTGGGCAGGACCTTTACTATTGTATAGATCTATATATAAATTTATCATCCAAAACTGGCCTCCACATGAAATATCGCTGCCGGTGATGTCGCTACAGGGAAATTCCATTGCAATGTGTCACAGACCCTTATGACTTTATGGGTTGTACCGGTTGTTGCGGTTGTCAGCGTGTGTATTATGCATTGGTTAGTAGGTGTATCATGGATTCATCAGACAGCGTATCATGCATTCATCAGACGGTGTATCATGCATTCATTAGAAGCTGTATCATGCATTCATCAGCCATGTATTAGACATATATCAGACGGTGTATCATGCATTCATCAGACGATGTATCATGCATTCATCAGTAGGTGTATCATGCATTCGTCAGACGATGTATCATGCATTCATCAGACGGTGTATCATGCATTCATCAGACGATGTATCATGCATTCATTAGTAGGTGTATCATGCATTCGTCAGACGATGTATCATGCATTCATCAGACGGTGTATCATGCATTCATCAGACGGTGTATCATGCATTCATCAGACGATGTAACATGCATCCATCCGACGGTGTATCATGCATTCACCAGACGATGTATCATGCATTCATTAAACGGTGTATCATGTATTCATCATTAGGTGTATCATGCATTCATCAGACGATGTATCATGCATTCATCAGACGGTGTATCAAGCATTCATCAGACGGTGTATCATGCATTCATGAGACTGTGTATCGTGCATTCATCAGACGGTGTATCATGCATTCATCAGACGATGTATCAGGCATTCATCAGACGGTCTATCATGCATTCATCAGACGGTGTATCATGCATTCATCAGACGGTGTATCATGCATTCATCAGACGGTGTATCATGCATTGGTGATTAGGTGTATCATACTTTCATTAAACGGTGTGTCATGCATTCATCAGACGGTGTATCATGCATTGGTTAGTAGGTGTATCAGGCATTCATTAAACTGTGTGTCATGCATTCATCAGACGGTGTATCATGCATTGGTGAGTAGGTGTATCATGCATTCATTAAATGGTGTGTCACGCATTCATCAAACAGTGTATCATGCATTGGTTAGTAGGTGTACCATGTATTCATCAGACGGTGTATCATGCATTGGTTAGTAGGTGTATCAGGCATTTATTAAACGGTGTGTCAAGCATTCATCAGATGGTGTATTATGCATTCATCAGACGGTGTATCATGCATTCATTAGACGGTGTGTCATGCATTCATGAGATGGTTTATTATGCACTCATTAAACGGTGTATCACGCATTCATGAGATGATGTATCATACATTGGTTAGTAGGTGTGTCATGCATTCATTAGACGGTGTATCATGCATTCATGAGATGGTGTATTATGCATTCATTAAACGGTGTATCATGCATTCATCAGATGGTGTATCATGCATTGATGAGTAGGTGTATCATGCATTCATTAAACGGTGTGTCATGCATTCATCAGACGGTGTATCATGCATTGGTGAGTAGGTGTATCAGGCATTCATTAAACGGTGTGTCATGCATTCATCAGAAGGTATTTCATGCATTGGTGAGTCGGTGTATCATGCATTCATTAAACGGTGTGTCATGCATTCATCAAACGGTGTATCATGCATTGGTTAGTAGGTGTACCAGGTATTCATCAGACGGTGTATCATGCATTGGTTAGTAGGTGTATCAGGCATTTATTAAACGGTGTGTCAAGCATTCATCAGATGGTGTATTATGCATTCATCAGACGGTGTATCATGCATTCATTAGACGGTGTGTCATGCATTCATGAGATGGTTTAATATGCACTCATTAAACGGTGTATCACGCATTCATGAGATGATGTATCATACATTGGTTAGTAGGTGTGTCATGCATTCATTAGACGGTGTACCATGCATTCATGAGATGGTGTATTATGCATTCATTAAACTGTGTATCATGCATTCATCGGACGGTGTATCATGCATTGGTTATTAGATGTACCATGTATTCATCAAACGGTGTATCATACATTCATCAGACGGTGTATCATGCATTGGTGAGTAGGTGTATCATGCATTCATTAAACGGTGTGTCATGCATTCATCAGACGGTGTATCATGCATTGGTTAGTAGGTGTACCAGGTATTCATCAGACGGTGTATCATGCATTCATTAGACGGTGTGTCATGCATTCATGAGATGGTTTATTATGCACTCATTAAACGGTGTATCACGCATTCATGAGATGATGTATCATACATTGGTTAGTAGGTGTGTCATGCATTCATTAGACGGTGTATCATGCATTCATGAGATGGTGTATTATGCATTCATTAAACGGTGTATCATGCATTCATCAGACGGTGTATCATGCATTGGTGAGTAGGTGTATCATGCATTCATTAAACGGTGTGTCATGCATTCATCAGACGGTGTATCATGCATTGGTTAATAGATGTACCATGTATTCATCAAACGGTGTATCATACATTCATCAGACGGTGTATCATGCATTGGTGAGTATGTGTATCATGCATTCATGAAACGTTGTGTCATGCATTCATCAGACGGTGTATCATGCATTGGTTGGTAGGTGTACCATGTATTCATCAGACGGTGTATCATGCATTGGTTAGTAGGTGTATCAGGCATTCTTTAAACGGTGTGTCATGCATTCATCAGACGGTGTATCATGCATTCATGAGATGGTGTATTATGCATTTATTAAACGGTGTATCATGCATTCATCAGACGGTGTATCATGCATTGGTGAGTAGGTGTGTCATGCATTCATTAAACGGTGTGTCATGCATTCATCAGACGGTGTATCATGCATTGGTTAATAGATGTACCATGTATTCATCAAACGGTGTATCATACATTCATCAGGCGGTGTATTATGCATTGGTGAGTAGGTGTATCATGCATTCATTAAACGGTGTGTCATGCATTCATCAGACGGTGTATCATGCATTGGTTAGTAGGTGTACCATGTATTCATGAGACGGTGTATCATGCATTGGTTAGTAGGTGTATCAGGCATTCATTAAACGGTGTGTCATGCATTCATCAGACGGTGTATCATGCATTCATGACATGGTGTATTATGCATTCATTAAACGGTGTATCATGCATTCATCAGACGGTGTATCATGCATTGGTGAGTAGGTGTGTCATGCATTCATTAGACGGTGTATCAGGCCTTTATTAAACGGTGTATCATGCATTGGTTAGTAGGTGTACCATGTATTCATGAGACGGTGTATCATGCATTAGTTAGTAGGTGTATCAGGCCTTTATTAAACGGTTTGTCATGCATTCATGAGATGATGTATTATGCATTCATTAAACGGTGTATCATGCATTCATCAGACAGTGTATCATGCATTGGTGAGTAGGTGTATCATACATTCGTTAAACGGTGTGTCATGGATTCATCAGACGGTGTATCATGCATTGGTTAGTAGGTGTATCATTTATTTCATCAGACGGTGTATCATGCATTGGTTAGTAGGTGTAGTAGTATATACAATGGGGGTTTTGGACCAAGTCCAACAAAAGCCTCTGCAAAGCCTTATTTGTGAAATAAGGCTTTGGTCGGACCCTTTATCCAGCTACCATTACCCCTACTGCTTTTGAGTCCCCCCGGCACTGAAAGCCTTATTTCATTACTATGAAAAAGTTTGAGACGCTAGCGTGATACGAACGCCCAATGTTATACCTCACAGCCGCACCACTTAACCGACTGAGCTACCGGGGACATGGCTGAAATATGTCGGTTAACGGGTCTATCCTGAGATAGCGAACTAGCACTTTCCTGATCATGTGACATGCCGTGTTGACAGGATACTATGTTGGGATTACTTGGTATTTTGCTTGGGGGGTAACATTGTGCCGTACGTCACGATCAATAATTCCGCTCTAACAAACCCTCTACCTGGCCCATCCCTCAAGTAGTACAAGTTAGGCTCGTCGGCTTTCATGTCCACTTTATCTATGTTGTAAGTTTTGACTGACCATATTGGGTCAGTGGCTCGCTTACAGCTATCACCCTCGTGTTCCCCCGGCTGGTATATATACCTAACTAGGGCCCTATCTGGTATCTGTTTCTCCTTCCCACGCAATGGAGCAGCCGACTCTGCCACTATTGATTTTAGTTTGATAGCGTCTGCCGGTTTCTTGCCGGTGAGACGGGTGGCTTCATGGTTGATTGCCGACACCACCTTGGGTAACCTAGCGACCCATTCAGTCGATTGCTTCCCCCGGGTTGGCCATCTCCCTCGCATACTGATACCCGAATAAGCGCTCAGCCAAAGTTCTATTGAATCTCTCAACTATGGCTTGGCTGCGATGGGCTCCAGCCGTGCCACGCCTGACCCTTGTATCGTGTTTGTCTAACAGGTGTGACACGACACCCATGAACTCCCGCCCGGGGTCAACTTGCAGCTCTGTTGGCCACGTCAGCGGACTGCGTTTGTATATACGCTCGAATCCGCGGGCTACCTGGACCGAGTCTTTCGCGGTCAAGGGTTCGGCTTCCTTATAGCGACTGGCTACGTCCACTACGGTTAAGGCATACTTGTACCTCTTGTCGTGGGGTAGGAATAGTAGGTCTGCCTGGTGAACGCTGTTGGGTATATTAATACCAAACTTCCTTCTAGGCACGTAGCGTGGTGGTGGCAAATAGATCTGCCACAGGGCTTGTTTTTCAAGCCACGCTTTGGCCTCCTCCGGCGGTACTCGCGCCATTTTAGCTAGCTTATCTACAGCACTAGCTCCTTTCCAGTACCTCCTTTCC
Source organism: Haliotis rubra (assembly GCF_003918875.1). NCBI lineage: Eukaryota > Metazoa > Mollusca > Gastropoda > Lepetellida > Haliotidae > Haliotis > Haliotis rubra. Next base: position 1,280,884 of record NW_025766747.1, on the reverse strand, counting down.
AGTAAATAGCCTCAAACTTTCTCTGGTTCCGTGACATGTCGCCCCGACAGGGTATTTATATATACCTATGTTCTTGGTTCAATTTTCTCATGCCCGTACGCGTACGTGTTTATCCCATCAATAGCTATCCAACGTTTAGTGTCCATCAGCGACAGGGACGTCTTCTTTATAATCAGTCCGTATATCTTATGCCCATCACTTCTAAGTGTGTTCATTTTATGTCTAAAGGTACGGGTCTTGAACAGGGCTTCCTTGAATCTGGCGTGTTTGATGTGTTGTTTAACCACGTACTTCTTAACACCCTTAGCCTTCCGGATCTCACCATTGTCGGCCTTCAGTATGGAATACATCTAAGGCCTCAAACCTATGTACTCGGCTATGGGCGTGCCAGCACACTCGTTCTTCATCTTACCTAGGACCTTTCTATTTACTGTGCTGTGTATGGCATGGTCCTTGGGGTAGTCGCTGGTGTCGTACAAATCGAGGTGTTTTTTCATGTCCTCGTACACGTCCTCGGTTCGAATCTCCATCAGCAGGGAATCCGTGTCAGTGTACAGCACTTCACACCTGTCGTCGTACTGTTTCTTAAGCTTGTTGTAGTAAAAGTCGTACATCAGGTGTTTGGATAAATCGAGGATGCTCATCCCCACGTAAACAGGCCGGTTGAATTTTATGTGGCTTTTCTTCATGTGTAGGGCAACTAGGTCATCGGTGAATATCTTGCTACGGTTGAATGCCGGAATGGCTATCAGTCTCCTGAGCTTGTCTTCCTCATTCGACCGAACCAGCTTCACAGTCACGCGTTTCCTCAGGTTCTCCATAGTCTTACCAAACACCGAGTTGTTCATGAGCTTATAGAGATTTTTCTCAAAGTCACTGGTGGCCAGATTTCGGAGGTCTGTGTTCATTCTGATGTACGGCTCCATCCAGGGGCTCTGGTTGAACACGAGCACCCTGTGTATTTTAGTCAGCCTCATACCCAACGACAGGTACAGCTGTAGGTTGCGGTAGTAAACGATGTACTTGGTCTTATTCATTAAGTTAGGCACGAGTTTTTCAACGTCTGCCACCCGCCCACCTAATAAGTTATGTTGGTACTCAGACATCCAGTCTGGGTTAACCCTCATAATTTCGGGGGCCAGGGGGGTAGCTGTTGTGTGATGTGTGTAATGCCTTGGGGTATTCCAAGTCAACCTCGAGGATATAACCTTTGTTCGAATCTGGTGCGATGCTCATAACATCAATGGGTGACGCCCATTCGAATCCCCCTGTGGGTAGATACTGGCTCATAGCCCAGCCGTACAGGTTGTTGGCATCGAGTTAGAGAATATGATTGGTTGGCTTGCTCGGGTCGTAGCCCTTCACGTATTGATTATTTGCTTTCGCGTATCGTTTGGTTGCCATGGAGATCCCGCCTCGCAAGCCTTTCTCAATGAATAGGTGCATGTCATAATCTGTAAGCAATTCCAACTTAACTCCGGTCTTTTTCAACAAGGCATCCCACGACAGACCTAGGCTGGTGTAATACCATGCAGGGTCGAGTTTATACTGCTTGAAACATGTCCCGCCTAAACGTCTCAAATACGTCGGCTAACAGCAGTACATCTGTCCTCAAGTACAGGTCGTGATAGTCACCCAGATTCTTACAACCCAGTTTATTCCATACATTAATAGCGTGTGAGTAATCATCTTGGGATATTTCCGAGTCGGTCAGATAGCTGTAAAATTCTCTGATGGGGGGTAGTCTGGTCTCGGCGAACTTGGCCCAACCATCCATGTACTCATAGGGGTACACACCCTTCCTCATCAGCAGGGGTCTAGTCTCAGCGTCGGTGTATCGATCGGTGATAGGGAAGGTATCGTTGGCCTTGACCAGACTGTCAAGTGACGACAGTAGGAACTGAACCGAGTCGATGAACCTCAGGCCGTTTAAGCTGAAGGAAATGTATCTCTCCATGTTGTTGGGGATACACGTTATATTACCATCAATTTTCGCGATGGCCTGCATGATTAAGTGAGAGTCGTACCCTCTCAAGTTGTGAAAGACCACGGGGATGTTTTTTGTCTTAGGGATGATTCTAAGCTTCAGGTTACACGTGCTGTGAGCGGCGCCTCTATACTTACCAGTTACATGACAGTGATCTCTCACCGAATCACCGTTAAGTGGTGAGTCACACACGTGGCAGTTAGTGCTACAGGCGTGAGCTAGCCTGTCGGCTTGGGTCATACGCATGGGAGCGACTGTATACAGTGCGTTCCTAATAATTTTTTCTTCCTCCTGCAAACACTTAAGAAACTTTTAGCCGCGTCGGGACCCCTGTACACTACCGGAGCTTTCGTTTTCCCATCACAACAGACGACAATGTATCCAAACCCACTGGCCTCATGCTCCTGTGTTTTCTGTGTGAAGCTCTCACCTGTGGGAGTACCCCCGGCAGCCTCAACAGGTTTGACCAAGGCTTCAAAGTCGGCGTATATGATATAAGGCACAGACATTTGGTTCTTGTGGTTACCGAATTTTAGGATATTATCACCTTCCTTAGGCATGTCGACTCGTATAGCCGTCTGCCCCACACCTTGGCAATCCTCCCAGTGGGATTCTAATAAATCAGCTCGTGTGAAGCCATGTAGGCACCTTTCGCAGAAGTGGCTCTTTTCTCTGTGTGCCGATTGGTCATACAACAGCCTGCTAAAGTGTTTTATCCATGTGTAGTGGTACTTGTCGCCTCGCTGGATCATGAATATATTGATAACGCGTTTCCCCCCCTGTCCCCCCAGTTGGGGTTCCCCCAACGCTGGGCTGACTTTGTGCACTATTGTTGTGTTACCTTCGTGCCCAAAGACATTTATAGCTAGATTATTCTGTTTTTCTATTTTAGTTATCTGGGATATGGGGGTGGGTTCATCTTTACCATCCCAGTTGAGCCCATCGTCTTGGGGATAGCTAGAAAACCTGTCTGAATGAGTGTCAGCTGGAAACAAGGCTGACCTGATAGCTACCCTCAGGCAATCGTCTCCGCTATTCTTGACGTTGACCATGGCATGTTTTTTCCTATAGTAGGGGGGCAAGTCTAGGTATGACCCGCCTCTGAACGGCACGTAGTTAGCTATGTCTAGATAGACATTATCGATTTTATCTACAGCCCACCCGGACCCCAAGTGTGTGTAGCGTTCTAGGTATTCTCGTATCTGCTGAAAACTGGTATCGATTGATGCGTCTATGGTCTCTATATGGGTCACGACCTCTTGCCTACACCGGAAGTAAGGCTGAACGTACTCAGTGATCCCTTCCCCCACGCCCACCTCCTTATCGAGTGACATTTTCACTGTGATTTGAAATTTGATACTTCCCAGACTGTTTAGTTCCTGGTTGACCTTATCAGCTATCAGAGGCTTGATATCTGTGATGTCTATATTCCTATCAACATGCATGCGCCAGCCTCTCAAATAGTTGCCTACAGCGCGCTCAGTGCGCACGAACTGTAGGTCAATAGCTCTATTCTGCCGTAATAGTTCTACAAGCTGTGGTTTCCTCATACGGGAATATCCCCCTAAACCCAAATTGCGTACCTCGGCTTTTAATTGTTTTACAGTGGGAGGTTTTGCTACGGGGGCATGTGATAACAATGCGATTAACCCGGCTCTCCCCAGGTTTGAATAACCCGTGAGCCCAAGCTGTTTTGCTTGAGCTTTTAATTGTTTTACCGTAGGAGGGGCTTCTAAACCTAGTAATCTCAACAAGGCTGGCTTCCTCATTCGAGAATAACCGATAGTAGTCATAGTTGCGTACACACCTAAGAAGATCAATCTCTAATTGGGCCACCGTAAAGGTAAAAAATGAGTAAATATCTAGATACACCTCATCGATTATTCCCTCGACCCACCCGGAACATGCGCAGCATAGTAGGGTGTTTTGTATTACTTGCAACGAGCCGTCAACAAGTATATCTATCTCCCCATGCACATCTACTCGCCCCCCATCATAGTAATTCCAAGTGTGTCCAGCCCATGGCACATCAAACCCTACTTTTACCATGATTGTAAACGAGCACCCCTTATATAGTTCACTAACAATCATGGGTTTGAAGACACTGATATCTATACTTTTCCCCACATCCATCTGCCAGCTTCTCAGGCAACGTTCCCTGGACTCAATTTCCACAAACATAGCTATACGTAGGTGTGCACAGTGTCTAATTGGGCCACTGTCAAAGGGAGGTAACTCCTCAGTATGAACAGTCATCCAGTATGAACAACGTCGACTCCCCTTTAAATTTCTCGTGAAGAGCTTTCAACCAGTCCTGCAGGCGTGTTCCCGGGTCGACTTTGTGTACGTCCGGGTCCGTCATCACCCAAGGTCTTTCCGTGTACGTTTTATTCATGCTCAGAGTAGGGCACATGATAACGATGTTGTCGAACACATCCCTGTAGTACCCCTCCAACATATCCAACACGAAAACGGTCTTCCCAAAGCCAGTCTGCACACACACTATGGCGCAGTGTGGGTCGCGGGGCAAATCAATAGATGGCTTGCACGAATCTCCCATTGTCTATATTAAGTTGCGCGTCCATAATAACGTACAGATATAATTTCAACTTGCCAGCGGGTTGAGCCTTCTTGGTAATCTGGATGGTTATCCCCTCGCTGCTGTTGTCTATGCGGCGACCGCTACCGTGCAGTTTATCGTCATCCGTGGATCGCATGTCCAACCATAGGGTGTACTTGGTGGTCAGGTATTCACCGATCTGCACGGAGGATAGGTCCAGGTCCTTGGTTATGTATGGGTGTTGTTTGATGGCCGCTAGCTTTTTTATCTCATCCCACTGCTGGTATGCTCTCATACCATGACTGAACAGCTGGTTGGGCACGCCCTCTATGGTCACTTCCACCTTTTCAATTTTGGGGTTGAAAACTTCTCGCTGTCCCTCCGGAACGGCTCGTAATCCTCCACGGGGACGACCAGGATACCTTTCATCGATCACGCCGGCACGTTCAGGTTGATATTCCACACAGTGTCGCTCTTATCTCGCACGACGACTGATCTATGCGCAGTATGCGGTCGTACAGGATGGCCATCTTCCCCGAGTACTGGCTTCGAACCTGCCTTGCCAGCTCCGGGCTAGTGACCATGTCGAACTCCAGAGAGATGTTGTCTATGGCGTAACTGGCCTCATCGCCGTTCGGCGTACGCACTACTTTACTGTAGTCGTTAAACGTGAGCTCGTATTCAAGCCTATCACTCAGCGCGGCCTGGTAAAACGGCGCGTGTGACGTGAGCAACTCGAAGTCGAGCGGCACGCAGAACCTGTTCCCGTACGCTTGAGCGATGGCCTTTTCACCGTCCGTGATCTTGGCTAACTGGTCTGCCGTGAAGCCATACCCCATGCGCAACCGAGTTGATTTGCTGATGCCTTGATACACGTCATTGACGCGTTCTCCCTAGCTTTTCCAGAGGTCCCCGTAGCAGTGAAACACGTCGCTGTCGTCGATGCTCAGCACCTCGTTACCGCTGATCTGGATGGTGGTTTTCTTGATGATAGCTCGGCCTACGTTCCGCACTAGCTCGCGTTTGTCGTTGTCGGAGGTCAGCGTGAGGTTGAACGCCAGTCGAACCGTGCCTGGTACAATGAGGTCATTCTCACCAAGGTTTGGGAATCATAACCAGCAGCGTTTTATTCTTGTCTATCTTGCTGGGATTGTTGGTGATGGTCACCGACTGGCGCACGGTTCTGACGCCTAGAGGCTCTCTTGATCTCCGGAAGGGATCTAGTTTTCTACCATACATTGTTATATAAATGAAATATATAAGTTTTAATACTAAATAATGGCTGAGTACATACCTATGGATGATATGTGGGATGATAGTGCCCAGGCATTCGAGGATGAAACCTCATTCGAGAATGAAGCCTCATTCACGCAAAGCAACGAACTCGTGAAGCAGGCCGTCAACGGGTTTTATGATGGCTTAAAAGGGGATAAAAATTACGTAGAGCCGTGGGGGCGAGACTATTCCAAGTTTTTTGTTGATGGTAATGGCACGCTGCGACTGAGGGGTCGCCCGGAGATCGATCTCATGAATAAGCGCACGAGAGAACCGCTTGCCTTATCAACACCCTTCCCAAGGAGGCCGTTCAAGATCTGCAAGACGTCAGGGACGCCACATCTGATCAAGACATGACTGATAACATTGAAAAGCTGTTGGCCACATACCATAACAAACCCTTACCCGGGTTCGAATTTACCGTTCGGGAACTACGGGGGCTGGACAAGGCCATGCAAACCATTCGCGGACATCTCGTGAACAACACGGCCAAACTGTACGCGATAGACGACCACATCGCCCATGAAAAGACCAAACTCGGTGAAACTGAGGATGAGTCTCTGAAAGCCACCATCGAGGAACGAATACGTAATTTGGAAGAGGAAAGGAAGACCCGGCTGGAAACGGCATCCTCCTTCCGAGACCAGCTTCGATCCCAGGTCAGCCGTGAGCGGGAAACCGTTGATCGAGTCCTCTACCAGGACACCACACTAGCTGACAGGATTCGGATACTGTTCCGGGAGCAAGGGATCACCATTGCCAGCATTCTGACTGCATTGGGCTTCATCATATCAACCCTGGTGGTGTCATTGACGCCGGCGGCAGTGGCACACCAAGTGATGGGGGCGTCAAAGCCTTGATAAAAAAACTCGGGGAGGCCCTGGCTAAACTGGCTGGTAAGGCCACCGAAGCCCTACCCGGCATCCTGGGTAGCATCGTCTCGTGGTTGCTGAGCGCTCTGGCTAAAACTGCCACGTGGCTTAGTCAAAACCTGTGGGCAGCCATCGTCGCCGTGGCGGGGTTGGTGTACATAGCAGCTAAGGAATTTTTAACCAAATAAGCCCCAAAGCTACCCCACCAACCACCAGGGCTGTTTTACGATCGATGTGCTGCTGATTGGACGCCTGAACGTGTGGGGGTGACCCCACAGGGGGTGTTGGTTGAACCCTAGGCTCCGGAGGTGGCGCCACTATACCCGTTTCACCGGTCGTGGGTGGTGGGACGTGGGGGACGTTGACATCGAGGTTGACGCCCAACTTTTGGTCTGCCGTGGCTATGACTATTTCGTTGTTGTAGCCCACCACTTTTTTTACTCTCAGTTGCATATCACTCGAAGCCATGTACAGCCCCACGTCGAAGATGTAGTCGACTTTCGACCTGGCGTATTCCAACACGTCTTGGTAGCATTTGATGGCACTCGGTAGATCAACTGGAGCATTGATAGCATCCTCAACGTTGACAACGAACTGTTTCTGAGCGTCGTAAGCAGTCCCCTTACCAAGGATGTTGGAACGCGTTTGCATCTGCGCACCCAACAGCTCCCACACGTAACGTTCGAATCGAGTCGTTTAACCTGATTACCCCGGCTCCAGTGAACCCTCTCGACGTGTCCAGCATGAACTTTTTCCAGTCATCCGCTGCCCCCTGCTCGAACCTCCAGACTCGGTAATCCTTGCTGTTGTCGAAAGCCATGTAACGATCATCCCACTCGTTGGTTGTTAGGTGATGATCGACTTGTATCCCCATTCTTTCAACTTCTCGCTGGCATCCACGAGGTGCATGTTGTGAACGATGGGGATACCCAACCCGTGGTTCGGTCCCGGCAAACGCCAATCCGTCTTCGGGTTCAGTTCGAATTCATTGCAAATACGTTCGTAGGCCCGCCTATCGTACTTGTTGTTTACTGCGTTCCATGCGTTGTCCTGTGGGACCGGAGCGCTGATTTCTTTAAGGATACGCCTGACCTGGTAGTACACGTGGAACGTGAACACTGACTGACTCAGCGGTCCACGCCGAGTGTCGGTCAATGTCACACCACACCCCGTTGTAGCGCACCACACGGCGAGGTTGAGTTGATTCTGCCAGAACTGCATCGGGTTGTTGAACCAAGCATGAACTACCTTAGCGTTAGTCACCGAAAATTTATACAGGCTGAACACATCTAAAAGCTGGGCGTTGAAATACATCCCATCAGCGACCGCGATCTTCATGGGTGAGAAATCTACGTCCAGTTTAGGGTAAAACACTCCAGGGGAGTAAGACACTCCAGGGGAATACATTTTAAAACTATTATATAATGAGCATATATACTCTAACATGTACATAACACTTCCAGGAATAACGAGCGGCGAGGCCGTTCAGCTGACGCACGCAATCGATAATACGTCGGGTGAACTCGAAGTCGCACTCTGCGATATCACCTACCTACCGCAATGGACTAACATCAATGCCAGCAACAATAAGCTGTTCGTCAGTGGAGCTCGCAGCCAGATAACTGACGGCTACTACAGCGTGTGCTCGCTAAGCGACGAGGTCTTCAAACCCCTGGGAGCCGAACTCAAGATGAACGACTCAAACGGCACAGTGGTGTTAATCAACAACGGAAAAAACTCCTTGAGGCTCGGCCGGCCATTGGCGAGGACACTCGGTATGTCACCTGACGAGATAAAACCAACAACTACCGTCACAGGTATGAAGTTACCCGACCTAGTACCGTACCGAGGGCTGTACATTCATCTCAACCAGGTGAGCACAACGGACAACATTCAAGGTGGGCACCCTTCCACTATACTGAGGGCAGTGCCGGTTAAAACGGAGAAATACAACGACGGTAGAACCGAGTCGTTTTCACCGCGGCAGTGTATAAGAGGTTGGCTCAGGGCAACATACCTGAGCTGATAATATCGGTGTTAGATATAAATCATAATCCCGTCAGCTTAACGCTTCACATAAAATGACCAGCGCACAAGGGCCCGGGGTGAAAAAATGCATCAATATGGGGATCTCCGACCTCGGGGACACATGCGGATTCGACGCGCCCGGAGTAGATGGTAAATTGTACGCCTTGCAACTGAAAAACAACATTTACAAACGCGTTGAAGTCCCCTTCGGTGGAGCCCTAGGTGATATAATAGATACCTCAAGAGCGGTTGTCAACACTAAGTACACCCTAGTCAACACCGGTGATGATAAATGGATAATATACCCATCGTTCGGGGGCAAACTGTTCGACTTAGACGATGTTGAGAGCACTACCGTAGCCCGAAACAAGCCATATACGCTAGTCTTCACCGAAGATGACAAGTGGGTGTTATTACCCGATAAAGATGACTGGTTTCTTAATATTAGGCTCGGCTCCCCCTACGTGTTCACGGATAACAAAGACAACTACCTAAACAAAGTCGTGAACAACGGAACCCTGCTAGTGGCTTACGTCCCGACTCAGAGACGTAGCGTAGTCATCAACCCACTCGCCAGTATGGCAGCCCATATGCTATCGAGTAAACCGGGCATGCAAAACGTGACATTGCAGTTGGTGTCTGAATTCGAAGGCGTGGTCACCATCCTGGAGAGTCTAACGGCGAACTCAACACTGATCATCAAAGTCTACCTAGGGGAACCATCACGGGGTGATGTCGAGATCGTGAAGGGGATCAAACTCGGGTGGGCGAAACGACACCAGTATCACGTTTGCACAGTTTATGTGCTGGTGGGTGTCGGCTCCAACACCAGTCTGCAGGGTGTCACCGTGATCGTGGAAAACACGATATCACTAACCAATATATTCCTACCTGACAACATACACTTCATGGGGGTGAAGTTCACCCCTGAACTATTATCAGAAAACCAGTTGGAAATTATCTCGTAATAGTATTATAGCAATGACCAGTCATCGTCCCAACGCTACGCTTAACGACCTAGGGGACACGGAGGGATTCGATCAGCCTGGTGAGGAAGACACCTTATACATCCTGCACTTCAAAGACAACGTGTATAGGCGGGTGCCGTTATCAGATTTTAAAGAGCCTGAATGGGTAGTCAACTTAACCCTCGCCTCACCTTATATCTCATTAAAGGAACAAAATTAAGAATAGCGGTATCTTGCCTGGGTGTTTCGTTCCGGGGCCTAATACAAGGGTTACACTGAGCCCGGGTTTACCCAATATGTTACTGGCATCCCACGGGGGTGAGTTAATGTATGACTACTACGGGCACATAGGGATTCCGGCTATGGTACCAGGCTCCACACTCATCATAGAAGTCTATCTCGGTAGATTTAATATTAATAATGCAGTACAACAACTTTTACCTGGGGTGACAGTGTACTGGAGTCCCCAGAACTATGGTAAACGTTACCGTATCATTATACAACCAGACCCCTCAACGGGTTCTATAACCCCCTCAATAAGCCCCTCTGAGGCTCTTGTGAATGGAGAGTTACCTATTAAATTCTCACCTATTCTCCTACATGAGGATTTATTCCTTATAAGCCTCAAGTACGTTGATCGACTGTTAAATGAAACCCAATTAAAATATCTTTTGTAATATATATTATAGGATGGGTCTGTACCCAGTCGTAGAGGAAGTAGCGAAAACCCTGGAAACCGTAGACCCGCAGACTGCATCGTAAGGCATTGAAACACGACGAGATCAGGGTTCTGGCTGAAGCAAAGCTGAACACAGTAAGTGAGCGTATTTCCACGGCACTTACTGACAGTAAGATCTCCGAGGAGGAGTTTCGTTCAATCCTCTCTGAACTCACAAAATATAATAAAATGAAACAAGAGATTCGATCCAAGTCTCGTAAGTCTGCTATCAGTGAGGATGAGAAAAAAAAGTACATAGAACAGGGAGTACCAAAAGCCCGGCAAGCCTTTATTACAAACACCAAAGAGATTATAGGCGATTCACGTTAAACTGTTTCATCGAGGTAAACGTGGTATAGCGGCACGTTAGACGCAGCCCAGCTTTGGATAATACAATCCCAGGATAGACCCGTTAAACCGACATACTTCAGCCAAGTCCACGGTAGCTCAGTCGGTTAAGCGTCGCGGATAACATTGGGCGTTCGTAACACGCTGGCGTCTCAAACTTTTTTATAGTAGGGGTAATGATAGCTGGATCAAGGGCCCGACCAAAGCCTTATTTCACAAATAAGGCTTTGCAGAGGCTTTTGTTGGACTTGGTCCAAAATCCCCATTCCCTATACTACTGGAGTATCAGGCATTCATTAAACGGCGTGTCATGCATTCATCAGACGGTGTATCATGCATTCATGAGATGGTGTATTATGCATTCATTAAACGGTGTATCATGCATTCATCAGACGGTGTATCATGCATTGGTGAGTAGGTGTATCATGCATTCATTAAACGGTGTATCATGTTTTCATCAGACAGTGTATCATGCATTGGTGAGTAGGTGTATCATGCATTCATTAAACGGTGTGTCATGCATTCATCAAACGGTGTATCATGCATTCATCAGATGGTGTATCATGCATTGGTGAGTAGGTGTATCATGCATTCATTAAACGGTGTATCATGCATTCATCAGACGGTGTATCATGCATTCATCAGACGGTGTATCATGCATTCATGAGATGGTGTATTATGCATTCATTAAACGGTGTATGATGCATTCATCAGACGGTGTATCATGCAGTGGTGAGTAGGTGTATCATGCATTCATTAAACGGTGTGTCATGCATTCATCAGACGGTGTATCATGCATTGGCTAATAGGTGTGCCATGTATTCATCAAACGGAGTATCATACATTCATCAGACGGTGTATCATGGATTGGTGAGTAGGTGTATCATGCATTCATTAAACGGTGTGTCATGCATTCATCAGACGGTGTATCATGCATTGCTTAGTAGGTGTACCATGTATTCATCAGACGGTGTATCATGCATTGGTTAGTAGGTGTATCAGGCATTTATTAAACGGTGTATCATGCATTCATGAGATGGTGTATTATGCATTCATTAAACGGTGTATCATGCATTCATCAGACAGTGTATCATGCATTGGTGAGTAGGTGTATAATGCATTCATTAAACGGTGTATCATGCATTCATCAGACGGTGTATCATGCATTGGTTAGTAGGTGTACCAGGTATTCATCAGACGGTGTATCATGCATTCGTGAGTAGGTGTATCAGGCATTCATTAAACGGTGTGTCATCCATTCATCAGACGATGTATCATGCATTCATGAGATGGTGTATTATGCATTCATTAAACGGTGTATCATGCATTCATTAAATGGTGTATCATGCATTGGTGAGTAGGTGTATCATGCTTTCATTAAACGGTGTGTAACGCATTCATCAGACGGTGTATCAAGCATTGATTAGTAGGTGTATCAGGTATTTACTAAACGTTGTGTCATGCATTCATCACATGGTCTATTATGCATTCATGAGGCAGTGTATCATGCATTCATCAGACGGTGTATCGTGAATTCATTAGATGGTGTATTATGCACTCGTTAAACGGTGTATCATGCATTCATGTGATGATGTATCATGCATTGGTTAGTAGGTGTACCATGTATTCATCAAACGGCGTATCATGCATTCATTAGACGGTGTATCATGCATTGGTGAGTAGGTGTATCATGCATTCATTAAACGGTGTATCATGCATTCGTTAGTAGGTGTATCAGGCATTCATTAAAAGGTTTGTCATGCATTCATCAGACGGTGTATCATGCATTGGCTAGCAGGTGTACCAGGTATTCATCAGACGGTGTGTCATGCGTTCATCAGACGGTGTATCATGCATTGGCTAGTAGGTGTATCAGGCATTCATTAAACGTTGTGTCATGCATTCATCAGACGGTGTATTATGCATTGGTTAGTAGGTGTACCATGCATTCATCAGACGGTGTATCATTCATTGGTTAGTAGGTGTATCATGCATTCATTAAACGGTGTGTCATGCATTCATCAGACTGTGTATCAAGCATTGATTAGTAGGTGTATCAGGTATTTACTAAACGTTGTGTCATGCATTCATCACATGGTCTATTATGCATTCATGAGGCAGTGTATCATGCATTCATCAGACGGTGTATCGTGAATTCATTAGATGGTGTATTATGCACTCGTTAAACGATGTATCATGCATTCATGTGATGATGTATCATGCATTGGTTAGTAGGTGTACCATGTATTCATCAAACGGCGTATCATGCATTCATTAGACGGTGTATCATGCATTGGTGAGTAGGTGTATCATGCATTCATTAAACGGTGTGTCATGCATTCATCAGACTGTGTATCATGCGTTCAGGAGATGGTGTATTATGCATTCATTAAACGGTGTATCATGCATTCATCAGACGGTGTATCATGCATTGGTGATTTGGTGTATCATGCATTCATTAAACGATGTGTCATGCATTCATCAGACGGTGTATCATGTATTGGTTAGTAGGTGTACCATGTATTCATCAAACGGTGTATCATGCATTCATCAGACGGTGTATCATGCATTCGTTAGTAGGTGGTGAACCAGGCATTCATCAGACGGTGCGTGTCATGCATTCATCAGACGGTGTATCATGCATTGGTTAGTAGGTGTATCAGGCATTCATTAAACGGTGTGTCATGCATTCATCAGACGGTGTATCATGCATTGGTTAGTAGGTGTACCATGTATTCATCAAACGGTGTATCATGCATTCATCAGACGGTGTATCATGCATTGGTTAGTAGGTGTATCAGGCATTCATTAAACGGTGTGTCATGCATTCATCAGACGGTGTATCATGCATTGGTTAGTAGGTGTACCAGGTATTCATCAGACGGTGTGTCATGCATTCATCAGACGGTGTATCATGCATTGGTTAGTAGGTGTACCATGTATTCATCAGACGGTGTATCATGCATTCATCAGACGGTGTATCATGCATTGGTTAGTAGGTGAACCAGGTATTCATCAGACGGTTTGTCATGTGTTCATCAGACGGTGTATCATGCATTCGTTAGTAGGTGTATCAGGCATTCATTAAAAGGTTTGTCATGCATTCATCAGACGGTGTATCATGCATTGGCTAGCAGGTGTACCAGGTATTCATCAGACGGTGTGTCATGCGTTCATCAGACGGTGTATCATGCATTGGCTAGTAGGTGTATCAGGCATTCATTAAACGTTGTGTCATGCATTCATCAGACGGTGTATCATGCATTGGTTAGTAGGTGTACCAGGTATTCATCAGACGGTGTGTCATGCATTCATCAGACGGTGTATCATGCATTGGTGAGTAGGTGTATGATGCATTCATTAAACAGTGTATCATGCATTCATCAGACGGTGTATCATGCATTCATGAGATGGTGTATGATGCATTCATTAAACGGTGTATCATGCATTCATCAGACGGTGTATCATGCATTGGTGCGTAGGTGTATCATGCATTCATTAAACGGTGTGTCATGCATTCATCAGACGGTGTATTATGCATTGGTGAGTAGGTGTACCATGTATTCATCAAACGGTGTATCATGCGTTCATCAGACGGTGTATCATGCATTGGTCAGTAGGTGTACCATGTATTCTTCAGACGGTGTATCATGCATTGGTTAGTAGGTGTATCATGCATTCATGTGATGATGTATCATGCATTGGTTAGTAGGTGTACCATGTATTCATCAAACGGCGTATCATGCATTCATTAGACGGTGTATCATGCATTGGTGAGTAGGTGTATCATGCATTCATTAAACGGTGTGTCATGCATTCATCAGACTGTGTATCATGCGTTCAGGCGATGGTGTATTATGCATTCATTAAACGGTGTATCATGCATTCATCAGACGGTGTATCATGCATTGGTGATTTGGTGTATCATGCATTCATTAAACGATGTGTCATGCATTCATCAGACGGTGTATCATGTATTGGTTAGTAGGTGTACCATGTATTCATCAAACGGTGTATCATGCATTCATCAGACGGTGTATCATGCATTGGTTAGCAGGTGAACCAGGTATTCATCAGACGGTTTGTCGTGTGTTCATCAGACGGTGTATCATGCATTAGTTAGTAGGTGTACCAGGTATTCATCAGACGGTGTGTCATGCGTTCATCAGACGGTGTATCATGCATTGGTGAGTAGGTGTATCATGCATTCATTAAACGGTGTGTCATGCATTCATCAGACGGTGTATCATGCATTGGTTAGTAGGTGTATCATGCATTCATTAAACGGTGTGTCATGCATTCATCAGACGGTGTATCATGCATTGGTTAGTAGGTGTATCAGGCATTCATCAGACGGTGTGTCATGCATTCATCAGACGGTGTATCATGCATTGGTTAGTAGGTGTACCATGTATTCATCAAACGGTGTATCATGCATTCATTAGACGGTAGGTGTATCATGCATTCATCAAACGGTGTATCATGCATTCATCAGACGGTGTATCATGCATTGGTTAGTAGGTGTATCATGCATTCATCAGACGGTGTATCATGCATTGGTTAGTAGGTGTACCATGTATTCATCAAACGGCGTATCATGCATTCATTAGACGGTGTATCATGCATTGGTGAGTAGGTATCATGCATGCATTAAATGCATTCATTCAACGGTGTATCATGCATTCATCAGACGGTGTATTATGCATTGGTGATTCATCAGACGGTGTATCATGGCATTCATTAAACGGTGTGTCATGCATTCATCAGACGGTGTATCATGTATTGGTTAGTAGGTGTACCATGTATTCATCAAACGGTGTATCATGCATTCATCAGACGGTGCATCATGCATTGGTTAGTAGGTGAACCAGGTATTCATCAGACGGTTTGTCGTGTGTTCATCAGACGGTGTATCATGCATTGGTGAGTAGGTGTATCATGCATTCATTAAACGGTGTGTCATGCATTCATCAGACGGTGTATCATGCATTGGTTAGTAGGTGTATCATGCATTCATTAAACGGTGTGTCATGCATTCATCAGACGGTGTATCATGCATTGGTTAGTAGGTGTATCATGCATTCATTAAACGGTGTGTCATGCATTCATCAGACGGTGTATCATGCATTGGTTAGTAGGTGTACCAGGTATTCATCAGACGGTGTATCATGCATTCATCAGACGGTGTATCATGCATTGGTGAGTAGGTGTATCATGCATTCATTAAACGGTGTATCATGCATTCATCAGACGGTGTATCATGCATTCATGCATTCAGATGGTGTATGATGCATTCATTAAACGGTGTATCATGCATTCATCAGACGGTGTATCATGCATTGGTGAGTAGGTGTATCATGCATTCATTAAACGGTGTATCATGCATTCATCAGACGGTGTATCATGCATTGGTGAGTAGGTGTACCAGGCATTCATCAGACGGTGTATCATGCATTCATCAGACGGTGTATCATGCATTGGTTAGTAGGTGTATCATGCATTCATTAAACGGTGTGTCATGCATTCATCAGACGGTGTATCATGCATTGGTTAGTAGGTGTATCATGCATTCATTAAACGGTGTGTCATGCATTCATCAGACGGTGTATCATGCATTGGTTAGTAGGTGTATCAGGCATTCATTAAACGGTGTGTAATGCATTCATCAGACGGTGTATCATGCATTGGTTAGGAGGTGTACCATGCATTCATCAGACGGTGTATCATGCATTGGTTAGTAGGTGTATCAGGTATTCATTAAACGGTGTATCATGCATTCATTAGACGGTGTATCATGCATTGGTTAGTAGGTGTACCAGGTATTCATCAGACGGTGTATCATGCATTGCTTAGTAGGTGTATCAGGCATTCATTAAAAGGCGTGTTATGCATTCATCAGACGGTGTATCATGCATTGGTTAGTAGGTGTATCAGGCATTCATTAAACGGTGTGTAATGCATTCATCAGACGGTGTATCATGCATTGGTTAGGAAGTGTACCAGGTATTCATCAGACGGTGTATCATGCATTCATCAGACGGTGTATCATGCATTGGTGAGTAGGTGTATCATGCATTCATTAAACGGTGTATCATGCATTGGTTAGTAGGTGTATCAGGCATTCATTAAACGGTGTATCATGCATTCATCAGACGGTGTATCATGCATTGGTTAGTAGGTGTATCATGCATTCATTAAACGGTGTGTCATGCATTCATCAGACGGTGTATCATGCATTGGTTAGTAGGTGGTGTATTCATACGGTGTGTCATTCATCAGACGGTGTATCATGCATTGGTTAGTAGGTGTATCAGGCATTCATTAAACGGTGTATCATGCATTCATTAGACGGTGTATCATGCATTGGTTAGTAGGTGTACCAGGTATTCATCAGACGGTGTATCATGCATTGCTTAGTAGGTGTATCAGGCATTCATTAAAAGGCGTGTTATGCATTCATCAGACGGTGTATCATGCATTGGTTAGTAGGTGTATCAGGCATTCATTAAACGGTGTGTAATGCATTCATCAGACGGTGTATCATGCATTGGTTAGGAAGTGTACCAGGTATTCATCAGACGGTGTATCATGCATTCATCAGACGGTGTATCATGCATTGGTGAGTAGGTGTATCATGCATTCATTAAACGGTGTATCATGCATTGGTTAGTAGGTGTACCACGTATTCATCAGACGGTGTATCATGCATTGGTTAGTAGGTGTATCAGGCATTCATTAAACGGTGTGTAATGCATTCATCAGACGGTGTATCATGCATTGGTTAGGAGGTGTACCATGCATTCATCAGACGGTGTATCATGCATTGGTTAGTAGGTGTATCAGGTATTCATTAAACGGTGTATCATGCATTCATTAGACGGTGTATCATGCATTGGTTAGTAGGTGTACCAGGTATTCATCAGACGGTGTATCATGCATTGCTTAGTAGGTGTATCAGGCATTCATTAAAAGGCGTGTTATGCATTCATCAGACGGTGTATCATGCATTGGTTAGTAGGTGTATCAGGCATTCATTAAACGGTGTGTAATGCATTCATCAGACGGTGTATCATGCATTGGTTAGGAAGTGTACCAGGTATTCATCAGACGGTGTATCATGCATTCATCAGACGGTGTATCATGCATTGGTGAGTAGGTGTATCATGCATTCATTAAACGGTGTATCATGCATTGGTTAGTAGGTGTATCAGGCATTCATCAAACGGTGTGTAATGCATTCATCAGACGGTGTATCATGCATTGGTTAGTAGGTGTACCATGCATTCATCAGACGGTGTATCATGCATTGGTTAGTAGGTGTATCAGGCATTCATTAAACGGTGTATCATGCATTCATCAGACGGTGTATCATGCATTGGTTAGTAGGTGTACCAGGTATTCATCAGACGGTGTATCATGCATTCATCAGACGGTGTATCATGCATTGGTTAGTAGGTGTATCAGGCATTCATTAAACGGTGTATCATGCATTCATTAGACGGTGTATCATGCATTGGTTAGTAGGTGTACCACGTATTCATCAGACGGTGTATCATGCATTGGTTAGTAGGTGTATCAGGCATTCATTAAACGGCGTGTTATGCATTCATCAGACGGTGTATCATGCATTGGTTAGTAGGTGTATCATGCATTCATTAAACGGTGTGTCATGCATTCATCAGACGGTGTATCATGCATTGGTTAGTAGGTGTATCAGGTATTCATTAAACGGTGTATCATGCATTCATTAGACGGTGTATCATGCATTGGTTAGTAGGTGTACCAGGTATTCATCAGACGGTGTATCATGCATTGCTTAGTAGGTGTATCAGGCATTCATTAAAAGGCGTGTTATGCATTCATCAGACGGTGTATCATGCATTGGTGAGTAGGTGTATCATGCATTCATTAAACGGTGTATCATGCATTGGTTAGTAGGTGTACCACGTATTCATCAGACGGTGTATCATGCATTGGTTAGTAGGTGTATCAGGTATTCATTAAACGGTGTGTGATGCATTCATCAGACGGTGTATCATGCATTGGTTAGTAGGTGTATCATGCATTCATTAAACGGTGTGTCAGCATTCAGCAGACGGTGTATCATGCATTGGTTAGTAGGTGTATCAGGCATTCATTAAACGGTGTGTAATGCATTCATCAGACGGTGTATCATGCATTGGTTAGGAGGTGTACCATGCATTCATCAGACGGTGTATCATGCATTGGTTAGTAGGTGTATCAGGTATTCATTAAACGGTGTATCATGCATTCATTAGACGGTGTATCATGCATTGGTTAGTAGGTGTATCAGGCATTCATCAAACGGTGTATGCATTCATCAGACGGTGTATCATGCATTGGTTAGTAGGTGTATGAGGCATTCATTAAACGGTGTGTCATGCATTCATCAGACGGTGTATCATGCATTGGTTAGTAGGTGTACCAGGTATTCATCAGACGGTGTATCATGCATTCATCAGACGGTGTATCATGCATTGGTTAGTAGGTGTATTCATCAGACGGTGCATCATGCATTGCTTAAAAGGCGTGTCATGCATTCATCAGACGGTGTATTATGCATTGGTTAGTAGGTGTACCAGGTGTTCATCAGACGGTGTATCATGCGTTCATCCTACGGCGTATCATGCATTGGTTAGTAGGTGTATCATGCATTCATTAAACGGTGTATCATGCATTCATCAGACGGTGTATCATGCATTGGTGAGTAGGTGTATCATGCATTCATTAAACGGTGTGTCATGCATTCATCAGACGGTGTATCATGCATTGGTCAGTAGGTGTATCATGCATTCATGAAACGTTGTGTCATGCATTCATCAGACGGTGTATTATGCATTGGTTAGTAGGTGTACCAGGTATTCATCAGACCGTGTGTCATGCGTTCATCAGACGGTGTATCATGCATTGGCTAGTAGGTGTATCAGGCATTCATTAAACGTTGTGTCATGCATTCATCAGACGGTGTATTATGCATTGGTTAATAGGTGTACCAGGTATTCATCAGACGGTGTGTCATGCATTCATCAGACGGTGTATCATGCATTGGTGAGTAGGTGTATCATGCATTCATTAAACGGTGTATCATGCATTCATCAGACGGTGTATCATGCATTCATGAGATGGTGTATGATGCATTCATTAATCGGTGTATCATGCATTCATCAGACGGTGTATCATGCATTGGTGAGTAGGTGTATCATGCATTCATTAAACGGTGTGTCATGCATTCATCAGACGGTGTATTATGCATTGGTGAGTAGGTGTATCATGCATTCATTAAACGGTGTGTCATGCATTCATCAGACGGTGTATCATGCATTGGTCAGTAGGTGTATCATGCATTCATGAAACGTTGTGTCATGCATTCATCAGACGGTGTATTATGCATTGGTTAATAGGTGTACCAGGTATTCATCAGACTGTGTGTCATGCGTTCATCAGACGGTGTATCATGCATTGGCTAGTAGGTGTATCAGGCATTCATTAAACGTTGTGTCATGCATTCATCAGACGGTGTATTATGCATTGGTTAATAGGTGTACCAGGTATTCATCAGACGGTGTGTCATGCATTCATCAGACGGTGTATCATGCATTGGTGAGTAGGTGTATCATGCATTCCTTAAACGGTGTATCATGCATTCATCAGACGGTGTGTCATGCATTCATGAGATGGTGTATGATGCATTCATTAATCGGTGTATCATGCATTCATCAGACGGTGTATCATGCATTGGTGAGTAGATGTATCATGCATTCATTAAACGGTGTGTCATGCATTCATCAGACGGTGTATTATGCATTGGTGAGTAGGTGTACCAGGTATTCATCAGACGGTGTGTGATGCGTTCATCAGACGGTGTATCATGCATTGGTTAGTAGGTGTATCATGCATTCATTAAACGGTGTGTCATGCATTCAGCAGACGGTGTATCATGCATTGGTTAGTAGGTGTATCAGGCATTCATTAAACGGTGTGTAATGCATTCATCAGACGGTGTATCATGCATTGGTTAGGAGGTGTACCATGTATTCAGCAGACGGTGTATCATGCATTGGTTAGTAGGTGTATCAGGTATTCATTAAACGGTGTATCATGCATTCATTAGACGGTGTATCATGCATTGGTTAGTAGGTGTACCAGGTATTCATCAGACGGTGTATCATGCAGTGCTTAGTAGGTGTATCAGGTATTCATGAAAAGGCGTGTTATGCATTCATCAGACGGTGTATCATGCATTGGTTAGTAGGTGTATCAGGCATTCATCAAACGGTGTGGAATGCATTCATCAGACGGTGTATCATGCATTGGTTAGGAAGTGTACCAGGTATTCATCAGACGGTGTATCATGCATTCATCAGACGGTGTATCATGCATTGGTGAGTAGGTGTATCATGCATTCATTAAACGGTGTATCATGCATTCATCAAACGGTGTATCATGCATTGGTTAGTAGGTGTACCATGTATTCATCAGACGGTGTATCATGCATTGGTTAGTAGGTGTATCATGCATTTATTAAACGGTGTTTCATGCATTCATCAGACGGTGTATCATGCATTGGTTAGTAGGTGTACCAGGTATTCATCAGACGGTGTGTCATGCGTTCATCAGACGGTGTATCATGCATTGGTTAGTAGGTGTATCATGCATTCATTAAATGGTGTGTCATGCATTCATCAGACGGTGTATCATGCATTGGTGAGGAGGTGTACCAGGTATTCATCAGACGGTGTATCATGCATTGGTGAGTAGGTGTATCAGGCATTCATTAAACGGTGTGTCATGCATTCATCAGACGGTGTATCATGCATTGTTTAGCTGGTGTACCATGTATTCATCAAACGGTGCATCATGCATTGGTGAGTAGGTGTATCAGGCATTCATTAAACGGTGTGTCATGCATTCATCAGACGGTGTATCATGCATTGTTTAGCTGGTGTACCATGTATTCATCAAACGGTGTATCATGCATTCATCAGACGGTGTATCATGCATTGGTTAGTAGGTGTATCATGCATTCATCAGGCGTTTAGTTTGACGCCGCCTTTAGCAACATTCCAGCAATATCACGGCGGGTGACATCAGAAATGGGCTTCACACATTGTACCCATGTGGGGAATCGAACCGGGTCACCAGCGTGACGAGAGAAAGCTTTAACCACGAGGCTACCCCACCGCCCTTGCAGAACTGTAGATACAGCCCAGCTGTTGTTGTAGATACCAAGTTACACCCCACAAAGACAGAAGACCAAGGCGCGTACCAGTGGCAATGGTTTGATGAGATCCAAAGTGAATGGCGACCTTATTCCGAAGTCACTGATGCCAAATTAAAGACATCTTTCATGAAGAGACCAAATGGATCATGTCTTCTACAGAGAGATGGACAAAGGTTTGTGACTGAGTTGTAGTGTACGCCATACATCTGTGTTGTCAGACATTGTCGCCATACAATTCACATCCGTGTCTGTTCTACCATGCTGATTGTATTAGTTCTTTCATCAATTTATGTAACCAATGTTTGTCTTAAGAGGCGACTAATGGGATCGGGTGGTTATACCCGATGACTTGGTTGACACATGTCATCATATCCAAATTTCACATATCGATGCTCATGATGGTGATCGATGGATTGTCTGGTCCAAATTCAATTATTTACAGACCACCCCATATAGCCGTGATATTGCCGAGTGCGGCGTTGAGCAACAACCTAACAAACCATCATCATTTCATGTGACGTCTCTCCAGAAGGTGGTTCACTGTTATTTTTCATTTTAGTTTCAGAGTCTCCTTCACGAAGTTAACCGAAAGGTCTATGGACAAGGGTTCTACAACAGCAGTTCGAAAATTTGATGGTAGGAAGAACTGAAATCATTCTACTTGGAATCAGGAAAACAAAATGGTTGTTTCGGATGATGGGCGGACAAGCCCATAGTGCCACCATTTTCCTCCGGTGACGAGGGCGGTAGGGTAAAGTAATGGTTAAAGTGTTCGCTCGTCACGCCGAAGACCCGGGTTCGATTCTCCACATGGGTACAATGTGTGAAGACCATTTCTGGTGTCTCCCACCGTGATATTGCTAGAATATTGCTAAAAGCGGCGTAAACCTAAACCCATTCACACACTCTGTTAAAGACGGTAGTAGACGTATTAAGGTGACTTCCAAACTGAAGCACTCAGGAATCCGTACTCAAATATATTAAGTGTAAAGCCAGCAAATAACAAAGAACAGTTATAAATTTATTCTTTTTAGTTTATTTTAAGCATATTTTATTTTAGTGAAAAGGATCGGGGACAAGTTCTTACAACTTATAAGACCCCTCTCATAAGATATCGTTGTTATTTGCTTGTACTGCTGTACATGTTTTAAAATAATTTCATTTTTATGATTTGTCAAAACATTGAGTGTAAGGCCAGCAAATAATAAAGAACTTCTAAATATTTAATTGTATTTTACTGACTGACTGAGTTTGGTTTTACGCCGCTTTCAGCAATATTCCAGCAACATCACGGCGGGGAACACCAGAAATGGGCTTCACACATTGTACCCATGTATTTTACAGTTGACTGGGTATGTAAATCAAAACAAACTGTTTCAGAGTAATACAAATGGCAGTTGGCAACGGTACAACATCCAGTGGTTATACGTTTACAACGGCAGTAGACAATACAATAGTACTGGCAATCGCAATTAAGTCCGTGATCACTGAATTCTACTACCCTAAATCAGAATCACTTGCTCGCCGAGTCAGTGTCGTAAGTAAAACCTCTGGCCAGGTAGAGACATGCGAAAGCTATGATTGGATAATATGTTTTTTAAAAGCACATCCATCCTGTAATTAAAACTGACGATAGTTTTAGTATTTAATGCAGACATTTTATCACCATGACCTATGCTTAATGTATGTACAGATATTTTCAAGTAGGTAACATTTTGTGCGGAACTGGGGTTGATGTGTTCAGCTTCCTGTGCTTGGAAAATAGACGGAATAAGTTAGCCCGAATTTGTGTTTTTATTGTAGTTTAAAGGCGGACTGTACCGATGTTTTCATGGAATGATGATTTAAAAAGAATATTACGTTACTAATATCTAGGGTGAAAACAATATATTCACACAACCGGTGGGCTTGATGCAATGAGAGTTGATAGAAGTCTAGTTTGCGCTTACCCACGTTGCCACCTTCCAGAAAGTTCCAAACAATGCTGGACTAGTCTAAAGCTTGTTCTAGAACATCCGAAAATCATCGAAATATAGTAACTTCCTTATAGTAACACCGTTGCTTACATTAGATAGTAATATGCTCCTGACAACTAATATTTGTTAAACCCAATGTTATGAACTTCGACTGAAACTTAAGAGAAACAATTAAATATTACAACAATATTTAACAAGGCATTACATCTAACAAATATTGCATATGATTTACTAAGTATTATGTGTGGTAATAATGACTACGAAATATTGTATTTTGAAAATAATTGCGTTACTTTGTAATGATAATTGCTTTTCTCTCTCAGTTTGATCATGAAAGAAGGTTTGCATACAGAAGCAGGGATACCTTGCTTTGAGGATGGCAGCTTCACATGGGATGTTTCTGCTAACCATTAGAACATCATTCTGCAGCAAACATTGAATACTATCCACGTGGACATTGATATTCTAGCTTTGTACTCGTTTACCATACGAAGTGTCCGTGTACAAACAATCCGTTTCTGAGTGAGTGAGGGTTACCGCTTAACAATATTCTATCATTATGACGGCGGGTGACACCAGGAATGACCTTAGCACGTTGTACCCATGTAGAGTATCGAACCCGGTCTTCGGCGAGATCAGTGAACGCTTCAGCCACGGGGCTACCCCAACGCCCCCAATCTCTGCATGTGGGATTTTATATGGCCCAAGACAGTATCTCAAGAAAGTGGCGGCACTTCAATTTACTTTGAAACAGCTGCAATGATTTGTTATCTGTTGACACCAAAGTTGTTCTGTGGTCATAAGTAACATTTACCAAGGTAGTTGTGACCTGATTACCCCTAGACTGTGTATAGAGGGAGGTGGAGGAAAACTTGGTTCCAGTGTACCGTATATGTAACGGTATACTTATTGCTTTCATTGTTAAAATACAGTCAGGGGAGAAGGCGTTATGAAAACACAATACCATTTAGAAAATGGTCAAATGTTATATTTGGGATGTGTACCGTAAACGGTATACTTATTGCTTTCACAATTATTTGAATATGTTTTCGAACAAAATTGCTTATAACCCCCTCTCTACTGCATGTGTACACAATTGATGGTCCCCTACCTCCCCAGAACATAACGAGTGACCCTCCTCTCTCTCTCTCTCCTCGCCTTAAAATCATCATCAGCTCCCTACTCCTGCAAGTCTAGATTTCCTCAGGTTCTGAATCGCCGATATCGCCGGGGCTCCTTTTCAGTTTAAAACGACTTGTTTCTCTTTATAAAAATGATATACATTATATCTGAGACTAAGTGTTAGTGTGGAGGAGGAGTCTCAATGGTTAGTTACAGACCATGAGAACCGCGAAGTTGGTCTTTCAGAAATAGATGGGAATTTCAGTATCGGAGTGGTGGTATCAGCAACTTTGACTGTATTCGTTTGCTTTTCATGATTAGGTGTTTGAAATTGAAAAAAACAGAACAATAAGAAGACAGACATAAATGTTAGAAAAAGACATGTTCACATGTATATTCTTACCGGAACTAGATGATTGAGTTCATTGATTGTCGATAAAAAAACCGATTTGTAACCATTATCAGCATTCATTTGTACAAGCTCCGAATGGTACGATTAAACTATATTTAATAGATTTCTACTGTTTGTTTTGGATTTTATATTATACTAACAAATGGATCAATACAGATCAACCCGTGAAGATCCAGGTTAGAATTGATCTTCAGTAACCCATGCTTGTCGTAAGAGGCGACTAATGGGATCGGTAGTGTACGGGTACTGATTTGGTTGACACATGTCGTCCTATCCC
The DNA here is from genome assembly GCF_003918875.1 of Haliotis rubra. Lineage (NCBI taxonomy): Eukaryota > Metazoa > Mollusca > Gastropoda > Lepetellida > Haliotidae > Haliotis > Haliotis rubra. The sequence goes on along the minus strand of NW_025766747.1, from coordinate 1,255,099 downwards.
AGTTGCGTAGATTGATGCTCATGGTGTTGATCACTGGATTGCCGACTCGAATATTTACAGACCGCCGTCATATAACTGGAATATTACTGAGTGCGGCGTGGAACTAAACTCACTCACTCACGCCAATACAAATCACGTCCTGTGGATGGAGATATCAGAAGGAAACATGGTTGTGGTGATAGCCTTAAATTCAACCTGCTATGCAAGGGCTTGTGGTGAGTACATACGTTCCACGTGCAACCGACAACCAGGACGGCCTTGTCCTCAACACAAACTACCAGCTGACAGGTTTGAATAATCATATCTCGCAGATGTAGCCTGCATCCTGCATAAAGCATGTCTCCGGAAGTAAGAACAATAAACAGACAGATGATAACTGTTTGTCATTGTCGCTCTCCGTCAAGGTTGGGTTCGAGGACATTGGTATGTCAGTGGGTGAACTGAGCTTTACCAACCATTGAAACTACCGAGTTGCTTCCCTTGCATCATATCCGAATTTCAAACTCCTACCTTCCCTCTCCAAAAAGAAGTATTGTTTGTAACCTCATGCATAATTTACTGTTAACGTTAGTGGATCAAGGAACACACCACCACCACACACCCACCCCCACACACCCCCATCCCCACGCACACACACACACACACACACACCCTTGGTTGAGTTGGGTTTTACGTCACATCGGCATTATTCCAGCCACATAGTGACGAGAACAAGTTTGCATTAATAAACATTGTAAGTACATACTCGGAATGAGTTTTTATTTCAAAAGCATAGGTTCATTACATTGTTATTTAAAAACCGAAAAAGAAATAGCACCAAATTTCACACCCCTTGGATCCGCCAATGGTTAGAATATGTTTCTATGTAAGTCTTTCGAATTTTTACTGTAAATTGTGTTTCAACATATATGGTCAGAAGTGCACGATTCATTATTAAACGTACATTATCATTTCGTGAAATATTCGTGTATATGAAAGGAGACACTACAGAAGGTGATGTGGAGTCTATTATATCTGCGTGATCCAATTCCTCGGTTATGTCTGCGTGACTCAATTCAATTCCTCGAGAATCGTGTATACAAGGAAGTGGTTTGGAAAACCCAGGCCTATCACCGACGCATTCTATCTATAGTCCGCTTGGCAACCTTCCAACAACATATACAATCAATACCGTCGTGACATAATCACCAGGTCATGGTCACTGGTAAGTCACATGACTGATCTAATTATAGAAACATGGAAATACCAGTTTCTCGCCTAAATTTATACCCATTCTGAGCGATAACAAGAATCTGCATGTAAGTGTTTACAAATTAACTTTTCCTGACACAATGCGTTGATTAAGTCAACTATACTTATTTATAACTTTATTTCATTTATGAATGATGTACGTCTGCATGTTGATGTGTTGATATAAAGGGGTTATATCGCATGAGTTTAAGAGATGAATCCGCCATTATGACATGTAGCCAGTGTAGGTCATTATGTGTTCATCAACACAACTCTGGAATCTGTGTCCCTCATGTAACTATATCTCTGTATCACAGAAAGACAATTGTATTGCCAGAAGTTTATTCATTATGCAGTTTATTACGCATCAAAATCTGAATAGTTTCCACAATGTCATACGGTATAAATGTGTTCGTGTTAAATCAGCTGTCTATTTCCTGTGACACTGTTGGAACGTTTAAGCGTGAGTATGTAGGGGTATTCTTAGACTTGCACAAGTCTCTAGGGTCATAATTAATTGTATAAATGAACACTTATAAAAAAAATATAATTAACAAACTAGCCGGTCATCTGGACTTTCCTCTTTGAAGGACAGAATTACTATACATCCACTGGCTTAGCATTCAGTCGAGCCTTGGAGCAAGGCCAGGCTATTCGTAGTCTTGTAAATGTCAATTTTATCACATGTCTTCATCTATATATGGTATGAAAGCTTTTTTGCTAAGACCTGCTGCTAAAACGATACCCAAGGGAATGGCTCTTAGCGTCCTGGGTTCTTGATGGAGAATATTACTGATGAAATGATGATGAATCTTCAATATTTCACATTAGATGTGGCCTAGATTTATTCCCTGAAACCAGTTATGGTTGATTTTATAATCAGATCTGATTGAAAAACTAAGGTATAACATCATTACCACGGACTCAAACTGATACATTGAATCAGAATATTTCCGTCACTCTCAATGCCGACTGGACTTTGCATGACATTAACTGTTGCGTGTACACTGCTGCTACAACACTGGAGTCAGCGAGACAGTAAGTGAGTGAGTATGGCTTTACGCCGCTTTTAGCACTATTCCAATATCGCGGCGGGCGACACCAGAAATGGGCTTCACACATTGTACCCATGTGGGGAACCGAACCCGGATCTTCGGCGTGACGAGGAAACGCTCTAACCACCAGGCTACCACACCGCCCCTGTCAACACTGGAGAATCTCTGTTCAGTTACTGAGCGACAAGACAAAAATAACGGGCATTCATAAAGACAAACCCCAGAATAAATGAAGGAAATTGAAATAAGGAAATATTTCTCCTGGATAGAACTGTGCTGAAGATTACATTTCTCATGGAAATTAATAACTAAACGTCAGAAATTGATTTGGAAAAAAAATAAAACCAAATATAAGACAATGAAACAAATCTAAATCAGATTCTTAATTCCTCAAAGGCAAAGTAAAACACGGACTGAAAAAAAAAGAAAGTGAGACAAAAAAATAGATTCTTTAAACACAAATAAACTTTTCAAATATGATAAACAACTTGAGGCACTGATATGAAAATATTCTACATGGATTCCATTGTAAGGTTTTGAAAATAGCTGTGGTTTATAAAGCGACTGTAATCTTGAGTACTTATGGGTAGAGAAGTACAGTTCTTATATACATGTCCATTCGTGCGTTTCATTTGTCCAGATTGCCGGAAACGAGGAATTGAAAAGTATTAATTCAAAACACTGAAAGGCTCTCGTGGTATTCAAAACCGATAGTAGAAACCATTCCCCTTTGTTCCATCGCTAATGATTAGCTGTTTAAATTCTCTCATAGATACAGTACTTCTCCCAAAGAAAGGTGATTTGACTGATCCTAATAACTCCGGCACTATTACATGTCTGAATACACCGTAAGGATGTCTTACAGATCTTGTGTCATCATACTACACCTCTAAAAACATTTTTAAAAGGACCCTGAAAGAGCTTTTGTGTCAGTACTGCGTGATGGTACAGAAATGAGCGTCAACAAGCAAAGTTCCATATCAAATCAGCATGGGTTTGGCTGTGATAACTATATAGTTCGGGAACAGTGATTCATTTTCGCATCTTGACAAACTAGCTAGGGTGAACATTTCCATATGCTCAGAAAAGTCGATACTATACTTCTGATTCAGCACAGGTTAACATAGACATATTCTGTGTATGCGAACAAGTAACATATCTTGTCATGTGTGATACATAATCTCAAGGTCGGCTATCCATCTATTTCAGAATGGACGGTGGCGGCGACCTACCAAGGGCCCCCAAATCGGATTTTCTCAATAGGATTAAAATCAAACTTGCAGGTCAAGGGAACACTTTACAGTTCGGAAAGAAGAATCAAATGGTTATCTCCAGTTCATCAGCTGGGGCTCAAGGTATTGGTTAATACACAGGAAAAACCTTTGTTTCCTTAATGGACATGAGTAAGTAGGTGTGGTTTAAAGCCAAATTGAGGTCGAACGCTTTTACCTTCACCATACAATCGTCTTGGTGTACGGTAATGTACTGAGAAAAACAAATAAAGGAACACATGGAAAACCAAGTGTTCCTCTAATATGTTCCAGTTTTCATCACCAGCTTTGAATAGCGCTGTGGGAGGAGATCTGAGAATAAATAAAGGGACACTGCCATGAAGTGGTGTTCCCTTAATTGCTTCCTTCAGTATGTAACCTAAAGACTCCAAACAAACCTACCCCACGTATATTGAAGTGTAAGGTCACCTGTCTTGCATCTGGATGTAAGTGTATTCGTTTTCTGTGTAGGTCCAGATGTCACCGAAATGGATCCGAGTGACCTAGATGAGTCCACGACAAACCCTGAAAGTTTGAGAGGAAGTGGTGGACCCGAGCTAGATCTTGGAGGAACCGGAAACAAGGTTCAGATCAGTGAGGAAAACATACTTGTTTTCACCCAACTTGATGACAAGGAGAGTAAGTATAGAGTAGCTTTCCAACTGTAATAATATCATGAAACAGTTAGAACTTGCTGCAGACTGAAATGAGTTGATAATGCGCTGATCAAATAACTTTAGGTTCCCGTGGAACATTTGCAAGCCTTTCTTTTGCAAATTATCGAATGAAGGACATACATATATATGTGTATCCATGTTGTTCTGTTTTGCATCTGTCATGGACTAAAGTAACGAAGGTTTAAAGGTTTTTGGAAATGCACGTATATTAAATACCGTTTACACTGTTATGATGTGTGCACTGCTTCAGTACCAATGGAACAGGAACCCTCTCCATCTCACCGTAGTTTGGAGCCAACAGTAACAGCAGTTCAAGCATCGTCTTCCCCAGGTAGGAATGAGTTGCTGGAGTACAGCACAATAGTCATAACAAACTGAATTATAACAGTACAGTAAGTGTTGCTGAATTGACGAAGAAATATAGTGGCCTTGATCAGGCAACGTTTGCTAATTTGTCTTCATATTGATGTTCAAGATATTTTTCTGTGTACCGACAGATACTGATGGAGATGTAGTTCAATCGTCAACGACAGAGACACCGATGAATACCAGCGTTCCTCAACATAGCCTCAGTACATCGAATGTTAAATCCCAGACTTGTGTTAAATCTGCATACGGGCCCGATGATAGATCTCTTGTAATAGACGGCTTAGAATTAAGATCATCTCTTAACACATTCCCCGAAGATCAGTCGCCATGCCATGATGAACCTCCTCCAGTTGACCTGTCAAGAACACGCTCTGTGAAACTCCAACCAGAAACAGGTAGATCTGGTGGTGAATCGCCCGGTTTCTCAGCGGAATTGTCAGGAAATCGTAGGGTCAAGTCTTCTCCATCAAGACCTGTAGCAGGACATCGACAGTCACAGCATGGACACCAACGTGACTTTCCACCATCCGCTGAACGTCAACAAACACTGACAAGGCAGACATCTGAGAGTGGTCACATGAGAGAAACACCCCAAAGACTTCACTTCCGGGAGGTTCGGGGCCAGGAGTATCACAGACTTGATCACTGCTGCCATGTTGTGGACATACGAAGAAGAAGTGATGTGTTTGGAGACGTATCTCAAGGTAGTAAACCTCATTATACTCAGTCGGACTCATGGAACATGTGTGTCAGTACTCACATTGTTACGAGCGAAGATGTAATACAGGGGTATATTACAACTTCTCTCGCACAGCTAAATAGACTACACAACAATATGTCTAAATGAGAACAATTTAATCTGCATAAATTTAATAATATCCTAATAGTTGGTTGGTGCAAAACATTGATTTATCAGTGTAATACATGAAGAGGGCATTCACTTAACAATAAGTAGTGACAAAGCAATATGGCAGTTGGTAGTTAAAATCACCTCATTTCCTGGGCTTTCGAAGTCTGTAAGACCATCATGATTTCACAGTTAGGACTTTTCCGTATTTAACACATTCCGACAGGACCGACATGGGTATAAGAATTGTATATACTGTCCTCACATCCATATCATGAGAAGAAAACTGTCAGAAGTCAAAACTACGATCTACTTCTCAACCAGACCAGAGTTACACGGAGCTTCAGTCCAAGTATTTGAGTTTTAATGCTTTGTCTATTGGCTGGCCACTGTGAATTCATATACAAAGGCAGCTTGCCTGAATCAATCAAACCCCAAGATTACATTCCATTCAGTTATATAACAATTTTGTTTCGCTCCAGTGGATGTCCCTCACCTCAGGCTAAATCTAATTGTGTCATGTATGTTCATCAATATATAAAAGTATGCAATATATTATCAGACATGTATCATCACCCATAACAACATGTATCCCGATCTCAAAGTATGGGATGTTTCCCTTCACTGGTCTTGTGTCGCTCTTCTGTCACCTGAATGACGCATTATCCAGCAATATGGTGCCCTTCTCTGTTTGGTTATCATGGAATCCCGTTATCATGTATAACAGAATGTAATGTAAGCTTCACTAATTGCTAAAATGTGATATTTTTCAGGGACTTTGTTGAGTTTGTCGTGGGATGCGACAAATAAGCACGTTGTATATACGTCATGGACTGTGAGGCTGGATACAGACATACACAGAGATCGTGCTGCTGTCATCAATCAGCTGGTTGATGACAAGTTCCGAAACCTACAGAGTCTTGCTGGGAACATATTTCGGTCATACACAGCTCATCTTGTACGTGTAACAACCGACTTTTCATTCACGTTTGGCCACTCAGAGCAACGGTCTGCAAACAGAATGATTGAAAACAAGGACGACGTCTGCACAATACTTTCTGCACATTTACCAGTGCATTGTGACTTTAGTCTGGAAGTGTCGAACAATGCAAGTTACGATGTGTCACGTGAGGAGGGCCCTGAGGACTGCCATACCGAAGTCCCAGCAGACGTTCAGATTATTTCGGAAGCGATACTCAAGAAAATGTGAGTATGACGTAATATCTGAAGAAGACACAGGGACTCGAGTGTAGCCTTCAGTGTAGGTGATTGGTCACACATCATATTATGTACTGAGTTTTCTATGTGCATTTTTGTGTGTGTTGTTTTAGTGTATCGGTAGTATACATACTTCTTTGAAATGTTCATTTGGAAAATATGCACTATGAAATCCAATCCTAGGGAAGTTCGTAACAGACCAGTGCTAGTCTTAATAGGCAACTTGTGGGATTCGGAAGCTCAGTGACTTGGCTCCCAACATGTCCCAAAAGGCGTCGATCGCTGCCTATCATATAGCAAACCTGTCTAGTCCAGACATATATTTCCAAGTCACCTCCATGTTATTGTATTGCTGGGTTCGATGTTAAAAAGCAATAATATATAAACACCACTTCACTTAACTTTACTATCGAATATGTCCCTTGTAGGAATCTGTCAACGCAGTCAAGGGAAGAGAACAATGGTAAGATTCGAATATCTTGTCATTAATACACGTACCAAATGATAATATGATGGTACTTGAATGTTCTTGACACAAAATAAATGGGAAATTGTAAAATTATTAACATATGTTATATTCTGGGATTACACTTTCTCAGTAAAGTACGTATTTTAGTACTTTTGTTAGGTTTAGTCCAATCTGGGATTCGATCCCCCATTCACCAGCACACATAGTCAGTCGTCTAACCCACTCAGACTTCGCGGCTTCCACAAAAATGGATGTCTGACAACTGGTAGTCTAGATCACACACTTTATGCACCCTTCTGACAAGTGTAAATTGGCATGGCTCACACTTTCGAAAGCTATGAATACACAATGCCATTTGAAAGTGGTTGCATTTAGCATATGTTCTATTTTGTAATATAGACTATCTTTTATAAAAGATTGGTTCCAATTTCCTTTACAGAAATTGCGGAAGTTCAAGGTAGACTTGCAAAGATGGAATCTGAATTTATGAATGCTGAGACGGAGTTAACCCAGACTCTAAAGACCCAGAAAGAGAATTCCGAACGCCAACTGCAGAAAGGTCGAAATAAATTTGAAAAGTGTATAAGAGAATTACAACAATACCAATCACCGGTAAGCGCGACCAAATCCTCAGCCCCTATACATGGACCAGTTCTGGAACCAAACGCTGGTTTTACAGTTCCGCCAGGCACGCAGGGTCAGTAAGTATACACTATTTCACCATGTTGACCGCCAGCTGTCAAATGAGTTGCTTTTGATATATTTTAGTGGTTAGAGGATCCGCCCGGTGAGCGGAATGTCGCGGGTTCGCTCTAAATGACGTTATAATATTGTACTTGTTGGTCCCTGCCTGGCGCATGGCATTAATGGGTACAACAAGGACTGGTCGGCTCGGGGTCTGAGTTTGGTATTCATGCTTAACTACGGTATGGTATCTGAGGTGAGCTAGCGCTATAAAACCAGCATAAGTCTGGGCTAGTACAAGCAGCCACACATACGCAAGCATGCACGTCGTCATATGAGCGAAATATTCTCAAGTACGACGTTAAACCCATGTCACCTCACCCTTGGATGTATTTAACGTTCTGTGCAAGCAGGAAACAGTGCCTGCCAATTTAGATGATTCAAGTTGTGTTATTGCTTCAATTTCAGAATGTATGCCACAAGTGAAAGTGAGCCCAATGTTCTAGATCAGAAATCATCGCCAGCTCACACGGTGCAGTACTCAGAAATACCTGAAAGTCCAACTGGAACAAGGCGAGTGTGAACACCTGCATTGACTGAGTAATTGACTGATTAATCAATTGATTGATTGGTTTTGTAAGTTGATTGGTGAGTGAGGTACCTTTGACGCTGCTTTGTTTATGATGGCGTGATTATGTGGAAAGATTATGCAAAATGTCTTTCATATTTGATAAAAATCGTAGAAACCTAACACGAAACCTGTAAAAGGTACAAAAGTCTGACTATGAACATTCCATGCCTTGGAACGACATACTTTCAATATATCTAATCATGAATATTTGTTGATTAGGTATGATATTGGGTTCATGAACAAAGCAGAGTTCTCCTCAAGAGGAGCGGGATCCACAACAGACCAACAACCATCCGGGGGCCCACCGACTGGCCAACGAGCATCCACGGGCGTAGCAACAAGCCAGCAATCATCCGGGGGCCCACCGACTGGCCAACGAGCATCCACGGGCGTAGCAACAAGCCAGCAATCATCCGGGGGCCCACCGACTGGCCAACGAGCATCCACGGGCGTAGCAACAAGGCAGCAATCATCCGGGGGCCCACCGACTGGCCAACGAGCATCCACGGGCGTAACAACAAGCCAGCAATCATCCGGGGGCCCACCGACTGGCCAACGAGCACCCACGGGCGCACCAACAGGCCAAAAAGCAGCCACGGGCACACCCAACGGTCATCAAGCGCCACAGGGCGCACGAATAGGGAAACAATCAACCAGGGGCGCACCAACAGACCAACAAGCACCGCATTGCGCACTAACAGACCAACAAGCCCCCCAGGGAACAACAGCGGCGCAGCCCACCTACATCCATAAAGACACACACAAAAAGTATGATTCTGCGAATAACCATTCTTCATAATATAGACCAACAAAGAAGAGGTCCAGTCTTTCAACTCCTAACGTATCAAACTTCATTTTGTTTCTCATAAAAACATGCTTTTCTTGTAGTTGTGCCTTTGGTATCGATTAAGTTGCATTCTGTTGTAGCGCGTATAGGTACGTGTTGTTTTCAATCATTATGTTTTTTTTCAGTTCCAGGCAGGATGTCGAGGATCTATTACAGATTATACCAGAAGGTAGCGCTTAACACGGAGATTTCTACAATCTTATTGTTTGTAATTCCTCCATGTTTACCATTGTTGTGCTCAAATGGCAGCCATGACTGTACGTTATTCTGTCATTGTATCGGTATCTAGATACAACATTGTAATGGAATAGAGCCAGGGAAATCCGTTTGGAGCGGACGAACAAACGATGTCATCACTTGACCAAGCGTGCTCCCTGTCCCTGACCCGACAATTGTTGACCTTAATCGCCTATCCTTACTTATGACATTTTCTTATTTGAGAGGCATTTCCTTCCTCACTTATGACAGTTTTGGTAATTGTCTTTATGTTAGGTGTTTCTAACATACAGCATCAATTTCACAGTTGAGATCTGACTAGGAGGATTTACTCAAATATTCTTATGGTATGTAAAAACACAGGCAATATGGGGGACTAATTTGGGGTTAACAAGCAAAATACTGTTGCCGCATTATCGGCTAAAGTACACCTTCCATTGCAGAAAGTCTTGTTACTGCTGAAAGGTTGCTGCAAGCATTCAGCGTTTCAAGCGTTGGCGATAGAAGGTCGCACCCAGAGGTGAAACGCCTGGCAGATTCCATAGCTCTGGCACTACAAGAGGGTAAGATTGTCACGAACAAGGAAGTGCTGTGTGCGGCGCGGCGTAATTATTATGGTAATATGTTTGTTAAACACACATAAAACTACATTGCGTATCACCGGGGAAATACCTCTCCACCATCTCTCTCTCATTCACCCGATTTTAAAGGAGAATACTAAAACATTTTGTTTCATAGGGGTAAAAGCATTCTAAAAGTCATCTACCATCATTAGTTTGTAAAAGCTTTTAAAATGGCAATAAGCACGTAAAACACGCACTATTTCCGCCTATTACGGAAACACACGACAATTAATGAACAGCAGCGGGAATCACGTGACATGCACTCAGTATAGGGTTATGGGATTGGTGTACGCTGCTTTTGGCAATATCCGAACAAAATCTCGGTGGAGGGCACCCCGTATGGGCCTCAAGCATCGAACCCGGATTTGGCGTGACCAGCGAACCTTTAACCCCTGGAATACTCAGTTGCTTGTCATAAAATTTGAAGGACCGTCAGTACGATTGTTACTACTTTTTGTGTGCTTTGGAATGTGAAATACTACGTATATGATGACATGCATATATATTGTTTTACACAGACATACATTTTATTCAGTAAAAGACCACTGGCCCAAAATACATTCATAAATATATGCACCTCGTCATAAATATCGCACCACCCACTTTTTTCACTAAGTAAAACTGGATCTACAACCTCATAAAAATGGTGCTTAGAAAAGCACATTAAACTGTTTAGATGGCCTCATGTGAGCGTTTAGTCAGAAAATTGACAACACAAGACCGAATTTGTGCACTAATTGAAGGTTTAATTGTAGCAAACTAAAATTTCATAAATGTTGAACACACTAGTAAGGTCCACAATGACTGGCTATAGCTAACTCAGTAACTGGTGTAACCGCCTCGCACTTGGATAACATTTTCAACACGGAGTCTCATGCTGGCCACCAGACGTCTGATTCTCTGTTGGGGGTTCTGCTGCCACACATCATGCAATGCATGGGTCAATTCCTGAAGGTTCCGAACTGAAGGATCCTTTGCTCTCAACCTACGTCCCAAAATGTCCCACACATGCTCAATAGGATTCATGTCTGGACTTCTGGCTGGTCATGGTTGTGTCTCAGTGGCGTTGTGTTGGAGATGCTGAACAACGGCTCGAGCACGATTTGGTCTGGCATTATCGTCCATGAAGACTGAACGTGTGGCGAGAGCATGGTAATCGAAATGAGACACTACAGCACCGTCCAGGATCAAGTTCTGGTACCTCTGTCCATACAATGCCCCGGGAACTGTGATGAGGTCAGGTTTACAGTCATAGGACATAGTCCCCACACCATGACGGATCCACCCTCAAATGGAACCTCAGCTTGAATGTTCCTCTGATCATATGCTGTGCCTCTCTGCCTCCAAACTCGTGCCCTCCCGTCTGTATGATGCAACAAAAATCGTCTTTCATCGGACGAGTGGATCCTTCTCTATGTCCTCAGGTTCCAGCGAGCACATGCTTGGCATCAGGTTAAACTGGCATGGCGGTGCTGATTTGTGAGGAGTGGACGTCTGATTGGTAGTCTTGCTCTCAACCCTGCAGAATTTAGGCGTCGTCTGATGGTGCTGATGGACACTCTGTTGTATGGATGCCATCCATGTCGCAATTGTGTACAAGTAGACATTTGGCTTCGTCTGGCATGGCGTACGAGAGCACGATCTTCCCTGTCATTGTTTTTTTCTGGGACGTCCAGACCTCGGTGCATCCTTCATTTCACCGGTAGCAGTATGCTTACGTATCAGCCTGCTGTTGATAGTGTGATTAATGTTCATTTGTGCTCCAATAGCACGACATGACATACCAGTCTGGTGCATACCAATAATATGCCATATTTGGTTCAGAGGCACTGGACGCTTGGGCATTTCACTAGTTTGTCGAAATAGAGCTAATTTATGCCTACAATAATTTTTTTGCTGTGTCTGCCAACATAACATACGCCAAAAAGGGCCTATGCGCATACTGCATTTATAGCTAACCGACCCCCGGGACATGCATGCTTAAGGCAAGCATGCACGTGCAGCTCGGAACAGGGTGTGTTTGTGATATTATATTCACAGATGGTGTCGTATATTACATATGTACGTGTAGTTTAAAAAAAACGAAACTTATATTTCTACTTTGACTTCCAAATGGGTGTTGCGATACTTTTGACGAGGTGTATATGTTTTGCATGAGTTTTACACAATAACATCAGATTTTTTTATTTTCCTAGCATTATATAAAAATAGGCATACATTATTTATTATTTTCCAATATCCTGGGAAATCCCCCCAAAAGCCAAACCCAAATCTAAATAACATATCCTTGATATATTGTTTTACATCAATAAGAGGGACGACCACCATCCAGATCGAACGGCCCCGATACCATTCTTTGTCTTGACGTGTCTGACAGTATTGGACAGAACGGCCAGGAGCAGCTGAAGGAAGCGGCAAACGTCTTCATCGACGGTAGGCGACCTCCATGAACCTCTTCCTACTAGTAAAACAGATTTTGTTGAAATAAATATGTTTTTGAGAGTAATTGTTGTATGATATTGTTGAAATGGCATCCCCGTCTTCTTCAGGCATAGAGGACGTAGCTGAACAGTTCGGTCTGGAGGAGAACATCGGTGTGGTCGCGATGGGAGGAAGAAGCACAGTGGTTCAGGAACTCACTAATGACTTTGGAATGGTCAGGGAAGCTATAGGTATGGGAAACGGCTCTGTGTTTTACATTCTGCGTCACAGTTCATGTTCTTAACGCTATGCATTTAGGTATGATGTCCAATGGTTTTAACCACATCAAACGTGTTATATACCCTTTTCAACTAAAATTCGATTTGTTGATTTGTTTTCTAAATTACTGTATTTGTTATAGTTGAAAAAAGGTATTTTTATCAATAACCATAACAAATCTGTTATTAGCATGCAAGGTAACAATAGTATTACCAGTTGCCTCACGTGCAGCTATGTACCTGGGCCCAGTGTTTCAAAGAGTGAGTAAATGAGTTAAGATTCACATCGGCAATATTTCAGCCATACCGTGACTACGTTTTTCAAAGAAACAGTAGCGTCAAGAGATGTTTTTCAATAGTTGTAAAACTACGAACGTTTTGTGAAACGGCACACTGGTCTTTAAACGTTAAATACAAATCGCTGATTCTATTCATTTTAAATTATTTTGTTTCAGATAATCTTAAGTTCGGTGGCCGAAGTCCACTATTCGAAGCGCTACTTGTTTGTGCTGCGGCAGTGAAAGGCCGGGGTATGTGTATACTTCCATGTTATATTCAATGTATTGCAGCCCAAATAATATTAATTCCACCCATATTAAAGTCCAATACACATTTTCCTGAAATATGGTTTCGACAAGACGTACAAGTTTCGTTCTTATTTCAGGTGGTATTTTAAGTATTGGTGACGAACACAAGATCCGACCTCGGATTATATTTATAACGGACGGATTAGCAACAAGCTATGCTAGTTGGACCGGCTCTGACGGATGGAGCTCTGACCATGAAGTAAGATCCATGAACACCGCCGTTGCTCCTGGAGACGTTTTCTGTCAAGACTCAAACATCCGTGTTGTTTGTTCACAATAGATAATGCCATACACTTTATACTTATTTCCTGTCTTAAATCGCTACTAGATAAGGAAGAGAATACAATAAATATCCCATTTCCCTCTCTGTTTAAGAGACCCGTGAAGATCCGGGTTAGAATTGATCTTCGGTAATCAACATGCTTGTCGTAAAAGGCGACTAACGGAATCGGGTGGTCAGGCTCGCTGACTGTGTTGACACATGTCATCGTTTCCCAATTGCGTAGATCGATGCTCATGCTGTTGATCACTGGATTGTCTGGTCCAGGCTGAATTATGTAGAGACTTCCGCCATATAGCTGGAATACTGCTGAGTGCTGCGTAAAAAATAAACTCACTCACTCACTCACACACTGTCTTTATGAATCATATAAAAGTGTAACAGGGTGTACCGCTTGTCCTCAAGTGAAATATTTACGTAAATGTGGTGAGAAATGGCTTACTTGTGTATTTTCTCCAGACCAAAGTTAAGCTGATTCAGCTTGTTCAACAATTTCTACCGAAGAATAACAGTTCCGCTCCTCATCCGATAGCATGGGTTCCAGTGGGAAAGGCGGACAGAGTGAGTAAACAGATATCTGTCACTGATTATCTTCAAAGTTGCATCAACATATCATATGATCACCAGCTGGACTACCTTTACATGATCAAATCTGTGATTGACAGTTGTTGGAAATACGCCTAAGAAGTTTAATGTCTTTACTGAAATGTTTGTATCATCATGAATTTATCATTCGGGGCGGAAGGGTAGCCTAGTGGTTAAAGCGTTCACTCGTCACGCCGAAGACCCGGGTTCGATTCCCCACCTGGGTACAATGTGTGAAGCCCATTTCTAGCGTCCCTCGTCGCGATATGGCTTGAGCATTGCTAAAAGCGGCGTAAAACCATACTCACTTACTCACTATTTGTTTTATTCATGATAAAAACATAAGCAGAAACGGCGCCATGTGTTGCGCCCCATAGTCATACAGGAGCCGATGATTATAGGCTCGTGTTGCGCCCCATAGTCATACAGGAGCCGATGATTATAGGCTCGTGTTGCGCCCCATAGTCATACAGGAGCCGATGATTATAGGCTCGTGTTGCGCCCCATAGTCATACAGGAGCCGATGATTATAGGCTCGTGTTGCGCCCCATAGTCATACAGGAGCCGATGATTATAGGCTCGTGTTGCGCCCCATAGTCATACAGGAGCCGATGATTATAGGCTCGTGTTGCGCCCCATAGTCATACAGGAGCCGATGATTATAGGCTCGAATTCGGAATTCAACCCATGTCGACATGGTTCTTGATGCTCTAAGTGGTTACCCTGATTTGGTCCTCCTTCCTTAGATTAAGCCGATACATGCTGTGGTGGCAAGCTATTTGTCTGGTCACTCACAGGAGCACGCGTCCCAACTGAATCAGCCAAACTCTTTAACCATATACATCAATATGAAAATGTACTGGTAATTTCAGGGATTTTTGAAGTCGCTTGCCAAACTTGGACACGGAGAGGTTGTGGAACGTGACAACATTGCGAAACTCAGCAGGAACTACAGAATCCAGGTATATGGCAAATTGTTTTTCCAAGAACATAAAGGTTGCCAGAAATGCTGAGTGTATTGGCTCCCGTGTTTTAGAAACTGTCATGCTTGTGATATAACCGTGAGTGTCCTGTGAACATACAAGCACAGTGTTATTAGTTATGCTCAATGTAATTTGACAGTGATATGAATTACGATAGTTGTTGACGTCCAATTGAAAACTTCAAATATCTTCCTATCTGCAGATGCTCGTGGTGAGCATGATATTCCATGGCCTGTTTCATTCTCGTGACAATTTACTTAACACTTTCTATTACGTTTGTTTTAACAGGGAAGTATAGGAAAGATCCTGATATGTGTGAAAACAGGTTCTGAGTCAAGTAGTATAGAAACTCTTGCAGAAGCCCTGCTCGGAGACATGGATCCTGAGGAAAAGGTTGGTAATGATATCACAGTACTGTTGTCAGTATTCGTGGATTGTAGTAAAAGGCATGAAGGTTTAATGATATCCTTCCGTTCACGCGAGGAAGGGTAAAAGGGAAGCATTGTTTGTTTCCGGAGCATAAGGCAAACAGCCTTCAATGTTTCTTAGTCCATTTCTGCTATTCAATATATTTTAATGGTGTGTATTTTTGTAGCGGTTTTCATTCTTTGGGATAGCCGATCTTTTCGATATGCTTCAAATATTTTCACTTTCACACTCGCGTACCGGGAGTGCGTAAGTTATCAATAACTTGAAAGCATATTATTAATAATTAGTTTTGTATTCACTATTTCGAACAAGTCCAGGCAGCGTCTGTCTTCTTGCCGGAGACATGATTACATCATGCTTATCCATTCGTTTCATTTACCAAGTCCGCCATAGTGGAAGCAGTGAAGAGGAAGCTGGACCACACACACACGGGCGGTGATGATGATGATGATGATGATGATAACATGGAACCAAACGACTTCAAACGCTTCCGAGAGAAGAACGCTCTTCTTGCCCTTGGGACGAGAGTCAGTCGGGGTCCTGACTGGAAGTGGGGCGACCAGGATAGTGGAGGACCCGGGACAGTGATCAACCATGCCAGGGAAGACAGTCAGTACATTTCAAAATATCACACTTTATCGAGAGTGACTTGCCTATCATTATAGTGTGTAAATGGAACTCAAGACTGTTGCACTTACAGCGTAGATGAGCTGACTGGACGTACACCGGTGTTGTAGTGCTGTCCTACTGGAATACTCAGGGGCGGATCCAGGAGTTTGGAGAGGGGGCAGTGCATATAAATCATGAAGTCAAAAGGTTAGGGGGGCAATGGTCTTCAGAGAAAGCAATTTCGGGGGAGGGGGTGGGGTGAGGTGGGGTGCGCACCCCCTGGATCCGCCCCTGATACCATACCTCAGTTGGCATCAGTTGAACATGGATACCCGGACTCAAACATATCCTAAGCAAACTGAAATTATCTGAAGCACGAAATGAAATTAAAGTTTTGAAAACAGCTGTTTGTTTGTTGAACTTCTCTCATGTCAGGATTGATAGAAACATTAGTTACGCCCGTCTCAAATTGTTGGAAACTGCGACAATATCATTCTCAAAACTTATGCTTGTTGAAGACGTCTGACTTGCATACTTTTAGATTTGGTCTGGGTATGTTGGGATTTCAACTCCACATGCTGTAGATACAGATATGGATACGAGAACAACTACGACCTGTTGGTGACAGACACTGCGCGGTACCTATGTGATGACGAACTCATTGAAATAGGGAACAAGGTCCAAAGAGGTAGGCATACAAATTGACCAATGTAGACATCAACGGATATTCTTACACAATATTCAAGACAGTAACAGTATCAAATAAGCATTCAGCGATATTAATTAGAGTACTGTGGCGGTAGTTAGTGGTGTATGCAGTATTGTGACTTTGTGCTATTCGTAGGACGTGATTGGGCGTATGGAAACCAAGATGGAGGACCCGGAAATCACGGGGTCGTGATCCGGAAATCTCCGGAGGGAAAGGTCAAGGTAAGTACACATAGGCATATGTGTTATACACATTGTGTCATCCTGAACATTTATTATATATTTACAGCTTTTCAACATTTCACAGAATTACATGTATCATTTTTCATTGGATCCTATTTACGCCGTCATTCTTTCCAAATTCCCGGCAGACTTCAGAACATACTGGTTGGTCTATCCATCCGTATCTATAATGTCTTGGCGTACGTGTAAGACTAATCAGATACGTAACATGTGTTTCAGGTGCGATGGTTTGCACAGGATACTATTTGTACATACAACTATGGCTGTGATGGACGCTTCGACCTTGAAATATGGTGAGTGAATCCTGTTGTCCATATGTGGCGACAATTGATGTCATATCATATCTGGACTTGGATTCTGTCACCGGTGACCAATTTAAAACAACAAGAATCATTCTGCCTGGGAGTAAAGCGTTGTAGAATTTCTTCAATGGGTCAGTGACTCAGTGTGACAGTATTGGCATTGAATAACTGAGTCGATGCAAGATAAAATTAACCATATGCTGTATTGCTATCCGTATATATTTTCAATGTCGGAAACCCATTGCTGGCGTCTCCCGTCGTGATATTTCTGGAATATTGCTAAAAGCGGCGTAAAACTAAACTCACTCACTCACCTTATATATTTTAAAACTTGATCTCTGCCACTCTTGTGTAATGCCAACCGATCCCGTGACAGTAACTACTGTCGCGTTAATAGTATGTCTCCATCATATACAAAATTGCCATCCATTCTGTACAAACGTACCATCCATACTGTACAAACGTACCATCCATACTGTACAAACTTACCATCCATACTGTACAAACTTACCATCCATACTGTACAAACTTACCATCCATACTGTACAAACTTACCATCCATACTGTACAAACTTACCATCCATACTGTACAAACTTACCATCCATACTGTACAAACTTACCATCCATACTGTACAAACTTACCATCCATATACTGTACAAACTTACCATCCATACTGTACAAACTTACCATCCATACTGTACAAACTTACCATCCATACTGTACAAACTTACCATCCATACTGTACAAACTTACCATCCATTACTGTACAAACTTACCATCCATACTGTACAAACTTACCATCCATACTGTACAAACTTACCATCCATACCATCCATACTGTACAAACTTACCATCCATACTGTACAAACTGTACAAACTTACCATCCATACTGTACAAACTTACCATCCATACTGTACAAACTTACCATCCATACTGTACAAACTTACCATCCATACTGTACAAACTTACCATCCATACTGTACAAACTTACCACCCATACTGTACAAACTTACCATCCCATACAACTTACCATCCATACTGTACAAACTTACCATCCATACTGTACAAACTTACCATCCATACTGTACAAACTTACCATCCATTCTGTACAAACTTACCATCCATACAAACTTACCATCCATACTGTACTGTACAAACTTACCATCCATTCTGTACAAACTTACCATCCATACTGTACAAACTTACCATCCATTCTGTACAAACTTACCACCCATTCTGTACAAACTTACCATCCATACTGTACAAACTTACCATCCATACCATCCATTTCTGTACAAACTTACCATCCATACTGTACAAACTTACCATCCATTCTGTACAAACTTACCATCCATTCTGTACAAACTTACCATCCATACTGTAACTTAAACTTACCATCCATTCTGTACAAACTTACCATCCATACTGTACAAAACTTACCATCCATTCTGTACAAACTTACCATCCATACTGTACAAACTTACCATCCATACTGTACAAACTTACCATCCATACTGTACAAACTTACCATCCATACTGTACAAACTTACCATCCATTCTGTACAAACTTACCATCCATACTGTACAAACTTACCATCCATTCTGTACAAACTTACCATCCATTCTGTACAAACTTACCATCATACTGTACTGTACAAACTTACCATCCATACTGTACAAACTTACCATCCATATTCTGTACAAACTTACCATCCACTGTACAAACTTACCACCCATACTGTACCAACCTACCACCCATACTGTAAAACTTACCACCCATTCTGTACAAACTTACCATTGATAATGTACAAACGTACCACCCATTCTGTACAAACTTACCACCCATACTGTACAAACTTACCATCCATTCTGTACAAACTTACAATCCATACTGTACAAACTTACCATCCATACTGTACAAACTTACTTACCATCCATACTGTACAAACTTACCATCCATTCTGTACAAACTTACCATCCATACTGTACAAACTTACCATCGATTCTGTACAAACTTACAATCCATACTGTACAAACTTACAATCCATACTGTACACACTTTCGATTCATAATCTACAAATTTCCCATGCATACTGTACAATATACCATCTATACCTACATGCTGGCTACCTGTAATGTACTAAATGACCTTCCCTGCTACAGCCCAGTTAACATTTGCATAATTGTTGATAAGACAAGCCTAGATGTTCTACACTCTTATTCCCTAAATATATTGCCGCACAGGGAATTTTGTTTTTATTTTACATAATTGTATATTGTTAATGTTTTGGGTAATTACGATAATTCCAAATGGATGTTTATATATTTATTTAAATTCATTTTCAGTAAACCAGATTTTGAAACACCTCCAAGGAAACCTAGTCCAGTCCCTGCAACATCTGATTCAGTTCCTACAGTAGTTGGTATGTACCCGCAGTCGATACCCCGCCATATCCCATAATATGGTGCAGTAGAATGCAATATTCATTGTTTGAACTATACTAACTGTGTACACGCCAAACCTCAATGCCGGTTTTCCCCCTTACTTTCACATATATTCCATATACCTTGCAGCATGGGAGTGGTGTGACAACGCTGGTGCGTGGACACTTTACGACGTGGAGACGTCGCAAAAACTGGAAAAAGAGTTTCAGAGAAATGGAAATGGGTCGTGCTTGATACAGAAGAATGGGAAAAGGTACGAGAGTGGAGTTGAGTGTAGTACAGTAAAAGTGTGTATATATATACAGTTCAACTGTAGTTCGATTCGGGTTATGTTGTAAAATTGTTTGTTTCAGTTTCAGGGTGGTATACAAAAAGGACCCGATGATCGAGAAGTCAGTGTCTGGCAATGAGGTGCACAATGTTCGGCGAATCGGTGAGATATGTACTTGTTTTTTTTAGGTAGATTAATATTGTTCAGAGAAAGATAATACTATATATGTACAACATTTATTGCCAGCGTGGGAACGTTTGCTGTTACTGTATCTTAGACAGGCAGTTCTAAACCCTAAACAGACCCTAACATTTCTAAACAGACCAGTGTGTATATCTTTAGGACTGGTATAGTCTAGTGTATTATCTTTGGGTATAGACAAGTGTGTATGTCATTAGGTATAGTCCAGTTTGTATATCATTAGGTATAGTCCAGTGTGTATATCATTAGGTATAGTCCAGTGTGTACATCATTAGCTATAGCCCAGTGAGTATGTCATTGGGTATAGACCAGTGTGTATATCATTAGGTATATACCAGTGTGTAGATCATTAGGCATAGACCAGTGTGTATATCATTAGGTATAGTCCATTGTGTATATCATTAGGTATAGTCCAGTGTGTACATCATTAGGTATAGTCCAGTGAGTATGTCATTAGGTATAGACCAGTGTGTATATCATTAGGTATAGTGTAGTGTGTATATCATTAGGCATAGACCAGTGTGTACATCATTAGGCATAGACCAGTGTGTATATCATTAGGTATAGTCCAGTGTGTATATCATTAGGTATAGTCCAGTGTGTACATCATTAGGTATAGTCCAGTGAGTATGTCAGTAGGTATAGACCAGTGTGTATATCATTAGGTATAGTGTAGTGTGTATATCATTAGGCATAGACCAGTGTGTATATCATTAGGTATTCCATTAGGCATAGTATGTCAGTAGGTATAGACCAGTGTGTATATCATTAGGTAGTGTGTGTATATCATTAGGTATAGTCCAGTGTATTATCATTCTGTATAGACCAGTGTGTGTCATTAGGTCTAGTCCAGTGTAGATATCAGTATGTGTATATCATTAGGTATAGTGTAGTGTGGTAGGCATAGACCAGTGTGCATGTATAGTCCAGTGTTATAGTCAGTAGTTATAGTATAGTGTGTATATCATTAGGTATAGACCAGTGTGTATATCATTAGGTATAGACCAGTGAGTATATCATTAGGTATAGTCCAGTGTATTATCATTCTGTATAGACCAGTGTGTGTGTCATTAGGTATAGTCCAGTGTGTATATCATTAGGTATAGACCAGTGTGTATATCATTAGGTATAGTGTAGTGTGTATATCAATAGGCATAGACCAGTGTGTATATCATTAGGTTTAGTCCAGTGTGTATATCATTAGGTATAGTCCAGTGTGTATATCATTAGGCATAGGCCAGTGTGTATATAATTAGGTATGGTCCAGTGTATTATCATTGGGTATAGACTAGTGTGTATGTTATTAGGTATAGTCGAGTGTGTATATCATTAGGTATAGTGCAGTGTGTATATCATTAGGTATAGTCCAGTATGTATATCATTAGGTATAGTCCAGTGTGTATGTCATTAGGTATAGTCCGGTGTGTATATCATTAGGTATAGACCAGTGTGTATATCATTAGGTATAGACCAGTGAGTATATCATTAGGTGTAGTCCAGTGTATTATCATTCTGTATAGACCAGTATGTGTGTCATCAGGTATAGTCCAGTGTGTATATCATTAGGTATAGACCAGTGTGTATATCATTAGGTATAGTTTAGTGTGTATATCAATAGGCATAGACCAGTGTGTATATCATTAGGTTTAGTCCAGTGTGTATATCATTAGGTATAGTCCAGTGTGTATATCATTAGGCAAAGACCAGTGTGTATATCATTAGGTATAGTCCATTGTGTATATCATTAGGTATAGTCCAGTGTATTACCATTGGATATAGACCAGCGTGCATGTCATTAGGTATAGTCCAGTGTATATATCATTAGATATAGTCCAGTGTGTATATCATTAGGTATAGTCCAGTGTGTATGTCATTGGGTATAGACCAGTGTGTATATCATTAGGTATAGTGCAGTGTGTATATCATTAGGTATAGTCCAGTGTGTATATCATTAGGTATAGTCCAGTGTGTATATCATTAGGTATAGTCCAGTGTGTATATCATTAGGTATATACCAATGTGTATATCATTAGGTATAGTCCACTGTGTATATCATTAGGTATAGTCCACTGTGTATATTATTGGATATAGACCAGTGTGTATATCACACAGCACACAGCATATGCAGATTTTTTTAAACTAACCTCAATCTAATTTTCATCTCGAGCTGTGCTATTTCATGTTATTCATAGCAATAGTGCATTCTTGTCTTTCAGCATGATGGAACACGAACTGTGGTATACGGAAGGCCATTGCAAGAAACAGATGTGTTTTTTATGTGATTCTAAATATGGGACCAATTGCTGTCGATCCTGACAGTGGCTACTTCCTTGTCCGTGTAGCATAATCTAATTCCATCGCCAGTATTCATCTGCTAAACTGGGCGTCGGGGTAGCCTAGTGGTTAAAGCGTCCGCTCGTCACGCCTAGGACCCGGTTTCGATTCCACACATGGGTACATTGTGTGAAGCCCATTTCTGGTGTCCCCCGCCGTGATATTGCTGGAATATTGCTAAACGCGGCGTAAAACCATACTCACTCACAAATATACATGTAGGTGATGTACATATCTTACCTGTGTGTACACCCAATTCGTACATATTGTATATTGTACATATTGTATATTGCCATATTGTACAGTACTGATCATGGTACACAACCCCATCGGTATTCAACAACCAAAGATCGTTAGTTCCGTAGATCGATACTCATGATGTCAATCACAGGATGTTCTGGACCAAACTATATCATTTACACGATTGATGTACAACACACGCTGCCGTTATATACTGGACTGGACTGTTGCTGAGTTTAACAACAAATGAATAAACACATAAAATGTATGTATTCTTTTATTATTGTTTATGTGTATGATTTTAAGTATAAAGTAATACCAAATATGAAAGAGTTTTCACATGTTTGTCTTGTCAGAATTCTTGCAGTTCAATGCAATTTCCAAGGGAATACACATCCTGACGAACTTGACTCGTGACATAAAACAGAACATCATGTCAACATATACTATTCCAAAAAAGAAACGCATAACCCAGAAACCTGTTGCGAAAATGTTGTATTTTCAAACATGTATAACTAGCCCACAAATAAACTTTAGGACATGAAGTTTTACATCAGTTTAGAAGAAGGTAATACCCATACAACCAAGTGGATAATTTTAGATAACGGTGCCGTTGAGCACAATGGTGACCACGTAGCTTGGTCCCGACGTCGGGTCTCTTGGCTCTCAGTGCAATCTCTCTCAACCTGTTCCGTACAGTTTGACCAGATATCCTCCGAAATCAAGGCACCCTGGCTGCTGTGCTCTCACCCGTGGCAGTACGATCATGCAAATGTAGTACCCGGATGTACCGATCTTGGGCTGCAGTGGTGACTCGGGGTCACCTGTACGGGGAGGGTTATTTGATGTACCTGTTTGGTTGTAACGGGCTGCAAGCAGTGATATCATGTTCAGACTAACATTCAGACGCCTGGCAACAGAAAATTGGTAATCTCCAGCGTGCATTCTTTCAATGGCGATGTTCCTTGTCGCAGTGTCAAGACGTGGCATAGTGATTTGACCTTAAAACTCCTTCAAAACGAATGCCGATAGCCAGACAGTGCATGCTCTTTGCTGCACAATTTCAAGTGGAAGGTGATTTATGTTGCGTTGTGGCGATGCCTTTTTAATTCTTGTAAGAAATCCCATCAAAAACAACATTTTAAGGTAAAGTCGATTTTTCACTTGTGCAATAGTGTAAAATCATATTATCAACACTTTTGTTACATATTTTGACGACTGTTTGAACTCAATTGGTTATTAATAGATTGTTTAAAATACAAAACGCTATGCGTTTCTTTTTTGGGATAGTATATGTGTCATGGCTAAAGTTTACTGCAGTCAAACTGTGCGTCCTTTTGAAGTGTTTGACCTGTATGATCGTGCATCCTCAAAAAACATGCATCACGTCGAAACCTGTACTATCCAGGTGCTAAAGTTCCGTAATGTAATACTTGTTCCGGGTTCTGTAACTGCTTATCAGCAAACACGTTCAACGATCGTGTGTCAAAACATGATTTGATTACACTGTACTGTTCCTTCCTTTTAACAAAGTTCTACCTAATGCTGATTTCGGAGAATTGTCTATACTTGCTTTTTTGTATTTGTATTATTAGGGACCGTTCATAGTTTATATCTGGGGTGGTGATTATTTTTAAGGGGAAGCGTGTAAAATGTGACATGTACAAATTTAATGACCCACCCCTTCCCTTTTAAGCATACTTGTTCTATATTCTAATGTACAAAATTGCTGACACCCCGTGTGCATGTGCACAAAATTGATGACTTTATCCATTTCGTTATAGGATTTAGCTATCATCTTGACGGTGTATTCCCAGAGTGGGTGGCCTCTCTGTCTATTACATAATAACCAAATTCAGGGTCCACTCCGGGACAACTCGTTGAAAAGGTGTGAACGTGGGGGCCAGTGTGGAACATCAACAACTTATTAGGGGCCACTGTGGGAAAGGCCACTCCGGGCATAAACCATCTTGACGCCACTCGTGATACTAATCTATGCTACAAATGCCGATGATAATAAATGACTTCAGTCGGAAATGTTGAATACAATAGGGCAATTATACACAAATACGCATCATGAATATATGCAACACGCATACATTGTAGGAATACTTACACATTTATCAGATTGTAACAAAAGTACTTTCACACTGACTGAGTTTGGTTTTACGCCGCTTTTAGCAATATTCCAGCAACATGACTGCGGGGGACACCAGAAATGGGCTTCACACATTGTACCCAGTACTTTTACAAATGCTGCTGTATTGTTGGAATAATGAAGTTGTAACGGAAAATGGTTTACAGTATTGGCTGTGCAAATTTGCCGGAAGGTTAGGCTACCTGGTAGGGATATATCTGGGTTATACCAATACTTTCTCGGGAATAAGGCTTTCAGAGGGTTTTATTGTTTCATTACGATACTTAAGAGGTCATTTCCAAATCTCACTTATCAGTGACAAAAATGTTCATTGCAGGAATTACCTCATGTAAACGACATGTTTCCGCGGTTTTTAACAAGAATACATTGTCTACGCATGGGCGGCGTCTATGCGCAGGAAACCTTCGCGAAAATCGGGAGTCATTCTTATTGTCATTATTATTTCAATTCTTATTTTTAAAAAAGCCACAAGCTTATGATGAAGTCGGAATTGTGCAATGGCGGTTACAACACATTGTCTATACATTGTCGCTGATTTGTGGGGAAGAGCAGGGATTTTTCGGCAGACTGTTCATAGTAGTTCATGGTAATGCAGGCACAGATATTTCGAAAGGAACAGGAGCCTAGCGATATCTATAAAATAAAATATTGTCTTTCCCTTTGTTATGCTTTTTTTCTTCCTTGATCAGTATAGGCGCGGTGAGTAGCCTAGTGGTTAAAGCGTTCGCTCGCCAAGCCGAAGACCCGGGTTCGATTCCCCACATGGGTACAATGTGTGAAGCCCATTTCTGCTGTCCCCCGCCGTGATGTTGCTGGATTGTTGTTAAAAGCGGCGTAAAACCCAACTCACCCACTCACTTGAGCAGTATGGAGGTGACGAGTAACTGATAGTTTTTGGTAGAAGTAATTAATAGCCTCGCTCCTCACATGTCAAGAACAGGTACCAATCAGCACTTAACGGTATCTTAGTTTTATTTGTAACTGATCAGATGTTGGTAATAGCTCACTTTATTATATATAACTCTTCGGTAGAACAATTTCCCGACAGGCCCAATCGTCCCAGGCGTCGCAGCTTGCTGCGCAAAGTTGCTTTCCTTCTGTATGTCAGGATCCTATGTTCTAATCCTATAAGCTCTAATGCCACTTTTCGCACTGAACAATATACCCCGATGACGTAGGAAGCTCTTCAGTCAACATTAAACTTACACCATGATAAAATGTTTAGCATTCAAAGAATTTCCTTTCTTTTTAACTTTCCCCGAGAATATATAATATGTAAATGGAATTGGGACTTGAATGACGCGATAGAATCATCCAGAAATACATTTTTCCACATACGCTTCCAATTGAAGTTATATTTTCTTGTTTTAGTGACACATACTATTATATATCAAATGAAACATACAAAAGCATCAAGCGGACATATACAGTCTACTTTGGGGTCATGTTGCACAACGTTAAATAATATATTTCCTACTATTCATATGGCTTACTACGAAGCCGATTAACGCTAGTTTCATTTTAGGCATTGTGCTGCTTCTCTAAGGTCAGTTGACACCTCGGCTCAGTGTCGCGCACAGCTGAAGTGCTCCCACAGCGGTATCCGGATGTTGAACGCTTGCCAAGTCAGCCTGCTATAGCAAATGACATGTCACGGTTATATTTAGCCGACTGGGAAAACCCACATTGTTCAAAACGAAAATGGGCGAATGGAGGTTTCGTGTTGGAAAACTGATTGTGAGTTAATTTTTGAATCTCTGTGTTGAACTAGTCGTACACGAATAGTCGTACACGAATAATTACACGCATGTACGATAAGTCCTAGCAGTTATCTTAGAGGCAAGTGTGGAGTGATATGGAGTTTCTTATTGTACTTTCTACCATTTAGGAAGATGTTTTGTAGCAGGTACTTTGTCTCGTTACGGTACGCCTGAGGCGTGTTCAGAACCGCGAGTGCCCGCGAACGCTAGCGAGCGCTCGATGCTGAACGCCTGTGTCCGTTCTAGCGCCCGCGCGCGCACGCGAACCATTCTCACAGCTGCCTCGCCAAGCGAACCAAGATGGCGATCATGTTTAATGTCATTCGTCACCACTCGCCCCTTTCCGTAACCTCCAAAAAGAAGACATGGAGGATATTTTGTTAATGTTGTCAAATAACATGTATATGTCATCGAGTGGTCTGAAAAAGTTGATATGTTCATGACAATTGACAACCTTAACAAAATATATTTATTATATTTTGATCATTGTTTATAAATCATCGAGACATCGATTTCGTAGTTCGCGTTTCGTAGTTCCAGGCAAAAGTGATATTCTACTCAGTGAAAATGACAATACCATTTTTATTTTCACCAATATTTCACCCTTAAGAATATAATAAAGAAGCTATTCGGCTTGTCCCGGAACAACACGAGTTGGTCACGAATGGTTTATTGTAACCAAGCGCTCGTGTCCGTTCAGGGCCGAAGCGAGCGCTCGCGGGAGGCAATCGCGCGGGCGCTCGCGGCTCTGAACACGCCTCAGTATTCAGTGATACAACATGTATCCAGTGGGACGGGAAAATGAGCTACGAAGTATTGGGGAATGCAGGATGAAGTAAAGTGAGCTTCTTGAGGAAGGGAGATAACTCGAGCGATACAAATGTCATGAAATACGCCTCTTCTGGTCTGACAACATAATACCGTGCTCTATGTATATATGCCTGTATATATGCGTGTGTGGGAGTTGGGGTGGGAAGGGGGGGGGGGTGATTGGGTGGATGGAGAAACCTGGGTACCCTGACATGCCTGGTTGAAACACCTGTATGTTTATTGGATACGCACGTCGCGGCCACACCTTGCCTACTCCGCATGAGGGTTTGAGGCCTAATGGTTAAAGCGTTCGCTCGTCACACCGAAGACCCGGGTTCGGTTCCACACATGGGTACAATGTGTGAAGCCCATTTCTGGTGTCCGCAGCCGTGATATTGCTGGAATATTGTTAAAAGCAGCGTAAAACCTCACTCACTAACTCACTAAATATGACTGTTTCTATAATTGTTACATTTGCAGATACCCGGAACGTGGCATTCAGTTCATTAATGATAATTCGAACTTGCTGATCATTTCATGTGTATAAGAAATAGAGCATAAGCCAACTGACAGTTCAGTAATGGGGAGCGTGGAAGGTGAAAATAATGCAAGGATTAGACAGAGATTTGCTTCCATTGAAGAGGAAATACTTGCCCAAAGAACATTGATAGAGACAGAAGTCGAACGTCAAAGGCAACAACATGTTGAACTGAGATCCGCCCTAGGGCAGTTACTTGCATTGATTGCCGACAATGCAGAGTTATTTGAGTATAGAGAGCAAGAGGACAGCAACAGTCGAACAGGCAATGTCAGTTTACAATCAAAACAACAGCAACCTCAACAGCAAACAGACAAACGTAGATTGCTAGCCACACAACAGCACCCTCAACAGGAAACAGACAACACTGGATTGCAAGCCAAGCAACATCAACCTCAACAGGAAACAGACAACAGCAGATTACAATCCATGCAACAGCAACGTCAACAGCAAACACACATAACTGCGCCACAATCCAAACAGCAACAGCATGGAGACAACGGACCCGACAGACCGGAAACAACGGTCGTCTTTGGAACGTTAGACGCCGACAAAGTTGCAACACCACCAACAGATCTGATTAATCATTCATTGCAAAAGGACCAGCAAAACAGTCCCCCGTCCCCCAAAACAGGCATCATAGGAACCAGGGGCCATTTGGTCAGGGAGAAGAGTAAGAAGCAATTATGTGATTTGGTCCGCCAGTTTCTCCGCTCAAGTGTGTTACCCGGAGTGACTGTGGACGACTTCCGGGTCGTGGGGAGACTGACCGGTATCAGCTGTGATGATCTGAACCCAGACGGCGAGGACGACGCTGTTGGTCTGGTGGAACGAATGCTGAGGAGGGAAATGGGGGGTCAGACTGATCCATTACTTCATGATCCAGATGCAAGGTACAGTACGCCGAGATTTATAATAATGATGTATACAACTTTGCATGGTTCAGTAAATCAGCCCGATATGAGTAGCGTTACCACAGTGTACTGCACAGCAAAGTTCGGGCGGATACAGGGGCGGATACAGCTTTTTGAGGGGTGCACACTCTTGAGAAAGGGGGCTGCACACTTTTTTTTTACACGTTCTCACGAGAGTGTCAATGGTCATTTAATACACTTTCAGGACAAAAGGGGTTGGGGATCACATCACCCTCTCTGGATCTGCCTATGCAATAATAGTATATACATATCTGAATTAGCTAACCTCTGTTCATTAAGAGTAAAGATGTGGTAATCGCACGGCCATGTTGTGTTTGTAGAAAAAGATTTGAAGCAAAGCTGAGCAAAAGGAAGTCTGGTTGTAGTCGGTCCGGCAGAGCAAGTATACAAGCATTACTGAGGATGGACGTTCTGAACAGCAGAAACCCCCACAACGGTTCACTTTGGCATGGTGTACAGGAGGCACTGAAAACAGGTTTCTGTCCTTGGTCCTCACTTTATCATGAGTAAAGTGAGTGAGTTTAGTTTTACGCCGCATTCAGCAATATTCCAGCTATATGGCGGCGGTGTGTAAATAATCGAGTCTGGACCAGACAATCCAGGGACCAACATCATGCGTATCGTTCTACGCAATTGGGATACGACGACATGTGTCAACCAAGTCAGCGAGCCTGACCACCCGATCCCGTTAGTCGCCTCTTACGACAAGCATGGGTTACTGAAGATCAATTCTAACCCGGATCTTCATGGGTTTATGAGTAAAGTTTGTTTCCGCCTCAGTACGGACCAGAGGTGGATACAGTGTTTTGAGAAAGGGGTGGGGGAGGCGGGTGGTTTGGTGTGCACAGTTCATTGTCATACGTTTCCCGAGAGTTTCAATGGTCATTTAATAAACTTTCAGGACGAGGGGCGTAGGGGTGGGGTGTGTGCACCTCTGCACCCTCGCCCCTACCCTCTGGATTCGCCTATGTGGACCACTTGTGGCCAAATGTTATACATATAGCCGATCGCAAACAATATTGAAATCATGTAAGTTTGTCAAAGTTGCTGTTATCAGTATTTTGAATCAATGTAATGTAGATATTAATTCATGGTATAGGTGTTTCTTCTTGTAGCGGGAGATATTCCGATGGCTGAAACTTCTCTTGACACAGTCCTGTGCGTAGATTCCTCCGAGAGTATAGGTGACAATGCATTGAAGGACATCAAAGACTTTCTTCTCGGATTTATCAAGGGTAATATATTCTCATAGATACAATCACATAGCTAGTGATCAAACACGTGGATTTCTTAAAATAAATGTACTGTACTATTAGTTTTAGTCAGTTCAGTAAATAGAGCTGTGTGTATGGAATACTTGCCAAATCAAATTTTTGTCTGCTTTTAGCATATAGCTTCCTTCCATACAGGACTTGAAGAAACTGCAGAAAACCATAACATTGAAGAGAATGTTGCACTTGTAACATTTGGAGGGCGACCGAGGGTGTTGCGTCATTTAACTAACGACTATGGAAGTCTCAGGGATGCAATAGGTATCACTTTCATTTTGTGTACAGAAATAGAAATACCACCATTAATATAATGGTTGCTCCACATTGTGCATTCCAGTTAACTATGATTGGTTATAAGTTGAAAGCTAAATGTTCTTCTGACTAACTCAGGACGTAGAGATCCCTCTCCTCTCTTTGTGAAACCCGCCTCTCTGCACACTCTCTGTATATGGTTTCTATATATGCTCTAATTTCCATAACTTTTGCTTTTACAGAAGACATCAGCCTTGGGGGACACTCGCCACTTCTTCAGGGCCTACTCTATTGCTTGGCGTGCATTACTAGAGGTGGGGAAACTCTTAATTAGAGTCTAAATCCAAATACGAAATGTGGTCTCTATATTTGGAACCTTTTGTTGAGGTTTATTGTGCTGATGGTTTGTTTCAGGAGGTGTATGCAGATTTGGGCAGCTGAAGGTTCCACCAAGGATTGTCTTCATCACTGATGGGCATGCATCCAATGAATGTCGTAAACATACTACAGACAATCGCCATATCAGTGAACAGGTTTGCAGTACGATCATATATACACAGAGCAAGTGGGTTACAAAATCTCTTGAAGTATTTTTACTAACGTTTAATTGAGAATTATCCCGATTGTAGAATTATGAAAGTAAGTATTCTATCTGCTCTGCATTGTGCATATGTCGATGTAAGTAATGGAGAAGTGGAAACAAACATAGATATCCCCCAACACATGAAACATTTTCGGTCATGTTATTTTGTTTTTCTGTTGATCGTTTCTATGTTAGATTTTGTTTTCCAAATTCTGTAAAGCTGAAATGTTTGTACTATAGGAGAAAACGAAGCTTCTGTCCATTGCAAGTGTTTTGAGTGGTGACCGCAGTAAACAGGACATCGCGGACCCCCTGGTGTGGGTGCCTGTTGGAAACGCCAACAAGGTGAGGCCACTTTCCTAGTTTGACATGCATATTGTCTTCGCTAGTCTTAGCCAGTCTTCGCAAGTGGTATTTAATATATGCGAGTGTATTTTACGTAATTAAAATCAGTTGATTATGAATACAAGACGCAAAAGAAATTTGAAATCTTGAACATCCTTAGAAACAGATTCCATTTGGTGTATGGGGCGAAATAACTATGAACGTTTAGTACAATATTTTGACACAGGAAATTATATCTACAGGAATTCCTTCGACAAATGGCATCCGCCAGTCTGGGCACATATACTTCGCCAAGTAATCTCACTACACTTTGCAATTACCAGAAGATAAAGGTAAGAAGAACAGGTATACACCGCTAGAAATTGAGTAATGTGAAGTTATATGTATTGACATTGTGCCTGATCACTCACTAACATCGTAATATAGAATACATGTATCATATATCACAGTCCTAGAAGGTAATGTACCCGTGAAGGTCCGTGTTAGAATATTGATCTTCAGTGACCCATGCTTGTCGTAAGAGGTGACTAACGGGATCGGTTGGTCAGGATCGCTGACTTGGTTGACACATGTCATCGGTTCCCAATTGCGCAGATCGATGCTCATGCTGTTGATCACTGGATTGTTTGGTCCAGAATCGGTTATTTACAGACCGTCGTCATATAGCTGGAACATTGCTGAGCGCGGCGTAAAACTAAACTCACTCACTCACTAGAAGATAATGTGCACCAGGTATCTCTGTTTTATCATTTCTAGAGGGTCAGTGCCAACGTTTTGAACTACATGAAATCTCATGCTGACAATCAACGAATCATCGACCGTGTCATCGACGCCTTTGGTTTGGATCTCCGATATGATGATAAGGTAAATGTTGCTTCACGCTTATATTAGCATATATTATATATATATAAGCAGTATCAGAAAGCGATCTTAGCCCTCTCATTCCTTAATATACAGTTATCGCTAAGGAGGTCGTATTTCTCCAACCTTAACACAGACTTAGCACTAAGATTGTTTTGTACAGTGGCGCCATGGAGATCCGTCTCAACTGCCGATTTGATTTCAAAGTGTTGTCACATGAGCATTGGCGTTAACATCTGTTCCTGGTGTTCAGACAATCAAATATCAGTCACATTTTACACTTGTAGTTTGATCAACCAGAACACTTCGAATTATTCCGTCCGTTGTAACCAAATCATTTTCAGATTCAAGTGGCAACACTCGTCCATAATATCCTGAACAAGGGCGTCTTAAATATAAAGTCACTGGACAGATTTGACAACATCAACATAAAGGAAAACCTGCCGCCGTTAGGTTCCAGGGTTGAGAGGGGTCCTGACTGGATGTGGGACAACCAGGACTCCGGACTTCCAGGAACCGTTTACAACCACGGAGAAGAAGGAGGTAGAACACATCAGCTGGGACAGTTATAGAAAACTTGTAATATATGACTTATCACTAGTGTAGTTACATGTATCGTATAAGACAGGAGTGAGTGAGTTAAATTTTACGCCCCATTGCATCAATGTTCCAGCTATAAGCGGCGGCCTGTAAATAATCGAGTCTGGACCAGACAATACAGTGATCCACAACAAGAGCATCGATCTACGCAATTGGGATACGATGACATGTGTCAGCCAAGTCGGCTATAAGATAGGCAATTTGTCATGCATTAATTTGGAAGGTCATGATTACATTTATTGTTTCAGTGTTGTACTCTCAGTATGATTTCATTACTTTCAGAATCGGTGTGGGTGCTGTGGGACAATGGCTTCAACAATGTGTATCGTTGTGGTGTAACAGCAGGGTACGATATCCTGCCAACAGACCGCCCCCGACAACTACTTCCGGATCGGCTGATAGATGTCGGTGTGCAGGTCGAGAGAGGTAGTATGCCGTAATTAAATACAATTAAACACCGTTGTGTCGATCTTTAGTGTGCGACGGTTGTCTCGAAGTAGAAACTCCCTGCAAATTCGTTTTAGTCGTGATTTTTCGGATAACATAAGTTATTACTACTCATGTGCCTTCAACCTAGCCATAACGGTGTTTAACTGGCAGTATTGTCTTCACTGCCAACTATTGGATTATAGAAGACTGATATATGCTTATTGTGAAACTTCATGAAATAGTTGTAAATACATATCGACGTTAAAGTGTAGACAAAAAGGTGTTCGTCATTGGAGTTTCTTACTGCACTTTAATAGTAGGATGTTAACTGTGCTGTGTCAAAACGTCAATCGTTTACTACATCAGGTTCTGACTGGTCTCATGAAAATCAAGATGGTGGACCAGGGAACTACGGCGTGGTCATTAGAGTCAGGGGATTGCGTGTGAAGGTAAAGTTATGCTACCACAGTCATCTGTTTGCCTTCAAAAGTAGTTGCATTTGTTGAACTCCATCCTTAAATGAAATATTCTTGTCATGTAAGCGAGACAATATATGTATGGAGTAAAGTGCATTGTTACAGGTACGTTGGAACAATGGGGGGATACACGAGTACAGGTTTGGTGAAGACAACAAGTTTGACGTGTCAGTTCGGTAAGATGTGATTATATAATATTTGTAGTACGAGTGTGCAAAAGACTCAAATCACTCTAAAGTTGGCCGTCAAATCATCTCACTGCGGTTTCACAGTTGTGTTCAGAGTTTTATCATCCAAAACGGTGTTCCACCGGAGATACTGCTTGTGTGAGATCAAACGATATCTCCTAGGATATCATTTTGACAGATCTTGTACAATGCCCTGACAATGCTATGACGTCATGAACTTGATGACGTCACAAGGCTGTGACGTTGCAGCACTGCAAGTCTAATGGCAGAACCGTGATCGAAGAGTGATTTTTGATGATAAATATAATCTCACGCTCGTGTCTTCTGATAGCAAATATATCAACAGCCGTTGATAAAAGTAAAAATATCCTCGGAAATTTGTAATTTATCAACTCGTGATGATATATTTCATATCAAAAGACACTCTGGTGAGATTCTCTATATGTTAAAATATGAGATGTAACATATAAAATGACAGTTGCTAGAAAATATCAAAATGTAATGTCCACAGCAATCTGATGAAAGCAAAAGATCGGAACAGACAAGCACCAACATCAGCGAAGGTTAGCAATCTCAAGCAAAGTACAGGTAGGTTTTAATTA
The DNA here is from genome assembly GCF_003918875.1 of Haliotis rubra. Taxonomy (NCBI): domain Eukaryota; kingdom Metazoa; phylum Mollusca; class Gastropoda; order Lepetellida; family Haliotidae; genus Haliotis; species Haliotis rubra. Next base: position 1,220,235 of record NW_025766747.1, on the reverse strand, counting down.
CAGAAAACAAAAGTGAGGGTATGCAGAAGTTATTCTGAAAACTGAATGAAGGGACACTGATAGTTCTCTATGTGTTGTTACTAACTGTAAAGCTACATTCTTAGACGAGATAAATATTTATAATAATTTATTTTAATTAATTTAAATATTTATAATAATATTATTAATTTATGATAGATTCACAATTACATCTTCACGGCGTGCAGCCTTTTTACACTACGCTGTATGACGACGGGGAGGTTTTACAACACACAGATCACGAGAGGCAGCGAGAGGAGGAGAGTCGGTATGTGTGGCAGCGTCAAGACAGAACAAAGGGTTGGCAGAACTACACAAAGGAAGAAGATGCAAAGATGAAAAAAGAATACAGGAGGAACAAGACAGGGACATGTTTGTTACAGAGAAATGGACAATGGTATGTAAAGGCAGTAGTTACACACTATAGTAGACAGACATAGACAATTGTATGTAAAGGCAGTAGTTATACACTGTAGTCGACAGACATAGACAATGGTATGTAAAGGCAGTAGTTACACACTATAGTAGACAGACATAGACAATGGTATGTAAAGGCAGTAGTTATACACTGTAGTCGACAGACATAGACAATGGTATGTGAAGGCAGTAGTTCCACACTATAGTAGACAGACATAGACAATGGTATGTAAAGGCAGTAGTTACACACTATAGTAGACAGACATAGACAATGGTATGTAAAGGCAGTAGTTATACACTGTAGTCGACAGACATAGACAATGGTATGTGAAGGCAGTAGTTACACACTATAGTAGACAGACATAGACAATGGTATGTAAAGGCAGTAGTTACACACTATAGTAGACAGACATAGACAATGGTATGTAAATGCAGTCGTTACACACTATAGTAGACAGACATAGACAATGGTATGTAAATGCAGTAGTTACACACTATAGTAGACAGACATAGACAATGGTATGTAAAGGCAGTAGTTATACACTGTAGTCGACAGACATAGACAATGGTATGTGAAGGCAGTAGTTACACACTATAGTAGACAGACATAGACAATGGTATGTAAAGGCAGTAGTTACACACTGTAGTAGACAGACATAGACAATGGTATGTAAAGGCACTAGTCACACACTATAGTAGACAGACATAGACAATGGTATGTAAAGGCAGTAGTCACACACTATAGTAGACAGACATAGACAATGGTATGTAAAAGGCAGTAGTTACACACTATAGTAGACAGACATAGACAATGGTATGTAAAGGCAGTAGTTACACACTATAGTAGACAGACATAGACAATGGTATGTAAAGGCAGTAGTTACACACTATAGTAGACAGACATAGACAATGGTATGTAAAGGCAGTAGTTACACACTATAGTAGACAGACATAGACAATGGTATGTAAAGGCAGTAGTTATACACTGTAGTCGACAGACATAGACAATGGTATGTAAAGGCAGTAGTTACACACTATAGTAGACAGACATAGACAATGGTATGTAAAGGCAGTAGTTACACACTATAGTAGACAGACATAGACAATGGTATGTAAATGCAGTCGTTACACACTATAGTAGACAGACATAGACAATGGTATGTAAAGGCAGTAGTTACACACTATAGTAGACAGACATAGACAATGGTATGTAAAGGCAGTAGTTATACACTGTAGTAGACAGACATAGACAATGGTATGTGAAGGCAGTAGTTACACACTATAGTAGACAGACATAGACAATGGTATGTAAAGGCAGTAGTTACACTATAGTAGACAGACATAGACAATGGTATGTAAAGGCACTAGTTACACACTATAGTAGACAGACATATAGACAGTGGTATGTAAAGGCACTAGTCACACACTATAGTAGACAGACATAGACAATGGTATGTAAATGCAGTAGTTACACACTATAGTAGACAGACATATAGTAAAGACAGACATAGACAATGGTATGTAAAATGCAGACAGTTACACACTATAGTAGACAGACATAGACAATGGTATGTAAAGGCAGTAGTTACACACTATAGTAGACAGACATAGACAATGGTATGTAAAGGCAGTCACACACTATAGTAGACAGACATAGAGTGGTATGTAAACAGTTACACACTGTAGTAGACAGACATAGACAATGGTATGTAAAGGCAGTAGTTAGACACACTATAGTAGACAGACGTAGACAATGGTATGTAAAGGCACTAGTTACACTCTGTAGTAGACAGACATAGACAATGGTATGTAAAGGCAGTAGTTACACACTATAGTAGACAGACATAGACAATGGTATGTAAAGGCAGTAGTTATACACTATAGTAGACAGATATAGACAATGGTATGTAAAGGCAGTAGTTCCACACTATAGTAGACAGACGTAGACAATGGTATGTAAAGGCAGTAGTTACACACTATAGTAGACAGACATAGACAATGGTATGTAAAGGCAGTAGTTATACACTGTAGTAGACAGATATAGACAATGGTATGTAAAGGCAGTAGTTCCACACTATAGTAGACAGACGTAGACAATGGTATGTAAAGGCAGTAGTTACACACTGTAGTAGACAGACATAGACGATGGTATGTCAAGGCACTAGTTGTACTCTTCAGTAGACAGACACTGGAATATGGTATACCAAGAAAGTTGCACAAGTTGTTGTGTTTTAGACCTGCATGAAAGATATATATCAGGTGATTTCATCCATGGCATTTTCAGAAATTCTTTTGTATTTTATATTTTGATATCTTCCTAAAAAAGCCACCCGAACACGTTCGGTTTCGATTTCAGGAGAAAATGGAGGTTAACACATCAATGGTATAAGAAGAAAGTGCACGTAAAACTAATCAGTTTATATTTCATAGTTTCAGAATCTTCTTCAAAAACGAAGTTGAGAGATGCGTCCTGGATGACAGCCTTGTGAGAATACGGAGGATGTTTCATGGCAAGTTACACCTCTAAATGATCATAATGGCAAGGCTTTGTGATCATAACTGTGTGTCAGTCAGGGTCGTCTTTTGCACCGTCACGTTTTAGTACAATGTTTTCCTTCTAATTAGGCCTGCCCTTTGTAACAGCCCAGGACATGTGTGTCCAATTTCATTCTGAGATTATGTTTAACAAACTACGTTTATTTCGTTTAGCCCAAAATATGTTGTCTTGCCATGAAAAAACAAACAAATAAACAAATACATACATTTTTAGTCATAAGATTGCAAGTACTATTGTGCTAACCCACATGTATATTTTTAATAATAGTTTCTAATAACCCGACACGTGTGGCTCATGAATATGTTCATTAACCGTTTTTGTATTCGTTTGTATGTAAACTCCAATAAAGTAAAATAATAAAGTTAATAAAGTATTTTTGCACCATTGACGACACGGACAATCAATAGCGCAATAGTGCATGATATTTGCTGTTTGTCTGAAACAGACACACAATACAAACTGTTTGTCATGATAAAGGCAAGGTAGTGTTAACAAGGTACAACATCACAAGTGGTTACCGCAACGATTAATAGTTACTGACAATGTGTCTCTATTAGTAAATATGTTATAACAAGTTCAGAAGAAACCTCATTTTTGTGTATACTTAACACTGTTTTCTCTCTATTGCAGATTGATGGAGTGCGGTCATGACAAGACTGTGGTATCTGGGATGAAAGGTTTCTGTTTGAACTGGACTGTCGCCCCAGAAAGACTGTGTTTGTGTCAGTCATGGTTTCAAAGTTGATAATAAGCTTTAATAAGATGCCCTTTGAACACCTGAGTGAGTTTCATTCAGCGCCGTTTAAACAGTAATCATTAATACCACGTGACGGGCTGGGGCTGGGAGCTTGGGCTGGGGCTGGGGCTGGAGCTGCGGCTGGGAGCTGGGAGCTGGGGCTGGGGCTGGGGCTGGGGTTGGGGCTGGGTTGGGGCTTGGAGCTGGGGTTGGGGCTGGGGCTGGGGTTGGGGCTAGGGCTGGAAGCTGGGGTTTGGGCTGGGAGCTGGGGCTGGGGTTGGGGCTGGGAGCTGGGAGCTAGGGATAAAAGCTCTAAGTGATAGTAGTCTAAGACATCGTGACAAAGACATCCTAGATACATATATAACCGGGGTTCAAACATAAGATCACAACTTTGCAGCGTGGCCAAGAAATTCTGCCTTTAAGTTAGCTATTTACTACACCCTTGTGACGCTAAAGTAAATGTGTACCGTGAAGAATATAAGAAGTTTTGTATGTTCAGGTAATCATCATAATTTACTTAAATGTATGATCGAAGAGGATATTTTATTCATGATCTTGACATCGTTAGTTGATGATGATGATGATGATGATGATTTTGAGATATCCGACTTGATGGGTATTTCGCACATGGAATCGTCGTCTGGACTTGAATGGCTGAAATATTGCCGAAGCAGAGTGTGGAACAGCATTCTCCCTCCTCCTCGACTTCCACACATAGAAACATACACGCGTGTGTTCAATGTGTTGAAGCATGAATAAACAAGTTATACCAATGTGCGCTTGATAGTCATTTATTATTGTTATGAGACTGGAACTACACTTTGTTTTCCTCATGTAGAGTCATGCTGTTCGTCAATGTTCGACCCTTACATCGTCGCCGACGTACAATTCCGATGGAGATAACAATGAGAATATTTATAACGCGCCTTTTTCAGGCAAGATATCCTGCTCGAAGCGCAACAATCTCATCATGATTCCCCCGGATAACCCAAGCTGCCTGATAGGCGCGAGAAGGTTAATAGTGTTATTTCACCAATTTCTGCTGGGTGAAAAGAGGCAATTTTGAACAAACTGTCAGGAGTTAAGCTGCCAAACACGGTCACCCATCCATGGACTCTCCCCGCCCAACGTTGCTTAACTTCAACTGAATTGTGACCTGAGCGCTATGCACAGGACCTCACGCCACCAGATTAATTTATATCAACCCCCCCTGTCATGAGGTGCAGCAGAAAGCTATGTAAGATCAAAATGGGTGATTATCTTTATTCATGAAGAATGTAGGCCTCTGGCCAATGTTCATACAGGTGGTCAGTCAGCAGATAATGTATATGGCAACACAAATATACAGTATATAATGAATAATAATTTAAGAACAAGTTATTCGGGAGCAATTCGCATAAAAATATACATTGCCAGCTTTCTAACGACATTAACATCCGTTGATGCCAAAAGCATAATATATTTATTACACGTAGGGAATGATATAGATTTAGTAGGTATGTACTTCTCACGCAGTGTTTTATAGAAAAATGGTGTCATGGGAAATTATTTCAAGTAATCAAAAAACATGTATGAAAACGTTTGTGCATATGTATAGGTTGATTCCCACCGTACGGATGTTTTCACTCCGCCATGCGGCGTAAGACAAGGCGGTATGTTAAGCCCTCTGTTATTCATCCTATTCATAAATGAGTTGGTAACAGAATTAGAAAAATAGTAGACAAATGGCATTTTGTAAGCGATGCCATTGGCCTGATAAAGTTATTACTTTTGGCAGATGAGGTTGTCCTGTCATCTGATTCTGTTATAGATCTACAAAGAATTAAATATTTGGAATCTTTCTGTGATAAATGGGGCATGGAAGTAAATTTAGATAAGTAAAAAATCATTGCTTATCGCAATGATGGTTGTTTAAAAAAAATGACAAATGGCATGAAAGTGTGTTTTCCTGTATTTAGTATATTCAGTAAATATTCGGATATGTCACTTAAAACAGCCACTAAAATGTTGGACACTAAAATATTACCGATTCTTTTATATGGTTGTGAAATCTGGGTTATACATATCGAGAATACATTGAGAAATTTGTATTTCAACACAGTTTGTAAGCTGGACCGAGAGGCCTACAATACTGAATAAAGACTACTACTACTACTACTACTACTACTACTACTACTACTACTTATAACGGACACAACCCATTAAAACGTGGTATTCATCTTCGGTGCAGCCTTCACTACACACAGTGCACACCCATTTATCTATAGGAACATTAACATATGTACCTGTTTCTATTTTGAGCCCATGGGAACTGCAACGAAACTGTGCTATGGCCACGCGGAAATTTGCAATTGTTAATTGTTGGAGGTATAATTCAGTTCCAAAGGTACCTTTAAAGAACGTATAATTTCTAGTTTTAGATTAAGATAGTATTCAGTTGTTGCTTGCTGTTTGTTATCTAGCGCCAACAACAATCCGATGCAGGACACACACAGAATAACAATTTTGACATCGGAACATCTGACATCACACTGACCAGTAAATATTAGAGTGAGTGAGTGAGTTTAGTTTTACACCGCTTTTAGCAATATTCCAGCAATATCACGGCAGGGGACACCAGAAATGGGCTTTACACATTGTACCCATGTGGGGAATCGAACCCGGGTCTACGGCATGACGAATGAACGCTTTAACCACTAGGCTACCCCACCGCCCTAGTAAATATCAGAACTGTCGACGCGTAGATGTGGTGACTGGGGAATTAGCTCGGAATTAAGACGAACATAGAAAAATACGTTGATGAAGTGTGCATTGACAAAGACGAAGAATAGGTTGAGTTCAACCTTCTTAATTTGGTGACACAAGACATAGCAAACAAGTATACAAGAATGAGGTGGGTGGATTCCTGCTCAGCCCATTTCTTGACTCTCACTTTTCTGGACTATATAGTTTTTGGGCTTTTTAAATATTTGATCGATGGCTGTCCTGAATTAGTCACTATAACAGAACTATGAAAAACTATCGGAACAATCAATGGTTACATTGTATCGAGAGACGGAACAGATAGTTTCAAAAACAGGATGAAAATGGCTCAAACATCAACATTTTCTTTTGTGTTACATTTATTTTAACTTGATGGGATCCGTAAAGATCCGGGTTAGAATATATCTTTAGTAACCCATGCTTGTCGTAAGATCGTCAGGCTCGCAGACTTGGTTGACACATGTCATCGTAGCCCAATTTCGTAGATCGATGCTCATGATGTTGATCATTGTTTGGTCGTCTGACCCAGACTCGATTATTTACAGGCCACCGCCATATAACAGGAATGTTAAACTAAACTTGATGGTCAGCAAATGAATATGATGAATGGCTGGATAGGTATTTACAAACGACGCCATATTCATTGATGAGATTGGGTATAAAAAGATCACGGCATGAAATGAGATTGACAAACTAAATGTATAAAAATAGAACTGTAGAAAAAAGCAGAGTTAAGTGATTTCATATGGAAATGGGTCACACATGAATCTGGAACGTCGAGGCTGCACTATCCTCTTCTATGAGACTTCACATTTCTAAAACAGAACAAATATTGATCAAAACCGGTGAAATAAACTACCGGGAAAAAGAAAGTTATAACCGACTTCACTGGACCAGAAAATATAAAAATAATCGTATGTGAGATAATGATTAATGATAATTATCTTACAATCAGAAATCATTTTAGAAAATGACATTTATGCTACAATCATGCACGTGTTTTTTCACCAATGTCACACGTTTGGGTTTTTCACATTTTGAAAAAAAATGCACGATTCGTTTTCGGACAGCTTCGTTGTTATCGGGACCACGTGGCGTTTTGGCGTATGTTCTCTGCTTGGTTTCAAACCTGTAACTGCGCTTGTATTTTGTATACAACCACTTTAAAAGTGGTAACTTTCTCTGTAGAATATTTAACTAACACATACATCAGAAACAGCTGATATGTTGCCGGAAGGATCATATCACAACAGTGTACACTAGATAACGTTTGATGTCTTGTTATCAGTGTGAGGTAAACATACAGGAACACTTACCATGTTACTGAAAATATTTTCGTACTCGCACCCATGATTTATCAGCCAATGACCGTTCCTGTAGGGACTTGAAGGACACCCTGAAACTGTAACGAACCCATGTATGTAAGTGTAACGAGAGTCGTGCAACTACAGTTGAAATGAAATCGTTGTCTCCAGATGATGATGCCAAGCATGTCACATACCTCTGTGTATTTCTTTGGACCAGACATGAACCTGTGGAATTTTTACCATACGCCTTCTTCATTTTGGCATCAATGGCTTCTGGATATGGTTCCCAGCCATTCTGTTTGTCCTCCCTCTGCCATACGTAAGGTCTGTCGCCATCTTTGCTTGACAGGGCATTTGCAGTATCTAAGGAATGAAATAATATACTGATGAAAATATAACAATGTTTGTCTTATGCCATAAATAGCTGCTTACCATTACAACTAAATGCTTAAAGTTGTTTCTCAAACAAAAAAGAGCAAAACAAATGTCAACCCAGAGGATGTGTACAAGGGATTTAATAAAAAAGACAAACTAATTTATATTGCACCTTATCTTGCCTCCCACATAAATTGCGTTTTCTGATTGACTGAGCGCTCTTCTATTATTTTCAATGTACCCCGCTTACAAGCGACTAACATTTTCTATGTACCCCGCTGGGAATGAGAAACTCATTTGGAACTTCGTAGTAATAATTCTTTATCTCGAATAACATTGAATCACGTATGATGTACGGAAATTACCGATGTTTTGCGAATGCAAATCGATAGAAGGGAGATAACTCTAAATTTGCTATTCTTGTCGTCTCGTCGTCTGGTATTCCATACTATGATCCGATACCCGTGCTTCAAACAGTTCCAAATTACCATTGAGGTGTTCAGTAAGATAAATACGTTGTTCACTGGTCCCTCGGGGCTCACGGGTTGATGTACCTTCGATGTTTCTTTGTGTTCCCCTCGCCCTTTGAGAGTACTCCAGCCCATGTTCCCCTTGAAACCAGTGAACAACTTATAATGTTCATGTCAAAGCCCATAAACATATTTACCTTGACTAGTTCCTATGTGAGGATTTATCTTGGCAGTTGTTTCCAGGATGCACGCAATTGGGTCACTACAAAACAGTTATTCCTTCATGGAAATTACATTTTTTTATAAAACTGGAGTGAAAATGACGTTTGTGATAATACTGGACTGCATAGAAGACTTAATTTCAAAGACATGCCAGTCGGAGTTTGCATGTTTTTCACTTGCTCATCTCCCATGTTTATTTCCACAATAGATCCTGTTTGTTTCCAGGATGCACGCAATTGGGTCAATTCAAAACAGTTATTCCTTCATGGAAATTACATTTTTTATAGAAACTGGAGTGAAAATGACGTTTGTGATAACACTGGACTGCATAGAGGACTTAATTTCAAAGACATGCCAGTCGGAGTTCGCATGTTATTCCCTTGCTCATCTCCCATGTTAATTTCCACAATAGAAGACATCCCTGGGGGAGTTTTAGTATTAACATCTGTAAGTCACCGTGCGGTGTCACATTTCACAACGCGTGAGGCAAACATACCGAATAGCTATGTCCACCATGCCGCACAGTCCATATCTGTAGTCGTTCATTTCACCATTCTGCCATCGAACCTGTAACAATTATTAATTTATTTTTTTATACAATGAGATGCGGATTAAATTCGGCTTTGCTACGCAGGATAATTATCCAAGTGGGTTTAATACAATTGATCCGAAATTATTACTTTGATCTTTCTCAGGGTTCTAAGTAGTATCTATCACCTTGACTTTCCCAGGTGTGAGACGAATGATGGTGCCATAGCTGCCATGTCCACCGTCTTGGTTTCCATACACGCGATGCCATCCAGGGCCTTATAGGATATAAACACAAACATGTCTAAGATGGATGGAGGATGGAATTGTAAATTATTGCAAAGTTGATCGAGGTTCCTAATGTAGTTGGGCGGTGGGGTAGCCTAATGACCAAAGCGTTCGCTCGTTACACCGGAGACCCGTGTTCCATTCCCCACATGGGTACAATGTGTGAAGCCCATTTCTGGTGTCCCCGGCGTGATGTTGCTGGAATATTGCTAAAAGCGGCGTAAAACCAAACTCCTAATGTAGCTGTTCATTCTCATGTACTGGTTACATCACATGAAGAGGGTATGAAAATCAATAAGCAAAGTTTCATGCCAAATCTGACCTCTTTCGACCTGTACCCCTACTGCCACTAGGTTACCGCTGAGAACCCGAGGCTGGTCTTCCACCACAGTGACGTCATACTTTCCGTCATGACCATATCTGTAGTAGTTGGAATGACCGTTATCCCAGATCACCCAAACTATACCTGAAGAAAGGCAACACATCTGTTTGAAGTAAGCTTATGTAATGATTCAGAGTAACCTCTATATCAGCTTCACCTTCGGAAGAAGGTACACCATGACGCGAACATAGACATCTCAAAACTACTGATTTCCTTGTTTAAAATGTTATTGATGTGATATTGATCATCCCTACCACCAATCCAAAATATATTCTTGTTGCAGTAGATATGAAAAGCCATACTAATCTGAACCGCAGATATAAACATTGTGATATAATATATAAAACATTATTAAATCCTGAAACTAATATATTATTTTCACCTAGTTTGGCGTGGTTGTAGATAGTGCCTGGTCCTTCTGTATCCTGATTGCCCCACTCCCAGTCCGGGCCTCTGACCACCCTTGTCCCCAGGGGAGGTAGACCTGGTTCTTCGTTGATGTCATTCGAGATTGACGTCAGATATGACTCTATTACCTTGTAAATCTCCATCTGAAACAGACCATATAATGAAGTATTTATCATGAAATGGAAGACTTACCATATTCCAATCCTCAATATTAAGAAATCTCCAGTGAAAATGGACGTCCATTGACCTGATATCCAATGACCTGATGTCCGACAAAGTCATAAGTGGGAGTTTATGAATCAAGATCAACTATTCAAGTTGTTCGCGAAAAGGTGAACGTCTCAAAGACCCCACTGGCACCCGTCACAAACGCATGGAAAGGTACGCAAATCATCCACCTAAAAATACACATTCCATGCATATGAATGTGACACTGACCGTACTGGCCCTGTCGATGTCGGGTCCAAGATTCGAGAACAAAGACCGCAATCCTGCCACAAATATGTCCGTCTCATTCCCTTTACGGCTGACGTATTCGATGGCTTGAGCGGCAACTTTCTGAAAGTAAGAACAAAATCAAATCATTATTACACACACATCTTTACACCACAACACAAAACAGAAAGGACATTTAAACATTGTTCAATTTCGCTTGTATGATGTTTGTTTCACATCATGGATACTATTATATAACAAAATCAAATCATTATTACACACACATCTTTACACCACAACACAAAACAGAAAGGACATTTAAACATTGTTCAATTTCGCTTGTATGATGTTTGTTTCACATCATGGATACTATTATATAACAAAATCAAATCATTATTACACACACATCTTTACACCACAACACAAAACAGAAAGGACATTTCATTTAAACATTGTTCAATTTCGCTTGTATGATGTTTGTTTCACATCATGGATACTATTATATAACAAAATCAAATCATTATTACACACACATCTTTACACCGCAACACAAAACAGAAAGGACATTTAAACATTGTTCAATTTCGCTTGTATGATGTTTGTTTCACATCATGGATACTATTATATAACAAAATCAAATCATTATTACACACACATCTTTACACCACAACACAAAACAGAAAGGACATTTAAACATTGTTCAATTTCGCTTGTATGATGTTTGTTTCACATCAAGGATGCTATTATATAACAAAGCTGAAATAGAGACGGGCTTTTTGCCTTATATATTTAGAGATAAAGTCAATATCGGAAACAGACAAAGGACAATTGCTTACGCGCAAGTAATGAAACTTTGACAGCTGGACAAAGGACCCAGCATCTGTCACTTTGCCATCACATGCTAATGCCAGGGTTTCAATGCATTTCTAGAAAAGGAATCAAACGGACTACATAAGTCAATGAACATTATTATATGGCAGCTGTAATTTATCTCTCGATTAAGTCATAATAGCCTATTTGCGTATTGCTGGATTTGAAGTATCAACGGTGGATAAAAGTTGGATTATGAATTTCGACAGGATATATCAGAGACTTTCCAACATGAATATCGATAGGATATATCAGAGACTTTCCAACATAAACATCGATGGATATATCAGAGACTTTCCATTATGAATATCGACAGGATATATCAGAGACTTTCCATTATGAATATTGACAGGATATATCAGAGACTTTCCATTATGAAACTCGACAGGATATATCAGAGACTATCTATTGTGAATATCGACAGGATATATCAGAGACTTTCCATTATGAATATCGACTGGATATATCAGAGACTATCTATTGTGAATATCGACTGGATATATCAGAGACTTTCTATTATGAATATCGACAGGATATATCAGAGACTCTCTATTATTAATATCGACAGGATATATCAGAGACTATCCATTATGAATATCGACTGGATATATCAGAAACTTTCCAACATGAATCTCGACAGGATATATCAGAGACTTTCTTTTGTGAATATCGACAGGATATATCAGAAACTTTCCAAACGAATCTCGACAGGATATATCAGAGACCTTCCAACATGAATCTCGACAGGATATATCAGAGACTTTCCATTATGAATATCGACTGGATATATCAGAAACTTTCCAACATGAATCTCGACTGGATATATCAGAGACTTTCTTTTGTGAATATCGACTGGATATATCAGAGACTTTCCAAACGAATCTCGACAGGATATATCAGAGACCTTCCAAAATGATATCGACTGTATATATCAGAGCCTCTCCATTATGAATATCGACAGGATATATCAGAGCCTTTCCATTATGAATATCGACAGGATATATCGGAGACTTTCCAACATGAATATCGACAGGATATATCAGAGACTTTCCAACATGAATATCGACAGGATATATCAGAGACTTTCCATTATGAATATCGACAGGATATATCAGAGACTTTCCAATATGAATATCGACAGGATATATCAGAGACTATCTATTATGAATATCGACAGGATATATCATAGACTTTCCATTATGAATATCGACAGGATATATCAGAGCCTTTCCAACATGAATATCGACAGGATATATCAGAGACTATCCATTATGAATATCGACAGGATATATCAGAGACTATCCATTATGAATATCGACAGAATATATCTGAAACTTTCCAACATGAATATCGACAGGTTATAGCAGAGAATATCCATTATGAATATCGACAGGATATATCAGAGACTTTCCAACATGAATATCGACAGGATATATCAGAGACTTTCCAACATGAATACCGACAGGATATATCGGAGACTATCCATTATGAATATCGACAGGATATATCAGAGACTTTCCAACATGAATATCGACAGGATATATCAGAGACTATCCATTATGAATATCGACAGGATATATCAGAGACTTTCCATTATGAATATCGACAGGATATATCAGAGACTATCTATTGTGAATATCGACAGGATATATCAGAGACTTTCCATTATGAATATCGACAGGATATATCAGAGACTATCTATTGTGAATATCGACAGGATATATCAGAGACTTTCCAACATGATATCGACTGGATATATCAGAGACTTTCCATTATGAATATCGACAGGATATATCGGAGACTTTCCAACATGAATATCGACAGGATATATCAGAGACTTTCCATTATGAATATCGACAGGATATATCGGAGACTTTCCAACATGAATATCGACAGGATATATCAGAGACTATCTATTGTGAATATCAACAGGATATATCGGAGACTTTCCAACATGAATATCGACAGGATATATCAGAGACTCTCTATTATTAATATCGACAGGATATGTCAGAGACTATCCATTATGAATATCGACAGGATATATCGGAGACTTTCCAACATGAATCTCGACTGGATATATCAGAGACTATCTATTATGAATATCGACAGGATATATCAGAGACTTTCCATTATGAATATCGACTGGATATATCGGAGACTTTCAAACATGAATATCGACAGGATATATCAAAGACTATCCATTATGAATATCAACAGGATATATCGGAGACTATCCATTATGAATATCGACAGGATATATCAGAGACTATCCATTATGAATATCGACAGGATATATCAGAGACTTTACAACATGAATATCGACAGGTTATATCATAGACTATCCATTATGAATATCCACAGGATATATCGGAGACTTTCCAACATGAATATCGACAGGACATATCAGAGACTATCTATTGTGAATATCGACAGGATATATCAGAGACTATCTATTGTGAATATCGACAGGATATATCAGAGACTATCTATTATGAGTATCGACAGGATATATCAGAGACTATCTATTATGAATATCGACAGGATATATCAGAGATTATCTATTATGAATCTCGACTGGATATATCAGAGACTCTCTATTATGAATATCGACTGGATATATCAGAGACTTTCCATTATGAATATCGACTGGATATATCAGAGACTATCTATTATGAATATCGACTGGATATATCAGAGACTATCTATTATGAATATCGACTGGATATATCAGAGACTTTCCATTATGAATATCGACAGGATATATCAGAGACTTTCCAACATGAACATCGACTGGATATATCAGAGACTTTCCAACATGAATCTCGACTGGATATATTAGAGACTTTCCATTATGAATATCGACTATATCATACGGATATGGACATAATACAAGTAAACAAATGTAGAGTTGATCATGGAACCAAACATTTACCCTATCACAGGACTGTCCTACTGAAACCAACATTTACCCAATCACAGGACTGCCCTACTGGAACAAAAATGATTTCATCAGGTAGATCGTCACTTGGCTGTCTACTTCTGACCTCTCGGAACGCCCATATAATCCTATTTTGGTCCTGTGGAATGGAAAACGTGAAGCTTATTCATAGATGCCTACATGAAGTTTACAATGTAATCGGGCCGGTGGGGTAGCTTAGTGGTTAAAGCGTTCACTCGTCACGCTGAAGGCTGAGGTTCGATTCCCACATGGGTACAATTTGTGAAGCCCATTTCTGGTGTCCCCCGCTGTGATATTGCTGACATATTGCTAAAATTGGCGTAAAACCATACTCAGTCAGTCAGTTACAATGTAATCAGAACATATACGGCTGTGCTTCACCTATTTGATTATCCCATTACGTATTGCTTTCCTTTATGGATTAGAGATTACACCAATAAAACTATGCCATTTCTGAGGAAAGGACTGTGACAGTTTGGAAACGTTGGTTTAGCACCTGCACACTGATCCACTGGGTGTCCCCGGCAGTTTCAGGCAACTCAGCTGTGGGCTGGCCGTCGGTCAGGAATATCATTCGTGGTCGAAGCTCCATTCGATTGTTGACTCTGAAGATGCCACCTTTCACAACACGAAACCGTTTCAAAGGAATATTGCATTTACCTACACCCTTCTTAAACGGGAGACAGTGACATACGGCGATATATATCAATTATGTTCATATTCCGAAGTTTGGTGACATGTATTTATATTATTAAGAGTGTGAGTGAGTTTGGGAGAAGTGGTGCACTCGTGCCTAATCCCGTTGTCTTTTGGACAATAAAATGTGTTTAAACCAGTGAATTTGGGTTTTACGCCCGAATAGGAAATAATACAGATATTACTATATATCTGTAACACCTTCCTTACACAATCGAGTCTTAGCTAAACAAAGCCCACATTAATACCTCAGTCGGGACACAATTGTACACCATAACCTAGGTAGCATATGTAACCTGCCAGGCTGCACTAGTCAGCTGTTACGCCAAACTAACTCATGCCACAGAATCATCACGGAGGTTCGGCCGTTCCAATTAAACGGTGCATTTAGTGCCAAAGACACAGGTGAAATAAGAACACAGGTCAAGTAACATACCTTTTGCAAGTGCTGCCATGGAGACAACCAGGCCTTCATGTATCGGTGAGGGACCTCTTGGTGTTACTTTCTCTAGGAACACAATGCAGACAAATCAGATGACGTTCCAATCCCATATACCCGTGAAGGTCCGGGTTGGAATGTGCTTTCAGTGACCCATGCTTGCCATAAGAGGCGACTAACGGGATCGGATGGTCAGGCTCGATGACGTGGTTCACACATGTCATCGGTTCCTAATTGCGCAGATCGATGTTCCTGCTGTTGATTACTGGATTGTCTGGTCCAGACTCCATTATTTACAGACCGCCGCCATATAGTTGGGATATTGCTGAGTGCGGCGTAAAACTAAACTCACTCACTCACTCCAGTCCCATACAGTTCATGTCAGTCTTTAACGAGGTTCGTGAAGAATACATTAAAACATAAACATGTTCAAGTCTAACATATATAATATTTATAGATTAGCAGCTCAAATGACGGTAATATATGCGGCAAGATGCATAAAAGGAGATACCTAAAGCGTCTCGGAGGCTTCCATAGTCATTGGATAAGTGATGGATCACTTTGGCTCGACCCCCGAAGGTGACGAGGGCAATATTCTCTTCAACATCATGTTGTTCTGCAATGTCCTCGATTCCTGTAAATATGAAACAAAACATTTGTGACCATAACATTGTAGCCCTGTAATGCCTGTAGTTCCAGCGAAGCAATTTGATACAGATTTAAAGCAGTAAGAAATACAGTTGAAAACACAATAAGCATCACGCCCTCTACAACTTTGTCTACCTTGTGAAAATACCTCTGTAGTAGACGTAACACAGACATCAGTTTTACGTTATATTGTAAAAGATATTGATACCTCACAGTTTGTCATTATTGACATCATCGTGGCCCTGTCATCTTCTTGATAAGGTTTCCAATATGGAGCGCACGCCTTCTGACATGATATACAACAAAACAATGGTCCGCTTTAAGCTATTACATGCACAAAATAAAATATATTTTTAAGATATTACCATTTATAAAATCAAGAGTAATTTTCTTCATTTCTTGAAAGGCTTCTCCTCGCATGCTTCCAGACGTGTCCAAGCATATAATAGTATCGAGGGCCAGATCATGTCTTGGAGCAGGACATTCCTCTGAAACAATTAGCCCTTCAATGTATTCAGGTATAACGGGTTGTACTATAAATGAAGCAGAGTGAAGCTTTGTGTGCAGTGAATACATACATGCGTTATACAGATAATAATATGTTTACCTTAGTACACTGACAAACCTGTATAATGTAAACAGCAAACGTTTCTTCTCCAATAGACGTATCATGTGAACGACAATACGACACACACACACACACACACACACACACACACACACACACACACACACACACACACACACACACACACACACACACACACACACACACACACACACACACACACACACACACACACACACAAAAACACATGACAGTAGCTTGTTCCAGATTAAATCCGTGATTCATAGCAAATAAAACTGACAAAACACAAAATCCAATTCCACCTGACCAGCACGACTTACCTTCTAACAATGCTTCTTCAGCACTTTTCCATATTCTGCTCCAGTGCGGGCTGTTTCCAATCGCGCATTCAATCATTAAACGCAAAGCTTGTCCTTTTGTTTCATTTCCTTCGATCTTCTCCTTTTTCGGTTCCCCGCTGACAAGTAATATAACAAGATTGGTCAAACACTGAATAAGGTAATACTTCGTTTGGTTTAGGACTTGCCTGGCATTGAGGTATATAAAGTAATTGTTCTCAATTTCAATCATGAACATGCAAGAAATATACATTATATATAATTACAACTGTAGATGCCTACGCTACGAGGAAACTGATGTAGTTCGTGGATGATATATGATGGTACATTCCAGTAAATCCTTACCATGTGTCAGGTGTTGATGTGTATGGGGGCTGGATATTTACTGCATCTGACTGCATATCAGAATAAGCATCCTGTCGTGACGGCATGTAATTATAGCTATACAGCATGTCCTCGAGAAAATTCATTGCTTCATCAGAGGCAGCTGCAACCCCCCTCCTCGGTTCCTGGCTTGCTTGTTGTTCTTTGTTAAGTGATCTGCATTGTGCAATGGAAGCGTGTCCACGTACTGCCTGGCTTCTGTTTTCAGTGGTCTGGTACGATTTCTTGTAGGAGTATGGCTTTTCGTATGTTGGCTTCCTGACGGGATATATGCCATCTACTTTTCCTGGAAATTCTTTGTTCTCTGTGCTTCTCACCCGTGAGTCACTATTTTGATTATAAACATTAGTGTCATTTCTGAGATCGGGAAACTTTCGTTTTTGTTGAAGAACAGGTCTTTCTCCAGTTGGTCTACTTTGCCTATACCCCAACTCGTCATGCTCATCCTCAGTGTGGTTTGAGGCTGCAGTGTCCGATTCATTTGGCAATACCATCTTCTCATTGACTGCCACATCATCACTGAGGTCCTGGTTTGATTCTCCTTGTCTTTCTTCTGTTTCCTCTTTACTCCCAACACTTACTTCACCCAATTCCCTAGCCACCGAATCCTCACCCTGTCGCCTTTCCTCATCGTTCTGCTCCTTCCCATCATCGCCATCATGGCCCTCCTCCTCCTCCTCCTCCTCCTCCTCCTCCTCATCATCATCATCATCATCACCATCATCATCATCATCACCGCTAAGTATTTCTATTACTGGACGGTATGCTGTTCCTTTAGTCGAATTAAGCGACGAAGCATCTTCAGATGGGTCCAAATCAAAGTCAATAAGATTTCTGACTGGTTTATGTTCAATATTCTCCTCTGAGGCTGAAGGTTCAGGAGCTTGTCTTCTGCCGTTTGGGAAGGCCTGTGAGATTTTCATAAGTGAAGCACGTATATTTTCATATTGCTGATCCTGATCGTTGAACTGTGACTCCATGGTCTGTCTTTGTTTGAACAGTTCGTCTTCAATACTGGTGAATCTCCTTTCTATTCTGGAATGTATGGCGTTCGAAGTAACATCATCTTCTGAAGAATACCTGTTCGTGTACGTGAACGAAAATACTGATTAGTGAGGGGGAATGTGGATACACATGGTAAAGTGCTTATATAAATGTGGAGTTTTCATAAATGTGTATTCCCTATTGAGTATTGTTGTACAGTTATGACATTGTTTGGACTGATATATTTAAATGTATATGCCTCGTTCTTATGAATAAAAACATAAACACCGTTATTTGTTATGACAGAATGATTCATGAGCCTGACTATGAGCCTTGTTCTGTAAACAGTGTAATACCTCTGTTCGTTTGTGATAAACTACTTCCAGCCTCAGCACTTTGGGATTTCCTTTGACGTTACACTGGCACGACGTGGAGGCGGCGTTCCCCAACTCACCAACTCAGTTTTACTATTACATATCATATCACTTACCGCGCTGAGTTCAGCCTTCTTTGCGTTGAATCATCATTATAAGCCCTGTGAAAATACCGGCACCAAAGGCCGGTTTCCATTGAAACACTTTTTGATTTATGTATACCAATGTGCAATCCCTTTAAATCCTGTAATCCAGTCGCCTTCAGAACGAATTCTTTCACGATTATGAAAACCTTGAACTTCTCACGCAAGAGCATGTTCCTGTCTGAACCCACACAGTGCTGGAACGTCAGAACAAGTGGGGCGTATTCCACGTGGGTCAGCTGAACCTGGTGTGCCGTGAGCATCTTTCTGGTGAAGTCATGTAACGCTGGGTGATCCTTGAGGAGGTTGTTAACATGGTCGGGGGTTATGACTGTTGACTTGTGGTCACCATTTGCTTCCGACACTGTAATACTGGACATCTCATTCCCAATATCGGTGTCGTCCCAGTGCAAGTGAAAGAGCTGCATGGATTCTGAAACATTATACAATATTACAGAGTGCATAGTTTGTGTAAGCACATGTTCGTCACCAGCTGTAGTTCAGTGTTTGTAGTATACAACAGATGACAGACATATAAAGAACTATATGGGGAGGGCATTGGACGTGTCATTAAATGTATTTCCTTAAATCCCAAAGTGAGATGAACGTATATACATTGACCATAAATAAAGAAAAATAATCTGGTGAACATTTATCATTTCCTACACCCTTACAATACACAAAGCACAATTTCAATGCCACTGCTTTTGTGAAGTTGAATGTCATTAGATATGTGCTAGTATAGCAGTAACTACTGTAAGTGGCATTTTAGAGTTGGCATGGTGAAGAAACAACTGTTCTGTGGATTGACAACTTTGTGGATTATATGGATTGATCAATTCCAAAATGATGTCATTAATGCATATAACTTGTTCCTCTTTAGCAGTAATTAATATTGGCATTGTTGTTTATATACATTGTAGCAAAATGAGTGAGTGAGTGAGTTTAGTTCTACGCCGCACTCAGCAATATTCCAGTTATATGGCGGCGGTCTGTAAACGATCGAGTATGCGATCAACAGCATGAGCATCAATCTACTCAATTGGGATACGATGACATGTGTCAAGCAAGTCAGCAGGCCTGACCACCCGATCCCGTTAGTCGCCTCTTACGACAAACATGGGTTACTGAAGAACAGTTCTAACCCGGATCTTCACGGGTTTGTAGCAACATGACTGGTGTGTCCCCTACCGTTGTGTTGTATGTCAACATCATTGTTTGTGCATATGTCAACGACTGCACAGCAGTTCCTGTTTCCTAAACAGGCATTGTCTGGCCCAAAGTGACGGAAATGTACCGCGGATACAATACCACTCGGTTCCTCCATGCCCGTTAACTCTGTAACAAAATCCGGGTAATAAGCAGAGCAGATATACAAGTGATTAACAAGTGCTGTCATACATTGAGATTTTTAAATGATAACAAAATATTAATGCTATGACGTACACAGAAACAGAACATTAATAGGACTCAAACAGAACATCGACTGCCACAGAACACCATTTTCAAATAAATTCACCATTCACCAGTGAAATAGGTACATATATTTTTTTCCTGTCATTATGTCAACCAAAGTAACAGCTGAGATAAAGATACCTTGATTCGTACAATTGTGTTGTATTCGGGTTTAGTCTGGCTGGAGTTATGGGCCTTTATGAGTCATGGGATTTCGATCGCGCATATTCACGCTCGCGATGTCAGTCACTGGATTGTCTGGTTCGGACTCGATTTAGTTACAGTCCGCCGTCGTACCTCCTGAATATTGCTACTGAGTTAAACAGCAAACGAACGAATAATTTAACGAGTACTTTAATAAGTGAAGAAAAACGAAGCCATCACTATATCACAAGGGGCGTTTAGACGATGTTTATCCGGCATAGTATTCAGACACATAACTAACATATGTATACAGCAAGTTACTTATGTACAGTACCTACCGTCAGTCCTGTAGCCAAGGGCCAGAAGGTACTTCTACTTTCCCTATCACGGCTTTTCCATGGGGACTATTTATAGACGTGAAGTGTGTTGTCCTGGTCAGGTTAAAGGATAACTTCCTTGTTTTACAATGTTCGCCTACCAACGAAGTAATTAGTTACATAGAAATCGCTCATACAATTCAGCATACACAGATACATATTTAAGAACTCGGTTTTTGTGCAGGTAACAGTTCCTGTGTTTGTATTCCATTGCATGCCTGCTCAGCGTGTGATCAAGGACACAATTCCATGTCATAATGTTTCTTACTTTAGAGATAACTAAACTGTGCACCCGGGGCTCAGCGACCTGGATATCAGCTTGCAGAAAGCATGGCTCAAACAGCAGTGTGGGTCAATAAATTCAAACTAAACACACGGGAACAATAGCCACCACGATATCTGCTCAGTATTCAATTATTATACGTCAAGCAATAAAAGATAGCGAATGGGCACTGCATGTAACATCTCAAACAATAACAGAACCTATGCTATTTAACACACATTACTTCTGCAAATTTGTTGCGTTTGAACCATTAATATTAAACCCAGAGTTATAACAAAGATGACGTTATACTTAATTAGGTTTGCCTAAGAAGGGTTCATGTGTATCACGCTGTCCTATGTAGCAGGAGCAAAATCAACACCATCATAGGGAAGTATAACATGCTGAACACGGCCACCGTGGCGCTATATATAGCCTCACTGGAAAGGCCAGTTTAACATGGCGACTTGAAGTTTACACCAAACAACGGGTGTATAAATGAACGACTGACGCTGAACTACAGAAGGTAATGCCACATAAACACACCTTCACATTGTATGCTCATCGTAATTTTGTATACATTTGATACATTTGTATCTTGTTTTCGTGAACCAAACCACAAATCGCATTTGTCACTTTGATACTGCTTTCAGTTTGGGTAATGTCGTTATATTTGTTCATTAGTCACGATATGTGGGGTCTTTACATCGTGTGTCAAAATATGGCACATATGCATGTATATGCAAGTATATGCTACTCTAAGTTGTACTGAAAAACACATTCAATTGGTATTGATATTTCCGTTATCGCTGATATGTAAAGGGAACTAACTCTAGTGAACATCTTGTGTTCAGAACGATATCAATGTTCATTGCACAGCTACTCACAGCGCCGTGTAGAGTTATATGAAATACACGGAAAATGAAAATGGTTTAAGCAAACTATATATTGGCATTACCAGGCCTTCAAAACGGTCGAGACCGCCTCCGTGGTGTAGTTGTTAGAGCGTCCGCACGGAGAACGGTAGGTCGCGGGTTCGATCCCCGACCGCGTCATACCAAAAGACGTTAAAATATGGTACTTGTTGGTGCCTGTCTGGCGCTCGGCATTAATGGGTACAACAAGGACTGGTCGGCTCGGAGTCAGTATAATGTGTCTGAGTGGGGTATTGATGCTTCACTGCGGCATGGTATCTCAGTGGGCTAGCACTATAAAACCAGCTTTAGTCTGGGCTAGTACAAGCAGCCACACATACACACGCATGCACGTCGTCATATGAGCGAAACATTCGTATGTACGACGTTAAACCCCATTTCACCTCACCTCACGTCAAAATGGTCGACCATGACATACTTGTTTTTTTTCTTCTAAAACTCATTTATATAATATATCTAATATTTACGAGACGGATGTGCTGAAACAGACTATGATAAAGGTTGTTATACATTTTACAGGCAATGGCAGACATTCACTTTCGAAAGTACACAGCTGGAAAGCTGGTTCAGTCTAGTGACAATCGACAAGTTGTTGATATCATTTTCAATGAAGATTTAGTCCAACGAACTGAACGTGGAGAAAACCCCAAAGGTAACTATCCAGATCGGCGTTCTGTATAGGTATATATGCTTTAGGGTTTATGATATGGATCAATAAGATTAAATCAAAGTAGATAAAGGGATGTATTTGTAAGTAAAATGTTCCCTTAATAAAACCTTAGTGCTGCTTGAAAATAGACCACATCAACATCTGATCTTTGAAAATAATCAAATAAAGAAACCATTCTATATAGGAATCCAAACAGATCTAAGAATATCTATCTTATAGTCCAGTAGCAGTTAACGTAATGGTGAAAGGTTTCGAATTTTTATGAAAATATAAACATGTAAGAATGCATTATGTATTTCAGAACGGGAAACCCTTTTGTGGGTCAACTGGGGAACTGACGACCATGGTAAAAGTGTTTTCTCCGCTATTACGCTCTCAACACAGGATCCTGATGACGGGGCGGACACTGTAGGCAGAATCACGCACATCTTGAAATCAACGAATGGAACCATGTCTCATTTCGTGACGAACATGTTGAAGGTGTTTCGGGCAAGAGTGCAGTCAGTGACTTTGTGTCCAGTCACCTTCGTCATGAGACATGCCAGACGTGAAGATTTTAAGTCTATGTTAAATAATGGCTTACAACTGAGGCGTGTGTTCAGGGAACTGATGTCAGAGCTACATGCCCCAGGAAAACTGGATATCAAAATCAAATTACTGTCGCATTCGCCAAATCCACCAACGCACGAGGAATGTGAATCTCACAAATCATCGTTACAGAGGCTCAGGTTAGTCTGCATTATTCCTTTGAAGTTTTAGTAATCGAGTTTGGTTCAATGCTGCTTTCGGTAGTATTTCGGTTTTTTCCTTTTCGTTTGTTAACTGATTACCACGGCACTCAACAATATCCTCAGCTATATGACAGCAGTCTGTAAATAATCGAGACTGGACCAGATAATTCAGTGATTGACATCATGAGCACATATCTATAATTATGCATTTGGGTTACGATGAAATGCATCAACCAAGTCATCTAGCCTGATCACCCGATCCCGTTAAACACATTATCAAGAGAATCTTAAATCCGAGCCCAGGATCATAGGTTTCTGGCAGGTATGCAACCACCAAATTGTGGCGCCATTGACTAACCGGTACTTCACCCACCACCACGATCCCCAAACACTCCCACGTCCCGCGACCCACGCCCTTTTCAGTATTTGAAATGTGTAAGTACTTGTAGAAATGAATGCCATCAAACCTAACAGCTTTAATATGTTCTGTGTCATTTGTTATAGCTCCACCGAGACAGTAACTCATGAAATGACTGATCCTGGCAACCTCTTGATTGAGGAGAGATTCAGCCGTATCGATGAAGAAGTTGCCAAGCAAAAACAGTTCTTGGAAAAGAATATAAAACAACAGAAACAACAAAGCGAAGCTTGTCGAGAAATTCTGTCAAGAATTAACTTACAGCTTCATCCGCAAACAAAGGAAGGATTGCTTGTGTCTATTGACGACGACAGACATGAAGCAGATGGAGACACTATTGGTCACCTAAACCAGTCTACTATTCCCACATCAGCAACGGACATACAATTAGATACTGTGGGAAAATCCCAAACAGTATCTGAATCAGGTAAGCCTGTAACGGATACCCTTGGATCGACATCTACAACTACAAGTACTGATGGATTACGACAGCATCTGATTGAAGGCAAAGACATTGAGGTAGATGCAGTTGAAGAAGATAGGTCGATACCACTTGAACATGAAACAGTTAAATCTGGGTCTGGAAGTTCAAATGTCGCAAAGGGTGATAAGGAGAAGCAAACTAATGAAAAGGTTAAGCTTGCCTCGAAAACAAAGGAGAACTCGAAATATGACTCTCCTGTTGTGGAGGACATTGTAAAGGAGCTCAAGGGAAAGGACAGCATTACTACCAGTACAAATGAGATGCCAGGCAATCGGTCTGTAGGAATAAACAAGATAACAGCTCACGTTGGAAATACGTCGAAAACGTACAGTCCCATAAGTACTGAGGACGGACCGAAGTCATCAGGTGACGGTGTCTTCAAGAAGCCCCCTCCACCAAGAACTGACGCACTATATCAACAGACGAAACAGAGTTCACAGATTAACGAAACATATGCCACACAGCAGTACTCAAACACTAAAGACTATTATTCTACCTCTTATATCTATCCCAAAGACAATAGCAATACCTATGGTAACAGTGCTGGGAAAGGATCTTACAATCCATCGAGTGACGGAAGTGTAACACAACTGTATCATAGTTCCAGATACTATACAGAGTATAGTCCGAATGACGGGTTTTACGTTACCACCCGAGAGACTGATTACACATTATACACAGCGGCAGGAGAGGAGAAATGGACAAAATTGGTCCGATATAGGAAAGGTACCCCAGAACCAAATATCATGGACAATCTGCCATATAATTTAGTGCCTGTGTCTGCCCAAAGATGCTCTTATGCACTGCCTGGTTCATCGGAAAGTTATAGCGGGATTGAAAAGCTTTTGGTCAGGTGAGGTTTATTTTTCTTTGATTTATTACTGCGCATTGTCTTGTGCACGGCCAAACATTACTGAACAGTATAATATAAAGCAGCTAGAAAGGGGTAAAACGTAAAACATGATAATTCCTGCATGTGTTATATGGGCAAGGCAGAAGTAATAGTAATAGTGAGGTTGGTTTGTACATATATGTTTATATTCAGCTCCGTGCATCTACTTTTATAGGATGGACATTGCAGTTTCAAAGGAAGAAACCCCAAAGGGGCAAAAGGAAAAAAGCCCAGTCTGCACACTAAACTACCTGAGGGAACTTCTGGGTGATGGGGACTCTGTCTGGGAAAGTGCTGAAGAGGCTCTCCAATCAGGTCGGCACTTTACTGAATGCATCTAATCATCATGAAGTTTATCATTCATTTATGCTTCGCAACATCCCTTATCTTACCTCACACATAAATGTCGCTTTCTGATTGGCTGAACGCTCTTTTATTATTTTCAATGTACCCCGCTTACAAGCGAGTAATGTTTCAATGTACCCCGCTGTCAATGGCAACTCATTTGGTACTTCGTGGTAGTAATTCTTTATCTCGAATTACATTGAATCACGTATATGATGTACGGAAATTACCGATGTTTTGCGAATGCAAATCGTTGGAAGGGAGATAACTCTCAATCTGTTTTTCTTGTCAGCAATATCTAACGATGGCTACAAAAAGATGTGTACCCGCGCTTCAATCAATTCAAAATTAAAATTAAGGTGTTCGGTAAAATAAATACGTTGTTCATTGGTCCCTCGGGGCCCATGGGTTGATGTACCCTCGATGTTTGTTTATGTTCCCATGCCCCCCTCGTGACCAGTGAACAACTTATAATATTTTCCATAGCACCAGTATGTCAGCATTAACCACAGCACAGGAAGTTGTCTAACCTCGATGGTCGTTTAACGTTTACAAGTGCGATCATCTTCAAGATTCCGGCATATAATCCTCAAGACCCCACATAAGTGTCAATAACCGAGCACAGAGTCAATATCTGGTGTGACCTCCGCCAACTACAGTAACATTATATGACGCTTGACTGTATCAGACGTTTAATTTGACGTTGAAGTTTTGGAGTTCCAATTGTAGGATTCCATATGAAGGGCTAGTTCCAATACATCAAGACTTTGCTCTATGGGATTGAGATCTGGGCTCCTGGTGGGTCAAGGTGGAGTTGCTACAGCCTCTTGATCTAAGAAATCATCTATGGCACAGCCATAATTTGGTCTAGCATAGTCGTCCATGATGACTGGCCTTGTGTTCACAGGATGATCTCTGACATGTGGCACAACAGTCATGTGAGAGGCACCAGCTCAATATCAAACAGTACTTGCTCCAAGATATTCCTTTGTGCATATGCAGTGGTTATGCTTGGCCAAAAACAAGGTCGGCCATCAGTCATGAACGAAAGAAACGTCCGACCAGTGGACCCTTCTCCATGACCTCAAATTCCAATGACGTCGAGCTCTCCGGAAAACCACGGACGCGTAGCCCTAGCGCCGGTTTGGGGAGATGTTTTCTGACCAATCGTGTGATCCGATAGTCGGCTGACAACCAACTTGTCATTGCCCTCATTGACATGCCAGCATGCCGCATGACAAACACCTGCCACCTTTGAGCAGTTGTCACTTGAGGAGGCTACATTTGTTCTTATCGACAACAAAATCAATTGACTTTCCAATTTATCGAGCTGAGAGATCAGTTTTGGGAAACTTGATATTTGCTTAATAACGGATGCATGTACTACACTTGATGTCCGTCTTTGATCGTTACACGTGAATATCTAAAATCAATGTAAGATGCCCCCGAAGGGTCAAATGAATCATACAAAATGGCAAAGTTATGATAATTATGAATATAAATAACAATGGTTAAAAATAATTAGTGTTGCGATACATTATTCCATGTGTATATTTCACTGTCGATTGTATATAAGCGGTTGTATCTACAAAATTCGGATAAGGATGCGAATTACAAGTGTTTTGATCATGTTCATGACAGAAGTGCTCGTTATGAAAACTAACTCATTGTTTATTGTTTCAGAAACGTGTCCTGTACCGCGAGTACAAAACGCAACGGATACACTTCTTTGTCTGGATGTCTCCAGTAGTACATCACGGGAATCATATCATCAGTTAAAAACAACGGCTCTCAGCTTTATCAGTGGTTTGTTTCTTGATCAGTTTATGTGTGTCCCAGATAAACAGAACGCTGTCTCTGCTGATGGAACAGTACTTAGATATATGGGGGTAGCTTGGTCGTTAAAACGTTTACTCGTTACGCCGAAGGGTCAGGTTCGATTCCCAACATGGGTACTGTGTGAAGTCCATTCTGATGTCGGCCGCTGGTCTTACTGGGTACTGCGGAACAAAAAACCCTCACATTCTACCATCTTCGTTTAGGATGGTAACCACCCCAAACCCCCACAGCCCATAACTCCTATAGCTTCTAACAACAACGTTCATGGTCCAGTGCACTGCTAATCTCCTGCCTGTTACCTATTTCATACAATGGACCAGCCCAAAGACTTAGCAATTGAGAGAATGATTTTAATGAGCAAAACGAAAACTAAGAGTTTGAGAGTATGGTTTTAATGGATGATAACAAAAATACGTTAAGTTCAATAATATTAGACTTGAGGTTTTATTAACTTCAATACAAATTAAATATCAATTTTCATCCATGTACATTGTTCCAGTGCCTCGTATCGTTACAAAGGTTCAACGATATTTAACTTGAGGTTTAAGAGTGAGTGTTTCAGTGTCTATCCAAGTTTGAGCAGGTGGCCCACATGGTCCAGGACCTGGAGAGGTGTTTTCAGTCCACGATCAACCTGCTGGCTGAGGCGACACATGCGTTGCTCAATCTCTCTGTACATCCTCTTTCTGCTTATCACAGCTGCACCAAAGTGCACCACGACTGCACCATTTCCGCGTGTTGTTTTAACTACAGACCCGTGCCGTGTTATATTCGGACACTTGATGTACTCTCCATAGACTTTTAATTTTCCGTTGCTTATTTATGGCAACAATTTAATCAACATACGTACAGTGTCGTGAACTCTTTAAACATGGCGGGCTATGGGATTGTGCATTGTGGAACCATACGTAAGTTGATAAATTTGATGTCATTAGTTAAATAGTGGTCGGAAAATTGAACTGAAATTATGTGTGGAGAGAGGAGAGAAGATTTCACATTTTCACAAATTTTACAAAGATCCATCCTAAACCCACTTCATGAAAATTATCTATGCTACACTGAAATAACATGTAAGTCTATGGAAATTACGTGAAGTGTCCGAATATAACTGGCACTGTAGCCAATATGGGTACTGGGTAGTAGGGGTTTTGGGAGACAAACTTTTCGATAGGTAGTAAGTGTTTACATTTTGTTCCCGGTTAAACTATTGCCATGTTATTGTCGTTTTCAAGAGCATGATGGTACATAACGGAGACATTATGTTTGTTTAGGTGTTGAAGACATAGCAGAAGAACTTGGCGTTGAGGAGAATATAGCCATTGTTACCCTCGGATCCAAAGCTAAAGTTGTGCACCACTTGACCAATGACTATGAGAGTCTCAGAGACGCCATAGGTAAATCCCACTTTCAAAGCTTTATGATAGCTTCATGATAAAATGTGGAACATTTCACTGGCAAAACAACAGTTGAAACAAGAAGATAACACATGGTATTCTAATATTAACCTTTATATGCTACCCCATTAACCTTTATCATCTTTTATGCATGTTTTGATATATTTATCAGGGTTAAACTGAACTCTCTTTCGTATCCCACGGCATGGGTATATCTCAGAGCAAATCGTGATTAGCTGAGTTGTGTGGCTTAGCCGTACCAGGATCCGCTGATCGGGGATATTAATCCGATATTCGACTGAGATGAAGCGTCTTGATATAAAGGAAATATTAGTCAAGGCCAACCTGTATTAATCACCACTCACTTTTGATCCTTTATCCTTTATGATATAGTATATATTTTTTTATATTTCTAGAGGAGATGGAGTGTTGCGCACGTTCTTCAAAAACCTACCTGGAAGGCATTCTCGTTTGTCTTGCAGCTCTTACTAAAGGTACTATTTTCACATGCTCGCATACATCGTATCTTCTATGCCTGTATCGAATCATGGGATGCAGACATGAAACTTATTTGACTGACACCGCCTGTATCCCATGTAGAAATATGTTTATTTTTCTCACTTTCTTCGACCATGCTTATATATACAACGTCTATATACACAACGTGTATATACTTCTGTACTGTCCCCAGTACTGTAGAAGTTCATCATGATGCTCTCTGACACAGGTGGAGTGTGCAACTTCGGGGGATTTCTCCGAGTACCCCCGCGACTCATCGTTGTAACAGATGGACTGACACCAGAAAAAATGGACCAATGTAGGGACTCTCAGGTATGTACCTATGTCATGTGTTCAGGATAAACAGTGATTCTTACGTGCGTTTGGCTTATGTATAATCCTACTTGACAATTATTTACTAAACAACTAATAAACATAATCCCTTGATGTAAATAGGATTGTGTATTTCTGATCTACTGCTTATTGTGTACGTGCAAATGTTACATAAAATGAATAACTTGAAGACGTGGAACATTTGTAATGTGGGTACTCTGGATGCATGACACGAATTTCCTTTCCGAATAAATGTAACTTGTATTTAAAAAGTCATGGCTATTTCTAGGACAAAAGACGCTTGGTACAGGCACTTCAAGAAATGGGGAGCGAATTTGTGAGGAGCAATGTGGTCAGTCCCATTCTCGTTGTCCCTCATGGAAATCCCAACGTGGTGGTAACTGTACGACATTTCTTTGAACTTAATGTTTTCCAAAATCGTCTTATTATAATGCGGTCATCTATAGTGATTTAACAACGCAAGCTTATGATATAAACTACTGGGCAAAGGAAATTATCACTTTTAAAGTAATTGTATAAAAGATCGGGATGATCAAGAGTCACAACAATAGGGCAGCATTTGTAGTCCTAGAAGAACAACACTGGTTATCATCCGTGGAAATCTGATTGTCCAACGATACCAGGATGAAGTGTTGAAACCTTTTGTGGTTCCCTATAATCGACAACAGGCAAGAGGATTCATTTTGCGCGACATTAGCGCCAACGTATTGCTTGGGGACGCGTTCCAGACATGAACCCCCATTGAACATCTCTGATGATCTTTATTGTTCGTACTTTCCAACGAACTGACAGGTGAACAGACTCTCTATAGGATGCCTTTTCTGACTACGTCCTGTTGGCGTGTATGGAATTAATCGCTATTGCGACGTGTCCCCTGAATTATTGATTTTATTATGCACTGTTCGTTTTGTGAATTTTCACCCCTCTTTCGTAATTAATGAATGTAATTGAATTACAATAAAGTCAGTCACGTTTTTGGAAAATGATTTCTGTTTGTAAAAATACGTCTTTGTTTCTATTCGGTAATAATCAGGTAAGTCGATGTAAGGAGAGATTTCGTATGCTTGGTTGTTGTTATACATCTGAACAATTCTGCTATCCGATCTATTTCTGTGGCAGGTGTGGCTGACATCCTAAAGTAACAGGGATCAATGATATGTGTCAACCAAGTCAATGACCCCGCTCCCCGTCACTTTTTACGACAAGTACTTTGCCAAAGGTTCATTTTAACTCGAATCTTCACGTGTTGATATTAAATGATTATTTAAAGGGTTTGGGCGATTGTATGAATATATCTATCCAGGATCATAGGAAGATATCTCGTCAAACTATCTTGTTTCAGGATTACTTAAAGACAATGGTGAGGATCTGCAAAGGAGAAATTGTGTATGACATAAAAAGCGCATGCAGTTATCAAAGAATGCAGGTAATGTTCTCAATGAATGCATAACAAAAAGCATACCCATACGTAGCCATTAGACATATCTCACACATTGCCGTAGACAACACGAACCTCCTAGATAATAATATTATCATGAACCGGAAGTGAGCAATATATGACTTTGGTGAAGTGTGAACACAGATGATGATGTTTGTTGTAGAAATTCTGCGCCCAAATCATCCGATATGTGAAAAGCCAATGCGGACTGAAGACAAGCACTGCAGCGAATGTGGACATCATCCTAGATTGCCTATCTGCAGACTTCTCCGCCACGGAAAAGGTGCACCAAATAATAATCCTTCCTGTCTCACCTACATGATTAATGATAACAGGTGTACGTGCAGATACATACTCCTTATTAAAGACTGACGGAGGGGCAGACCAAATAGATCCGCCTACGATTTAATAAACATTCAGGACAAAAGAGTGGGGTTAGAAGTGCATCTGAATCTGCCAATGTGACGGCTATGATTCCGTGTGTAGCTTGTCCTTGCAGGATTTGTGAAAAATTGTGATTCCTGTGTATGTTTGTATCTTGTAGAACACAATCAGATCTATTGTAAGAGACCAGCTGGATCTGGAGGAGAAGGATGCAGGAGATACAACGCTGTTCAACAACATTCAGGAAAGTACCAGTTGCCATATCCTTCTACAGCTCGGCACAAGAGTCGCCAGAGGCCCTGACTGGAAGTGGGCAAACGAAGACTCCGACTGCCCCGGCACTGTCATTAACCATGGACCTAACCACGGTGTGTAGGTCCCAAACAATATTTTGGCCTTTTGTAAAAAGGGCTTAGATTAAAATGCTGTCACCGCCGAAACCGATCCTGTTTTGCGTCGACAATTACATGGATGGAAAACTAAACGTCAGCGGCATCGCCAGGTGTATCAGATTCTATAGTATCCTGTAATAAATACATGTACAATAGTGCTTACAGTATTTTATTGTATTTCTCTAGGTATGTTGTGGGTGGTGTGGGACAACGCCTTGAGCAACACCTACAGATATGGTTACTATGGCAGCTATGATGTATGGCCGGTGGAGGACCGACCTAGATTGCTTGGTGAAGATGGAGATATTGACATCGGTGTGCAAGTCGAAAGAGGTGATGTGTTATAATCGCTAGGGATGAAATCATGAATGATCTTTATTCACACCAATAACTTCGGAGAGTAAACACAAATGTTAGTTGTTCATTTACCCAAACATATTTACGGAGGTATTATAAAGGAAATTCATTTTTTCACAAAATCCCATATTTACATGATCCTGGTGAGAAATAAGTCTATAGATACAGAAGTAGTCGCAGGCTCGGGTAGCTTATGTCAGGTGATAAACATGCTATGGTCAAACTGTCACGGCTCACATTCTCAGCAATAGCGGTTATACCACCTCGTAATGTCAATATTTTGACTTCGTCATCTGCACAGTCTTCAATACACATGTACTGTTCGGGGCTTAGTGTGTCAAATAGAAATGTTACTTGCATCAGCCAAAGCTGTACGACATACCAGTTGGTGGTTTATTATGTCATCGCACTCTACAGCACACATTAAACACTGCCCAGGTGAGCATTTTTTAAATTGAAATCTCATTTGTAAAATGCATTCACAGCTTCATGTGAACAAAATGTAATAATTATATGCTGGTTCATTATGTTGTTTTCAGGTCCTGACTGGCTAGAAAGCTACTCCGATCAGGATGGGGGGCCAAAGTCGTATGGAACTGTCATACGAAAGAGGGGCGGTCGCGTTATGGTATGTGTATATGTGTGCGTGCAATGTAAGTGTTGCTGTTCATTTTCAGAGTAAAATAGGGTGGTATTGTAAGTGTTGCTGTTCATGTTCAGAGTAAAATAGGGTGGTATTGTAAGTGTTGCTGTACATGTTCAGAGTAAAATAGGGTGGTACAATAAGTGTTGCTGTACATGTTCAGAGTAAAATGGGGTGGTACAATAAGTGTTGCTGTACATGTTCAGAGTAAAATAGGGTGGTATTGTAAGTGTTGCTGTACATGTTCAGAGTAAAATAGGGTGGTACAATAAGTGTTGCTGTACATGTTCAGAGTAAAATAGGGTGGTATTGTAAGTGTTGCTGTACATGTTCAGAGTAAAATAGGGTGGTACAATAAGTGTTGCTGTACATGTTCAGAGTAAAATAGGGTGGTATTGTAAGTGTTGCTGTACATGTTCAGAGTAAAATAGGGTGGTACAGTAAGTGTTGCTGTACATGTTCAGAGTAAAATGGGGTGGTACAATAAGTGTTGCTGTACATGTTCAGAGTAAAATGGGGTGGTATTGTAAGTGTTGTTGTTCATGTTCAGAGTAAAATAGGGTGGTACAGTAAGTGTTGCTGTACATGTTCAGAGTAAAATGGGGTGGTATTGTAAGTGTTGTTGTTCATGTTCAGAGTAAAATAGGGTGGTACAGTAAGTGTTGCTGTACATGTTAGTCGCTAGTTAAACATATGTCTTAAATTCACAGGTGCTTTGGAGAAACGGAGATGTATATGAATATAGATTTGGTGAAAATGGGAAATACGATTTGACAGCGAGGTGAGTATTTTTTACAGTTTAATGCAACATAGTTTGCAACAATGTGGTCTTCCATCCTTATTTATCAATAATTTGTTGTGTTTAGGGACCCAGCAGAACTGCTGATGGATTCACAGCAAAATAACCCGGATGGTGAGAGGTCAGCAGGGAAGCACGAGAAACAATGTAGGTATACATACCGAGAAGCTGTCATCCCAGAAATGTTGCATGCTGATACAGTTAAACAGCTGCATACTTTCAGGTAACCGAGGGGCGGTAGGGGTAGCCTAGCGGTTAAAGCGTTGGCTCGTCACGCTGAGGGCCCGGGTTCAATTCCCCACATGGGTACAATGTGTGAAGCCAATTTCTTGTCTCTCCCGCCGTGATATTGCTGGAATATTTTGCTAAAAGCGGCATAAAACCCAATTCACTCACTCAGGTAACTCCTGACCAACGTTTATACTGATTGATTCGTTTCGCGAAACTCTTTGATAGTAACTACTAATCGCCAAAAGAGAATAGTGGTGGCGAAATTAGGGTAGTGAATACTTAGTAGAGCATCAATGAAGTACCACTCTAAGTGCCACTGAGCATAACCTAGGGACGTGTAATCGTACGAACAATAATATGTAATTATCACAATGGATATGGCATCAGCTACTGTCAACATCCTTGCTCATTTATAGCTAGACTAAGATTAAGGTGTGTGTTTATCACAATATATATAACTATAACTATATTTATAGTTATAGTTATATATATTGTGATAAACAATATAACACGATATCTCCTCGGAGGCATCGTTTTGACAGTAGATTTTGTACAATAAATTTTTATGAGATCAGATTGCTTTGACATGATCAATGTTATGACTCACAATGCCATGACGTCAAAAACCTAATGACATCACAATGCTATGACATCATAAACCTGATGACGTCACAATGCTATGACGGAGTTGCCCTGCAAGTCTAATGGCAGCACCGTGCTCAGAGGTGTACATTTTTCACTGAAACTAATGAAGAGTGATTTTTAATGATAAGTAGAATCTCGCCCTCGAGCAATTTGGAACTGTATCAACTCGTGTTGATATAATTGATATCAGTAGACACTTGGGTGAGATTCTCTACATAATTGACATTGATACTTTATAGACGAAACGAAGCAGCAAATATCGGGTAGCAGGTCCTCGTACACTTGGCAGTGGTTGGATCCTCAAGGTGTTTGGCAGACATATTCACCAGAACAATGTGCCAAACTCTCGCAGACATATTCCAAACGTCCAGATGGGTCATGCTTAGTGCAAAAGAATGGGAAGAGGTAACTACAAGCTTAGATCTGTGACATGCGGTGATAGCATTCAGTTCATGAGCCGGAATTTCAGATTCTTGTGATCTGAGAAAAATGATTAGTTATAAGTGCAAAAATATATTGTTGACATGACACTATAATATACTTACTATTTTCCGACTTACATGTTTGAGATGAATGACTGTGTACAAAATGTGCCGATACCCAAATTAGTGTCATGTTATGTGCAGAATGGGGACACGTGCATGTGATCATTGGAAAAAACATCAATATTTGTCAATGTTTTTCTTGTGTTACCGCTAACGTTATATTCATGGTGATGTTATTGTATAGCTTCAGAGTGTCGTTCAGGAATCAAACGGAGAAATCTGTTGATGATCATACAGTCACACAAGTAAGGCGAACATGGTAAGTGTAATCAGTAGGCGATAATATGATCATATTCATGGTTCAAATAGGTTATTTAGAGTCCCGTTATCATGGCATTTAAATCGACACTGATATAAATACAATATTTTCGTAATCACACACACACACTTGGTTTCCTAACCATTATTTGTACAGATGTAAATCTTCATATACTTCTTTGCGACTTTAACATATTAGCACAGTCGATTTCAGAGACACATATATGTGTCCAGGTGTGACAATCCTTCACTCACAATGTGTCGTGCGTCCTTTCAGATGCACGTGGCCAGCGCTGCAACAAGTCGCTCAGGAAATCGAAGCTTACATGGGACAGTGCTGACGAACGGAAATTAATGATAGACATATGATGCTATGAAACAGTTACCAGTATCTAATAACAACTAATGTATGTATGTATGTATGTATGTATGTATGTATGTATGTGTGTGTGTGTGAGAGTGTGTGTGTGTGAGAGAGTGTGTGTGTGTGTGTGTGTGTGAGAGAGAGAGAGAGAGAGAGAGAGAGAGAGAGAGAGAGAGAGTGTGTGTGTGTGTGTGTGATATCCACTAGCAGGATCACTAATTTGGAATGTCTTCAAAACATGTTTCAGCTTAACAATACCTAAGACATATCTTTTAGCATTAATGAATGTAAATGTCTTCATTGTGGTTTGTCTTCATGGTGGTCTGTTTCTGTGTCTCATGAGCCTTTTACTTCTGTGACGATCCTGTCTCATCTGAGATATTTTCTTCATAACCAGTCATATGTCTGCGACAACTCTTCTGTGTACTACAACTTCTTTATCGAACATACTAGTCATCACAGTTTATTAAAGACAACCTCGTGGTGAAGATGCCGTTACCGGAAAGGTCCTACTAAAAGACAAATGCTTCTGAATAGAGTGCCAGTGTTAAACATGGCATCTCAGTTGTTTCGCTATGTCAGTAAAATAGACCTAACAATGTGTATGCTTATAATTATTGTCCGTGCCAGTCAGGCCCTACTGTATTATATATAACTCCATGAATCGTGTGTACGTTTATCATACGCTGGTTTTAGTTCTCCATATAATTGAATCGTTAACAGTGTATACAAAAGATATATGTGAGACAATAAAATATTTCCTCCACTTTTATTGAGTATCAATTCCATTTGATTCAGTTACTGTAACTGATAAATGCATGTATTTCAGCATTAGAAGTTATTTATGGCTGCAACAGTAATGTTACATAACACTATTATTAGCAAACCAGTTAGGTCGGGTAATGAAATAAACCCACATTGACACAAACAACAGCTTATTTAGAAGTAAACGAATGTATTTCTGATAATGATAATGATATGTATATAAAATACCATTCAGGGCGCTTGTTAATGTAGCTTGTAAAACAGTATTATTCACAGGTGTATATGAACTAAGGAAATGCTATCAAAACTTAAACTGATTGCAACCAATGCTTGTACTTTCTGTAAAGCAAGTGTCGAAACCATAATACACATATTCTATGAATTTGATATTGTCAAAGAGATCTGGAATAGTGTTATTGGATTCAACATAAGACGGGCACTCTTCTTCACTTAGATAAGAAAAAAATAATATTAGGATACTGTGAGAAAAGAAATGATGTGCTCAGTCGCATTATAATTATTACAAAATACAATATTTTCAAATCAAGATTAGCAAACAGACATCCTAATATTTCAAATATTAAAAAAGGTGTAAAAAATTCATATAATTTAGATAATTACAACTCGAAGATAAATTGTAGTGTAGCATCATTTCTACAGTTTTGGTCTTCATGCCATAAGCTTTTTAGCTGAAGATGTTATCTATTTAGTTTATTTCATATTCTCTGTAATTCTGGAAGATCATTATAGAAATTCCAGGAAATGTCTGGAAATAGTGAACTATTCACTGTACGTTAAATTTGTACGAAAAAAGGTGAAATGAAAAAAAACATTAGAAAACAACAGCTTATAGCTGAAGTTCCTTGTTATCAGTGCTGATGGCTAATACGCTTTATGGGGCACGTATACACCCAGCACAACACTGGCGTATGTAGATTGGTATTTAAAACTGATTCAGTGTAGTCCAGTACAATAACACACTTGAGGTGTGGGGTATGTTACTTATGTAGCACCCGGATTAGTCATGGATCACTCTCTCATTGTGTTTCACCGGTATCAACGGGTATGGCATGTCTTCTGACGGTATTATGTCTGGCCCTGTGCCACGTTAAGACTGGGTCACTGCATGGCATAGAGCTGTGTAGATACATTCCCTGCCTCAATGCACACATGTAGAAGTGAATCAAAGCGAGCTCGCTTCATGTAGGGGTGAGTGAGTATAGTTTTGCGCCTGTTTTAGCAAGTTCCAGCAATATCACAGCGGGGACATCAAAAATGGGCTTCACACACTGTCCCCATGTGGGGAATCGAACCTGGATCTTCGGCGTGACGAGCGAACGCCATAACCACTAGACTACCCCACCGCTCCGCTTCATGTAGGAGGCCAGCCCGAAGGCATATAGGTTACAAGTGGTTACCACGTTACCCACGAGTCCAGGTATAGCACTGGCCACACAGACATAACTAGACTAAGGCTTAGTCTCTGAATATATATAATTTTGATAGTAACAAACAAGCCCATTTATATTGAAAAGGAGCCCTAGGGAGACCAGAGATTATTTAGGGCTTTAGCACTGCAGAGAGGGCTTGGCAGTAGGGAAATTAATGTGGTTCAGGGACTGTGAGACAGACTAAGACATAACCTCCATGCCCCGGTTCCCCTTGCCCCCAGCCACATCCTACACATTTAGAAATGACAGTAACGGTGCAGTAGTATGGCTGTACGTGCAATGTAACAATGACTTGACACCAGCATAGTACACCAGCATTGCTCAACCAGGGAAGAATAGAACTAGCTATTCCCGAGGAAAAGCGACTTCGCGTCCTGTTTCGTCATGTGATCTCGGGCCAGGTCACCATGACATTATGTCTTTCCACGAACACGGCTATGATCCCTGGGAATTCCGTATCAGTCGTATCTGTGACCTAGTTTGTCGTGTGCCACTTCATGTCTAAAATTAGCACCTGTCGGAAAATACGCCCAAACAGAAACTACAATGAGACGCTGACATGGCCGTGTGAGTAGGTTCTGTATACTTGGTTTCAATATGTTTTATCATTTATAATGACCCTTGGTAGAATCCAAGAATCATAATAACGTTGGGAAGTAATCACAGTTTTATTATCTGCAGTCTTACCAATATCGCTCATAGCAAAGCCTCACCAAGCATTCATTCGTTACATATCAAATAAAGGGACACAACTCGGGGTGTCTTGTGAGTGCCAAGCAGACATTGCAAATACATGTTTCGCGAACAACTTACCCTGGAGTGGCAAAACTCACACATGAATACGTTTCCTTAACGCACAGAAAACATCAATTATGTAAAGATTTACACATAATTATTTGTGAATCATATTATGATATGAATTAATATGAATGTTTTGTGTGTTTACATGACTGTTTCTCTCAAAGCTACTTAACGCCATTAGTGTGTGAGTGTGTGGTCTTACGCCGCTTTTAGTAATAATGCACCGTTATCACGTCGGGGGTCACCGGAAATGGGTTCACACATTGAGAATCGAGCTCGGGTCTTCGGCGTAACGAACGAACGCGTATAACAATTTCGAGTATTGTGAAGTTTCCATATGTCGACATTTTCTGTTTTTCGATAGGGTATACTCTGAATGATGCCCTCAGTGCAAGCTGAAGTATGGAAGAAAGCAAGGAACCGGACTGTGAGACGGAAGAGCGGGAGACTCAACTGCGGCTGCAACAACTGATGGAGATGAGTGACACTTCTGCTCGTGACACGTGGGATCCCAGCGTGACCGTAGTATTTAGTGAAAGAAAAGGCACCAAACTGATGACCTTAAGTGAAGATTTTCAGGCAGTACAGATTTCCCTGGATGAATTTGGAATGAAACAGATAAGAGATCGAAGAAAGACAACAGGCAATACATACACTATGTACACATATAATTAATTTACTATTTCATGGATTCATGTAAGAAGCTATCTTTAAGAAGATATTTTTTATCATTCCAGTTGTCATAAACAGCTGTTGTGAACATGTCGATACAAAACTGTGAGACTCCTTTCTATTGATGCTATACATTAATATATGAATATATTTTCAGCCGATCAAACTGTCATCACGCTAGCGTGGGAGGAACATCCACAAGATGATGCCTGTACCTACACTGCTGAGATATGTCTTCGCGAAGAACGGGAAGATTCTTTCATCGACGTTATCCTCGGGATGTGTGAAAACAGATTCGCGTCGCTAAGACGACTTGCGGCGACATTATTGAAAGAATGTCAAGTTAAAATAACTCGAGTACAAAGTCAACCATTTGCTCTAGAACTCCTTCATCGCAGTTCTGGCGGTTTTGACAACTTAGCATCTCGTGTTGGTGAGCTGGAAAATATCTTGAAGTGTGCGTTTTCAGAGTCCACAAACACAAATATTTCACTTGATCTTACTCTGCATGTACAGGACCAAGAGCAGGATTTCGTAGCTGAAGATATGGAATTTACCATGACCATATATGGATCGGAGACTGAGAGTGAAGATGTGCCTGTCATGATTGTGCGAGAGGGGGACACAAGGTAAGTACATTATACCTCTTCTTGTATTCAGAATAGATGAGTTTGCTGTTAATATTCATTTATTGATAAATGCTGTTAAAAGTTAACTGCCTGATCACTTCGTCTCCACGTCTTTTTGTGCTTTGTTACTATATGTAGATGATAACTAACGAAAGCTGTTGCATTGATGTTTCTTTAATTCATGATTTACTTTTGTTCAAACAGTTCCAAATCGGGAGGGTCACAGAATCTGGACACTTCACACAACGGTAAGAAATCTTAGAACTTGTACTGAATGTATTATATAACTAACCAGGTAACTGTCTCGCCTGGTAACTGTATTAGTCTTCACATGACAATGACAGGAGGTAATCTACTTTTAGATTCTGAGATTGATGTTCGTTTCGGCTTATTGGAGGAAAATATACATCGTCAAAAGATCGATGTTAGAAAACGGTTTGATGAGCAGAAGGCATTCAACGAGGAGCTAAGGCACTCAGTCGAGCAGCTGGCTCACTCTGTTCATCAGTTGGTCGACAAAACTCACAATGGAAGGAGTGCTGGTATCTCTGATGAAACTAGAGGATGCCAGCATGATACGCTGGTTTCTCTCCATGGCACTACCGGGCACACGGCAGAAACTGGTAATGATAGCATCACGAACTTAGGCTTTGAGCAACAGGAAGTGGACACAGGGTCTGAAGAAGAGCAAATAATGCCCGGTTCGTTTGAAGGAAAGTCAGGGATGGAGCAATCCCAACGGGAGAACTCTTTTACCACCCCATCCACGACGTCGGAAGTGTCTCATAATGATAACTGCTTTTCTGACGATGAAGAACCTGCTAACTATTCCTCCACTGAGGAGATGAAAGATACGTATCCCGAACACCAGTCTGTCTTCAAATCAACGCTGTCCGGGGAGGATGCTAGAAAAGACCATTCACCATCCGTCACTACAAGAAATGAAACTTGCCTAGAACTGGACAGTCGCTCCGAAGATGATCCTCCTGGGTAGGGTGCCTTACATTTTTTCAATGTATTTTCAATCTAACATCATCATCAAAGCATTTACTTTTGCAAAACAACACTGTTGGGTCTTCTGAAAATGTTTTTGTTGTATGTAGGGCACCATATTATGTATGTAATTCGATTATTTTGTGTTTAGCGTTTGTTGTGTTCAGTCTTAATTTTCTGAACGTTTTGTCGATCCAGTTTACCCGTGGAGACTTTGCATTCATCGGTACTAGATGGCAGCACCGGCGGTAGGTAAAATCGTTTTCATTCTAATGACAATTGACATATTCCATGCAGTGTTAGAGATGCATGCCTTTCATGAAGCCGTGATTGAACAATATCACTCCTCAACCACTGGGAATAATCAGTCTCAATCGTCCGACGAAACAGATACCATTTTAGCATGATAGACGAAAATTAGATGAATAGATCACCGAAAATCAGTGACGACACTAGGTGTTCTCTAATAGGGTTGGCATATTCTACTCTACCAGTATAATCCGCCGTTCACAATAAGGCTATTTCATCACCATTACGATCATTAGAATGATATGTAGTTTATCTCATATTCAACAAAGTATGTTACTAATGCTTTAGGAGCTTAAAAAAACCTTATTGCAATTAATTAAAATGTTTTTAAATTCTTAGGTAAGGCACGAAGTTTCCTCAGTCGCTATGGTGTCCAAGGAACTTCAGCTGGGGTTCAGAGATTGGTAGCCACCGTGGAATCTGCAATGAAGGATGGTAGGCATTGAAAGTGCTGCAATAATTTCTTGTTTGATCTAAAAATTATTTGACAAAGTGACAGTTGGTGGTATGTCTCTATAACTAAATTCTCTGTGTTTGGTTTCGGTATATAGATGTTCCTATGCCTCCAACTGCCAGGGGCCTCCATACAATCTTGTGTCTGGACACGTCGAGCACAATGAGCGAGCGAGGAATTAAAAAGATGAAGGAAACCGCATATAGTTTTATAGACGGTGAGTAGCCACAATCTTGCTGAATAAACAGTTCACGCGTGTTTCTAGACTCAAGGCAAGAACTCCACAACAAAGTTTCGCCTTAATATTCTACACGTTATGAAATATTCCTTTACTTAAATCTGTGTGACTTGTGTATGTTCAGGAGTTGAAGATGCTGCTGCTGAGTATGAGATGGAGGAGAACGTTGCCATCGTGTCCTGTGGAGGCCCCGCCCGCATCGTTCATCACCTTAGTAATGACTACTCAAGTCTCAGGGCTGTTATAGGTTAGTCAGTTTCTCTCCTACAAAACAAAAAAACGGGCAATATAAAGAACTGATTTATTCACATGATCATATTAACAAAGAATGAACTAATCTTCCATTCTGATTAGGTCTACAAAGCTCAACGTTTAATGCAATTTCACCTTTCCAGAGAACTTACACATTGGTGGACGCTCTTGGATGTTCGAAACACTTCTAGTCTGCCTTTGTGCCATACTGGGAAGAGGTAGGTTGCTTTCACTTTTCCTTTTACAACACTGGAGTCTTTCTTATGCAATGGTACGGACTGGCGTCCAACGTTAACATTATATGCTAACTCCAACAAACCCTGTTTGTAGATAAACTGAAAGGCAAAAGAAACGTCATGATATTAGAAATGACATTTGAGTATCAATGGAGTATTTGAACCTATTTTTTTTAATATACACCGAAGTCAAGTTTGAGGAAACATGAATCGTGGTCGTATAGCCTGTATTGCCCAATAAAGTATTGTTTGAGATTGAAGTTAGAAATGTTTTTGTGTTTTTGGAGAGGGAAAAGTTCCAACAAACACAACATTGAAATGCATTCAGGAATAAATTGCCGGCTTGAACGGCAACCGTTCACTTGTTTTCTGATCACAGCAGCTATGACTAGGTTAACGAGAGATCAACCACAGCAAGCTATTGGACGTCTGCACGCTGGTCAACATGCTCGAGTCATTGCTAATGACTTCAGTTGCAGCGTACGAACGATAGAACGTCTTAGAATGCGATACAACGCCACCAGCAGCACTGATGACCGTCCACGTAGTGGTCAACCCCGTGTAACTACACGTCGCCAGGACCGTCATATCGTCCATCAACACGTTTAAAAACCTATTCGCAAGGGGCAGAGAAACAGCGTGGGTGACCATAGGAAACCACCAGCGACCAGTCAGTGACCTACCATTCGGCGACGTCTCCAAGCCAGGAACCTGTTTTGTCGATGTCCTGCCAGGAGACCCATATTCACCCAACGTCATCGCCGGGAACGTATC
This sequence comes from Haliotis rubra, assembly GCF_003918875.1. Taxonomy (NCBI): domain Eukaryota; kingdom Metazoa; phylum Mollusca; class Gastropoda; order Lepetellida; family Haliotidae; genus Haliotis; species Haliotis rubra. The sequence goes on along the minus strand of NW_025766747.1, from coordinate 1,176,471 downwards.
CAAGTGGACACAACAGCGGCAAAACTGTCGTGGGGGACAATGGAGAGGGGTTATCTTCTCTGATGAAAGTCGGTACTGCATTTCAGTGGCGTATTATTTTGAAAAAATAGGTTCAAATGTTCAATTGATACTTAAATGACATTTCCAATATTACGACATTTCTTTTGCCTTTCAGTATATAATAATTCTATATGCAGGTGGTGATCTTGACATAAAGGGTGTTCATCGAGTTCAACCCAGAGTAATCGTCATTACGGATGGAAGTACTGCTGATGAACTTGGAAGTACTGATCACGTTGGGGATATGGAGAGTGTGAGTCTCAGTCCATATTTCAAGGATCCGAGTGGATACATGCGGTAAATTCATGAGGCTATCCAAACCATTTAGTACTTCATTTATGCCTTTTACAAGCAACTGTTTACAACGACATCTTCAAGAAGACTGAACCAAGCACAGGTGTTGTAGGTATTTAAAAACTATTGCTTAGCAGAGATTTGTGAATGCGGGTTTTGTCCCCTTTGTGTATATTTTGGACTCAGTTGATTGAAAACCAAAACGTGATAACAATTAATCTGTCTTGTTGTACAGGAAGAACGTCGGGTTGTCAGACTGATGGAAGAATTCGGTGAAAGGAAAAGTGAGACCGCATTCCCCAATCCGTTTGTGTGGGTTCCTATTGGCAACACAAACAGGGTACAGTTAATATATGTTTGTTTTACCTTTTGAACTAATGCAAATTGTAAACCCAAAGTGACTGTGTTCTTTAATCTGATTGGTTGAAAAACGTGATCAAATGGTATTCGATTCCCGGAAATTCGCTGCGTATTAATACATACAAACATCGCTCACACCATTGTATTGTCACGTCGTCAGCTGTGATGACATCATTCAAATCATATTGTGACGTAAATTCCAAATGACGTCACAAATGAGCAGTTCAAGATGCTACCATGAGAGACAGCCGAAACGGCCGGCTGATGACACTTCACTGCTGTACCCGTACTCAATGTCAGTGAGTGCAGACACAAAAACAGTGTGTGGACCTTTTGGTTTACTTTTGTGTTTACAATGTAAACATATGCCTCAATACTTGTAAATTTGCTTTAATTCCTCACACAAAAAGGGTACCGTAGTAAATCAGTTAAAGATTTGTATCGTCTCATTAATTAGATATTATACGGAATTTTCAGGATTTTCTGGAGACTTTGGGAAGCATGGATAACGGCGTGCTTGTAGAACGTGAAGATGTTGGTGATCTTTGCAAGTATCAGCGTATTCAGGTATTTCTTGCAGTATAATGATATATACTTGTCCAAGAAGCCACCATGTCTTACACCTGTTGGTGAATTGTCCTGCCTCAGTCTATTAACCCACACAAGTTACAAGCCATATCCTGTAAATTTTCAATGTAAGCAATTGGTATTATGAAGATGTACTCATATGTATAACACTCAATACTTACTTGCAGATTCTTATTGGACAATCTTATGCGGTCATCAAGAAAAAGATTATATCTGAGGAGGAAACCGAAGTTGATTCTGATGACATTGTTGCCGTAGTAAACGGAATTGACAAACATTTGGACACTGATGACAAGGTCAGTTTGTCGAATAATTATACAATTGATTACTTTTATCTGAACATGCATTTGAAGGCAATATATCATACACACTTCTCTAAAAAAATATATTTCTCTCAGGAATACTAACTATCAGTCCTCAGGGAAGCTACCATATAATTTATTCCAAAAAGTACGTACGTACATTAAAAAGTTCCAGCATTTGTTTACATTCCATATATGGCAAGTGTTCTCTGGTCGCTTCAAAGTTGCAATTATCGATTTCAAGTCGTAAGGGATATTAAGTCTTTTATTGCGTCAATATGAAGCTAAAGTGAGTGCATATGCCCCAATATATATAATAAAGCCAAACTATTGTCGAAAATGTGTGACATTGTGCCTTTAACAATTGTCTTATGATAGCAGATGTACGTGTCTATACTTTACTTATTTGTTCAGGAAACTGTTGTTACTGCAATTGAAGAAAAGATCGAACAGAGACTTGCCAGTCATGCCTTTTCTACGGAGATTCTTACCCAAAATTTTCGAAACGTGGTGGAATTCAAAGATGAGAGCCTGCCCCGGCTTGGGTCTCGAGTTGTCCGTGGTCCACAGTGGAAATGGGGAAACCAGGACTCACAGGGTCCAGGGACAGTCATCAATCACACTGAAGGAGACGACGATGACAAAAGTGAATCTCTTTCATGAATATAATATCAGAGTAATTTAAGGCAATACAATATTATCCATTCCATTGTTTAGGTTTTGATATTGCATAGTAAAAATTAAAAAAATTACGATTTTGCTCCATTTCATATTTGAAAGTTGTGATAGTATGTATCTTTATTGTAACAGAGCTGCTATGGGTTGCATGGGACAATGGCGAGTGTCAGCAATATCGGTATGGTTATCAGAACGCAAGGGATGTGATCGTAGTGCACGACCAACCAAGGATAACTCCATCGGAACTGGTGATAGAGATCGGCTGTGAGGTGACACGAGGTAAAGAAATACGTTAGGTTTCTCATGAACATGGAACATTACATATGCACGTCCGTATCCTTAAACATGTGACCTGAAAAGAAAGATCATCTTAATATACGTCTTGTGTATGGTGTCATGTCCTGATCGAATATCCCCTATGGTATTTCCATATACAATAAGCGTCAATGTTTACACAGTTTAATCCTTACTCTTTGAAGTTTCACAAGGTGAAAGGCTTTTAATAACACAATAAGCATAATATACACAGTCATACACATCTGTGTCGAGGTCGGACGGACATTAGCAATTGCTTCGAGTGATCCGAAGGATAAAATTTTACTTCGAAACAAGCATGTTTCACATAGTTGTGTTTGAGTGTACCAAGTTATTAGATGCAGGTTCATTAGCATCTGTTTTCACATTGGTAATAGGGACCATCGGTATTGTAGCAATATTGTATTGTTCTGTGACGTTAAGATAAGCTAAGCTTAGTCACGTGTACTACTATGAGCTTGAAACAATTAACACACACAAATGTCTAACCACAGGTTCGGACTGGAAGGACAAATATTTGGACCAGGATGGAGGCAAAGGGGGCATAGGGGTTGTCATCCGCAAAAACAACCGGGGCAAAGTAAAGGTAACAGTGTTGTAAATAGATATAGAGAAGCGTTTTAGCGGTAATTGCAATTGTTGAAATGTATGGGAACATAAGAACTATTTTGGTTTACATTTCTGCCTGTGCACATCTATAAACTTGTATAATAATGAATGAAATAAACTCTTATGTAGGTCCGATGGAATCGAAACGGTCACATCAACGAATACAGATTTGGGAAGGGTGACAAGTTGGATTTGTCTATCAGGTACAAGAAGACCTCCGTATGTTTGAAATGTGTCAATTTCTCAAACAATATTCTCTACCGGTTCACATGTTCATTGATGTAACTGTAAAAGTAAAACTAATGTGTTCACACAAACGACGGATATATTGGACACAAAATACTGTATATGTTTCTGTCTATCTGACCAGAGATCCTGCCGAGTGTTTGATGGAGCTTACTCAGACTGAAATGAATTCCTTTGAAACTGATGCCGCTCCTGGACAAGCGTTACCAGATGACGGTAAATGATGCATTGCCATAACCACTTAAATGTTTAAGGATATTTGCAGATTGATATCTACATAAAACAAATGTTAAATACATGATGTGAATAACTTAATACTTTTTAAAATTACTTTTTGGTGTTTCTGAGAAGCTTTGTCTTAACCATGTTAATGTTTTTTTTAATCTTTCTGATGTAAACGTAAGACTGTTTCATCTCTTATAAACAGCTGCTGCAGAAGCACCAGGTGTAGGACAGTGGGCGTGGCAGTGGGAGGCTGGGTCAGATGAATGGCGGTTGTATGGAGACCGGGAGATGCACAAACTGGAGAAGGAATACCTGAGACGCCCCACAGGATCGTGTGTGATACAGAGAGACAACACAAGGTAATAACAACTTAAGGCTACTTGAGTAGGGTGTATGTATGTTGTGAAAGAACGCTTTAGAATGCAGGTTTGAAAACAAATAATAAGAAACGGGATGAGCAATTTTCAGGATATTGCAGTTATTTGCGAAGATAGATACTTCAAAGATGTATGTGTTGCCAATGTATTTGTTGAAAGCCTTGCACGGTATTATGGCTGGCACTGAGTGTCTTCATCGCCAGAAGAAGAAGAGGTATTACAGATAGTGTGTCTAGTATTGAACACAAGATGTATGTATAATAATAGTATGGTCTAAAAAACATATTTAGGAAAATCATTTCTCGATTTTCTATAAAAAACACACAATTCTTCGTTTATTTGACAGTGTCATTGTTTATAAATATCTTACAGTTTTAGAGTACTCTTCAAGGACTGGCACGAAAAGAGAATTGATGGTACCTCGAAGCGAAGAGTAAGAAGAATACGTGAGTGGATCACAGTTTTTATTATATTCGTTAGATACGCAGAGTGTCAATCGACTCTGAAAAATCCACTTTTATTGCTTTGACAAGGCACAACTAAGAGCTGTAAATGTTCTAAGAGCTGGACGTCTACCCCCCAAAACGGTTGATACATGCATATTTCTACTTGGAAGAATGAAGTATTTTGAGTAATGGTACAAAACTTCAGTCGATGATATTGTACCTCCTTTTGCAGGTGTAAATCAGAAGGACTAGAGATGTGCAAATGTTACGGCTTCACTCCCTGGACTCAAGGATATATTTCAATGTTTCTAGTTCAGTATTTTCATTAAAAATACAAACTTGTGAGATGATGAACATGTCAAAATTTAAATCGACACGATGCCATGAATATAAGCACGAAAACTTTAAGAATTAAAAAGGTTAAGACGATGATCTCTGAAATGATGGTATATTTGGTCTTGACAAAATGGTCATGCTGTCTTGTGAACTGGTACATAAACAGTTAAGAACTCATTAAGATATTTGGCGTTATAATATTGATTCCAAAATCTATTCAGATATAAAGTTTAAATCATGTATTGATATGATAGTTTACCAACGCATGCACTGATGATGTGCAATGTGTATGCCAGACAGGTATACAGGTGTAATTCCCAGGCGAGGTCTGCTTAGTAGTCGTTAGTAATACAGTACGTGAACTACATGAACATTTTACTAAGGTTTTATGATTACGAAGATGACATTTAATTTCGAATCCGTCACTAAAGAAATCAGTAAGGATAAAGAAACTACTTGTTTATTCCATGCTTCTTGAAAGTCATAACACTTGCAAGGCTTGCGTTGTTAGTTATCTTCTAAAACATTTATAAGGGCCATTATGATCAAGGTTCCAATCTCGGTCCCCCTGGTTATATTTCTACACCTGTCTAAACCATGGACCATACCAGTGGGTTTCACCGAAGTTGTAAACCTATGAAACCTTCATAACTTCGGCTGTCCTTCACATCATGTTGTCACTCAGTAATATAAGTGGAATACTGTTTACAACAGCGCTAAACCCCATTCACTCACTAGTTCTTCACTGTCACTATCTTATCATTGGTGTTCTTACATGAAGTATTTCTGGTTCGTTCCTACATGCTAAATGTTTATAGAACTGTCATAGGAAAGCCGGTATTTTTCAATTTATGTATAATTTTAACTTGCATATGCACGTATTATTTTGTTTGGTATGAGAGATGTTCATAGAGAATAAATATTGGCTTACTTCTTGCGTTATATTTGTTCATCGAAGCATGATAGTAAATCACAATGTGGCAGATGGGAGACAGACAGTACACCTGGCAGTAAATCACAGTTTGGCAGACGGGAGACACAGACAGTACACCTGGCAGTAAAGCACAGTGTGGCAGACGGGAGACACAGACAGTACACCTGGCAGTAAAGCACAGTGTGGCAGACGGGAGACACAGACAGTACACCTGGCAGTAAAGCACAGTGTGGCAGATGGGAGACAGACAGTACACCTGGCAGTAAATCACAGTTTGGCAGACAGTGTGGCAGACGGGAGACACAGACAGTACACCTGGCAGTAAAGCACAGTGTGGCAGACGGGAGACACAGACAGTACACCTGGCAGTAAAGCACAGTGTGGCAGACGGGAGACACAGACAGTACACCTGGCAGTAAAGCACAGTGTGGCAGACGGGAGACACAGACAGTACACCTGGCAGTAAAGCACAGTGTGGCAGACGGGAGACACAGACAGTACACCTGGCAGTAAAGCACAGTGTGGCAGACGGGAGACACAGACAGTACACCTGGCAGTAAAGCACAGTGTGGCAGACGGGAGACACAGACGGCAGTACACCTGGCAGTAAAGCACAGTGTGGCAGACGGGAGACACAGACAGTACACCTGGCAGTAAAGCACAGTGTGGCAGACGGGAGACACAGACAGTACACCTGGCAGTAAAGCACAGTGTGGCAGACGGGAGACACAGACAGTACACCTGGCAGTAAAGCACAGTGTGGCAGACGGGAGACACAGACAGTACACCTGGCAGTAAAGCACAGTGTGGCAGACGGGAGACACAGACAGTACACCTGGCAGTAAAGCACAGTGTGGCAGACGGGAGACACAGACAGTACACCTGGCAGTAAATCACAGTGTGGCAGACGGGAGACACAGACAGTAGTACACTTGGGAGCACAGTGTGGCAGACGGGAGACACAGACAGTACACCTGGCAGTAAACAGACACACAGTGTGGCAGACGGGAGACACAGACAGTACACCTGGCAGTAAAGCACAGTGTGGCAGACGGGGAGACACAGACAGTACACCTAGTAAACCACAGTAAAGACGGGAGACACAGACAGTACACTTGGTAGTAAATCACAGTGTGGCAGACGGGAGACACAGACAGTACACTTGGCAGTAAAGCACAGTGTGGCAGACGGGAGACACAGACAGTACACCTGGCAGTAAAGCACAGTGTGGCAGACGGGAGACACAGACAGTACACTTGGTAGTAAATCACAGTGTGGCAGACGGGAGACACAGACAGTACACTTGGTAGTAAATCACAGTGTGGCAGACGGGAGACACAGACAGTACACCTGGCAGTAAAGCACAGTGTGGCAGACGGGAGACACAGACAGTACACTTGGTAGTAAATCACGGTGTGTGGCAGACGGGAGACACAGTGGCAGACGGGAGACACAGTCAGTACACTTGGTAGTAAACCACTGTGTCCTAGACGGGAAACACAGCCAGTACACTTGGTAGTAAACCACAGTGTCCTAGACGGGAGACACAGCCAGTACACTTGGTAGTAAACCACGGTGTCATAGACGGGAGACACAGCCAGTACACTTGATAGTAAACCACAGTGTCCTAGACGGGAAACACAGCCAGTGCACTTGGTAGTAAACCACAGTGTCCTAAACAGGAAACACAGCCAGTACACTTGGTAGTAAACCACGGTGTCCTAGACGGGAAACACAGCCAGTACACTTGGTAGTAAACCACGGTGTCATAGACGGGAAACACAGCCAGTACACTTGGTAGTAAACCACAGTGTCATAGACGGGAGACACAGCCAGTACACTTGGTAGTAAACCACGGTGTCCTAGACGGGAAACACAGTCAGTACACCTGGTAGTAAACTAGACGGGAGACACAGTACACTTTGGTAGTCCTAGACCACAGTGTCCTAGACGGGAAACACAACCAGTACATTTGGTAGTAAACCACAGTGTCATAGACGGGAGACACAGCCAGTACACTTGGTAGTAAACCGAAGTGTCCTAGACGGGAGACACAGCCAGTAGACTTGGTAGTAAACCACAGTGTCCTAGACGGGAGACACAGTCAGTACACTTGGTAGTAAACCACAGTGTCCTAGACGGGAAACACAGTCAGTACACTTGGTAGTAAACCACAGTGTCCTAGACGATAGACACAGCAAGTAGACTTGGTAGTAAACCACAGTGTCCTAGACGGGAGACACAGCCAGTAGACTTGGTAGTAAACCACGGTGTCCTAGACGGGAGACACAACCAGTAGACTTGGTAGTAAACCACAGTGTTGTGGAAGGAAGATTCTCAGCCCATACACCTGTCAGTACCTTATAAGCTGGTGATATTAAGAATATATGTAGAGTCATATTTACTTATTGACTCTGTGACTTGAATGAAGCAATTTGTATGATAAAATATCAGTTGTCATATTGATAATCTCTCTAATGGGAGGTCGTTGTTATACAAAAGATTATACTTGTATGAATTGTGACTATTGAAACAAAACAATGAACCAGTATGTATGCTTTGCAAACACATTTATAAGTCAGAAATCAAATGTAGGAACCACACGCGTCCTTGGCAATACCTTGGTGAACATAGATCTTGAATTTCATTACCAACATACACAAGCTGACACTTGAGTGGATATTGAACAGTTCGAGCCGAGTGATCCTGTGATATTCAACTAAGGGGACGTAACCCACTGGCAAGTTAGTTGTATACAGATATCTGCCGTGTGGGTGATCAGGTCATGTACGCCATGTCATGTCTATATTTAGCAAGATCGAGGATATAAGTACCACTGGCAAGTGTGTTGGAAGACTGCAAACTGAATGAATACGTGCAGATAAGTACGCCTTCTATCCTTGTTCCTTGATAGGCAAACATATCGATTTTAAAGTAACAATCACATGTTTGATAAGCTCGGTACCAGTGTCGCCTAAATCTATATTTAGTAACATGACAACGACTTGCTCAGTTGATCACATGATAGTAAGTCGGGGCTTCTCGCACAAGCACAAGGGCTAGTACAACTACATGCATATTCATATATGTTTATGCTTCTATTTCTACAGCATCTGCAGTTATATTGAATAAAGAATGATAACAGTGTCTGCCCCCATATGGTACTTATACTTAATTATAACCTTACGATTGTATTATTTTGTCACAAATGATTGTTTGTAGATTGCCATGGGAGACCTACATATTCGATGCACCCTCAATGGACAGGTGATTACAGATGACCCCTCACATGTTGTAGTGGATGTATTCTTTAACGAGTGTTTTCTTGAGCGAGGCACAGGTCAAACAGGTTCGTACACGCCATAGGTCTTCCATCCATTCAGGTATTGTGTATGTATATAAGCACATTCAACTCTTACTCGTGTAAACACATTTTACTTTTATCCGTGTAAACACAATTAACTCTTACTCATGTAAGCACATTTAACTCTTACTCGTGTAACCACATTTAGCTCTTACCATTGTAAACACAACATACTCTTGCTCCTGTAAACACATTTAACTCTTACTCGTGTAAAGACATTATATTTTTACTTTACTCGTGTAAATTTTAACTCTTACTCCTACACACAGTATACTCTCATTCGTGTAAAGACATCATATTCTTACTCCTGTAAACACATTTAACTCTTACTCCTGTAAACACATTATGCTCTTGCACGTGTAAACACATTTAACTCTTACTCCTGTAAACACATCATACACTTACTCCTGTAAACACATTATGCTCTTGCACGTGTAAACACATTTAACTCTTACTCCTGTAAACACATCATACATTTACTCCTGTAAACACATTATGCTCTTGCACGTGTAAACACATTTAACTCTTACTCCTGTAAACACATCATACACTTACTCCTGTAAACACATTATGCTCTTGCACGTGTAAACACATTTAACTCTTACTCCTGTAAACACATCATACATTTACTCCTGTAAACACATTATGCTCTTGCACGTGTAAACACATTTAACTCTTACTCCTGTAAACACATCATACACTTACTCCTGTATACACATTATGCTCTTGCACGTGTAAACACATTTAACTCTTACTCCTGTAAACACATCATACACTTACTCCTGTAAACACATTATGCTCTTGCACGTGTAAACACATTTAACTCTTACTCCTGTAAACACATCATACACTTACTCCTGTAAACACATTATGCTCTTGCACGTGTAAACACATTTAACTCTTACTCCTGTAAACACATCATACACTTACTCCTGTAAACACATTATGCTCTTGCACGTGTAAACACATTTAACTCTTACTCCTGTAAACACATCATACACTTACTCCTGTATACACATTATGCTCTTGCACGTGTAAACACATTTAACTCTTACTCCTGTAAACACATCATACATTTACTCCTGTAAACACATTATGCTCTTGCACGTGTAAACACATTTAACTCTTACTCCTGTAAATACATCATACACTTACTCCTGTATACACATTATGCTCTTGCACGTGTAAACACATTTAACTCTTACTCCTGTAAACACATCATACACTAACTCCTGTAAACACATTATGCTCTTTGCACGTGTAAACACATTTAACTCTTACTCCTGTAAACACATCATACACTTACTCCTGTAAACACATTATGCTCTTGCACGTGTAAACACATTTAACTCTTACTCCTGTAAACACATCATACACTTACTCCTGTAAACACATTATGCTCTTGCACGTGTAAACACATTTAACTCTTACTCCTGTAAACACATCATACACTTACTCCTGTAAACACATTGTGCTCTTGCTCCTGTAAACACATCATACACTTACTCCTGTAAACACATTATGCTCTTGCACGTGTAAACACATTTAACTCTTACTCCTGTAAACACATCATACACTTACTCCTGTAAACACATTATGCTCTTGCACGTGTAAACACATTTAACTCTTACTCCTGTAAACACATCATACACTTACTCCTGTAAACACATTATGCTCTTGCACGTGTAAACACATTTAACTCTTACTCCTGTAAACACATCATACACTTACTCCTGTAAACACATTATGCTCTTGCACGTGTAAACACATTTAACTCTTACTCCTGTAAATACATCATACACTTACTCCTGTATACACATTATGCTCTTGCACGTGTAAACACATTTAACTCTTACTCCTGTAAACACATCATACACTAACTCCTGTAAACACATTATGCTCTTGCACGTGTAAACACATTTAACTCTTACTCCTGTAAACACATCATACATTTACTCCTGTAAACACATTATGCTCTTGCACGTGTAAACACATTTAACTCTTACTCCTGTAAACACATCATACACTTACTCCTGTATACACATTATGCTCTTGCACGTGTAAACACATTTAACTCTTACTCCTGTAAACACATTATACTCATATACTTCCTGATCATATCTCAAAATGAAAGTGAGGACTGAAGGGCACACACACTGACACTGTATGAGATTCTGTGACTAACATGTATGACGGAAATTACTTGATGTGGAAAGATGATGAGATTTACGGTCATTTTCCACCAAATGAAAATTAGTCAATCAATACACATTTGTTATATTTACTGAATGAGTCTTATATCATGAAGTTTGGGCAACATAATTTCTTGTTTCTGTGGCAGTAGGTCACTGATAAAATATGTTGATCATGATTATAAACCTGCACTAATAACCGACTATATTTGAAAAGAATAATGTCTATATTATAGTGCATATGTAGTACATGACAAGTGTGTGATTAGTAAACACATTCCTCTATTGTTACCGTGCAGGAACGTACTGTATTTGTCTGCAAATGAAAGCAACCAAAATATGTCAATGTTTCTTGCAGATCTACATATTTGTCCTTATATGTCCCTATCACTAACACATGTAACACACGCATAGCAACACAGATTATATTAGTGTATCTCAAGCACATGCAATGGTATAAGAACTAGAATGTACCTTTATGCTAAGGGATATGACTTGATTATTAATTCCTATTCGGCTACTCAAATGGATCTACTAATGATAATCCTGAAATATTAGAATCTATCCAATGGCATTCTTTCATTGTATTGCCAGCCACATTTGTGTTGTAGCACTCTATATTACTTTCCGACACAAGTAGTTTAAATGTTATACGCAGAAAACTATAGTTATTTTGTTTTGTATTTGCATCTCGGAGCGGTATTCAGATCAGCAACATGCTGCTTGTTTTCCGATCCGGTTCCACTTTTTCAAATAAATATTTTTAGACCGTGCATGCAGCTGTTACCATAAATAACGAATTGCAGTTTTGTCGAGTGGGTTCTTTTATGTGTGCCTAACTGATGATAAGCTGACCTTTCTAATTCAAATGTGCGATAAGCATGTGCACAGTCATGCTATTGAAAATAGTATTCAGTACTGACGTGTTAAACTGTAAACCTTTGTAGTGAAAAAGCTTAAGAAATTAAGAAATACATTACTGAAACGTATGAGAATTAATCAGCTATCGTTGTTGTGCTGTGTAAACAAGAAAGAAAATATTTAAAACTACAGGTACTAATGGGAAATGGCTGTCAACGTGATGCACAATGCATATAGTGTCGATTATTTATAGACAGCCTCCATATTGCTGGAATATTGCTGAGTGCGGCGCTAACCAATAAACAAACAACACACGAATAGTGTTATACATGTCCTCTAATTGACAGTTTGTTATATAATGGGACTTTTATAACAATCACCACCCTTCCTGTTTTTGCATGTTTCTGCAAACTCGACTATTTGTTGCATATATTCTCCAGTGATTTCCTTCACAACAGGGGAACTACTAGCATGTCTGCACTGGGAAGAGCCTGAGGAAGCGGTGACGTCAACAGTTGAGTTAAAACCAACGAAAGACAACAGTTCTGTTGAAGACGAATTCTGCAGACGAGTCATTCAGGAAAAGAAACATCTGTACTCTTTTGTCAGTGAAGTTTATGAAACAATTAACGTTAGACTGGTTGCAGTGAGATCCCCGCCTCTACATTTTACTTTCCGGCATCCGAGAAGAACACCATTTCCCGAGAGATCAGATGAATTTTTCAGACTGCTAAGAAAGTTTGTATGTAGCTGCGTGTCATTGAAGTCAGACATCAACGTAGCACTGAAATCAGATGGACAGTACACAGTGCCCTGTACCACATTCTTTCACAGTTTCAACCAGAGTGGAGAAAGATTTGATAGACGAACCAAAAGGTGAAGTATTATTGTGAGTGGATGAGTTGAGTTTACTGACCATCGGACCAGTATGCCATTTATATCAGCGTGATGTTCAATCCGCTCTGTGCACCTGAAATGTTCACCGGTTAGGTGAAACCATTGCAACATTACACGTCTATTGTGAGCGCCAGTGACGACCTAGCCACCATGCTCCTCGGGTCAATAGAATGGTTTTTCACTGCAGAAACATGTTCAAACACGTGACTGTATTTAAGTACCTAACCACGCCATGCAGTGGCTGACATGTTTGAATACTCACTATATCAAAGAATCTACATCTACTTCATATAGTTATAAATGTTACATTTAACAAGTAATACTACTTTTCAAGACAACATGTACAATTTTGCATCAAATAAGGTTGATATGAATGGCGTTTTGCACGTGTTGTTCTTATATCAATATATTTCTTATTCTGTAGTACTCACGTGGTGTACTTATATCAATATATGTCTTATTCTGTAGTACTCACGTGGTGTACTTATATCAATATATGTCTTATTCTGTAGTACTCCGGGTACTCAATCGGTACAACAACAACCGCTTCATGAAAGGTTTGCATTGATAGAGGAAGAAATATCAAGCCAGAGAGAACTCTTGACAGAGCATGATGTTGCTCATAGGGAACAAATCAAGAACATTAAAGCTACATTAATACGTGTCTTAGACTATATCGAAGGTAGCACGCCATCCGTTGAGGAGATGGCTCTTGAAGGGAGTGAAGCCAGCTGTACCGCAGTGGATGGCAGTGTAACAAAACAGGACATCGTTACTGGTCTGGATTTTAGTGCTAGAGACATGAGTTCTGGTTCTGTCTACCCAGGTGGAATGAGAAGCATCATACACATTGGAACTTTATCAGCAGACAACGACCACGAAAATGAATTCACCAAAGACACAAGTAATCAGGAGGAATTGTCGAATCTTGACAGATGTGCCAGCTCCCAACAGCATGGTGTAACATCAGACCTTGCACAATGCAATCTTAGGGCTACAAACACGGAACCAGAGCCTGAATTAGCAGACAGGCTCACTACAAATGCACAGACACATATATCATCAGTAGGGAAAGAGGATGGTTTGAAAAAGCAACCAGAAAAGGATAATTTTGCGAAAGACACTTCAGCTGAAAACAGTCCCAAGGAACCGTCAAACGTTGAACACCGTGCTAAGAGACAACCCCATGGGAGAAATTCCAGTTCTGAACTGCTTTGTCAAGGAATGGGGAGACTGGCATCTGTGAATGTACCTGATGTTACAGACTTAAAGAGTATGCTAGTCACAATGAGACGGGACAACAGGGAGACGCTGTCGAAACTGGCCAAGGGGTGTGTACAATGAGATAATAACTGTCACATAATTTGTGTATAATGTGAGAGCATTAATGTGTAAATTATCGACGTTTGTTTTCGTCGGTGACTTCTTTATTGCATGCGGGTCATAGCATATCCTGGATATCATGAACTTCAGTTTTTAATTATATCCAGGGGAAGGTTTGACACTGGCGTGACTAAGGAAGGGAGAGCTGTCACGGATTCTTTCTTGGAGAGTATGCGACAGATGACAGAATATCGGAGTATCCTTGAAAACATTCCTGGTGCAACTAGTGTTTTGGATGGAATGATGGGTGCATATGAAGAGGCAATAACCAGCGGTATGTGTCAAAACATGCTCTTATTTTAAACTTCATTTTTCAGGAAATCCTTATTTTTCTCATGTCAGTGATGTAAAGTATGTAATACATTATTCTAAGCTTATGTGTGGTATCGTGTTTATGTTTGGATCTAATATATAATTTAGTGAACTCCTGTCATTCCAGCAATAAGAATGAAATTACCTTACTGGTTAAAATTTGCAAATTACAAATGTAATATGAAGCAGTCCACGGTGATACATCCTGGTTACTGATCTCGCATAGTTTATTTGGTTACAATGAATGGGTATAGAAGCTCTTCCATAGAAAAGAGTGATTGTGTTACCCAGGCGCCTTTGACAACAGTTGGCACATCAAGTCGATGGTCATCAACGTTAGTGTGTGAGTATGGTTTACACCGCTTTTAGCAATGTTACAGCAATATCACGGCGCGGCACACAAGAATTAGGCTTCACACATTGTAACCTTATGGGGAATCGAACCCGGCCTTCGGCGTAGCGAGCGAAGGCTTTAACCACTAGGCTACGCCCCCGCCCCCTGTGGAGGTCATCAACACCTACATTTGGGATACACCATGTTTTTGAGGAATGGAGGTTTACACTTTTCATCCCGAGTTCGTCATTTTTGCCAAGTACGTCGGTCAGAATGTAGGTTATGGTTCCGGGATGACGACATACGTCATGCTGCACTCGACTGTCTGACGCAGGTGAGAATAGCATTGTCATTCCATTGTCACAGCATTGTCATAGCATTGTTACAGTATTGTCATAGCATTGTCAGCAGTTACATTGTCATAGCATTGTTACAGCATTGTCATAGCATTGTCATACAGTATTGTCATAGCATTGTCACAGCATTGTCATAGCATTGTTACAGTATTGTCATAGCATTGTCATAGCCAGCCATGTCTCAAAGATGATGTTGGTGGAATGGTTGGCTGTCGACCTCAGAATTTCGCAGAGTTTGCAACATGAGTGAGTTAGGTTTTACGCCGCACTCAGCAATATTCAAACTATATGGTCGATAAATAATCGAGTCTGGACCAGACAATCAAGTGCATGAGCATCGATCTACGGGTGGAATTTGCAATGGGCTGAGAAAGGTGTACAAGAAGAACGTTACGACGAACGATTTCAGTATGGCATTTGGTATATGGAAACCAGGATTTCGTGTCTGCATCAATGCTAACGGAACATGAAACAGATATTGTAGGTACCGAGTAGGCCGACTTCTACATTGCGGGGTGTCCCTAATATTCATCCTAGTTTATTCACTGAATATTTGTGATGAAATAGCTATTACATCTCATTGTAATACCTGATGATTTTTTAAAGTGATACTTTGCGTGGCTATTTCTCCAACAGTATTTTCTATTGTGTATCCGAACTGTTTTACATTAATTTTCACTGAGCTGCACAAGTCGTCTATGTCGTCCAATGTTCATTGCAGCAGGTGATTCTGAAGGCATTCCTAAAGCTCTAGGGTTAGACACCGTTCTTTGTCTCGACACGTCCGGCAGTATGAGGGGGGATGCACTGATAGAACTGAAGAAAACTGCCCGAGAACTCATCGATGGTATGTATACAGACGTTTTGAGGTGATGGGAATTTATCAACAGAAAACTCATCCCCGGCATCTTTAAAGCAAATGTAGTCATATATGAATACATATAAGAATCGATTATGAGATTTCATGTCTTTATGACATAGTATTTATAACAGGTAAGTGTCCAAATCGTCTAAATCTTGTATGTTTTGAAACAGGAATTGAGGACATAGCAGAAGAACACTCCATTGAGGAAAATGTGGCTCTGGTTACGTTTGGGGGCACAGCAAGAATTGCCCATCACCTGACAAATGACTATGAATCGTTGCGTGACTGTATAGGTACGTGGACGTCAATACGATATGTTAATGGGGTATGGTTTATCACATAAAATAGAACAAACGAAAACGGCAACATAATCTCAACACAGCCAAATATAATACAGCACGCAATTAAATACTTTGCACCCTGCTGTCATTTAGCGTGTCATGTAACAAGTAACACTGATAACGTTTCTCGTCATTGAGGTCATAATTTAGTATATTTACATTCAATGTGATTTTATAACCTCTACGCTTGTCCTTAGTGGCATCGCATCGTTTGCTTTACTTAAAGATGGACTGGAAGCACATGGGACAACTCCTCTTCTCCAAGGTCTCGTCGTAGCCTTGTCTTGTCTTGTCAGGGGTAGGTGAAGTGCTAGTCTCCCAATGATCAACAAGCATCCACTAAGAGCGGCATTGTACATGTTCCTGTCCGTATGTATGAATTGGTGCAAGGAATGGCATGTACGGCATCGACATGTTCCTGTCCGTATGTATGAATTGGTGCAAGGAATGGTATGTACTCCCCCAGTTTTGTTGGTGTGTTTGTTGTTTAACGCCACCAGCAGCAATATTCCAGATATACGGAGGGGGTCTGGAAATGGTGATCTAGTAATCGACATCATGGGCACCGATCTATGTGAGTGGGACACAGTGACATTTATCATCCAAAACCATGTTCCACAGGACATATTACTTGTGTGAGATCATAAGATATCTCCTAGGGGATATGGTTTTGACAGTAGATTTGTGCAAAGCCCTGACAATGCTATGAGGTCATGACCTTGATGACGTCACAATGCCATGACATCTCTGCACTGTAAGTCTAATGGTAGTACATGTACAGTGTTCAGAGATGTACATTTTCATTGAAAAGTAAAGAAGAGTGATTTTTGATGATAAATGGAATCTCACCCTCGTGTCTACTGATACCAATTATGTCAACACTCGTTGATAAAAGTAAAAAATATGTATCATATTTGTAATTTTATCATCTATGTGTCAACCAAGTCAGTGAGTCTGACCACCCGACCCCGTCAGTCGCATCCTATGACAAGCATGGGTTGTTGCAGATTAATTCTAATGCTACACTCCACATGAACGTACAAGCAGTTGTATGTACGTTCTTCATGTTAGGATCATGTATAGACCTACGAAAACTCATTAGTTTGCTTTAATCTTGTCATCGACTAACACAAGAACATACACATGAAGTATTGTTATCCGGTCTAAACGACACTGAACAACGATGTATTTAGCTTTTATGTTCTTTTAAGGCGGAATTTGCAATTTTGGCGGGATAAAAACGACTCCAAGAATAATTTTCATCACTGATGGTTTAGCTACGGTCGAAGGCGAGGTACACATGGAAGACGGAACGCGTCCATGTGAGCAGGTATACATTTCACATTTTGGTTATATGTTGTATAAATAACTAAACAGTCTTTTAGTTCAGGTGACTGAGCATGGCTCATTAGGCGCTTAAATGCATCCTACAAGACCATATCACTGCTATTATCTTTTAAAGCTAACATTTTAAGACAGAAATTGTTGAAACAATTACCATATCGTGATTACATTTATGTTTGTTCACGATAGGCCAAGCTATGTGTGATATCCTCAGTCAATGACCTAGGACATGATGGCTTCAAATGTGCTGTGGCCGGACCCATCGTGTGGATTCCGGTAGGGAATGCGGATAAGGTAAGACTTTTACTTTCTGTCATCCCTTTAAACATTGTTTAGGTTGTTGTTTTATCCCCATGGAAGACAACTGTATGAGAGATCAATGTACCCTACCTGTATTATTTTTAATAGGATACTGTACAGTCATGACTGAATTCGTCTACCGTGATAATATTCACACTGTGATGCATGTATATGCTCTTAATATTGCAGAGTTTCCTAGAATCCCTTTCGACAATTTGTAAAGGCGAATTTGTGGAAAAGACAGACATGAAAAGACTCAGTAGATACCAGCACATCAGGGTAAGTCGATGATTACGACAAGAAGGGTTGGTAATATGAATAAACAAGCAATCTGACAAGGTGTTGAAGACAATTGTTGGTTGATTAGATGAATAAGATTACACTACTCAACATAGATTAACCACCTTGCAGCAACAAACGTAGTCGATACACTCATAAACTACTGGAACTACTTCTGGAAATCGGATGTTAGGTCCGTGAGATATATTTCATCACGGGCTGACATTTTGTGTGTTCGGTTCACAGCGGCTAAGCAGCAGTGTCCTCGCCTGTGTGAGAAGTGAAGATATTGATCCCGCCGAGTTCCACCACAAACTCGATGTCATCATTGATGCCATAACTCATGATGTAACAACGGAAGAGAAGGTAACAATTTCCATCTTTCACTGCAATCTTTGTAATGTTACCGTGAAATATGGAAAACTACTTTCAAGGTAGCTGTGAAACTAATACCTGTATTTGTATTTTTCAAGGACGAGGTTGAAGCCATTGTTAGAGAACAACTCTGCAGTGTGGAGGTTGACTTAGGTGCTACAGACGACTTCAGCAACGCCATTGAATACGGCAATCTTCCCCCTCTTGGAACAAGGGTAGAACGGGGTCCTGACTGGAAGTGGGGGAATCAAGACGCTGACGGCCCGGGGACTGTCATCAACCACGGACAATCAGCAGGTGCGCATATTACTGAATGCATCTATTTTTTTACGTTTCCGCCCATTATTTAGGCGTGTTTAGTTATATGTGAATGTGAATAAGAATGTGAATGTGAAAATAACCCGAGTACATATCAGTGGAATACCGGCGCTACATGAGACAGGTAAGGGAGTTTGACATATTTTATATATATCGTTGGATTCTTTGAGGTCGTTTCAAAGAATCGGTAATAACTTCCTTACTGTAAAATCATGTAATTTACAATATATTTGTCATATTTGCAGATTCTCTATGGGTCAAGTGGGACAATGGAGGCAGAAATGTGTACAGGTACGGCGAGGAAAGTGCCTTTGATGTCCTGATAGCAGACTATCTACCGCGTGTTGTGGAGCATAGTCAAATCACAATCGGTGTCCAAGTAGAAAGAGGTATGTAGCAGGTGCACCAAGCGAGACCATTTCGATATTCGTATTTTCGACCTCCTCAATGGACTAGTTGCTAGAACACCAGACAGTGACTAGATCTATGAGTGAGTGTGTATGATTTTACTCCCTTTTTGCAATATTCCCGCAATACCACGGCGGGGGACACCTGAAATGGGCATCACACGTTGTACCCATGTGGGGAATCGAACCCGGGTCCTCAACGTGAACAACGGACCCTTTAACCACAAGGCGACCCCACCGTCCCTCGATCAATGAATAGGAATTTATGTTACTTTGCCTGGTAGTAGGCATGAAGGGGTAAAACAAAGACTTGTTAGCTTGCAGTCAGAATATGGTTCTGCCTGGGTCACTGTTTAACTGACTCATTCCTCTCTGCAATAATTTTGAATTCGACGTTAATTCCTGTTTCTCTTTTATATCGAGAAAAGCAATAATACAATAACAATACAACTGCTTCAGGGCCGCACTGGTTGGACGCCTATCAAGATCAAGATGGTGGACCCGGAAGTTTAGGCACCGTCATACGTAAGCGTGGCCACAAAGTGAAGGTAACCCCCACGCCATTAATAAATATATGGATAAATATCTGGATCCAACAAATACATGTCATGTTCAGTTTCGATATTCTGTTCTTTCATCAAACAAGGAGTGACCGGTATTCGTTTTTGTTATCTCCAGGTTCGTTGGGAAAATGGAGATACGTTTAACTACAACTATGGAGAAAACAATACATTCGAACTGAAGCTAAGGTAGGGAATCATGGGTCGGGTCATAGGGACAACAATTGGTTTCAGCTTACTCACACTGCTGTTTGTGAACCGACTAATAGATTATGTGTTCTTTTGATAACACTGACTTGTAAAATCATACTTTCAGAGACCCATTCTCATGCCAGACAGTGCAGGTTCCGGAAACGAACGGTTCTCTGTGTTCCACTGGACAATGTAAGCAGTCTTTGGTCACAGCATATAACATTTGTCATTTCTTGAGAAGCACGCTCGTTTATCAAGCGTTCATAAGCACCACACACGTGCTAATGGCGAGGGCACCTAAAGTTTGTCATGCCGGAGTAAAACTGTGAAAACCTTTCTTGGTGTAACGACTTAACCCTGCGAACTGTCATGAGAGAAAATGGGTCAGATATAAAACGCTAAGCTGTCTGTGTCATGTGTAATATGACGAGGTCATTTGGTCGTGTTTGTTGAAGTAACGACTGTAGGAATGGCATTAATGCTACTACCAAGCTCCCAAGGGGCTTGTAAACGACTTGATCCATTAAAAGCAAGGTCTTTATATGCGAATAGAAGTACTTTTGCTTAAAAGAAACACATCTTAATATCATTTTACGATTGTGTCAGTGTCAACCGTGGATTAAACTTGAGTAGGGGTGGTGGGCATGATAGGGGGTCGTGATTTGAATAACGAGAAATTGTGTAAGTCAGCTGGTCATATTAAGACATGCAAGTTTGTTTTTCTAGCACTGAATATTATTGATTAGGTCCTGAATATAGGAGAGCCAAAAATGAGAGCGGTAGTTTTAACGTCAAAATATTTCAGCAAACGGAAGGGATGAAGATAAACCGGGTGCGCAATACGTGTGGCAGAGAAGTGATGATGGGACCACATGGCACAATTACTCGGAGGAGGAAGACAGCAAGCTGAAGAAGGAGTATGAGAAACGGAAAACTGGTTCATGTCTCCTGACAAGAAATGGTGAAAGGTATTCAACAAGTAAACACACATGGAATCTATAATCACCGATTTATAATACAAACGAAACCCAATACACAACATGTTTTATTATGCATCAGGAAAATGCATAATGTAAGTTAAGTACAATACGTTTCTCGGTAAAACCTACTGGGAAATATATTTCCACCAATAGCTCTAAGTGTCATGAAGATCAATCCTGTTTTATTATGTTCTTGAGCAACATGCCATTACCCCATCATCTTTGTGTCCATGTTCCTTAAAGCTTCAGAGTTTCCTTCAAAACAAACACCGAGAGGGCAGTGACCAACAAGACCACAGCACATATCAGAAAACGATATGCGGGTAAGATTTTTATCATCCTGAATCCTCCCGTTATAGTGCAAAGTACACATTGTATGCGTTATAAAACATAATAATTCATAAATAACTAGCAGTAGCAACAGCAGGTTTTTATTTTCAAATAATACTTTGTAATGTAGATTCCTAAAGTTATACTTTTGATCACTTTGGACTTTCATTTCATATATATTCGATGTGACTATAATACTGTTCAAAGCAGCCCTATACCCGATCACTTATTCCTAATGTGTTCTTCATTTCAGACAAATGAATCATATAACAGAACATGCACGATCCGAACATCTGATATGAAGTGCCCAAAGTCTTGGGGAAATTCCCCAGAGGCATCATTTTGACATTAGATTGTGCTGCAGTAGTATAATGAAAATGTGAACATAAGTAGAGAAGTATTTATGATGGGAAGAGGTTAAGTGGAGTGGGGCGTCTGTCAAGACATCGATCAGTATCGTTTGCTCTGCCTTTCGTTATGTTGATTCAAGTCAGCAGTTGCAATTCCATAATAATAGCATCGTAATATAATTACCGGAAATCACAATTCCTCTTTTAAAAATCACTCAAATAACGTTACGGTATATATCCACACGCATCAGAAACGCGTGAAAGTCCGGATAAGCTGTTTTCTTTAATCCGCGATTGTCTTAAGAGGCGATGCTGATCAGGCTCGTTGATATATTAAGTGGGTAGATCTGCTGATGACAGCCAGTGGATTGTACAGTCCACACTCGGGTGTTTCACACATCACCGTCACATAGAAGGAATATATGTAGCTGAGTACGGCACTGAACGTTAATCAAACTTGCGACCAAGTGTAAATGTTGTCTATATGACCTGAAACGTTTCTGTTTGAGGTCTATGCTTGATATGTTTTCAATAAAATTCTCCTTGTGAGTTCAAGAAATTGTTTCCTGGATTGGGGAAAAAACAAAATTGTAAATATTACTCACTGAATGACATTTGACATGGAAGTGAGAATTGGGAGGTTGGTGTACCCTACAGTTATAAAATTAGAGATTGCAAAACCTTATGGATGATCAACTTCTTAACAATGACGACGTTTCGTTATAGATTCTTATACAGTTTTCAAGCATGTTTTCAAGCATTCTCCAAAACGGTATAAGAATGTCGCGATTGTTAACATAAAGAAGTTGATCATCCATAAGTAATAAAGATGCTACTTTATGGTTCCGACGAATGTTTGTGGTTTTATATCAGTTTCCGCTTCTCTGTACGCTACAATATGAAGATTGATGCTCATTAGTGTGGTTTACACAATGACAATAAAATATATATTGCCCTTTATTGTGCTGTGGTTTGTGTATGTTCGCTACAGGCATTCCAACTCCATTATAGTTTTATGTCGTTACTTTCAATTGGCGTCACATGTGAACTCATTATGAATGCTATCGAAGTGATTACAATAAGTGGAATTAATGAAATATTTGAGACACATGAATTCTCAAAAGCCAAAGGATCTGATTGATTAAACATAATTAATTCGAACAAAAATCAACAGCTCAACATTGGACACTAAGTAACACAATATCCCCAGGGGATGTCTCCCTGTACATACACATCTAAGTTGGTCTTGGGGGCAAGGGATAGCTTAGGGGTTAAAGCGTTAGCTTGTCACGCTCAAGACTCATGTTCGAATCTCGCACACCTCGTTTTCTTTTCTGTGATAATGTCCCTAGAACCTCCGTCGATAATATCCGTGTTTATTCATATGCAAAAAGAACCCAAGGATGATGACAAATGTACAAATACAGTCAGTATACAAATATATGTTCAGAACATGAACAGGGTCAGTGTGTATACAACTGCTGTTCATTTCACCACGTTTACAAAGACAGCACTGTACAATTGGATGTACGTACCCAATCAGTATACAGCAACTGTCCATCAGACCATGTACGCATCCAATCAGTACACATCTACTGCACATAAGACCATGTACGTACCCAATCAGTATACAGCTATTGTACCTCAGACCATGTACGTACCCAATCAGTACACATCTACTGTACATAAGACCATGTAGGTATCCAATCAGTATACAGCTATTGTACCTCAGACCATGTACGTACCCAATCAGTATACAGCTACTGTCCATCAGACCATGTACGCATCCAATCAGTACACAGCTACTGTACATCAGACAATGTGCGTACCCAATCAGTACACAGCTACTGTACATAAGACCATGTACGTACCCAATCAGTATACATCTACTGTCCATCAGACCATGTACGCATCCAATCAGTACACAGCTACTGTACCTCAGACCATGTAGGTAACCAATCAGTACACAGCTACTGTACATCAGACCATGTACGTACCCAATCAGTATACAGCTACTGTACATCAGACCATGTACGTACCCAATCAGTATACAGCTACTGTCCATCAGACCATGTACGCATCCAATCAGTACACATCTACTGTACATCAGACCATGTAGGTATCCAATCAGTATACAGCTATTGTACCTCACACCCTGCACGTATCCAATCAGTACACAGCTACTGTACCTCAGACCATGTAGGTATCCAATCAGTATACAGCTATTGTACCTCAGACCCTGCACGTATCCAATCAGTACACAGCTACTGTACCTCAGACCATGTAGGTACCCAATCAGTACACATCGACTGTACATAAGACCATGTACGTACCCAATCAGTATACAGCTACTGTCCATCAGACCATGTACGCATCCAATCAGTACACATCTACTGTACATAAGACCATGTACGTACCCAATCTGTATACAGCTACTGTACATCAGACCATGTTCGTACCCAATCAGTATACAGCTACTGTCCATCAGACCATGTACGTACCCAATCAGTATACATCTACTATTCCCCAGACCATGTACGTACTCAATCAGTACACAGCTACAGTACATCAGACCATGTACGTATGTTATCAGTATACAGCTACTGTACACCAGACCATGTAGGTATCCAGTCGGTACACAGCTAGAGTAAAATTCCGGGTATGTACGTATCCAGTCTGCATACAGCAACTGTGTCACCTCATGTACAGTTTAACAGTATAGAGCTACTGTTTAGTTCACGATATGGACGTACTCAGTATGAATACAGCCACTACTGTACATAATCCTTGTCCGCCCACATCCATCCCACGTCACGATATGGACGTACTCAGTATGAATACAGCCACTACTGTACATAATCCTTGTCCGCCCACATCCATCCCACGTCACGATATGGACGTACTCAGTATGAATACAGCCACTACTGTACATAATCCTTGTCCGCCCACATCCATCCCACGTCACGATATGGACGTACTCAGTATGAATACAGCCACTACTGTACATATTCCTTGTCCGCCCACATCCATCCCACGTCACGATGTGGACGTACTCAGTATGAATACAGCCACTACTGTACATAATCCTTGTCCGCCCACATCCATCCCACGTCACGATATGGACGTACTCAGTATGAATACAGCCACTACTGTACATATTCCTCGTCCGCCCACATCCATCCCACGTCACGATATGGACGTATTCAGTATGAATACAGCCACTACTGTACATATTCCTTGTCCGCCCACATCCATCCCACGTCTTCTACAGCTGATGTTTGGGAGATGAGCTGGTCCAGGTCCTTGGTACTCACAGCTGCACAGAAATGTAAATCATGAAATAAAAACAGTTATCAGGGAATAGAAACCATTCTATGAGCTATTTGTCTAATACTTCTTCCATGGAATAAAACTGCTCACCGAGTCTTTGAACATCATATCTTCTCCCATCGTTGGATGACTTCTGTGACATGGGTTCTTTGAATGTGATACGAAAGCTGAAAATGAAAATTACACTACAGATGTATATTAGCTCATTAACTGTGTTATTCACAAAAAGGTATGCACACATTTACATGATGCCTAAAGGTGAGTTTACGAAATGGTTGAGCATGTGGGTTAGTACTAACAATTATTGAATACATCTTTACAACATCCTTTACAGTGTGTAATGTGCAGTGACCACATATTTACCTCTGATCCCCTTTCTGAAGAACGCAAGTCCTGGCACTTGTCCGGCTGTAATCCCTCTCCAATTTTTCTATCTGCTTATGTGTGTACAGTCTCCAGACGCCACTATCGTCTCTCCATTGCCAGACTATGTGTGGTCTGTCCTCTGTCTGCAGGGTTCCCTTGACTTCTTCATCTATAAAAAACACTTGTTTTGAAGACCCAAATATCACTATAAAACACTCAGTTCACATGATCAAATATTCACAACTCACCTGGGACTCTAGAAGGAGATGCTGTTTCTTCCAAGGACGCTGCTATAACAGCAGATAATTCGTCTTCTTCAGAACTGAAAAGAATGATAACATGTAAGGGATAAGAAGAGAACAGAGACAATGATCTGAGCTTAATCTATTAGTTGCACCTCCTTGTGTGGCTACTGTGATAACTTCAAGGTGAATGACGCATATTTTCGTGAACGCATGTCATCACTAAATATATGTCATCCAATGATCTGATTTTCATCACTTATCACTCATTTAGCCTTTTCAGCCCTTTGAAATCTGTTACGGGAAATAATCGACAAAGGTTGGTGTTGACATGTTAGATTATAGACGCTAAAACAAGTATTTATGCTGAGTCTTACCTGATTTCGAGATCAAATTCCCCATGGGATCCAAAATTGTAGGAGTTGATGTGGCCGTTGTCCCATCTCACCTGAAAGTGTATAAGTACATAATTGTCGAATCCTGGAAAGTTTTCTTTCAGTATACGATATTATCATTTGGGGGGGTTTTGAGAGAGTTATACGAACCCATGTTTAAATGTGTGAGATAATTCGAAAACATTGTATCATTAATAAATGTTGTATTTTACTTTCACTCTCCCATCCTTCCGTTTTCGTATCACCATCCCACGGCCGCCAGGACCACCATCTTGGTTTCCATATGACCAGTCAGTTCCTGGAAATAGGATACAATGTATAACAGTGGCTGTCAGCTGTACATCACCGAGGACTCCTCCATCATTTGTAAATGGCTGAATCCGGGCGACTTATGACACTGAGAATACTCCACCAATATCAAGGCATTAATACTGTCTGTACATTATCGGCCGTGTGTTTAACGTCTTATGTTGCGGCCAGTTCTGCATCAGGAGTATTTTCGACAAATCCAAAAAGTATTATAACATACTAAGACATGAACAACGGAAGTCATATATGACATACCCCTTTTGACCTTGACACCAATCTCAATCAGCTCATTTGCGGCCAGGCGTCGTGACTGGTCGACTAGAAGAACATCGAACTGTTCTTCATACCCATATCTGTACCTGCAGTTGCTGTCGTACAGATCCCAACGTACCCACAAAAACTCTGACAAAAAGTAAATAATACACCATTACTTCTTCTGGAATAGTCTCATTGTTGGAATTTGCGTTTTGTCAGTGGTGTATGATAGATGATGTACCTGACCAGGCTGACTTTATACAAACATATGAATCGTTATAAATCGTTATATGATCTGAATCGTTATAAACTACAAAGTATAACAACATTACTATATATACTTGTTCATGAACGTTATTGTCCTACAAAACGCTCAACAGCGACAGAAATCCTACTAAACTACTGAAAACAGATTCAATCATGTGTTTATGAATCACTATCAAATAATGATGATGCCAGATATTGGGAAAGAGGTGAGCGTATCTTGCCCCAAGTAATAAATGTTTCTCACGATGATCATTTGCATGATTGACAACGGTTCCAGGCCCTTCCACATCCTGGTCTCCATACTTCCAGTCCGGTCCTCGTATCACCCTGGACCCAAGTGGAGGTAACCCCTCTCGTTCGAGGACATTGTCATAATCGCTGGGACCATCATCTGGTAGTATGCCATCTTTCTTTTCTATCTTTTCCGTCACTGCTTTGATTACGAAAACCTAAAACAACGTACATCTAAAAATTATGCACAATGGCATCAACTCTTCACTTGTTTCATTCCTGACAAACACTTTCAAAATAGAGTCTCTTTCAGAAGGGATTCTTTGCATTTATATTTTGTTTAACGCCACCCACGACACCGTCCAGCTATATGACGGTGGCTTGTAAGTAATCTAGTCAGTACAAGATAATGCAGTGATTGACATCATGAACATCGATCTTGACATTTTAAATGCAAAGATATGCACCAACTGTGTCAGCAAACATGTCCACCCGTTCCCGCTAGTCACCTCTCACGAATACAAGTTCAAACAGGGTTTTGCTAAAAGACACTTATCAAATATCTAATAGATAGTTGTTACACTCACCTGTGCAATTGGAAATAAATGTGCAATATACCACGCCTTTCGAACCTGGTGTGTATCGGCTACATTCAGATATAATATGAAAACAGTTACAATTCACACATTGATGACAAGTGATGGAAGGTGAAGGACAACGTATATATTCGAATAATGGTTTCCCAACTTGATGTTTGAGGTATGATGTCACCTTTTCTTCGTGAGTCATGTCACCCATGAAGGCTTCAGCTACTGCTTCGATGTTGCGTTCTGTTCTTTCTCTGTCTTTAGAAAAGCTCTTCTCCAAGCATAAGTAGATTTTTGCGATCGTATCCTATAACAGAGTTAAGTGTTGATTAATAGAGAGTAGTAATGTACTTTGAAAAGCGAAGTTAAATATATTTGGCCTATCCTCAATAATAGTGTAAATGTTCAACACCTAACAAAGTTGCGGTGCAATTTGACATATAACCATTTATATAAACAACAGATTTTTGTCGAGATAATGTTTACGAATTGGACTGTCTCACTAGAAGGACGCAACATCTATCTATTCAACGGTAAAAGCTATTATATAGTATATTTACCTGTAACCTGTAACGGCTACACAGACTGTGAATGTCCTTCCCTTCGACCAATTCTTGGTTTCCCAGTTTCGCCAACGAGGACAGAAACGTCTGAAAATGATACATTTATTAAATATACAAATAACAACATTCGTTACTTGTGTTTAATGTCCTTATAACATATTTATTTGCATAATGTATGTAACAAAATGTTATACAGATTATCAATAATAGTTCAATACCGTATCAGCGTTTCCCACTGGCACCCATATCAGTGGATCCGTGTCACTCTTCTCTCGTGCCAACATGGTTGTTAGACGGATAATCTGGACCTTCAACTAGTAACACAGGTGTCCGGGATTTATATTGGTAGAAATACAATTAAAACAATTCTCATTTTTATGTTTCATTTTAATAATTGTTGTACACTTATACAAATTACTCTATATTTATTCAAACACCATATCAGGGTTAAGATTACAAACACATGTACATACATTATGTAACAGGTATATAGCGAGGTTATGTGTAATTTCTATGACCCTTCCAGTCAACTATTGCATCTGTCCTTTGATAGATGATATGTGAAAGAATAACAAAGCATACATTTGAATCATTGATAACAGAGTCTGGTCCATCGGGGTGATCTTCACTGGTTGCAAAACCATCCGTGAAGAAAATAATCCTTGGCTTGACTTTGTGAATTCCGCCAATACGGAGAATACCAGCTGTGGGACACAATCAGAATAAAGTGTAACAACATGTAGTGCAGCGTTAAACTGGTTATTACTTTTCACCAGGTAAATAAACTGTATCAGCAGGTACTTCAGCGCTAAACAGGTCATTACTTTTCACCAGGTAAATAAACTGTAACAGCAGGTACCTCAGCACTAAACAGGTCATTACTTCTCATCAGGTAAATAAACTGTAACAGCAGGTACCTCAGCACTAAACAGGTCATTACTTTTCACCAGGTAAATAAACTGTAACAGCAGGTACCTCAGCACTAAACAGGTCATTACTTCTCATCAGGTAAATAAACTGTAACAGCAGGTACCTCAGCACTAAACAGGTCATTACTTCTCATCAGGTAAATAAACTGTAACAGCAGGTACCTCAGCACTAAACAGGTCATTACTTCTCATCAGGTAAATAAACTGTAAGAGCAGGTACTACAACGCTAAACTGGTCATTACCTCTTATCAGGTAAATAAACTGTAAAAGCAGGTACTACAACGCTAAAGTAATCATTACTTCTAATCAGGTAAATTATTATAACAACAGGTATGTCAACGCTAAACTGGTCATTACTTCTTATCAGGTAAATATACTGTAACATCAGCTACTACAAGCGAGTCTAGTAATTCCGCGCGTCCGGTAATTCTGCGCAGCTGCAATAGCGTACTTCCGTATCGAAGGTAAACATCGTCTGCTACCACATTTACGCTTGAAATCGGGACATTTCTACATGAGGCTGGCTTTTAATCACCAAAAGTATGTAAATAACAGTAATTGACAGATAAATTGACAATTTTATGAAAATTCGTTTTCTTCAGACTTTTAGACCTTTTTCTTCATTATTCATAATTGGAGAGACTGGGCAAGCTTGTGGCCGCCCGGAGATTTGTACGAGGCAATGCTTACCTCTGTTCTTGATTGATGCCACGGAAACAACAATAGCTTCGAATATGGGACTCGCCCCTCGCAGAACCAAGTCATCTACAAAGCAAAATATGTTCAAAATGACGAAACTGTATTGATTCACAGCTGGACATTGGAAAACAATGAAACAAAAACCTGTCAACAGAGAATTCATTAGCATGTTGAATTCAGACCACAGGCACCACAAACGTGACTGTTACAGCATTCATCCCTTAACTACCGGTCTACCTATTGCGTCCCTGACCCTTCCATAGTCATTTGTGATATCCTGCATCACCGTGACATCCCCGCCCATGGCCACCAAGCCGATGTTCTCCTCCAGACCCTGCTGTTCAGCCATTGTCTCTATGCCTGCAACACAGAGTAAGTCAGATGAGAATCTGTATAGCAAAACATCCCTTTTGTCACAATCAGGTCCTGTTTGATTTGTCTGTTAGTCATAATGAATATCAGTCAGTCTATTACTCGCAACGAGATCCCCTTTGTTATAACACTGCATTTAGTAGTCAGAATGAGGTTTCTGTTTGGTATGACATTGAACCTAGCAGTCACAATGAGATTTCTGTTTGTCATAACATTGCATCTAGTAGTCAGAATGAGATTTCTGTTGTTATAACATTGCACCTAGTAGTGAGAATGAGATTTATGTTTGTTATAACTTTGTACCTAGTAGTCAGAATGAGATTTCTGTTGTTATAACATTGCACCTTGTAGTCACAGTGAGATTTGTTTGTTATAACTTTGCACCTAGTAGTGAGAATGAGATTTCTGTTGTTAGAACATTGCACCTAGTAGTCACAGTGAGATTTCTGTTTGCTATAACTTTGCACCTAGTAGTGAGAATGAGATTTCTGTTGTTATAACATTGCACCTAGTGGTCACAGTGAAATTTCTGTTTGTTTTAACTTTGCACCTAGTAGTGAGAATGAGATTTCTGTTGCTATAATAGCATTGCACCTAGTAGTCAAAATGAGATTTCTGTTTGTTATAACATTGCACATAGTAGTCAGAATGAGGCTTCTGATTGTTTCTGTTCTGGTCAGAACATCATGAAAGCTATTAGTCAGAATTAAGTCCTGCTTGGTGTATTCAATCTGTAAGTAACTTTGAGGTCGAATCTAGTAGAACAATCAATCTAATCAAGATAGTGTGAGGAGTTGGTGTCTGTTAAATACCTTTAGATGCACGTACATACTATTGTGCAATTTATGACATAGATGCTGTAGAATTGAAGTGTGTCCGTACCATCGATAAACCTGTTGACCGTCTGCTTCATTTCTCTCAGGCCTTTTTCTCCAATACTTTCGGAAACATCGACACACAGCACGGTGACGGCTGAATTAGTTCTTGGAGGTGTGGGATGGGCTTTGAGTAAAATGAATAAAGTGTTACAAATGTTCGTCGATCAAGGGAACCACGCCATAGATGATATAAACGCAATTAACCATATCCTACTCTGATAAATAGGATGAAAACGTCAATGATACCGCTATGTTAACTTGCGTGATATCCAAATACTGCAAATATATATACTATGAAATGACACAATAATAAGGAGCGCAAATCGCAATATATTATTTTAGACACAACAAAGGAGATCATGAATATATACTACTCACACTTTGCTAAGGATCACAGAAATTAACAACTTTAATTAAACGTAGATTTATAATTTGAAATTGTATCCATTTAAAACTGGGAAAATAAAAATATCGTAACCCCTCTTTAGGCAAAAAGTCACTTTATTCTAACCTTATGCACTGTATACACGAGTAACCATAAAAATGGTTTTCGTGGCACCAATCAACCATTTTGCAAATCATGGAACGAGTCATTGACAAGAACACA
Organism: Haliotis rubra; assembly: GCF_003918875.1. NCBI lineage: Eukaryota > Metazoa > Mollusca > Gastropoda > Lepetellida > Haliotidae > Haliotis > Haliotis rubra. The sequence goes on along the minus strand of NW_025766747.1, from coordinate 1,144,330 downwards.
ACACCTGTCAATAGCAGGTATGGGATCCACAAGATGAAATGGCATACTGAAACCTAGGATCCATGCTTACAATAAGCTTAGATATTTAAACCAAATTAGACCCCACATCATAGATTTGATCCTTAGCAAAGGGTGAATCAGTACATATATACTCAGCAGCAAGAAAAACGTCAGTATGAATTCAAAATTAGATAGGCACTGTAATCAAATCATTACAGAAATGGACATAATAAGCAGATCAAAAACATCTTTTGTGTACAATATCCTGACACATCAATGAATGACTCAGCACAATTTCAAGTCATTACGTGAACGTTTGCAGCCCATTGAGACCCTTGACTTCAGTATCTAGTGTGACCACCACGAGCGGCAATAACTGCAGCACAGCGTGTATGCATGGAGTGCACCAATCCATTGATGAAGGCCATTGGCACCTGGAACCACACTCTGAGAAAGGCCTGGCACAATAAATCGGGTGTGTTCGGCCTTGGTATGACATTATTCAGTCTCCTCTGAATTTCATCCCAAAGATGTTCAATTGGGTTTAAATCAGGACTAAGGGCTGACCACTGCATAATGTTGACACCGTTCTGCTGAAGGAAGTCCCGTGTAGCTCTGGGGCGTGGGCCCGGGCGTTATCATACTGGAAAATGTTGTTCCAGTGACTTGCGAAATGTGGTATGACGTGGGGTCTGAGAGCTTGGTCGATGTAGCGCACCGCTGTGATGCCGCCTCCTCTCCCTGGACCAAGGTTCTGTAACACCACAGGGCCCACTCTCTGGTTCAGGCCTATTCCACCCCATACCATGATGCTTGCACCTCCCCATGAGACTCAGTTGATACGCAGTACCGACTCTCATCCGTGAACAGAACAGTTCTCCACTGCCTGTATCACCAGTTTTGGTGTTGTAGGGCAAACTTTAGACGTTCACGCCGATGACGAGGGGTGAGGATAGGTCCACGGTAAGGTCCACGGCAATGGAGGCTCCAGCTGTTAAGACGTCGGCGTACTGTATCAGTACTGACTGGTCTTCCGTGTGTTCCCACTGTCTGGCATGCTGTTTCGGATGCCTGCATGAAGGGATTCTGTACATGCTGTCGCACAACATGGCGGTCTTGTCGTCTTGTGGTCACCCTTGGTCTGCCAGTACGGGAGGCGATCATTTGAGGTGTCGGTGGCCCGGAAACGTTGCTGCAGCCTGTAGATGGTCCGAACGGTGACCTGGAAGTGATTGGCAACGGCTTGTGCAGTGTGGCCAGCTTCAAGTCTTCCTAGCGCCTGGTTCCTCTGAGCTGTCGTGAGTCGCGGCATCCTGCTGGCGTTGTAATGTTCAACCAGGTTTTGGGGTGCATTTTATAGGGCTGGTCTTGTGAACAGCACGTGCAGCATGGAGAACACCGTACCATCTCCGAGATCATGTTGCGTTTCTGAGACCATTTCCTGGGTTCCATTCTGAGTTTGGGAAGGAATGTCTTTGCTCAGGTAAAGTTGAAGATGTTGTCAAAAATATACAATCAAAACATTAAATGAGTTTACAGTTATCCGTTTCTGCGAAGGAAAATTCCAAACTGACGTTTCTTTTGCTGCTTAGTATATATATATCTACAACCACACAAATATATATGAATGAAGAAATGCATACCAGCTTCCAGGGCCAGTGCAGTTGCCTCTGTCAACCTTTTCCATCCGTCGAGATTTATGGTCAGAGCTGTTAGCAGTTGTTGGGCTTCATAATAGTTCTCTAAACAATAAGAACCTCACACATGCTTAAAAGGTGAACATTAACTCCTCAGAGGTATTCTTCAAACAACTGTATCATTGTGTCCAGATGTGTAAAATATCATATATTATTATATAAATTATACAAGTCCATGTAAACAGTCATTAATGTACTTTACTGAAACCGGGCACAGGTTACACTGTAACGCAGTAAAATAAAACTATGAGAGAATGTGACGTTCTTACTGCTTATTATTTCGCTTGGTGACATTTGCTGGATATTCTCCGAACTGAAACAACAAGGTTTGACAATCAATACAATTTCCCTCAGTGCGGCACCTAATGTCTAGCAAACACTAGCTGTATCTAAGTATGTCATACAGCTGTATCTAAGTATGTCATACAGAGAGCCGGAAGGTCAACGTTAATCCCAGGAAAATCCCAGCCAGGAAAATCCCAGTTATAAAATACATGATCAAGGAAGTTATCTTGCATGAAAATAGTTGATGTTTATACACTATTTACATTAATGAAAGGCAATAATCAATATTCGGTTAATTAGGGCTCCTTGCCTCTGGGCAGGAGACCTATTGTAATCGTTCGGATTATTATTATTATTTATTATTCCGCCGATTTTTGTACCAAACATAACTCCTAAGCCAATGCTCCGAATCACTTACAAAAAATCACACAGATGCGCACCGAGGTGTAGATATTCCCCCTTAAAAATCTCTAGGCTCTTGGCCCAATAGCAAAAGGGTGATAATTCAAAATTAATTCCAAACTTTTAACGTTTGACAGCAAATATTTCAAGAACTAATTGTTCCAACACTTCCAAATTTCTTGCACAGATGCACAATCGAATACCCAACAATTTTGCCTGGACAGGTCAAGTCGCTAAAACGTACCGTTTGGCAGTTATTTTTGTTTTCAGTTTTTCTGAGTAGTTTGCTCCCAAAATGTGCAAATTCTGCCATTCTGCCAGTATGGTAGATGATGTCCTGGTGATTCCAGAACACTAATTGTTTTGAACGTAGACCCAAGAACAACTGAGATACAGCCTTTTAAAGAGGGAACTATTTCTTCTCCGGAACTTCTTAAAAAAGTACATGACCCCCGTGACCCCGGCTGTATTTGGAAGATCCGCTCACCTGTTGAAACATGTGTTCTGGCTCCGTTTTGGACGATGATATCTAGCCCTCAGATACAATAGATAGAAAGTAAAGCCAAGGAGACCTCATCGTTGCCCGCAACTATATTTCACATTATGATCAGATGGTATATTTTGTGAGTTTATCAAAAGTACATGTAAATACTTTGAAACATTTGCGAGAAAGCAGTATCCGGCGGAGAGCATATGTTAACATCTAGGTTTCTCATGACGTACTAAATACCTCAGCCATGATGTATGTGTCTCCAATGTATCATCAAGGCCTGTCGTTGGTACAATGTTTTGATCCACGTCACGAGAACCAGGCATTTCTTCTAACCCGTTGTCGTTACCTCCCTCAGCTCTGTTGTCTCGATAGCTGCGGATATAAATCAGATATTCAAATCATTCACTTTTGTTGAACGAGAATTTGTGAAGTTTAACCCATTAATGGTAAACCTGCTTCAAGGAACAGGTTCTGATGTAATAGCAATCATCTGAACACATCACATTTTTTCTATTAAACATCTCATACTGTTCGTCATTTTTATACCTACCTATCTGTAGTTTCAGGAACTGGTGACTCCCGCTGATCGTTAACACTGGTGCCCCCGGACCTGGCAGGGTCTCCCTTCGGTGGTGCTCCTGCATCTGTTTCAGGAACGTGTCCTTGGACATTAGAAACCCCTTCAGTGGACACCGGTGTTGCGTCACGTTTATCGGCTTCAAGGACGTGTCCATGTACACTGGCAACCCCTTCAGTGGACAACGGTGTTGCGTCACGTTCATCGGCTTCAAGGACGTGTCCATGTACACTGGCAACCCCTTCAGTGGACACTTGTATTGCGTCACGTTCATCGGCTTCAAGGACGTGTCCATGTACACTGGCAACCCCTTCAGTGGACACTTGTATTGCGTCACGTTCATCTGGTTCTGAACGTACAGCCAGTGCAATGTTCCGGACCTCTCCTTCCATATAAGTTTGATTTGTCTGAATCAGAGTGCGGACAAGGTTTTCCATGTTTCTAAGTTCGCAAGACATTCGTTCTTGAAGTCGGTCTTCAATCCTTTGTAGCTCTAGCTGTGTGTCTGTGGAAATAGATGCATGTTTTGAGACAAGAATGGGAAACATTCCGTTACGGGTGACTGAAAGCAGAACATGAAACTATAGATTATGTACCTGATGACAATTATTTACATTACACTGAGAGCGTGCAACCGGACATACCTGATAACGTTGACGTTCTGCCGCCGTTGTCATAGCCGCTCTTTTCTTCAAGCCTGAATCATGGACAGGGATGTGATTAACAGTAACTATAACTGTTTGAAACATTATCATGCTTGTCTCATATTTTGATTTGAATATACACACGAAGCAGTTGAGTTCTGACGCCCCATAGGTAAAAACAGATAACTCATTTAATCAATATGTTTACTGTTTTGAGCGCTATTGTGAATTTGACCATAACATTACATTTCATTGTTAGTCTGTTTTCATATGCCGATTAAGACAACATACAATTCTAGCGACACAGCATAGTTCCTGTGTGTGGAGGGTGTATTGATGAGATGTTGAAAGGACGCCAATATGTTTCGCTTGAATCCATCCATCTTTTCCTCAGAATACTGTCTGTGTTGACATGCGAATATCAAACCTCTTTCAATATGAGTCAGTTCAGTGTCATGTTCCTTCCACAACCTATCTGTAAAATGATGCAGGTGGGTAAAGGTGTCACTCCCTAAAAGTCGAAAAACATCACTTTCATCGGTTTGTTGAGTGTCCGGTGCACAGACATGAAGCTTCCATCGTGTAGTATGTGTGACAGAACGGTTCTTGCTCCCGCCATCCGCCCAGTCACAGCGGATAAAGGCCACGGCGGGGCATCTCTCTAAAACAAGGAATGCTGTATAAGCAGCTGTACGATACTTTGTATCTATTGCATATGTTTTGTTTGATTCAACATGAATGTGCCAAGCTCATTTCTGGTGCCCCCCGACGTGATATTGCTGGAATTGCTAAAAGCGGCTTAAAACCAAACTCACTCACTTCAGCATCCACATCCAGTAACGACTTTGGAGTATATTTGTTGTTCTTGACATATACTGATTCCATAGTGAATATAAACGTCTTTTATAAACTAACTGAAATACTATTTAAGTTATTGTATGTTGGTGTTGGTCACAGTGTTATATTTATTCTATTCATGAGGGTCGGGAGTTGTCTCCTGACATGCCCTTCCCCCACTTCCTGTCGTGAGAAAAAAGTCTACCTATCCAGCCCACCATTACCTGAACGGTTATGCCCATCTTCCAGGAACTTCCATAAGTGCCTGGTTATAGTTATGTCACAGCACCCCTCCATGTGTACAGATGGGGATCCAGAGGAACCTGACATTAATTCCGGAGTTCCCTCTTCAGTCGTTACACATCATCCCCGCACTGTGTCATGTGTGCGACTTTTAGGTCTAAATGAAAAACACTTTCTTTGATAGAGTAAATCACCTGAATCACTTGAATCATTTCCAGAGAAAAAATCCCTTAATACTGACATACCTAAAATATATCAACAGTACAAGATCATGCATTAACATAAGTTACATTTGAAATAATTCTTTATATAAGTTATGCCAGAACGCATGTACTATCAAGTATTATGTTGTTTGGTATTAGTTGGTGGTTTGTAGACAGCCCAAAGATGCTGTCGGTGTATATATTCTGCTGCTCAATGAAACCTGTCCACCCGACTCCCATCTGGAATGTGTTCAGTACGTGAACCAACTCCGTGCATTAACACCCACGGGATATATATTACATCAGAGCACTTACTGAAATGGTGGAGAGCTAGCCGAACAGTCAACACTGAAGTATCACATCAACGCTCAAATATCAACTTTGAAACTGTTATTCTAGTTATCAGTTCAGTCATGTTGGGAACTGATAACCCAACACCTCCAGCACACATGCATGGCTGCTGTTACAGCGATAGTTTTTAACTGTACATACAACTACATACACAGACCGACCTTCAATGCAGATAGCACGCATCATAAACCAGTACGTTATATGTCCACATGAATAGTGTCCGACATGATTACATCCCATACCACCATACATCAGGGGCGGACCCAGTTGTTGTTGTTGTTGGTGGTGATGATGATGATGATGATGTGTCTGTGCATGCACCAACCCCCCGCCCCCTTCTTCCCGAAAACATTTCCCTGAGGACCATTTCCTCCTAACCTTTCTACTTCATGATTGATGTGCAACCCCCATGTCCAAAATCCTGGATCTGTCCCTGTATATAAGACTAAATGTCATTTGTACTGGGCTTCTCTGTAAAATGCATAGTACTAAGTTCCCTATCAAAGAAAATACAAATCTTTGTAACTAATTGTACATTGGCTTCAGAAACAAGACTTTGCATGTAGAAAGCTGACTAATATATTTCTTCATGTCCCAAAAGACAATGAGTCAGAGATCAAGGCACTATTAATTTCTCTTAAGCACGTTTCAATTTGACTTACCTGGAAAAGTCGAAACGTATGTATGGATGAAGGGACGCAACTCTCCCAATATTACACAAATGTACGAGAGGACTCAGCTATCACTGCTCATGTGCTCCCATTGTGGTGTATTACAGCACGTATTGTGTCTCTCGCTGTCGATAGGTCAGCTCGACTCTTTTCACCGATCTGTTCACGAAACGATATCAGTGACACTTCGACGTATTTTGGAGAAAGAAATAGGTCAAAGCATACCGTGCGTTGTTGATTTCTCGATCACGTGTTTCTGGCACTTCGCCAACTCACTCTCAAGGGACAGATATTTATAGGTGGGGATTTCCCGTTAGTGGTGGATGATATCCTCCTGATTGCTACATTACTTCGCTGTAGGAATTACAACCTTCACCTTAAAAACTGTGAGTAGATATTGCTTTTAAACCTCTACTTGGAATAATACGAATAATATGAAACTATTACAAAGTGTGTTCGGACATGATAGGGCCAGAGTCATATCCTACTTGTAATAGCACAATGGTCCTATTCACAATATTCAAAGTATAAAGAAGGTTCATGACCTACAGATGGCCATGACCAATTCGTAAATGAAACTATAGGAAATTATCCACGAAGAAATGTATTAATACCACTTACCCAGGACGTGATTTGTAGAAAGACGTATCTATGACGGTCTTGTGTGTGCTTGGCTAGTGCAAGGGAGGTAACCGACTCTTTATTCGTCAACAAGTATGCGTATATCACTGTCGAGATTCGTAGCCATTGCGAAAACATTCATTTTGTTATTCTGAATATCTAGTCTCACTATGTAATACGTTCCACAGAGAGGCCAAACTATAACTATCATATATTTATCAATGACTGGAGACATTTTGCATGCGCCATACAGGCAACACAGATACGTCCCCATCACATGGAGTGTTATAACTAGATCCGTATCACACCTCATTCCGGTAAAACATAACGTATCAACGGATTTTAAATGGTGATGCATATCATGCAAGCTGGAAAGAAACTGGAATAACATGCCTTGCTTTTGAAAGAGGTGAAAGTGCATTACATTGACATGTAGGTGATTGTGCATAGCATTGACATGAAGGTGAAAGTGCATAACATTGACATGAAGGTGAAAGTGCATTACCGTGACATGTAGGTGAAGTGCGTTACATTGACATGAAGGTGAAAGTGCATATCACTGACATATAGGTGAAAGTGCATTACATTGACATGTCGGTGAAAGTGCATTACATTGACATGTCGGTGAAAGTGCATTACATTGACATGTCGGTGAAAGTGCATTACATTCTGATGCTATGGTATGTGATAGGGTTATGTCAGTTTATATATCATACTCCATGCGATCCTTTGGCCCATGTGGTTATTAAAGGGGTCTGGGGTTGAGTTGAGGCATGATATGAAGGAACTGAGACAATATTCACACATTTGCTTTCTTGTCATCCGGTGTCCTGTGACAGCCGTAAACATAGCCATAAATATGTTCATAGAGGATTCAGCGTGATATAATCTTGATACGGCACCAAGGAATATGCAGATACACGTACTCAACTACGGAAAGATGAAGAACAGTCTGTACAAAATACTGACCACATTGTATATTCAAATCAATTACAGGAAAAAGACCTACAGTGACCACAGCGGAGAAAATGTCTCTAGAAAATGCTTCTGGGCACCTTCATAGTCATGGCAGTCTGGTCGCAGAAGAGGTACATTTCAGAAAGGTGGAAGGGAACAGACTTGTGAAACTTGGGCAGTGCTGTACCATAGTGGACATCCATGTACTAGACGTGGGTCTACAAGGTGAACCAAATGTAGAGTTTCTATTAATCGCTCATACACGTTACAAGTTTTTTTTTAAAACATTTATCTTCTAAAAAGTAGGCAAGCATGACAGGAATTCCTTTGCATTTTTTAATGATTTATGACAGGTGTATATACAATTTTCATTTATTCCTTTCAGATCACGAACAAAAGCAAAGGCTCCTCACATTCGTCTGGAATGATCTTAATCTGTCAGCAACACTAAAATTTACCAAGCTACAATTTAGCATAACATATTTGCCCCCTTCGTTCCAAAACTCAATGTGTTCAGGTCTTGAAGAGGACAATTTCAACCACTGCAGAAAGTTTGTTGCAAATGTGTATAAGGAATACAAGGCAATGGTAGTTGCCGTCACTCCAAAGTCCACTCTTTTTGAGGTGGTTCATCAGGATGAATGTTCACTGCAAAGTATGATAGAAGGGAGGACTAATCTAGAGAAAATGTTCAAAGACTTGGTATTTGACTGTACAAAAACTGTACCAGAAGTGTCACTGGATATCTTTGAAACTGGTGATGTGGAGCACCTGAGATACAACATGGACGAGGCAACTCAAAGGGACCTTGAAAAGCATTGGTCATCTGCTGCGGAACAAAGCCGGCAGGAATTATGAAATATTATATCAATATGAAACGTCTTGTCCTGTTCCACACAATATTAATACTAGCATTGACATACTATGCTGCTCACAATAAGTTAAAGCACACCTGAATCTTCCATATTAGTTTAATTGTTACCATGGTAATAATGTGGAAATGAGTGGTTAAACCTTTCTTGAGGAATGGTTATTACATTTTTATATAGGTACAGGGTCTTTCCATCACCTTTTATGTGGAGATTATTGTTGAGATATGTTTTAGAAATGACAGGTATGAATATAAATTTCAGATCTCTTGCCTCTTCAAGTATGAGGTCCACTTTCATGACAAGGGGGTCGTCGCAGGAGAATCGAAGAAATACTGGTATGTTTGTAGTAGATTATGTGATGTAAGTTTCAGCCTTATACCATTCAAATGAGGATGGACATATCTTACATGAAATAAAAGTAAAGCATGTGAATATCCAAAGGTAATTATTTACGTGATGTTGAATCCGCAGATCAGAGTGAACTTAATGAGATCCTAAGCATGCTGGCTGGCATTGAGGAAGATCTGAAGATGCGAACAGAATCCATGAAGAGATCTCCATCCTCACCCAACACCATACCAGACCGTGGTCTGCCTATCGATTCACAAATGAAACAGCTTCGGCTTGCAGTATCTAACACAAATCCATCTCCACTCCCAAACTTGCAACAAGGAGGGGCAAGAATACCAGTCAGTAAAGCAGATCTGGCTGAAAGGTGAGTGGTGTCCGTTCGGTACTTCAGAAAGTTCTATGTATATGTTTACTTAAATAATGACTATTTTCTCATGTTAATCAGTCTCAAGGGTGAAGCCGCGGTTGGTGAATATGCAAATGTTTTACCAAAACTGGAACTCAAACAACCTTCCTCGGATCAAGCGGATGCAGATCACAAGAAACTACCATCACCATCATTCCAATCCCAAGAGACGTAAGTATCTTCTACATTTGTTGGTTTTCATGTTTCTTTTTTAATGTATTTAATGTACTTGTTCACAGCCCGAAATGATACTGATCTCAAATCCAATGTTACTGACGATGAGATCCATTTTCCTCGAATAAATAATATGGTTGACAGATCACACTAAATTTTATGTATATTGTTTTGCCTCAGATCCTCCCAGGGCACTGCGTTTTCGCCAGATCGGACGACAGTTAAAATGAAAGAAGGTACATATGTTGTAAACGGTTATGGATGTGATTTTTATCTTTAATAACATCTTTTACACCAAAAGGGGACTTTCAGAGCACTGATATTGTTAAGTTGTTTCGTTGAACAGGCAACGTATCTGAAGGTATGATGGCATTGATGAGACATGCTCGAGGTGGTGGTGCTGAAGAAGATCTACAGATACTCAGACTGACTGAAGCTGTCGAAAGAGCAAAGATGGATGGTGTGTATTTTTGCCACGAAGACTTATCTCTACATCTTCATATGTACAGATTCAGATCATGTTAGATTCAATAAGAACAATGGCGGATAGTTCCGACGTGTTCGTTTGTCGTAAGTCATGTGACTCTTTAGGCTCAAAAGTTGTTCCGATGACGAGTAAAATATTCGCGACAATAGTAAAGCTTTCAAAAAGTATTACCAACATGTATTGTTAACATTTGTGACAGGACATGATTCACATCAGTTGGATAGGCGGGTTTGTAACCTATAAATGACATATCCATATCTTTACACCCATTCGCTATTTTTACATTATGTCAGAAGTGCCAGTTCCACCACGAGCTGATTCGCTGGATACAATATTATGTCTGGATGCATCAGAGAGCATGATGGAGAAAATAGAAGACGTGAAAAGGATTGCCCACTCATTTGTAGATGGTGAGAACGTGAAGTGTATTGAATGAAGTTGCAATGTTTGAACTATTTTCATGAATTATAATCTTCCTCAGTGTTCAGAAATCCCTAGCTGAAGGAAATATTAGACCCTCATGCATGGGTGTAGTGCTGTCAAACCCCGAAATATGTTAGAGGCTATTGGGTTTTCGAACCAACGATCATAGTTTCCTTGCGTGCCCTGGGGACACAACTCTGCATACGGCGCCTTAGTCGACTGGATCATCCTTTCTAACAGTTTCCAAATATATCCAGAATTTTTAACAGCAACACAGAATTTCTTCATTTACTCAGTTAGAAAACTTGGTGAAAGTAGTGAACATTTTCAGGCTTAGAAGACATAGCAGAGCAATATGGTCTTGAAGAAAATGTCGCCGTGGTCAAGATAGCTGGCGAGGCTAGTGTTATCCAGCATCTTACAAATGACTTTACAAGAGTCCGAGATGCTATAGGTAAGTTGAAAACAATAAGGGTGACGATGAATGCCATTTACAAGGGATGGCTCAAATGTTCTGAGTCTTAGTACGAAGCATGTGTGGTACACTCTTAACATACACCCTTGAAATACCATATGCTTGCTTGCTGACTCCCGTACACACCCAAGGAACATATTTCTGCAGGTATCGAAGTGACCAGGTCTTCTCTGTTAATGAAAACAAAAAATGGTTGACGGGCTATCATATCGAAGTATATTCAACTGAACTTGGTCTTTATTATGGACACCATGTCACTGTTAAGGGGCAGAGACCGGAGTTCAAGCGGGAAGAGAGAGGCTCGAAGATGATCCAAGATCAGGAAATAATTTAACAGCCATCACTAAAGAAATTGATGATAAAGTATAACGACGACCCATATCGCGAGAAATTCGAAATTGTCAGCGCAGTAGGTACCTGTGATGAAATATTGAGAACATGAATTTCTGAGGAATGCTGTGGGCATGACAGACGTTTCAGCTCGCTGGAAGCCACTGTTGTTGGATCCTGACTGTCGTAGAACTTATCAGTGATAAAGGTATCCACTCTGGTTGTGCTCGCCGTCTTATAACACAGATGAGACGAAGGTTCAGCCATGTCAGCCGGAGACAACCCAACAATCAAAGCAATGAATAAATGTCCATTGAAGAAGGCAGAGTCTGTACCCTCAGCTGGCAAAGGAATTCTACTACTGGACAATCTCCGAGAGATCAAATCTTCTTTATCCAAAATTATGCATATGCAATTGCGTGAGAATATCAAGGATATGAAGTCAGGAAAACACACACTAAACGTGTATTTCTTCACTTTGGCAATGCAAGTGCCTTATTTTGCCATTGCAGAATGCATGAACGTATTAAACATCCGCCTATTCTCCAAGTTCATCACTGATGCTGGTGATGCCGTCATGACTGCTGTGGTTGACCTTTCAGGCCTCTAAATACCTTTTGCACAAGTGGGAATCAGACACAAGAGCATCTCCCACAGGAGTGCGTAGACGTTTTAGGGGTTTATGTTGAAAAAATGAAGTGTACTATACCGAAGTAAGGATGAAACCTTCGCAGCAAAATCTCTTTTTAATTTACATTTAGACATTTCCCTTCGACCATTCAAACTTGTCTTACACGTCGTTGTGTGACATGCTTAGTTATATTAGCAAGCAAATGTATTACACAATACAGTAAATTGTTTAATGCCTTGTTGAAATTGATCTGACTAACAATCTAACTTATCATTCACTTTTATTTACAGATTCACTGCAACCTTTTGGAAGATCACCCTTCTTTGAAGCTCTTATGGTTTGCCTGGCTTCATTGCAGGGGAAAGGTGAGAACCACAGCTCCTCTACAATACATGTAATGCATTGCACTGTACGCACATACACACTGTGTCAGCAGTGTCATTCAGAGTACTTCAGTTAAACAAGGACCTGTCATTGGTATGTCATTTCAGGGCGAATCGTAAACGTAGCTGGATGTCACAAGATTCGACCAAGGGTGCTGTTTATCACAGATGGCAGACCAACCAATGAAGCTCAGTGGTCAGGACCAGACAATGATCCGGGGAGTATGTCGGTAAGCGTCATCTAATTCAATTGTCATTTTGGACAATTACTGATGAATTAGTAATTACTAATGCAGTTGGTAGTTAATATTATAACGTTCTGTAATCCTTTTATATGAGGGTTGGTTGCGAACGTCAGACGTACTGACACAATGTAAAAAATGCTTACTCGCTCTTTACGTCTCATAGCATAAACTGCCTATTATTCGACTGGTCACTGACTTTGGGTCCAAGAAATCCAGCAAAACACCCAACCCGATAATATGGATTCCAGTCGGAGATGATGCTGATAAGGTACGTGTATACCTTGTTCTTCTTTATTATTTATGAAACAACGTTGTAGCATTTGTTTCATTCATGACATCATTGTTATATGTATTACATTTATGAGGTATCATTGTAGTACTTATTGCATATATGACATATTATTCTTGCATTTGCTGCATTCTTGGCATATTATTCTTGCATTTGTTGTTCGAATGGATAGCGTTACAGAAACATAGTGTTGTAATATGTTTAAAGGGGATGCCATTTCCCTTTTGGCGAACACCTGGTGCCACCACTTGTAAGTGATCCATTACTTCACATGTACGTTCCCTTTACACCAAGTGGAATTTGTTTCTGAGGATAGTCTAGACAGGGATTTCCTTTAGCACTGACGTCTTATGTTAAATTTTAGGACTTCTTGAAATCACTTGCAACATTGGGAAATGGATTTCTCGCAGATGAAAAGGACATTCCAAGGCTATGTCGCTACTACAGAATACAGGTAAAATTTATACAGGTGTTACACATGTAAGGTACAAGCAGCCAGTGTAAACCTTAACTTGCATGGTCTCTCCCGCATAAATCATTGCACTTAACAAAAACATTTGATCTGCACGGTAACAGTTTATGTACAGATGATCAAAGTTAACTAAGTTGTTGTATTTATATAATAATACCGCATGTGTTGATATTGAGGAAACCTTGTCACGGAGACCTGAGTAGGCTGACGTCTTGTTCCAGGAGGGCATTGGCAAGGTGGCCAGCTGCGTTCTGCGGGACAAAGAATACTACGAGAACATATCAGGAGCTGTTGAAGCTGTGGCTGAAGGCCTCCTACCGAATCTATTGCCGGAGGATAAGGTAAAAGCAGTTATCCATAATTAGGCCATAATGTGTAGAATTATAATATCTACTTTCCTTTGTGTGGCCTATCAAAATAATCCAGTCGATAAGTGTCCAGACAACTGTGGTGGGGCCTGACTCATCACCATCTGTAAAGTCACTATCTATTTTATTTACATTACATATATATTGCAGACCAATGTATGGCACATGCCCTTTATAGGATAATGGTAAGAAATCGATACCTGTTTGGGATATTAAGATGGTTTTGCCATTGTATAGACCGTCATACGATACGTACCCAGACTGTGGTGTAATTGAATAATATTTCATAATTCTACATTATATCCATCTGCACAAAATGTGAAATCTTCGTTTAACTGATTCTGTGCATTTTGCAGAGGGAAATTGTAGCCGATGTCAACGTGAAGATGAAAACCCACAAGACCGAAGGAAAACCTGATGATTTTGAAGACATTCACGAAGATATCAAAATGTTTCCCCCTCTCGGATCAAGAGTTATGCGAGGTCCGGAATGGATGTGGAAAAACCAGGACACGGAAGGTCCCGGCACTATCATAAACCATAACCGTCTTGATAGTAAGTAGTCATTTGTCTCGATTACTTCTAAATTGCAAACAATAAATGTTCGAAAGTGTCAGTTTTGTCAACCCTCCTTGACATATGACTTTGTTTTTGTCTGGAAGAATGGCTCTGGGTGAAATGGGATAACGGAGAGCAGAATGTGTACAGGTACGGAGAGGACAACAACTATGACGTCATTCTTGTTGATGGTCTACCCCGCATACCAGATTCAGATGACATTCAGATAGGGGTCCGAGTCACGAGAGGTATGAGTGAAAAGTATATATTATACTGATAATCTATAGATCTTGTTTCACGTTTCCAAATCTACGTATCCCATCAAACCTTACTTGTGCAATATTGAGTAATGGCAGTTAAGTATAAAGCTTACTCATCACAATGAGAAATGTCTACGCTTCGTGAGAAGGTAACTTTTGGAGCTGGATTGGTCTTTTAGATATTTGACAGCAAGGGATCTTATTCAAGCATTTATAGACATACATTGATAGCTTATTGTAGCATATTGACGATAACAATTTAATTCAACGAAATAGGAAATTCACCTATGTCAAATAGTTATGGCAGTAAGTATTAACCTGGAGCTACTTGAGCAGGTCCACACTGGTACACTGATGACGAGGATGGAGGAGAAGGGAGCACCGGCGTCGTCATCAGGAAGAGAGGGAAGACCGAGGTCAAGGTAACACATGACAGTCAGGTAACACCCTTTACAGGGTACAGGTGACCAATTGGTCCAAGACGCTCTTTACAGTCTCGCAGATCAAGTATATAATCCTCATCACAACATTGATGTTGCAATTTATGTAAAACATGTTTTCCATGCAAGAAATGTCACCACCACTACGTGCACTTAACTGTAGTAAGTGTATTTGCACTATAGGTCTTTAGGCCCGAAATACTGATTAAAATGAATCTGAATCTGAATCTATATAATCCTCAGCTATGATCCAGTATGTGTACTATTCAGTACCCCTGGCTTCACAGAACTGCTTCTTTCGACATTCCTTCCACATTATGAGGCCCAAAACGGACTTGACCAAATTCACCAACTTACGTGTGAAAAGGACATTTTGGCTTAATCACATTTGCTTTGTATTCGTACATATCTCACATTAAAACAAAACTTGTACAAAGGCAAAATAGCGTCAAGGCCAACACACACCTTTCTACGTTATAGGTCAGATGGGACAACGGCAACATAAGACGTTATAAACATGGCATGGACGGCGTGTTTGAACTACACATATGGTATGTTAACGTTCATTATAAGTATGTCTTTATTCTGCACTGGAAATAATTTGCAAATTGAAGTGCCCCGTTGTACTCATGAATATTGGACATTGTATATAGTTCTTCACACTCTGTAGTTTAATGGACGTGATATTACCCATGTACAATTGTGACCATGCCAAAAATCGAACGAAACAAGAACCAAATCAAAATATTAAAATATGTCATAAACCAACACTCTCGAGTATAGATGTCTATTTTAACTCTTTTCAGTGACCCTTATCAGTTCGGTCCCGAACCATCTGTACCAGAGCACTTACGTGAACCCGACCCACCAAAACCACCGACAATTGGAAGTAAGATATGACATGTATCATGCTGTTGAAGTAACCGTTTGTATGTGTTTCACTACTAGTATTAGTGAGTGAGCGAGTTTAGTTTTAAGCATCTTTTAGCAATTTTCCAGCAATAGCTCGGCGGGGAATACCAGAAAGAGGCTTCACACATTGTATTCATGTGGGGAATCGAACCCGGATCTTCGGCTTGACGAGCGAACCCTTTAACCACTAGGCTACCTATTAGTATTAGTACTAGAGTATTCGTATTGGTATTAGATACTCATGAGCAGCAGTAGTAGTGTTAGTAGCAGTGGTATAACATGTCCATGTTTGAAGATGTATATCATGGTGTGATAATGTTATTTATGCAATAAGTACAATTAATATGTCCAATAACCTCGATATATTTGACACGACTCTTGCTATTTTCAGCACTTAGACGTATGTCCAATGCCCTTGTTGTCTGGCAGTGGCAGGATGGGGCGGGTCAGTGGAGACTGTACCCCGACTCTCTACAGACTAAAATATCTCAGGCATTCGACAAACGGAAAGGTGGATCATGCTTAGTATCAAAAGATGGACTTAAGTAAGTGCGGATTAAGTGGGAAATAAGCTATGGTACTTGTATCGTAACTGTAATATTTTATATGCTACACTGACTTAACAGACGGTCACCATGCAGTTGTCAGCCTGCAACATTCATAAATGTTTAGCGGGATACAATACAACGTTTTCTCAAAATTATAAGCGAATTTATTGATTACAGCAATGCATGAACATAACCACATATCCCTTTATACAATGTTTCAGCTATAGAATATCGTTTACTAACATGAGTGAGAAATCTGTGGAAGGAGATTTACGACACAACGTACAGCGTATATGTAAGTGTAATTATATTTCGATTATTCTACATATATATAAACAGAAACAACTATTTTTACTCAAGCAACAACTAGAACAAGTGTCGACCATCTCCCTAGAGACACTTCTATCTGTGACTGTGTTCATTAAACCATTGGGAAGCTCTCTGTATAATACAATGTCCGTGTATATATACTGGTGATGTCTGTGTATATATACTGGTGATGGTCTGTGTATATATACTGGTAATGGTCTGTGTATTATACACTGGTGATGTCTGTGTATATATACTGGTGATGGTCAGTGTATATATACTGGTGATGGTCTGTGTATAATACAATGGTGATGTCTGTGTATATATACTGGTGATGGTCTGTGTATATATACTGGTGATGTCTGTGTATATATACTGGTGATGGTCTGTGTATATATACTGGTGATGTCTGTGTATATATACTGGTAATGGTCTGTGTATTATCCACTGGTGATGTCTGTGTATATATACTGGTGATGGTCTGTGTATATACACTGGTGATGTCTGTGTAAATATACTGGTGGTGCTCTGTGTGTTATATACTGGTGATGGCTGTGTATATATACTGGTGATGTCTGTGTATTATCCACTGGTGATGTCTGTGTATATATACTGGTAATCGTATGTGTATTATCCACTGGTGATGTCTGTGTATATATACTGGTAATCGTATGTGTATAATACACTGGTGATGTCTGTGTATATATACTGGTGATGTCTGTGTATAATACAATGGTGATGTCTGTGTATTATATACTGGTGATGGTCTGTGTATTATCCACTGGTGATGTCTGTGTATATATACTGGTAATGGTGTGTGTATTATCCACTGGTGATGGTCTGTGTATTATATACTGGTGATGTCTGTGTATTATCCACTGGTGATGTCTGTGTATATATACTGGTGATGGTCTGTGTATATACACTGGTGATGTCTGTGTATATATACTGGTGGTGCTCTGTGTGTTATATACTGGTGATGGCTGTGTATATATGCTGGTGATGGTGTGTGTATTATACAATGGTGATGTCTGTGTATATATACTGGTGATGGTCTGTGTATAATACAATGGTGATGTCTGTGTATATATACTGGTGATGGTCTGTGTATAATACAATGGTGATGTCTGTATATATATACTGGTGATGGTCTGTGTATAATACAATGGTGATGTCTGTGTATATATACTGGTGATGGTCTGTGCATATAATACAATGGTGATGTCTGTGTATATATCCTGGTGATGGTCTGTGTATAATACAATGGTGATGTCTGTGTATAATACACTGGTGATGCTCTGTGTATATATACTGGTGATGGTCTGTGTATTATACACTGGTGATGTCTGTGTATATATACTGGTGATGGTCTGTGTCTTAGACAATGGTGATGTCTGTGTATATATACTGGTGATGGTCTGTGTATATAATACAATGGTGATGTCTGTGTATATATACTGGTGATGGTCTGTGTATTATACAATGGTGATGTCAATATGGTCTGTGTATATATACTGGTGATGGTCTGTGTATAATACAATGGTGATGTCTGTGTATATATACTGGTGATGGTCTGTGTATTATACAATGGTGATGTCTGTGTATATATACTGGTGATGGTCTGTGTATAATACAATGGTGATGTCTGTGTATATATACTGGTGATGGTCTGTGTATAATACACTGGTGATGTCTGTGTATATATACTGGTGATGGTCTGTGTATTATACAATGGTGATGTCTGTGTATATATACTGGTGATGGTCTGTGTATAATACAATGGTGATGTCTGTGTATATATACTGGTGTGATGGTCTGTGTATAATACACTGGTGATGTCTGTGTATATATACTGGTGATGGTCTGTGTATTATACACTGGTGATGTCTGTGTATATAATACCGGTGATGTCTGTGTATATATACAATGGTGATGTCTGTGTATATATACAATGGTGATGGTCTGTGTATTATACACTGGTGATGTCTGTGTATATACTGGTGATGTCTGTGTATATACAATGGTGATGTGGTGATATACATAACTGGTGTGTGCATAATACAATGGTGATGTCTGTGTATATATACTGGTGATGGTCTGTGTATTATACAATGGTGGTGATGTCTGTGTATATATACTGGTGATGGTCTGTGTATAATACAATGGTGATGTCTGTGTATATATACTGGTGATGGTCTGTGTATTATACACTGGTGATGTCTGTGTATATATATGGTGATGGTCTGTGTATAATACAATGGTGATGTCTGTGTATATATACTGGTGATGGTCTGTGTATTATACAATGGTGATGTCTTGTATATATACTGGTGATGGTCTGTGTATAATACAATGGTGATGTCTGTGTATATACACTGGTGATGTATATATACTGGTGATGGTCTGTGTATTATACACTGGTGATGTCTGTGTATATATACTGGTGATGGTCTGTGTATATATACAATGGTGATGTCTGTGTATATATACTGGTGATGGTCTGTGTATATACACTGGTGATGTCTGTGTATATATACTGGTGATGGTCTGTGTATATATACAATGGTGATGTCTGTGTATATATACTGGTGATGGTCTGTGTATAATACAATGGTGATGTCTGTGTATATATACTGGTGATGGTCTGTGTATATATACTGGTGATGGTCTGTGTATATACACTGGTGATGTCTGTGTATATACACTGGTGGTGGTCTGTGTATTATATACTGGTGATGTCTGTGTATATATACCGGTGATGGTCTGTGTATATACACTGGTGATGTCTGTGTATATATACTGGTGGTGTTCTGTGTATTATACACTGGTGATGTCTGTGTATATATACCGGTGATGCTCTGTGTATATACACCGGTGATGTCTGTGTATATATACCAGTGAAGCTCTGTGTATAATACAATGGTGATGTCTGTGTATATATACTGGTGATGGTCTGTGTATAATACAATGGTGATGTCTGTGTATATATATACTGGTGATGTGTCTGTGTATATATATACTGGTGATGTCTGTGTATATATACCGGTGATGCTCTGTGTATATATACACTGGTGATGGTCTGTGTATATATACCGGTGATGTCTGTGTATATATACTGGTGATGGTCTGTGTATTATACAATGGTGATGTCTGTGTATATATACTGGTGATGGTCTGTGTATAATACAATGGTGATGTCTGTGTATATATACTGGTGATGGTCTGTGTATAATACACTGGTGATGTCTGTGTATATATACTGGTGATGGTCTGTGTATTATACAATGGTGATGTCTGTGTGTATATATACTGGTGATGCTCTGTGTATTATACACTGGTGATGTCTGTGTATATATACTGGTGATGCTCTGTGTATATATACCGGTGATATCTGTGTATATATACCGGTGATGTCTGTGTATAATACAATGGTGATGTCTGTGTATATATACTGGTGATGGTCTGTGTATAATACAATGGTGATGTCTGTGTATATATCCTGGTGATGGTCTGTGTATAATACAATGGTGATGTCTGTGTATAATACACTGGTGATGCTCTGTGTATATATACTGGTGATGGTCTGTGTATTATACACTGGTGATGTCTGTATATGTCTGTGTATATATACTGGTGATGGTCTGTGTATATATACAATGGTGATGTCTGTATAGTATATACTGGTGATGGTCTGTGTATTATACAATGGTGATGTCTGTGTATATATACTGGTGATGGTCTGTGTATATATACAATGGTGATGTCTGTGTATATATACTGGTGATGGTCTGTGTCTGTGTATATATACTGGTGATGGTCTGTGTATAATACAATGGTGATGTCTGTGTATATATACTGGTGATGGTCTGTGTATTATACAATGGTGATGTCTGTGTATATATACTGGTGATGGTCTGTGTATAATACACTGGTGATGTCTCTGTGTATATATACTGGTGATGGTCTGTGTATATACACTGGTGATGTCTGTGTATATATACTGGTGATGCTCTGTGTATTATACACTGGTGATGTCTGTGTATATATACCGGTGATGCTCTGTGACTGGTGATCCGGTGTATCTGTGTATATACTGGTGATGCTCTGTGTATAATACAATGGTGATGTCTGTGTATATATACTGGTGATGGTCTGTGTATAATACAATGGTGATGTCTGTGTATATATACTGGTGGTGCTCTGTGTATTATACACTGGTGATGTCTGTGTATATATACTGGTGATGGTCTGTGTATAATACAATGGTGATGTCTGTGTATATATACTGGTGGTGTCTGTGTATTATACACTGGTGATGTCTGTGTATATATACCGGTGATGCTCTGTGTATATACACTGGTGATGTCTGTGTATATATACCGGTGAAGCTCTGTGTATAATACAATGGTGATGTCTGTGTATATATACTGGTGATGGTCTGTGTCTTATACAATGGTGACGTCTGTGTATATATCCTGGTGATGGTCTGTGTATAATACAATGGTGATGTCTGTGTATAATACACTGGTGATGCTCTGTGTATATATACTGGTGATGTCATCGGTGTATTATACACTGGTGATGTCTGTGTATATATACTGGTGATGGTCTGTGTCTTAGACAATGGTGATGTCTGTGTATATATATATACTGGTGATGGTCTGTGTATAATACAATGGTGATGTCTGTGTATATATACTGGTGATGGTCTGTGTATTATACAATGGTGATGTCTGTGTATATATACTGGTGAAGGTCTGTGTATAATACAATGGTGATGTCTGTGTATATATGCTGGTGATGGTCTGTGTATTATACAATGGTGATGTCTGTGTATATATACTGGTGATGGTCTGTGTATAATACAATGGTGATGTCTGTGTATATATACTGGTGATGGTCTGTGTATAATACACTGGTGATGTCTGTGTATATATACTGGTGATGGTCTGTGTATTATACAATGGTGATGTCTGTGTATATATACTGGTGATGGTCTGTGTATAATACAATGGTGATGTCTGTGTATATATACTGGTGATGGTCTGTGTATAATACACTGGTGATGCTCTGTGTATATACACTGCTGGTGCTCTGTGTATTATATACTGGTGATGTCTGTGTATATATACCGGTGATGCTCTGTGTATATATACACTGGTGATATCTGTGTATATATACTGGTGATGTTCTGTGTATTATACACTGGTGATGTCTGTGTATATATACCGGTGATGCTCTGTGTATATGGTGGTGATGTCTGTGTATATATAATGGTGAAGCTCTGTGTATAATACAATGGTGATGTCTGTGTATATATACTGGTGATGGTCTGTGTATAATACAATGGTGATGTCTGTGTATATATACTGGTGATGGTCTGTGTATTATACAATGGTGATGTCTGTGTATATATACTGGTGATGGTCTGTGTATTATACAATGGTGATGTCTGTGTATATATACTGGTGATGGTCTGTGTATAATACACTGGTGATGTCTGTGTATATACACTGGTGGTGGTCTGTGTATTATACACTGGTGATGTCTGTGTATATATACTGGTGATGGTCTGTGTATTATACAATGGTGATGTCTGTGTATATATACTGGTGATGGTCTGTGTATAATACAATGGTGATGTCTGTGTATATATACTGGTGATGGATGTGTATAATACAATGGTGATGTCTGTGTATATATACTGGTGATGCTCTGTGTATTATACACTGGTGATGTCTGTGTATATATACTGGTGATGGTCTGTGTATAATACAATGGTGATGTCTGTGTATATATACTGGTGGTGCTCTGTGTATTATACACTGGTGATGTCTGTGTATATATACTGGTGAAGCTCTGTGTATATACACTGGTGATGTCTGTGTATATATACCGGTGAAGCTCTGTGTATAATACAATGGTGATGTCTGTGTATATATACTGGTGATGGTCTGTGTCTTATACAATGGTGACGTCTGTGTATATATCCTGGTGATGGTCTGTGTATAATACAATGGTGATGTCTGTGTATAATACACTGGTGATGCTCTGTGTATATATACTGGTGATGGTCTGTGTATTATACACTGGTGATGTCTGTGTATATATACTGGTGATGGTCTGTGTCTTAGACAATGGTGATGTCTGTGTATATATACTGGTGATGGTCTGTGTATAATACAATGGTGATGTCTGTGTATATATACTGGTGATGGTCTGTGTATTATACAATGGTGATGTCTGTGTATATATACTGGTGATGGTCTGTGTATAATACAATGGTGATGTCTGTGTATATATGCTGGTGATGGTCTGTGTATTATACAATGGTGATGTCTGTGTATATATACTGGTGATGGTCTGTGTATAATACAATGGTGATGTCTGTGTATATATACTGGTGATGGTCTGTGTATAATACACTGGTGATGTCTGTGTATATATACTGGTGATGGTCTGTGTATTATACAATGGTGATGTCTGTGTATATATACTGGTGATGGTCTGTGTATAATACAATGGTGATGTCTGTGTATATATACTGGTGAAGGTCTGTGTATAATACACTGGTGATGCTCTGTGTATATACACTGCTGGTGCTCTGTGTATTATATACTGGTGATGTCTGTGTATATATACCGGTGATGCTCTGTGTATATACACTGGTGATGTCTGTGTATATATACTGGTGGTGTTCTGTGTATTATACACTGGTGATGTCTGTGTATATATACCGGTGATGCTCTGTGTATATACACCGGTGATGTCTGTGTATATATACCAGTGAAGCTCTGTGTATAATACAATGGTGATGTCTGTGTATATATACTGGTGATGGTCTGTGTATAATACAATGGTGATGTCTGTGTATATATACTGGTGGTGCTCTGTGTATTATACACTGGTGATGTCAGTGTATATATACCGGTGAAGCTCTGTGTATATACACTGGTGATATCTGTGTATATATACCGGTGAAGCTCTGTGTATAATACAATGGTGATGTCTGTGTATATATACTGGTGATGGTCTGTGTCTTATACAATGGTGACGTCTGTGTATATATCCTGGTGATGGTCTGTGTATAATACACTGGTGATGCTCTGTGTATATATACTGCTGGTGCTCTGTGTATTATATACTGGTGATGTCTGTGTATATATACCGGTGATGCTCTGTGTATATACAATGGTGATGTCTGTGTATATATACTGGTGATGGTCTGTGTATTATACACTGGTGATGTCTGTGTATATATACCGGTGATGGTCTGTGTATATACACTGGTGATGTCTGTGTGTATATATACTGGTGATGGTCTGTGTATAATACAATGGTGATGTCTGTGTATATATACTGGTGATGGTCTGTGTATTATACAATGGTGATGTCTGTGTATATATCCTGGTGATGGTCTGTGTATAATACAATGGTGATGTCTGTGTATAATACACTGGTGATGTCTCTGTGTATATATACTGGTGATGGTCTGTGTATTATACAATGGTGATGTCTGTGTATATATACTGGTGATGGTCTGTGTATATATACAATGGTGATGTCTGTGTATATATACTGGTGATGGTCTGTGTATAATACACTGGTGATGCTCTGTGTATATATACTGGTGATGGTCTGTGTATTATATACTGGTGATGTCTGTGTATATATACCGGTGATGGTCTGTGTATATACACTGGTGATGTCTGTGTATATATACTGGTGATGTTCTGTGTATTATACACTGGTGATGTCTGTGTATATATACCGGTGATGGTCTGTGTATATACACCGGTGATGTCTGTGTATATATACCAGTGAAGCTCTGTGTATAATACAATGGTGATGTCTGTGTATATATACTGGTGATGGTCTGTGTGTATAATACAATGGTGATGTCTGTGTATATATACTGGTGGTGCTCTGTGTATTATACACTGGTGATGTCTGTGTATATATACCGGTGATGCTCTGTGTATTATACACTGGTGATGTCTGTGTATATATACCGGTGAAGCTCTGTGTATAATACAATGGTGATGTCTGTGTATATATACTGGTGATGGTCTGTGTCTTATACAATGGTGACGTCTGTGTATATATCCTGGTGATGGTCTGTGTATAATACACTGGTGATGCTCTGTGTATATATACTGCTGGTGCTCTGTGTATTATATACTGGTGATGTCTGTGTATATATACCGGTGA
The DNA here is from genome assembly GCF_003918875.1 of Haliotis rubra. Classification (NCBI taxonomy): domain Eukaryota; kingdom Metazoa; phylum Mollusca; class Gastropoda; order Lepetellida; family Haliotidae; genus Haliotis; species Haliotis rubra. The sequence continues at coordinate 1,119,205 of NW_025766747.1, read as the reverse complement.
TGCTCTGTGTATATACAATGGTGATGTCTGTGTATATATACTGGTGGTGCTCTGTGTATTATACACTGGTGATGTCTGTGTATATATACCGGTGATGCTCTGTGTATATACACCGGTGATGTCTGTGTATATATACCGGTGAAGCTCTGTGTATAATACAATGGTGATGTCTGTGTATATATACTGGTGATGGTCTGTGTCTTATACAATGGTGACGTCTCTGTGTATATATCCTGGTGATGGTCTGTGTATAATACAATGGTGATGTCTGTGTATAATACACTGGTGATGCTCTGTGTATATATACTGGTGATGGTCTGTGTATTATACACTGGTGATGTCTGTGTATATATACTGGTGATGGTCTGTGTCTTAGACAATGGTGATGTCTGTGTATATATACTGGTGATGGTCTGTGTATAATACAATGGTGATGTCTGTGTATATATACTGGTGATGGTCTGTGTATTATACAATGGTGATGTCTGTGTATATATACTGGTGATGGTCTGTGTATAATACAATGGTGATGTCTGTGTATATATGCTGGTGATGGTCTGTGTATTATACAATGGTGATGTCTGTGTATATATACTGGTGATGGTCTGTGTATAATACACTGGTGATGCTCTGTGTATATATACTGCTGGTGCTCTGTGTATTATATACTGGTGATGTCTGTGTATATATACTGGTGATGGTCTGTGTCTTATACAATGGTGACGTCTGTGTATATATCCTGGTGATGGTCTGTGTATAATACAATGGTGATGTCTGTGTATAATACACTGGTGATGTCTGTGTATATATACTGGTGATGGTCTGCGTATTATACAATGGTGATGTCTGTGTATATATACTGGTGATGGTCTGTGTATAATACAATGGTGATGTCTGTGTATATATACTGGTGAAGGTCTGTGTATAATACACTGGTGATGCTCTGTGTATATACACTGCTGGTGCTCTGTGTATTATATACTGGTGATGTCTGTGTATATATACCGGTGATGCTCTGTGTATATACACTGGTGATGTCTGTGTATATATACTGGTGGTGTTCTGTGTATTATACACTGGTGATGTCTGTGTATATATACCGGTGATGCTCTGTGTATATATACACCGGTGATGTCTGTGTATATATACCAGTGAAGCTCCTGTGTATAATACAATGGTGATGTCTGTGTATATATACTGGTGATGGTCTGTGTATAATACAATGGTGATGTCTGTGTATATATACTGGTGGTGCTCTGTGTATTATACACTGGTGATGTCAGTGTATATATACCGGTGAAGCTCTGTGTATATACACTGGTGATATCTGTGTATATATACCGGTGAAGCTCTGTGTATAATACAATGGTGATGTCTGTGTATATATACTGGTGATGGTCTGTGTCTTATACAATGGTGACGTCTGTGTATATATCCTGGTGATGGTCTGTGTATAATACACTGGTGATGCTCTGTGTATATATACTGCTGGTGCTCTGTGTATTATATACTGGTGATGTCTGTGTATATATACCGGTGATGCTCTGTGTATATACAATGGTGATGTCTGTGTATATATACTGGTGGTGCTCTGTGTATTATACACTGGTGATGTCTGTGTATATATACCGGTGATGCTCTGTGTATATACACCGGTGATGTCTGTGTATATATACCGGTGAAGCTCTGTGTATAATACAATGGTGATGTCTGTGTATATATACTGGTGATGGTCTGTGTCTTATACAATGGTGACGTCTGTGTATATATCCTGGTGATGGTCTGTGTATAATACAATGGTGATGTCTGTGTATAATACACTGGTGATGCTCTGTGTATATATACTGGTGATGGTCTGTGTATTATACACTGGTGATGTCTGTGTATATATACTGGTGATGGTCTGTGTCTTAGACAATGGTGATGTCTGTGTATATATACTGGTGATGGTCTGTGTATATAATACAATGGTGATGTCTGTGTATATATACTGGTGATGGTCTGTGTATTATACAATGGTGATGTCTGTGTATATATACTGGTGAAGGTCTGTGTATAATACAATGGTGATGTCTGTGTTTATATACTGGTGATGGTCTGTGTATTATACAATGGTGATGTCTGTGTATATATACTGGTGATGGTCTGTATATAATACACTGGTGATGCTCTGTGTATATATACTGCTGGTGCTCTGTGTATTATATACTGGTGATGTCTGTGTATATATACCGGTGATGCTCTGTGTATATACAATGGTGATGTCTGTGTATATATACTGGTGGTGCTCTGTGTATTATACACTGGTGATGTCTGTGTATATATACCGGTGATGCTCTGTGTATATATACACCGGTGATGTCTGTGTATATATATACTGGTGAAGCTCTGTGTATAATACAATGGTGATGTCTGTGTATATATACTGGTGATGGTCTGTGTCTTATACAATGGTGACGTCTGTGTATATATCCTGGTGATGGTCTGTGTATAATACAATGGTGATGTCTGTGTATAATACACTGGTGATGCTCTGTGTATATATACTGGTGATGGTCTGTGTATTATACACTGGTGATGTCTGTGTATATATACTGGTGATGGTCTGTGTCTTAGACAATGGTGATGTCTGTGTATATATACTGGTGATGGTCTGTGTATAATACAATGGTGATGTCTGTGTATATATACTGGTGATGGTCTGTGTATTATACAATGGTGATGTCTGTGTATATATACTGGTGATGGTCTGTGTATAATACAATGGTGATGTCTGTGTTTATATGCTGGTGATGGTCTGTGTATTATACAATGGTGATGTCTGTGTATATATACTGGTGATGGTCTGTATATAATACAATGGTGATGTCTGTGTATATATACTGGTGATGGTCTGTGTATAATACACTGGTGATGTCTGTGTATATATACTGGTGATGGTCTGTGTATTATACAATGGTGATGTCTGTGTATATATACTGGTGATGGTCTGTGTATAATACAATGGTGATGTCTTTGTATATATACTGGTGATGGTCTGTGTATAATACACTGGTGATGCTCTGTGTATATACACTGCTGGTGCTCTGTGTATTATATACTGGTGATGTCTGTGTATATATACCGTTGATGCTCTGTGTATTATACACTGGTGATGTCTGTGTATATATACCGGTGAAGCTCTGTGTATAATACAATGGTGATGTCTGTGTATATATACTGGTGATGGTCTGTGTATAATACAATGGTGATGTCTGTGTATATATACTGGTGGTGCTCTGTGTATTATACACTGGTGATGTCTGTGTATATATACTGGTGATGGTCTGTGTATAATACAATGGTGATGTCTGTGTATATATACTGGTGGTGCTCTCTGTATTATACACTGGTGATGTCTGTGTATATATACCGGTGAAGCTCTGTGTATATACACTGGTGATGTCTGTGTATATATACCGGTGAAGCTCTGTGTATAATACAATGGTGATGTCTGTGTATATATACAGGTGATGGTCTGTGTCTTATACAATGGTGACGTCTGTGTATATATCCTGGTGATGGTCTGTGTATAATACAATCGTGATGTCTGTGTATAATACACTGGTGATGCTCTGTGTATATATACTGGTGATGGTCGGTGTATTATACACTGGTGATGTCTCTGTATATATACTGGTGATGGTCTGTGTCTTAGACAATGGTGATGTCTGTGTATATATACTGGTGATGGTCTGTGTATAATACAATGGTGATGTCTGTGTATATATACTGGTGATGGTCTGTGTATTATACAATGGTGATGTCTGTGTATATATACTGGTGATGGTCTGTGTATAATACAATGGTGATGTCTGTGTATATATGCTGGTGATGGTCTGTGTATTATACAATGGTGATGTCTGTGTATATATACTGGTGATGGTCTGTGTATAATACAATGGTGATGTCTTTGTATATATACTGGTGATGGTCTGTGTATAATACACTGGTGATGTCTGTGTATATATACTAGTGATGGTCTGTGTATTATACAATGGTGATGTCTGTGTATATATACTGGTGATGATCTGTGTATAATACAATGGTGATGTCTGTGTATATATACTGGTGATGGTCTGTGTATTATACAATGGTGATGTCTGTGTATATATGCTGGTGATGGTGTGTGTATTATACAATGGTGATGTCTGTGTATATATACTGGTGATGGTCTGTGTATTATACACTGGTTATGTCTGTGTATATATACTGGTGATGGTATGTATTATACACTGGTGATGTCTGTGTATATATACTGGTGATGGTCTGTGTATTATACACTGGTTATGTCTGTGTATATATACTGGTGATGGTATGTATTATACACTGGTGATGGTCTGTGTATAATACACTGGTGATGTATGTGTATATATACTGGTGATGGTCTATGTCTTATACAATGGTGATGTCTGTGTATATATACTGGTGATGGTCTGTGTATAATACAATGGTGATGACTGTGTATATATACTGGTGATGGTCTGTGTATAATACACTGGTGATGTATGTGTATATATACTGGTGATGGTCTGTGTCTTATACACTGGTGATGTCTGTGTATATATACTGGTGATGGTCTGTGTGTAATACAATGGTGATGTCTGTGTATATATACTGGTGATGGTCTTTGTATTATACAATGGTCATGTCTGTGTATATATACTGGTGATGGTCTGTGTATAATACACTGGTGATGTATGTGTATATATACTGGTGATGGTCTGTGTACACTGGTGATGTATGTGAATATATACTGGTGATGGTCTGTGTATAATACAATGGTGATGTCTGTGTATATATACTGGTGATGGTCTTTGTATTATACAATGGTGATGTCTTTGTATATATACTGGTGATGGTCTGTGTATAATACACTGGTGATGTATGTGAATATATACTGGTGATGGTCTGTGTATAATACAATGGTGATGTCTGTGTATATATACTGGTGATGGTCTGTGTATAATACAATGGTGATGTCTGTGTATATATACTGGTGATGGTCTGTGTATTATACAATGGTGGTGGTCTGAGTATACGCTGGTGATGGTCTGTGTATTATACAATTGTGGTGGTCTGAGTATATATACTGGTGATGGTGTGTGTATTATACAATGGTGATGTCTGTGTATATGTACTAGTGATGGTGTGTGTATTATACAATGGTGATGTCTGTGTATATGTACTGGCGATGGTCTGTGTATTATACAATGGTGGTGGTCTGAGTATACGCTGGTGATGCTCTGTTTATTATGCAATTTGTTGGGTTATACAATGGCGTTGTTAAATTGTTGTTGAACATGTGTGATAAATAGTTGGAACACAATCTCTGATACAATGATGATAACAAATTATCAGTGTAATGTGTCTTTCGATTTTCAGCTGTGACAGATGAAGAATTAAAAGGCATGGAAGAAGCAGAGCGACACATTCAGTCCTAGATCCCAGCTACCATCTCCTAACCAAAACTGTTACGAGTTTAGAAAGGATTCACCAGACATGCTAATACGGATTTTACAAGGACTGAGCAACTAGTGGCCATAGATACTAATATGTGATGAGAAAGGACTGACCACAGATACTAATATGTGAAGAGAAAGGAATGATACCAGCTGCGAATATGATTTGAGAAAGGACTGATCACAGATGCTAATATGTGATGCGAAAGGACTGATCACAGATGCTTATATGTGATGAGAAAGGACTGATCACAGATGCTAATATGTGATGAAAAGGACTGATCACAGATGCTAGTATGTGATGAGAAAGGACTGATCACAGATGCTAACATGTCATGCGAAAGGACTGATCACAGATGCTAACATGTCATGCGAAAGGACTGATCACAGATGCTAATATTTGATGAAAAAGGACTGATCACAGATGCTAGTATGTGAAGAGAAAGGACTGATCACAGATGCTAATATGTCATGCGAAAGGACTGATCACAGATGCTAATATGTCATGCGAAAGGACTGATCACAGATGCTAGTATGTGATGAGAAAGGACTGATCACAGATGCTAATATTTGATGAAAAAGGACTGATCACAGATGCTAATATGTAATACGAAAGGACTGATCACAGATGCTAGTATGTGATGAGAAAGGACTGGTCACAGATGCTAATATGTGATGAGAAAGGACTGATCACAGATGCTAGTATGTGATGAGAAAGGACTGATCACAGATGCTAGTATTTGATGAGAAAGGGCTGATCACAGATGCTAATATTTGATGAAAAAGGACTGATCACAGATGCTAATATGTCATGCGAAAGGACTGATCACAGATGCTAGTATGTGAAGAGAAAGGACTGATCACAGATGCTAGTATGTGATGAGAAAGGACTGATCACAGATGCTAATATGTGATGAGAAAGGACTGATCCCACTTAATAACCAGATAACCAGTTGAGAAAGGACCGGTCTGTAATGGTGAATGGAATAATACGATTGTTCATATAAGACAAGATAGGGAGTTATGTTTGTCTTTTGAATGTCATAAGTGAATGTATCCTGTGTAATATATACGGATAGATTTATCAAATACTTGCAGTTTTAGGTATTTGTGTTGCTCTTTCAGCGTGAAAGAAGGAACAGTTATCAAACAGTCTTTCTAAGATATCATAAATGTCGGCAGGTGTTCTTTTCAGTTATTGTAGATTACATATAATCTATACAATGGATAGTTTCAATGGATATTGACGTAAAGCAAGAGATACAAATCACATTGTACTTTATTGTCATATATCTTATTTTATGAACACACACCATATTTCAGTGTTATAATTTAGATATTTGTCAATAAAAGAAAGTATATGTAAGAAAAATAAATGTTCGTTCGAATAAGTTAATATACTCATGCCAATAATGGTTGTCACCCCTTCAATTTTTGTGAGGTGGGGTTGGGGTGGGGGTGACAACCATTATTGGCACGAGTATATCATGGCTGGAGTTATCAATAATTTGATGCATAAAAAGTTATCTGTCAAAAAATTCTCTAGGGGTGGGGAGAGATGTTTTTACAGATTACTTTTTATGCATCAAAGTATTGATATAACACTCCTTTAACGTTGATAGTGCCCCCTTGTTAAGACAAGTTAACTAAGGTCCGGTATATGAGTGACTGCACATTGTGTGAGGACATAATTTAACTCCATAAAAATGTACTCTCACGACTAAGAACGTCCATTCAGAGAAGCGTCACAGAGAAGCGTCACAGAGAAGCGTCACAACATAACCTTTTCCCCAGCGACAAACATATAGAAGTTAGGTATTGATTTTTTTCAGTGTTTGTAACGTTCGGTGGTTGAATTTCCAGTTGCATCTGGTAGACACATACGAATAAAGAAATTGACAACAGGTGACCATTAAAAGGAAGTACTTTGTTTTCATTTTCGAATGTTGTTCGCCGCCATTGTTGTATCTGTGTTCATGTCGACTACTCTATTATTGGAATTTGAGTTGGTCTATATTTAGCTTGGTATTTCCAGCTATATATATCTCTGACAACTTTCCGTTTAACATGACCAGTACAAGGGAGGTGCTGAAGGAAGTAACAACCGAGCTAATTTACATGTCATATGAGGTCAAGGACGCATCGTCCATGAAATAAGTGAGTACGCACTTTACAGATAATTGAGGTAGTCGAGAGACAGAATGAGTTATGAATATGTTATGTAAAGAAGTGTGATGATAAACGTGGCCACCTAGACACTATACTCTGGTTATACGTCTGGTAGTCTGCCTTACAAACACGCAGTATAGTTGACAGTATGTTGTTCATTACTGGAACAAACCACAATGGACACAAAGACTACACAGATCGCGCGTGTATGTGTGTGTGTGTGTGTGTGTGTCTCTGTGTGAGACACTCTCTCTGTATGTGTTTTTGTGTGTGTACGACTCTCTCTCTCTCTCTGTCTCTGTGTACGTGTCTGTCTGCCTCTCTATCTCCCTCTGTGTTTTTTTTTGTGTGTGTGTGCGCGTACGCGCTCTGGTCATATCAACTACTTACAAAAGGTCAAATCTGTCTGAGGTCACTCCATGCCCGAACCGATACCACCAGTGGTGGTGGTTGGTTAAGTTATTCTAAAGTTATCGCAAACACGAAAATCAGGTTTCAGAGATGGAGCGGGCAACCGACCCACTTCGGGAACTGCGAGAGAGGTGTGCGGCAATGCCTCACATGGTTGACTGGAATGACATCGATTCCCTGGTGTTTCGGGAAATCCGCGAGACAGGCACTCTGACGTTAGGCGGGTCTTGTGCAGTTGTTGATATACAGGTTGACACCAACGCTTTGACGTTATCTGATCGAGGAACTTTTACAGGTATAAATATATCTTGTCACGCCACTTTTATGAGAAACAATAAACTTAGAAACTATCCAGAATGTCACATAAATTCATCTTTATCACTTTATTAAATTGTGCTCTTCGTAAAATCGAAAATCAATGTGGATTGTGTGTATGAGGGAGGCTCGTATTGACCGGTCATTTATATGAAGCGTCGCAGAGATGTGCTCCGTGGACATGCCTGAAACGACTATGGGTTCGAATCCCGGTTTGCTCCCAAACCAACCTCACTCACTTACTACACGTGTATTTACTGCATGGTTATATGAGTGTGACACTGCACAGCCAATTTATGTGTAAAGTCTTGCTTCTGTGTTACACAGAATTTACAATATGCTTTGGAACTGTTCATAAACACGTACACTTCTTGGTATTGTCTTCTGGATTGTTTAACTACATCTGAACTCTTGTGTGGCACTTCAGAGGAGATGGACCTTGTGACGCTATCTTGGGACAACTCCGCCAACACGTCACACCACTCAGCATTAGTCATACACGTGAAAGAGAGAGACTCGTTTGTTATCCCGCGCATTGTCGGTGTCTTATGCAACGAACATTTTAGAAAGCTTCAACAGTTTGCAGTCATGATGTTTAAAGACTACAAAACCAAAATATTAACGCTTAAACCATCTCCACTAAGCTTTGAACTTCTTCATGTGGATAGTCCTTCTTTAGAAAAGCTCAGGGACAACATAAATGTTGTTTCGAAGAATTTCAGGAATTTAGTCTTTGAAGAGGGACAAATCGATGTGACATTTGAACTGAGAGAAAATGACCTCGCTGTGAGTGAGGAGTTTGCTGTTGGTGAGAAGCCACGTGAAGCTGGTGGCCATGGAAACAGACCTATCGCGCCGTTGACATCCGGGTACGTAAAGAGATACATCGGTGAAAACATTTAACATATCTTGCTGAACCCAGTATATACACATGACAGTTAAACGAAGATGTTCGTTTAACTGTATCCCATAAATAATATATGTTTTTCGCACAGGAGGATGGCAGGTCGGTTACCTGGGGCTCATGGTATGAGAGATGTTTCCAGGGTCAAAGGTAACGATTAGAATATTTACCAAAAATATATAAGACGTACAACTAACACATTCTATGTTCCTTCTTTGTTGGTATGGCAATTAACCTCATCATTTCCAAAATATGCTTTCTGTGGCAAACGAAAGATGAAACTAGTAAGAGATAAAATGGTTCAATGCATTATCAGTGTTACTACATCTGCAATGCTTCTAAACCTGTTTTAGTTTAATCTAATTGTAACAAACCTTAACCGACTTAAAACTATGCTTTGCTTTAAGATGAGTCGTCAACAAAGGCATACGAACAAATAGAGAGGAAATTCAAGTGGCATCAGGAGAATATAGAGGCCAGATTTGAAGAACAGAGACGTCAGAATGAATTCATGCGGACGTCCTTGAATACCATTATGGAATCTTTGAATATGAGTACAAGATTAAACAGTTCTCATTTTGATGAGCATGACACTGGTGGACATTGCAGTGTTTCCTTCCCGCCATTGTCAAGAGTTTCAGGAGATGGTGAAGAAGCAACAGGAGACTTGCCGAGGACAGGGAACACAACACAAGTACATGCGCTCGCATCAGGCGAGGGACAAAACGTTACTTCTGGCCAGAGAGAGGAAAGACCTGTTGCAAATGATGATGACAAAAACCTGCACGAGCAGAGCTCAAAGCCAGCTTGTGAGCTTACAACTGATGAGGAAAAAGGATCTGGAAAAGCACATTCTGGTTCCACAATTAGGCGGCATACCAAATCTGAGGATCAGCCTACCATACCGGAGACACCAGTAAATGCTAACCTTGATCAGGTATCACCCACAACAACCTCCTATTATGAAGCTGAAGCAAGAAACATGTTCACAGTCCCATCATCTGTTCCAAACACAGAACCTGAGCACGGTACACCTTGGTCAAGGTATGTAGCAAGGCTGGCATCACTAGTACTGGTCGTTCGTATCGCGAATATATAACACTGATTGTGTGAGACCACAAATGTTCCGTTTACGACTCACTTGCAACACGGTATCAGTACTTGTACAGTCCGTTTGAGACCGATGAATTGCTCACTAACACAAAATCTAATAATTGCAACAAAACCAAATTTTGCACAGTCACGTGAAATTTACAGACCAACTCTGATGATATGTCTTAAAATTTTGGGCATCCGAATAAAAAGTTGTTGTATAGCACACGATCATTATTTCGTTGACACTTTTCGCTATATTTTACGAGGGCGAACCATTTCACTACACGCGCTTGTTGATTACCTGACGGTGACTGTGCAAACCTTGGTTTATGAGATTTTGTGTTAGTGAGTAAATTCATCGGTCTCAAATGAAATCAAACGGACTCTACTTGATTGTAAAATCGGTGACTGTCTTTGCAGGGAAGTAATGGCGTCCGGAATGACGATGTCCGATAGATATGAAATTGCAGCGGAAGGTAATGAAATACAACAATTATCAACCTCACACATAGAATTCGTTGTGTGAGGTGGATGAGCGCTCTTCTATTATTTTCAATGTACCCCCTTAGAACATTGTCTGTATAGTTACTATAACCCGCTGGGAAAGCCGAACTTATTTGGTACTTCGTCTTAGTAATTCTTTTTCTCGAATAATTGTGTCGCTTTAGATGTACGGAAATTACCGATATTTTGCGAATGCAAATCGATGGAAGGGAGATAACTCTAAATATGTTTTTCTTATTGAGTGTTTTGACTGTTGTCATTATTGGCTAATTGCCTAACTCTGGTACTCCTTTTTATGATCCGATACCAGTGCTTCAAACAGTTCAAAATTAACATTGGAGTGATCGGCATGATAAATACGTTGTTGACTGGTCCCTCCAGGCAAATGGATTGTTGTATCCTGTACATCAACAAACATAGAGGGTACATCAACCCATGTCCCCCTCGTGACCGTGAACAGCTAATACAGTAAACTAAAACTCCAGATGCAAATAGTACATGAAATACATGGAACATGGCAAATCATATTCACTAGAAGTGAAATTATCTTTTAGTGACATCTAACAACTGGGATTACATTTTTCTAAAAATATTGAATGATATATTTCGAGATGACCACCTTTTAGGAAACCTTTTGCGTATTCTCAAACGGAGTTACGGTCATCTTTGTGATGTGACATTAGGCATATGGTAATGCCATTGATGGGAGAGCGTGCTTGTGTAATATACACATGTGTTGTTTCAGGTTACATGGCACCATTCATCCAGATTATGGGCGATGATCCACGGGCAAATCGTATTAACACAACCATCAGACGGGAACTTAATTCAAGTGTGTATATGCTCAGTTTCATTGGGGATTGGAGAATGATAGTTAAGGCTTAGAGGAGGTTACGACATTAAACTACCAATAACTACCAATCGAATATGTTGATTAAGTTCGTATTTTTAACAACCCTCTTGATAGACATATAACGTAGGAACAATAGATCAGCATCAACTGCAGAATACATCACGTAATGTAGTTTGTTTGTTGCTTAACGCCGCACTATCTCAGCTATACGACAGCTGTCTAAATAATCGCGTTATGACAATCCAGTGATAGCATCGATCATGGCAATTGGGATACGATGACAACCAAGTCAACGAGCCTCACCACCCGATTCACTTACCCTTTTACATCAAACGTGGATCAAGTCTAACCGGGATCTTCACGAGTGGCATGTGTATACAACTTTGCTTGATTGTTTGCACATTATTATATACATGTTTGTCAGATACATATTTACCAGTTCAGTATTATTTTTCTAATACTACAAATGCATTTGAGTGTGGCTTTGTCTTTCAAATGGTTTGTTGTCATTACAGAGCAAACATTCCCGCCGAGAGCCTCAACCTCACTGGGCACAGTCCTATGTTTCGACACATCCACGAGTATTGGGCACCAGGGACTTCAACAGATGAAGAAACAAGCTCTCGACTTCATTGATGGCGCGTAAAGTTTCGTTCTGGACAGTTTGTAGAATCTAATTGACAAAATAATGAATCAGACTCACACCCAACATTTGACATAGAGTAAATACTTGTAATGCTGGTTTGTCAGTTTATATGTATTGTATATTTTCTCTGTATTCTAAATTACAGGAATAGAGGATATAGTACAGGCACACGACCTAGAAGAAAATATTGGAGTCGTTGCATTCGGCGGTGTTTCACGTATTGAACACCACCTCAGCAATGACTACACAAGTGTCAGGGATGCTATCGGTAGGAAGCTTCAGTTTACTCAGCTTCAGCACTTAGTCATAACAGAAACATGCAAGCGACGTACATGAACATACTTAAACCATCAGGGCCTAGATTTTCGAAGCTCTCTTAGCGCTAAGATAGTCGTAAGTGACATACATTAACCTTAACTTACGACTATCTTAGCGCTAAGAGAGCTTCGAAAATCTAGGCCCAGGTTTAGACCGTTTTACATTTCCATGAATAGAAGAAATTTCAAGGTACATATGTCACCTTTCTCTTTGTTTCAGAGAAGCTGGAGCTCGGTGGTTGCTCTCCTCTCTTTGAAGCTCTACTTGTGTGTTTGTGCTGTCTCAAGCGCCGGGGTAAGGGTTTGTGTACACAATTTAATATGCGAGACAGTAAGTGAAGAAGAATGCTGTTAAACTGCTACTACGTACAGACATAATAAAACTAGGCGATACCTTAAGTCGCATTACTCCTTTGTGACGAAAATGGTGAGCTATAGACATTTCGATTAATTCCATATCAATATGGCCAGGTGCAATAGTAAATCTGTCTGGAGTAGTCGCCCTTCGACCACGCCTGATCATCTTCACAGATGGAAATGCATCCAGTGAAAGCGACACCGGAATCGGAGATGTCCACCGTACTGACACCCAGGTATGTAGGAGCTTTTACGTTGCAACCACAATTACCAATACTGCTAGTCAGTATACAATATAGGAGAAAACATGTGTATGACCATAACGTTTATTGAGTAGCAGGGCCATGATTATATATTAAATGTCATCTCGACTGTGAAGATGGGGTTAGAACTGGTCTTCAGCATTCCATTCTTGTAAGAGGCGAATGGTAGGTTCGGGTGGTCAGGCTCTCTGGCATACTTGATGCAGGTCTTTGTAACAAAGTTGCGTAGATGGATGCTCAAATGCATGATGTTGGTTATGGAGTTACCTGGTTCTGATGTGAGTAAATACAGGGCAAGGTCACATGCAAATGTCAGGACTGCTATGGTTTCACTCCTTGCTCTAATAACAAACAAATTGTGTTTCTGTTTTGCTATTTTGACTATATTGGCAGATTGCAAATGTTAAGAGCATATTAACATTCAAAAGGGTTTTTTTCATCTTTTGCAGGTGAAGATGCAGATTATCGATTTACTTCAAAGACTGACGAATGAATCCATCTTTCCCAAACCTGTTGTATGGGTTCCTGTGGGAAGTGCCGACCGAGTATGTATAAACTCCCGTGTTATACAATATTCCCGTGAAGCACTACGAATATTTTCTTGAAGATCATGTAGATGGTCACAACCTTCTATGGCAACGTCTTCTTACTAATATTATTTTGACAGGATTTCATGATGTTCCTGGCAAAGAAGAGCAACGGGTTTTGCCTTGAAGGAGCAGACATCACTGAACTATGCACGTACCAGCGAGTTCAGGTATGAAATTGTGACGATGTAACTTGGGAAAGAAGTTGCTGAAATGAAATGAATTATTGAATAAGTGGACATAAAGACAATGTATTCTATGATGTCGCTACAGAATAGAGATATATCTGAAATAGTGGCAAAACTTGGATAATTTCATGTTAACAATAATCATCAGATCATGCCTTGAATTATTACATTTGAAAGATCCCCATTTTACTTTCCAATATGTAGACAACAATCAGCAGAGTATACAAATGCATCAACAATGGAATCGGCCCTGAGGCAGACACAACGTCGAGCCAGATACAAACTCTCTTAGAGGCACTTGGGGGTAAATTCAGTAATGAAGACCAGGTTGGTAGTTCAAGCACCTTGCTTAAAATTATATAGAATTATACTCTCCTATACTTAGTATAATAACGTATCACATTTAAATGCTATGCTTATAATCTATGATGAATGCATCTAAAGTCTGATATATTATACTGACGCCTTACTAAATTACACATGCCTTACACCTAACATATTCTTACATTATGCATAATTTTGATACATTTTAACGTGATCGAATTGTTCCCTCACCCCCCATTGTTAAAGGAGAATAACACACAGCCTTTGACGTCCAACATTTGTACAACACTGTCGTTAGGTTACCTGTATCTGTGTGTACAGCTATTGACATATGAGCCTCTTACTTTCAGAGGGAAATTACAAAGTCGGTGACAGAACTGATTGAAAAGGGCGTCAGTGTTCCAGAACTTGGCACAAATGTGGAGTTACCAGGGTTACCACATCTAGGCAGCAGAGTGATTCACTGGAAAGACAGGAAGTGGGATAACTACCACACGGAGGGACCAGGGACAATTGTCAGTCATATTCCAGCGAAAAAGGGTAAAGTCTCGTGTCTGATGCTTTAGTTCCATGCTCATCAGTGGTTAGAAAGGATCGTCTAATTTATATCATGAAAACTTGTTCTTAGGTGAGTTTAGTTTTACGCCGCACTCAGCAATATTCCAGCTAAATGGCAGTGATCTGCAAATAATCGAGTCTGAACTAGACAATCCAGTGATCAACAGCATGAGCATCAATCTGTGCAACTGGGAACCGATGACATGTGTCAACCTAGTCAGCGAGCCTGACCACCCGATCCCGTTAGTCGCCTCTTACGACAAGTGTTACCGGGTTGTGATGGGTATAAATGACGATGTCCAAACACAGGCTACAGGTGTGAGGTTTTATTTGCAGTAAGAGAGGTAACGACACTTGCAATACACAAAACAATAACATAAGGTATTATCATAAAAACATGATGAATCTTTCACATACAAGTAACTTACAAGTACACTTTCACATTCGCATATAAATATCTTTGTTAATGAGGCATAAAATCATTGTCTGGATTACATACATGTGTACTTTACATGAGGTATACAATGAACATGGATCATTGTTATAAATTACATTACATGTTCTCAATACAATAATTAATTACCACTTTGTGGTACCAATGATACAGATGGCAATCAGTGATACATATCTATCATAATACATTATGTACAATATATACAGAGAATAATAATTAATATTCAAATTATCCGTACCCTGTGGGTGACACTGGGGTGTTAATTCTCCTGGGCAGCCGCCTCAGTGGTACAGTGACAGTGTTAACCTATACAGGAACACATGAATGTAAGTATATAGCTACCAGATATACAATGAAACCCAGTGCATAAAAATATCACTCTGGAGACGTAAAACACATGAAATGGCTGAACACTGAGCGAAGTGTTTCACATTGCAAATAATTACCATAACACATTAATTAAGATAAGGCATTCACTCACTAAACATTCACACAGAAAGGTTAGAACATGTCAGAATATTTAGCCCTACTGATTTAATGACTATGGTGACATGATCACCATACCAAAGATAAATATATTAAAGGTGTTGAAATATGATATACATAGCTTAGACTACCTATATTATATGTTTATATAATAGCTAGCAATAATATATATTACTAACCTTAAACAATGAGAATTCTCTGTTCCAATTAGTCAAAGGTCAGACCAGTTTGTAAATCAGTGTCTTGTCAAGTGCAAGATGGATGAAAATGTGCACAGTTTAAACCGACCAATGAAAACAAGACTTGGGTAGAACAAAGAGGAAACAAAAACTTAAACATGGACTAAGCTAAAACCCCTTTACCTCTATAGACTGCTCCAAAAGGCATAGTAAGGAGAAGTTGAAAAACTACTGTCCTAACAACTTTAAAATACTAGAACATAAAAGCACCTGAATTAAATAAAACTATTCACAACAAACTATTCAGAACTGGTGTCTGCCACACAAGCATAGTCGCCTTTTGTGGCAAGCATGGGTTGCTGAAGACTATTTCTACCCCGGATCTTCACGGGTCTTCTCTCAGGTACCAAGAGCTTCAAACACTATTCGTTGCTATACATCTGAAAGACATGTTTTAGGCTCTATTAACATTACACTAATAATTAACTGTAATGCATCAGAGGTATGTTTGTTAGACTGGGTGCTGGTACACTGGGACAACGGTCGGAAATCTGAGTGCAGGTATGGTGCAGAGGGCGCTTTTGATGTCATGGTCGTCACTGATCAACCCAGATATAATTCCTCAGACATGACGTTTGACATCGGATGTGAAGTCACAAGAGGTATTATTAAGAAAGAGAGGTATTATCAACGGATGTGACACATATATCCAATCATACTATATTCTCCTTAAGAAATATTTCTAAATAAACTATATCTATTATTATTTAATTGTCATGTATGAGGAAATGTGTACAGTTTTTATTGACTCAGCTTCATGACACCGCTTTGTGCAATTTCTTTCTTAGGTTCAGACTGGGAGTCCAGATATGGATACCAAGATGGCGGTGATGGGTGCGTTGGAGTGGTCATTAAAAACCATCAGGAGGGCCTAGTTACGGTCAGTCAAGCTCTTCACACTAACAGTAGGGGCAAATCTCATAACATGACAAGTTCACATGCCATCTATAATTTGTTCCTCCTCAGGTGCGGTGGCTGACTACTGCACACATTGATGTCTATAGATGTGGGCGCGAAGGCAAGATAGATTTGACCCTTAGGTGTGTATCGATCTAATTGACTTATTGTATTTTGCATGTTTTGCGGATCAAGTGCTATGGTTTTAAGCTCTTACTGTATCTAGATAGTTTATTTCACATAGTTCCAGGTAATCGGTTCTGGGTTTTCCGAAAGCATGATGTCATTGGTTTCTGCCATTTTACAGAGATCCAATTGAAAGTCTGAAGGAAGCGACACAAGCAGATGGGCAGATGTGGTGTGGTCTAGCAGATGTACCAGACGAAAGGAAAGTTAAACCTTTAGTTAGTAAGTATATTTGGTTTTCAAACTATGTTAAAAAAAATGTCGTATTGACCACACTATATGACCATGTAAGGAGACAGCAAACCATTGTAATCAACACAACTGACTACATTGTTACAAGACCCTGCTCCAGAGATGGATGAGGAAGATTACAGATGGACGTGGCAGTGGCAGGATGGGGAGGGACAATGGAGACTATACTCAGATGAAGAAAACCAGAAGTTAGAAAAAGTCTTTCAACGCCCCAACGGTAGTTCGTGTCTGTTACAAAGAAATGGCAAGAGGTACTAATCGACTAATATACTTTAACATGACGATGTTGCTTTAATTTGTGTTATAGCTGTATTTGTACCTAAGAAATATACAAACCTTGCCCAGACAAGCACTTATGGATATAACTAACCTTCTACACAGTAAGGGTGCTATAACACTCATCCTGGTCAACTCGACTTGTTAGACAAGCATTCTGATCAGGCTGGCTCCATGAGAACTATAAGAGTAATATATGTGACAATATAAATCATGCTTAATGTGAGAAAACACAGTGAAGAAAGCAGATTATGTTCAATGTATTAATATTACTGATGTATTATGAGTTGTCGTCCAATTATTCGCTCTATTTTCTTGGTTCGCTTATCTTTCTCCAGCTACCGGGTCATATTCAAGGAACATCAGGAAAAAAGCATAGACGATGACACAATGAGAAAGGTCAAAAGAACAAGTACGTTGTATAGCCATTGGTATCGTAAGGAAGAAAGTTTTTGTACGGATGTCAAATTCTTCTATATTATCCATTCAGCACTAATTCACTGTTAGTGCTGGCTTCCAGTTGTTCCATCGTTCAGCATGCATTATTGTTGTCTCATTACTTTTGTCATTCTTACATGTACATATAATATATGCTCTCTGTCTCATACCATTCATTCGCCTGATAAAGGAGTAAGGGATATACTCCGAAACATTGTGTTCCTCATAATAAAGAAGTTGATATCCTTAAAAACTCCCTTCCTTATGTGTATCACTTCTAAATGCCGTTCAAAGACCTCATTGGCATCGTGTTAATATTTCATAATGTAAAACATATATCAACCAAAGTAACATGGTAATTTCCATGTGGTATTAACAGGTATTGTGCAATGTTCAAACTGAACAATCCCCGGCAAATAAATAAATGTCTAACGTACATTGATATCCTTTTTGAAAATTGTTGGGGACTGTTGTTACAGATTATAATTTTGAAATGTATTATTAATATTTTTAACGTATTTCTTGCTAATGTTCAATGTGTTTTTTAGGAATGAACGCGGATGATCTCACGGTTTACAAGGAAGTCGAGCGACAACTGAGAAGAGCGTAATATACTCTGCTACAGCTTCAGGGTGTTAAATCGGTTAGGGCCTAAAACGTCGACCTATGGTCAAATCATCACGGGCCAGCGGAGGAAAAAAGATCTACGTGCTGTGCGTTATGACATTTTAGCAATTAACGTTGGATTATAGACACAATGACGGGTCTGCCTGTTGTTAGACAAGGATATTCCGACTTCATGAGCCGACACCGTTAAATCATGTATTGCAAATATAGTGTTGGCTTGACAATGATTGACACACTTTTTTCAAACAATCTATATTGTTATGACAGCGCATTCTAACGACGTCACAATTGTGATCTCATAATGCCAAACACCTTCGAGGAAATATCTACAATAAAAGTTGGAACGCCAAAAGTCTCTGTTGATATGACAATGAAGTTGTTTATACTTCTACAATATAGTTCATATAGACTGAAGACAAGGCTGGTTACCGTAACGACATCAACGCAACGGTGGTTTGTACATGAACCAGTGTTCTGTCGAAGAAGCATGTGAATATGAATTTCTCACTAAGTGTTTCAGATGTATGAATGTAAGGCTGTCCGGAGGTGATCGAGGGGTCACACCTGTACATGTTACAGATGTATGAATGTAAGGCTGTACTGGGGTGGTAGAGGCGTCACACCTGTACATGTTACAGATGTATGAATGTAAGGCTGTACTGGGGTGGTAGAGGCGTCACACCTGTACATGTTACAGATGTATGAATGTAAGGCTGTACTGAGGTGGTTGAGGGGTCACACCTGTACATGTTACAGATGTATGAATGTAAGGCTGTCCGGAGGTGATCGAGGTGTCACACCTGTGCATGTTACAGATGTATGAATGTAAGGCTGTACTGGGGTGGTGGAGGTGCCACACCTGTACATGTTACAGATGTATGAATGTAAGGCTGTACTGAGGTGGTGGAGGTGTCACACCTGTACATGTTACAGATGTATGAATGTAAGGCTGTACTGGGGTGGTGGTGGTGTCACACCTGTACATGTTACAGATGTATGAATGTAAGGCTGTATTGACGTGGTGGAGGTCTCACACCTGTACATGTTACAGATGTATGAATGTGAGGCTGTACTGAGGTTTTGGAGGCGTCACACCTGTTCATGTTACAGATGTATGAATGTAAGGCTGTACTGGGGTGGTGGAGGTGCCACACCTGTACATGTTACAGATGTAAGGCTGTACTGAGGTTTTGGAGGCGTCACACCTGTTCATGTTACAGATGTATGAATGTAAGGCTGTACTGAGGTTTTGGAGGCGTCACACCTGTTCATGTTACAGATGTATGAATGTAAGGCTGTACTGAGGTTTTGGAGGCGTCACACCTGTTCATGTTACAGATGTATGAATGTGAGGCTGTACTGAGGTTTTGGAGGCGTCACACCTGTTCATGTTACAGATGTATGAATGTAAGGCTGTACTGAGGTTTTGGAGGCGTCACACCTGTTCATGTTACAGATGTATGAATGTGAGGCTGTACTGGGTAGGTGGAGGTGCCACACCTGTACATGTTACAGATGTATGAATGTAAGGCTGTACTGGGGTGGTGGTGTCACACCTGTACATGTTACAGATGTATGAATGTAAGGCTGTATTGAGGTGGTGGAGGGGTCACACCGGTACATGTTACAGATGTATGAATGTAAGGTTGTACTGAGGTGGTGGAGATGTCACACCGGTACATGTTACAGATGTATGAATGTGAGGCAGTACAGGTGGTGGAGATGTCACACCGGTACATGTTACAGATGTATGAATGTAAGGCTGTACTGAGGTGGTAGAGGCGTCACACCTGTACATGTTACAGATGTATGAATGTAAGGCTTTACTGACGTGATAGAGATGTCACACCTGTACATGTTACAGACGTATGAATGTAAGGCTGTACTGGGGTGGTGGAGGCGTCACACCTGTACATGTTACAGATGTATGAATGTAAGGCTGTACTGAGGAGGTGGAGGTGCCACACCTGTACATGTTACAGATGTATGAATGTAAGGCTGTACAGGTGGTGGAGGTGTCACACCTGTACATGTTACAGATGTATGAATGTAAGGCTGTACTGAGGTGGTGGGGGTGCCACACCTGTTCATGTTACAGATGTATGAATGTAAGGCTGTACTGAGGAGGTGGAGGTGTCACACCTGTTCACGTTACAGATGTATGAATGTAAGGCTGTACTGAGGAGGTGGAGGTGCCACACCTGTTCATGTTACAGATGTATGAATGTAAGGCTGTACTGAGGTGATAGAGATGTCACACCTGTACATGTTACAGATGTATGAATGTAAGGCTGTACAGGTGGTGGAGGTGTCAAACCTGTACATGTTACAGATGTATGAATGTAAGGCTGTACTGAGGTGGTGGAGGTGCCACACCTGTTCATGTTACAGATGTATGAATGTAAGGGTGTACTGAGGTGATAGAGATGTCACACCTGTACATGTTACAGATGTATGAATGTAAGGCTGTACTGAGGAGGTGGAGGTGCCACAACTATTCATGTTACAGATGTATGAATGTAAGGCTGTACTGAGGTGGTGGAGGTGCCACACCTGTTCATGTTACAGATGTATGAATGTAAGGCTGTACTGAGGTGGTAGAGGCGTCACACCTGTACATGTTACAGATGTAAGAATGTAAGGCTGTACTGAGGTGGTGGAGGTGACACACCTGTACATGTTACAGATGTATGAATGTAAAGTTGTACTGGGGTGGTGGAGGTGACACACCTGTTCATGTTTCAGATGTATGAATGTGAGGCAGTACAGGTGGTGGAGATGTCACACATGTTGATGTTGTTGATGCAAATTGTGCTTTCTAAATACATGTACGTTGCGCCTGAATGAATTACACGTATACCGTCTAGCTGACGTCTTTTTGCGCCTTGTTACATGTATGTATCTGCCATATGTTCGCATTGTTTTATTGAAACCAGTCTCAAAGACCCCCAATGTGCTAGGCTCATAACATTGGTGGGCTTGGTGATGTTTAGAAGCATATGAAAGTTTTCCCAACTCCTAACTGATGACAATTGAAATCGATGAAACTAATCGCATACCGATTATTGAAACTTTCGTCCATAATTATTATTTATTGTGAATTTCATTTTTTGAAACAGCGTTTGTGATCCGGTTACCAGTATAAATTCCGATTAAAGTATTTTAGTAATAATATGTTCTAACGTTGATTTGAGTTGAGGTCGTTCTTTGTAGATTACTGTTATTGAGTCAGGTAATCGTATACTTTTAGAACAACTGACTGTTGGCCGTATGAACGGGCTTTTACGAAAGTTGTATAGAAGTTGTATATCCATAAAATTAGTGTCATTCTTTGTCATCTCAACTAACATGCCCATCAAAGGTACTAAGAAGGTGTTTGTTTTCACCAAACTGTTAAATATTGCATTTTGCTCCATGGTCTGCAGTTATTGTAAAACAAATGACAAATATATGGCACAACAAACAGAGCGAGCAATGTTCACAGTACAACAATACATTAAATCAGATTGTGTATGTTATCATCAAAAGATTATCAGTTTTATACAAAAACTAACGGGGCATATGCCCTTACTGCAACAACTATCTTATCAAATAAAATCAGTTTAACGGTAATTCGCTTCACAAAGACCTGTGTACTGTGCCATTAGGCTTGTTCAACTATCCCTGTTTCGGCTTTGGCCAAAATAAAAATATGTTTAAACCAACTCCTGTTTCATAAAAATATTTGAGGACGTGATGTGTTCCACATGAGAGTCGATTTTGTATATGTATGTCAAATTATGTCAAAGATGAATTTCACATTCTTTAAAAATGTCCACATTGATATTCGTGAAACATATGTTACAAATATACTGTTGTACATCAATATGAACTACCCAATACGTTCTTTACGAAGCAGTAATACCTGGCCTCAAGAAGCTTTACATTAAAGATGCCGTATTTACTCAGCTCATATAATTGCTGTGAACTACTCACGGCTTTGTTAAATTGTAGCCTTTATGTATGTAGGCCAAAAGCTTTTCTACTGAATAAAATAACTTATTGATCGATGCTATGACGTTATATTACGTTATATTTTTGACCTACATAAGTACAGATTCAGTATAGAAAGTAGCCCAATATATCGCGAGTCAAGTCCACTCTTGTTGTCCTTACTTATCCACTCTATCAGTCTCATTCTGTCGAGCGTCCTGAGTCACTCTTATAAAGTATGCACGGAGTCGGAAGATCAGACCTAGATCAGTATGGGTGAAGTATGTACAATGTAGATGTATTTATAACATTGCCACGCGGCTGTGTGCGATAGGCTGAGATCATCTATGTCATGTCTGTAGTGTCGTGAGAGATAAAGTACAAGGAAGTTGGAATACCCAATCTCAACTGCATAACAAGAATGTTAGTATTAGTATTAGTTGAGTTATTCAATGTGCCGTTACCGTATTAAGTTGTTTAAACATCGTATCCTTGAATATAAAAATACACAATTGTTTTTTAATAGTTTTATTAATATTCAATCAATTTTTATAGTTCCGACATGCCCCCAAAAATAGTTATAATGACCACATGAAACTTGGATGTTTTTGATATATGACGATTATATCTGTCTGCGTTTAGGTCACTACGACCGGGAGTTCAACACTCAGTATAAAGGTAATTCTACGTCTTGCCACCTTAGATTTGATATGTGGCAGGTATTGTTCCATTCAAAACATCACTTTAATCTTACGTTTCATAATCTAAATATCTTAAAATATAACTTGTACACATCACAATTTGATTTATCCTCTTTACAGCCCGCACCATACGCTTCTCAAATAAATACAAATCCATATCCAGTGAGTGAGTTTAGTTTTGTGCCGCACTCAGCAATACTCCAGCTATATGGAGGCGGTCTGTAAATAATCGAGTCTGAACCAGACAATCAAGCGTTCAACAGCATGAGCATCGACCTGCGCAATTGGGAACCGATTACATGTGTGAACCACGTCAACGAGCCTGACCACCCGATCCCGTTAGTCACCTCTTACGACAAGCATGGGTTACCGAAGGTTCATTCTAACCCGGATCTTCACGGGTCAAATCCATATCCAAATGGTAATGATCTCACGTAATAACTTTTATATACTGTTTGTTGTTCCATCTGTAAAATGTACATCACAACATTGTTTTGGATGCCTTGTATCCGGCATTTCTCGAAGTCTACACCGGATTTACACCATTTTAAAGAATACAGTCTGATTCAACAAAATATGTCCTCCACATTCATATAACTGTTCTTATGTTACTGTCCTAACCAAATCCAATTCATGATTACCTGAAATTATTTAAACAGTTATAACTAAATCCTAATTCATAATGAGTTCACATTTGCAAAATATTACCTGAAATTGTTCAATAACAGAAACCCGATATGTCAGAACCTTACCAAATCATGAGTTTGATATGTATAGAACAACTGGAGATACGTTTTGTGTCTGTTAACCAACATTTTGACAATGCTTTATTTTGAATAGATTTTGACCAGGATAGTTTATTTGAAACAACAGCAATCTCAAATAATTGAAATATTCAACCTTTTATCACTCGAAAATCAAATCTCACTTTTACCTATGTTAACCACAAAATCTATAGACCAGTGCGTCATTTTATTCGAAATGAAATGTCAATCTACTGAACCACAGAGTTAATTGTAAGTGGCGTCAGACAGTAGGTCTCATAAATATATGGAACAGATTGTTTAAATGGGCGCGGTAAAGTAGAAGGGTTAAATTCTTTCAAATCATTGTATATATAAAACCCTCCCCATCTGGAAGCCACAAGGCGGTCCATCAGCTGTCACCACTGATTGAAAATTCCTTGGCGACGCATTCATCCCGGTCTTCATCACTCACCACTGAAAATGGAATTTATCGTCAGTAACTTATATAACTTGCGGTATCCTAATCTCACTCCCAATTAATACAATATTAAGGCATCATGTGATTTGATACATATTACAAAGCACACATTTCTGGATCTTCCCTCAAGAGCAGTCAGTTTATAGCACGCGTCTATTCCCTGTTATACGTGCATTATGTCTCTAACGTGTCTGACATACCTAGGCGTCTCACGTCATGCCTGGTGCTGTCTTCCACACATTTCACTTGCATCAAGCTGAACAAAACACGGAAACTGTAAATAAAATATAAAAACTTTAAAACTCCACATCAGTATGACAATGTAAAAATACATTTACATGTATATTCTGAAAAAACCCACATTCTATTCTATTCTATACTCTTTCATCCTTTTATTAGAACATCAACATTATAATATGTTCAACCTTAAAATAGGTATAATTCTACCTCCTCCCTTGTTTCTGTATTACACAGGAACCGGTTGGTTTTCGATCAAATTCCCTGGTGAGTTTGTCAATATTTCCCCTGTCATACAGTCGCCACCGGCCTCGGTCATCATGCCACTGCCACAGAACGTGAGGTTTC
Organism: Haliotis rubra; assembly: GCF_003918875.1. Lineage (NCBI taxonomy): Eukaryota > Metazoa > Mollusca > Gastropoda > Lepetellida > Haliotidae > Haliotis > Haliotis rubra. Next base: position 1,093,876 of record NW_025766747.1, on the reverse strand, counting down.
TCAGCAGTTGGTACACCATGACCTGATGATGATGAAAGTTGGAGCATCATGTTGACATATATGTTTGTGATAATAATTTTGATCTGTAATAAAAATAAATCACCAAGATGACAAACACGTACACTTTACACACATTACAGTGTATTCATTCTACAAACGCATCAAATGCATTCTCCTCTCTTGGATGTTAGATGAACAATATATCTATATTGTAACAGTTAACGACAGTGTAAACTCGTGTGTCGTAACACAGATCTCACATGATACCATTGTTTGAAATGACACAAATGTCACCTTTCTGGGAAGCAACATCATCTGTGTGTGTCCTCTTTCTCTGTGCCGAAGGTATGATATCTTCTAGGGAGCTGTATATAAAACGAATGTCCTAATCATGATCACATTGACATGTGCATGTGTACTGAGTGATGCATTGTAGATTATTTAAGTACTGACACCGTTGGTTAAATCTTGTACTGCAAAGTACTATATAACTGTGAATTTCAGAAAATGAAATATGATTATGCCACGTTCATTAATGAACCAGAATTATCGTTTAAAAAGCATTGAACTTATCAATATTGTCATCTCTTTCATTTACATTTTAAGAAGTTTGATTTGACATTAAATAACTTAATAAAAGTTAGGTTTACTATGCTCTACAGACAAGATAATATGAGGAGGTGAATTCATTACCATATCACAAGTTCCATTTTTCCTTCATACCCATAGTTACAGGACTGAATCATACCATTGTGCCACCTGACCTGGAAATAAATATATTCAATAAACATTACTTATACTTACTAGGGGTTTCGATAAGGGTAAATAAATGAAACTAATGATGGAAAGTGTGAACATCAGTTATCTATAAGTGTGCTAAATATGGCTAGATTGCTCCTGAGTACTGGGTGCGATTCGTTCTTTCACCTGTCTACAAAGGAAATGTGCACTCATTATTCAACATTGCTTATATAAGGTCCTCCTCACTTTCACTTTGCCATCTTGCCTTTTCCTGATGATAACACCAGTGTTACCAACGTCCCCGTCTTTATCGCCACTTGACCAGTCAGCGCCTGCAAATAGAGGGGAAAAGCAACGTAAACCTAAATGTCGAACTATTACTTCTGTGTTTACTTTGTTCACCGAAATGATAATGCATTGCCAAATACATCAGGCTTCGTACCTCTTCTCACTCTGCACCCAATCTCAATCAGCTCATTCTGACTAAGGATCCTTGGCTGGTTATCCACTTCAGTGATGTCATACATGCCCTCGTAGCCAAACCTGTATCGGCATGCAAAATCGTTCAAGTCCCACTGAACCCAGACGTAGTCTGAAACAGACCTAGAGTTGCAGAATTTACTCTACAAAAATGTTATCAATTATTGTACATGCAATAAGAACACTACATGGTAAGTGTTACATACACTTGATTTACAACTTACGTTCGTCTTTAGAACGGTCAGTCTGTTTAATACTTCCATGTAAAATAACATGGTTACCTTTCCCCTTCCACCCCTGGAATGGCCAATGTGACACAGATACGAGCATGTCATTCTACATGTAAACTTCCTCTTCTGTCAGTGGAATAGGCAATGTGTGTAACATAACAAGACGTATTACTCACTGTCATCATCAGCATGGTTGATAATTGTTCCTGGTCCATTTAAATCCTGGTTTTGGGACTTCCAGTCAGGACCTCTGATAACCCTTGACCCAAGGGGAGGCAAGTCCTTGAGCTCCTTAATGTTGTCATATCCTTGAGGGTCATCATCCACGAGGCCAGTGTCCTTTGTTTCTAATTTCGCCTTTACTTCTTGAATGACGTAACGCTGTAGGTAAATAAATGTCGTGTATTCTTGCCAGTTCTGTGTATCTAGATATAGTAAATTACCTTGAGATAAATACAATTAGTATCTAAAGAGTTCCTCATTTATATAATCAATCGCCCCATCAGACGCGTGTATGCATGCATACGTTGCAACTGTCTTTACAAGGAATGGACTACCGGAGAGGAAACTGGGTTACCTTCTCTTGAGGAGACATATCTCCGATGAAGACATCTGTCAGTGCATCCATGGCCTCGCTCGAGAATTCATGAGATTTTATTAACATGTACATTTTTCCAATGCTTTCCTGAAAAAAAATGTTGATGTTTTAAACACCCATGTCCTCACCAGAAACTATAATGTGTAAGTAAATATGTGTGAAGAATGTAAAACTGCAATAAAATGAGGTGTTGTTCACTTACCTGTACTCTGTAGTAGGTACATAAAGTTGCAATGTCCTTTCCTTCAACAATGTTTCCATCGCTAAGTTTTGACAGAGGGGTCAGGAATGACTAGGAACAGGTTAAATGATAAGTAACACAACAGTAAACCAAATGGAGCATTGAAATGGTGTCCTAATAGATACTTGAAAACTATATACGTATCTATACAGAAACGTCACTATTGTACAGTAGAAGTAGATCATCCACAAAGACTTGTCATTACTACCAATTACAACCTCAAGAATGCATCTCAAACTTAAATATCCAGATTATAAAATGCATGCCTAATATTATATGGTGTACTGATTGCTACGAATATACTTGTGATGTGATAGCTCTTTTCTTAACAGTCATAAAAGAAACTCTAGATGTAGATTGTATTGCCGGAATAGGACCCGTCATGAACCACCACAGGGGCATTGTACACGTACCCTGTCCGCAGATGCGACAGGAACCCATGTTATTGGGTTTGGAGTTGTACTGCTCTTCTTGAGGGAGAGTTCACTCATTAGTTGGATCAGCTCGACCTTGGTCTAAAACAAACAAAAAAAATATAAAAAGGTATATATTTTACCTTGCACATGTACAGGTTTTCATGACATGCCAGTATAATATATAGATGGCGGTTAAGTGTTATCAACAACCACCTTCACCTGAGGCATCCACTGGTTCACATAAAACCTTCGAGAATATCACTGATTGTGATTCTGATCCTAATTCTGTCAAAAACATAATACTTTAGAATACCTTATTGGACTTATCAACTTATAGTACTTACGTCTTCTTCTGACAAAATGCTGACTACAAGGGAACTACCTCACAGCATCGCCAGAGTTGCCTGATCTAGAATGTTAATGAACGTACACTGAGATCTGTTGAGGGGGTATCTGATCCTGTTGGGTGGGTGTCGTCAGTGGCCAAGCCGTCTGTGATAAAGATTATCCTTGGCCTGATCTTGTGCACTCTTCCAACGCTTAGTACTCCCCCTGTGACAGTCATTATATTTGGTTTACTTTTCCTATAACGAGACCTGATATGATGCTGTTTGGAAAGGTATCTTTATGACTTCAAAACGTGAACTCTGACATTATGACTATGACTAACATCGATATAGTCTCATTTTAATTCATAATCTGGTTAAACCGACATTAAAATGGAAAATGATACAAATTTAGAACAACGTGGACATCGTACCTCCTTCTTTCACTGTCGCAACACACACCAGGAGAGCTTCGAATATCGGACTTTTCCCATAACAGACCAGACTTTCTGTTGCAAAAGCATACCACAAGAATTGATTAACTGTTCAGGCAGTGATGACATCACGTGTATTAACACGTTGTACATAATATGTAGTATGCTTCTCTTGAAGTGAAGAACTGTTACATGGCATATGCACTGCAGAGCAGTGTCTTACTTTTACGACTTGCATGCGTGATAAAATCAACGATGTAACGAATATCCAGTTTTAGCAGTTACCTATAGCATCTCGGACAGCTCCGTAGTCGTTGGTGAGCTGCTGGACAACCTTGGCTCCTCCTCCCAGTGACACCACACCTACATTCTCCTCTACTCCGTGCTGAGCAGCTGTATCCTCAATTCCTGAGACAAAATGTTATTAAGTAGCTCATAAGTGATGTGTTACATATCTAGTCTGTGTTACCTTGGTCTGAAACTGATTCAGAAATCGTAAAACACGATTCAACAATTCAAGTCGTAATAACGTTAAAAACCGTAACATTCCAAAGAAGGCAAACACTGTCATTTGAACTGGAAACGAGAGGGTATCCGTGGTCCTGGATATGGAAGCTGTCTGGGGCCATACAATAAACAACAGCATATTGTGGTGCACTTTGGGGACATTTATTGTAAGCAATTAAGAACCACAAAATGTAGAAAGCTGAGGTTCAGAACGTATAAATCAGCACAGGTATTATCGGTATATCATCTGGTATCATCACAACTTGAACTGGACTAAGACACGCATACTAACAAGTCTGAAACAAACAAAGCCATCATTACAATAATGAAAAGGGTTTGACTCAAATATTTATACAAACCATCTACAAAGTTGTTGGCAATCTGCTTGACTTCCTCTAGGCCTTCCAGCCCAATGCTGTCTGACACATCCAAACATAACACAGTGTCCATGCCCATTGCCCTTGGTGGTGGTGTAACTTCTGGAACATTCACAATTAGCATTCTGTATACAGAGACGTATCATCGGCATGTCATCAGTATGTCACATGAATCAACTTCACACATAGGTATCTTGCAGAAAGGTTAATAGCATCAGCATACCAGATAACCCGTGAAGATCCGGGTTAGAATTGGTCTTCAGTAACACATGCCTGTCTTAAAGGACGACTAACGGGATCGAGTGGTCAGGCACGCTGACTTGGTTGACACAAGACCTGGTATCCCAGGTGTGTAGAACGATGCGCATGATGTTTATCACTGGATTGTCTGGTCCAGACTCGATTATTTACATATAGCTGGAATATTGCTGAGTGCGGCGTTAAACAACAAACCGACCAACCAGCATACAAGATAAGTAACATCTAGGAACAAGGAAAGTGTTTTATGAGACATCCTTCGTTTGAGGAACGACTGTTGGGGCAGCCTCAGATATCACCTGGACAACAAACTTAAAACAAAGGTTTCGGTTTTCCACCTGTTTACAGGACAGCAAACATGTACAACCAGTGTGTCAGTGGTTATGGAAAAGGTAACAATAAGGCATGAGTGTTTCTCCGTAAATGAGACAAGGGAAACGTCTATGTGTAATGTACCCAATTGTTCCGAAATGAATACACTAGATAATGTGCGCATCATCTATAGTCTGTGACAACGCACTTCTGATGTAACCGCCTACCTTCAACCAGAGCTGCAGCCACAGCGTCAGTCAAACGTCTCACTTCCGGGTCAGATGAGCTGTCTCCCACATTAGCGACATTAAGGGAGTCCAAGAGCTGCTCAGCCTCTTCGTACTTTTCTGTTGAATGTATTAAGATATCATTAAAAACATCAAACTACCATATTCTACAAATGAAGCAGCAGTCTACAATTCTAAAATGCTTGGGTGTTATTTGAAGCAGATGTAATACCCCAAGATTTTGAGTTAAATACAGATTGTCAGTGCCCTATCTGTATTATCCTCAGATACAAATTTCTTTGGTTGTAACGAGTGCGAAGACCAACTGCGAGAACAGCTGCATCAAACATTGTTAGCCCTATAAGTATTTTTTGTTATTATGATTTTCTATATTGTTCACAGTATTACATTTTACAGTTGCATACTGACCACCCTGGAGAATATATGTGTGCAGGAAGGTTAGGACAACACATTGAGATGAACACACATTAAGATGAATTAAGCTGAGGTGGGAAAGAACTCACGTTTTACGGGTACTTCTCCTTTTGGTTGACACGGGATGTCTTGTTCGGATCTGACAACAGTTTGGGAAAACCATTACTGAAAGCTGGACATCTGCATGTCATGTATGCATATATTACATGTGTAGAAACATTGGACATTATATGCGTAAAGTTTTGACATGTGGTCATGGGCGTTGATTGTAAAATGTTGCTAAAACGGGGATGCAAGTATGAGGAGATAACATGACTGTCAGTGAATGAAAACTATATCGCAAGTGGTTCCGTCTGTTCATAATACCTTGATGGAGGGATAACTACATCCCCCTCAATCCCAGCACCTTCAGAAGACGCAGCTGTGCCGATTGTAGCTGGACCTGACATTTGCTGCTCATCTGTTCCTTCGCCTGATCTGGAGAAAAGAAGTCATTAGAAATTAAAGAAATTTGTGAATGGACACTCGTTGAAGTTATTTTGTAAATTTATTTAAAGAATGACACTCTCATCGAGTGTAAATGTGGACATATCAATGCGAAATTTGAAGCATAATTCCTTTGTTTCTACGTCCAAAGGTAATATATTAGAAATTCCATGAATCGCATAGAGTTATGCCGAGCAGTGGACAAGTTTGTAGTACCAAGAAAGCCTGTTTTTGTTGATTTGTTTATGTGTACGGGGTATCGTTATTATCACATAGGATGGATGCTCACATTTCATAGCTTGCTGCTTTCGTGGGTTCATTGTTGTCAGCGATGGATGTCGGTGGGACAGTAGGTTCAGTGTTCCGGGAAGTGTCGGGTGCCACTTCCTTCTCCATATACACCGGGTATGCCGTTTGTTGGAACTGTTCTACTGACATTGAGATAAATGGGAAACCCGCCTTTCCAGTCAGTGAAAGCATGTCATGAGGCTCGGGGATCAGTGTATGTTCAGAGTGTGTTGGTTCCTTGTCCTGTCGATTTGCTGGTGTCTTCGTCAACACCGTTTCCAAGAAGGTCTGTGTAACCTCTCTCATCTCCTTCAATCCTCTTCCCATATCAACACGAATGCTGTCCATATGTCCATTCACCTCTCGCTGCATCATTCTAAAGTCGTTTTCCATAGATTGCAATCTACGCTCGACCTCTGTCATATCTGTCAATTATAAGTCACATACTCAAGTTGCATACTCATATATGTTGTTTTGTGTGTCAGGAGTCGTATTCGATGTAATTTAAATATACCTGTGGTGTACAATAAAACTGTAAAGGCCAACAAGCAAATTTATAATTTGGAGAATGGTGCAGTAAATTAATAACATAAAAAATCACATACAGTAAAGTAAACACAAATTACGTCTTTTGACATGGAAGTTGTTTATTGGCAATCTTATAAAAGAATATAAGTATTTGAACCAGGGAAAAATTGTGTTTACATGGCCTGAGAAACGAAGCCTAGCAGTTGATGTTCGAACTTCACAAGATTAGCAAAAAACATGACATATTCAAGTAGAATGACCAGCAATGTTCACCTTAAAAGGCTAGACAACCAGACGCTTTTAACTTCAAACTCAACGCAACCTCAGTGCAGAAGTCAGAAAAAAACACCTCACTCCTCTATTCATCGTTCTGGAACAGGTCCGCCATACCACGCTTCGGTGAAAACAACGTGCACATGGAGAGCTTTCGGTTCGCTTCAGTCATCAGATGCTTTTACAGGTGCCAGTTACACAAAGACGTTCGGAGTCAGATTATTTTTAAAATGACCGGGGTCGGATCATACCTGTGGAGCAGCCTACATTCGATCACAGACCCAGGTGTGTACATTAAGACGCACTGTTACAGACTAGCATATAGTAACTAACCAGTGACCCAAATGGTTGAAGCGCTAGTGAGCAGCACTTGGTGCGGGATATCAGCACTATATAAAACTTTGAATGTGTGTATGTTTAGGATCAGTTTGGCATCAATGCACAAGGAGCGCGCGCGCACGCACACACACACACACACACACACACACACCGTGTCAACTTGCTTGTGAACCCGTCTTTGTTGTTTGTGTGTTACAATACCTTTTGCCTTTGAGTGTACATACGGTGTATTTCAAACTAGATATGTGTGTGTGCGTCGTACCACGCTCATTATATTGACGGTACACACCTGTTACATTCTTCGCTGCCCCGGCGTTGGTGTCTAGCGGGCTATAAACAGTAAACGGCAATATAACCCAGGGAATTGTCATTTGTTACAGGAAACCTAACTCTGAGGATGAGCCGAACAACGTTTTACTTTGAAACCACACCAAACCTTACAGCAACAGTTTCTGGCGATTACGACTGACGTGTGGATTGTTCCAAATGATTTCACATGAAATAGTACGATATCGAGTATCATAAGAAAACAAAACATTTTGTACGGCAGTCACTGACTGTGGTTATTTTCAATATACAGTGTATACAATATACAATACACTTCGATTAGACTGATTTGTTTATCGTCTTCTATTAGAAATGGATACTTACACAATTTGCCTATCAACTGATACTTTCATGTTCATGTCGTACTAGTACTCACACGTTTGGCGGTAGTGTCTTTACCAGTGGATCCATTCCTGGAGCGAGGGGATCAGCATCAACGTCTTCACCACCACCTACATTTCCACCTGCTTCAACCTCCATACAGTCACCTGTACGTATATCTACCTCCAGCGTGAACTCTATTTCCCCCTTGCCCATCCCCAGCAGCAGCTGGTGGAACATCTCCCGCACAACCTCCTTGTCTGCAACCATTCTCTGTGAAGACTCCTCATCAGCATGTTGGAACACGAACAGCAGAGACCCACTGCAGACTGAAGTAAGTCTGGAAGCATACTTCATGAAAATGTCCTCAATAAATTTCCTGAGACGCGAAAACAGAGAGTTTGAAATGTGTTGTAATATTTCCCCACGCATGTCCCTAAACATTTCCTTCAGCCGTATTGTCCATGCTGAAGTCAATGTCTTGGCTGCGTCTTCTTCATGTACAGCAGCTCCATGCCATTTCAGCAGGATAACGGGGACGTTTTTATCACAAACTGTCGAAAAGAGGAAACGTGTTGTGATTTAAGCAGCAAAAGCAACCAAAACGTGTAATACACGAAAAATAAAAGTTAAGTCGACGTGATGGACGCCATTATCAGTAGTTAGAAACAAGCCAACAACCATAATTATAAAGGCACGGATTCTACTTCGACAATATTATCATATAATCCCATATGATTCTGTGAAATAAGGACTTTGTATTTACCGTATTGCGGCATCCTGCTTATATATGTTTGTGTCACAACCTGTAATCTCTAAAATAGTACACATGTGTTCCTACCTAAATGTTCCTCATCCTCCTTTGCCATTTGAAGGAAGTCCTTGGTTACGGTTATGTCAACAACTTTGTTGTTGGAACCTATTTGTGTAATAAAGTTTCCGCGAATTTCTCGGAACTGTATTTCACCCCCATCTCGAATAGAACCATCAGTTTGTGTTGTTTTGTCAACAGTGTAAGGGGGTCCACCGGGGTGGTTTTTGGTACGGCGAGTATCTGTCATGGCATCTGATATGAGAGGAATTCCAGTATCAGTTGTATCTGTTGAGTATAAATTCATGGCGCTATTATAGACAGTTACTCTGCATGTTAAAGACCGCACGTGGCGGACGGCCGGTAGCCCAGACATTAGACACAAAGTGTTCTGGTTAAAATAAACTTCAGTACATTCACCTATATATTCCCATGAAAAACAGTTGGAATAAATATTTATGATATTATGCCATAATTAGAACTGAATTCCTGTACACGTATTTGTTACTTGGAACAAACGTGGAATGAACGTCTAAAACACTCAAACTCATGACTTCAGTTAAGGAACATGTACATATATACTAGGCACATAAAGAAACTGTGCATACAAAAATTTAAAATCTAAATTTATCAAACCTGTGTAGACACATAAGGATTTAAACTCAGAGATTAGTAACATGTATCCAACATGCATGCACGTGCCACGTTCCGTGACGTCAGTGGGTTCGTCTTTGAGACGTGCAACACGTTGTTGCACGTGCATTCCGGGAAAGAGAAACAGAGCAAATGAATGCCATACAGTACTGTCACTTTGGAAAGCTCAACCCCTGCCCTTGCGATCGCTCAAAAACTTAAACGGCTATTGAAACGCATAGCATGCCAAGGCTCACGTCTGCACAACGTCATGAGGCCATTGGGATGGTCCGTGGGGGAATGTCTCAACGACACGTGGCTGCACATTTCCACTGCCACCGGAACACCATTTCTGCACTACCAGAACACCAATTAATGACGTCATCGATCGGTCACGTTCTGGACGTCCACGTGTAACAACACCAAGACAGGACAGATGGATAAGGGTGACCCATCTTCGCCACAGGTTTCAGACTGCAGTGATGACTGCCCGAACCTTCCCAGGACTTCGCCGTATCCACCCCAACACAGTTCGACAACGTTTACGTCATCACGGGATCAGACCACGACGTCCCGCCATACGGCATATCCTGACAAAACGTCATCGACAAGCTCGCCGAATGTGGTGCCGAAATCATGTCCGCAGACCCTTGTTTTGGTGGAGAAATGTTGTTTTTACAGATGAGTCCAGGTTTAACATTTCCCATAGTGATGGACGTCAACGTGCCTATAGACGCGTGGGAGAACGTTATGCCTCGGCCTGTGCCTTGGAGAGGAATCGCTTTGGTGGTGGTGGTGGTTCCGTGATGATTTGGGGTGGCATAGCAGCACGCCAAAGAACACCTTTGGTGATTGTTCAGGGCAACTTAACTGGTGTGGGGTACAGATATCAGATTCTTCGACCTGTGGCAATTCCTTTTCTGCAACGTCATGGCCCTGGGTTAACATTCCAACAGGACAATGCCCGCCCTCATACGACAAGGGTTGCTATGGATTTCTTGCAACACCACAACGTTGACTTACTGCCTTGGCCTGCAAATTCACCGGGTTCCTCCGATAGAGCATGTTTGGGACGAGATGGATCGACGTCTACGTCGTCTTCCTCATCCGCCAGATAACGTCCTTGACCTTGCAATAGAACTTGAGAGAATCTGGCGTGACATCCCGCAAGCCTTCCTTGCACGTTTGATAGGCTCTATGCGTCGCCGATGCACTGCTGTTCTCAATGCCGATGGTGGACATACCCGTTATTGAGCTTGTGACATGGTCGTTAGACCCCTGTCCCGCTTGTAGACTCGTGACGTCATTGTGATTGACTTTTCAATTGAAATTCTCCCGACTTGTTATGGTCTCATGATCCCTCCATTAAAGTTTATATGTACCTTTGACATTGTTATCGTACTTATCAACTGGGATAATATATTGACAATGCACAGTTTCTTTATGTGCCTAGTATATATATTGTCAAAGACAAAACACCATCATGGCTTATCAAACTCAACTTGGAAATGTAACAATTTCATACCCATATTTAAGGATAACATATATCTCATCATTATCGATTTTTGCAGATTCTGTCGAACCTTAGTTCACTCTGTCTTTTCAATCTTCCGGCTGAAGCGGGATTGCTTACGACGGTGACCATCAATAATATGTATAACCTGTTATGTAGAATAAGAACCTAGTTTACACTTTACACGACTAAGCTGAAAGGTTCACGCTGTTTGTGTCTTTGAGGACATTACGTCAACTTGGAAAGCCATATTCATTTCAAAACTACAGACACGATTACATATACGATTACACAATGACCAGACAATTCTTCAGCAAAAATAATATCTACTGACATATTTCAACACTTTTTCCTACCTGCTGCAAAGCAAACTATTCATAACCACTTGATGACGCTCCTTGTGTGGCCGGCAAATACTGTCAAATACTGCGGTGTAAAATATGTCACTCCTCCTGAGATGACGGAAAAATTACCAACGGTCTATATATAGGTCATGCAGGAAAACCCACTGATTGCTTTGAATAAACCAGTCGATTCTGCTTAGCTAAGTCAACCATTAGGTCATCGTGACATAAGTGTCGTGTTATTGATTCAACTTCCTTTATCAGTCGCTTTTGCAGTGACTTGGGTTTGAAATACAACACGTAGAAATGCAATGTGGAAGGGAGGCAATTCGTCCGACCTTGCTGGAATCTTCACAACATAGATCTGTCGCATTTGTTTACATCGTATTTCCCACACCTGCGAGGCATCACACTGCCATGTAGCACCTCGAGTGAAAACATTTTTAGAACTAGATGTTTCTTCTTAAAAGATAGATAGGAGGAATTCACACTCTCGCTTGATTAATAACATCTTAAAGATGAAGTTCTTGAGTTGCATTTAGAAGTTGGACGAACATTTCACCTGATGAAGGTGCAAGGAATAGCTCTGAACGTTCGTTTAAAGAAGAAAAAGTTGTTATCCATAAAAACAGGTCATGTATTCATCTTGAAGATGTTTAAGATATTTTGAGTTGATGCTAGTTAACAATGTAAGTCATAATGTTTGCGACATCGTATTAATGTTTTTAGGATCTGCATACGCCTATGACGAAAACGAAAGGTTTGAATGAGCAAGCGTAGTATAGGTATATTTCTCATTGCCGCGGAAGCATTAACTGTTGATAGGTATCAATGTACATCTATGGAGGGGTGTATCTACAATGTGAAAGTTTATGCCCAGTCCTTTGATGTAAAACACGTGTTTAAATTACACTATTTGAGACATGTCCTGTCTATGGGACAATAAAGGCAGAAACACCATTAGCATGAACATTGTAATGCAAATGTTTTAATGAGGCATTTGTTCTGTTTTAATGATGATATTCTTTGCTGCTAGATTGATATTACCAGTTCTCTTGGATTGTACTTGTTGGGAATGCCATCTTTTCCAGTCTGTCTGTGTGTGCTGTCATATCCATATGTACCTATGTCATATTCATATTTACTTTCTATCGAATGTTGAAAACTTTGTAGAGAAATGATTGGTCCATAGACCCAATGTAGCTATCTATTTGACAGATATTGCGATGATTTGACATGAGTAGATATCCAAAACATGGGCGAGTGCGGTGCTTAACTGTTGCATTTGGTAGCTGCCTTCGTAATGCATATTTAGCAGGTATATGTGTTGGTGCAACCGTTCAGCCATATGGCTGTGTGAAATGAAACGCCTGGATTTCGAAACGTAACGCACAACTTTGGCATCGTATAATTAAGAGAAAACTTTTATGATAACTGTTCATGTAACAGTTGGTTGAAGACGCTAATATTCATAAACCTGTATCTTCCGACATGAATGGGGACTTAAAACATCATCGTGTACATCTTGTGATACACTCAAAATAATAAGAACACATTTATGAAGAAACGTATTTCATTTATTGTGGTAACATGGTTACAGCACCACAGCGTTGTCACGCACAAATAGAAACATCCACAGTGCACATACATATATAAGATCAGCAGTGTAAACACTACACGAAATTTAAATTCTTCATCTTTTCACATAAACCAAGTTATTCACAGGAAATATTCTACACTATGCCCATTTTCTCGCGAACATGTGCGAACCAGCCGATGGCATATTTGGAACAAGATGGTAATACATGAAATATGCAGTTTGACTATCTTATCAACACATGTAGTGGTCATAGGAAGTGTGAAGTACTTAAATTTTACTTTACTGATATCTCTTTGAAATATTTATTTTGTATATTGTGTTTCCATTAGCAAAACATAAATCACGTCTTTTAGGATTATGTAAATATCTTTAAAATATTTTTAAAATATATATTTCAACAAGAAGACAAAGTCATCAATATCCCCCGCAATGGCAGAATACTCTTCATGAATATGTCTACGAGTTATGATCATGTCAAATGTTTTGGTGAGTATATAGAAAAGTGGAAGGAGAGTATTGAAAGGTTTTTAAAGTTCTGCTCCAGAAAAGAGCACTACCATCAGTTTCAGTCTAAGTCAAACCTGTTGCCATGGAAATGCCAAAAATATATAATTCAGAATACCATAACTATCAAAAGGCACCAGTACACCACCAGGCCTATCTATGTGCCATGTTGGGTGAAGAAATAGTGAACAGTTTTAAAGTTCTGCTCCGGAAAAGAGCACTACCACCAAATTCAGTTGAAGTCAAACTTGTTGCCATGGAAACAAAACATTTTGTATTCAGAATTCCAAAACTATCAAAAGGCACCAGTTCACCACCAAGCCTATCTATGTGGAAAGTCTGGTGAAGAAATATTGATCGGTTTTAAAGCTCTGCTCCGGAAAAGAGCACAACCACCAATTTCAGTTAAAGTCAAAAGTGTTGCCATAGCCTTTCAAAAAATATTTTATTAACAAATCCAAAACTATCAAAAGGCACCAGTTCACCACCAGACCTATCTATGTGAGAAGTGTGGTAAATAAATATTGAACGGTTTTAAGGTTCTACTCCGGAAAAGAGCACCAACTCCAATTTCAGTCAAAGTCAAACTTGTTGCCATGGAAACGCAAAAATATAATAGTCAAAAATCCAAAACTACCAAAAGGCACCATTACAACACTAGACCTATCTATGTGCCACGTTTAGTGAATGAAATATTGAACGGTTTAAACGTTTTGCTCCGGAAAAGACAAATGTGCACGGACTCACGGACGGAGTGCATTTTAATGTCCCCCGCAAAACGCGTTGAGGGGCATAAAAAGATATCCGCAAAGTAAAATTATATATACTTTACGGATATCTCTTTGAAATATCTAATTTCTTTGGTTTGGATTTTCCATTAACAAAACAGAAATGACATCTTTGAGTATTATGTAAATATCTTTGAAATGGTATAACATGGGGGAGTTGTCTCTACTTTGGAAATAGGAATATTTTTTGTTTGTAATTGATATTTTATTACAGAACCCTGTTACGGGTAGGAACGAAGGAACCAGGAATTCCTTGCCCTCTTTGAGAGTAAGAAAAACATGATGAAGGATTCAGAATTTTAACAAGATAAAACTGTCACACACAAATGCATACCGAAAGAACACACAGTATATACACACAATACAAAAGATCCACATGAATAGTGATAAGCTGCAAGTGTGAATACACAGGTGCATATGGAGCAAACCTAAGATAGTATTTTTTCACAACTTTCATTCACACCTGACCAAGAAATATGGTGAATATACCAACCATCATAATATAACATTATAAAGGATGGACATGGCTGGAAGATTCAGTATTCTGAAATCAGGAAAAGAAGATTCAGTATTCTGAAATCAGTTAAGTGGAGTCTTGAAACAGTGAGTGGCAGGACATCCACTGCGAATACAATTTATTTTGTTCACATTTATCTGTGAAGATTTGTTTTTCTATTGTATGTGTATTTTTTAATTCATATAGGAAATTCTTGAGATATAGGTTTACCTTTTCTAATTTACATTTATAAATATACAACTTTGAAAGAATTAAAATCTTGTCAAAAGCCCTATCAGTTATTACATTTTCCTTTATACCAAATAAAATGAGTTCTGCACTTAAACTCACAGCTATGGTCACAGCTATTAGTTATCCAAAGAAGTAACTTATTCCAAAAAACCTTCACTTCATGTCACTCCCAAAATATATGCAAAATACTTTCTTGTTCAGATATACAGAAACTGCACAGAGTATTCTCGGCCTTACCAATTTTAAATAAATATACATCGGTTGCAATTATTCTGTGCAGCAGTCTGTATTGAAACCATCGTAATTTCGTGTCTTGTGTAGCCTTGAAAGGTTTATGATAAATATACTCGTAACATGCCAGGAATGCTTTTGTTAGTTCATTTTGAAAAAGGTTTTGAATCCATTTCCTGGTCATTCATTAACAAAACTTTGACACTCTTTGGCTTTGGTAAATATAATGAGGAAATGGGTTTCAACTTTTTATAACGATATTCATTCAAATTGGTTAATAAATGGAAATATGTCATATCAGATTCCTGTTCATCGGGGTTGTAGACAAGGTGATCCTCTCTCGCCATACATTTTGATGCTATGTGCTGAAGTACTTGCCAATTGTAGTTAGAAACAATAAAGATATAACTGGAATAACCATTGACCAAATCACTTACACTCTTTCTCAATATGCAGATGATACTGAATTTATGTTAGACGGAAGTACAAGATCATTTTAAGCCACAATTGATATGCTTAATTTATTTGCTGATATTTCAGGTTTAAAGATTAATTTTGACATGTCACAAGTTCTTTGGGTTGGTTCAAAAAGAAATAGCAATGATAGATATATGCCAAGTCTAAAATTAGTGTGGCATTCAGATATTTTCAGAATTATCGGAATTACATTTTCTACTTCTTTGGACAAGATGGTTAATTTCAATTGTAAAGGTAAGTTGTTAGAAACCCAAAAGATAATTAACAGATGGGTTAATGGCATAATAACACCTTTGGAGAAAATTGCAATTATAAAGTCATTACTTTATCCAAATTGATTTTTTTCCCCTCACATTGCCAAATCCTCCTAGGAATTTCTTAATGGAACTGAAATAGGAATACATTATATAATTTAAGGGAAAATATCCTAATCGGAAATGTCTTCAAGGTTATTCAATTATGTGAGTACACTTTATATAAAACGGTATCAGTCGAATGCATTAGAAGTCACTATGTCATTTCCCCGAATCTCATTGTGACTCGACTCTAAAGGGGATTGAACAACAGCAAGAGTGGGTATTGCTTCAAACACAAGACTATGTACTATTATTAGAACCTAAACTGACAGCAAGCAGTGACTTAATAATACAGAAAATGACTGTCCGTGGTTAAGTTGAGGAAAGTAGGCACAATATAATCTGTGTTTCCTGTACAGTACTGTAAAGCGGAGTCAAACAGGAATGTGTATTATAACCTAAGTTGATTTCATATCCATCAATGATTTTTCCACGCATGTATGTAAATTGGTGTTGATTGTACAGCCGTACAACTATTTACGTTGGACATCATATATCTTGGTTAACAAAATCAGGAGCTTTATAGCAATACGTTCTAAAGTTTAACCGAATGTCTAAGGGCAAGACCTCACTTATTATTTGTTGTTTACTCCAAATACAGGAAGAAATCATTAGCAGGTTCAATAAAAAAAATACATCAAATTCATTATATCACATTTCTGATGAACAAAAGTTTCACTTAAATTGCTATGTGAAAAGTACGAAATAAGAACAAAGATGAAATCTACTTCACGATAGAAATGAAGAAAACAGACCTATACTAAGACAACACAGGCCATTTCAAAGAGTGAGTGGGTAAGTGAGTTTGGTTTCATGCCGTCTTTAGCAATATTCCAGCAATATCAGGACAGGGAACACCAGAAATGGGATTTCAAACAGACTTACAGAAGGACACATATTTAATAACTACTGTATCCCCCACAAAGAGAACAATAAAAACACTCCTGGCGGTTACAGCTGACATTTCCGTCAAAAGTTACCTCATTCAGTGACTTGAAACATTTTGATAAAATTATACCGTCTGTCTGTCTTTCTTTCTATATATATAACATAGCCCAAATATTACGCATGAATCTACTGACTATAATGTATCTACTTAAGAAATACAGTTCGCTCTACCACCATGTATAGTGTAATAAAACACACTTTCGCCCTGAACTATTATATACAGTATAGTTAAAGTACGAGGACGCTTGCGTCAAAGTGCTTTAACGTTATAATAGTTCAGGGCGAAAGTGTGCTTTATTACACTATACATGGTGGTAGAGCGAACTGTATTTCTTTTTTAGGATGCCAAATTTAATACTCTCTGAGGATGATTACGATTAATTTAAGGCAGAAAACAAACGACGGTGTCAGTGACCTAAATTAAGAATCCTCGCACAGGGCTTACTAGCGCGCTGGTTTATTGATGTGTCTGCCCCCCTACGTTAAGACGACGGTTTGCCGATGTGACGTTAAATAATAACTCACTCACTCACTAAGACGACGGTTAACAGAAAAAACAAATGATAACAGTTTGACGTCGCTTACATTGTGACGTAATGTAAAATGGTTCGATCACGAGGGAGCACAGTAGAATGGCGCAGTGACGGGATAACGTCATTCAATTGTTACGTCATAAAAAAACAATACCTTTAATTTATTGTCTCATAATGTATTTTTTTGCCGATTGTTCTAACCGCTAGGCATCTTAGAAACTGTGATATTGTGTACTAAGATGGCCATGTAGATATAGTCAAAACGATCTACTCTATGGCAGAGCATTAAAATATGCTAAATAGTATAAGTATAGATAAACACTATCGCTATATTTTATAAATCGTTTGTAAACTTTGTGGAAATGTGAAGACATCACGTGCAGATCCCACAAACCCTGTAGTGTTGTTAATTATCAAATCTTCACACTTCAATGATGACTAGATCTATGGAAAGTAAGAAAGCATATACAGTGTTATAAACAACATGTTCTTTGTGAAACTAAGAAGATGACAATATATTCCCTCGTCGCTTACTTTTAATCCCAGTTTATGAAACAAAATCAACAACAACAGGAACAAGGAAAAGAAGAAGAATATAAACGACACAAAACATAATCTTATCCTCAGTATATAATAGACGACGTACGGAGCTTCTACTCTGTGCTCTGAATTATACTTACAGATCTATTGAAAACATTTTCGCACAGGAACCCAGGTTTTGTCAGTTACAGAGCGCTCTTGCAGGGATTTGAATGATACCCTGAAACTAGATAAGAAACAAACGTTATTCTTTCACACAGTCGTTCGTTGGTATACTTTATGAACACAAATGCTTATATTTACCTTCTCATCTTACTAATTCATCTAAAACACGTTTCACTGTTGTGACCATTAGCATTTGATGCCAATACTAAACATAGGCACTCCACCTACCTCTCCCCTTTTCTCTGAATTAAGCATGAGCCTTTCGCGATTTTTCCCATATTCCTTCTTCAGTTTAGCATCATTGATTTCTGTGTATGATTCCCAGCCTTCCTGGTTGTCCCGCCTCTGCCAAACGTACGGCCTGTTTTCAGACTCTTGCAGCCTCTGGCCATGTCCTGGCCCCACTGTAAGATATGTCCTTGATTATATCTCCTTCATATACATATATGCATATATTGACTTCTTCGTGAATACAAACTCACTCCACGTTATGATCACCAGAACGTACATATAAACATTTACTAACATACGAATTTCTTTGATAGTGATTTAGAAAATGGAAGATTATGGCTGTCCCAAACTTGATCATTAAATAAATGCTTTTATTGAAAAGTCTATTTTTTTAACGATTCTTCATGAAAGGACAAGATGAACCTGTGAAACGTCGAAAAAACTGACAACAGAAGTGTCACATAACTCGAGTAGATAATCGTTGTGAAAATTCATCCTCATCAATACACAATATCTCGAATGACACTGGCACACGTTTATGATCAAGTTCACACGTCATGTTTTTACCTGAAATACGGCTTGAACCTTCATCTGATTTTGCAGTTGTTTCAAGGATGGAGGCAACAGGGTCACTAAAAGAGACGGACTGCATCATTTCTCAATGATACACATGAAAACAAGTAAATTAATGTCTCAGTTACTGCTATTCCTTTTATCATCGCATGACAAGTTGCTACTATAAGTATAGAATCATTACATTTTACAACTTTATTGTTCAGTAAACAGTATTACCCACCGAATAGATAAGTCAAACAGTCCACCGACGCCGTATCTGTATGTGTACATTCCACCTTTCTGCCACCGAACCTTTACAACAATTATCATTGCATATACTTTAACTTGTTTATTTCGATGCATACAATCTTGATTTAAGTGCACCATACATATGTATAAATTGTCTCTCAAGAAGAATGATAATTTGTTTTGGCATCAGCAAATCAAACGGTGTACTAACATGAAATCCCGACGTTGAGAGTGTTTATTTTGAGCCTATTGATTTTTTTAATCCAATGCAAGAGCCAACACATCAGTTACAAATCTGAAAGAATTAATATTATACTCAAATCAGAGTATGACAATGTTCACTGAAGCAATTGCAGTATAAACTTTGTCCATGATGCAAGGTGTGAATAATTACCGTATACTTCGTAACAGTCTGTTTATTCCTACCTTGACCTTCCCCGTCGTAATTCGAATGACGGTGCCGTAGTTTCCAGGACCACCATCCTGATTCCCATACAGAAAATGCCAGTCCGCACCTGTCAGGAACAATGCAGCATGTTGATGTTATATGCAAAACCGTTCCTTGCGTATTCACGTTTAGGTTTCCTAGTACAATAAAGAATACGTGTACATTTATCATTTATCCTTTTTTATTACTGAATTTCAGGAGAGGTACTAAGTAATAACGCATACACTTCTTTGAATGGCATTTACAATCTGGTATCTTGATGGATAGACACCTTTTTATTGCAATGGATGCGGCGTTTCGGTGTAAATGCTAACACCGTTATCAAGCAAGTGATACACAACACTATGGAGAAGGAGAATATATACATAAAGGGTATGTGAGTTTATAGAATGAACGTGGTTGATGTCGAGTGTCATGACATTATAAATAGTTGTTGTGATAACTTATAGGACAGGCGTCAAAAGCTAGAAAATGTCCGAGGTTTAGATCGCATTGTTCTTCACCTCTTTCAACCTGAACACCGACAGCAATCGAGTAGTCGTCGATGTCTCGAGGCTGGTCCTCCACTGTGATGACATCGTACTTGTCCTTCTGTCCATACCTGTACACGTTCGAGTGGCCGTTGTCCCAGATCACCCACACAATGTCTGAGAACAAACGTTGTGAAGCATTATACACTGCATATTTCTTCATCGTTTAATACAACAATCAAATTCAAATACATTCTAATGATAAATATGTCATTCTTGTAACCTCCTGGGTGTAACCGACATCTATTACCAATAATGGGTAATTTTTAAAGGTAAAATTCATTTAGAAATATAAGTTGCCATTTGATCACTACCATGGCCAACGGGTCATCACGTTAATGTTCCTGTGTCATGTGGCAACTTGTACTTCTAAATTAACCTCAAAGATCGTTTGCCTCATGGTCATGGACCTGTTCTTACTGTCGAGTGCATGGTTGAATATTGTCCCTGGCGCCTCAGTGTCTTGATTACCCCACAGCCAGTCTGGGCCTCGGACAACTCTGGAGCCGAGGGGAGGCAGTTCCGGGTCCTCATGTACATTTTGGAAGTTGTAGATTGAGCCATGGTTGATCATGGAGTCAACCTTAGGAGCAAGTAGGCTGTGCAGATCCCGCTAAAATAGAAGTGCATGAATTGTAAACGTGCGTGTGTGTATGGAGGGGGATTTATGTTCACGGCAGATATGATCATTCAGCTAAATTTCCATACGTATGCTTAAAAAAACATGACACCCGTGACTATATGAATACAACCAGGCACAAGTGTCGGGCTGGATTTTATGAGCTGAATGGGCATTTGAACCAGGAGTCGGAGCAAGATCCTGTAACGAGTAGTGAGAACACTTGACCTACAATGTCGACTCGAACCAATCAGGCCATGTTAACACAAAGCGGCAAACGTAACTTTGCTTCAGTGTTAGTATTATATAAATTTGCTACACCGGAGTGATTACACAGAATTTCAACGAAGTTGCACATACGTGCATTCTATATATTAGAGTTGTAGAATATTTTAAGATTGTAGCAGACCAGGAGACTCTATATTTTCTAAGCAGCTGATCACGTGACAGTGTAGCCAATATGGCGGCAGCGTAGTTTTTAAGTGTTGATTACAACGCTGACAACTGAAAACCTACATGTAGAAGATAAGTTACCTATTCTGTCACTTCATTTCAAGTCAAATAATTGTTATTAGTGTCAGTATAAGTACAGTAGCTTTGTAGTAAAGTTTCAAGTGGGCATGTTGTAGCTCACTGGCTTCAATTCTCAGTACACAGCGAAGAAAGACTAAATTATATCGCTAAAAACTTCTTTCACATATTCGTTTAATTTTTAGAAGGGAAATATACCTTTAGTTGAAAGGTGTTTGCAAGTAATAGTGATAGTTTTATAACTAAAAAAAATTTGCTAGGGTGTATTTGAGGTGTATGAAAAATATGACATATCGCCGATCTGCCATTGAAATACTACAGGGCGTTGTTTGAGTGTTTCTAGTTAGTGTTCAAAAACATCTTTCACATACACCTTCAATTTTTATGAGGGGAATATACCATCAGGTGAAAGGTGTTTGCAAGTAATAGTGATAGTTTTATAATTTAAAAAAAATTGTTAGTGTGTATTTGAGGTGTGTGAAAAATATGACATATCGCCGATCTGCCATTGAAATACTACAGGGCGTTGTTTGAGTGTTTCTAGTTAGTGTTCAAAAACATCTTTCACATACACCTTCAATTTTTATGAGGGGAATATACCATCAGGTGAAAGGTGTTTGCAAGTAATAGTGATAGTTTTATAATTTTAAAAACATTGTTAATACTACAGGGCGTTGTTTGAGTGTTTCTAGTTAGTGTTCAAAAACATCTTTCACATACACCTTCAATTTTTATGAGGGGAATATACCATCAGGTGAAAGGTGTTTGCAAGTAATAGTGATAGTTTTATAATTTAAAAAATTGTTAGTGTGTATTTGAGGTGTGTGAAAAATATGACATATCGCCGATCTGCCATTGAAATACTACAGGGCGTTGTTTGAGTGTTTCTAGTTAGTGTTCAAAAACATCTTTCACATACACCTTCAATTTTTATGAGGGGAATATACCATCAGGTGAAAGGTTTTTGCAAGTAAAAGTAATAGTTTTATAATTTAAAAAAAATTGTTAGTGTGTATTTGAGGTGTGTGAAAAATATGACATATCGCCGATCTGCCATTGAAATACTACAGGGCGTTGTTTGAGTGTTTCTAGTTAGTGTTCAAAACATCTTTCACATATACCTTTAATTTTTATGAGGGGAATATACCATCACGTGAAAGGTGTTTGCAAGTAATAGTGATAGTTTTATAATTTAAAAAAAATTGTTAGTGTGTATTTGGGGTGTGTGAAAAATATGACATATCGCCGATCTGCCATTGAAATAATACAGGGCGTTGTTTGAGTGTTTCTAGTTATTGTTCTAAAACATCTTTCACATACACCTTCAATTTTTATGAGGGGAATATACCATCAGGTGAAAGGTTTTTGCAAGTAACATTGATACTTTTTTTTTTTTTGTTTAGTGTGTATTTGAGGTGTGTGAAAATATGACATATCGCCATTGGTGCTTGTGATGCTTGAGTGTTATAGTTCTAAAACTTCTTTCTTTCTTGTTGATCTTAGTATTTGACAAAACTGGAAAGGTGTTTACAACGCTTTGTGATAGTTCTAAACTTTCTGTTCTTGAGGGGTCTGTGACAGTGTCAGTTAACATTCTGTCAATGCCCATGTCATTCCACACATGCAATAAGATATCTGAATTAGTTACTAATGTAAAAACATGTCTCAAAGTAATTTTTTTTTGAAAAAGGACAGCTGATGTTAACATTTGTGTTCTACCGATAGTTTTGCGTTCTTTAACATGTTTGGGGAGGGATGGCCGTGGTGTATCATTTATTCTTTCATTCATTCACATATGTTCTTTTTCTTTTGTTCTTTTTCTTAATTTCTTTCATTCATTCACATAAAATTCTTGCTCTTAATTCATTCATTCATTCATTCATTCATTTCATTCATACAATACACTTGTAAAATTCCGACTGATACAATACACTGGCTGAAGTACTGTTAAACAAAGCCGAAGTTGCGCTATCCCTGTTGTAGAGGACCGAACCAAGTCACTGTGTGCGTTGTCAGCATGACGAGGCACACGTTAATTAGTACAAATGGCAAAAGAAAGCAAGTCCTAAAGTGACCTATCCCTGTTGTAGAGACCCATCCCTAGAACAAATTCCAATGTACCTATGTGTCCCTAATATATGTAATTTACTTTCTAACTTGGGTTCATTGAATAAAATACTTGATTGTCCTAGAATAGTAAAGTAGTACCGAAACAGGATCTGCTCTATAGGTTTACATCATGTATGAGGACACAGCAGAACACCAACCCTGTCCGACTGGTCGAGACTAGGTTCCAGTTCCAGAAACACCTCATGTAATCCTGCACGGAACGTTGCCGAGGTTTGATCGTTGTCTCGTATGTAATCAATTACATGAATCGCACTTTTCTGAAATAAAAACAATTACTTAAAACAATTTTAGTTCACTAAATCTCCCCATTTCTTATAAAACTGACAGTCTTGGATGGACGTGTTGCAAACAATGTAGAAATAAAGCATATGTCATTATTTGTGCACATAATATCAATGCATTATACAATACAGCCGCTTTAAAAGCATAATGCCATGTAATGGGAAGTTCATTGTATCATGTGTTAGATACTGTTATTGCAACGTATATAGACAATTGTGTCATCATCGAGCTGTATATATTCCATAAACCTTTCATAAATACCTACGTGCAGAAATTGGTATTTTGGCAACCTCGCCAGTGATGTCGCGTCTGCCACTTTTCCATAACAGAATGACGCAAGGGCCTGGAGACAACTCTGCCAAATATATACGTTGTAATACATAATATTTTATAACTTGTTCCCCATATGCATGTTTTCGGGCGAGCATAAACACGTACACGCGTGTATATATATATATATATATATATATATATATATATATATATATATATACTATATGTATAAATATATAGTACATCGTTTTATTATGTACTGATGTTTTTTTTATTATAGGATATTTATATAGCGCACATATCCGGGCAACTAGTGCATGCTCAAGGCGCTGGTATTTTTCCCTCGATCAATTGATGTCAATCTCAACGGCACATCGTATTATCAATCTCAACTCCCTCGGGAGTATACAACTCCTGCAGCCACTAGGCGCATCGAGTTATTATGGCTTTCTCATCCTAACGAGGTACCCATTCACAGCTGGGTGGACTGGGACACATAGTCACAGTACTTTGTCCAAGTTCACTGCACGTTGCTGTACCCGCAACTAGGTGTTTGCACGTATTCATGTGGCCACCATCTGGTCATATACCAACGGATTCGTGGGTTCTTTTAAGTGCACAGGGTTGTGTACTGTACACTAGGGGTTGTGACAACACAGAAAGAGTCTGCACACAAAGTTGACTCCAAGGTTTTTACACCCGGTCACAGGTGGGCTCGATCCCGGCACCTCAACCTTGCTGGATCACCAGCCTGGCGTCTTAGCCAGCTCGCCCACCGCGCCCCCGACTATGGTCATATACCAGATATCTGCTCTAATTAATGCGGATATTTGAAGGTAAAATACCATGTTGCAAAAGGCTCCAACAGGAACAAAAACGATTTCGTCAGGAAGATAATCTTCGTGCTGTCTGCTTCTAACCTCCGCAAATGCTCTTGAGATTCGACCTCTATCCTACGACAAAAAAGAAATTGTTACAGATTTTACTGAGAAAGTTAATGCACGAACAAATAGAACAATTTTGTGAGCAATTAGTTAGTCCATTTCCTCAAACAACATGTATCGACACACCTCAACCTCTGTACAGATACCATCCGCTGAAGTCTCAGGCATCTCTCTTGTTGGTAGACCATCCGTTATGAATATAAGTCGTGGCCGAAGTTGCAGACTGTTCCTGATCTTGAAGACACCGCCTTTAGACAACACAAAATGACAAACAATAAATCACAATGTATACATGTTTCATCAGAATTGTTTGTCAGTTATTTTGACGGATAAGCATGAATTAACTTTAAGGAAATTACATGGAATACAAATACGTATAGACTGAATAAAAACTGATGGTCTAGATGCTGTTCAAGTTGACAACAAGCATATAGCTCCAGTCTAGCAGTGCCAGGTCAGCATACATGTATAGATGAGGCAGACCAATGACTACCTTTCGCCAGACACGCCAGTGAGACAAGAACGCCTTCCATGATTGGGGAGGGGCCCCCGGGTGTGATGTTTTCTTTAACAAAATATATAATACATTATTATAGTGGTCACCATTTTCAATGTTTCATAAAATATATAATACATTATTATAGTGGTCACCTTTTCAATGTTTCACAGAATATATATTATACATTATTATAGTGGTCACCATTTTCAATGTTTCACAAAATATATAATACATTATTATAGTATACATTACTGTAGTGGTCACTAATTTCACTATTGAGCAAAACACATAATACATTATTAAGAGTGGTCACTATTTAACCAAATACATAATACATTATCATAGTGGTCACTATTTAACCAAATACATAATACATTATTGTAGTGGTCACTATTTAACAAAACACATATTACATTATTATGGTGGTCACTATTGAACAAAACACATATTACATTATTATGGTGGTCACTATTGAACAAAACGCATATTACATTATTATGGTGGTCACTATTGAACAAAACGCATATTACATTATTATGGTGGTCACTATTGAACAAAACACATATTACATTATTATAGTGGTCACTATTTAACAAAACACATATTACATTATTATGGTGGTCACTATTGAACAAAACGCATATTACATTATTATGGTGGTCACTATTGAACAAAACGCATAATACATTATTATGGTTGTCACTATTTAACCAAATACATAATACATTATTATGGTGGTCACTATTTAGCAAAATATTAAATACCCAGCATCATTACAGTGGCAACTATTTGACCTGGGTGTTTCTAGGCAACGTTCACAATGAGGAAGAAGATAATTATAGAACCAGTTTGAGACGTCATTTTCATTTTTAAGAAATTATTCAAAGGGAACGGTTATGTAGAAAGGAAACGGTTAAATGTTCACTCACATTAAAATATTCCTACCTAGTGCATCTCTAAGACTCCCATAGTCGTTGGATAAGTGGTGAACTACCTTGGCCCGTCCTCCAAAGGTAACGAGGGCAATATTTTCTTCAAGATCATGTCGCTCTGCAATGTCCTCGATTCCTATGAAAATATAATAGTTATTATATATCGAACAGCATCAGACAACAATTCTCCGTTTGAAAAACGCGAAGGTATAGTAAGCCACTGGTATCAACATTACCGTTGATAAAATCAAGGGCGATTTTCTTCATTTCATTGAAAGGATCGCCCCACATGCTGCTGGATGTATCCATACATATGACTGTATCCAGGGCCAGACCATATCGTGGAACAGGACTCTCATCTACAAACACAATACTGTTCATCGTTAGTTGTTTATGCCTCGTACCTCACAAGCTAGGATAGCAATTATTGTTGTCAAATTGTTAGACATCTAAATTCCTTACCAATCCAAATACTGTCAATTCTACTAATTGCATTAAGATATGGTCAGACAAATTATTCATGTGTATTCATATATTCTTGTAAATGATACGAATGGCAATACCTTCGAGTAGTGCTTCCTGCACACTCGCCCATATTCTGCTCCAGTAGGGACTATCACCAATGATACATTCTAACATCAGACGATAGTGTTTTTCCCTTTCTTCGTCTCCGTTGATGTTCTCCTTTCTTGGGTCGCCATAGTTGCTGTTTTAATATCAAAACATTTATCACGTAGGCTCCACGTACTTGAATTAACATGTTCACAGCAACCAAATACCTGCTGTAATCTCATTTCGTGTTATAGTGAATTTGTGGTATAAAGAGAAGTCATCTACTACACAGTGTCATACTCCATATACACACGTACAAACACACCCACCCACGTGTTAAAACCTGTTCTACCTCGCCTTACCTCATGTAACTCAAGCAGGAACGCGTCATGATGATTACCGCTTCAATTCCATATTATTTACATTTTATGATTAAGTAATGAAATTAACGACATAGCCCCCAATAACAGCCACACTAACGTTAGAAGCACAATTTACCTTTCTTGAGCCGATACAATGCATTGTGTACTCTTGATCATATCAAAATTGAGATCCTCTGTTTGTATATCGGGGAAGGGATCGTACTCTGATGACGTAGTACCGTTTCCAAAAAACATTTCTCGAAGTCGAGGTGATGCTGGCGTTTCTCCTCTCTGGGACTGTGTGTAATGTGGTTTCAACTGGTTCCGCCTACCGACAACAGGCCCATACGCCGTTTGATTCCTTTCTTGAGGTGTGGGGTGGATATTGTCGTATGTATTTACGTATTGCCTGCTTCTGTAGTTACCACTAGGGTATACATTTCCGCCCTTCACCTCGTCAGTGTACTGCCTTCTTAACCCATTGGTCCTGCTTGGTACCTTACTGACAAAGCTCCCATCATTGTATTGACTTCTCTCAGTTGGTAATCGACCTTTCTGGGACGGACCTGAGTTCTGTTTGGTGTGTGGTGACGAATGTCCAGGCTGTCGATCTTCACCTTTGTTTCCAAACGAGGTACCTTTCATATCCACTGCTTTAGGGTAATTTCCGTCAACGACACTGTTGATTTCCTGCTCTGATTTGCCATGTACATTTTGTTTGGACAACTTCCTCGTCTCACCAAGCACAGACGTTTCCTTGTCATTCCCGTCCGCCATATCCTCTCTCTGTAGTTCATTTGTATTTTCCTCTTTTTCAGTAAGTATTTCTGTTTTGGTATGATAAATTGAATCCAAACTTTCAAGGTCGGGTTCAGAGAGATCGAGGATATTTGGCTGAACCTCCTTGCTCCACAGTTTTTGTTTATTATCAGTAAAACCCAAGGTCGCAGAAATGCTGCATAGTGACAACCGAATGTCTTCATATTGTTTTTCTTGACCAAAAAATTGAGATTCCATTAATTCCTTCTGGTGAGAAAGTTGCTCTTCAATACTCTTAAATCTCTTTTCTATTGTATCTGGAATCTCATGTGGTATTTCCTTGTGTCTTGTTGCTGACCTACATTCACAATACAAACAGAAACATTATCAGCATTCATAGATGTTGCTATGGTTTTAAGGCATTTATCAGAATATAAGAATGTAGATCTGAGGCTTTTCAATACTTACTGCATTCGGGGATTTTCCTCCACGCAGTACTGATAATGTAAATTTCCAAGGACAATTGGTTTTCTATCAAGTATTTCAATATTCAAAGTTTCCAAATGTTCAGAGCCTATGGAATGTTTTAGGAATTCTTTCACCAACAGAAGAA
This sequence comes from Haliotis rubra, assembly GCF_003918875.1. Classification (NCBI taxonomy): domain Eukaryota; kingdom Metazoa; phylum Mollusca; class Gastropoda; order Lepetellida; family Haliotidae; genus Haliotis; species Haliotis rubra. The sequence goes on along the minus strand of NW_025766747.1, from coordinate 1,065,032 downwards.
CCTTGTGCTTTCTGGACACCAATGTTTTCCTGTCTGAACCCACACAGTGCTGGAACGTCAGAACAAGTGGGGCGTATTCCACGTGGATCAGCTGAACCTGGTGTGCCGTGAGCATCTTTGTGGTGAAGTCATGTAACGCTGGGTGATGCTTGAGGAGGTTGTTAACATGGTCGGGGGTTATGACTGTTGACTTGTGGTCACCATTTGCTTCCGACACCGTAATACTGGATGTCTCATTCCCACTGTCATGACCCTCCCAGTGTAGGTGAAACAGAGATGTACACTCTGAAATGTACATTAATGGAAGTTGTTTAAGCGCTGAGCTACGTCCGTATTCCTTTTGGTAAACAATAGTGACGGTCAATTTGGCTTTATTTTACCATTAAATAATCTATCCGCAATCAAATACAAGCGTAATATCGGTTGTGTACAAGATTCTTTTTTCAGCTTAACTCTGAAATCGATTTTGATATATGAACTTTATATATATACAAGTGAGTGAGTGAGTTTAGCTTTACGCCGCACTCAGCAATATTCCAGCTATATGGCGGCGGTCTGTAAATAATCGAGTCTGGACCAGACAATCCAGTGATCAACAGCATGAGCATCGATCTGCGCAATTGGGAACCGATGACATGTGTCAACCAAGTCAGCGAGCCTGACCACCCGATCCCGTTAGTCGCCTCTTACGACAAGCATAGTCGCCTTTCATGGCAAGCACATGGGTTGCTGAAGACCTATTCTACCCCGGCATCTTCACGGGTCTATATACAAGTAAATAGCCATGACGAACATTTGAATTTTCAGCAGAATATAAACATTATCTTATTAATAAAACAATAAAAAACATTAAATAGTTACCATACATTGAATATGTGCTAAAGAACTGCTTTCTAAAAAACTACATATTTATTTTTTTATTTCAATGCATGTTTCACAATACCCCGTCATAATGTGTTTTGAACAGTTAATCGTTGTTGATATTAGCTTTTCCTTTTCTCGGCACAGCTTATGCGTGTAACATATATTTACTAGTAGAATTTTACAACAAGCTCTAGAAAATAGATGCGTATTAAACAATGAACTAATAATAACCATTGACAGACGCTACAAGGAAATGTTGCTATGTTTTGCATTTAAATTTTCATAATATTAACGTCACATTATATCGAGCAATGTATGTATACATGCATTTATTTCAATATGTTCATAAAGGATGGGTAAATATTCCTCTGGTTGCAATTTAAAACACACTGTTCCTTATCACATTGGAGAAATATACGACATACCATCTCTCTACCATACGTTTTCCTTCAAATGATAAATTAGAAATTTGATGATTAAAACGTTCAATGTGCAATGTACTCTATATAAATACAAACGCATACTATGCAAGGTAGAGACATCACTGTGTACCAGCAATATCTGTAAGGCTAAACACTTGTGGGTTAGTAGTGTTGGCTCTCAATGTCCATACTTTATATAAATACAAACATATACTATGCAAGGTAGAAACATTGCGTGATGTCAGTAAATTCACCATATCTTGCGGAACATTATGAGATTTAACATAACGCATAAACGGGTGTATTCATTTCTTTCTAAGAATATCATAGGTTTCACAGACAAACAGTATGTGAAGCTGATCTTCAATAAAATATTGTTTCTTAAATTTACAAAATAAACAAACCCGTATTGTATCTACCAGTTTCTATAGCAAGACCGTAATGTTGGCATCTGAATCTAGGCATTGAAGATCTTAAGTAATAAGGAATATCCCCTGACAAATATAATTCTACGTTTAACAATGATTTAAACTGTCTATAGTAGTTACACTTGGAGGAAGTGCTTACGCTTGATCCATAACTGTTGCAAATTATCTGATAATCTTTGTCTGAATAAAGAGATGAAATATTTTATGCAACCAACCTGCTGGGAAACCCAGACAAAACCAAACCCAAATCTGTAGAGGCAAACGCCTACATTCACCCCAATACCATATTATCTGATGTAGATATACCAACTCTAAGAATCCAGTTACAGAATTTCAACTGTGCTCTTTCTACTTCTACTATAGTATATGCCCCAGAATTCTGAGCCGTAAGACACAACTGGCACGACCATTCTATCAAATATCTTTAGTAAATCCTTACATGGCATACCTCCAACCCTCTTAGAATACCCGAAAATTGACATCATAGCCTTGTTTGCTTGTGAGCGAAGACATTACTTGTATACAGACAACCTTAGAGAGATATCATATTTATTATATCCTTCCTCAAACGTAAATTAGTTCTTATCACAGTCCTACACCCATGTTGAACTACACGCTCTATGAACGCTTTATGCAAGTCACCTGGGACAACTGCGTGGAGTCCTATACTATGGGGCTTCAGACCCCTCTCCACCCCGTCATATATTTAGTGGTTTGGAAAATTAATGATCTTAATATGACTTTTGTGGGCTGTAGTATTATTGAAGACAGATGTACCTCATTGATTTCAGCTTATAGTTCTGTTTTAACCAATTCAAATATTGGGGAGACAAATGTGTGTAGCTTGTTTTAAATAACTTACCTGCCGTGTGCAGCCTGTCAGTAACAGCATAGTTCCTGCAGATGTCAACGATAACGCAACACTGTCTGTCACTAACAAAAGTCGTCCCTGCCCCAAAATGTCGGAAGTGGACAACCTGTCTCCCGTTTGAATCCTCCATTCTTAAACCTTTGTAACATAAGACATACTGTTGTAATATTACACTTACAAACAGCAATATCATAACAGATTAGATATCTTATACAATACGTTAGTCTGCCATACAGACACTTAAGCAAACATATCCCGGAAAGCCCACGCAAGTTTAGAAAATGTGGCAAGTCTAGATTTCCACAGCTTCCTGTTCAGTAATTTGTTACTTACCAAATTACCATGGATAAGGTAAATTTACCTCACATTATATGACGAATACACTGTTTCACATGGCCTAATGATTAAATATGTTAACTTGGTTTTCCTGTCAGTAACACAACATACCCATTATATTTGGTTGTAACATGAACTCAAGCATTTATACAGGTCTCCTTTCTCGCGCCCGTTTCGCAAAGGGGGTACTCAAAGTAAACTCTAAAATAGTAATATGGGCGTGGGTGATAGAGGATGGTTAAATGTTATTGGAAACCAGATGTCGTATGGATCTCTCTCCTGTCTGCATATCACTGAACATCAAGCATACCATGTCCTTTAAACGACAACGCTGGTAAGGCTGGTTTATGAAATACGTGTTTACATACCGACAACAAGCATTCATGATATGTGCATCCAACTCAGTTAACACGGGACGAGTACTGTGCTACCAGTTAGTGAAGACCGTTAAGCGATATGTGCAGGATAACATATAAACTAGCATTCATATTAACAACCCATGTATGTTACTTACCAAGAGATATTTCCTCATGTTCTGGAAGTAATGTCTACTTCTAATTTCGCTTCGTGGGTTTATCCTTCGTCGTCTATTTTCAGGACTGGCGTGTCTGAATTAGGTCACTCTGCGCTCGCTTTGTTGGCATTGAGCCAGCGTCCTTGTAAATATGCAGCTGTAGTTTCGAAATGGTATACCCTGATCGTGTTATGGACGAGCCTTTGCTTGAGATAGAGCATACAGGATGTAGCTCTCGATCACCAATAGTTACAATGTAACTGTTGTACAACCCCAATATGTCAAATCAAGACAATATGTGAAAACTAACGCAATATGTAACAACTTAACGCAAAACGTAATAAATAACGCAGTATGCAACAAATTAACGCACAATGTTAAATCATGTCTTTAACGCAATATGTAAACACCTAACGCAAAATATAAAAACTATTTTTAACGCAATATGTAAAAGATTAACAATATATGTGAAATCTAGTATTTTTCTTGTTTATAAGTCTTGACGACTGAAATTATTTTTTTTATAAACTCTACTTTACTGCTTTTCAAAATAACTAAGACATTGCAATATTTCTGTCAAAAATAACATCATTTCTAATTTAATTGAAATCTGATCTATAGGGTCATTAAACATCAAAGTAAAGCCGATAATTATATAATATACGTGGATAGAGATACTTGATATCATTATCTATATTCGACATTATCCATGGAATAATTTTATTCTTCATAGTAGTTGTCCTTTTTATATCCCACAACGCGCATGTAGCGCAGCGTTGAGGACATCTAATTACCCTCCGTCCGTCAGTCTCTCCGTCCAAACAATTGGTTTGCGCGATATGTCAAGAAGTGGTTTATCATTTTTTAATGATATTTGGTACGGTAACCAAAAGGTTCAACTTGGAATTCTGCAGATATCAGGTTTGTTTTAAAAAAAATTTACAAAATTCTTTTCATTGTTTTTGTTGAGAGACCAGTTTGTTCAGTTGTGTTCTGTTTAGTGGTAAATTGATAGCAAATTATTTTTCCTTTTTGGAATGAATGTATTAGTTACTTTTCTTGGTAGGCAGACAAATAGAATATTTTTAATTTTCATCTCACCTCAAAATACACAAATTAAATGCAACAAATCCTGATAAAATGTTTGAGCCATCCCATAGAGATTACGCAAGACTTCGTAATTTGTTGCAAAAACACTCTGAATGAATTTTAGAGAAAATATCCTACTTATAATGATGTATGTACATATATTATATTATTCCGAAATGTGATAATATATACTGTAAAGGTATAGATGTGTCGCTGGATACAAATAGCGTTGATTTTGGTATAATGGACATGCAAGATGCATCGCAGGGATTTAGGTATTTCCATTTTAATCATATCTGATTTCCTTCAATCAAGTCACAGCTAATATTGCTGCCAGTGAAATCGAACAATACCAGATACATTTGGGATTAGTTCCCGACGTTGAGCTCTCAAATTTAATGAAATAACGTTATTGTATTTGAAGCAATTTAAGTAATATGGAATATTGATGTAAATGGGTAGCAGGACTGACTGTTCATGGTTTCAGATAACTTAATCCATAAAAATGCCAATGCCAAGATTAATGACACCTTCAGAGAATTGCAAAATTACACAAACTACGCCTAACAAATTATAATCGCAATTCACAAATTAATTACATAGATTGCCATTCGCTATGTATTCTGTGACATCCATGTGATGAATTGACGTAGTATCCAAATCATTACAAATGGAATCAGTTATTCTACTGTTGATCTAAATGGAGGTATCTCAGTATAATTAACGTCTGGAAAAGCTGAACATTGATGAAAGGGTGTCTAACCTTATTAACTCACTCACTGACTCTCTCTCACAATTTTGCACATGACATATGGACCTGAGAGAGAGAGAGAGAGAGAGAGAGAGAGGGAGGGAGGGAGAGAGAGAGAGAGAGAGAGAGAGAGAGAGAGAGAGAGGGGAAGGAAGAGAGAGAGAGAGAGAGAGAGAGAGAGAGAGAGAGAGAGAGAGAGAGAGAGAGAGAGAGAGAGAGAGAGAGAGAGAGAGAGAGAGTTAATAAGGTTAAACACCCTTTCAGCAATTTTGCAGCATTTCAAGACGTTAATTACACTGAAATATCTCCATTTAGATAAGTAGTAGAATAAGTGGTTCCATTTGCAATAATGCTTGATGCTACGTCAATTCATCTATGTGATTAAATGAGGAATTACGTTTATAATTTCTTAGGCGTAGTTTTTTGTGATTTTGCAGATATGATATTTAATATATGAAGTGATTACTACTGTTTGTAGGAAGGTAGGAAGGTAGGAACTCAGTAGCGGAGGTAATAAACATGAAAGTAGGTCGTTAGAGCTTGATGGGGCAAGATGGTGACTCATTGCTCAGGTAAGGGTAAAAGTGCTGGGCTAGCAAGAAAGAGCAACATGTCCGGGGACCTTAGTGCCAGTTCTTGGTATTCTACGAGTCATAAATGGTTAGGAGAGAGAGATTCTGGGATTCCTGAAATTCACCTCGCAGTCTTACAAATAAGGTATTGGGGGTAAAGACATAGAAGGGGGAGACTAGTCTGCAGCGAGATGGAAAGGTTACCGTCCAATAGATAAACAAGAGTATTGATGCCTGTGACGTAGGAACCCAGTTTTAAGCTGAAGCAAAAGCTCACAAAAAAGGAAGTGGTGCGCGACTCGAGACCTCAAGCGGAGTGTCTGGAGTGCTCCTAGGATCCCCAAGCCTGGGGTCTAGGGCGCATCAGCACTCATCTGATTGTCACTAACTTTCGTACTAAGAAACAAACTCAAGGCACCAGCATTTCGACTGAGACTGAAGCTTTGCGGCTAAAGTCTCCTAATTATGTAACAAATAGAGTGGGTTGGACCAGCAACGCAGTGCTAATAAAACTGTGGAACGAAGATCATCGTCTTGTGGCTGATGGAGGAACTACGGTAAAGGTCCAAAGCCCCTCGGGTACTGACACGGTACCTCTCGCACATCCCTTATCGTCAGGACCGAAGTACGAGGGTATACCGTGGTTCCGGTAAAGGAACGCCATCCCAGGTGTGGGATAACTGACAGGTAACGCATCTACCTGTCAGGTAAAGGGCGTCGTACAAAGAACCCTTTGGACACAGCTACCCATTTACATCAATGCTCCATATTACTTAATTTGCATCAAATACAATAACGATATTTCACTAAATTTGAGAGCTCAACGTCGGGAACTAATCCCAAATGTATCTGGTATTGCTCGATTTCATTGGCAGCAATATTAGCTGTGACTTGATTGAAGGAAATCAGATATGATTAAAATGGAAATACCCGAAACCCTGCGATGCATCTTGCATGTCCATTATACCTAAAACTGCAAGATGGATTAACGACACACACTGTATGAAATAAGGCCCGCCCGACCGCCGGTCTAGATATCTGACGAACGGTCTAAATTTACAGCTAGCCAGCCCGATGGTCTGGTAATTTTTTTTAGATGTTCCACATCTGAGTGAATTCACCATATTTGGTCTGGTTAAATCCATTTTGGGCTGGTAACATTTTGATGTTACCAGCCCTGATGTCTGGTTGGATTTGTGGCTTATTTCATACACTGCGACACATCTATACTTTCACATTAATTTTCACATTTTGGAGTAATATAATATATGTAAATAGTAAATACATCATAATAAATATGATATTTTCTCTCAAAGTGTTTCTGAAACAAATTGCAAAGTTTCTCGTAATCCCTGTGGGGTGGCTCAAACATTTTATCCGGATTTGTTGCATTTCATTTGCGTATTTTGAGGTGGATTGAGAAAACCCACTATTAGTCTGTCTACCAAGTAAATTTACTAATACATTCATTCCAAAGAGGAAAAATAATTTGCTATTTATTCACCACTTAATAGGGCAAATCTGAACAAACTGGTCTCTCAAGAAAAACTGGTGTCTCAAGAGGTAAAACCTAAACCAGTTGTTTGAATAGGACATAACGAATACAAAAGGTAAAACCTCCACATATGACCATGTATTTATGTAAAAATACTATGATGAATAAAATGATTTCCGTGGATAATTTCGAATATAGATGATGATATCAAGTATCTCTATACATGTATATTATATAATTATCGGATTTACTTTGATGTGTAATGACCGTATAGATCAGATTTCAATTACATTAGAAATGAAGTTAATTTTGACAGAAATATTGTAATATCTTAGTCATTTTGAAAAGCAATAAAGTAAAATTTCTGAATTAAAAATGAATTTAAGTCTGTAACAAATTGCGCCAAGACTCATAAACAAGATTTTACAAAAGCTGTATTTAAAATTACATATTCTGTTACAAATTGCGTCAAAAAATGGTTTTACAATTTGCGTTATATGTTTACATATTGCGTTAAAGACATTTTTACATTTTGCGTAAATGTTTTACAGGGCGACCCCAAGTAGAAAACAGAGTAATATATCGTCATCATTATTCCAAAAGGTTACTAAACGTTTCTACATCAAGAATGTTGATTAAAACTTCATTTAGTCTGTCTCTTTCATACTGCGTTTAATTACAATAAAGAAATACATGTTTAACGATGTCATAGGCAAACGTACCACAAAGACATTCATGAGATTGAATTACGTAAGTACCGATGTGTAATAGTACTGCAAGATCAAAGAAACACAGATGTTTTTCTAAGGCAAGACACCACAACCTGCTCGGACAGTTTTCATAAGTAAGGTTATACCGTGCTAAAGCTGCTCTTGTAGAAAGTTCTGAAATAATACATTTGGTGTCTGCTTCATGAATAGCTGTCTTAACCTGATGTGCCCATAGTTTTTTACTTGGAAATACAGAAGTTTCCAGGTACAGATTTAAGTCATATATTCTATATTTTCTAACCAAAGCCAACATATGAAAGATGAGTGAGGTCTTACACTTTAGACATAATGAAGGAGCGTCATCGCACATGAACTGTGTAAATCTATAACAAAACATTTTCTTAAAAACAAAACGGATATCAGCACGTATCAATCTCCTGAGGAATATGAGGGTTTGCTGCTCAATGTATGGCTGCATAGAAATGAGTCCCAAACAGCTTCTGGCAATAACTGAACTGGATCGTTTATATAGACCTTGAACCTTTTTGCAGAACTATTTTTGTACTAATTCCAGCATATCATATTCTTTGGGAGATAACTCACACCAGACATTACAACCATACAAAGCACATGGTAGAATTATATTTTGCCAAATGCGTACAGCATGTAAGGGATTAAGACCACCAAACTACAAGCCATGATTATGATTAACTGATAAAATAGTTTATCAGTTACGAACAATATGCCACTCGTCGGAAAGTATGGAGCATGAAATGATAATGTATCCTAGGTACATGTATACATGCATTCTCAATATGCAAAGAACAGAGTATTCGGCATTACTTTTCAAGGGACGGTGGGGATAGTAGCAGGATAATGAATGCTCCCTGAGGTGTACACGGCAGGCACAACAGCTCTGATCAATGTCTCTGTTATTATCAATCTCCAAGTCACTTATGATCGCAAATGAAAGGATATTGTGACGGAAGCTTCTGTGTTTAATGGAGTACAAAATATGGTTGACTTAATGCTATACAGAGCCAGAATCGGGTGTTTTTCTCACCCACCCGGAACACGGCAAATCGCCATTTACAACATTGCGTGATGATATGCTCCATCGCTCCATCTGTGTACTCTTCACACTGTATCTATATCTTGCTTCACTCTTGATATGCAACAAAGATGCATTTACAAATGCCATTTTGCACTTGGAAGATTTCTTGCCGCATGAAAACAAATGTGTTTACAATTACGACAGTCGTCACAGTGTGCTCACTGAAGCGAGACAAGCTGGGTGCACGGCTACTGATCTCATGGACCAGGGTTTTCACTCATATACTACGATAATGCAAATGAAGATCATTCATTCCACTGACATTGAACTAAATCCCGGCCCTATCACTATGAAAGACCTGAACAGTCTTAAATCCTCAATACTTGCTGAGGTTAGAGACTTTCGATCATCATTGATGATAGAAATAGATGGTGTTAAGGATCAGTTAACAGACGTCCATAGGAAATGCTCTTCACTAGAGAAAACTGTTGACAATACTTGTAAGGATATGGTCGCTGTAAAACATGACCAGGAGATAATGTACAGCGATATTGATGCCCTGCGAGAACATGTTGATAAGCTTGAAGATGGCCTAGTCGAACAATCACTAGAAAGGCTCGAAATGTTCAGCTGAGGGACAACGTGCTATTCTATGGTGTCACAGAGCAAGCAGAAAGCCCCCACGAAGATTGCAGAAATACCGTATTATCTCTTCTCAATAACAATGTACCAGACACGGCGTGGTTAGAAAGAGATAGTGAGAGATCACCGTATAGGTCAGAAGAGCTCAGCAACTGCTGACAAATTCAGACCTATTATTGCTAAATTTGCGTGCACTGAGGATAAGTTCATGTGATCAGCAAACGTCAATTCCTTACAAGCAACACTATTGGTATATCAAATGACCTTACACAAAATCAGAGATCAACTATCGCTGATATGCGCAGTCGTGGTTTGATTGCCTTCAACAAAAATGGTAGACTGGTCACAAGACCGATGAATGAGAATGAAACCACAAGCACCAGAACCATTGTCCCGGTCCGCAGATAAACGGCTGCAAGGCCAAGGTCACGGGCTACCCGACAAGTGTCTGCACCCTCACGTGACAGCTGTCGAGAGGATGAAGCACAGGCTCCACCTACTGGGACTCCTGATAAATAGGGGTGTGGCCAAGGTCCGCAGAAACCTACCTCAACAGCTGATAGCATATCAGATGAGTACTAACTTACACATTTTTTAGAGGTTCTCTCTTGGAACATCAACGGTATAGCCTCTAAATTAGAGGATACAGATTTCATTTCCTATTTGAATAGGTTTCAAATAATTGTTCTGTAGGAGACGTTTAGAGACAGCATCATTCCTGTCCCTGAATTGTCTGAATATACCCAATACATAGCGAAAGCAATGAAAACGGCCAGGCATGGGAGATTGTCGGGAGTATTTGCTTTCATACATAACAGCGTATCCCGTTTCTGCACTTTACTGAAGTTGGATATCGATAATCTAATTGCCTTTCGTATTTCTAAACAGATATTGCAAAGTAAACAGGATGTTATTTTGATAGGTCTCTACATACCACCCGAGGGGTCGACTTACTACACATCGTGTGGGAAACCAACAAGTATAGAACTATTTGAACAGTGGTTCTCTGAAAACCTGGATATGCTTTCTGACTGTCATATAGTTATCACCGGTGATCTGAACTCCTGAACCACAACCGAACTTTCTGGGAGATGTGTTCCCTGACGAAGAGTAAGTGCCTCTTGACAACAGACAATCTTGTGATAACTCAATCAATAGATTTGGTAGAATGCTAATGGAAATGTGTACAAGTTGTATATTTTAAATGTTCGTGTGTAAGGAGATAAAACTGGCGAGTTTACGTTCATATATATCTAGCCAGGTTCTTCGGTAAATGATTATTGCATTGCCAATATTGATGCGTTTGAACTGATTGAATCGTTTCATGTAGAGGCCCGAGTAGAATCAGATCATATGCCATTAACGGCAAAACTTAAACTTTATGAGCAAAGCCACCAGCTAGAAAATAATGATAATACTGACAGAAACTGCTCTGACAGAATTGCATGGAACCATACTAAGTCAGACGTGTACACCGACAGCATAAAACAGCTTGCTGACATCTTTGTTGAAGCAACAAAATTAGTTGATACAGATGTTGACCACGCTCTAGACTTGTTTGTACAAACAGTACTTGGTGCAGCGTACTGTATGAAAAAACGTAACAAAAAGTGTATTTCAAATGGGTTTTTTTTGATAAATATTGTAAAAGTAAAAAATACTTTACTCGCAAAGCCTTGCGTCGATTCCAAAGAAATAAATCTGAGGAAAACCGAAGTAATTATTGCAAATAGAGAAATTTCTATAAGGGTATATGTAGGCGCCCAAAGCTCTCGTATGAGCGCAACAAAACTGATGCATTAAAGCCAGCAACCAGTAACCCAAAGACGTATCCTCAGAGGTATATCTCCTTTGCACCGACCTCGTCCGAATATCAGTAATGATGCATGGTTTAACCACTTTAGTAGCCTGTTTGCAACTTATGATGTACCAATGATTGACCACTTTGTCTCTACGGAAGAACCAGACTTAGATGAAGTTGATTCACTTATCCTAGAATCACATATTACTTCGTCTGAAATTAGTGATGCTATAAAACATATAGATAATGGTAAGGCAGCTGACACAGATATAATACAAATTGAAATGATCAAACCACTACCTCATATTTCATGCCTTTTCTCGCTACACTTTTCAATAAAATATACAATTCGGGAAAATTTCCTACAAGGTGGACAAATCTATCGTTGTCCCAATACACAAAAAAGGTGATAGAAATAACCCCGACAACTACAGGGGCATATCGTTGTTAAGCGTCTTGAGCAAAATCTATACTGGTGTGCTCAATAATAGACTTAAAGTCTGGACAGAGCTAAAAGATAAAGTTCCAGAAAGACTAGCAGGCTTCCGATCTGGTTATTCAACCACAGATCACATATTCACGCTAAATTCTATTGTCGAAAAATGCTTTATGAAAAAACGAAAAAAGCTTTATGTCGCCTTCATAAATTTCGGAAAGGCGTTTGATTATGTGAAAAGAAATATACTTTGGTTTTGCCTTAAACAGAACGGGTTAGGGGGGGAAATGCTGTCAGCACTCAAAGCAATTTACATATCTGTACAAGCTTGCGTTAAATGCTCTTCTTCAGATATTACCGATTTATTCAATTGCCCAAATGGAGTGCGCCATGGATGCATCCTAGGCCCGTTGTTTTTCTCATTATTCATCAGTGAACTGTCAAACTCTGTAAATGAATGTGGTAGATACGGCGTGCAATTATTTCCTGATTTATATGAACTATTCCTACTTCTATTTGCAGATGATGTCATCCTCGTATCTGAATCTATTGTCGGCCTTCAAAATCAGTTAAATATTCTTGAAACTTAACTTGGGGCTTAACTGTTAATCTTGATAAAACACAAATCATTGTGTTCAGAAAAGGGGGCATTCTTTCGAATAAGGAAAAGTGGTTTTATAAAGGAAACCAAATCGCCACTGTAAATAGTTTACAAGTATTTAGGTGTCGGGTTTTCAAGTAACTTAAAAATGACTAAATGCATTTCAGACTTGGCAAGCCGGGGTAAAAGAGCATTGATGGAAATCATTGTCAAACTAAACAAGATTGGAATGATTGACCCGAAAGTATATTTTAAAATCTTTAATTCTCAGGTGATGCCGATATTATTATATGGCTGTGAGATTTGGGGAGTCAAGCAATATGAATTATTGGAAAAGGTACATCTTGTAGCCTGCAAACGATTTTTAAGGGTAGGAAAACAAACTCCTAATACTATTGTATATGGCGAATGTGGTCGCTATCCAATATATATAAATGCTTAATTACGGCTTTTACGTTATTGGCTAAAATTGCTCAAAATGAGGGAGTGTAGATTACCCTCGAAAGTGTATTACATGTTAAGATATTTTGATGACATTGGAAAAAAGAGTTGGGAATCGTTCATAAAAAAATATTTTGTTTTCTCATGGCTTTGGATATATCTGGATTAACCAATCTGTTGGTGATGAACTTTCTTTTGTACAATTGTTTAAAACATGATTGAAAAATGAATTTTCTCAAAGTTTGACTTCCACTTTGAATAACAGCTCTAGATATGTGATGTATAGGGAAATATAAATTCATATTTGAACCAGAAAGATACCTGTTTATCATATTAGAAAGAAAGGTGCGCTCTACTAACACTAAATTTAGATGCAATGTCTTGCCACTACGTTATAATGAAGGTAGGCGGCAATCAATCGAACCTGGTTTACGTCTGTGTCCAATTTGCAACACCTCTGTAGAGGATGAGTATCATTTCACACTTATATGCCACTTGTACAATGATTGAGAATAACTTTTCTTTCGGAACACTTTTGGAAATTCCCTTCTATCCATAAATTTAAAAGGCCGTTATGTACAACTCAGGAGAATTTAATCAGACTTGTACAGTATTACATTTACCACGCATATATAAAATGAAATAGGTTTTTAGAAACACTTTAGACTTCATTTGTATGCTCTTGTTAACTATGTATAGTTATATCTTGTATATGGGCCCTTGGCCTCCTTACAAATAAACTCCTTTTGATTTTGACTTGACTATGGATTAAATCATTCGCTTGTCACTCCGAAATCCGAAATTCAGAAACTACTGGTAAAGTGTGCAAATAAATTGGAAAAAAACGTCAACACATATTTATACCAGGATGCATTTATTATTTCTTCATAATATACAGCTTGTTAACATTCTCTTAAAGATGGTTGAGAATTATGAACTGGTGGAAGCAATCTCCATTTGTATCAATTTATCTTACAAAATTACGAGTTTTACCGCCTGTTGTTCTCATAGTTTTCACATCTCGAGTTTCCGCTAGCAACTGCTCTATTGTCACGACTACATCTCTGTCAGAGACAGAATTCAGATATTGCTTATGCGAACCAGCTTACGTGTCAATGTATTCTATTTATAAACACTTTACTTGGTACAATATGACAGCAAGAAAGCAAATGAGCCACGGAAGGTACAGGAATGGAATTTGATTTGTTGAGTTGTACATCAGGCAATGAGGACGAAGTGCTAAGTTAACTGAAGGAACATATTCAAGCAGGCTGAAGCAGGATCCCAGCATTTCCAGCAAACTTAGTGACAGTTTTTGGGCACAAAACAATTGCCACGTCCTTTAATGTGTACAATCCGATTCATTCCCATGTCCAGCCCACGTCTTCAACAGATGTTGTCTGCTGAATCAGTTGGTCCAAGTCCTCGGAACTTACAGCTGCAAATATACAATAGCCATAAATACTTAAATGGAAAAGGAAATAGGCACGTAACGATCACATGCATAGCGGTTCGGAGAATGCAATATTGTTATTTTGCTGTGACAAGTTAGATTTATTCTGATCCTCACCGACTCTTTGCACTTCGTGCCTATTGCTATCATTGGACGACTTCTCAAGCATTGGCTCCTTGAACAAGACACGGATACTGTCAAATAGAAATGTAAATTGTGAGTTTTCACATTTTAAGTGCATCATTTATGTCCACTGTGTCATATGAAATGACTACATCAAAATGTAACGTTCTTCCCTTTCGAATTGGAACATTTTCTTTACAAAACTTATTGTTATACTGTTATGTGACATTTCATTATCCCCTGCAATGCTTTATCTATCCGTGGCAAACGTTACCTCTGACCTCCTTTCTGTAAAACGCAAGACCGAGCACATTTTCTACTGTATTCTTTGTTCAGTTTCTCTATCTGCTTCTTTGAATACAGTCTCCAGTTTCCGCCTTCATCCTTCCACTGCCAGACAATGTGTGGTTTGGCCTTTGTCTGTAGAGCTGCGTGGCTTTCCTCGTTTTCTGGAACAGTCGCACAAGAACATTGGAACTCAATAACAGACTCACCATTTCTCATTTTAAAAGGTTTTAACGAATGTATAATTTAACTTACCCTTGCGTTGGGTTGGACTATCGCCATGTGACTCTTTTGGTACAGAAACATCCTCTTCCACGGAACTACAAAAACGGATAACATAAACTTACTCCAGAAAAGCATACAATTGAAATTATATGAACACATGGTAAGTCAATGACAACAAGGCGTGTGTGGTTTTCACAGTTCGACATCATCTCTTTCCAAAGCAATCATTTCGACTCATAATGATTTCCTAACCAAACCTTCCATATACACAGCTTATATCTGTTTGTTTTTTATTCATCGTTACCAGATTTCCAGGTCAAATCTGCCATGGCATCCAAAGTTGTACACATTGATATGACCATTGTCCCATCTTACCTGAAAGTAAATGAATGTGTCAACATATTATCAAACATGATCTCTCATGCAAACAGTTATTGGTGATAGCGACAGAACCAAAGAGTAGTACATAATACTTACTCTCACTCTCCCATCTGCACGCGTTCGTATTACAGTTCCATGCGAACCATGTCCCCCATCTTGGGTTCCATACGACCAGTCAATACCTGTACACAATGAATTGACGAAGTCACATAAAAAGGGAGAGAGTGGCTTTGGTAGGAGAGTAGCAGTTTCCCCTCGACTAACTTTATAACAGGCGGGCTGACAATCAGGAAGGTGAATCAAGCAGAGAAAAGAGAGTACATGTGTGAGGGAGGCAAAAGAGGCCAGTCATGCCGTTTCTAGTAAGTGGTCAACGTGCCAATGCCGTTCCCGTTGGTTTCACCAAGTGACACACATCCGACACGTGTTACAGTTCGGGATATCCTCCCACATTCAGCTGCCGTGATATACCTAAAAAACTGAATGCCCAATACTGTTCTCAGCGACTTTAACTCACACAACCACTCCCTTAAGTATACCTAACATGGGTCCGTCTCATTCGTATGTAAGGAATCATGATGATAAAACAAACCTCTTTGGACTTTAACGCCTATCTCAATCAGCTCTGTTTCCAAAAGACGTCTTGGGCAGTCGATTAGCAGTACTTCATACTCCCCTGCTAACCCGTAGCTGTACTGAATGTTGCAGTCGCTGTTGAGGTCCCAACTCACCCACACCAGCTCTGCGTATACAACCATAGGCACATATGATTATCTTCCGAACTGTTACTTCAATTTACATAATGATATAAAACACTGATATTTCGAAAAACGACAAAGTTTGAGAAATACTGTCCACAGATATTCACATGAAACAAAACTTGTAGATAAATATACATGTACATACGAGGATGTTTATTCGAATGGTTGATAATGGTCCCGGGTCCTTCAACATCTTTATTTCCCCCGCTCCAATCAGGGCCTCGTTGGACTCTGGATCCAAGGGGAGGTAACCCATCGCGTTCAAACACACTGTCAAAACCTCTGGGTTCATCATCGGGAGAAGTTCTAGACTTTCCTGACACCTTGTCTTTTACAGCTTGAATAACGAATGCCTGAAACAACCCACGAATGTTGTGTATGCGCGCGCGCGCGCGCGTGTGTGTGTGTGTGTGTTAAGAAAATTTATACTAAGAAGTAAATCCTTATAATGCCTACAGTTGTCACATCTCAAATATTTCGAAAGAAATATGTCATATGCTCAATATTTTATATAAATAGTGTGTTCCTAAACATTAAAATTGCAAGAATCTGATACATGAATGTCCCTTGATCCCTTTTGCAACGTTTACCTTATCTTCGTTAGTCATGTCCCCAATGAGTGCCTCGGCTGCGGTACCTAAATTGCGAGTCAAGTCGTCCGGGTCAGCAGTAGGGTTGCTTGCACAGCAAATGAAGAGTTTTCCAGTTGTGTCCTTAAATAACATTTTGTGATTTAATATAAATCACAAAACCTATGCCATGTTATAGATGTACCAACATAGGAAACACTTTAAAGTATCAAATCTGTTTACATACAGCTCACCTGCAGTCTGTACCAGTTGCAAAGTCTGCGTATATCTTTCCCCTCAACGAGTTCTTGCTTTCCAAGTTGTGCCAAAGATGAAAGAAAATTCTGAAGAAAAACGTATTCCACACTTTAGTTTGTTTGAAGTAATGAAAATGATTTAGGTCAAATGAAAAAAAAAGAAGAAAATACACGCTAATAATTTTTTACACGACTTGGGGGATTTCGGAAACATGATTCAGAACTATTTTTCGTAGATTGCTCCAAATAATTGAATGAATTCTATTATTGTAGAAAGAGGCAAATTTGAATCCTGGATGTATGGCATAATGAGCTAAGCATATTCAACATTTAGCAGATAATGACCTAGCAGTTTCAAATGTATAAATAAAGTATACCGAAAAGATGTTTATCAACGACGAAAATTATATTTTGACCTCTGAAACTGTAAACGATGCGTCCAAAATGAAAGCCATGGCCATGATTACCATGGCAATCACTGTTTTATGGTGCTTACGTTTATACTAATCATATGATGATGCTCGAATCCCATTTTAAAAAAGTACATATTAAATCTTATATGTAATTTGGTAAGTATGTACATCACCAAATTAAAAAATAACGGGAGATAAAGTCTATCAGGAACACCCAGATACCAATAATTACAAAGTCATAGATTCAGTACCCTGTCAGCTTTTCCCACCGACACCCATGTTACTGGATGCGTGTCTGCATTCTCTCTTGCCATTACAGTTGTAAGCTGTATTAGCTGAAGCTGTAACTGTAGAAGGTAACATTTGCACAGAAGGGATCGAGTTGAACAATAACACAAAAGATACCAGTATACAAATGGAATGGTTAAAATGGAAAACATTAAATACATTTATAAATCATTTATATAAAACGAATCTGTTTTTACACTTCACGCTTTGTAATAATCATGTATTCTTACAGTAGAATCATGAGTAAAAGCATCCTGGCCTTCCCTTTGTGCGTCGGATGATGCGTATCCATCCGTCATGAAGATGATTCTGGGCTTTATGTTGTGAACTCCTCCCATGCTTAAAATACCAGCTGGTAAAACAGATTTACACAAAATAAGTGATAACACACTAATAATGCCAGAAGTTCTACTGATGCAAAATTGCACATGAAAACGTGTTTGTGATAATGTATTGACAAAATCGTTTCAATAAGTGCCAGCTTTATGTAAGTATGAAGCGTATTTTCAGCGCCATCTCAACATTTTCAATAAATGCTTAGTTTGATCAGGCCAGGTTCTCACGAGGTGTATATATATAGTGCCAAACCTTATTGCAAACGCAAAACACACATAGTACATGGCTTCATAACAACTTGCACCGTGCTGGATAAGCAGGATGCCCACGTCCAAAACATGCACCTTTTAACCTTTATTGTTCGTACCAACACTAACGCTCTTTTGTATAATTATGACAAGAACAAATTAATCATGAAACACCTGGTATATGTTTTACAGCTGTACCATGACAGAATGTATTTGAGTCGTGAACTGTGGTATGGATTCCGAAAGCTATTCTGCTACGAAAAGTACATCATGTATAAAGTCAGACTGAAAAGGCAAACAAATATTACTTCTTCCTTTGATCGATGCTACAGAAACAACTAGGCCTGCAAACAACGGGCTCGGACCTCCGGGAACCAGGTTATCTGACCAAAGATGAGAAAACAGACAAATTATGAAAACCCCAATAATTATTGTTCATTTACATTTTGTAATTTGAAGGCACATTGATTCTTGAGTAGTAAACTATGCTATTTTATATTAGATATTCAACATTCGAGTAGAAGCCATTCAACATAACTAGTCATCCATCCCATATTGGTTTAACAAGGAATAGGTCTCAAATGATTGGACTTAAGTTGCAATAATGGTAACAAAAGGTACGCTTTCATGTGACTTCATGTAATACATGAAAATATCTGTACAGCTTACACTCAATATGATACTTCTGTTCTTTGGTTTGGAACCAGAACATAAACTTCATGAAGAATATTAAAGCGGTAAGTCTGTCACAGCTACCTTAGTTTACAGTTGATTGGGTTCTAAATATTGCATTTCAACTGGAAATGTGCGTTGTGCGTCACAATGTGCGTTGTGCGTCACAGACGAATACACAAGAATCAAGGATGACATATATAGTCGTTCAAGCTGCGTGTCAATGGACAATAGGATTTAGCATGTTAGCATGAAATAAGTGACTCTACACATACATGTCATGCCTACATGGTCATTATTCTTGGGATTTAAATATTCACCACTGAGTTGACTCCATCGGTCGTTATTACAACTATAAGCGTTTCATCTGTACCTATTGCATCTCTGACAGCCCCATAGTCATTTGTTATGTCTTGAGCCACTGCTGCTTCTCCCCCAACTCTCACCACCCCAATGTTCTCCTCCAACCCATACCGTTCTGCCATTGACTCGATACCTGCAATGAAGTATATTGGTAATACAAACATATTACTATCATGCTATTCAGCATATGAACCAATACTTGAAATATACTGCATATGTGATCATTTCTAAAAATTGTCGATGTGACGATAAATTTTAACTCACTCACTCATGATGTTTGTTTGTTTTTAAAAATCTAGACTCCATCTTTGTTACATACCTGTATAAATATCTGTGTAACACAATGAGTGAGTGAGTAAATATTTAACGTCACATCGGCAATATCTCAGCCATATCGTGATGAAAACAATTTATACAATAAAAAGTGAAAACATTCGGAGGATTAAAGCTGTCGAAGATGGACAGTAAAAATACTAGAGAACCACAGATGTGAATATAAAACTAGCGAGCAAAGTTAAAACATTCCAATGAAAGAAGACAATACAGTATAAAACACGGGCTATAGATCGCCAACATCTGTATAATACAAAGGGTAATATAAAGATTTTCGATACCGTCAATAAAACTGTGTGCAGTTTCTTTCAGTTCCTTTAAACCGTGGTCGACTATACTTCCAGAGACATCTAGACACAAAACAGTTGATGCTGATGTAGATCTTGGTGCTTGAGGGTTTGCTGAATGTTGAGAATAAAATGTCTGGCATAGATTATGTGTAATTAAAATCTCAAATATATTTATTATAGGTTTATCTTTTAATGAACTTTGAATGACATTCAGAAGTGATACATCTAAAAGGTGAAAATGTATGGATGTCAACTTCTGTAATATGAACAAATCCTTCATCACCTGAACCGAAATGTCGTGTTGATCATCTTACAGAAGTTCATACATTTTTACCTTTATAATTTTATTGTTACAGTAAATTTGGTTACATTATTTGTGCTGGACAACTGGTATAATCCAGGACTTCAAAATAAGTATCAATGTGAGATTCCACAACATATATTAGTTTAATGTGACACATGGTAAACTACATGAAACAATAATATCAGTTGTCCAGGTGTTGCTACCTACCAGGTTCTAAGGCCAGGGCTGTAGACTCCGTTAACTCTCTCCATCCGTCAAGATTGATATTCAAGGCAGTTAATACTTCCCGAGCCTGATGTAGATTCTCTGCATCATCGAATTATGATAACTATTTTATACACAACTTACAGTACACGATCTGCATGCAGCTGAGAATTTTGTTCGTTGTGTCAACACATGAATTTAAAAAATAATTGAATTCTCAACACTTTACAGATGTTTAGAAAAAAGAAACTTCTTACTGTGAATCAATTCACTTCGTGATGGAGGGTGTTGGAAGCTCTGGGATCTGGAACAGAAAGAATATTAAAATATGTCCAGTCATAATACATCATAGTACATCTAAATATTGGCATTGTTTATTTTACGCAGCTGTGTTACATAAATAGTTTTCTATTCAGTGGACCTAGTTGGTGTCAATGATGCATTGATGTTTGAACCATAATTCTCGGAGAGAAACTGCACCCTTTCTTCGTTTAAGGATCAAAGGATAATGGAACTGAACGTGAACCTTTGTATTTTGTCGAAATAAATACAACTATTAGATCGTTCTAGAAAAAGCTTGCAAAAACGAAAAATATAATGTTCTATGGTGTTGTGATTATGTTGTTAAGTACTGTTCACGAAATGGCATTCGGAACGTATATGTCGCAAAGAAGAAAGGCGTAAATTCGCCGAACATCACATTTTTTCAGTGGCATTGATCCTAACTTTCCTGATAACAGTATTCATCCGGCCGATCGCCTTGCTGCTTTCCTACATAATACACGACTACAAGTATGACTGCCAGTACGTCGATGCCTGTTACCTTACTCACTTTTATCAGGGTATGCATTCCGTAAAGTTTGTTATGATAGAGGGCAATATGAGCCCAGTCGTCAATATTTCACCTTTTTGCAGTGGTATTGGAACGCCTGAATTTCTTCGAAGTACCATCAACTGAAGGCCCTTTACTGGATGTAGATGTAACGTCAGCAGGCGGCCCCTGCCTTCCACTGTTTGCAGTCTCCTTTTTGTCATTGTGGGAAGGACTGAAGACACACATACATACAGATTATAGCATTTCTATGAGAGACACATTGATTGGAATCTCCTCTAGGTCACTGTGGGAAGGACTGAAGACACATATACATACAGATTATAGCATTTCCTTGAGGGACACATTGATTGGAATCTCCTCTATGTCACTGTGGGAAGGACTGAAGACACATATACATACAGATTATAGCATTTCTATGAGAGACACATTGATTGGAATCTCCTCTATGTCACTGTGGGAAGGACTGAAGACACATATACATACAGATTATAGCATTTCTATGAGAGACACATTGATTGGAATCTCCTCTATGTCACTGTGGGAAGGACTGAAGACACATATACATACAGATTATAGCATTTCTATGAGGAGACACATTGATTGGAATCTCCTCTATGTCACTGTGGGAAGGACTGAAGACACATATACATACAGATTATAGCATTTCTTTGAGGGACACATTGATTAGAATCTCCTCTATGCCACTGTGGGAAGGACTGAAGACACATATACATACAGATTATAGCATTTCTATGAGAGACACATTGATTGGAATCTCCTCTATGTCACTGTGGGAAGGACTGAAGACACATATACATACAGATTATAGCATTTCTATGAGAGACACATTGATTGGAATCTCCTCTAGGTCACTGTGGGAAGGACTGAAGACAGATATACATACAGATTATAGCATTTCTATGAGAGACACATTGAGACACATTGAGATATACATGGAATCTCCTCTATGTCACCGTGGGAAGGACTGAAGACACTTATACATACAGATTATAGCATTTCCATGAGAGACACATTGATTGGAATCTCCTCTATGTCACCGTGGGAAGGACTGAAGACACATATACGTACAGATTATAGCATTTCTATGAGAGACACATTGATTGGAATCTCCTCTATGTCACTGTGGGAAGGACTGAAGACAATATACATACAGATTATAGCATTTCTATGAGAGACACATTGAGTGGAATCTCCTCTATGCCACTGTGGGAAGGACTGAAGACACATATACATACAGATTATAGCATTTCTATGAGAGACACATTGATTGGAATCTCCTCTATGTCACCGTGGGAAGGACTGAAGACACATATACATACAGATTATAGCATTTCTATGAGAGACACATTGAGTGGAATCTCCTCTGTGCCACTGTGGGAAGGACTGAAGACACATATACATACAGATTATAGCATTTCTATGAGAGACACATTGAGTGGAATCTCCTCTATGCCACTGTGGGAAGGACTGAAGACACATATACATACAGATTATAGCATTTCTATGAGAGACGCATTGATTGGAATCTCCTCTAGTCACTGTGGGAAGGACTGAATACACATATACATACAGATTATAGCATTTCTATGAGAGACACATTGAGTGGAATCTCCTCTATGCCACTGTGGGAAGGACTGAAGACAAATATATACATACAGATTATAACATTTCTATGAGAGACACATTGAGTGGAATCTCCTCTAGGTCACTGTGGGAAGGACTGAAGACACATATACATACAGATTATAGCATTTCTATGAGAGACACATTGAGTGGAATCTCCTCTAGGTCACTGTGGGAAGGACTGAAGACACATATACACACAGATTATAGCATTTCTGTGAGAGACACATTGATTGGAATCTCCTCTATGTCACCGTGGGAAGGACTGAAGACACATATACATACAGATTATAGCATTTCTATGAGAGACACATTGATTGGAATCTCCTCTATGTCACTGTGGGAAGGACTGAAGACACATATACATACAGATTATAGCATTTCTATGAGAGACACATTGATTGGAATCTCCTCTATGTCACTGTGGGAAGGACTGAAGACACATATACATACAGATTATAGCATTTCTATGAGAGACACATTGATTGGAATCTCCTCTATGTCACTGTGGGAAGGACTGAAGACACATATACATACAGATTATAGCATTTCTATGAGAGACACATTGATTGGAATCTCCTCTATGCCACTGTGGGAAGGACTGAAGACACATATACATACAGATTATAGCATTTCTATGAGAGACACATTGATTGGAATCTCCTCTATGTCACCGTGGGAAGGACTGAAGACACATATACATACAGATTATAGCATTTCTATGAGAGACACATTGATTGGAATCTCCTCTATGTCACTGTGGGAAGGACTGAAGACACATATACATACAGATTATAGCATTTCTATGAGGGACACATTGATTGGAATCTCCTCTATGCCACTGTGGGAAGGACTGAAGACACATATACATACAGATTATAGCATTTCTATGAGGGACACATTGATTGGAATCTCCTCTATGTCACTGTGGGAAGGACTGAAGACACATATACATACAGATTATAGCATTTCTATGAGAGACACATTGATTGGAATCTCCTCTATGTCACTGTGGGAAGGACTGAAGACACATATACATACAGATTATAGCATTTCTATGAGAGACACATTGATTGGAATCTCCTCTATGTCACTGTGGGAAGGACTGAAGACACATATACATACAGATTATAGCATTTCTATGAGACACATTGATTGGAATCTCCTCTATGCCACTGTGGGAAGGACTGAAGACACACATATACATACAGATTATAGCATTTCTTTGAGGGACACATTGATTAGAATCTCCTCTATGCCACTGTGGGAAGGACTGAAGACACATATACATACAGATTATAGCATTTCTATGAGAGACACATTGATTGGAATCTCCTCTAGGTCACTGTGGGAAGGACTGAAGACACATATACATACAGATTATAGCATTTCTATGAGAGACACATTGATTGGAATCTCCTCTAGGTCACTGTGGGAAGGACTGAAGACAGATATACATACAGATTATAGCATTTCTATGAGAGACACATTGATTGGAATCTCCTCTATGTCACTGTGGGAAGGACTGAAGACACATATACATACAGATTATAGCATTTCTATGAGAGACACATTGATTGGAATCTCCTCTATGTCACCGTGGGAAGGACTGAAGACACATATACATACAGATTATAGCATTTCTATGAGGGACACATTGATTGGAATCTCCTCTATGTCACTGTGGGAAGGACTGAAGACACATATACATACAGATTATAGCATTTCTATGAGAGACACATTGATTGGAATCTCCTCTATGCCACTGTGGGAAGGACTGAAGACACATATACATACAGATTATAGCATTTCTATGAGAGACACATTGATTGGAATCTCCTCTATGTCACTGTGGGAAGGACTGAAGACACATATACATACAGATTATAGCATTTCTATGAGAGACACATTGATTGGAATCTCCTCTATGTCACTGTGGGAAGGACTGAAGACACATATACATACAGATTATAGCATTTCTATGAGGGACACATTGATTGGAATCTCCTCTATGTCACTGTGGGAAGGACTGAAGACACATATACATACAGATTATAGCATTTCTTTGAAGGACACATTGATTGGAATCTCCTCTATGTCACTGTGGGAAGGACTGAAGACACATATACATACAGATTATAGCATTTCTATGAGAGACACATTGATTGGAATCTCCTCTATGTCACTGTGGGAAGGACTGAAGACACATATACATACAGATTATAGCATTTCTATGAGAGACACATTGATTGGAATCTCCTCTATGCCACTGTGGGAAGGACTGAAGACACATATACATACAGATTATAGCATTTCTATGAGAGACACATTGATTGGAATCTCCTCTATGTCACTGTGGGAAGGACTGAAGACACATATACATACAGATTATAGCATTTCTATGAGAGACACATTGATTGGAATCTCCTCTATGCCACTGTGGGAAGGACTGAAGACACTGGAATCTCCTCTATGTCACTGTGGGAAGGACTGAAGACACATATACATACAGATTATAGCATTTCTATGAGAGACACATTGATTGGAATCTCCTCTATGTCACTGTGGGAAGGACTGAAGACACATATACATACAGATTATAGCATTTCTATGAGAGACACATTGATTGGAATCTCCTCTATGTCATGCATATACATACAGATTATAGCATTTCTATGAGAGACACACTGTGGGAAGGACTATGAGGAGACACATTATACATACAGATTATAGCATTTCTATGAGAGACACATTGATTGGAATCTCCTCTATGTCACTGTGGGAAGGACTGAAGACACATATACATACAGATTATAGCATTTCTATAAGAGACACATTGATTGGAATCTCCTCTATGTCACTGTGGGAAGGACTGACAATATACATACAGATTATACACTATACACAGTACAGATTATGAAGCATTTCTAGCATTTCTATGAGAGACACATTGATTGGAATCTCCTCTATGTCACCGTGGGAAGGACTGAAGACACATATACATACAGATTATAGCATTTCTATGAGGAGACACATTGAGTGGAATCTCCTCTGTGCCACTGTGGGAAGGACTGAAGACACATATACATACAGATTATAGCATTTCTATGAGGAGACACATTGAGTGGAATCTCCTCTATGCCACTGTGGGAAGGACTGAAGACACATATACATACAGATTATAGCATTTCTATGAGAGACACATTGATTGGAATCTCCTCTAGTCACTGTGGGAAGGACTGAAGACACATATACATACAGATTATAGCATTTCTATGAGAGACACATTGAGTGGAATCTCCTCTATGCCACTGTGGGAAGGACTGAAGACAAATATATACATACAGATTATAACATTTCTATGAGAGACACATTGAGTGGAATCTCCTCTAGGTCACTGTGGGAAGGACTGAAGACACATATACATACAGATTATAGCATTTCTATGAGAGACACATTGAGTGGAATCTCCTCTATGTCACTGTGGGAAGGACTGAAGACACATATACATACAGATTATAGCATTTCTATGAGAGACACATTGATTGGAATCTCCTCTATGTCACCGTGGGAAGGACTGAAGACACATATACATACAGATTATAGCATTTCTATGAGAGACACATTGATTGGAATCTCCTCTATGTCACTGTGGGAAGGACTGAAGACACATATACATACAGATTATAGCATTTCTATGAGAGACACATTGATTGGAATCTCCTCTATGCCACTGTGGGAAGGACTGAAGACACATATACATACAGATTATAGCATTTCTATGAGAGACACATTGAGTGGAATCTCCTCTATGTCACTGTGGGAAGGACTGAAGACACATATACATACAGATTATAGCATTTCTATGAGAGAGAGACACATTGATTGAATCTCCTCTATGTCACTGTGGGAAGGACTGAAGACACATATACATACAGATTATAGCATTTCTATGAGAGACACATTGATTGGAATCTCCTCTATGTCACTGTGGGAAGGACTGAAGACACATATACATACAGATTATAGCATTTCTATGAGAGACACATTGATTGGAATCTCCTCTATGTCACTGTGGGAAGGACTGAAGACACATATACATACAGATTATAGCATTTCTATGAGAGACACATTGATTGGAATCTCCTCTATGTCACTGTGGGAAGGACTGAAGACACATATACATACAGATTATAGCATTTCTATGATGAGAGACACATTGATTGGAATCTCCTCTATGTCACTGTGGGAAGGACTGAAGACACATATACATACAGATTATAGCATTTCTATGAGAGACACATTGATTGGAATCTCCTCTATGCCACTGTGGGAAGGACTGAAGACACATATATACATACAGATTATAGCATTTCTATGAGACACATTGATTGGAATCTCCTCTATGTCACTGTGGGAAGGACTGAAGACACATATACATACAGATTATAGCATTTCTATGAGAGACACATTGAGTGGAATCTCCTCTATGTCACTGTGGGAAGGACTGAAGACACATATACACACAGATTATAGCATTTCTGTGAGAGACACATTGATTGGAATCTCCTCTATGTCACCGTGGGAAGGACTGAAGACACATATACATACAGATTATAGCATTTCTATGAGAGACACATTGATTGGAATCTCCTCTATGTCACTGTGGGAAGGACTGAAGACACATATACATACAGATTATAGCATTTCTATGAGAGACACATTGATTGGAATCTCCTCTATGTCACTGTGGGAAGGACTGAAGACACATATACATACAGATTATAGCATTTCTATGAGAGACACATTGATTGGAATCTCCTCTATGTCACTGTGGGAAGGACTGAAGACACATATACATACAGATTATAGCATTTCTATGAGAGACACATTGAGTGGAATCTCCTCTATGTCACTGTGGGAAGGACTGAAGACACATATACATACAGATTATAGCATTTCTATGAGGAGACACATTGATTGGAATCTCCTCTATGTCACTGTGGGAAGGACTGAAGACACATATACATACAGATTATAGCATTTCTATGAGAGACACATTGATTGGAATCTCCTCTATGTCACTGTGGGAAGGACTGAAGACACATATACATACAGATTATAGCATTTCTTTGAGGGACACATTGATTGGAATCTCCTCTATGCCACTGTGGGAAGGACTGAAGACACATATACATACAGATTATAGCATTTCTTTGAGGGACACATTGATTAGAATCTCCTCTATGCCACTGTGGGAAGGACTGAAGACACATATACATACAGATTATAGCATTTCTATGAGAGACACATTGATTGGAATCTCCTCTATGTCACTGTGGGAAGGACTGAAGACACATATACATACAGATTATAGCATTTCTATGAGAGACACATTGATTGGAATCTCCTCTATTTCACTGTGGGAAGGACTGAAGACACATATACATACAGATTATAGCATTTCTTTGAGGGACACATTGATTGGAATCTCCTCTATGCCACTGTGGGAAGGACTGAAGACACATATACATACAGATTATAGCATTTCTTTGAGGGACACATTGATTGGAATCTCCTCTATGTCACTGTGGGAAGGACTGAAGACACATATACATACAGATTATAGCATTTCTATGAGAGACACATTGATTGGAATCTCCTCTAGGTCACTGTGGGAAGGACTGAAGACAGATATACATACAGATTATAGCATTTCTATGAGAGACACATTGAGTGGAATCTCCTCTATGTCACCGTGGGAAGGACTGAAGACACTTATACATACAGATTATAGCATTTCTATGAGAGACACATTGATTGGAATCTCCTCTATGTCACCGTGGGAAGGACTGAAGACACATATACATACAGATTATAGCATTTCTATGAGAGACACATTGATTGGAATCTCCTCTATGTCACTGTGGGAAGGACTGAAGACAATATACATACAGATTATAGCATTTCTATGAGAGACACATTGAGTGGAATCTCCTCTATGCCACTGTGGGAAGGACTGAAGACACATATACATACAGATTATAGCATTTCTATGAGAGACACATTGATTGGAATCTCCTCTATGTCACCGTGGGAAGGACTGAAGACACATATACATACAGATTATAACATTTCTATGAGAGACACATTGAGTGGAATCTCCTCTATGCCACTGTGGGAAGGACTGAAGACACATATACATACAGATTATAGCATTTCTATGAGAGACACATTGAGTGGAATCTCCTCTATGCCACTGTGGGAAGGACTGAAGACACATATACATACAGATTATAGCATTTCTATGAGGAGACACATTGATTGGAATCTCCCTCTAGTCACTGTGGAAGGACTGAATACACATATACATACAGATTATAGCATTTCTATGAGAGACACATTGAGTGGAATCTCCTCTATGCCACTGTGGGAAGGACTGAAGACAAATATATACATACAGATTATAGCATTTCTATGAGAGACACATTGAGTGGAATCTCCTCTAGGTCACTGTGGGAAGGACTGAAGACACATATACATACAGATTATAGCATTTCTATGAGAGACACATTGAGTGGAATCTCCTCTAGGTCACCGTGGGAAGGACTGAAGACACATATACACACAGATTATAGCATTTCTGTGAGAGACACATTGATTGGAATCTCCTCTATGTCACCGTGGGAAGGACTGAAGACACATATACATACAGATTATAGCATTTCTATGAGAGACACATTGATTGGAATCTCCTCTATGTCACTGTGGGAAGGACTGAAGACACATATACATACAGATTATAGCATTTCTATGAGAGACACATTGATTGGAATCTCCTCTATGTCACCGTGGGAAGGACTGAAGACACATATACATACAGATTATAGCATTTCTATGAGAGACACATTGATTGGAATCTCCTCTATGCCACTGTGGGAAGGACTGAAGACACATATACATACAGATTATAGCATTTCTATGAGAGACACATTGATTGGAATCTCCTCTATGTCACCGTGGGAAGGACTGAAGACACATATACATACAGATTATAGCATTTCTATGAGAGACACATTGATTGGAATCTCCTCTATGTCACTGTGGGAAGGACTGAAGACACATATACATACAGATTATAGCATTTCTATGAGAGACACATTGAGTGGAATCTCCTCTATGCCACCGTGGGAAGGACTGAAGACACATATACATACAGATGATAATATGCCTATAAGGGATACATACAACATACATTAACGGTGAAACTTTCGTTACGCGTATATTTCACATTGCCATGTACTTACAGTTCAGCTCTGACAGAAGCTGAATTGGAGGAAGTCTTCTGTGTATGGCCATCAAGTTCTTCAAATTCATTACACTGTTTCAGTGGACTTTTGCCTCCGCAGGTGAGATCATTGCCCTGGTCTGTTAGAACTGCACTGTTCTCATGTTCCACTTTGCTCGTCTCCGATAGAGGGGCTGGTCGTCCAGGAGTAGTATCCCGTTTCGTGTGTATGAGTGAGCGAATTTTGTCAAGTTCTTTTCCGATATGTGTTTGAGTTTGCAGGATCACATTGTTGATGAAATTTTCCATATTCTTAGTTTGGCACAACATACGTTCCTCCAGCCGTTTTTCAAGTAGCTCCAGCTGATCTTCTGTTGACATTCCAAAATATAAACAAAAGCAAGAATAAACATATTTCTCATGGTTCATTTACCCGGAAAGTGGGGTAAAGCAACAAGGATAACATACCTGAAGCAGACATTGCTGAATCACTGTTCCCTTCTCGACCAGTTTCGCCATGTCTGAAGTGAAAATCAGTAACGGCTTCGAAATAATGACTCAAACTCTATTGACCATGATGTGTTAAAATTAAAGACAAATTCATGTCTAATTCTTTGGAAAACTGTTGTTCGGTTATACATAACACCACAAAACAATACATGATGTAGATGGAATCGGTCAGAATTAACCAACGCAATTTACAAACCCATCAAACGACACATGAAAAGACTTGACTCCCAAACCATGGAGAAGACTTTGGAATCGGTGCATCACGCTGTCTTTGTCTGCAACCATCTTGTTCTCAGATGTAACCTGTCTGTGTCTGAATACAAACGTCAGACCACTCGTGATATGAAGTAGTTCTGCGCCATATTCATTTTCCAGGTCGTCAACGAA
The DNA here is from genome assembly GCF_003918875.1 of Haliotis rubra. NCBI lineage: Eukaryota > Metazoa > Mollusca > Gastropoda > Lepetellida > Haliotidae > Haliotis > Haliotis rubra. Next base: position 1,033,836 of record NW_025766747.1, on the reverse strand, counting down.
ATGATGCAACCGAGTAAAGGCTTCACTTCCAATCTGCATCAAGATGTCGATGGTGTTCCCAGTTGTGTGAAGTGTCCACCGTGTAATGACTGCAGCATGCAGCCTGTGTCCGTCCTCTACACCTTTCCTCTCGATACGTAGTACCGGCGCATCACGGTCAGAGTCTGTAAAGAACATAAGTTGTGCTAGAGGTTAGGAACAATCATCTTATTATACACAGTACTCTGGATAGAACATCTCTACACATTATGTGATGGGTGAGTTAGTGAGTTTTGTTTTACGCCGCTTTTAGCAATATTCCAGCAACATTACGGCGGGGGACACCAGAAAAGGGCTTCACACATTGTACCCATGTGGGAAATCGAAGCCGTGCCTTCGACGTGACAAGCGAACGCTCTAACCATAAGGCAACCCCTCAGCCCCTTATGTGATGAGAGTAAACTTATAATGGTTGTAATTTCATCTCGACAAACTAAATTTAAATCACATCAGAGCAATAATTTATTCTTCTCATTAATATTATCATTAACAGTTGTGTAGTAGTAGTGAGTGAATGAGTGAGTTTAGTTTTATGCCGCACTCAGCAGTATTCCAGATATATGGCGGCGGTCTGTAAATATTCTAGTCTGGACCAGACAATCCAGTGATCAACAGCATGAGCATCGATCTGCGCAATTAGGAACCGATGACATGTGCCAGCCAAGACAGCGAGCCTGACCACCCAATCCCCTTAGTCGCCTCTTACGACAAGCATGGGTTACTGAAGGCACATTCTAACCCGGACCTTCACGGGTTTTGTAGTAGTAGAAGAAGTAGTAATAGGGGTAGTGGTAGTAGAAGTAGAAGAGTAGTAGTAGTAGTAGTAGTAGTAGTAGTAGTAGTAGTAGTAGTAGTAGTAGTAGTAGTAGTAGTAGTAGCAGCAGCAGCAGTAGTTGTGGTAGAAGAAGAAGTAGTAGTAGTAGTAGTTGTAGTAGTATACCATGAGCCGTATATCGACTCATCAGTCTTAATGGGAAGCATACTGAGCAGCAATAAATACGCAACTCAGAATTCATACTTTTTCAGCATGAGTTTAGATTTGATACTTTAACAAAATTGTTTTGAGTTCTTGTATTACGCTTCTTTTGCTGGTGAGTATATATGCTATTGAATGATATATTAATGTTCGCTAATCAAATATCACCTAACCTCCTTCACCCAGGGTATTCCAGAATTCTGCAGTGATGATTATGTTGTACGTTCTTTTCTTGTGTTGAGAAGTTGATTTCTTGAAACCTTGAACACCCGGCTCGTGTCCCTCTGCCATGGCTTCAGTGGGAGGCAGACAAAATATGACAACACAATATATTTGACATCATTATTATTCGTTAGACTGTGACAGCCGACACTGAAAGTCAGTGAATGTACTAAGCTGATGGACGGTTTTCAAGCAGCCCTGTCACAGATATTGAAATTAAAGTCTCAGTGTAGGAGGGGAGCCATAAACAGTAACAGCTAAGGGACGTAACTCTAAACACCTCATGGCGTGACTAGGTTTCTCCAGTCTTACGTTGGAAGGTATATTGTTTGAACAGCTTAAAAGGCTGCATAAACTTGCTTTAGGTTTCTTTGCATGTTATCTAAAACTCGACAGGATCAGGTCAGAACACACTGGGACATGTAGAACATGAAATATCCCATCACGAGCGGAGTAGGTGATTCGTCGTACCTTCCCACATTAGCTTGGCATATTTTACACATTATTATTTTTTTACCTGATTATGACATTCGATAACAACGCATGAACGTAGAATATTGGTTTAGCATGTAATGGTTTCATGAATGGTTGAATGACATAGTAAATACTCAACCAGGAAGTAGTAGCCATACCTTGTGGTTAGGGATAGATACCACCTCAAGTGACCTGTATGTCCCTCATGCGGCGAACTTGGTGTCTGAAGGTGGTCTGAGATGCTGCCTAACCCTCCTGACACACATACAGATGATTGTAGTCACACACTAATTGAAGGGAATAAGTATTCATAGCCAGGCCATGGCAAGTAATAACAGATACATACCCCCACGTCAGTTCTATTTATAGCTTGATATTGAATCAGTACATATGTGACAATCTTCATGAAAACTTATCTTCACATTTTCAATGTCTTCAGTTACTTAATCTACATGAAACTTCTCGTCAAGCTTCAACTCTACACACTTTTGTTTACGGCATGCCTACCGTGTAAAGACGAATAATGAATTCGGGCAAAGCGAAAGTACTGTGGGAATTCCCTGGATGACTGCCAACTCTCCCTGTTTGAAGTTCCGCAAAACCAAATGTTTTCCTATAGACTTCTATAGTAACGTTATATTGTTGTAAATTATCCAGGTTGGGGACATCCTGGCCTTTCAACTCCAAAAAACCCACAAATTCCGGCTTAGCCAGTTCGTTGAACACTAAGTTGAACACATCAACCCAGTATTATTTGTGTTCGGGGACAAATGGTATGATGTTCGAAGTGCAGTTGCAGAAAAGACTACCTACACCAGCCATAACAAAACACCGCGAAATCCCAAAGCTTATTACAAATGATTATAAGGTTAAATCAATATTTTTTATGCTAAATTGCAAATGTGTGTGTTTGTGAAAATTGGATATTATGCAAATATACCGTGTATGGTACGTTTAGGAAATATGACATATACAAAATATTTTAAAAAATAACTCATTTGTGCGGTAGGACTTCATGCACATGTGCTGCTAGTTCAGTGTTTCGGTATACATGTACTCTTCACATATTTGATGTGCTGCACCCCAACTCTCTGAGCTGTCTGGTTCTTGCAAATACTACCCGAAAGGGTCATAAATCGATATTTAGGTAGAAAACATTGCAGTCTATAGATACAAACACGATTTTTACTATGTCAAAAGCATTCAAGAAACACATACCTTTGCTGCAAGTTCAATGTTTCAGCATACATGCACTCTTCACATATTTGATGTGCTGAAAGTTCAGTGTTTCACATACATGCGCTCCTCACATATTTGATGTGCTGCAAGTTCAGTGTTTCAGCATACATGCACTCTTCACATATTTGATGTGCTGAAAGTTCAGTGTTTCAGTATACATGCACTCTTCACATATTTGATGTGCTGAAAGTTCAGTGTTTCATGCATACATGCAAGTACTCAGCATCACATATTTGATGTGCTGCAAGTTCAGTGTTTCAGCATACATGCACTCTTCACATATTTGATGTGCTGCAAGTTCAGTGTTTCACATACATGTTTCAGCATACATGCACTCTTCACATATTTGATGTGCTGCAAGTTTCAGCATACATGCACTCTTCACATATTTGATGTGCTGCAAGTTCAGTGTTTCAGCATACATGCACTCTTCACATATTTGATGTGCTGCAAGTTCAGTGTTTCAGCATACATGCACTCTTCACATATTTGATGTGCTGCAAGTTCAGTGTTTCACATACATGCGCTCTTCACATATTAGATGTGCTGCGAGTTCAGTGTTTCAGCATACAAGCACTCTTCACATATTTGATGTGCTGAAAGTACAGTGTTTCACATACATGTACTCTTCACATATTTGATGTGCTGCAAAGTTCAGTGTTTCATGTGCTGCAAGTTCATACATGCAAGTTCTTCAGTGTTTCAGCATACATGCACTCTTCACATATTTGATGTGCTGCAAGTTCAGTGTTTTACATGCACTCTTCACATATTTGATGTGCATACATGCACTCTTCACATATTTGATTTGTTCAGTGTTTGTGCTGCAAGTTCAGTGCAAGTTCAGTGTTTCAGCATACATGCACTCTTCACATATTTGATGTGCTGCAAGTTCAGTGTTTCAGTGTTTCATACATGCACTCTTCACATATTTGATGTGCTGCATAAGTTCAGTGTTTCAGCAGCATACATGCGCTCTTCACATATTTGATGTGCTGAAAGTTCAGTGTTTCAGCATACATGCACTCTTCACATATTTGATGTGCTGCAAAGTTCAGTGTTTCACATACATGCACTCTTCACATATTTGATGTGCTGCAAGTTCAGTGTTTCAGCATACATGCACTCTTCACATATTTGATGTGCTGCAAGTTCAGTGTTTCAGCATACATGCACTCTTCACATATTTGATGTGCTGCAAGTTCAGTGTTTCAGCATACATGCACTCTTCACATATTTGATGTGCTGCAAGTTCAGTGTTTCAGCATACATGCACTCTTCACATATTTGATATGCTGCAAGTTCAGTGTTTCAGCATACATGCGCTCTTCACATATTTGATGTGCTGCAAGTTCAGTGTTTCACATACATGTACTCTTCACATATTAGATGTGCTGCAAGTTCAGTGTTTCAGTATACACGCACTCTTCACATATTAGATATGCTGCAAGTTAAGAATTCAGCATACATGCGCTCTTTACATATTTGATGTGCTGCAAGTTCAGTGTTTCAGCATACATGCACTCTTCACATTTTTGGTGTATTCAAGTTCAGTGTTTCAATATACTTGCATTCTTCACATTTTTGGTGTATTCAAGTTCAGTGTTTCAATATACTTGCATTCTTCACATTTTTGGTGTATTCAAGTTCAGTGTTTCAGTGTATGTCTTCACATATCTCATTTCAAGAGCACATTTACACACAGAGATTATTGAAAACAACATGGTCGCGTTTCAGGAAGTTCAATGTACTAGTTGTACAGAGTGTGATTAGTGAACAGTATATAGAACAGTTCAACTGACGTACGTTTTACAGAAGTGTAATTATACCCAGCATACTCCCATTAGTTAGACATCCCAGTTGTCAGACACTGGACTAGGAGACTAAATAGGGCAACACCAATATATGAACGGGAATATCCCATTGGGTGTTTCTCCATAGCAGTGCTTTACAACAGTTTACTTCAACCAGTCAGTTGAACCTAAGGGAAATTGTTACTGTGTTTAAACTGTCTACTCACTTTTTAAGACTAATACACTTTAGAAATTAATAAGCGAATGTTGTTTCAGCATAAACAATTCTACTTAATCCACTTTAGTTTCATACTTGGTCCCTGTGATGTCATTAATTTAATATTCTCAATATGTTAACAGGGTTTCAGAATTGACAGTGTTGAGCTCGGGCTCAGTTTATTTTTTTAATCTGCCTTCTCAGCTACAACAACACGTGCCAGCCCATATATATTGTTGCACATATATATAGTCAAAGCCACAGTCATGGCGTAGTAGTAGTTGCAGTAGTAGAAGCAACGAGCCATGCCATAATATCTATTAAAATATGCTGTTTGTGCCAAAGAAGGGCATCCACTGACTAGTTGTTGAACAGTTTGTGTAAATTAACTGCATAGTCGACTATGCATATGATATAAAACGTCTTGTCTGATTTCTGTTATTCATTTTATGGACCATTCCTTTTCACTAAGAGGGAACGGGTGTAGGGGGGAGATTAGCTGTGCACTCAACCAGAAGATTTGTTGTTGTAACATATCTGACTATGGGGATGTCTGAAAAATGGAAGGATGCCCATGACATATTCACACAGTCTATTTCTATTTTTTTTCCAAAACATGGATTCATACTAATAGCAGTTATATGTAGGAATAATTTCACATAGCTCTGTCACACTGTACTTCATCAGATGTTGTCAGTAGTATATCCCATGTAATTGTCTTACTTATTTTCTCAAGCAGTCTCAAGCCGTGCTTGTTGAAATAAACTGTCTCTCTTGAAGCTCTTGAAGATGTAAAACGTCAAACATATAAATATTTTCAGGTATTTGTATAAAGCTAGATTGACGTGATTGCCACGTCCGCACAAACATGGTTTAGTTATTTCCGACATGCGTTCAGTGTGAAAGGTTATTACAGTCATCTGGTATTGTTCAGCTTGAATAGAGTTCTCGAGGAATGGATTTCTGGCAAAACCCAGTTGGGCTATTTCTGGATGGGGATTTCCACTGCGTCGTATGAAGACAATATCTATAAATGTGCACAACGCTTATCGTGCGCGAGTGAGTCACCGTGTTGGTACAATCGAAGGTCATGGCCGTCAGCACAATACACCAGCAACAATCTCCGTGGAAGCATCCCGTTACAGCAGACGGGTAGAAAGTAGGTGGTGTTGGGTGGGTCTCTGTTGGAGGGCATGAACATGTCCTTCTTAATGAAGTGAATATAAGATTGTCGTCAATTGACTGTCGCAAGTCCATCACAGCACTCGTTCTGACATCTGAGAAACTTCAACTGGAAAATATAACAAGCAGTGAATATATCACTCACAAGACGCGAAAAAGATGTAAAGATTTACACAATGTTATTTCACTTTAAATGGCTTACAGTGGGTTAGTACTACCTGCACGGCTATTTGACAGGTAGTATGGGTTAGTTCAGCCCGTTTGAATCCGTAAAATTCCAAACTGGTCGCACCGTGGCCGAGTCATTAGAAATTCATAACCCTTTGTATTTCTTTCAGGTAACGTTCAGTTTCTATTTCTGCTACAGTATTGGGCGCAAAGCATATCACCATGATTGAACAGTATCGATTGATATTCGAAGGGGCATAACTCTTGTAGGTTTAAAAAACTATGCTTTAAGTTGGTTACTTTGAATAATACCCTCATGTAGGATATAGCTTTAGGTCCGGTATATAGAGAATCTCAACCAAGTGTCTTCTGATATCAATTATATCAACACGAGTTAATAAAGTTACAAATATCCGAGGCTTGCCGAGGATATTTTTACTTTATCAACGAGTGTTGATATATTTGATATCAGAAGACACGAGGGTGAGATTCTATTTATCATCCAAAATCACTCTTCATTAATTTTCAATGAAAAATGTACATCTCTGAACATGGTACTGCCATTAGACTTGCAGTGCAGCGATGTCATAGCATTGTGACGTCAGCAAGTACATGACGTCATAGCATGTTCAGGGCATTGTACAAAATCTACTGTCAAAACGATATCTCCTAGGAGATATCGTTTGATCTCACACAAGCGATATCTCCTGTGGAACACAGTTTTGGATGATAAATGTTTCAATTTCCTAGATAAAAAAACAGAATATTTTCAAAACATTGCTTAAATAACTTTTTCTGATAATTATAGTTGAATTGTCTAAGGTGGTTGGATTTCAAAATCAAAGGTCGCAAACTGTCAAGATTCTCATAAAATTACAGTTAGGACATGGAGTACTTCGTAGGACCCGTGAATGGTTCCATATGCATGGGCTATTTATCAGTCAAATTCATGGATTTTGATGCTGTTTTATCAGTGAAAATTCTTCTCATTTATCTAAAGGGTTACTCAATACTCAAAACCTAACCACATGCTGATATGTGTACGAATGATGTTTGTTGCTGAGTACATACCATCAAGTTTTCTCACATCCGTAGTTGAGCCATCTTCAATTGATTTTTCAACAAATGACTTAAATATAACCCTGAAACTGAAAGTATATAAAATCGCTAAAACCGTGGACCAGACAAAACAAAATAGTCTCATGCCATAAATCTTGTACATAATACTGGTATTTGTAGAATGTGTGAACAGTAACACTAAATTACCTGTAGATAGGTGTAATAAATAATAACAATCGTGATGTAGCCATGGCGGTGGTAACAGACAAGTAACAAAACAGCACCTACCTCGTTCCATCTCTTTGTATGAGACATGACCCACCAGGTCTTTTCTTGTAAGATGCTCTTAATTTCTTGTTGTTCGACTCTGAATATGAACGCCATTGGTTGTCTTTGCCAAGCCATTGCCACACGCTGGAATCACCCACTTCGTCTGCAGCTGGTTCATCTTTGGGGTGTTTGCTAGCTGATTCCTCTGCTCCTACTTGCCAATGGTCCTTGTCAGTGTCCACACGTGGCATATGCTCCCGAATACATTTAAGGGGATCACTTAAATATACAAAACACAAAGCTCAGTTTATGATAGTTTAACTGTGGCAGGAACATGCCGAAAATCCTTTCTCTATTTAAAAGACAAATCAGCAGTATTTAAATTGATCCTGTCCTAAGCAACGCGTTTCGTTCTACTTTACTTCTATATCTAGGAAAGGTAAACAGTTGTTCCTAACGCAATATATTACATGATAATGAAAATGTAAAGGTATCTGTTTCTGTGATAAGTTGGAAATGATAAATGCAGTAGACAGCTCTCGTCAGTAGACAGCTCGTCAGTACACAGCTCGTCAGTAGACAGCTCGTCAGTACACAGCTCGTCAGTACACAGCTCGTCAGTCGTCAGTAGACACAGTAGACAGCTCGTCAGTACACAGCTCGTCAGTAGACAGCTCGTCAGTAGACAGCTCGTCAGTAGACAGCTCGTCAGTACACAGCTCGTCAGTACACAGCTCGTCAGTACACAGCTCGTCAGTACACAGCTCGTCAGTACACAGCTCGTCAGTACACAGCTCGTCAGTAGACAGCTCGTCAGTAGACAGCTCGTCAGTAGACAGCTCGTCAGTAGACAGCTCGTCAGACAGCTCGTCAGTACACAGCTCGTCAGTACACAGCTCGTCAGTACACAGCTCGTCAGTAGACAGCTCGTCAGCAGACAGCTCGTCAGTAGACAGCTCGTCAGTACACAGCTCGTCAGTAGACAGCTCGTCAGTAGACAGCTCGTCAGTAGACAGCTCGTCAGTAGACAGCTCGTCAGTAGACAGCTCGTCAGTAGACAGCTCGTCAGTAGACAGTCAGTCGTCGTCAGTAGACAGCTCGTCAGTACACAGCTCGTCAGTACACAGCTCGTCAGTCAGTAGACAGCTCGTCAGACAGCTCGTCAGTAGACAGCTCGTCAGTACACAGCTCGTCAGTAGACAGCTCGTCAGTACAGACAGCTCGTCAGCTCGTCGTCAGTAGACAGCAGTCAGTCGTCAGTACACAGCTCGTCAGTAGACAGCTCGTCAGTAGACAGCTCGTCAGTAGACAGTTTGATTGATGTTAAATGTCTCACCGGGTGGCTACTTCATATTTCCCACCTTCACCAAAGCTGTGTACTCGAATTGTAGAATTGTTCCATATAACCTGAAATAGAACCCATATACGTAAAATAATATATTTTGTATAAATAGTGTGTTAATATATATTCGTTTTTAACGGTCATGCTTGTCGGAGTATATTTAGAAACATACCAGGACTCTACCATTCCTTTTACGTATGACTGTTCCATACAATCCAAGGCTGTCATTTTGTCCTGAAGTATCTGGCCAGTTTGGTCCTGAAAGTGTATAAATCCCAGTCAGTATTTGAAATTTTTACTTCAGTTATATTGGTAATAAATTGTAAGATTGTGAAAACGGTTTGTTGCTTATAATACATTATCTCATAGCTGGATATTACATAGAACCATAAAGTAAGATGTAATATAACTAACAACATAACAAAACTATTCTCAACATATATGTGTCACATTGACCACTTTCCTACCCAATGCTTTTTGCCCTGGTGATTGGGAGCATTACTCTGAGAATATGCGATTGAATTCTGGGTGGTAATCCACCCAAAACATACTTTAATTTATACTTTGCTAACAACGTCCAATTTCAAACGTGACATCCAAGTGTTATAATGTAGACACTTTCATTGTCTATTCGCATGTATATGTTATGTCGAACACACTACAATATACCTCGTTCCACCTGCATCCCGATGTCTATGGCGCCCTCCTGATTTACCATGCGAGGTTGGTCATCTACGATGAGAGCATCATAGTTGCCGCTGACACCGTATCTGTACACGTTCGTGAAGCCGTTGTCCCAAGACAACCACAGAGACTCTGTAAACATCAACTTGGTAAAGAAGAGACCACTATGGAATAATCTGTATATTAATAGCGCATGATCTAAAATTTCTTCACATAAGGAAATGATATAATAATTGTTTCTACAATGCTAATTATGAACTTTTTTATCAGTCTTGGTCTGATGAAGGAATATGTCTCGGACCTCCGTCTTCTCCATGATTGATAACAGTCCCTGCGCCCCCATCGTCCTGGTCGCCCCATCGCCAGTCAGGTCCACGAACCACCCTTGTTCCAAGATCAGGAAGGCCTGCCTTGATAGAGACGTTGTCAAACTCGTCTGTAAGTCCTAACCATCTATCCACCTCATTCAGCCTGTCTCTGACAATTTTGGAAATCTGTTTCTGAAAAATAAATAAATATCAACCATGTGAAAGTACTGACATGTTAATTTTGACAAAATGTAAGACACGTACTTGTTTATACACCAGGCAGAAAAGTAAATCCACTAATAGCCGATTATTAATCTGTTGCTTCTATATCTTCGTGAAAAGTGACTCGTGAAATGTCAACAGATCCCCCAGGAAGAACGTATATGACAAATGAGTTACGAGAAAGAACGAATTACGCGTTCTTGGTGACTGTATCCAGAACAAACGGCTGCAACAACTGTATCTACATCTAGCATCTCAGCTTCCTTTCCATCCTTTCCTTTAATCATAAAATCAAGGATCTGAGTGCTGCGTTTCTGAAACAGAAATGTTAGATAAATGAGAACATTCCTGGAACTGAATGCTGCATTAGACTTTCTGTGTCATCAAATATGCTTCCGTTGACATAGGCAACCAAGCCATGCACACCAAGTTAGTATATGAAAGGGAACACACAAACTTAAAAAGATCAGTATACAAACCTGAAGCCAGTGTTGTTTGCAAGCCTCTGTTATGCTAGTCAGGTTCCCATGGCACCTTTTCAAAAGCCTACCTATGAAGGCCTGACAAATAAGATATCGTAAAATCAACAGTACAAAAAAGCAATATATTTAAGTTTAAAACAACTATTGTATAATAATGCCAGATCACGTTTGGGTCATTCAGTATTGAAGTACATGTACTTCCCATTTCCTATTCAGAATATATGAAAAAGGTTACTGTTATCACTATTTGTAGCTTATGATTGTTCATGTATAAATAAGGAGGTAAAACAGAGGACTGTTGTTGTTAGAATGGTTACCAACTGATATCAGTCAAGAAATATACGTCACTTATTATTGTTCAATCTCAGTACCAACCTGTTTTGCTTCTCCGTAAGGAACAACCTGAATTGGGCCCACTACATTGTTCCTTACAAACGCAGCTCCCATGTGGTCCAGAGCAGTATAAAATAGTTCCACCTTCTGGTGACAAACGAATGATGTAAACCAAGTCTAATAACGTGGGACGCAAGTAGACATGTTATTTGAAGAAATCATTCCTAAATAGGTTGATGTGCTCAGAAAAGGAATTTGGCGAATTATTAGGAATGGCAATTTGGTTGATAATCAGTAATCAACACCTTTAGACCTGCTTTATAGATTCAAATATACATGTAGATCTTAGAATGCAATATTTTGTATCCTCATAGGATATGACAGATAAAAAATATAGTTTTTTTCTTACATGACTTTTGTCCACTTGATCCACTTTCCCAATTGTCAGTCCGTCTGTTATGAGGATAAGTCGAGGGGGCACAGTTGTCCTCCCACCAAAGTTACAAACTCCACCTGGAAGTGTGATGATAACCTTTATTAATAAATCATTATGGTAAATGAAGGAAAGCAAAATGTAAATTCTCTCTCTCTCTCTCTCTCTCTCTCTCTCTCTCTCTCTCTCTCTCTCTCTCTCTCTCTCTCTCTCTCTCTCTCTCTCTCTCTCTCTCTCTCTCTCTCTCTCTCTCTCTCTCTCTCTCTCTCTCTCTCTCTCTCTCTCTCTCTTCAATATTAACCTTTTGTCATGGCTGCAAGACACACCAACAGTCCTTGGAGTTGAATACAGTGGTCAGTTGGAACACCCCCGCATTCTAGTTGATCTGAAAACATGAGGCGCGCACTGTAACACATTATACTCCATGGCCAAGCTATCAGTGTTGAAAATCGTCACATAAAGAAATGTTTTACAAACTTTCTTAAACCAGCCATTCATTGAATTCATTACATTCAGTTGTTACATATGTCGTGTCTTACCGAGGATTTCCCTCAGACTTCCATAATCATTGGATAAATGATGAAGCACAGTTGCCCTGGAACCAAGAGTGACCACTCCTATATTTTCTTCAAGATCATGCATTTCTGCAACATCTTCGATACCTAAAAATATATCACATGATAGAAATGATAAAAGATGAATGTATGGTGTTTCTGTATTCTTATTTCCAAAAACATGTGTTAGTGATTTGTAAAGGGACACTAATGAGGAACTTGTACTTGCAAACACGTACCATTGATAAAGTCAATTGCCAATTTCTTCATCTGAATGTAAGCCTGTCTTGGCATTGTACCAGAGTTGTCGAGACACAAAATTGTATCAACACCGATATCACATCTTGCGACTGGTGTCACTTCTGAAACACAACTCCTTAAATGTAAAGTATATAAACAATACATATGCGCATCATTCACAGACATAGGACAAATAAAGATACAAACATAGATTTATTCTGACCTTTCTTGAGAGCCTCTTCAACAGGCTTCCACAGATCTGCATCCTCACCGACGATCTCCTTCATTTGATACAAAGTGTGCATCAGATGCCCCTCGGGGGAACCAATGGAATCGTCTTTAGATACCACAACTTTTGATCTTAAACATACATAACATGAATACATTAATTACTGTATGAATAATGTGTGAGACGCTTAAAGGCAAATGGTATTTAAATGTAAGTTTTATAAATCGTACCTTTGTACAAGTTCTTTCAGTTCGTGTGGGCTCCGAGTAGGGAGTTGCTTCGCGCCTACGCTCATTGGCCGGGTTAATGGTACGAGTGCAAAAGGTAAATCTTTCATAAAGTCAGGAGGTTTCTGGCCAGGTCGGTACTTATCTATCCTTGACCATTTCTTCTGCAGTCCATTGGGACTAGTCAGTGTATAACGTGTTTCTCGTACGTTCAGCACGTGACAGTTGTGAGAGCATAACAACTGGTTAACCAAGTAGGTGTATTCAAGCCGCGCATTCCCCATGCCACTTGGATATGATAGATACATATCCACGTCATAGTCAGATTGGTCATCATTGTTGGAAAATACAGTCACAGAAGACAGGTCGGAGATTTTGGTACACGATGGTGATGTACATGTTTCTATGTAGTCAGTCCCATAGTCCTCGAATTGGGAGACTGCTCCAAATTGTTCCATACTATTAGTGAATGTATTGTTAGAGTGTGTAGTGGGATCAACACTATTCCACCTGTCAGGTTTGTTTTTCTTTACTCCCCAAATGTTTGTGGCGCTGCTTTTCAGCTCCTCTTTTCTAGATGAAACTTCCCTAGCTTTGGGTAATGAACCCTGTATGGTGGCAGTTATTTGTTCATTGGGGATGTTTTTGATCTGTTCATTACTATGTCCTTTTCTGTTATGAACAGTTTCAGACTCGTGCCCTACCACTGGCTCCTTTTCCCCGAATACTTCCGATTCTTTGTTTTCAATATGCGCCGGCTTTGTTCCCATAGTGGTTAGCATGGGTTTTGAGTCCTTTTTACCATAACTCTGACTGGAGGTGACATCTCTTTCATGCATGCCCAACTGTGCCTTGCCCTCTGATGCAGTTGATATAGGGGACTCCGGGGAAGTGATCCAACTTGTCTCTTGGTGTTTAGAATAGCTTAACGTCTTCATTTTGAATTCTGTATTCTTGTGTGTTTCACCTGCGTCGGTAAGAGGATTCTGTTTGTCGGCAGATTCAAGGCAGACTGATTCGTCAACCGTTCGTTTGTCTCGATCAGTTCCATCTGTTGCCTCAGCAGTAAGCTTGATTAAGTCTTCCGTGGCTGGTGTGCCCAGGCTTTTCTCAATCTGAGACACTACCTGTCGAATGTCATCATTTTGTCGTTTCTGCTTTTCAAACTGCTGTTGCAAGTACCGGTTTTGATTTGATATTTCAGTGTCAATACAACGGAACCGCTCCTCCAAGAGGCCATCCATAGTGACTGTTCATCAAACTTTATCTTCTTTTTATAATCTGCCCACCTGTAGGTACATGTAAACATTTAGTAGATCTTATTTCTATTTCAAATGTTTTACATCTCCTTCATTATTCGATCCAGGGAGAAAGTGACATCATATTGATATATCCTGACAAGAGAACATATTGAATGTTGCGTAGTTGTCTCATTATTGAAATTAAAAAAACCAAGATATAGTATGCATCACACAAACACATCATGTACATGCAACAACATTAATGGCAGTGAACCCTAGTATATAACAGCTGTGTTAATATTGATTCTGTTATGTGTCCTCTTTACACCATCATTGCCTGGAGACATAATCATAGCTCAGTTGTGCAACGTAGGATAATATTTGTGTGGTGATATCCTTATCTGATAAGATATATGTCCTAATATATCAGCCTGATGGTCACTTCACAAAATGAAAGTAAGAAAATAACACACACTGCAACAGTAAATACCACTAACAGAGTTAGTCGATAACAAGGATACAATAATCATCCACTACATTAACATTTCAACTTAACATGAAACAGTACAGTACATGATTTACCTGAGGAATAGACATCAGTTTCAAAAGAGAATATCGCCGTATTCATGGTTTTACCAGGTCATCCCAAAATAGATCCACCGTGTCAACCTTCCGGGTTCACTTGCACAGTGCATACATGTACAGAGCGACTACTGGGATAGCATTAGACTAACACTTAGTCTCTGTATAGAGAGGGACGGGCTGGATATATATTGATTGATTGATTGTAACAAATAAACCCCTTTAAATTGAAAAGGAGCCCCAGGGAGACCAGAGATTCAGAAACTGAACCTGGGGAAGTCTAGACTTGCTTCATTGCATTGCAGGAGGGCAAGGCAGTAGCAAAAATAATACGGTTCAGGGACTAGGAGACAGACTAGGATAGCATGGTTGTGTTAGATTACATACACCTCAGGAACGTTAAATTGTATCCGAGGCACATATCTGAATTGGAGCTATACAAATCAACGTAGGTAGAAATAGGATTTGAAACAACAAATTCATAGTTTTGTCATGTTAAAGTCGTATTGTAATATTGTATATCATATACCGCTACCTAAGGGTTGACACATGTCATCGGTTCCCAGTTGCGAACATCCATGCTCATGATGATCACCGGATTGTCTGGTCCAGATTCGATTACTTACATACAGCAGGAATATTGCTGAGTGCGGCGTAAAACTAAACTGACATACTCACTCACTAACAAAGGAATTGTACTTGAATAACGCACTATGATAGTCTTACATATGGCTCATTTTATTATAATACCATGCCCATAATTCGTATGATTACTTACCCCATGGCTCGTCACCATAGGAACCAGTGTACATTTCCCCATATCGGTACTGTTTGTGAACCCTACAGGCATTGTTGGTTAGTAGCATGTTGGTAAAGGAGCTGTACACCCAGACTCAATAATGCATGGGATGTTTCGCTCCCTGGATTCAACCAAATTACTGAATTAATCATACGTACATATTATTTAGATATCAGGTAGCATAAATCAATTCAACATGGGAGGTTTAACTAAAAATAACTGAATTAACTACTGTCCTCAGATTTCTACATTCACAACATTAACTAAAAGAACTGCTTATTAATTACGACCATTTTACATCAACTTTTACTTTACCTGAATAGTTGTGTTATACGTCTAGGTATAGGAACATATCTGTGTCGTCATACATTATTCCGGTTATAGGAAGACATATGACTGTATTACCTGAGTAGTTGTCATACGTCAGGTATATATCTGTGTAGTCAACTTTAGTCCGTCGTTAAATGGCAGATGAGAAACACGTGCTGTTGTATCGTGTTGACTGTATTACCTGAGTAGTTGTGTTATACGTCTAGGTATAGGAACATATCTGTGTAGTCATACTTTAGTCCGTCAACGTTAATGGCAGATGAGAAACACGTGCTGTTGTATCGTGTTGACTGTATTACCTGAGTAGTTGTGTTATACGTCTAGGTATAGGAGCATATCTGTGTAGTCATACATTATTCCGCAAACGTTAATGGCAGATGAGAAACACGTGCTGTTGTATCGTGTTGACTGTATTCTCTAGGGAATGTTCCCGTTAGGGCTATTTAGCGTTAATAATTATTTATAACTGCATATCGCTGTTACTCGGAGGGTAACGGAGGGTTGAACTGCAACTGAATGTGTCGTCACATCGACTCTCGGTCTGTTGTGTATTCATACGATCAGTGTCCCTGTCTATAGCTTTCACACATGATGTGTACAGGCAACATTGATCCTACAATTATGAGTGCATGATCCTCCGAGTTTGGCACGTCAAATCGCACGCACATTATATTAAAAAGGCATAACGCTGTGATATTGTGTGATTATACACATAACTCTCCTCGTGGAACATGTATGCTAGTAGGGATTACAGTAGAATATAACATCTCTTACATCTGATCACTGTCTAAAAGACACTATGCACTCATAGCTATCAGTTGCTTTCAGAAGGGTACATTGAGTACATGACCTAAACTATCAGTTGTCAGACTTCCATCTGGAATGGTTCGGGCTGTTTTTCTCTGAGAGTGGGGATTCGTCCCGGATTGGATTAAGCTCTCAAAGTACTATAATTTGTACTTTACGAAGTACTCTGGAATTTCAAATAAAACAAATGTTTATTTAACCACTTTTCGAAAAGCATTGTGTATTCATAACAGACGAAAGTCGTTTTTATTAATAACAAGACACGAAAACACAATTTCCTTCCCCAGCCTGTGCTACCTAGTATTGTAAAATATAGATCAGTCGTGTCATTCTTCTTTGATCAGTGCAACCTCTGTTGTATACGTCGATAAGGCAACGTTCTTATCAGTTAAACAACAGATCAGCGTAATGGGGAAATGTTAGACTGAACGTTGTGCCACAAATAGACACAAAGGAATGGCCACCATGATCAACATGGAACATCCTTCAGAAATCAGTTCTGTAAATGTGTCCTTGCAACTTGTTCCTGAGCTGTCGCTATGTTTTCGAACACATATGTAACAAGAGAGTACCAACTCAACCCCTGATCTAGTTGGCGTTCAACTGCAGTGTGCATAACGTCACATTGTGGACGTGTTTCATTACCAGACCTGAGATGGTCAACAATGTGTGACCTTGTGGTTGTACCTTCATATACTGTGGTTTGTGCCATCGTTTGAAGTTGAACTTTACACATCTACTTGCATTTACCTGCATTTGCATGCGCTTGAGTACTATATATCAAAATTAGGCCAAGTCATCATGATATCTGAATTTAACTTGTTTATTGTATTCAGTTATATCATAGTACAATACAAAGCATGAGATCTGAATTCAAATGTTGGTCACCGTATAAATTTTACTTTCCTGATGATCTTGTCGAGGGGGGGGGGGGCGGTAGGGGGGATATTTTTGAGTGGTAGATCTGGATGTTTCTAATTGTTGGGGAATAGTGGTTGAAATCCTACCAGTTGATGATAAATAGAACGTACACCGGGACCGAGTGACCAGCACTGTCACTGTCACACTCATGCAGAATGGGACAGCCTTGACTGACACCACGAGAAGTCGTGCAATCCGTTCGCTCAGTCAATGATCTCTCCGACTGTGCGTGTCAGCAATCGTTATGGATACAGACATTACTCCGTGTGGAGCGAGGTTACCGACACGTGCTCATGTACATACGTAAGATCCACCTCCGTTGGACTTTTAATTGAATTTATAGATAACGGTTATTATCCCGCTGGGGTGTTGGGGGTGATAAGAGGTGGTGCATCGTATGTTTGCTCAATGCATTAAGAGGGATGCACTTTGGTTGGAGACATATGGAGACATTTGGTCATTTTAATAAATGAAGTTTACAAGAGACTTGTTCAGCAATGAACAATTTATCACATAAGTAATATTTTCCATATCATATTTATCATCCAAAACTTGTATTATAGACATAATCACACTGGTATAAGACAACATGTACAATACAATATTTTTTCCAAAATGCAAATATATATAAAGCTACTGATTTGATAAATGAGCGCTTGCATATAAATACAATGTACATTTGCAAGTGAAATGTGCATTTTGATCGCAGTCTCAAAAGGCACTTTGTTCTTTGTGGAGCATAGGGAATCTGGCAGAATGGCAAAAGATACCAATGAAACCTTGTTCACTATTTATTCTCCTTTCAGCTCACGAAGTTCAGCGTGACTTACAGCTGCAACAATAATGAACAAAGAACGTCAGATACGAATGCTTAAACACATACATGTTCATACAATATGTTGATATCAGAAGACAATAGTTTTGGAATACTTGTGAGTGACGTAAAGATAAAACGTCCTGTAGGCTTTACCTTGACGTTAAACATATAAACGTTAACTCATAGCTAAAGGATGTTTAACCTGATCGTGTGACTGCACAACTAGATCCACCTCCAACTTCTTTCGCAATCATGGGATGTTTAAAGAGGACACGAACGCTGTAACCAAGCAGAGTGAGTTCGTGAGGTTGGTTTTACGCCATCTTTAGCCGTATTCCAGCAATATCACGGCGGGGGACACCAGAAATGGGCTTCACACATTGTACCCATGTGGGGAATCGAACCCGGGTCTTCGGCGTGACGAGCAAACGCTTTAACCACTAGGCTACCCCACCATCCGGGTCGGAAATTACATGAACGTATTTAGAATAAGATCATTTGTAGCATTACCTGGAATGCAAAAGAAGTGGATTTTAACGAACAGAAGAAAGTCAAAAAATGCTGCATTATTTACATATATGTTCTAATGATAAATAGAGGAAGATGCCTAGCTTTGGTGTAACTTTAACAATTTTGGGTCTAACCCGTGCACATATCTCTACAATTCCATGCGTCATGCGTGAACAATGTTTACGTTTACTCAAGGGGTATTCTGCAGGGGTAACAACAACATAATGTTGAGGGGAAATCTTATAACTGTTAACATATAACTTGATCAAGAAGGCATCCATGTTTATTCACAGCCAAACTAAATCTGAAAACAACTTTATAGATGCATGCACTTACCTCCTTCTCTCCATCTGAAGGACACATGACCCCGAGGGCTTCCTGGTGAACTCCTTCTCCAGTTTGTCCCGATGTGAGTCACTGTACAGGTGCCATTTCGCTTTGTCATCTTGCCACTGCCAGACTATATTGGGCCTTTCATCACTTGCGGTTGCATATCCCACTTCAAGATAAATAGAGCGTCTACATAGTGGGCCACATATGAGTGTTAATGGTGTTCAGTCAATGTATATATCAGACAGAAAGAGATTTATGGGACACACATAGGTGTTAATGGTGTTCAGTCAATGTATATATCAGACAGAAAGACATTTATCTTTTGGGACACATATGGGTGTTAATGATGTTCAGTCAATGTATATATCATAGAGAAAGACACTTATCTTTAGGGAGGGATATGGGTTTTAATGGTGTTCAGTCAATGTATACATCAGACAGAAAGACATTTATCTTTTGGGACACATATGGGTGTTAATGGTGTTCAGTCAATGTATACATCAGACAGAAAGAGATTTATCATTTAGGACACATATGGGTGTTAATGGGGTTCAGTCAATGTATATATCATGCAGAAAGAGATTTATCTTTGGGGACACATATGGGTGTTAATGGCGTTCAGACAATGTACATACATCAGACAGAAAGAGATTTATGGGACACATATGGGTGTTTATGGTGTTCAGTCAATGTATCTATCAGACAGAAAGACATTTATCTTTTGGGACACATATGGGTGTTAATGCTGTTCAGTCAATGTATCCATCAGACGGAAAGAGATTTATCTTTGGGACGAATATGGGTTTTAATGGTGTTCAGTCAATGTATACATCAGACAGAAAGAGATTTATCATTTAGGACACATATGGGTGTTAATGGGGTTCAGTCAATGTATATATCATGTAGAAAGAGATTTATCTTTGGGGACACATATGGGTGTTAATGGTGTTCAGTCAATGTATATATCAGACAGAAAGAGATTTATGGCACACATATGGGTGTTAATGGTGTTCAGTCAATGTATCTATCAGACAGAAAGACATTTATCTCTTGGGACACATATGGGTGTTAATGCTGTTCAGTCAATGTATACATCAGACAGAAAGAGATTGAAGGGACACATGTGGGTGTTAATGATGTTCAGTCAATGTATATATCAGACAGATAAAGATTTATCTTTTCGGGCACATATGGGTGTTAATGGTGTTCAGTCAATGTATCTATCAGGCAGAAAGACATTTAACTTTTCGGGCACATATGGGTGTTAATGGTGTTCAGTCAATGTATATATCAGGCAGAATTGGCTTTATCTTTCGGGACGAAATTGGATTTTAATGGTGTTCAGTCACTGTATACATCAGACAGAAAGAGATTTATCTCATGGGACATATATGGTTGTTAATGATGTTCAGTCAATGTATCTGTCATAGAGAAAGACACCTATCTTTAGGGAGGGATATGGTTTTTAATGGTGTTCAGTCCATGTATACATCAGACAGAAAGACATTTATCTTTTGGGACACATATGGGTGTTAATGATGTTCAGTCAATGTATATATCATAGAGAAAGACACCTATCTTTAGGGAGGGATATGGTTTTTAATGGTGTTCAGTCCATGTATACATCAGACGGAAAGAGATTTATCTTTTGGGACACATATGGGTGTTAATGGTGTTCAGTCAATGTATACATCAGACAGAAAGAGATTTATGGGACACATATGGGTGTTAATGGTGTTCAGTCAATGTATACATCAGACAGAAAGTGATTTATGGGACACATATGGGTGTTTAAGGTGTTCAGTCAATGTATATATCAGACAGAAAGACATTTATCTTTTGGGACACATATGGGTGTTAATGATGTTCAGTCAATGTATATATCATAGAGAAAGACACTTATCTTTAGGGAGGGATATGGGTTTTAATGGTGTTCAGTCAATGTATATATCAGACAGAAAGAGATTTATCTTTTGGGACACATATGGGTGTTAATGGTGTTCAGTCAATGTATATATCAGACAGAAAAAGATTTATCTTTTGGGAGTCTATGGGTTTTTAATGGTGTTCAGTCAATGTATATATCAGACAGAAAGACATTTATCTTTTCGGGCACATATGGGTGTTAATGGTGTTCAGTCAATGTATACGTCAGAAAGAAAGAGATTTATCTTTTGGGAAACATATAGGTGAAAAGGGGTTCATTTAATGTATATATCAGACAGAAAGAGATTTATCTTTTGGGAGTCCATGGGCTTTTAATGATGGTCAGTCAATGTATATATCAGACAGAAAGACATTTATCTTTTCGGGCACATATGGGTGTTAATGGTGTTCAGTCAATGTATACATCAGACAGAAAAAGATTTATGGGACACATATGGGTGTTAATGATGTTCAGTCAATGTATACATCAAACAAAAAACGATTTATGGGAAACATATGGGTGTTAATGATGTTCAGTCA
Source organism: Haliotis rubra (assembly GCF_003918875.1). NCBI lineage: Eukaryota > Metazoa > Mollusca > Gastropoda > Lepetellida > Haliotidae > Haliotis > Haliotis rubra. The sequence goes on along the minus strand of NW_025766747.1, from coordinate 1,012,337 downwards.
ATGTATATATCAGAAACAAAGACATTTATCTTTTGGGACACATGTGGGTGTTAATGATGTTCAGTCAATGTATATATCATAGAGAAAGACACCTATCTTTAGGGAGGGATATGGTTTTTAATGGTGTTCAGTCAATGTATACACCAGACAGAAAGAGATTTATCTTTTGGGACACATATGGGTGTTAATGGTGTTCAGTCAATGTATATATCAGACAGAAAAAGATTTATCTTTTGGGAGTCTATGGGTTTTTAATGGTGTTCAGTCAATGTATATATCAGACAGAAAGACATTTATCTTTGGGACACATATGGGTGTTAATGATGTTCAGTCAATGTATATATCAGACAGAAAGACATTTATCTTTTGGGACACATATGGGTGTTAATGATGTTCAGTCAATGTATATATCAGACAGAAAGACATTTATCTTTGGGAGGACATATGGGTGTTAATGGTGTTCAGTCAATGTATACATCAGACAGAAAGAGATTTATCTTTGGGACACATATGGGTGTTAATGGTGTTCAGTCAATGTATACATCAGACAGAAAGAGATTTATTTATGGGACACATATGGGTGTTAATGGTGTTCAGTCAATGTATACATCAGACAGAAAAAGATTTATTTATGGGACACATATGGGTGTTAATGGTGTTCAGTCAATGTATATATCATCAGATTTATGGGAGAAAGACATTTATCTTTCAGGGAAACATTTATCTTTTGGGTGTTAATGATGTTCAGTCAATGTATATATCATAGAGAAAGACACCTATCTTTAGGGAGGGATATGGTTTTTAATGGTGTTCAGTCAATGTATACACCAGACAGAAAGAGATTTATCTTTTGGGACACATATGGGTGTTAATGGTGTTCAGTCAATGTATATATCAGACAGAAAGAGATTTATCTTTTGGGACACATATGGGTTTTAATGGTGTTCAGTCAATGTATATATCAGACAGAAAGACATTTATCTTTTCGGGCACATATGGGTGTTAATGGTGTTCAGTCAATGTATATATCAGACAGATAAAGATTTATTTTTTGGGAGTCTATGGGTTTTTAAGGGTTCTCAGTCAATGTATATATCAGACAGAAAGACATTTATCTTTTCGGGTACATATGGGTGTTAATGGTGTTCAGTCAATGTATATATCAGGCAGAATGGGCTTTATCTTTTGGGACGAAATTGGATTTTAATGGTGTTCAGTCAATGTATACATCAGACAGAAAGAGATTTATCTATTAGGACACATATGGGTGTTAATGATGTTCAGTCAATGTATCTATCATAGAGAAAGACACCTATCTTTAGGGAGGGATATGTTTTTTAATGGTGTTCAGTCAATGTATACATCAGACAGAAAGAGATTTATGGGACACATATGGGTGTTAATGGTGTTCAGTCAATGTATACATCAGACAGAAAGTGATTTATTGGACACATATGGGTGTTTAAGGTGTTCAGTCAATGTATATATCAGACAGAAAGACATTTATCTTTTGGGACACATATGGGTGTTAATGATGTTCAGTCAATGTATATATCATAGAGAAAGACACCTATCTTTAGGGAGGGATATGGTTTTTAATGGTGTTCAGTCAATGTATACATCAGACGGAAAGACATTTATCTTTTGGGACACATATGGGTGTTAATGATGTTCAGTCAATGTATATATCAGAAAGAAAGACATTTATCTTTAGGACACATATGGGTTTTAATGGTGTTCAGTCAATGTATATATCAGACAGAAAGAGATTTATCTTTTGGGGACACATATGGGTGTTAATGGTGTTCAGTCAATGTATACATCAGACAGAAAGAGATTTATCTTTTGGGACACATATGGGTGTTAATGGTGTTCAGTCAATGTATATATCAGACAGAAAGACATTTATCTTTGGGACACATATGGGTGTTAATGATGTTCAGTCAATGTATATATCAGACAGAAAGACATTTATCTTTTTGGGACACATATGGGTGTTAATGGTGTTCAGTCAATGTATATATCAGACAGAAAGAGATTTATCTTTTGGGACACATATGGGTGTTAATGGTGTTCAGTCAATGTATACATCAGACAGAAAAGATTTATCTTTTGGGACACATATGGGTGTTAATGGTGTTCAGTCAATGTATATATCAGACAGAAAAGATTTATCTTTGGGACACATATGGGTGTTAATGGTGTTCAGTCAATGTATACATCAGACAGAAAGAGATTTATCTTTTGGGACACATATGGGTGTTAATGGTGTTCAGTCAATGTATATATCAGACAGAAAGAGATTTATCTTTTGGGACACATATGGGTGTTAATGGTGTTCAGTCAATGTATATATCAGACAGAAAGACATTTATCTTTTGGGACACATATGGGTGTTAATGGTGTTCAGTCAATGTATACATCAGACAGAAAGAGATTTATGGGACACATATGGGTGTTAATGGTGTTCAGTCAATGTATACATCAGACAGAAAGATTTATTTTTGGGACACATATGGGTGTTTAATGGTGTTCAGTCAATGTATACATCAGACAGAAAGAGATTTATCTTTGGGACACATATGGGTGTTAATGGTGTTCAGTCAATGTATCTATCAGACAGAAAGACATTTATCTTTTGGGACACATATGGGTGTTAATGGTGTTCAGTCAATGTATACATCAGACAGAAAGAGATTTATCTTTTGGGACACATATGGGTGTTAATGGTGTTCAGTCAATGTATACTATCAGACAGAAAGACATTTATCTTTGGGACACATATGGGTGTTAATGGTGTTCAGTCAATGTATATATCATAGAGAGAAAAGATTTATCTTTTGGGAGGGATATGGGTTTTAATGGTGTTCAGTCAATGTATACATCAGACAGAAAGAGATTTATCTTTTGGGACACATATGGGTGTTAATGGTGTTCAGTCAATGTATACATCAGACAGACAGAAAAGAGATTTATGGGACACATATGGGTGTTAATGGTGTTCAGTCAATGTATACATCAGACAGAAAGAGATTTATCTTTTGGGACACATATGGGTGTTAATGGTGTTCAGTCAATGTATATATCAGACAGAAAGACATTTATCTTTGGGACACATATGGGTGTTAATGATGTTCAGTCAATGTATATATCATAGAGAAAGACACTTATCTTTTGGGAGGGATATGGGTTTTAATGGTGTTCAGTCAATGTATACATCAGACAGAAAGAGATTTATCTTTTGGGACACATATGGGTGTTAATGGTGTTCAGTCAATGTATATATCAGACAGAAAAAGATTTATCTTTTGGGACACATATGGGTGTTAATGGTGTTCAGTCAATGTATATATCAGACAGAAAGAGATTTATCTTTTGGGACACATATGGGTGTTAATGGTGTTCAGTCAATGTATATATCAGACAGAAAGAGATTTATCTTTTGGGACACATATGGGTGTTAATGGTGTTCAGTCAATGTATATATCAGACAGAAAGACATTTATCTTTGGGACACATATGGGGTGTTAATGGTGTTCAGTCAATGTATATATCAGACAGAAAGAGATTTATCTTTTGGGGGACACATATGGGTGTTAATGGTGTTCAGTCAATGTATACATCAGACAGAAAGAGATTTATCTATTTGGGACACATATGGGTGTTAATGATGTTCAGTCAATGTATCTATCAGAGAGAAAGACATTTATCTTTGGGAGGGATATGGGGTTTAATGGTGTTCAGTCAATGTATATATCAGACAGAAAGAGAGATTTATGGGGGACACATATGGGTGTTAATGGTGTTCAGTCAATGTATACATCAGACAGAAAGAGATTTATTGGACACATATGGGTGTTTATGGTGTTCAGTCAATGTATACATCAGACAGAAAGACATTTATCTTTTGGGACACATATGGGTGTTAATGGTGTTCAGTCAATGTATATATCAGACAGAAAGAGATTTATCTTTTGGGACACATATGGGTGTTAATGGTGTTCAGTCAATGTATACATCAGACAGAAAGAGATTTATCTTTTGGGACACATATGGGTGTTAATGATGTTCAGTCAATGTATCTATCAGAGAGAAAGACATTTATCTTTTCGGGCACATATGGGTGTTAATGGTGTTCAGTCAATGTATATATCAGACAGAAAGAGATTTATCTTTTGGGACACATATGGGTGTTAATGGTGTTCAGTCAATGTATACATCAGACAGAAAAAGATTTATGGGACACATATGGGTGTTAATGGTGTTCAGTCAATGTATACATCAGAAAGAAAGTGATTTATGGGACACATATGGGTGTTTAAGGTGTTCAGTCAATGTATATATCAGACAGAAAGACATTTATCTTTTGGGACACATATGGGTGTTAATGATGTTCAGTCAATGTATATATCAGACAGAAAGACATTTATCTTTTGGGAGGGATATGGGTGTTAATGGTGTTCAGTCAATGTATATATCAGACAGAAAGAGATTTATCTTTTGGGACACATATGGGTGTTAATGGTGTTCAGTCAATGTATACATCAGACAGAAAGAGATTTATCTTTTGGGACACATATGGGTGTTAATGGTGTTCAGTCAATGTATATATCAGACAGAAAGAGATTTATCTTTTGGGACACATATGGGTGTTAATGGTGTTCAGTCAATGTATATATCAGACAGAAAGAGATTTATCTTTGGGACACATATGGGTGTTAATGGTGTTCAGTCAATGTATATATCAGACAGAAAGAGATTTATCTTTTGGGACACATATGGGTGTTAATGGTGTTCAGTCAATGTATATATCAGACAGAAAGACATTTATCTTTTTGGGACACATATGGGTGTTAATGGTGTTCAGTCAATGTATATATCAGACAGAAAAAGATTTATCTTTTTGGGACACATATGGGTGTTAATGGTGTTCAGTCAATGTATACATCAGACAGAAAAGAGATTTATGGGTTGGGACACATATGGGTGTTAATGATGTTCAGTCAATGTATATATCAGACAGAAAGACATTTATCTTTGGGACACATATGGGTGTTAATGGTGTTCAGTCAATGTATATATCAGACAGAAAGACATTTATCTTTTTGGGACACATATGGGTGTTAATGGTGTTCAGTCAATGTATACATCAGACAGAAAGAGATTTATCTTTTTGGGACACATATGGGTGTTAATGGTGTTCAGTCAATGTATACATCAGACAGAAAGAGATTTATCTTTTGGGACACATATGGGTGTTAATGGTGTTCAGTCAATGTATCTATCAGACAGAAAGACATTATATCTTTGGGACACACATATGGGTGTTTAATGGTGTTCAGTCAATGTATATATCAGACAGAAAGAGATTTATCTTTTGGGACACATATGGGTGTTAATGGTGTTCAGTCAATATACAGTCAGACAGAGAGAAAGAGATTTATCTCTTTTGGGACACATATGGGTGTTAATGGTGTTCAGTCAATGTATATATCAGACAGAAAGACATTTATCTTTTGGGACACATATGGGTGTTAATGGTGTTCAGTCAATGTATACATCAGACAGAAAGAGATTTATGGGACACATATGGGTGTTAATGGTGTTCAGTCAATGTATACATCAGACAGAAAGAGATTTATGGGACACATATGGGTGTTAATGGTGTTCAGTCAATGTATATATCAGACAGAAAGACATTTATCTTTTGGGACACATATGGGTGTTAATGGTGTTCAGTCAATGTATATATCAGACAGAAAGAGATTTATCTTTTGGGACACATATGGGTTTTAATGGTGTTCAGTCAATGTATACATCAGACAGAAAGAGATTTATCTTTGGGACACATATGGGTGTTAATGGTGTTCAGTCAATGTATACATCAGACAGAAAGAGATTTATCTTTTGGGACACATATGGGTGTTAATGGTGTTCAGTCAATGTATATATCAGACAGAAAGAGATTTATCTTTTGGGACACATATGGGTGTTAATGATGTTCAGTCAATGTATATATCAGACAGAAAGAGATTTATCTTTTGGGACACATATGGGTGTTAATGGTGTTCAGTCAATGTATATATCAGACAGAAAGAGATTTATCTTTTGGGACACATTGGGTGTTAATGGTGTTCAGTCAATGTATACATCCGACAGAAAAAGATTTATGGGACACATACGGGTGTTAATGGTGTTCAGTCAATGTATACATCAGAAAGAAAGTGATTTATGGGACACATATGGGTGTTTAAGGTGTTCAGTCAATGTAAACATCAGACAGAAAGACATTTATCTCTTGGGACACATATGGGTGTTAATGATGTTCAGTCAATGTATCTGTCATAGAGAAAGACACCTATCTTTAGGGAGGGATATGGGTTTTAATGGTGTTCAGTCAATGTATATATCAGACAGAAAGAGATTTATCTTTTGGGACACATATGGGTCTTAATGGTGTTCAGTCAATGTATACTTTAGACAGAAAGAGATTTATGGGACACATATGGGTGTTTATGGTGTTCAGTCAATGTATCTATCAGACAGAAAGAGATTTATCTTTTGGGACACATATGGGTGTTAATGATGTTCAGTCAATGTATGCATCAGAGGGAAAGAGATTTATCTTTTGGGAAACATATAGGTGAAAAGGGGTTCATTTAATGTATATATCAGACAGAAAGAGATTTATCTTTTGGGACACATATTGGTGTAAATGGTGTTCAGTCAATGTATATATCAGACAGAAAGACATTGATCATTTGGGACACATATGGGTGTTAATGGTTTTCAGTCAATGTATATATCAGACAGAAAAAGATTTATCTTTTGGGAGTCTATGGGTTTTTAATGGTGTTCAGTCAATGTATATATCAGACAGAAAGACATTTATCTCTAGGGAGTCTATGGGTTTTTAATGGTGTTCAGTCAATGTATATATCAGACAGAAAGACATTTATCTTTTGGGGCACATATGGGTGTTAATGGTGTTCAGTCAATGTATACATCAGACAGAAAGAGCTTTATGGGACACATATGGGTGTTAATGGTGTTCAGTCAATGTTTATATCAGACAGAAAGAGATTTATCTTTTGGGACACATATTGGTGTAAATGGTGTTCAGTCAATGTATATATCAGACAGAAAGACATTGATCATTTGGGACACATATGGGTGTTAATGGTTTTCAGTCAATGTATATATCAGACAGAAAAAGATTTATCTTTTGGGAGTCTATGGGTTTTTAATGGTGTTCAGTCAATGTATACATCAGACAGAAAGACATTTATCTCTAGGGAGTCTATGGGTTTTTAATGGTGTTCAGTCAATGTATATATCAGACAGAAAGACATTTATCTTTTGGGGCACATATGGGTGTTAATGGTGTTCAGTCAATGTATACATCAGACAGAAAGAGCTTTATGGGACACATATGGGTGTTAATGGTGTTCAGTCAATGTTTATATCAGACAGAAAGAGATTTATCTTTTGGGACACATATGGCTGTTTATGGTGTTCAGTCAATGTATACGTCAGAAAGAAAGAGATTTATCTTTTGGGAAACATATAGGTGAAAAGGGGTTCATTTAATGTATGTATCAGACAGAAAGAGATTTATCTTTTGGGACACATATTGGTGTAAATGGTGTTCAGTCAATGTATATATCAGACAGAAAGACATTGATCATTTGGGACACATATGGGTGTTATTGGTTTTCAGTCAATGTATACATCAGAAAGAAAGAGATTTATCTTTTTAGTCACATATGGGTGTTAATGTTGTTCAGTCATATGTATATCAAACAGAAAGAGATTCATCTTCTTGGACACATATGGGTGTTAATGGTGTTCAGTCAATGTATATATCAGACAGAAAAGGATTTATCTTTTTGGTGTTCAGTCAATGTATATATCATAGAGAAAGAGATTTATCTTTTGGGACACATATGGGTGTTAATGGTGTTCAGTCAATGTATATATCAGACAGAAAGAGATTTATCTTTTGGGACACATATGGGTGTTAATGGTGTTCAGTCAATGTATATATCAGACAGAAAAAGATTTATCTTTTGGGACACATATGGGTGTTAATGGTGTTTCAGTCAATGTATATATGATTTATCTTTGGGGACACATATGGGTGTTAATGGTGTTCAGTCAATGTATCTATCAGACAGAAAGACATTTATCTTTTGGGACACATATGTGTGTTAATGGTGTTCAGTCAATGTATATATCAGACAGAAAAAGATTTATCTTTTGGGATATGGGTTTTTATGGTTTTCAGGGTGTTAATGGTGTTCAGTCAATGGGTGTATATATCAGACATCAGAAAGACATTTATCTTTTGGGACACATATGGGTGTTAATGGTGTTCAGTCAATGTATATATCAGACAGAAAAAGATTTATCTTTTGGGACACATATGGGTGTTAATGGTGTTCAGTCAATGTATATATCAGACAGAAAAGATTTATCTTTTGGGACACATATGGGTTTTAATGGTGTTCAGTCAATGTATATATCAGACAGAAAGAGATTTATCTTTTGGGACACATATGGGTGTTAATGGTGTTCAGTCAATGTTTACATCAGACAGAAAGAGGTTTATCTTTTTGGACTCATATGGGTGTTAATGGTGTTCAGTCAATGTTTACATCAGACAGAAAGAGGTTTATCTTTTAAGACACATATGGGTGTTAATGGTGTTCAGTCAATGTTTACATCAGACAGAAAGAGATTTATCTTTTGGGGCCAATATGGGTGTTAATGGTGTTCAGTCAATGTATCTATCAGACAGAAAGATATTAATCTTATAGGACAGATATAGTTGTTAATCTTATGCAGTCAATGTGATTTCCAGTGTTGTTCAATGTGCGATACAATGCTCTAGGGGTCATTTCATTACCATCTGCGATGCTTGCTCTGTCTCTACTTGTAGTAACATCTTGGGAACTGCTTCGTACTTTCATAAAGTCGTTCGGTTCACTGTACAAAGATAGATGTATAGGCACAATTGTTAGATTATCAGCATTCACATTTTTATGTATATTGTCGACCACACACGTGTCTAATGTATGTTATACCACTAGGGTATGTTATGTCCATTGTTCTGGCAGGTTGATTTTCTGTGAATCAACCTTCTATCTGCACGTGCAGAGGTTGATATGTGGATAACAACCTTGGCGGTGCAGGAAACGCACGTGCAACAAGCAATGTACGAGTCCATTCGGCGCCCACGTGGTATAAGTAGGTTAGCATACACACACACACACACACACACACACACACACACACACACCCTCCCCTCTGCGGGTGATATGGATTCAACGCTCTCGCCCGACGGCTCGAGCGTTGAAATCCATATCACCCTTGAGAAGGGTGCTAACGTATACATACACAGTTTCTTACACTGCTGCGTTTATTCTCTGACAGAGACGTTGAAGCACATACCAGACAGCAACGTCCATTTTCCCGTCCAATCCATATTTGTAAGCTTCCAGATTTCCATTTTGCCATTTTACCTGCAAATTAAAAACATTTCAATGGTAACAGTGTAAAAGGGGTCACGCAATGCAGATATTGGATGGACAATTCACCAATACAAATGCGTGATCTTATCTTCAAATATTGCCTTGTCCCATACCTTCACAACACCATCCTCACGTTTTCTAATGACAACTCCGCTGCTCCCTTCTCCACCATCTTGATCTCCGTAGGACCAGTTCACTCCTACACGGGAACAGAACAAGGACAACCTAACACGTGGCTGTACAGAGGAAATTCATTGAAGTATCCCAACGATAAATATACATCTAAATGATAGTTCTACAACAATGACTGTCACTTAATGATTGTAAAAGCATGTCAAACCTCGTTTGACCCTGACTCCGATTTCTATGAATTCATCCTGCAGCAAGAAGCGTGGCTGGTCCTCTACTTCGACGACGTCCATTTTCCCATCATGGCCATAACTGTACCGGCAGCAGACGCCGTTGACGTCCCACAACACCCATAGCATATCTGCATTAAGTAATGGCGGTCGTAAGTAGGATGCCGTGATTTGAGGCTAATGCTTCTTCAAAATTTATGAGAGGTGTCGTTTTTAAATAATACAATCGGACGATTTATGATGAATATTTATTGTTGAGTTTCTGATAATGCTTTGATTTAGCTTTGGATTGTAAAAGATCATGGTCTTGAATAAATATGTTCTTACATCTGTCATTCGCGTGATTGACGATAGTCCCGGGTCCTTCACAGTCTTGGTTTTCATGCTGCCAATCAAGACCTCGGACAACTCGAGTACCAAGGGGAGGCAACTCACTCACTTCATGTACATTATGGAAGTCGGTAGGCTTTTCATCCGGATCTGGTACTTCGAAAAAGTCGAGTTTTTGTTGAACGCCTTGGATAACAAGATCCTGAAAGAGAAAAGATAAAGTTGTAATATTTAATATCGTACTAGTGAACCCAGGAAAATTATTATCTTACACTTGTCATATCTATAAACCTTTCATATTAACCCTTACCCTATCTTCTTCGTCCATGTCTCCAGTCAGAGCTCCGACAACCTGTTGAATTGTCTCTGGCGTTTCTTCGAACTTGCTGTTTTTCATATGGATGTAGATTTTACCTATGCTGTCCTGAAAAAAGATATGCACATTGTTTTAGAAACTTGCAATATACTGAACACACCGTCACTGCCAATATATTGTGAACACAGAGACCTAAATGCATCAAGATTAAACAGTATCAGAAGTGACCTAATAAAACAAGTCGACTGCGTCAAAACGTGAGCCCATTATGACGTAACTCAGAAGGTGTTCAATTTCGCAGGATGAATTACTATCGGCCCATTTGAGTTTTAGTATTTCAGAAAAGACAGTTTGTCATCAGGGAGTGAAAGACACACATCCTAAATTAAAAACACGCAAGAGTGGAGGCGCTTATACGAATGAAGTATTTCATAGAAATAATGCATTTGCATAGAAAATGTCTAACTTTTGTGTTAATTCCTTACCTGTAGCATGTAATGCTTGCAGAGACTTTCAATGTTCTTGCATGCCACAAATGTCCTATCGACAGGTTTTGACAACGCACTTAGGAAATGCTACAAACAGATCAGACGGCAGCATAAGTCCTAAGACTATTTTGACACAGATCGTATTTCAAAATGTATGCTTTGAATAGGAGAATATCAGAAAATATAGTCGTAAGAAAATATCTACGAGCCTTGCTCATAAAAGTATAATTGAGCTTTAACAATGTTAGAAAAATGTATTAAACTAAGAACTAAACCAGCGTTGAGTTACATACTCGGTCAGCGTTCCCTACTGCAACCCAAACCACTGGATCCGTTTCACGGGAACTAATGATATCGTTCAACTGTAGTATCTGAATCCGGGTCTGCAAAACAGAGATAACAACAGCTTAATGATGTTGAAGTGGGTGAGTGAGGGACTCTTCAACAATCAAGTTTAGTCAGATGTTCGAAAATATTTTCAGGGTTGAGGAGTAAGTGAAGGGAAGTGTTTCACCAACGTTTTGATTCACTTCCGTAAGGTCAGACCCTTCAACAACAGAGTCATCTGTGGCATATCCGTCAGTCAGGAAGATAATTCTTGGCTTGAGGTTGTGGACACCACCTATGCTTAGTGTTCCTCCTGTGCACAGTAACGAATTCAGCATTAACTTCAAATTCATATTACACAGGTATGACATTATAGGCAACTCTAAACAACTTTTTTCTACTCCACGTAAGCTATGTATTGGAAGCACATACTTTGACTAAGAAATAGTCTACAATACTATGTATAGGTAGTATACTGGGACTCTCTATTATCGCGGCACGCGAAAACATCGGGAAAGCAGAAACACCACGCCCCGCATCAGCTGTTTACAGATGCAAATTACGTAAAATATATTCATCGATCTTGAAAAAGTCATTTATTTAATTGGATTGGTTTAATCGTAGAAATATTAAAGCATTCACCTTTTCAGTAAGTTCTGTAACATTTTGAAACTATTATGACCCCAGCTGCCATTACATCTAGCATGAATCAAACGTTACTTCGTCAAGAGTAATCCTGTGACAACTTTAAGGTCATTTGCATATTTTCCATGCTAAAAATATAACAGGCAGTGACGTATTATGCAACTTCACTCTACACACGGCAGCAACTTGTATAGTACGTTTTAAGGCGGAAAAAAATAATTTCTAACGTTATTGTTACCTTGTAGCCAAATGAATAGAAGTTTCACATGTTTGGGTTAAAAACATGACGATATTACTAATGTGAATGAAATTCCTAATATTTTTTAATGATCAAACTATTTAGATTTGTTACTTGTCTTAGTAAACGTTTCACAGTGTCATCTGCTTGTACCGCCTGCCATACTAAGAAACGGTCTACGAAGCTATGTATTGGAAGCACATACTGATACTAAGGAATAGTCTACAAAACCATGTATTGGTAGCACATGTTGATACTAAGAAATGGTCTATAAAACTATGTATTGGTAGCGCATACTGATACTAAGGAATAGTGTACAAACTATGTATTGGTAGTACATACTGATACTAAGGAATAGTATACAAAACTATGTATTGGTAGCGCATACTGATACAAAGGAATAGTCCACAAAACTATGTATTGGTAGCACATATTGACACCAAGGAATAGTCAACAAAACTATGTATTGGTAGCACATATTGATACTAAGGAAAAGTCTGCAAAACTATGTATTGGAAGCACATACTGATACTAAGGAATAGTCTACAAAACTATGTATTGGTAGCACATCCTGATACTAAGGAGTAGTCTACAAAACTATCTATTGGTAGCACATGTTGATACTAAGGAGTAGTCTACAAAACTATTTATTGGTAGTACAGGTTGATACTAAGGAATAGTCTACAAAACTATCTATTGGTAGTACATGTTGATACTAAGGAATAGTCTACAAAACTATGTATTTGTAGCGCATACCGATACTAAGGAATAGTCTACAAAACGATGTATTTGTAGCACATCCTGATACTAAGGAATAGTCTACAAAACTTTGTATTGGTAGCACATATTGACACTAAGGAATAGTCTACAAAACTATGTATTGGTAGCACATATTGATACTAAGGAATAGTCTACACAACTATATATTGGTAGTACATACAGATGCTAAGGAATAGTCTACAAAACTATGTATTGGAAGCACATACTGATACTGAGAAATAGTCTACAAAACTATGTATTGGAAGTACATACTGATACTAAGGAATAGTCTACAAAACTATGTATTGGAAGTACATACTGATACTAAGGAATAGTCTACAAAACTTTGTATTGGTACCAAATCCTGATACTAACAAATGGTCTACAAAACTATGTATAGGTAGCACAAGCTGATACTAAGATATGTCTTTTAATGAACTGAGTTCCCCTGCATGCATATATGAACATCTCGTCTTGAATTTTCCTTTCCAAGTTGGGTTTTATTTGAAAAAAGTCACCATGGTTTTGATAAACATGTTTCACGGATGAATTGTCTAAAACGTGGCATTACATATACGTATACGTACCTTTCTCTTTAATAGCAGCAATGCAAACCACCAAAGCTTCGAAAATAGGACTTCTTCCTCCCATGAAGAGGTCATCTGGAAATGAAGGCTGAATGCAATGATGCCGTTGTGGCTTCAAAAGTGATTTGTGATCATATTTCATTGCTAATTGCTAATCACTATAGTGTGTTATAATGTGTTGTTAGTATCGATTTTATCATGTTTGGTAATGACTGTTTAAATAATGTCTCACTGGATAATTCAGTGGGAAACCAAACCAAAACAAATGTTAATAAACTGTGTAGATGCAATTAACCTTTGAATCAGGAACTGACAATATCTCAGTATCAATGCAAATTACTGCATAGTAAACACATGTATGGAAGTAGAGAAACATCTTGATTGCGTCTTCAATACTAGCCTATGCGGTATATCAAGGTTGAAAATAATGGTCTGCACCGAGTAAGATGAGAGATAACAGAGGCACGCGTCTGACAACTTTATTTAATTGAACAGCTTCCAGAAGTTCATTACTATGCCCGATGAGCCTAAATGAAGCCATTTTCTAAACTCTGATGACAGTCTTCTGACTCTTAGCAGACGCAAGTGTTATACTATTACAAGTTGACACACTTTCACGAATACATATTTTACCACTTTTCTTGTTTACGATCATATCTGATAATAGTTTTTGCTAACAGTTGCAATAAAATACAATAATGTGTCATTAGATGTTCGCCAAATGGTTGTAACAATGGTGTATTCTGTAGTATTGAGAATCGGCAAATAATATCTCGACCAAGGACAGTTTGAAGGACAGCCGACCAAGTTGTTTAGATGTCATCTGTCTATGTTGTTGTGTAGAGTTGCGTCTCTCAACTGAAAGGATCTAAAGAGCATGGGTTGGTGCTACAGACTGATCCCATTACGATCCTAAATCTCCGCAATAATTGTCCAATATTTCACAATTTAGGTAAACTCCTACAACCTTGGCCCATTCCTGCTATTAAGGTATTACTTGACCGCCTATTGAGCTATATCCAGCTATTATTTCCCTACTCTTAACTATTATTTTCCTGCTACTAAGATGACCTATATATATATGTGTTATGCCTGACTAACCGCTCACACATCTCATTCCTTACCGATTGCGTCTCTAATAGCGGTGTAGTCATTGGTCAGTTGTCTGACCACCCTGGCACCTCCTCCCATTACGACCAAGGCCAGATTCTCCTCCAATCCGTGCTTCTCCGCCATCGCCTCTATACCTAAAGCCATGTTATGGAAATTTGGCACGACAGTAAGTTTTTGGTAGCAGTAGGTAGCATGAGTGATTAAGAATAACATATATTGATGATATACAGTACTGTTGTTGGTTGAACTCATTAAGGACAGCTGCAGGAATACCTCATACTGAGCATGTAAAGTCTTCTAGGTTCTAGGCAAATACGTGTGTGTGTATGTGTTATTATCTTACGTTGCCATGGGGATTACAAATGTCAGAGGGGTACAAGTCTTATGTAAACTGTCATTTGCCAGATGTCTATGTTATGGAAACCGAATTGGCTCAGCGGATTAGATGGCAAACTTTGTGTACTGGCGATTGGGTGCCTCTGAGAGTGTGGGTTCGAATCTCTGATCAGTAGTTCACTGAGAAAATGGGTCGGTGGGGTAGCATTCGCTCGTGACATGTTCGATTCCATGTTCGATGGGTACAATGTGTGAAGCCATTTCGGGTGTCGCCCGCCGTGATATTGGTGGAATATTGCTTAAAGCGACGTGAAATCAAACTCACTCTCTCACTCACTGAGAAAGTGTAATTCTCAATATAGCATATGCCACATTTGCCTATATCACCACTGACAACCATATACAACATAATTACTGACCATCTACAAACTTGTGTGCTGCTTGCTTCACTTCCTCAAACCCTTCTTGTCCCAAGCTCTCAGAAACGTCCAAACACAACACGCTGTCCTGTGCCTTAGCTTTAGGTGGCTTTGGGTCTTCTGAAAATGTGAGAATGTGTAGTTTCATAGCCAAGTCCATACACACACACATACATACACACACACATACATACACACACACATATACATACATATATATTTCAAAAGAAACGTATTCATATGTATATTAAAGATGCAAAAACTAATGAATACTGACTTATCCCAGTCAAGGTATGATAGCTTACCTTGTTCTAATGCAACAGCAACAGAAATTGCTAGACGGTTGACTCTGGGGTTATGTTGATCCTGCCCTGCGCTATAGACCTGCAGGTTGTTTAACAACATTTCTGCGCGTTCATAGTTCTCTGAAAGGGATTTGTATTGCTTAGTAAATACACAGATTATATGTTGTGTTAGATATCGGAACGGCATCACGTATTGTGCGAGTGTTGTGTTGTAGTAATGTCGATAAAACAATTACAGGATTACAAGCAAACTTTGGACAATCGAGTAAGCAAATTTAGACATGTACAAAAGTAAAAGTAAAAATAGATGTCGTATTTCCAAACCTATGTATGTAAATTGCATGTAACTATTTCAAATGGCTGATATCGAGATTTTAAAAAGTAAACGATTACTTGCTATTGCCTGATCAAGTCTGTTCTGTTGTCGTGTGTGTTCCGGGCTGAAAAAGGCATAGCCAACATCAAATATGATTGATAGCTATCATTTTAAAATAAAACGTGAAAGAGGGGTAAAATCTAAAACACCATTCTTAGATCGGTGATCCCAGAGCTCACATTCAGATTGGAGTACATACATTTCCCTTAAAGATTCTTTTCCGGTGATGTCCTCTTTTCGTTGTATTTTATCTCTTTGATCCAGTGGTTTGGATTCAGCATGTGATGGTTCCGTTTGGTCATGTTGGTCTGAAACTTCCGTCATCAAATTTGTTTTACCACAGGACACCCTTGATCTGATAGAAATAGAAAGGATCGGAAATCATCCTGTGAAAGTAAGCAAATACAAGCGGACATCGTGAAATCGTCATGCTCAATGTCAACGTATAGTTGGTCCTGCTCTCAGTTTGACTTTCTGATATTAATACCCGGTTCAGGTCACAATGCAGATATGCGTGTCAAAATTCGTTTGTCGGAATCTTCCTATGGTTTGTATTCCTAATTATACATTTGTTTCATAAGCATCAGTATGGTCTCAACCTCTGGGATTTCAGATATCGAAAATTGTTATATATTGACGCCAGTTCGCACACCTAATTATGAAAACTGATACCCATTATCGAGTGGGTTGACTGAATGGCGTTTACCTCTACTGTTCGCATACTAACACCATGCCACCATCATCTGTTGTACTTCACCTCAAGTGATCCTTTCTAAACATTTGTTGATGGTTTGGTGTATATCTTTGTCATACTAGCCCCATGCCACATTATCTGTTGTACTTCACCTCTAGTGATCCTTTATAAACACTCCTAGACGATTTGGTGTATATCTAGGTTATACTACCCCATGTCACCATCCTCTGTTGTACTTCACCTCTAGTGATCCTTTATAAACACTCCTAGACGATTTGGTGTATATCTATGTTATACTACTCCATGTCACCATCCTCTGTTGTACTTCACCTCTAGTGATCCTTTATAAACACTCCTAGACGATTTGGTGTATATCTATGTTATACTACTCCATGTCACAATCCCCTGTTGTACTTCACCTCTAGTGATCCTTTATAAACACTCCTAGACGATTTGGTGTATATCTAGGTTATACTACCCATGCCACCATCATCTGTTGTACTCCACCTCTAGTGATCCTTTCTAAACATTTGTTGATGGTTTGGTGTATATCTTTGTCATACTAACCCCATGCCACATTATCTGTTATACTCCACCTCTAGTGATCCTTTATAAACACTCCTAGACGATTTGGTGTATATCTAGGTTATACTACCCCATGTCACCATCCTCTGTTGTACTTCACCTCTAGTAATCCCTTTATAAACACTCTTAGACGATTTGGTGTATATCTAGGTTATACTACCCATGCCACCATCATCTGTTGTACTTCACCTCTAGTGATCCTTTCTAAACATTTGTTGATGGTTTGGTGTATATCTTTGTCATACTAACCCCATGCCACATTATCTGTTATACTCCACCTCTAGTGATCCTTTATAAACACTCCTAGACGATTTGGTGTATATCTAGGTTATACTACCCCATGTCACCATCCTCTGTTGTACTTCACCTCTAGTAATCCCTTATAAACACTCTTAGACGATTTGGTGTATATCTAGGTTATACTACCCATGTCGCCATGATCTGTTGTACTCCACCTCTAGTGATCCTTTCTAAACATTTGTTGATGGTTTGGTGTATATCTTTGTCATACTAACCCCATGCCACATTATCTGTTATACTCCACCTCTAGTGATCCTTTATAAACACTCCTAGACGATTTGGTGTATATCTAGGTTATACTACCCCATGTCACCATCCTCTGTTGTACTTCACCTCTAGTAATCCCTTATAAACACTCTTAGACGATTTGGTGTATATCTAGGTTATACTACCCATGTCGCCATCATCTGTTGTACTCCACCTCTAGTGATCCTTTCTAAACATTGGTTGATGGTTTGGTGTATATCTTTGTCATACTAGCCCCATGCCACATTATCTGTTATACTCCACCTCTAGTGATCCTTTATAAACACTCCTAGACGATTTGGTGTATATCTAGGTTATACTACCCCATGTCACCATCCTCTGTTGTACTTCACCTCTAGTAATCCTTTATAAACACTCTTAGACGATTTGGTGTATATCTAGGTTATACTACCCATGTCGCCATCATCTGTTGTACTCCACCTCTAGTGATCCTTTCTAAACACTGGTTGATGGTTTGGTGTAGACATTTGTCATACTAACCCCATGACACCATCTTCTGCTGCACGTGTGTCAACGAAAGGCCCAGGCGCAGATAAGGTTGCTGGTGCCACAGGTATATCTGGTACTGGAACTATAGAAGTATCTAGACTGTACTTCTCCGGTAGTATAATGGTCGTCAGCTGTTCTTCTGTCTGACTCATTGGTGTGAACTTCGACGCGTGAGTTTCGCTGAGGACCTTGTCCGACATTTTCTGCAGTATGTTCTTCATTTCAGACACTGCCTCTCGAAGCTGCTTCAGTTCCATCTCAATACCGTCAATCCTGCTACTCGGTATGTGTGACTCGCTTCTGTCATCCGATGGATAATTCCCACTGGGTTCTTTAACAGAAGTATGCATGTGGAACAAAATCGATATCTAGTACCCCAAATTCGAAACATGTATTCTACATATATATACACTTATATTTTATATAAGAGTGCCCATATTTTTCAAATTGGAAACATATTTAACAAAAGTGCCGTGATTTGAGGAAGTCACCAAAAATTCCTTACCCTCAACCGAACTTTGAATCCATTGTCGTGACCCGACATCCCTTGAAAATCAAAGAACATAGTTGACACAGATCACACCCTGTTGTAAGTGTCTAGGGACATGTCTGGATTGCTGCCGTAGAGCACCGAACGCTCGGGATGTATATAGTTAACTGTACATGCATATTGTTCCCCAAGCCTTCTGTTTGAAAGTCCAAAGTCCCGAGGTCTTGCATCAGTTGCTAATACTACCGATTAATTTAACCTTATAAGTAAAACTGACAATCTTAATGATAATGATTGATATATTTTACGAACTGAATATGCACATAGTTTAAAAGGAATTGTCTTTTCATTTAATGTGTTAATGCCGTTTTATGGACAAAACAATGATGTATAACGATAGACCAGGTGTCCATTTGTAACAAACGTTTAACGATTTATTCATTGTTGATAATAAAATCAATTTATATTCGAAAGAAAAGATTGTGATGACATGATAGCTAACCGTAACTTTATTTCTATTCTACAAGAATGATAAAAAATATATTTGAGCCATGACACATCTTCCTTTGGACAAACCTTACATCAATATTTTGATATCTTCTTGGATCGATCCTTGTATATTTATGAGGAGCAATAGCCAAATAGACAAATCCTATCCTAAAACATATATTTGTGTTATGAAATATTCTTCTTTACGTACGTTAATTTGATGCCAAAACAGGTGCGATACACATTCAAACCATTAATTGTTCCGGCGAGGAGATAACTCACAACCGTAACTACGGACATCATCGAGTTTCCTGCACTACAGTTCAGCCTTAGTTAACGTTGCCGCTAAATACCCTCCCAGAGTTAAGGTTGACCAAAGGTAGCTTTGTGCAACGGACGTAACGTTTTGTTAAGATTACATTAAGGTTAACCATAGTCGCTCAATCCAACCTCAGCAAAGGTTGTTTTGTACAACGGTCCCCTTGAAGTCGACAATAACGTATCCAGTTTACTTCATGCAATAAAAAAGGAAACGTGTTGTGCCTACCTTGTCAGAAAAGCAATGCAAAAGGACACACAGTATATGCGTAATTGAACGTTGGAATTGGCTACAGAACAGGTTATATCCCTTAATTTCCATGCACGTATAGATTTAATACATGCAGCGGAACGCGTTTGCAAATTGTACTGATTTCTGTTGAACATTGCTATCATACAATATAAAGAAAGGGGTAAAGATTTCTTACCTTTCAGCAGACAGAGCAAACTTAACCTCCCTGTTGCCAATATTTCCGATGAGTTGCTGGAAGATCTTGTTTATCTCGTGTTTCTTCTCGATCATCTTATCTGCATCATTTCTGTTTCTGTGCATGAACACAAATATCAAACTTCCACCAAGTAAAGCTGACAGCAGGGCGTCGTGCTCTTGATATATTCGTTCGATGATCTCTCGGCGGAGAGGATCAAATATGTCTTTGGAGATCTCCTGCAGAATCGCACTCTTACATCCCTTGAAAACTGACAATACATTCACCTTCCACTTCGTGATGCAGGCTTGGGAGACGTCTATGTTTCCTTTCCAATTCAGCCGTAGCAGTGGTTGTTCCGACCCTGAAACTGATATTGACATTTGGGGGGGTGAAGGTGTCATTGTTCCCTTCTTAGAATGTCGATGAGATACATTTACACATAGCGAGGTACGACATTTGGCTGGAAATTGTCATCCTGATAGCGTGGTTCACAGTAGTAGATTCACCACACATACATACAATTATGACTTCCTACTGTGTTGATAGGTTTTGAACGCTAATACCTCCCTTGTATAAGCACACTACCGTTACCCTCTACATACACAAATGATAAATCATTAATGAGCCAATTCAAAATATAATCATTAATATGGAAAATGTAACTCACACGTCAGACTTCCACCTTTGTCTTTGATGGCGTCCAAGAAGTCCCGGGTGACGTTGATGGTGTAGGCTGTACAAATGTTTCCCATTTGGAGAATGGAATGTGTTGACGTTGATATGATATTATGGTCCGTGTAGTTAGTATACGTCACGTCGGTGTTGCTGGCTTTATGTGATACCTTCTTTGCCATTTTGATTGTATATATACCAAGTAATGTAACAATAATTCACTTCCGGTCACTCGTTATCAGGTATGAGAGGTATGGTTATGACACGTAACATATGGTATATTTGGGATTACACTTTCTCAGTAAAGTACAGATTTTGTACATTTGTTGGGTAGAGTCCCATCCGGGATTCGAACCCACACCCTCAGAGTCAGGCACCTAATCGCCAGCACACAAAGTCAGCCGCCTCACCCGCTCATGCGTGAATACTGTAGGGATCAGGTAGGAAGCAGCAGTTTATCTGTTACGCATTTTCTCCATGGTCATCTAAATTATTACAAGTCAAATATTTTATTTCATA
Organism: Haliotis rubra; assembly: GCF_003918875.1. NCBI lineage: Eukaryota > Metazoa > Mollusca > Gastropoda > Lepetellida > Haliotidae > Haliotis > Haliotis rubra. The sequence goes on along the minus strand of NW_025766747.1, from coordinate 990,952 downwards.
TATAAATCATATTTAAATGTGTTTATTTGACAAACACATGGTGTAAATAATCAAGACTTAAGCAGACAAACCAGTGATTGATATTGTGATCAACGTCTCGGGGACGATGATATTCTGTCCACCATATCGCCATGACATCTATCCATTCTATCGATTGTCGCGACATGGATTGCTGATGATCTAACTTCACCCGGGGTCTGGTTGACACGGCATTCAAGTGGACTGACGAGCGGTGTTTCGCGTCACACCGGCTACAGATAGTGGTTGATCAGTCACTGTGCCTGGTGTTCGGCATTAAGTGCTCAAAACAAGGACTGCTATACTGTGTCTGACTAATGGTAGTTCGTTCTTAAATCCCATTTATCAGCTGATATTGACCTTGTCTAACCCCAAAGGATTTCTACTGACTGTAACCCATGTGGATCCGGGTTAGAATCGATCTTCAGTAACTAATGCTTGTCGTATGAGGCGGCAAACGGGATCGGGTTGTCAGGCTCTCTGACCTGGTTGACACATGCCATCGTATGGAAATTGCGTAGATTGATGCTCATTCTGTTGATGACTGGATTGTCTGGTCCAGTATCGATTATTTACAGTTGTAAAACTAAATTCACTCACACACTCTACTGACTGTGGCAAACAGTTAACTTACTAACTGCATGCACATGTAGGTTAGTGACGATTGTTATAATCCCAGTTATACCAAGGACAGAAAACACAGAGTTATAACAGGTGTATCAGGAAGCAAATAACAGATTGTCACGTGAGAGGTTACACGGCTAAAAGGCTATAACCCTACATGTATTGTACAAGTAATGTCGCTGTAGATTTTAATATATGTGTATATTTGTGTGTGTACGTGCGCGTGTGTGTGCGTGTGTTTGTGTTGTATCAGCTTACACAATAGTGCTCTGTAAACGGTATTGAGAGGAGAACAGATCTTCCTTTTAAATGTGCCAATATACGAAATGACAAATATTTTCGTGGGACATCGGGTGACTAGTCTTTGTTTAGATAGGACGCGTGATGTCCTTATTAAATACAGATTGACAACATTATGTTTCAAGTAGATATTCGGTCATATCGTTCACTTTTACTTCCTGGTTATGTATATCAAAACCACCCAATACACATTCATGTATGAAAATTAGATCCTCATAAGTATCTAATAAATATGATCAGTATCATAAAAACGAATTAAACAAAGCACTAACTAGCTGCTTGTGGCTATGGCTACTTTTCGTTTGAACAACAGATTTGGACATCTCTCACCTCCTCAATATGTCACTGATGATGTTAATATGGGTCGTTATATTCCAGTCTCACCTCGTTGTTAAGCAGGACATAATATTCTCCCATACAACATCCTGGAGTGTAAATAGAAATAAACAAGTGGAAAACGATACTACATTCCTCTTGGGAAACCCTTGACTAAAAATAGATAGTTAAGTTGGATCTATATATAGATGCGATAACGTATTGGCGGGAGTGGAATACCTGTTGACTCAATGAGAGAGAGAGAGAGAGAGAGAGAGAGAGAGAGAGAGAGAGAGAGAGAGAGAGAGAGAGAGAGAGAGAGAGAGAGAGAGAGAGAGAGAGAGAGAGAGAGAGAGAGAGAGAGAGAGAGAGAGAGAGAGAGAGAGAGAGAGAGAGAGAATTTACATTTTGCTTTTCTTCATTTACCATAATGATTTATTAATAAAGGTTATCATCACACTTCCAGGTGGAGTTTGTAACTTTGGTGGGAGGACAACTGTGCCCCCTCGACTTATCCTCATAACAGACGGACTGACAATTGGGAAAGTGGATCAAGTGGACAAAAGTCATGTAAGAAAAAAACTATATTTTTTATCTGTCATATCCTATGAGGATACAAAATATTGCATTCTAAGATCTACATGTATATTTGAATCTATAAAACAGGTCTAAAGGTGTTGATTACTGATTATCAACCAAATTGCCATTCCTAATAATTCGCCAAATTCCTTTTCTGAGCACATCAACCTATTTAGGAATGATTTCTTCAAATAACATGTCTACTTGCGTCCCACGTTATTAGACTTGGTTTACATCATTCGTTTGTCACCAGAAGGTGGAACTATTTTATACTGCTCTGGACCAGAGAGAGAGAGAGAGAGAGAGAGAGAGAGAGAGAGAGAGGGAGAAAGCGAGAGAGAGAGAGAGAGAGGAGAGGGAGGAGGAGAGGGAGGGAAGGAGAGAGAGAGGGAGAGAGGGAGGGAAGGGAGAGAGAGGAGAGGGAGAAAGAGAGAGACAGAGAGAGAGAGGGAGGAGGGAAGGGAGAGAGATGGGGGGAGGAGGGAGAGAGAGAGAGGGGAGTGAAGGGGGACCTTATGTATGAGAGAATATCGCAGTCACAGCGACGTACAAAAGGTACATGGGCTCCTTATACCTTGTTATTGTTATTTATCGACATCGTCTGTCTGGTTGGAAACACGACTGGACGGAATATACCGAATGAGCTCCGAATACATACTACATTTCGAAAGGTACTGTATATAGTAGTTACTGCAATACGATTGACAATAGTGTCTTTGAATTACACTTCAAATGGTTCTGCCCATGTGAATAGAACTTCAATTTTATTGTATGCCTATAATGTATCAGAGTATGTACGGATATAGGAATACATAGACACTGCGAACATACAAATAGACACGTGTATTGACATTAAAATTAGCTCACAAAGTCATGCATAAGAAACTATGTACCTTTATGAAGACCTTTTTGATCATGTAAACGTGTCCATGATTACAGATTGCCATGTTGGTAGCGTTTAATTAGCTCAAATAGATAGTGGTTGAATTTACAAAGGGACAAGAAGAGGTATTGAAAGTTCGATTCAGTCATTCCTAAAGTATGTTAAAAGCATATCATCATTATTTTCTGTAGTTACTCAAAGCGACCTTGACACCAGCATGAAAAGCGAGGTTGATATATTGTATGAAGACGATCGAATCTGATGTCACCACGTAAAGGCTTAGACTATTAAAAAACGTTTTCCACACGTTTCTAAACAAGGGGTTTGGGATGTGCTTCCCAGGAGAGTTATTCTGGCTATGTAAAATGGACTAGATGACGACTGACTTTTCCCGGAAAAAGTATATGACTTTAGATGTTAGTCCTCTTGTAGTTCAGTTAACACTGTTGTTCACACAACAACATATGGTATATCTGGGATAACTAAACAATAACATGTGTTGCATTTAACTACGCTGAGAAAGGCATTGTGTATTCAAGCAATTCACAACTAGATTGTTATATACTTCATGGATCAAATAGATGAATAATGGTGGTTGCCATTCCACTGATGACATGCACGTCACTACTATTGTCCAAAACAAGACTATTAGTTGTTGGATAAAGAAACAGACGAAGAATAAAATGTACAAATATAGTTTATTTACCAACAAACAAATGAAATATACCTGGCAACGTCTGTAACAATAATCTGTAACATTACATTTTCTCTGAAAGATAACATCATATTCGCACTCATCTGACCACTAATGTTTGCCTAAACTACTCACCTTAAGAAAAGAAACTACTCTTCCTTCCTGAATTATAGAATCCTTCTGTCCTTCTAGAAATCATAAGATCTAGATGGTACATATTTAGGCAAAATATACTTTGTTCAAAACATTTAATACACCCATCTTATCTTAACAATAGTTTAGTTATATATTCGTGTATTCATTTGCCTTGTTTAGCCCAAAGGTTATGATGTCGGAAATGTAATATGACTGTCAGTCGACACCATGGGACAAATATTCCGCCTCGGCAACATCAAATGTCATTAAATGGAGACTACGAAGATTACAAAGGCGTATGCTAAAAGAAACTTTTGGTTGGATGGATTACTTTATCTTCCTTCCGCACTGTAGGTTCAAGCTATACCATTAATGGTATGTTAATATACATTAACATTAACTTACGACTATCTTAGCGCTAAGAGAGCTTCGAAAATCTAGGCCCTGATTCAGAAAACTTGCAACCAAAGAGTGTGTCAGGCCCAACAATTGATAGGGACCATTTTGTGAACGATGGGCATGTGCAAGCAGTTGTTTCAACCCACTCTTTGTTTGGGTTAAATCAGTGAATTCCTTGGTCTCTATTATATTCTTCTTAGCATTGTCATTAATCACAAAATATATTGAGCACATTACACATACACATAATCTTACATATGGGTCGATTGTTGTGAAATTGTAACGTTGAAGGATACATCCTGGGAGCGAAATATTTTGATTTAATGCGTATGTGGATCAGGTTGCAAAATCTCATCTCAAAATGTATTTGATCAATGTCTGTCAACGTCAGCTACATCTGCGTACGCACATACACCATTACAGACATATCATTGTGGATATATGCCTTGTATACGACGTACATGTAGACATGTACCCATGTATATATACACACATACACCATTATAGACATATCATTGTGGATATATGCCTTGTATACGACGTACATGTAGACAGGTACCCATGTATATGTACACACATACACCATTATAGACATATCATTGTGGATATATGCCTTGTATACGACGTACATGTAGACAGGTACCCATGTATATATACACACATACACCATTATATACATATCATTGTGGATATATGCCTTGTATACGATGTACATGTAGACAGGTACCCATGTATAAATACACACATACACCATTATAGACATATCATTGTGGATATATGCCTTGTATACGACGTACATGTAGACAGGTACCCATGTATATGTACACACATACACCATTATAGACATATCATTGTGGATATATGCCTTGTATACGACGTACATGTAGACAGGTACCCATGTATATATACACACATACACCATTATAGACATATCATTGTGGATATCCAATGATCGAGGGAAAAAATACCAGCGCCTTGAGCATGCACTAGTGCGTGGATATGTGCGCTATATAAATATTCTATTACATTACATATATGCCTTGTATACGACGTACATGTAGACATGTACCCATGTATATGTACGCACATACACCATTATAGTCATATCATTGTGGATATATGCCTTGTATGCGACGTATATGTAGACATGTACCCATGTATATGTACGCACATACACCATTATAGACATATCATTGTGGATATATGCCTTGTATGCGACGTACATGTAGACATGTACCCATGTATATGTACGCACATACACCATTATAGACATATCATTGTGGATATATGCCTTGTATGCGACGTACATGTAGACATGTACCCATGTATATGTACGCACATACACCATTATAGACATATCATTGTGGATATATGCCTGGTATACGACGTACATGTAGACATTTACCCATGTATATATACACGTATTTGTTGACATTGAGTGCGACGTTGCAACAAATAGAAAATAAGCTCTCCCTCAAGATATCTGATTTCGGTGCCAAGTAAGTGTCAACGCTTGGTGTATGCGTCGTCTCGGGAATTAGCTCATGTTTAAGATTAAGTGTACGTGCAATACATTGATAAGACGAAGGGTACGTTGAGTTCAAACTTCTTTAGTTACATGACAAGCAAATACACAAGACATAAAATGTGGTGAGCGGAGTACCTGCTCAACCCCAGGACGGATCCTACGAGCGGCATTATCCTGCTCGCGGTCGTCCTTACACAAGCAGGCGGTATACCGGACTCGACTCCTTCACTGTCTAGATGTGAGCATACTAAGTATATATACAGTTTTTGACAACAATGGACAGGCGACGACGCATCAATGGACAGGCAGAAAAACAATAGCACTTCCTTGACCAGTTGATGGGATGGCAGACACGGCCAAGGGGGATTACCAATGAAGGTTATAAAAAGCTTATACAATAATTATTGGGCCTACAAGTCAATGTACAATGCGGTAATGATAAGGATGTACAGTAGTGATTAAGAATACAGGTTAGCGTCATATAAATTATTACAATAAAGTCTCACATATCTGGACTACATAGGTTATGGACTTTTAAAATATTTGGACGATGACTGTCCTGAATGAGTCACTATAACATAAGCAATCTCTCATAATTCACGTTTTTATTAAGTGTTAAAATCTTTTTAAGGTAGTAAGCTATATTTAGCAAGTAGAGATGCAACAATGTATTAAGAGTAGAAAGTAGGCAATAATATTATCGTAGTGTAAGAAAGCTGTAATTAAAATATTAAAAAAGCGAGACTATCTTAGATCGCCCTAAATTTGATATTCCACGCAAATATCATATTCAGATCAAATGTGCAGATTATACAAAAAGGACAAAGTCTCATGTAGATAACTGGGACGCATTGTTTTGTCGTTGTAACCAGCTGTGGGCAGACACTGACGTTAACGTAGCATACCATCAATTTCCTGCGAGCTGCCTCACATTTCATCATAGACAACTGTTCTTCAATGACTCACATCTAAAACTATCAGGAAGGTGGAATCACTTCTCGTCAACACCTGCAAATAAATGCAAGATAAAAATTAAAAGTCAACCAGGATTTAATTTAGATTTTGTTCGGAAATACATGCAGTGAGCAAAACAAATATCACTTACATGTTCTCTTGACTTCTCTTCTGGATTCATTATTTAAATCCTTCTCAAACATTTCCTTGAAGAGTACTCTGTAAGTACTCTGTAGCTGTAAATACCAGTACATATAAGTTATAGTTAACGTTAACGTTATAGTCTCTGGCAATACCAGTACATATACGTTAAAGTTATAGTCTCTGGCAATACCAGTACATATACGTTAACGTTATAGTCTCTGGCAATACCAGTACATATACGTTAAAGTTATAGTCTCTGGCAATACCAGTACATATACGTTAACGTTATAGTCTCTGGCAATACCAGTACATATACGTTAACGTTATAGTCTCTGGCAATACCAGTACATATACGTTAAAGTTATAGTACATTTCTGGCAATACCAGTACATATACGTTAAAGTTATAGTCTCTGGCAATACCAGTACATATACGTTAACGTTATAGTCTCTACCAGGCATATACCAGTTATATGGCAATACCGTTATACGTTATAGTCTCTGGCAATACCATATACATATACGTTAAAGTTATAGTCTCTGGCAATACCAGTACATATACGTTAACGTTATAGTCTCTGGCAATACCAGTACATATACGTTAAAGTTATAGTCTCTGGCAACTTAGTTAAGTGGACATAAATGTGGAAATGAGCTTCTGGACGTACAATTCATGATAGTTATCACAATCATGTACGTGTATTCGTTGTATATGAATGTGTGTGATTGTGTATGCATCCATATATTTACACTTTTGCGCATACGTGTGTGGGAGATTTATGTGTGTGTAAGTACATGTGTGGATGTGTATGTATGTATGTGTGTGTGTATATATGTGTGTGTGTGTGTGTGATATTTATGTTTCTAAATATACGTGTGGATCTGTAAGTATGCCTGTATGTGTGGATTTATGTTTGTAAGTATATGTCTAGATCTGTATGAATGCATGTGTGCATTTGTGTGTGTGTGTGTGGTTGGGGGGATGTTTGTAAGTGTATGTGTGAATATGTAAGTTTGTGTACGCGCACGTATGGGGGTGGGTGTGTGTTTGTAAGTATATGTGTGGATCTGTATTTATGTGTGAATGATCACACGGCATTGCAGGCAAACAAATGTCAATCAGATCGAATCAATCTAATATCTGATTCCTATCAATTTTGACTGATCAGTCTCACCTAACTGAGATGACGTCAGTGTCAAACAGGAAAAGTATATCTAAACCTAGAGCGGGGCATGAAACCAATCACAGTTATGCCAAGGAAACAATCCGTTTCAGACTTATCTTTACCTTTTACCACTCCTCTGTATAAGGCATGACCCATTTGGCCGTTTTTTATACTGGTCCTCAAGTCTTCTCTGGTGATCTTCTGTATATTTCTGCCACTGTTTTCTTTCGTCCTTCCAGTGCCACACCCACGTACCCTTTTGCTGTACCTTGCCTGTAAGATAGTAGTAAGTTGAGATGTAGACAAGTCCAGCATCAGATACTGGCCATGTGTCATCACTGCACAGCAGACCGTCTTAATTCTGATACATAGATGTGTAATGAGGGGTTATACTGATACAGATATACTAAACCATATTACTTGATATGGTAGACATATTGTCATCACTCAAACCTAACATCACGTAACCTTGCGTGTCTCCCTCGACCTTGACTGGGAGCCCCTCCTGGTACGATCTTGTCAGTTCAGTCAGTATGTCACCAGGGTCTCTGAAATAATATTTAAACGCCGATTAACTCATGAGAAAATGTTTAGTTCGTTTCAGAGTAACATGTGTTTGTCATTTTTCTGAACTGTCAGAACACCATGATTAAAGTGTTTCTCTGATGCAGTAAAATATACGTTATATTACAGCTTGTTCAGCTTGACCTGAGCTACTCTACATATGCATGAGCCGGGAGGTCAAATGGTACAAAAGGCAGGTCGACTTAACTTCATTAAAAAAATAATGGAGCCGAGCGTTTTGCGAAGCATGCATGCATGATTGAACGTAAACCATCTGTAGCTTCTTTTTAAAAGAAAGACATGTTTTTTCGGACATCGGCTGTTCGGACATGTTGACAATAAACTGACAAATGTGCACCCCTTCACAATAATAGACTCAACCAGTTGTGACACGGTCACGCAATGCATTAGTATTCACTTGATGAGGTCAAGCTGAACAACATGTAACCTGTGTACTTGCAAGATAGTGAAGGAAGTAGTTAGAGGAACAATACCTAACACTGAGGTCCAGTTTCCCGTCAGCACCATATCTGTATGCGCCTATGTAACAGGTCTGTTTCCAGCGAACCTGGTGAGATACAATGGAGGTCGTTATGTTGGTTTCAATCAACTTGAAGAAGGAATTCGCTTAGACAGAGATATCGCCTGTAGTCAATTCCCCTTACCTTTACCATCCCATGTTCATTCTTTCTGATGACAACACCCACACAACCAGGTCCTCCATCCTGGCATCCGTAGTCGTCCTTCCAATCATGCCCTGCACAAAGAGTGATTGTTTTTAGTATTTCAAAACGATATTAAACATATCAGATAATTACAGCATTCATTTAAAATGCACAAACAGCTCATGGGTCCGTGCCAATAATCATAAAATGCAGTTTTTAAGGTGTGGCATAATTGTTTGTTCATTTAAGTGTTTCACGAAGCTTTCTCACATCTATTTTTCAGCTGGAAACATTAACTTATGTTCCATGAATAAATGGTCCCTACTTGATGTTAATACATCTTCACACTTACCTCTCGTGACTTCACAACCCACATCAATAAGCATGTCCGATGCAATTAGTCTGGGTTGATCAGGGGCTGGCCACACGTCGTATTCCCCGTCCAAACCATACCTATACTGGTTGTAAATCCCATTGTCCCACTGGACATACAGTAAATCTAAACAGAAACATCACTGGCGTACTGTACAACATGTGTCCGAGGGTTGGAAACCACGTATCACCCTGGCTGTGACATGGGCATGTTCGAATCATTGTTCATGAATTAATGTCCCTTTTGTAAATGCAATGTTCAATTACCATTTCAAGACGACAACATAAAGTCACAGTTATCGGGTTCTCAGTATTATGTATCTACTTTCAAAGGTAATACAAATGATAATTACGTTTTCCTCCCCCATGTCGTCCTCCTCCTTCATAATGGTTGATGATTGTGCCCGGGCCTTCAGTGTCTTGGTTTCCCCAGTGCCAGTCCGGACCCCTGGTCACCCTAGTCCCTAAGGGAGGTAGGCCATCCACTTCATCTATATTGTCAAACCCATCAGCGCCCTGGTCTTCGTTCCCATATCCTTCTTTTCCTTCAAGCTTAGCCATGACACTGTCAATAACCTCGGCCTGCAAAGCGGTTACAATACAAAGTTGCGTGAATTCAGCGAGTGCATGATGCAATATAGCAGAGCTTCTCGATGTACATTATTTCAAGATTGAAACGTTCTGGGCCCCGTTCCTCAAAGCGATCGTAGCGCTACAACAGTCGCAAGTCTATGTTAAAGTATGGGAGTTACGATCAACTTTGCGCTACGATCGCTTTGAGGAACGGGGCTCTGGAAGGTGTTGGACCTCTGAGACTAAATGCTATGGTTTTCAGAATGCCATTTAGGCGGGAATAGAACTAATTATAACGGACTAAATGTGCGCGCCTCACATACCTTGTACTCCTCCTCCATGTCTCCAACCAGTGCCCCCATAATCGTCTCGATGTCCTGACGAATGTCTCCTGACTCAGGACCAATCTGTCTTTGGAGACACACGAACACCTTGCCCACAGCTTCCTGAACAGTCATACAAACCGATGCAGACGCAGGCATACTATCATACGAGTATTGTCATGAGTCTTATGTATATATACAGGACAAAATAATTGAGGGATATTGGTATTTTTATGATTGATATTGTATCAGTGTGTCCATGTATAAATAGATCATTATTCATAATTTCAAAATTTACATATATCCCTAACTATTTCTGTCCAGTATATTTCGATGATGTTAGTATAGCTGAACAGTTTGCATAAACGCAGGCATGTCAGTGCTATAGGAACCATGTCAATTCCAATTATCTTACCTCACATATAAGATTGGCTGAGCGTTCTTCTATTATTTTCAGTGTTCCCCGCTAACAAGCCTGTATCTATGTTACCCGCTGGGAATGCCGAAGTGAATACTTACTGTTTTGGCTGTTGTCGGTATTGGCTAATTGCCTAACTCTGGTACTCCTTATTATGATCCGACGCCCATGCTTCAAGAGTTTAAAATTAACATTGAGGTGTTCGGTAAGATAAATACGTTGTTCACTGGACCCATGTCCCCCTCATGACCAATAAACAACTTATAATGTGCCTATACATATACAGTGCATCGATCTCAGGAGGTTTTTGAGTAAACGTATTGCTTAACACCAAGAGTACAAGTAAACCTGAGAAAAGTGTATCTTGTAACTTCCCGTTATAGTATGAGAAACATTGAACTGCGGATCCTGTTACCTGTATTCGCTGGTACTGACTCAGTCTCGGTACAACAGAGAGACCACCCTCCATGTAGTGCCCTTTGCCCATAGTTGCCAGCGACTTCAGGAATCCCTGAAATGACATCATGACATGCATTTTCAGGTCTGACCTTTCTGGGTACCAATATGATCGTTACAATCATATCCGTCTGATGTGAGATGGCATGCACAAAACGGGTACGTAATACGCGTGAATTATTTGTGTGACGTCTATGTGGCTCTGAGTCAAATGCATAAGTTTCCAACCTCGTTTTTGCTGACTTGCCAGGACACGGCACGTACCGTATCGGCATTTCCTGCCGGAATCCACACCAAAGGCCTGGGAAACGTTGTTTGATTCTTCTTGTCCGTAAATTCTTGCATCAACTGAATGATGCGCAACTTGACCTTATAAAGAGATTATCAATGTTTGTTGTATCAGTTCATCTTGGTAAATGAGAGCAGAGCGAAATTATACAATTATACTACGAGCAGCATTGGACAGTGTTATGGAAAGCGTGATAGCTTATATTAATGTGTTATGATTTCTTTTAAAAAACATCAAAAAGGAGATCTCTGTGGTAAGAAAGAAATGAAAGTCCTGACACAGCTATATGGACTCCCTTACGTTGTCATCGACGTTGTCCACATCACCTGCACAATCCTTAGATTCATCGGAGGCCTTCCCGTCTGTGATTATGATGACCCGGGGCTGAAGACGGTGGACGCCAGAGATGCTCAGCGCACCCCCTGAAAATCATAGACTCAACGATACATTGGCCTGTCTATTGTACAACACCAATAAGCGTATCCAATGACGCAATGTCTACATCCATACACTAATCAAGTGATAATATTACATCTATAAACTACTCACGTGATAACACAACCACATCAACACACTAATCTGATAATTTGGACACGAGATGATGAGATCATCTACGCACAAAAAGGTGACTATGGTTTTAGTGATAGCTGTCACGACACCCTGAGTCTACACACATACACTAATCAGATGACTGTGACACTTCAGACGTACACAAATAAAGTGTACACAAATTGTGTAAGTATTTTGTAACATACATACCTCGTCCATTTATGGCGCAGAGACACACCAGAAGTGCTTCAAATAGTGGTGACCGACCGCCAAGTTGAAGTTTATCTAAGAGAGAAATATTTGAAGGCACATCTACTTTGATTGGTTTACGACAATTCTTACAGACATTAATTTTAACAGCTGTTTCAGTAAGCATTCTGTAATGATTTCGTATATCGTGTATATCTTACCAATTTTGTCTCTGATACTGGAATAGTCATTGCTCAAATGGTGTTCGATTTTTGAACGTCCTCCGAAAGTTACAACAGCAATATTCTCCTCGATTTCGTGCTTCGCGGCAATATCATCCAGGGCTGAAACAATACGTGGTATTTGGTTTATTTGTATTTCCGTTAGGTATTCACACATATGTATCATACTGACACTGATCAGAGTCTGCATACCGTCAATAAATGATAAAGCAATGGTCTTCATTTCTTTAAGTCCTTTCTGTCCCATACTGTTTGAAGTGTCCAGACAAAGGATCGTGTCGAGGGCTTTGGTCTTTGGGGGCATTGGTATCTCTGCGGGAATATATAAGCGAAAGTTTATGAAATAGGCATTACATATGCTTGGTCTGCAAACATATAACGGCCTGTAAATCCACCTTAAAAGATATAAACAAATATTCTATTCACTTTTACATCACTGAAACGCTAATCGGCAAAAATTGACCACAGCTTTATGACACTAATTTCAACAGCTCTGAGTTTTTTTTTGTTGACAAATTTTCAGTTGAATTTACCAGAATAAAACAAAGACGAGTTTATTTAGATATGAACCATTCGAGGAACTCTAACATTATACCAATGAAAGTTTAACAATATTGACGTGTATGAATATTCATGTACATGGCCGTACCGTCGATCATTGCCAGCTCAACTGTTTTGATCAAACGTTGTACTTCTGGGGATGAGCCGTGTACTCCATGAACCTTCAAGAAATTCCGTGCTTGTTCTGTAATTAACAAAGCAGTATTGCGTTACCTTCAGTGTGTCTGTTTGTCAACCATCAGCCTTCGTATGTTCTGATATTCAATCAAAGTTCACGAGTGACTTACACAAGAGGAGGATGCATGAAATTTTCTTACGTCTTTCATGTCCTTGAATCTGAGGTGGACGATGTTGTGGTTGTGGTTGTGGTTGTGGTCTGCTGTTTCTGTAATAAGAGAGTGTACATGTACATTTAAAATCCATGGGAAACATGTAAGGTTAGCTATTGCATGCACAACCTTAGCTATTGCATTATTTTTCACTGAAAACATAATTTTCAGAGCAATATATTCCATGCATTAGAGGAATTAACCTACCCAGAAACACCAGCTTTATTGTCATGAGTTGGCATAAGGTCCCTTCCGTGCGTCGCAGCCATTAACTTTGGGTTAAGTCTGTAACCATCTGCTGCGCCTTGGCTTGGCCCGGGCATCTCTTGACTGGGGTAAAATGCATAGGTCTTAAAGGCACAATGTCACACATTTTTAACAATATTGTGGCCTATATTGTATATATTGGGGGCATAAGCACTCACTTAGCTTCCTGTTGGTGCAATAAAATACTTATTATGCCTTACGACTTGCTTGAAATCGATAATGTGAACCTTCGAGGCGAACAGCTTCCAAACAGAAACACTTGCCATATATGGAATGTAACTGTTGCACTAGGTGCTGTCGGTGTTTGCCAAACTGGTTTTCAATCACAAGTTATGCGTAGGATATTCGTAAAGGGATTCCTAAGGGACATAACTCTATAGGGTTCGCTTCAAATAATGTTCGGCTGGTAGAGGGCGCAAGAGTCGATTTAATGCAACGTTGCATTAATTCATTCGAGCATTTAAATTTAATATTGTAATCTAAATACGTAATTTTAGGGAATAAATTATATGGTAGCTTCAGTGAGGGCTGATTGTTAGTATTATTGGGAGAAATGCATTGTGTATTTAAATAGACATGTGGTGTGACATTGTGCCTTTAAGATAAATTTAAATGGTTGAGAGAACGAAGTTTAACAAATAACCACATATCATATCATAGTTGTTTTGGTTAGTATATTGATGCAACAAAAAGCATGTTATTTCCAGATATACCCATTCATTCATCATTAATATATTCGTACTAAATGCCTTACCATATATATACCCCAGGATCTCACCGTTTTACATCAGTAGTTGATGAAGGTTTCTGCTGTTTCTCCGGTTTCCCGGAAGTCGATAGTGGTGCTTGTCTGTGGAAAAGGACGTCATACATACAGTCCTCAGGATTCCATTGACCTTCCTGACGTTGCACCTCAGATAATTTTACATTCGACAAAGGATTTCCAACTCCATTCTTCGACAGTTTGTCATCCAGCTTCAAACGACTATCACTTGACGGGTTTTCCATGTTCTCTTGGTTTCTTGTACCATGTGTTGACGGGCAATGCTTTCTTGGTCAGTATCCTCTTGTTGTTTCCTGATTTTGGCCCAACTGTTCCAGCGTATCAATCTCGGGTTCCATTTGGCTTCCGCGTACATTCACTGGGCCTACAGAGTTAGTTACATGAGCCATGGCGACAATGTCCTCCTTTCTTCCACCACTGTCAGGTTGACCTCCCTCTGAGGTAGATGCCAGATGAGTGTCACCGTCAGTGTCCAAATTAGGCGACCCAGACGGATGTGAGGTCTCAGCGGCGCCTTTCTCTGGCTGTTTTGTGCTTATTTTCTGCTGCACGAAGGACATGAGCGTTTTCAGCGTGGTGTTAATCTCCTCGTTCTGGGATCGCTGTTCTTCAAACTTCGCCTCAATGACGCTTCTTTGAGCCTTCAGATTTTCCTCGATATCATCAAACTTCCTCTCTGTCTGACAGTCTGCAATACGCATAGATCGGTCGTGTGTAAGCAATGTTTACATTCATTCAGAGTGAGTGAGTGAGTTTAGTTTTACGCCGCCCTCAACAATATTCCAGCTATATGGCGGCGGTCTGTAAATAATCGAGTCTGGACCAGACAATCCAATGATCAACAGCATGAGCATCGATCTGCGCAATTGGGAACCGATGACATATGTCAGCCAAGCCAGAGAGCCTGACCCCAGATCCCGTTAGTCGCCTCTTACGACAAGCATGGGTTACTGAAGGTTCATTCTAACCCGCACCTTCACGGGTCCATGCAGGAGAGGTTTACTGACATCGTTCACCGAAGACATTAGCATGTTAAACTTGGAATAGGGACGACCCGAAATTTGCATTGTATGTACAATACTATTACTTACTTTAAATCTACATTCACATTCAAATCATTTCATAAATTAGAATTTAATTTTAAAAAGTCAAGGGTTACCATTGTCGTCCAGTGAATTAACCACTGTACTCCGGTTTCCAGCTTCATTCGCACACCTTAAACATCAAATGTTAACGAATGGAATTACTTATGGAATTGTCAATGGGCTTATAAGTTGACACTGAACATCGTGCCTGATCAGCCTAGTAGCACCAGATAAATAGGCATAACGCTTTTACATGTTTAATAAGCCGTGACTGACAACAAAATGTACACAACATACCCGGTTTCATCAACGTTGTCAGCTGTGTTTGCCAAAACCGGGGCACCACCAGAAGGTGCTAGGTTTGCTGTCTGTATGGGTACTGGAGTATTGTCTGCCCCAGTATTGCGTTCATCATAAGTTGTATCAGCTGCATCACTGAGGTCTAAACTTAGTTCCAGTGAAATGTCTCTGTTTGCACAAGCAGATAAGACACTTTGGACATCTCGTTCCAAGTCTTCTATCACCCTCCCAATTTCATCCAAGCTTACAGCACTCTCATGAGCTAGCCCAAAGCCAAACGGGCTATCCTGTACGTATGTTACTCTTGCTCGGTAGTCTGAGTGAATCTTTTCTGTTAGTCCCCGCAGATGTCTGTAATTGTTCCCAATTAAGCCAAGGATAATGTCCGCATTCATGGTTTTCGATCCTGCATGAAGGTGGACTTGGCAGAAGGAACGTGGCGTGTTTGTCAGACAAGCCCAAGTCAGTGTCACAACAGGATGGGCATCTGTAATGAGAAGCACCATTTAACCGACATAGATATCTTGTCGATCAGCATCAACTAAAAAAAAGTTACAAAAAATATCATTTAGCAAGGAAATTCGTTATCGAAAAAAGCTGAAGATGAACAAATTACTCTTGACAAGCTGTTTGCTTACTTCAAGGATATAAACGACGGCACTGGCGAGGCTGTAGATATCAAAAAGAGATATCAAAAGCAATAGACGATCTTAAAAATGACAAAGCCTGTTTTGAGAATGTGTATAATGAATATATAAAGTCTTGGAAATGTATACTTGTCCCCATGTATGGAAAGCCGTTTAATATTGTCCTACAGTCGGGTGTGTTTCATGATAAGTGGCTAGTGGGCAGTATAAAACCTATATTTGAAAGTAAAGGTGACCAAGACGCTCTTAAGTTGTATCAGTCAGCTGTTTACGTCTATTATCAACAATAGACTTACCCCTTCTGTAGAAAACACGAAGGTACTGCTGGATAATAAATATTAATGGTACAATATTAATGGTAATATATTCAATGTAATCAAATCGATGTACCAAGGTATTAAATTCTGCGTAGAACACAATGGCCAACACTTCCAGTATTTTTATTGCAAAAATGGTGTACGACAAGGATAAAATGTATCCCCCATACTATTTGCACTGTACTTAAATGATTTAGAAAATTCGTTTCTTAGAAATAATTTTGACGGTGTTACAGTTACACACGATGATAATGATATATACATATTTGTTCGACTATATGCTGACGATACTGTCATATTATCAGATGATCCAGAAGAAGTACAAAATTCGTTAGATTGTTTTTACCACTATTGTTTAAAAACAAAGTATCCATAAATACTCAATTGACCACGATGAGAAGAACCCGACAGGAAATTATAATTTTATGATTCACCAAGATAGCATCGAGCGTGTAAACCAATATAAATACCTTGGTTTTGTTTTTGGTAACAATCGTTTTTATTGAAATGCCATAAAATCTCATATTACCTAGGCAAATAAAGCAATGCATTTGTTGTACAAGCGTTAAAGAAATACTGATATGTCTATAAAATTTATGTTTTATTTATGGTATTTATTTGATTCTATGGGAGCGAAATTTGGGGATTTGAAAATGTAAAAGCAATTGAAAGGGTCTTAGGATTCA
This sequence comes from Haliotis rubra, assembly GCF_003918875.1. Classification (NCBI taxonomy): domain Eukaryota; kingdom Metazoa; phylum Mollusca; class Gastropoda; order Lepetellida; family Haliotidae; genus Haliotis; species Haliotis rubra. Next base: position 973,598 of record NW_025766747.1, on the reverse strand, counting down.
AAGTGATTTTATTAGATATATTTTAAACCTAAGACGCAGTGCCCCAACATATATGTTGTATCGTGAAGCAGGGAGACTACCTCTTGTTGATAAAACCAAACTGCGCATGCTGTGTTTCTGGTCCAGAAAAGTATCAGGAAATTCTACGTTAACAGCTTTATATCAATGAAATACAACCATAACTATACATGGCTCAGCTCAATTAAATCATATCAGATAGTATTGGTATGTCCAATAAATATAACTCTCAAGATAGAGTTCCTTTTTCCTGGTTCAAAAATGCTATTCAACTTAACATTTCAGATCAATCGCTTCAGTTGCCTAACAACCCAATAACATCTTCCTCTAAAGCTGTTAACTATAAATGTATGAAATCTCATTGTGATATTTCTTTACTAGAACGTAAATTAGGAACAAAGCACTGTAATATTTTAAGCAAATTTAAAACTGCCAACCATACATTACCTATTGAAACAGGTCGCTGGGAAAGTATTTCCTCAAAAAAAAAAAAGAATTTGTCCATCGCCCCTCCCAAATCGGAGATGAATTTCATTGATTTACTTCAATGTAATATATTTACTGCCTCCAGAAATATGTATCTAAATAATTATTTTGTGAACAATCCTAACTATTATAAAGTGTCAGCCCTAAATTAAACTCATAATGTAAAACCCATAATTACGAAATCTATGTAAATATCTTTCCATCATAATGTCTGTCAAAAAGACATGATTAGTTTATCAACACATGGTAATTGTTAAATTGATTCAAGCCATAGTCTTAAATGTGATATATTTCTGATAAATACCCCCATACTGTTTAACATGTGTTTGTAAACGTATGGTAATAAAGGTTTAAACGTTGATTGTTGTTAGATATGAGGGGAAATCATTTGAAAGGTCGTTACGGTAGTGACATTATATACCGTCACAATGTCATTGACGTACATGCAGTCTTTACCTGTGTTTTACATGACACGGACACCAAGTAAATGTTTGGCCTATTACATATTCTTCAAGCATTCTGAAATATCTAGCTCACAATTTCATTAAATCAGCTTTTAAAGTAAACATATAAAACCGGCTATTATAAAAAATGTCACTACCATTACTGTGTCACTACCGTAACAATTAATGCCACTGTCCATGCAGTAACATTATCATTTTCATTATTTAATTAGATTTGATTTATCTGTTTATGTCTGGAATTTGAAGAGCAAATATGTTTGGTAGTAGAGCTTCAAGAAAGCGTAATAATTCATATTCTCATTTTGAATCTTTTACTCCATATTACTTTGTTTGCAAATCAGAAATTAAAGGAATTTGTGGTCTTGTTGGCCCTTTTGTAGCAATAAATATAAAATTTCAAAACTCATTAGCCATGTTATATTTGTTATAAAACTAGATATTCAAATATATAATGATGTACATCAAATGATTTCACCTTTGGATTTTTTCTTTCAAAATGACGTTACAAATTTCGTAACGGTAGCTACATATATATATATATATATATATATATATATATATATATGGATCTTCTCAATAACTACAAACAACACATCATTCGTGGCGAGACTCTGACCTTTAATCTTGTCTCCCGCTGACAACATGTTCAAAGCATCCTGGTCTGTGTTGATATCCACCACGTCACAGTTTTCTGTAATCATTTTAACATCAGCGCCCATTGTCTCTCGGAAAATAAGGCGTCCCAATTTCTGATTTCCTTGACTGTTGTCAATGTCACCATGCCCTTGTTCCCTGCCGTTACAACTGTCAGCAGAGGGCTCCGGCGGTATGTCGATTATAAACTCTTCATCGGAAGACTCCATTGTGAGGGTGCAGTGCCTTGTTTGTGTGGCTATTTACCTCTCTCTCTCTCATGCAGCCATTTGGGCCAAGTCTGATGGTGGTCGTACAGTGGCTGTATAGACTAGTAGTATAATCAGTATATCAGAAGTTTCACATCAGATTTAAGATGAGTTAAAGGGTCACACTGAAAATACCGTCACACTTCTAAACATACTCACAAGCCTACTGAGATATCAAGTAGATAGGGTTTCACTATGTCGCCTGTTCTTTCTGTAACGTACATTCAGCCACACGGGAAATAGCCTATTTTAACGGTCTTGTCATACCGAAAGTGTAATCCCAGGAAACTACATGGGAATCCCCCAGCTGAAAATAGCCTGGCTGAGTGTGGCCGTTACTGGCGCATGATATGTCGACTCTCATCCCGGTCGAGGTGACCCAATACAACTCATTGAGACCAGATATTGTGTCTGAGAGATCTAATGCTCGGAGAAGCATATAAAGGTTGATAATTATATGAACAGGCGCCGGCCTGTTTCCTACCCATTACAATTCTCTAATGACATGTATTATTCAAACAACTATTCCCATTCAAATTTCCTATTACTTACCTTTCTTATTTCTTTTAATTTATTTTTTATTTTTATTACTAATAACGGTACATAGCATTTCACATTTCATCACAGATAATGCATATAAACAACGCATATTACAGTTGATCAATATTTGATGCTGTTATTAATATGTGACTTGTAACTTGCGATTAAAGAAAATGAGGATAGGGAATGAGACAGAAAAGGGAAGAAAAAGGATGCAGAATGGAGAAACTCACTTTGCTAGTCTGTAATTTAGTCGTCTTGGAAGAGGCATGACCATTCCGTTTAAATTCAGAGTGGTCTTCCCCGAAATATGTTCCAATTGGTCGTGTGTTTTTTCATGAGGTAGAAGAGTTGGTTGACATTTTAATCCGCTTTATTGATGTATTCATTGGTAATAATGAAAATTCGGTTTACTAATACGCTTGCTTTAGAATCCCCCAGTAGAAACTTAGTAATATCAATATTGAGGCAAGCGCCAGTCTTGCGAGTTGTACCAGTTTGTAAACTGAGAGATTAGATGTTTAGTTTTCTCACATACAAAGACTAAGCGCTCAAGGGTTTCTGTTTCTCTGACACATGAAGTACAGAGATTATCTTGATTAATACCTATTTTACATAGAAATGACTTTGTTGAAACTATTCTGTGCCTCAATTTAAACTGGAAGGTCCTAGCCTTAGTTTGAAATACCTTTGTTATTTCAGTATCACACGTTAAAATATCTCAAAGCAAAGTATTCATCCAGATACCTCGTGCACTATTATGTGTGTATGTGTAAGAGAGGTGATAGTTGACTGAACATAAAAGTAAGTGAGGGAGCGTAAGTAAAGTGTGTGTGTTCATGGACGATATATATTATGTAAATAGATAATCGGCCTTGACTGTCTATTTGTGGTTCAGCGAGCTGTGTCTGGAATATGCTAACATGTACTAATTTTGAAAATGTATTTTCTCATCAACCAGTATAAAATCCCGAATTGTCGACTATGTTTATATGACTGTGAAACAAAACATTTGTGATATTTTTACGTTAACCCATAACCAATTAGCTGAACGAGCAGCAGTTCCAACGGAATCCTCTGATCATATGTTGGAATCCCATAGTCGCCTTAATTCTAATCAGGGTTTTTGCCCTCTCTACCCTTGTTGGGCTCGCCAGGCTGGCAAACAGATACACCACCCTCTGAAACATTCAGGTACTTCATCCCTCCAACCACCATCACAGTGATAAACAGAACCATCAGAACGTTTCCGAGGAGTAAATGCTCCCCACTCTTTCTTGATGGTTTATTGCCAAATGCTGTGGTCCTCAGAATAAAGGAGTTCACTTACATGAATTATGACGAAGGAGACATATTGAACATCCATTATTTCACAGCCTTAAGGTATTATGTGATTTGGTTGACTATTAAGATAAATCGTATTAATAGAAAGGAACCTTTGCTTTTGTACACACAGTTACATGTTCATGGATAGATGGTGTGCTGTATATTAGGAATGAATGCTTCTCAGGTTACTCATTTTCTCAACATGTTGTACATTCATATTGTTAGTGTTATCTTAACATTTATGTCATTTTCAATTTTTAATTATGTGATCACTTTCAAATGTAAAGAATTCCCTTGGGGGTAAAAATGTACTGTCATTGTCAATGTCAATGTATTGCAATGTTTTATCGACAAATATAGAGAACATTTGGAATATATCAGCTAACCATGTATGTGGGTACTGAAATAATTTAAAACAAATGCATACCAAGATCACATTGTTTTATTGATTTTTGTGCCTTAGAATATGTACATTGCATTTACTATATGTACACATTAAAGTGGCCATAGCATATTGAAAACGTTTTAGACAGATGTTGGTCTATACTTCTTCATATATAAAGAAGTATATATATATTCGGTTATGCTCTCACATTTTCTAAATACATTCACTTCTTTATGTAAACATATAACAGCTACTCATACAGGATAGCGCCAGAGTATGGAATAATTCCGATAATGATGGACTGGTGTTAAAGGAACATATGTACCACTGGTGGTGAATGACAAGCTACAAGGGTTAACGTTATTTCAGGATGGAGTTTGTGTTGTCTCCGGAAAATAAAACAGGATACATGAATATGAGTATATCAGCGTTGGAAATTCCCTCCTGCCCGAAGGTCTGTTTTGCTCCCGGAGAGTCACACGATGGTCGGGCTGTTGTTGTTATTGCGTAATGTATTCAATGCAATCCATTTTAATATATACGAGGTAAACTCTAACTTAATGTAAGAAGTTACCTTATTCTTCCTTACGTTTTCTGAGATAATAATTGTGTTTCGGTCCTCATTTGCCATTGGCCAAGTAATCGAAATTACCCAATTAGAGTCCGTTTTAGAATTGCACTCATAACAGTGTATTACTGAGGAAGCTATAGACATGCGATGCCTACGACCGTGTGTATGGAGCTCTGGTTAAAGTTGACAATATGGCGACACTCAAGCGTGCCTTCCTCAAATTTACCTTCCTGTTGCTTTTGTTAGTCCAGAAATTTCTGGACTGGCAGCATTTTATCCGGTCTGGTAACTTAGGAGAGTTGCCAGACCGGTTGTCTGGATGAAATAAGTTTGGGGAATTTTCAGCACTGAGTACATATAAGCAGCGTCTGATGTACACTGTACTCATTAACGTACACTTGTCCTCCGTCATCTCGTGTACTTTCTACTACATCAAAGTAGCCAGGTTCAGTTTCACAAATATCAGATCCATCTTGGATCAACCAAAGCCAATAATCGTTACCATAACGTATGTGTATCGTACTGAGCATACAACTGATCTCTTGTATGGTTTATATCTCCGACAGGCAAAACCAATTACAGTTTCTTGTTATCATGTCTACATGTTCATTTTCCTGGCCACCACATTGGTTTCAGTGCTATGCATAGCATCTACGATCTACGGAGGACGGTAACGTTGAGTTGAGTTTACACATGATCTACAAAACAGTTTACTCAAACAAACACGAAATGATCCAAGACTCGCACATTCATTATAGAAAGAAGACAATGTGATATTTACTCAAATCATATTATTGAAAAAAAAAGACTGTCGTCCTTTGTGAAATAGTATTCACTACAGGATCTTTCAAACTCCACTTTACAAACGCTGGTTTTGCACCATGTTTCAATCAACCCTCTCAGGCCCTACTTCCAGGATAACCCAAAGTTAATCTGAAATGAAAACAAGGACTGGAATTATGTAAATCCTTTCAAATGTACAATATGATACGACACTAGGAAATATTTATCCATCCAAATTTGAACGTGCTGTACGCTACAATAATATTGTGATGCATATTGTAAGACAAGGAAATCTGCCTACCGGTGAACCGTTTCCGTATGTCTGCGGTCGTATTATCCTCCACAGATCTCTCAATATTGTTTCGGAAGGATATTCTGAAACTGAAATGTGCCGACATATATTATAATTCTTTAACATGACAATTACAATACAATACAATGCAATTCAATTTGTATAATACAAATAATCTATATCCATTTAGGAAATATGCACAAGCAAAAGGTGCGTTTTTTAATATCATTTTTCGATATTTTTGCTAACAGATAAGTGGTCAAGAATACCTTTGGCCATTCCTACTGAGAAGACACGACCCCATCTTTCGCTTCCTGTACTCAGTCATCATCTTGGCATTCTCAGCCTCTGTGTAGTCCTGCCATCCGTGTCGCCCATCGTTCCTCTGCCACACAAACGACCTGTCACTTTCTGGTCGGCCATGCTTTTCTGAATACAACACAACGTGTTCGATCATTTCACCTGATACATTAACACATTTCACCTGATACAGTAACACTTTTAACCTGATACAGCAACACATTTCACCTGATACAATAACACATTTCACCTGATACAGCAACACATTTCACCTGATACAATAACACATTTCACCTGATACAGCAACACATTTCACCTGATACAATAACACATTTCACCTGATACAGCAACACATTTCACCTGATACAGCAACACATTTCACCTGATACAATAACACATTTCACCTGATATGGCAACACATTTCACCTGATACAATAACACATTTCACCTGATATGGCAACACATTTCACCTGATACAGCAATACATTTCACCTGATACAGCAACACATTAACCTGATACAGCAAGACATGTTACCTGATACAATAACACATTTCACCCGTGAAGATCAGGGTTAGAATTGGTCTTCAGCAACCCATCCTTGTCGTTGACACATGTCATCGTATCCCAACTGCGTAGGTCGATGTTCATCACTGGATTGTCTTGTCCTGACTCGATTATTTACAGAACGCCGCCATATAGCTGGAATATTGCTGATTGCGGCGTTAAACAACAACAAAACCAAATCAAACCAGTAATACATTTAGTGTTGTAAAATGTTGGTTTCTTTCATGTTTAGAGCCCATTCAGCAATATTGCTAGCTATATGAAGGTGATCCGTAAATATTCGCCTCTGGATCAGACAGTCCAGTGATTGCATCAAATGATAGTATGATCATCGAGCTATGCAAATTGTATACAATCACATGGACCTGCCTAATCTGACCTGCCGATCCCGTTAGTTGCGTCTTAAAAGCAGGGGATGCGGAGGACCAATTCCGATGTCGTCGAATAAGTGAATCATGTCTCGTGAATATTATATACAGCCGAAACCAAGTTAAGTTAGCTTGTTCATGTATGATAATCTCAGGTAGAGCCTTTAGGCGATGTACTGATCCTCACCTGTATGTTGAGGGTGACTGAGAGAGAGGCTGGTATCACTCTTCTTGGTTGACTGTGGGGAACTCCTCTCCAGCAGACAGGCAAATGGGTCCCTGAATGGATCATATATCACGGTGCACATTGCAAACTTCAGTATTCCCTCAACACCATGGCACACAGTAAAGTGAGTGATGGTTGCCTCATTAACTAATATTCCAGCAATATCACGGTCGGGTACAAGGAAAATGGGTTTAAGCCGCATTAAGCAATATTCCAGCGATATTAATATTAATGCGTTTTACACACAGCAAAGAAACAATGAAAGACAACATGTCGTAATATTAAAACCTTAAAATAAATGAAAAAAAACAACACTTGACATGTACTAATGGAGTCATGATACTTAGGAGATAAACATACTGTGTTGGAAAATCAGAGGTATATAACTTGATTATATACCTCTGAATGACTGATTAACCAATCACAATCCAGAATTTACTGAAGTCATGGTAGAATTTCAAATATGGTTATACTGGGATCCCAGGTGCGGGATAACTAGGCTGGGTAACAGTACATAATAGACTTAATGATATATTGAACTAAAAGTTTAGGAACACACCTCATTGCCACGTCGTACATATTGTTTTCCCCAAACCTGTACTTGTGGATACTTTCATTGTCCCATCTCACCTACGAACAACGCACATATGATATTTATACACATGCATAATCTAAACATATTACATAATTGATGTCACACACGCGTTTTTCATGGTAACATGAAAATTCAAGTTTTGACAAGAGTTAGGATACCAGTGGAAAATGTTAATGAATAGTCTGGTGGGACTTACAATAGAGGAAAGATATAACTGATGGGACAGTCAAACCTCTAGCAACATCTCAGATTGATTAGCTGCAAGGAGAATCGTTGTATTATTTAGAAACATAAGCTAGAGACAAGAAGAAAGACGTCACCATGATTATCTGTCCTTTGCGTCTTATGACAGTTCCGTGACTCCCGGGCCCGCCATCCTGGTTCCCATACGACTCCTGCCAGTGTGGACCTCAAACAAAACGTCACATAGACACTAATGGTCAAATGCCCAGTACAGACCTCAAACAAAACGTCACATAGACACTAATGGTCAAATGCCCAGTACAGACCTCAAACAAAACGTCACATAGACACTAATGGTCAAATGCCCAGTACAGACCTCAAACCAAACGTCACATAGACACTAATGGTCAAATGCCCAGTACAGACCTCAAACAAAACGTAACATAGACGCTAATGGTCAAATGCCCAGTACAGACCTCAAACAAAACGTCACATAGACACTAATGGTCAAATGCCCAGTACAGACCTCAAACAAAACGTCACATAGACACTAATGGTCAAATGCCCAGTACAGACCTCAAACAATACGTCACATAGACACTAATGGTCAAATGCCCAGTACAGACCTCAAATTTCAAAGAATGTGTTGTGTTAAGATCCCATAAACAGTAAAGTTAGATTCATGTGTATATCGAAGGAACACGCTGGGTCGCAGATCAATATTTCTGCAACATCCAAATTAATGCTGCGCACGAGTCGTCCCATCCTCGATAATCTCCAGGGTATACGTTACGATCACTCTCCACTATACCCTGGAGATTATCGAGGATGGAGATGTCCTTATTTCTAAATTATGTATTTATGTACTCTTGGTGAACTAACTTTAACAGTTGCAGGCGTTTACCTCGTTCGACTTGAGCTCCTATCTCAACCATATGGCTATCACCAAATGTCCGCGGTTGGTCATCCACAATCAGAACATCGAACTCGTTTTGGACGCCGCATCTGTAAACGTTCCGTTGACCGTTGTCCCATAAGACCCACACACTTGCTGAAAATTCCAGAGGTTTAGAATAAAATATTAGGTACACAACTTTTCAAAGAGCAATGCAGACCTGATTTCGACAGATAACGAGTATTCCTGTTATAGCTCCGCACCTTAGCCTATTATGGGGGTAAAGCCTAAAGTGATGCAAGTCTTGGACGTTTACCACTAAGATAAAAACCACATGAATGGTTATGGCGCTTACCTGCCTAAAAACATTAGTGGCGTGAAACCAGATTCGAACCCAGGACCATTTGTTTTGGGCGTGCTCAACGGTTACCTAACTCTGTTTTGTCTTCTCATCTAAGGTGTGGAGTTTTCTCACCCAAAATATGTTGTCAACTCTTTGATTCTTTCGTAACGAGTACTCTTAGCTATGGTTGTGAGATATGGGGCTTAAACTATGCACCGGAAATAGAAAAAATACATCTTAGGTTTTGTAAGAAAATACTACACGTCCATCCTAAAGCATCAAATGCAGCAGTTTACAGTGAACTTGGTAGAATACCGTTGTATGTAAATAGATATTGTAGAGTTTTACTGGTTTAAATTGGTATACACTGAAAACATGGTCTTGAAAGCTGCATATAACATATCACTGCTTTATTGTGAAAAAGGTGAAAAGATTGGTGTAACTCAGTGAAGGAATTGTTGTGTAGAAATGGTTATGCATGTGTTTGGCTAGATCCGTATTCTGTTGATTGCATGCCATTTGTGGCCTCATTTAAACAACGCATGAATGATAATTATATGCAGAAATGGCGAAGTGAGTTAGAAAAGAGTAGTAAACTTACATTGTATACGAAAGTTAAACAGGTGTTTGAATATGACTATTATCTTAGTTGGATTCCACAGAATATACGATGCTATCTAACAAAGATTAGAATACCATGTCATAAGCTACAAATTGAAATAGGACGTTACAAAAACATAGATAGAAATTTGAGATTTTGTGAATTTTGTCTGTCATCTGGTACCAACGTCATAGAGGACGAATACCATTTTTTGCTTGTGTGTCCAAATCACCATACAAACAGAGTGAAATATATAGGTAAATATTACTGGGAACATCCAGATGAATCTAAATTCATAGAGCTGTTGGAGTGTACATCTAAACTTCCATTGCTGCATTTGCCTAAGTATATTAAAATGTGTTTGTATAGATAATAAGTCAAGCCTCCATTTTCTGGCACAAATGTACATTTCTGTAGAAAACAGACGAGGGACGTTAGTCCAAGTCTTTGAAGCAAATAGACACTTTTCTTGTCTTGCTCAAAGAATAGAAACGCCTGAGACGACCGAACAACCTGAGTCACCAACACAGTAAAATATCTGTGCTGTGTTGTGTGCTCAGCGTTGTTGACTGTACGTACATGAATAGGAACAATAAAACAAGACAGGCACGGCGACAAACCCAGATCTAGATGCCTAAGATGAAAATACTGTATATATGACGTTTACAGCCAGCTGGTATATTATGTGAATGTTATTGTATTTACGGCCATCAGCATCGTGGTTGATGACTGTCCCGGGACCCTGCGAGTCTTGGTCCCCCCACATCCAGTCTGGTCCACGGACCACTCTGCTGCCCAGTGGGGGTAAGTTGTCTCTTGTCGTGATGTTATCAAAACTGTCAATAGCTCCGAGATTGCCCTCAACGTTGTAGATGTTCATTTTGACCAATGTGGCAATCTCTTCCTGAGATGAAAGGATAGGAAGAAAAACTGTAAACTATATAATTAAATCGCCTTTTCGATTTGAGATTGGGCAAACATAAGTCCAGACATACAACAAGGAACAAGTATACATGCTAGTCTCACCTTTTCTGATGTTGTCAAAGTGTCGCCTAAGGCGTTGATCACCATTTCCATTTCACTTTTAAAGTTATCTGACTCGGTATCCCGACGTCTCATGTACACCAAAACATTACTCGCTATCCTCTGTAATTAATAAACAGTTGTTTACTTCAATGATGAATAATATGATGAGCTCAAGATGGGACATTCAACACAAGTCATGCAGGCTGCTGCCCTCTGCTGTTGTTTGTTGGTGTGTCTCTTTTATACGTAAATACCAAGGTTTTGAATGTTAATTAAACCTCCCGAAGAACACTGGATATTGCTTTTAAACACAATTATGATTAGAAAAAACCCTTACTTTACTTTGTTATCTTTACTCTGTGTCGACGAATGTAAATCAGAATAGTGAGAATATATTTGTTTCAAATTATCGAGGCTCTCCCGTCCCTCTTCAAAACAAACCATAGCCATATTCGGCACATGCTGCCACAAAAGCCTTATAGACCGAAAAGTTATAATTACCGTCTACATGAATAGTCTACATATGTTTAGACACTGCTCACCCGAAGTCGTTGGTGGTTACAAAGTGTCTTCACGTCTTTTCCTTCCAGCAGTTTTCCGTGGCACAACTTCACCATAGATTCGAGAAATGTCTGCATTGTTGAAAACATAAGATTATTGTTCAAAATTACTATAGATTTTCAATGCTATTGAAGAGCGCTGACAAAAAACCTGTCACCCTACCCCCGATTCCCCACCCCATCCCCCTCCAGCACACACGTCACCGAACGCCTATGTAGGGAACCGAACCAGTATCTTTGGCTTTTCGCGGTTCTTTAGAACATAATCCGTCATTACTGACAAATATCAAGTACAAACACAATCATAAGATAATACGTTTTCACTTCCAAATGAGCACTCGCACCAAGGTTAATGGGATGTTTGGCTAGATGTTAATGCAATATCGTAAACGTAACCGAAAACACCCAATCAAACTCACCCTGTCGGCCTCCCCGATTGGGATCCACACAAGAGGACTTGCTATATATGTTCTGGCATGTTCACTTCCTAATGCTCCAACTGCACCAATGAGGCGCATTTTATCCTGAAGACAAATATAGAAAAATGTTTATTAAATCATGCGATATGTTGTCCAACTGGTGTGTCGAGATCATTCATTCTTTAATAAACGTGTAAAAGAAACTCCAAACTAAATAGCACAACATAGATCAGGCTATAATGTACATTTTTACAACATCCAGACATCGTACTTTCTCAGATGGGCACGTTGTATCTGGCGCTGTCTCCGGTAACTCTGCAGATGCCAATCCATCAGTTATGAAGACAATCCTTGGTGGAACCAAAAGGCCTCCCATATTACAGATGCCACCTACATATTACACATGACATGGTTTTGAAAAAGAAACACTTTTACTAAAACACAAAAGCCAAACAAGATAGCTAGAAGATGAACATTTTAAATAGTTAGATATCTGGCTGCTCCTTACATTCGAATCAATGACAAAGACACATATTTCCTAGGCCGTGTAAAGTAATGTTGACACATAATGACAAGGATAAAAGATCACAACGTTGTGACACGATGAGTTACACACCTCTTGAAAGACAGGCAAGGGCAACCACCAGGGACTGGAGAAGTGGAGAAGGACCTCCTCGCTCTACTTTTTCTGATGAGAAATGCATGTTCAATTTGCAACATGAAACACTTCCTTCGGCTTTGAAAACGTCAAACTATATACAAGTGTGAATATACAAAAGCGGAATCTTAGTATAATATGCTCATAGACTTTGCTATGTTATGTGGGAACATTTATAGATAGCTGCAGGCTTCTGGAAAAGGAAAATAACTCAGTTTGCATTTGTTAGCCCAATATTGCAATCAGACTTACCAAGAGCATCCTGCAGACTTGCGTAGTCATTCGAAAGATGGTGTATTACTTTAGCCTTTCCTCCGAATGTCACTAAAGCGACGTTTTCCTCAATATCATACTTTTCAGCAACCTCTTCAATACCTAGTCAATTGAAAGGTATCAATTATCACACGATACAACAACTGTTTCACATTATATATTTTAGTTGTTTAGCATCTTTAACGTAACTATAAATACCAGTAAGGAAGTCAAGGACAATATCCTTCATCTGTGCAAATGCCTGTTCACTGATGCTCCCAGACGTGTCCAGACAAAACACTGTGTCCAATGCTGCTTCAGCTCGGAGAGATCCGTCGTCATCTGGAACAACCGCACCCAAGAGGACACATTTAACATACAGTAAATGAGTATGGGGCTATGCCGTTTCGACATTATTCCAGCAATATCACAACAGTGACACCACAACTGGGCGTCACAAATTGTGTCTAATTGGATAATTGAAACCGAGCCTTCGACGTGACGAGCGGACGCTTTAACCACTAGTCTATGTAGCTACCCATGTTGTATATTAATATATACACACAGGAATAATGATGCAGGAATAGACAGAAAACCGGTTTAAAATACGGCAAGGCGCGACATTGGCATAACTCGATGTGTAAACAGTACAGCGTACCTTCCTGAAGTACGTCTTCAAGTCCGCTCCACAGCCTTGTGTCATCTGGATTACTGCTAATAAGACTCTGTACATCTAACACCGGACGTTTTCTACCTTTCGACGGTTCGCCAGACCTTGTCCTTTCCTTTTTAATGGGCACGAGCGATTTACCACTAAAACATAAATATTTACACCGAACAATGTTCCGATGTTTATTGTGTGAGTGAGTTTAGTTTTACGCCGCACTCAGCAATTTTCCAGCTATATGACGGCAGTCTGTAAATAATCGAATCTGGGTCAGACAATCCAGTGATCAACAGCATCAGCATCGATCTACTCAATTGGGATACGATGGCATGTGTCAGCCAAGACAGCGAGCCTGACCACCCGGTCGCGTTAGTCGCCTCTTACGACAAGTATAGGTTACTGAAGATCAATTCTAGCCCGGATCTTCACGGGTCGTTTATTGTGTGACATTATTGTGTGATAACGCTGAAATGTTCGTTCACACATTTGAGTTTCATAAGGAAATGGAATTACCTGGTGAGACTCTTCAAGACATCATCCCTGTCTACTGTTCCGTCGCTGGGATCATGGAGACCCATTAGATATGCAAGAGTTGCGTCATGTTTTTCGCGATCTTCTTTCCATTCTTCTTCCTTCAAGTTAGCGAGTGTCTTAACCTTTTGACCTTCACCTTTTCCAGAAGGTTTATACCCCGACGTGTCCTGACCTGCTTTCAAGCGATCAAGCGTCATTACGTTGCTTGACGTTGAACTCGAAAACAGTCGTGTATTTTTTCTTGAGTATTTCGTCTGAACTTTGGACGCAGCCAGACTATCAGCGACCTTGCCGACGCCATCCTGTTTCGTTGTGTTTATGGTACCGGACGTTTCATGGTTACGACTGGTTTCTGGTTTTATCTTTGAACCCGATGCATGGGTAGTTGCATCTGCAGTTGCTGCAGTGGCTCGTTCATTTTCCTTTGTTTGGGCTGCATCTGATCTGTTTTCCTTGCGGACAGGTTCATGGGTGCAGCCATGGTTCTCTTGACTCCCGTGATCAGTTCTTGAGAAGTCATCAGGTCCATTGCGTTGTACCTGATGGTCAGAACTTAACGTGGAGAGCGACGTGTGGCTCGCCAAATCATCTTGTGATTCATCTTTGACAGTTAATCTTGGTTCGTCATTCTTCTCAAAACTTTGTGTCAAACGGTTTTTTTCTTCAGCTATGACTTTTTGGATCTCAGCACTGGTCAGGCCTGCCTGGAGTGTGCACAGTACATGAGAGAGTGTCGACATAATCTCATCATTCTGCTGTCTGTGTAGGGCGAACTGAGTTTCAATGAAATGTTTTTGTTTCTTCATTTCTCTATCAATAACAGCAAACCTCTCCTTTGTGGATGCTACACTCTCCAGTTGTGTGTTTCTTCCCTCCGTCATGCAATACCTGTAAATTAAAATTTGAACAGTTTTCTTTCTAGATAACTATTTAAAGTGCATTGTGTAGGGATGTATAATGCCACATTATTCCGAACTTGTAAGTTATGATCCCTAATATATCTAGCCATCTGGTAATATATTATTATCATTTTATATGGGCAGAGAAGTATGTGAACGCACACCTCTGGTTGATAGCATAAGTAATGGTCCTTGTGTCAAAATTCGTCCATACATGAATACATGTAGAATCTAATTTCTGAATTTAGTCCAAGCAAAGGTCAAGAATGGAGTACGAATTGTCCGTCTTGGTTCACTACAGTTCGATAGAACAAGCGGAGAACTATTTACCTGGTGGACTGATTACCGGTTCTGTGGTTCCCAAATCCGCGATGGAAAGAAGTGCAAGTGTCTGTATTTTCTCTATTAACTTTAAGGGCTGTTTTGATCTCAGGTTTTGAATGCACGCAGTTTGAAACAAGACAACGTATAGCATTCATAAAGTCCTTTGCACATCTGACGAACAGGTCATTCTCGAAATGACGAAATGTAAAAGCAATGGGATGGACCTTCACCGTAACCAGTTTGACTGCTTGGTGCTTATGTACATCACGAATGAAGGTGTGTAGTTGAGTCGGATCCCGAACCATGGCTTCACAAAATTCCTCATCAATTCGATCAGGGTCTTCTAATTTCGGCTGTGTGAGGGTTAGTGTTGATGTCACTGAACCATGAGATCCTTTCCAGTGGATACAGGCGAGCGTGTCTGTAACTGAAAAGGAATACATTTGGTGAACATCCGAAAATTAAATGCATGTCCACAATGTTTGTTTTCTTCATTTCAGTTTTTTAATGTAAGTTTTACAAAGAAATTTATAATCTTTTAAGTAATTACTACACTATACGATATTATGAATCTGTATTCTAATTTCGAAGTATCAATACAATTCATGTAAACATTATGATCTGAACATGGAATTTAAGACATCGTATCATTATAACATATACAAATATATTTACATTAAGTGTGTCCAAAAATATTGTGCGTCCTGTTTAAAGTGTCCAAAGAATTCAATTATTTCGTTTGTGGATTGTTTTGTTTGTTACCTCATCTCTCGAAAATTAGATAACTGCTCCCTCGTTCAGTTAGGAACTGATTCGTCATGTTGTACCGAAGTACCTTATACTTATTGGCAACATCAAAATAGATCATGTCTAATCGTACCCTGTATCCTTTCTCCTCGGCCAACTGCATTTGACAACACCTCGTTTAAATGAACATCAGCATCGGGAAATGATTCATTGTTTGAAACCATCATTCCTCTCTGATATTCTCGGAAATGCAAAGAGTCCATGGTGTGCTTACTGAAAAAAAGAACAGGCATTTCCTCCCAGTCATGACAGGTTCAAAGCGTGAAAGGTATATCACAGATACCAGATGGAGACTGCCAGTTAAAATGCAGCAGTGTGTGATTGCGAAAGAGGAAAGAGGCCCACCTGCACACAGCACAGTTACTCAGTGTATGGAAATTAAAGCGACAAAACCCTTTCCACGTCCATAAGAAATCTCTGCTAAAAGCGGATTTGATTGTACAGTTGTGGCGAAATCATGAGTACATATTTGTTTCAGCTGTACGATGTTGTTTGTAATCAAATCGAGTCTGGACCAGACAATCCAGTGATTGTTACCTTGCGATCCGATGACAGGGCATGCGTTTATGAATCACTATCAAATAGTGATGATACCAGGTGTTCGCGAAAAGGTGTGCGTATTTTGCCCCACCGGTGGAACCCATCATAGACAAATGCTAAGTCTAGTCAATTGTTCACTTGAAGTAATTCTGGAATATATGGTATAAATCAAAATAGGGAAATGCAATTCAGAGAAATATATCTTATTCGTTCATCATACCTGGAACATTTTATGGTGTAATAAACAGCATTAAACATTATCTTGCAACTCTTATGTTAACCAAAAGTACACCAGACTGTGTCAAAGAACACTGCTGTACTATACAAAAGCTTTGCAGTGTGCGTTCAGGTTCTAAGCATGTTTATTTTACACTTGTAGCAGCAGAAATAAAAACAAAAGGCCAGGAAAAATGGGAACTTAAATTTGGTCAGCTTGCCTGGAATGAGATTTGTGCTAAGGTGTTTAGTACATGTCAAGAAGTGAAACTGCGCTGGTTTCAGTATAGACTTGTGCACAATATACTTACAACAGATTCCTTTTTATTTAAACTAAAATATGTTCAGAATGATCTTTGTTCTTTTTGTAAGAGACAAACAGAAACTATCGTCCTTTTATTTTGGGAATGTGATGTTACTAAGAACTTTTGGGATCAGTTTCTGAAATGGATAGACCAGTGTGGTCATGTATGCAATATGAAGCTAAGTGCCGAATTTATACTATTTGGAGTTCAAGAAAACATAATAACAGATAAGGTTTTTTATTTCATTTTGCTTTTCGCAAAATTCTTTATTTACAAATGCAAATGTCAAAATTCAAAACTTAATTTTAGCAGATTTGTAATGGAAATGAACATTAGATACAAAATAGAAAAGGACATAGCTCTTAGAAACAGTGACCAACATAAGTTTGATCAGGCTTGGGTGTTATATCATTGAAGCAGCAATAATCAAGACCTTTGAATATATTCAACATGTGATACGAGGCCAGCAGATTCCTATCGAGGTGCGTGTGAATGTAGGTGTGTAAGAAGGTGAATGAGTGTTTGTCCTTATGGAAAAAACCCTTCATCCTCTGTACATGCTTTAAACACCCACGAAATACACTATTACATGCATTGCATGCTGGAACTCACATTACCCTGGGTGAGAGCTGTCACATTTGTAACAGGGAAGGAGGAAAAAATATATGTAAAACAGAAAAAATAGGGAAATGCATCGGACATCATGTTTGTCACTTAATCAAATTTTGAAATTTCCTCCACATGTCAACCGTAAAACTTCTTGAAAACTTTAATTCAGATTGAAATGATTATTACCGCAACGTGTAACAATTTCATGGAAAACGTTTAACTAACATGATGTGATATTATCACATTATTATTTGCATGGAAAGAGTTTGGAAAGAAGGGATGTGGAAAGCATTTTCATATATGGATGTGATATTATCACGCATGTATTCATTGCATGGAAAGCATTTTGATATAAGGATGTGATATTATCACGCATGTATTCATTGCATGGAAAGCATTTTGATATAAGGATTTGATATTATCACAGCATCTGCTTATTGCATGTAAAGTGTTTTGATATAAGGGTATGATATTATCACAGCATGGATTCATTGTAAGGAAAGTGTTTAAATATAGGGATGTGATATTATCACAGCATGTATTCATTGCATGGAAAGTGTTTAAAAATAAGGATTTGATATTATCACGAACGTTTACGAAATTGAATCAAGAATAGAACTGACAGACAGTATCAGATATTATTTTGTTTGGTGAAATTTTACTAATAGTTGAGAATGAGTTTTATATATATATTCAAGATTCCATTTCAAACTGAAAACAATTATTCCTTCTCAGGCGCAGAACATTTAGCCGTTAGGACAGACAGAGTTATCTCCCACACCGACACGCCAGAACACCCCTGATGCATGGCTATATATAGAGCAATCTTAACACTCATCACACCTTCATCCGCCACGTAGATTCAGTCTGCTCATCGATGAAGAAATATACTTTAAAATCGAAGTTCGATAAAGCATAAGCTGGGGAATAGTAATACTCACTCGAGCCACCCAGTGTTGTCCCCCAGCTCGGAAGGTATGTATTCACATCAATCCGGTTTTCCCGAACGTACTAAAAATAGCTGTCACATGCACATGACATCACTCGTGTTTCTTTGCCAGCGTTTCAATTTCCTCGTGTGGTGTTAGCTAAATCAAGCAGCCATTTGCATTTATATATTCAGGAATATTCTAACACAAACATGACCTCACTTATTTACAACAGCAACATAATATTGATAGGTACACACATACACACACGCTAACGCACACAGAAGCAAATCAAAGAGCTCCCAGATACATCCATGAATGTATGTGTGTAGCAGAAGGTTAAAGGGGAACCTGTAGAACTGTCAGTGGATATATTAGATGTGCATGTGTACCTGAAGGTCAAAAGAGAACCTGTAGAACTGTCAGTGGATATATAAGATGTGCTGTGTATCTGTGGGTTAAAGGGGAACCTGTAGAACTGTCAGTGGATATATAAGATGTGCATGTGTACCTGAAGGTCAAAGGGGAACCTGTAGAACTGTCAGTGGATATATAAGATGTACTGTGTATCTGAGGGTTAAAGGGGAACCTGTAGAACTGTCAGTGGATATATAAGATGTGCATGTGTATCTGAGGGTTAAAGGGGAACCTGTAGAACTGTCAGTGGATATATAAGATGTACTGTGTATCTGAGGGTTAAAGGGGAACCTGTAGAACTGTCAGTGGATATATAAGATGTACTGTGTATCTGAGGGTTAAAGGGAACCTGTAGAACTGTCAGTGGATATATAAGATGTACTGTGTATCTGAGGGTTAAAGGGAACCTGTAGAACTGTCAGTGGATATATAAGATGTACTGTGTATCTGAGGGTTAAAGGGGAACCTGTAGAACTGTCAGTGGATATATAAGATGTACTGTGTATCTGAGGGTTAAAGGGGAACCTGTAGAACTGTCAGTGGATATATAAGATGTACTGTGTATCTGTGGGTTAAAGGGGAACCTGTAGAACTGTCAGTGGATATATTAGATGTGCATGTGTACCTGAAGGTTAAAGGGGAACCTGTAGAACTGTCAGTGGATATATAAGATGTGCTGTGTATCTGTGGGTTAAAGGGGAACCTGTAGAACTGTCAGTGGATATATAAGATGTGCATGTGTACCTGAAGGTCAAAGGGGAACCTGTAGAACTGTCAGTGGATATATAAGATGTACTGTGTATCTGAGGGTTAAAGGGGAACCTGTAGAACTGTCAGTGGATATATAAGATGTACATGTGTATCTGAGGGTTAAAGGGGAACCTGTAGAACTGTCAGTGGATATATAAGATGTACTGTGTATCTGAGGGTTAAAGGGGAACCTGTAGAACTGTCAGTGGATATATAAGATGTACTGTGTATCTGAGGGTTAAAGGGGAACCTGTAGAACTGTCAGTGGATATATAAGATGTACTGTGTATCTGAGGGTCAAAGGGGAACCTGTAGAACTGTCAGTGGATATATAAGATGTGCATGTGTATCTGAAGGTCAAAGGGGAACCTGTAGAACTGTCAGTGGATATATTAGATGTGCATGTGTACCTGAAGGTCAAAGGGGAACCTGTAGAACTGTCAGTGGATATATTAGATGTGCATGTGTACCTGAAGATCAAAGGGGAACCTGTAGAACTGTCAGTGGATATATTAGATGTACTGTGTATCTGTGGGTTAAAGGGGAACCTGTAGAACTGTCAGTGGATATATTAGATGTGCATGTGTACCTGAAGATCAAAGGGGAACCTGTAGAACTGTCAGTGGATATATTAGATGTGCTGTGTATCTGTGGGTTAAAGGGGAACCTGTAGAACTGTCAGTGGATATATTAGATGTGCATGTGTACCTGAAGATCAAAGGGGAACCTGTAGAACTGTCAGTGGATATATTAGATGTGCTGTGTACCTGAAGATCAAAGGGGAACCTGTAGAACTGTCAGTGGATATATTAGATGTGCATGTGTACCTGAAGGTCAAAGGGGAACCTGTAGAACTGTCAGTGGATATATTAGATGTGCATGTGTACCTGAAGGTCAAAGGGGAACCTGTAGAACTGTCAGTGGATATATTAGATGTGCATGTGTACCTGAAGGTCAAAGGGGAACCTGTAGAACTGTCAGTGGATATATAAGATGTACTGTGTATCTGTGGGTTAAAGGGGAACCTGTAGAACTGTCAGTGGATATATTAGATGTGCATGTGTACCTGAAGGTCAAAGGGGAACCTGTAGAACTGTCAGTGGATATATAAGATGTGCTGTGTACCTGAAGGTCAAAGGGGAACCTGTAGAACTGTCAGTGGATATATTAGATGTGCTGTGTATCTGTGGGTTAAAGGGGAACCTGTAGAACTGTCAGTGGATATATTAGATGTGCATGTGTACCTGAAGGTCAAAGGGGAACCTGTAGAACTGTCAGTGGATATATTAGATGTGCTGTGTACCTGAAGATCAAAGGGGAACCTGTAGAACTGTCAGTGGATATATTAGATGTGATGTGTACCTGAAGATCAAAGGGGAACCTGTAGAACTGTCAGTGGATATATTACATGTGCTGTGTACCTGAAGATCAAAGGGGAACCTGTAGAACTGTCAGTGGATATATTAGATGTGCTGTGTATCTGTGGGTTAAAGGGGAACCTGTAGAACTGTCAGTGGATATATTAGATGTGCATGTGTACCTGAAGATCAAAGGGAACCTGTAGAACTGTCAGTGGATATATTAGATGTGCTGTGTATCTGAGAGGGTTAAAGGGAACCTGTAGAACTGTCAGTGGATATATTAGATGTACTGTGTATCTGTGGGTTAAAGGGAACCTGGAGAACTGTCAGTGGATATATAAGATGTGCATGTGTACCTGAAGGTCAAAGGGAACCTGTAGAACTGTCAGTGGATATATAAGATGTGCTGTGTACCTGAAGGTCAAAGGGAACCTGTAGAACTGTCAGTGGATATATTAGATGTGCTGTGTATCTGTGGGTTAAAGGGGAACCTGTAGAACTGTCAGTGGATATATTAGATGTGCATGTGTACCTGAAGATCAAAGGGGAACCTGTAGAACTGTCAGTGGATATATTAGATGTGCTGTGTATCTGTGGGTTAAAGGGGAACCTGTAGAACTGTCAGTGGATATATTAGATGTGCATGTGTACCTGAAGATCAAAGGGGAACCTGTAGAACTGTCAGTGGATATATTAGATGTGCTGTGTACCTGAAGATCAAAGGGGAACCTGTAGAACTGTCAGTGGATATATTAGATGTGCATGTGTACCTGAAGGTCAAAGGGGAACCTGTAGAACTGTCAGTGGATATATTAGATGTGCATGTGTACCTGAAGATCAAAGGGGAACCTGTAGAACTGTCAGTGGATATATTAGATGTGCATGTGTACCTGAAGGTCAAAGGGGAACCTGTAGAACTGTCAGTGGATATATTAGATGTGCATGTGTACCTGAAGGATATATAAGATGTACTGTGTATCTGTGGGTTAAAGGGGAACCTGTAGAACTGTCAGTGGATATATTAGATGTGCATGTGTACCTGAAGGTCAAAGGGGAACCTGTAGAACTGTCAGTGGATATATAAGATGTGCTGTGTACCTGAAGGTCAAAGGGGAACCTGTAGAACTGTCAGTGGATATATTAGATGTGCTGTGTATCTGTGGGTTAAAGGGGAACCTGTAGAACTGTCAGTGGATATATTAGATGTGCATGTGTACCTGAAGGTCAAAGGGGAACCTGTAGAACTGTCAGTGGATATATTAGATGTGCTGTGTACCTGAAGATCAAAGGGGAACCTGTAGAACTGTCAGTGGATATATTAGATGTGCATGTGTACCTGAAGATCAAAGGGGAACCTGTAGAACTGTCAGTGGATATATTAGATGTGCTGTGTACCTGAAGATCAAAGGGGAACCTGTAGAACTGTCAGTGGATATATTAGATGTGCTGTGTATCTGTGGGTTAAAGGGGAACCTGTAGAACTGTCAGTGGATATATTAGATGTGCATGTGTACCTGAAGATCAAAGGGGAACCTGTAGAACTGTCAGTGGATATATTAGATGTGCTGTGTATCTGAGGGTTAAAGGGGAACCTGTAGAACTGTCAGTGGATATAATAGATGTGCTGTGTATCTGAGGGTTAAAGGGGAACCTGTAGAACTGTCAGTGGATATATTAGATGTACTGTGTATCTGTGGGTTAAAGGGGAACCTGGAGAACTGTCAGTGGACATATAAGATGTGCATGTGTACCTGAAGGTCAAAGGGGAACCTGTAGAACTGTCAGTGGATATATAAGATGTGCTGTGTACCTGAAGGTCAAAGGGGAACCTGTAGAACTGTCAGTGGATATATTAGATGTGCTGTGTATCTGTGGGTTAAAGGGGAACCTGTAGAACTGTCAGTGGATATATTAGATGTGCATGTGTACCTGAAGGTCAAAGGGGAACCTGTAGAACTGTCAGTGGATATATTAGATGTGCTGTGTACCTGAAGATCAAAGGGGAACCTGTAGAACTGTCAGTGGATATATTAGATGTGCTGTGTACCTGAAGATCAAAGGGGAACCTGTAGAACTGTCAGTGGATATATTAGA
This sequence comes from Haliotis rubra, assembly GCF_003918875.1. Lineage (NCBI taxonomy): Eukaryota > Metazoa > Mollusca > Gastropoda > Lepetellida > Haliotidae > Haliotis > Haliotis rubra. The sequence goes on along the minus strand of NW_025766747.1, from coordinate 950,388 downwards.
TGTGCTGTGTACCTGAAGATCAAAGGGGAACCTGTAGAACTGTCAGTGGATATATTAGATGTGCTGTGTATCTGTGGGTTAAAGGGGAACCTGTAGAACTGTCAGTGGATATATTAGATGTGCATGTGTACCTGAAGATCAAAGGGGAACCTGTAGAACTGTCAGTGGATATATTAGATGTGCTGTGTATCTGAGGATCAAAGGGGAACCTGTAGAACTGTCAGTGGATATATTAGATGTGCATGTGTACCTGAAGGTCAAAGGGGAACCTGTAGAACTGTCAGTGGATATATTAGATGTGCTGTGTATCTGAGGGTTAAAGGGGAACCTGTAGAACTGTCAGTGGATATATTAGATGTGCTGTGTATCTGAGGGTTAAAGGGGAACCTGTAGAACTGTCAGTGGATATATTAGATGTACTGTGTATCTGTGGGTTAAAGGGGAACCTGTAGAACTGTCAGTGGACATATTAGATTTGCATGTGTACCTGAAGGTCAAAGGGGAACCTGTAGAACTGTCAGTGGATATAAGATGTGCATGTGTACCTGAAGGTCAAAGGGGAACCTGTAGAACTGACAGTGGATATATAAGATGTGCTGTGTATCTGAGGGTTAAAGGGGAACCTGTAGAACTGTCAGTGGATATATAAGATGTGCTGTGTATCTGTGGGTTAAAGGGGAACCTGCAGAACTGTCAGTGGATATATAAGATGTACTGTGCATCTGAGGGTTAAAGGGGAACCTGTAGAACTGTCAGTGGATATATAAGATGTGCATGTGTATCTGAGGGTTAAAGGGGAACCTGTAGAACTGTCAGTGGATATATTAGATGTGCTGTGTATCTGTGGGTTAAAGGGGAACCTGTAGAACTGTCAGTGGATATATTAGATGTGCATGTGTACCTGAAGATCAAAGGGGAACCTGTAGAACTGTCAGTGGATATATAAGATGTGCTGTGTACCTGAAGATCAAAGGGGAACCTGTAGAACTGTCAGTGGATATATTAGATGTGCATGTGTACCTGAAGATCAAAGGGGAACCTGTAGAACTGTCAGTGGATATATAAGATGTGCTGTGTATCTGTGGGTTAAAGGGGAACCTGTAGAACTGTCAGTTGATATATTAGATGTGCTGTGTATCTGTGGGTTAAAGGGGAACCTGTAGAACTGTAAGTGGATATATTAGATGTGCATGTGTACCTGAAGATCAAAGGGGAACCTGTAGAACTGTCAGTGGATATATAAGATGTGCTGTGTATCTGTGGGTTAAAGGGGAACCTGCTGAACTGTCAGTGGATATATTAGATGTGCATGTGTACCTGAAGGTCAAAGGGGAACCTGTAGAACTGACAGTGGATATATAAGATGTGCTGTGTATCTGAGGGTTAAAGGGGAACCTGTAGAACTGTCAGTGGATATATAAGATGTGCTGTGTATCTGTGGGTCAAAGGGGAACCTGTAGAACTGACAGTGGATATATTAGATGTGCATGTGTACCTGAAGGTCAAAGGGGAACCTGTAGAACTGACAGTGGATATATAAGATGTGCTGTGTATCTGGAGATGTGCTGTGGTCTAAAGGGGAACCTGTAGAACTGTCAGTGGATATATTAGATGTGCTGTGTATCTGTGGGTTAAAGGGGAACCTGCAGAACTGTCAGTGGATATATTAGATGTGCATGTGTACCTGAAGGTCAAAGGGGAACCTGTAGAACTGACAGTGGATATATTAGATGTGCATGTGTACCTGAAGGTCAAAGGGGAACCTGTAGAACTGACAGTGGATATATAAGATGTGCTGTGTATCTGTGGGTTAAAGGGGAACCTGTAGAACTGTCAGTGGATATATTAGATGTACTGTGTATCTGTGGGTTAAAGGGGAACCTGTAGAACTGTCAGTGGATATATTAGATGTGCATGTGTACCTGAAGGTCAAAGGGGAACTTGCTGAATTGTCAGTGGATATATAAGATGTGCCTGTGTATCTGAGGGTTAAAGGGGAACCTGCTGAACTGTCAGCCGCTAGCCGACCAGTCCTTGTTGTACCAATTAATGCCGAGCGCCAGGCAGGGATCAACAAGTACCACATTTTAACGTCTTTAGGTATGACGCGGCCGGGGTCGAACCCGCGATCTTCCGCTCTCCAGGCGGACGCTCTAACCTGTGGCGGTCCTGTGTACTCTGAAAACATATGTGTCACGTCTGATAAATGGCATGATTTTACTGACCATGTGTTGTTTTTCGTACCTAATGCGACGGAGCTGACAAGCGATTCCAGATCTGTCAAGTGCAAACATCATATATTTGTTTAATCCGGTTTGAAAACAACATGTCTATTCTTTAAATTTTGTTTTTAGAATTTGTGTTAAATGTACTGAAAATGTACATGTGGAATTACGTCTTGCATCAGTTAACGTGGGTCAGTCCATTGTTACACGTTGGTCAGTTCATTGTTACACGTGGGTCAGTTCATTGTTACACATCTGTTCAGCTGGAGTTTGTGATAGCTGTCGGATCATGAACTGGATGATGTCATGAATAGATGACTAAACTTTACAGCCTGCTGCCTTTTGTCGGAATAAATGTTACATGTTGGGATAACGTTAAACGTAGACACTAAAACGTGAATTTTACAGTTGTGTACAAAATGTGATGCCATGAGATACGTGCAGACACGCGTGTACTTGGAGTGTATATATGCTGGATAGGATTGGTTTGTTTGTTGTTTAACGCTGCGCTCAGACATATTCTTGCTATGTGGCGGCGATCTGTAAATAGTCGAGTCTGGACCAGACAATCCAGTGATCAACAGCAGGATTGAATGTCCCATAGTAGAAGTAGCAACATCCTGTCTTCTTGCGATGTCTCAGCAGGAAATCCGCAAACAAAATAATGCACAGGATTGTTACAGTGTCTTCCATTAGTAAACAACAGCGACTGCAACAGAGAGGGAGCTTGATATGTGATCAGCGAGTCGGCGGATGGAATGATCTAACAGAATCCTCCGCGACATTGTTGACTGGAAGTTCCAGCAGCAAGTCATTGTTATCCAAACAATGTGTCACATACATACAACAGATACATGTTCAATGTTTCATCTTTATTTCACGCATAGATTGAAAAATACATAATATATGTTTGTTCATTTGCAATTAGGAAAAATCGACAAAAGCATAACGCAATGATAAAGCATGTGGTCATAAGAATAATAGCGCACATGATTCTAAATCATAACCAGTTATCTAACAGATGGGGAGAAGGCGACAGTAAGTAGTGCACTTGTGTCCAATTCCGTTGTCTTTTTGGACAATAAAATACGATTGAAACAATCCCAGAAAAAATCCGTCGTTACTATTGTGAGGACAAAATGCAAAAAATATTTGAAAAAACGGAACAATGTTTTGGGACGTGCTTGATGTCCTGAATCAAATATGTCGTAAAAAGGAATGAAATTGTTTGGCTACACCCTTCAGAGAATTAACTGACATGAACTGTAGAGATAAAAAAAAATATCCTGTCTACAACACAACAATCTCAGGTAAACCCCGCTTCTTTTCCTCCAAAGATTCTTATTTTGTGTCCCTATACAATGTCTATGGTGACTATATTACATGACAACTAAGCTTTGAACGTTTATGTGAAATACAAGAATGTTGCAGCATGTCAGCTCATAATCTATATGGAATATTTGCATAAAATTAAACACAAATATGTAGTAATGTGTAAGATATAGGTTTTGTGTAGTTTTATTCTAGGATATCATCTAGGCTAAACTTAAACGTTTGTGCTCAGTGATACATTGATGCATGCTTTGAGTCGTGTAATCAGTCACTGTTACGTGTACACGTACATTAAAGGTTTATAGGCATTTTTTAGTGTTCACAAATAAAACTGACATGTGATTATTTTAGCACTGACCAAACACATTGTACACAACTAAAATGAATCATGACTGTCGCTGTGACAGCAGCAGGAAGGAAAGCTTACCATCCTGTACTGGGGTTTGATTAGCGACAGGTCAGTTTATCACTGCACTCTAATTACGGTCTGAGCACACGAAATGATTAAATGAAAAGCTCTTGTTGGCGTACTACGAAAACATCAGACTGGTCCCCTCGATCATTCTGAAAATAACCAAACATGACAACAGAGACTACACACGAGGAGGCAAACATGTCCGATTACTCGTTCAACAAATCCTGACTACGTTTAAAGTTATAAACACATCAGGAGTTGTGTTGTTTTGTATAGATGCGAACTTATTTCCTTGTCGGAGATGTCCTTCCTGCACACTTCTTAGAGACTAGTATCACTTCAAGGCGTGTAAACATCAGCCTTCAGCAATTTTATCTTTTCTAAGATTTAGGAAGAATGCCTTGAAATAATTAATAGAAAGTCTATTATGGTTATTGGTCAAATAATACTTATTGTTTCCACATCACAGAATCAGAATGTGCACATGTGAGTTATCTATGTATTTTCCAATACATGTATCAATTGTGTGTGGCCTTCAAAACATTACCTATAGCTCGTTTCCTGATCCGAACGGTTGACTGGTTTGTAATTGACTTTTCTTGCATAGACTTGAACATAACTCTGTAGCTAAGGGTGGAAAAGAAAACATTTAGAAGCCCATATGGCAATGGCAACATCCCTGTGAAAGGTGGTATGAGAGACTGTGATGCATTAGTGATACCGTTTCCAGGATAAAGATTTGTTCTTCTGATTTAAGGTTTCACTGAAACAGTATGATGTTTGGCCTTCTTGTAAATTACGATATGACTCTTGTAAATTACGATATGATATTCCCTCACATAGCAATGTCGGAATGACAAGGAATGTTATCACCTTTCATTGTTGTCAATTACGATATGACTCTGTGATATTCCCTCACATAGCAATGTCGGAATGACAAGGAATGTTATCACCTTTCATTGTTGTCAATTACGATATGACTCTGTGATATTCCCTCACATAGCAATGTCGGAATGACAAGGAATGTTATCACCTTTCATTGTTGTCAATTACGATATGACTCTGTGATATTCCCTCACATAGCAATGTCGGAATGACAAGGAATGTTATCGCCTTTCATTGTTGTAAATTACGATATGACTCTGTGATATTCCCTCACATAGCAATGTCCGAATGACAAGGAATGTTATCACCTTTCATTGTTGTCAATTACGATATGACTCTGTGATATTCCCTCACATAGCAATGTCGGAATGACAAGGAATGTTATCACCTTTCATTGTTGTCAATTACGATATGACTCTGTGATATTCCCTCACATAGCAATGTCGGAATGACAAGGAATGTTATCGCCTTTCATTGTTGTAAATTACGATATGACTCTGTGATATTCCCTCACATAGCAATGTCCGAATGACAAGGAATGTTGTCACCTTTCATTGTTTCTCTGAAGCAGGCAAGAACCTTCAGAACGTTTCTTGTAGGCTGAAGTTATTCTGTCACTGTCGGACGGAGAGTAGTCCTGCCACCCTCGCTGCTTGTCCTCCCTCTGCCACAGATAGCTGTCAGCCACTCGGGCTATGTGTTGTTCTGCAGGTCACATGGCAACATGCTATACATCAAACATATCAGTTCCATATGTCCAGATTAATTCTTTATCGAATGCGTAACTGGTCATGTTATCTAATAGACGTTTCTCGTCAAGCAAAATATAACTGTTTATGTTATCTACCAGACGTACCTGCTCCAGTAAAAGGTAACTGTTCATGCTATCTACCAGACGTACCTGCTCCAGTGAAAGGTAACTGTTCATGTTATCTACCAGACGTACATGCTCCAGTGAAAGGTAACTGTTTATGCTATCTACCAGACGTACCTGGTCCAGTGAAAGGTAACTGTTCATGTTATCTACCAGTGTTACCTTGTTGTACAGAGCAAGGTAATTTTTCATGCTATCTACCAGACGTACCTGCTCCAGTGAAAGGTAACTGTTCATGTTATCTACCAGACGTACCTGGTCCAGTGAAAGGTAACTGTTCATGCTATCTACCAGACGTACCTGGTCCAGTGAAAGGTAACTGTTCATGTTATCTACCAGTGCTACCTTGTACAGAGCAAGGTAACTGTTCATGCTATCTACCAGGCTTACCTGCTCCAGTGAAAGGTAACTGTTCATGCTATCTACCAGACGTACCTGCTCCAGTGAAAGGTAACTGTTCATGTTATCTACCAGACGTACCTGGTCCAGTGAAAGGTAACTGTTCATGTTATCTACCAGTGTTACCTTGTTGTACAGAGCAAGGTAACTGTTCATGTTATCTACCAGTGTTACCTTGTTGTTCAGAGCAAGGTAACTGTTCATGTTATCTACCAGTGTTACCTTGTTGTACGGTGCTAGGTAACTGTTCATACTATCTACCAGACGTACCTGGTCCAGTGAAAAGTAACTGTTCATGTTATCTACCAGTGTTACCTTGTTGTACAGAGCAAGGTAACTGTTCATGTTATCTACCAGTGTTACCTTGTTGTACGGTGCTAGGTAACTGTTCATACTATCTACCAGACGTACCTGGTCCAGTGAAAGGTAACTGTTCATGTTATCTACCAGTGTTACCTTGTTGTACAGAGCAAGGTAATTTTTCATGCTATCTACCAGACGTACCTGCTCCAGTGAAAGGTAACTGTTCATGTTATCTACCAGACGTACCTGGTCCAGTGAAAGGTAACTGTTTATGCTATCTACCAGACGTACCTGGTCCAGCGAAAGGTAACTGTTCATGTTATCTACCAGTGTTACCTTGTACAGAGCAAGGTAACTGTTCATGCTATCTACCAGACTTACCTGCTCCAGTGAAAGGTAACTGTTCATGTTATCTACCAGACGTACCTGCTCCAGTGAAAGGTAACTGTTCATGTTATCTACCAGACGTACCTGGTCCAGTGAAAGGTAACTGTTCATGTTATCTACCAGTGTTACCTTGTTGTACAGAGCAAGGTAACTGTTCATGTTATCTACCAGTGTTACTGTTTGTTGATCAGAGCAAGGTAACTGTTCATGTTATCTACCAGTGTTACCTTGTTGTACGGTGCTGAAGGTAACTGTTCATACTATCTACCAGACGTACCTGGTCCAGTGAAAAGTAACTGTTCATGTTATCTACCAGTGTTACCTTGTTGTACAGAGCAAGGTAACTGTTCATGTTATCTACCAGTGTTACCTTGTTGTACGGTGCAAGGTAACTGTTCATACTATCTACCAGACGTACCTGGTCCAGTGAAAGGTAACTGTTCATGTTATCTACCAGTGTTACCTTGTTGTACAGAGCAAGGTAACTGTTCATGTTATCTACCAGTGTTACCTTGTTGTACGGTGCTAGGTAACTGTTCATACTATCTACCAGACGTACCTGGTCCAGTGAAAAGTAACTGTTCATGTTATCTACCAGTGTTACCTTGTTGTACAGAGCAAGGAAACTGTTCATGCTATCTACCAGACGTACCTGCTCCAGTGAAAGGTAATTGTTCATGTTATCTACCAGTGTAACCTTGTTGTACAGAGCAAGGTAACTGTTCATGTTATCTACCAGACGTACCTGCTCCAGTGAAAGGTAACTGTTCATGTTATCTACCAGACGTACCTGCTCCAGTGAAAGGTAACTGTTCATGTTATCTACCAGACGTACCTGCTCCAGTCAAAGGTAACTGTTCATGTTATCTACCAATGTTACCTTGTTGTACAGAGCAAGGTAACTGTTCATGTTATCTACCAGTGTTACCTTGTTGTTCAGAGCAAGGAAACTGTTCATGCTATCTACCAGACGTACCTGGTCCAGTGAAAGGTAACTGTTCATGTTATCTACCAGTGTTACCTTGTTGTTCAGAGCAAGGAATCTGTTCATGCTATCTACCAGACATACCTGCTCCAGTGAAAGGTAATTGTTCATGTTATCTACCAGACGTACCTGCTCCAGTGAAAGGTAACTGTTCATGTTATCTACCAGACGTACCTGGTCCAGTGAAAGGTAATTGTTCATGTTATCTACCAGACGTACCCGCTCCAGTGAAAGGTAACTGTTCATGTTATCTACCAGACGTACCTGCTCCAGTCAAAGGTAACTGTTCATGTTATCTAACAGTGTTACCTTCTTGTACAGAGCAAGGTAACTGTTCATGCTATCTACCAGACGTACCTGGTCCAGTGCAAGGTAACTGTTCATGTTATCTACCAGTGTTACCTTGTTGTTCAGAGCAAGGAAACTGTTCATGCTATCTACCAGACGTACCTGCTCCAGTGAAAGGTAACTGTTCATGTTATCTACCAGTGTTACCTTGTTGTTCAGAGCAAGGAAACTGTTCATGCTATCTACCAGACATACCTGCTCCAGTGAAAGGTAACTGTTCATGTTATCTACCAGTGTTACCTTGTTGTACAGAGCAAGGAAACTGTTCATACTATCTACCAGACGTACCTGGTCCAGTGAAAGGTAACTGTTCATACTATCTACCAGACGTACCTGGTCCAGTCCTCGACAACTGTTCATGTCTTGCTGGCTGTTCACCATCTGGTTTAGCTGTTGACTCAAGAAGACAAGCGACAGGATCTCTGTGAAAGTGAGAGATAGCTAATTTGGTTCAGCGTTGCTTTCAACAGTACTTAAGAGATATCCCTCAAGAATCAAACCCATTGAACTCCAATTAAGAAGGCGAACTGGCATGTCGGACATGAACCGTGACATACGGATGGTAACAAGGCGAACAAGGTGAACCGGGCGAGGAGCGACTCACAAGAAAGGATACGTTTCGGAGAACTCACCGGATAGATAAATCAAATTTGTTGGTTTCCCCGAACCTGTATACATATATATTTCCGTTCTGCCACCGCACCTACAAAACAGAAGAGCTTATGTGTAGAATATCAACCTCACTAATGTCTATTAAGCTTTGTAAAATCCATTTGCAATAACTTTTAAATATGATCTCTCTCTCTCTCTCTCTCTCTCTCGCTGCTGTGTTTTGTTGACAGAGGGCCGTCCCCGTTAAACATATATTATGTTAAATGACTAAAAAAGACAGAGGACGACGTTTGTCTTTAATTTACTTGTGCAAATTTACACATTTGTTTGATGTGTCCCAGAAACTGTTACTAATAGATTTGTCTTATAGACAGTTCACATTACATGGTTGAATGGCGACACATCCTACCATGACTTTCCCATCCATGTTTACTCTGATGATGGCACCTGTACCGCCACGACCGCCATCCTGGTCTCCATACGTCATGTGCCAATCAGGACCTGGTATGGACAGTCATTAATATAACTACTACATACTTTGGATGTGTCGTCATATGACTAAGATGTATCGTCATATGAATCAGATGTATCATCGTATAGCTCATGTGTATCGTCATATAAATCAGATGTAACTTGAGTGAGTGTGTGAGTGAGTTTAGTTTTACGCCGCTTTTAGCAATATTCCAGAGGGGGGGGGGGGACAACAGAAATGGGCTTCACACATTGTACCCATGTGGGGAATCGAACCCGAGCGAACGCTTTAACCACTAGGCTACCCAACCTCTCCACATGTAACTTGACATAACCCATATGTGTCGTGATATGAATCAGAAGTGTCCTGACATACCCCCAGCATATGGACATACATATTACACGTATCATCGAATAACTGAAAGGTATTTTCATGTTGATATACGTCCCACCTCTTATGTGTGTCGTCAGATATGTCAGACATGTGGACATTTGGGGCCTGATCAAGGAAAGGTACGAACGTTACGTAGAAAGTGCGCATAATGAACACAAGTATTTGGCTTTATGGTCGTCCTATATACACGTTATCTAACTTCATTGTTTTGTCTCAGCCTCTGACCTCTCTCTACTTGCAAGCCGACGTCAACGTTTCCGCCGCCGTCCAGGACTCGCGGTTGGTCATGTACCTCAGTGACGTCATAGCATCCATTTTGACCAAATCTGTACACATTAAGATGGCCGCTGTCCCAGTATACCCACACGTACTCTGGCAGTAAATAAGATGACGTAGTTAGTACAACGAAAACTATTAAGCATCAGAGATGACAAACGGTGGACGGTTCTAAAACGCCCCATAATCCTATGTAATGAAATATTATGATATAACCCTCGATATACTTAAAGTGTTTTGGTAAATACCGTCAGGGTTGTCATGATTGTCAGTCATTTGCGATAAACAATAACCGACTGTTACAAATCTATCTAAACTGTTAGGATTCTGGTTTCAATACAGCGACTTACTGGCGTCCAGTCCGTGATTAATGATCGTTCCCGCCCCTTCCGTATCCTGGTTGCCCCACACCCAGTCTTGGCTGCGCACTACTCGTGTACCCAAAGAGGGGAGACTTGGAGCTTCGTATATGTTCGCAAACGAGTATTTGGAACCGTAAACAATGGCCACTTTGTATAGATGTTCCTGTGTAAGGTCTCTAACGTCCTCCTGAAGACAAGCAGTTGTTATGACATTAATCAGGTTGTATCTTCTTGTCAGAAAGACAAGTGAGTGAGTGAGTGAGTGAGTGAGTGAGTTTAGTTTCACGCTGCTTTTAGCATTATTCCAGCAACATCACAGCGGAGAAAGACAAGTAAATGTTGTATAGTCACTAAGGGATGTACGCTGATGTACAGTGGCATTAAACGTTGTGCTCTGGAGAGGTTTTTTTAAGCAAGGTTTTATTTGTTCGTTTCTTGTTAGACGTATCAATATCCCACCAATACGACGACGGTCTGAAAATAATGACTTCGAGGATGACATGAGGATGCAACTATGCAAATGGAAACAAGTCAGTGAGCTACACCATATGATTCCATTACTCAGCATGGGTTGCTGATTCCTGACCGCATCATCACTGGTTACTCTCGTCACATGATGTTCAGCTAATTATATAAATGCATCCCACATAACTTATGTGTGGCGAGAGTTGTGTGCATTTCTCTTGACTTGACTCTTGACGCCTTACACCATCGAATGTATAAACTTCCTTTATATCACATCGTTTAGCTTACCATCTCGTCCTGTTTAGTATCGGGTGAAAGCTGGATGGTCAGTTGCCTTGACCTCAAGTCTTCAAACATGGCAGAGTCCATGCGTTTGTCTCTGATCAGTTCCAAGGAATCCCCAGCAAGTTTCTACAAAGGTAATTCAGAAATAAAAACAAACAGCACGGATGTGTCCGTTTAGTGGCAAATGTCAGTAGTATGTGATCAATTATATCAGGTGTCTGAACATCTCTACTTACATGCAGCCGTTGATGTCGGCAGAGCTTCCTGATGGCGCTGCCCTCAATCAGCATACCTCCACATAGCCTTCCCATTGACAGCAGGAAACTCTGGGTGGGGAATGATTAACAGTTGAACAGGGAATATATCAAATAGAAAATGTCAAGCAAGGTGGTGAGGGATTACATGTCACGTGTTGTAATAAATATCCACTCCCAACGAAACCCGTTTAAACAATTTCAGATATATGATATAGCTGATCATGGTTTATACAGTGGGAAATCAGAATGTCTTTCTTTGAAAGTATTGAGGCCATGGAGATTCTTCCTCGAGGTAACGTATAGCAGTACATATTTTTGAAGCTTACTTTTTTAATATCTCTCTGGTTGAACCACATATGGCAAACTGATACCGTGCATGGTTGATATACCCACATTCTCTTTTGTAAATTTGCTTTCCATAGCAATTGTTTTCTAAAAGCCCAAACGTATGATACCTTAATGGTACACTGTCACAATGCAACTAAACATGATACAGTTAAAGTGAGTGAGTGAGTTTAGTTTTACACCTCACTCAGCAATATTCCAGCTTGATGGCGGCGGTCTGTAAATAATCGAGTCTGGGCCAGACAATCCAGTGATCAACAGCATGAGCATCGATCTGCGCAATTGGGAAGTGATGACATATGTCAACCAAGTAAGGGAGCCTGATCAGCCGATCCCGTTAGACGCCTCGCACGACAAGCATGGGTTAAAAGCAAGGCACATTCTAACCCGGACCTTCACGGGTTGATATAGTTAAAGATGGTTATTCATCTTTACACATAACTTCACGAACAATGTACCAACCATATCGGACCGACCCACTGGGACCACCACAACTGGGTGTGGCACATAATCCCCGGGCTGTCTCTGTCTCAACTGGCTGAATGTGTGGGTCAGGACCGCCTTCTCCTGAAACAGTGGAATTGACACGTAACGGTTTATAACACCAGCATAGCCGTACACAAGTCCATGTCTAGGCATTATCAATGGGCTAACCTGTTCACTAGTCACATGTCCATCCTGCGCAGCCTCTGGTAGTGTGCCTGTGGCCAGACCGTCCGTGATGATTATAAATCTTGGTGGGAGTTTCAGGCTGCCTCCGATGTTAAGTATTCCTCCTGAAGACAAATAGTAACATATTCCAGCGTGAAAACCCTCTGATGTTAAGTATTTATTCTGAAGACAAATAGTAACATATTCCTGCATGAAACCCCTATGATGTTAAGTATTTCTTCGGAAGACAAATAGTAACATATTCCAGCATGAAAACCCTCCGATGTTAAGTATTTCTACTGAAGACAAATAGTAACATATTCCAGCATGAAAACCCTCTGATGTTAAGTATTCCTTCTGAAGACAAATAGTAACATATTCCAGCATGAAAATGTTAAGTATTCCTTCTGATGACAAATAGTAACATATTCCAGCATGAAAACTCTCTGATGTTAAGTATTCATCCTGGAGACAAATAGTAACATATTCCAGCATGAAAACCCTCTGATGTTAAGTATTCCTTCTGAAGACAAATAGTAACATATTCCAGCGTGAAAACCCTCTGATATTAAGTATTTCTTCTGAAGACAAATAGTAACATATTCCAGCATGAAAACCCTCTGATGTTAAGTATTTCTTCTGAAGACAAATAGTAACATATTCCAGCATGAAAACCCTCTGATGTTAAGTATTCCTCCTGAAGACAAATAGTAACATATTCCAGCATGAAAACCCTCTGATGTTAAGTATTCCTCGTGAAGACAAATAGTAACATAGTCCAGCATGAAAACCCTCTGATGTTAAGTAATTCTACTGAAGACAAATAGTAACATATTCCAGCAGGAAAACTCTCTGATGTTAAGCATTCATCCTGAAGACAAATAGTAACATATACCAGCATGAAAACCCTCCGATGTTAAGTAATTCTACTGAAGACAAATAGTAACATATTCCAGCATGAAAACCCTCTGATGTTAAGTATTTCTTCTGAAGACAAATAGTAACATATTCCAGCAGGAAAACTCTCTGATGTTAAGTATTCCTCCTGAAGACAAATAGTAACATATTCCAGCATGAAAACCCTCTGATGTTAAGTATTCCTCGTGAAGACAAATAGTAACATATTCCAGCATGAACACCCTCTGATGTTAAGTATGTCTTCTGAAGACAAATAGTAACATATTCCAGCATGAAAACCTATGTCGAAACGTCGCCTCCACAGAATAAAAGAAGTTGTATATCCATATAATTGTCATTATTCTTCATCAACTCAACTTCTAAAATGCCCATCAAACAGGACGACAGAATCTGCTTACTAAGATACAGACAGCAGATATGATTACATAGAATTGAAATGTATTATGTAGACTAAGGGTTGACAACTTCCGTCAAAGTGTACCCCATCTAACGATATACCGGCCATGTAGGTGACGGCGTTGTACATACCTCTTCCTGTGCACGTCATCGCTACCAGAAGCCCTTCATTCAGCGGGGATGGCCCTCCTGGCTTCAGGGTATCTGGGTGGCAAACATATACACATTAGATATACACAAGAACAGGATACCTCTAAATATGCATTCAGAGCAAAGAAAGCAAACACAATCTGACGTCTGACTGACACATTCACTTTACATATTAACACACATTATCTGATAAGGCATGACATCATACCTATAGCATCCCTCAAACTCCCGTAGTCATTTGACAGTTGGTGTAGCACTCGGGCACGACCTCCAAAAGTAACCAGGGCGATATTTTCCTCCATTTCGTATTGTTCCGCGATATCCTCAATGCCTGAATGTACATCAAACATATCTTACTATCACATCACCACACAAAATTTAATCAATTTCTGTCTGTAACTCATTTACAGTACATCATTATATTCAAGCTGAGCTGACAACGATGAATCCGAAAGGGCCTAATAATACTACCACCTAAAACGAATACGTGTATCTGTTCAGCTCTCTGTTATAGGTTAGCTGGCATCCCAGCTGAAAGAAGTACTCGCAAGAAAAAAATTCCTTTGCTTCCAGTTTCTTTTTATAACAAAATCCGCACGTCATCACGGGACATAAGGAGCTGAGTACAAACGTACCGTTTATGAAGTCGTGGAGAATGGTGGTTATTTGCTGGAATGCTTCTCCCTTCACGCTGTCCGATGTGTCGATACAGATGACGGTGTCCAGGGCGGCCTCTACGCTGGGTACAGTGCTCGAGTCTGTAATTTGTTTGTTACTGCTTCAAAAACATGCATTGACCAGATCTGTAATGTCACTCACTAATGCTATATACATATATTTTTGTATCTGTTCGTTGATATTTATCAGAATATTAAAAATAATGGCGGTTTACAGAGCGCAAAATCTCATCTGCCAAGTAAACACTTATGACGTTGCACTTCTGCAACAATGTAGAGCCGATCCAAGGCCCCAGAAACTGTCACAAATCCAGCTTGCCAAACTTAGTCACCAGTCCAACTACTCTGCGCAACTGCATACATCTAATTGGTGCGCCAGAAACGTTCTTTAATGTCTGCTTCGTGGAGCCCCAGGGGAAATAACGGTACCTTCACATTGAGCTTCCGCCACACTCTCCCACATTCTGCTGCTGTCCGCGCTGTCCTGCTCTCCAACCATGCTCTCCAACAGTGTCTGCATCCGCTGCTCTCCGTTTGGTTCATCGCATAGTCGGGTCTTGGTCATTATCACTTGTCTGAAAACAATGACTTTGTCAGTATATGCATAATATTTCTCATCTTAGATCACATAATACTAAAACAACTTGATCTGTAAATAGGTACGATGTTTCAAGGCACTAGGCTATTACAGTGACGGAAGAGCTGCTACTACAGTGGCATTCATTACATTTATATCAAGTGTTTTGACATTCAATACACAGTACATATATTAAAAAACACTTGCCCATCTATGGTATACGATTCTTGCTTCCGGCGATCCCTTCTGCTGATGTCAAAGTTCAGTTCATCCGTCTGTAGATCAGAATACACGTCTCTCTCACTCCAGAGGTCTTCATTTACCGGTCCACTTAATCCAAAATCATCCAGGTCCCCGGCGTGGCTGCCTGTCATCCTTCCAGCTTGTCTTTGTGGTCGAGTGAGGGGTGCAGCTGTCTGCTGCGTCGCAAAATAATTCCCATGAAGAGGACACGTATGCGTTTTATATCTTGTATTCTTGTAAGGATCCACTCCTGACAGGTCATCGTTGTACACATTGCCTGTGTATGTGGTTGGTTGCTTTTGTTTCACAGATGATTGACTGTTATGTTGTGAAGCTTGTGGGTATTTCCCAATTAAATAGTAAGTCGAACGACTGTTGGTGCCGTTGTAAACAGTCGGCTTGTGTTTGGAAGTTCTAAAACGCATTTCTTGTTCCGTTCTTGGAGGAGACAAACTTCTAAGTTCATTGCCATCAATTTCTTTGATGATAGGTCCTTTGCGCTTTTGGTAGTGATATTCGGAATACTCTTCCCCTGACTCACTCTCTACATCAACCTCTTCGTCGTCATTCGTACTCTCTTCTTCCTCTTCACTGACCATGTTCTCTTCTTCCACTTCTGTCACCTTTACGTTCGACTCTTCTTCTTCTGATTCGTCTCTCATTTGATGTCGGTTGACTTCCTCCACAAGTTCCTCTCCACTTTGCGACTCTCCCTTACCCTGCACCTTTACTTCTGTTTGGTGCTCACTCTCATCCTGCGGTCCTATAGATTCGGATTTTGATGGCTCCGTTTCCAAAGAAAATTGCATTAAATCTGGTTCATCAAGAATATCCTTAGCTAGTTGGGGTTCCTCTTTTCGTCGGGATTCCTCCTGTTCACCTTTCTGTGCCAAAACATCTGATATTTGTAACAGAGCCGCTTTGATTTCCTCGTTTTGTCCCTTTTGTTCATAGAACTGAGACTCCATAAAGTGTCGCTGCTCGGCAAGTTCGCTTTCCACGGTCTTAAACCTCACCTCTACCGATGATGGAGCTTTGTGATCCACTTCTATTGTGTCATCGCACATAGTGGAAAGACTTGACCTGCAAGTATGAACAAATACTACTTGTAACTGTCACTTTAGAAACTAGATATATTTAAATATTCTTATACGAAATCTTGACCTGTAAGTATAAACAAATACTAATTGTAACTGTCACTTTAGAAACTAGATATATTTAAATATTCTTATACGAAATCAAAAAGTTTAGAAAGGGTCATTTTAATTATGGAGATATGAACCATGCTGAATCAACTGAATTAAGACTAGGTATGACCCGCGAAGACCCGTTAGAATTGATCTTCAGTAACTCATATGCTCGTAAGAGGCAACTAACGGAATCGGGTGGTCAGGCTCGCTGACTTGGTTGACAATTGGTATCCCCATTGCGTAGATCGATGCTCATGCTGTTGATGACTGGATTGTTTGGCCCAGACTCGACTGTTTACAGACCGCCGCCATCAAGCTGGAATATTGCTGAGTGAGGTGTAAAACTAAACTCACTCACTTAGACCGGGGTATGTCAAACTGGGTATTCATGTTTGGCTATACACTCCTATGCTTGGGTACTCACATGCCTGGGTTTATACTTACATGCTTGCATAATGGTTTTCGTCCGTCTGGCTGCTGTTGTCAGCCTGAAGAGCACACGAATCTCCGTCGCTACCTTGCTCATGTCCAAAACATCCACAGGCGTGTCTCTGGGACAACACTACCTTAGACCCTCTCTTCATGTTTATCTTCAACTGCATCTGGTGCTTGGCGACTGTGCACTGCGTAATGAGTTCTTTCACAAAGCCATGCAGTCTGGTTTTATCTGAAGTTAACCTACTGATGCCGGAATCAAGGCCGTGTTTAAATGTCAGCACCATTGGAGGGTACTGAACCGCGACCAGTTTCATATTGTACGTTGCGAACATTTTTGTAATGAAGTTCTCCAAGACAGTGTGATTAGTGGAAATTCCTATGGCGTAATCAGTGTTGAGAACACCTGAGGAACTATCAGTCGGTACCTGCGAGAGTGTGAGGGTTGACATGTCTACATCAGGGTTTCCTGTCTCGTCCCAGTGAATGCGAAGAAGAACGCCATAATCTGCAATGAAAATTATGTGTGAAGCATAGTCCATACTAGAGGCACATGTGCCTATTCAGATATTGCACATTGAAAGCACACCGTGAAACCCGTGCAGCAGGGAGAGGTGCATGATTTGATGGTATTGTCTGAGGATGTTATCTGTCAGCAAAGAGTAGGGTCAGTACATAATTGAAAATACCTTTAATAAATGTCTGATATCCATTTAATTTACTGATATCTCAAAATGTTACAGAAATATCAATAACATGTTTCGTGATATCTCTAAATGTGTTTAAGATATTACAAAATACCAATTACATTATCTCTATTAGATATATCTTTAATTCATTTCAAGATATCAGCAATTCTTTTCAAGATATCATTGATATGCTTCATCATATCCTTAATTCGTTTCGCGATATCATGAAATTTATTGCAGATATCTATAATTATCTCTGTTCGAGATACCTTCAATTCAATCCAAGATATCTTCAATTGAATTCAGAATATTTCTATTTTCATTCAAGATATCTCTAAAACAATTTAAGATGTCAGTATTTCTTAATGAATGTGAAAACGGCTTTCCATAAGGCCGCGATATGTCTGAAATAATGTCAACGCCTTCGTTCATTGAAATCGTACGGGCGACATCAAACCTTTAACGTCCTGATGTTCCTTGAGAGCTTCAAGCAGATCGATGTTGACGCACACATCAAGCAGACACAGTCTGGGAGGGTCATCCGACGGGTCAGGAGGGTCGGTGTACCGGAAGTAGAGTCGAGGGTCGCTTCGCCGACGCATGTCCATTCTGTACCACGATTTCTATTCACATCATAGCTAGGAATTATCAATTTGCGAAAAATACAGGTATTTTTTTTTCCACTTGGTCTTAAATGTTACATTTCAGGAGTATCAAAAACATTTTTTGCTTTCATTGGTTAACAAAAGGTGGAAGTGGCAGAAACTTGCAGTCCTGGGCCTAGATTTTCGAAGCTCTCTTATCGCTAAGATAGTCGTAAATGCCATACATTAACATTAACTTGCGACTATCTTAGCTTCGAAAATCTAGGCCCTGGGTTCAGTATAAGACAGTCGACAATAAGACATTATCCATAATTAGACAATATCGACATGAAATGTCCCCCGGCGGAATATTGCGAGAAGCGGCATATATCTTCTTTAAACAGTTTGATATATTTACAGCCACATAGTACTCGCAAAAATTTCGAATTTTAGCAGTACTTGCATTTTGTCCTTTTTACACACTGATAGAAGAGGGTAGACATGACAATAGCTGTCACCACTGACAGCGTCAAAGGGAAATAACTTTGTGAGGGTGGTTCTAATTTTGTTTCTTAAAATAGTTCACGGGTTACATTTTTTTATGTTGATATGCATGGTATGTTCAGACTTGCTAATCAAGCAAACATTAATATTGGACATATAACTTTAGGTCTACCCACATAATTTGCTTTATCTGACCCAATATAGCCATTCCACTGTTTACATATTATCTGTATTAACAGAATATCAACATGATGCAAACAACTTCTGGAAATTACCCGAAATAGTGACAGAGACCATACATTTGACTACTGACAACAGAGCTAGCGACACAACCAAATGTGTTTCCTGGTGAGGGAACAGGACACAGCAAGACTGAAAGTAGAACACATCATCACAGAACTGCAATACATCCACGAGCGCATACGCCATTAGAAATCACATCCTGATTGACCAATTCGTACACGTAAAACAAAATGAATTTACCTTGGTTAATCTTTAGCACTGCAAACGATAGAAAACTATAGAAGTTTGTTTCATTACCAAATCGTAGTCTGTAAACACGACGTTTAAAGTTGGAATTTCCATAAAATGTATATTTAGAACTGTGTTGTGCGCTATTTAAGGCTTGACCTTAACCTTGTAGCTACACGTGACAAATACAGCTGGCACACTGCCAACTTCCTGGTACGGCTTGTATTCTCGGAAAGACTGCAATGAACATGGTTAGACGGTTACATGTAATGAGATAACGAAACTAAACAATGACGGTCCAAAGTGTTGTGTCGTGTTGACATCACAGCTGTTCGACTACTGTACACATGCACCGGAGCCTCTAACAATCTGACCCACTCCTTCAACTACCATACAAGAGGCTAAGTTTAAACAGAAAACAGTAGTATCATTAATATTATATCTTCATGTTCGAATGTGGTTTCAGTCGTAAACCAGCTAAGGTCAAGCTTTAAAACACAATATAAGAAAATGACTAACCCTTTTATCTATTGCACCGCATTCGCATTCATATTTTATTGATATCCTTTGATTTAAGAGACGTCAATGGGGCTGAGATGCATCGCACTGATCGCAAAGGACTATGCTTATAATATTTACTTGCAGTAAATGGGTACCTGGTAGGATGAGATGACTGTGCGGCGTAAGACTAAACTCAACACTGACTGTGCGGCGTAAGACTAAACTCAACACTGACTTTGTGTGCGGGAATCGGGTGCCTCACGTTCAGATTGGCGTTAGAAACCCGGAAGGGACTCAACGCCGAAAGGTACTAGAGTTAGTACTTTACTGGGAATGTGTAATCCCAAATATAACATTTACCCACTTTCTATTGCATTGGCCTTGTGTCATTATGGCTCTTGGTCATGAGAAGAGTACTACATTAAATAACACCTGTCAGAGGGGCGACTTGGTCTTACGATAACCCAAGTTTCAGGGCAGTTGCTCAGTAGCTCAGATGTTCCACGGCACATGCTAAATCGCGAGTACTTTCTGTGTATAAAACCTTTACACTGAGGTGGGTAAAGCTTATTCTGTTCCCTTTGTTTCCGGCTAGGGGACTATCAATATGTTATAGAAGTAGTCTGGTTTGCTCTTTGTTCTGAACGTAGACTTTTCCACCAGTAACTCTCCGTGAAAGTGTGCTATTAAACATCCCTCTGGATTTGTGCATCAACTCTCTCATAAACGTGTTTTCTTTCTTATGCAAGTTTTACTTCAGTGAGCAACCATATGGATTTTCAAAGAGTAAGGGACATATTGGATTGAGATGAACTTTTGAAATATATTTAAAATGAATGATGTTTTTCAAACACAATGAGGCACACAGTTTAACACAAATAAAAAACAAAGGATTGTCTTCAATGCAGGATGATCACATTGCAGTTCAATAAATTTTGACTCGACATTTTTATACACACCTTCTTAAGAAAATGATCACGTATCTGTTAACCTACAACGTGGGGCAGGTAGGTACGTTTGTATGCATTATAACGTTTAAACCTCCAACACGCAAGTGGATGGTTGTTCCCTAGCACCGGAACCATATACAAACATATTAACTGACCTCTATTCAGTACACGCCTCCTCTGGGGGACAGAGGGCGGTTCATGTCTGATGGTGCACAATGTCTTTTGACTCCAGATTTGACCCCCACTACATGTAGATACCCTGCACGATGCTGACAAAGAGGTGACACAACCAACGGTTTAGGCACCATTTATTCGTTAAATAGGTTGTTTCCAGAAACAGCGATTTTCGGCTGGCGACTTGAGTCAGTTGTAGATAATTTCAGTTTCATATTCTTCAACGTCTGTTTGCAGTTATTTGTCTAATACCCGGTTAATATCAATCGTGTGAAACATTCTTTATTTGTACTTTTAAGGCCAAGGACGAAATCGTCACCTGGTGGTCCGAAGGATCCAGAGGCAAGGGATTACCATGAAGACCTGCAAAGGCAAATTGGGCCTGATAACCAAGAAGGCAAAAACTGAGGAGGAACATTTTTTGATAACGGTGTTAGCATCTACACCCAAACGTCGCATCTATTGCAATAAAGATGTTGTCTATCTATAAAAATGGTTCCTTATCATCAGACCAGCATCTAAATATCACTTAAAGAAGAAAGGCAAAAACTGACAAAAAATAATTCAGGGGTAAGGGACTCCGCCGAAAGGTCCCCAGAAAGCACAAGGAACCACTCTTGAAGACTCTGGGTGTGGACATGGGCCAAGAAGACCTCCCTAGGCTGCCAGAATTCACTGAACATAGACCTGTGTACGATAGTTTCTTCAATATTGTGCGCACCTCTTTCCCTAAAGTATACAGGTGTGTACATGTAGTGAGGGATTGGTGCAGGGTCATGATATGCCCAGACAATGACTTCGGATTATCTCACATAACGCATGGACATGGACGCATGCGTGTCCATGACATCATTTCTGGCAGAGGCTGTATCCAAGGATCTGCTTGGTTTGCATGTTCCAGGTCCGTTGGTCTTCGTCATGCCGATGCCATGTGATCCTTCTTGTGAAGATGCAGCCTCGATTCAGGTTGCACTAACCGCACACCTGATCAGTGGGGCCCTTTGTCTCTCTTGTGGATGTGTTGGACCTTACCGCGATTATGGTTTGTTGTTTTACGCTGCACTCAGCAATATTCCAGCTATACCGCGGCGTCAAAAAGTCAGCCAGCCTGACCACCTGATGCGGTTACGCCTTTGAAGACAAGCAAAGCAAGGGTTGCTGAAGACCAATTCTAAGCCTGATCTTCATGGGGAGACAAGCATGGGTTGCCGAAGACCAATTCTAACATGGATCTTCATGGGGGAGACAAGCATGGGTTGCTGCAGGCAACTTCTAAGCCTGATCTTCATAGGGGAGACAAGCATGAGTACCTGAAGACCAATTCTAAGCCTGATCTTCATGGGGGAGACAAGCATGGGTTGCTGAAGACCAATTCTAACACGGATCTTCATGGGGGAGACAAGCATGGGTTGCTGAAGGCAAATTCTAAGCCTGATCTTCATAGGGGAGACAAGCATAAGTACCTGAAGACCAATTCTAAGCCTGATCTTCATGGGGGAGACAAGCATGGGTTGCTGAAGGCCAATTCTAAGCCTGATCTTCATAGGGGAGACAAGCATGAGTAGCTGAAGACCAATTCTAAGCCGGATCTTCATGGGGGAGACAAGCATGGGTTGCTGAAGACCAATTCTAACCCGGATCTTCATGGGGGAGACAAGCATGAGTTGCTGAAGGCAAATTCTAAGCCGGATCTTCATGGGGGAGACAAGCATGAGTTGCTGAAGGCCAATTCTAAGCCTGATCTTCATAGGGGAGACAAGCATGAGTTGCTGAAGACCAATTCTAAGCCAGATCTTCATAGGGGAGACAAGCCTGAGTAGGTGAAAACCAATTCTAACCCCGATCTTCATGGATGATATTGCGATGTCCGAGTCAAGTCCATGGCTTTTATATACACTGCCTAAACAACACAATGTTATCCAGTTCTTGCAATATTGTGGTTAAACTACCAACTAACTTTACAGCAGAAATAATATACGTCGAACATTGATGAGTCGAATTGAGTCATTGAGGTTTCGAGACACGACGAAGTGTATTTTCAAGAACTGTGATAAACAATTACTACACTTTGGTAACTTACATACAGTAACAGGATTACCCTTTAGGTAAGGTGTGCTTGCTATTTAGGATAGGTTGTATATGGGGTGTTGTAAGAAAGCATGATTCCTTGGACGGAACTGCTGCAATTAATCACAGTCACTGCAGTCAAATACCTGTGAACTGTTTTATGAGGCAGCTTTAAACTTTGTGCAACAGTGTTTCTACTGTTACAAATTGGGGTTAGCGTCATTAATGAACTTTCAGGACAAAGCTAGGAGGGGGTAGCAGTGTTGGTCCAGTGGTGGCAAAACAGACACTGGTATCAAATCAAAAGTGAAAACAGTTAAAAGATTATCATTTATTATGAAAAACCCCTCACTTCAGACTTTTCTTCAATTCCTTCTTACAAAAAACATGTAAAGGTTTGCAGCATATATAACATGAAAGCTAAAGGCAGATATGAGAGTTAAGAGAACATTTGAAAGGACATGATTGAACAAGCAATTTAGGCCGAAAGTGTAACAAAATGCTGCATATGAAAACATCTAGCTCTATACATTACAGGGTAATGTTGCATGATCCATTTGATAAAACCAAAGAGTAAAAGGTACAGAAATACTGGACTGCAAAAGCAACATGATTAAATTTTTCTATTGATAATAGAACTTGGGACAGACAGATGTTCTTCAATTTATTTTTCATTGATATGAGGGGGGCTGGTAAATAATCAAGTCTGGACCAGTCAATCCAGTGATTGTCATTGTTTGAAATCATCCATGTGAGATTATGATGTCACCCAGGCTGACTCATCCGATACCAACGTGAAACTTGTGATCAATTCCAGTGAGTGAGTGGGTGAATCTGGACCAGACAATCCACTGCTCAACAGTATCAGCATCTATCAACGCAAATGGTATACAATGACATATGTCAACCAAGTCAGCGCGCCTGACCACCCATCAGTTGGCTCTTATGACAAGCATGGGTTACTTAAGATCAATTCTAACCCGGATATTCACGGGTCGGATTGATTCCAAGGCAGACTGGGGATTTATGATAGGAACATACATCAAGTGATGAATAACCAAAATACATTCATCATCTGTACCATACAAATATTTTCTGATAACACATACAAGCATATATCATTGAATCAGCAGACATGTAGTAGCACCAGGAGTACCTTAGAGACTCATTTCATTGTCCATTCTCATATGAATCATCAAATGATTATGACATGGCCCAGAGTAAGCACATCTATTGTAATATCATAATCATCCAACCAGGAAATGTGTCAACAGGATTAGTGCCAGTTGAATTAGGATTAGCAGTATTAAGTACTCCCCTCTGTCTGGGTATTTCATTGGTTGTTGTAGGGCACACCCATTTTGTATCATCAACGAATCCTAATCTTTTTATTGTTTCAATTCTGGATAAATAGTTAGGAAATCGAAATGTTAGTCACTTAGGGTTTAGACTCCCAACACAGGTCAGCTCTAGCCCTCAGCCAAGTGGGTTGTACCGACTCTCTGTGGCCACCTTATGTTATCCTGTTCTTGTAAATATAATTGTAATTAGCTTCTTGTGACTTCGGACTCTTTGCTGAGCCAGTTCCCCACAACCACATCAGCACGCCAGTTAGAAAGGGTTTCACCAGGAACCTCATTGGGACAGTACACTGCCTCCATAATATTTATTCCGAACCTAAGCGATACATCACAAAAACTTTGTACATGCATAGATTGATACAAGTTTCAGTTATGCATAATTACCCTGCTAGATCTCTTCCATGTCTAAATCATGACATGAATATAAATGAGCTGTCAAAGAAGACCTGATAACAATGATACTGAGGAAAGTGTGTTTCCAGTGACACTTCCTCAGGATATCCATTGCAGATGTAGTGAAGATTATCATTGTCATGAGTCTCTTTTCAAAAATAATATTACATTTTCCAACAATCCTAGCAAGCTTTCCTCATATTGCATCCTTGTTCTGTATAACCTTCCCAGATGTATGAGTTTGTATGTATGTTTAGCATGGGGATCAAACTATACAAAACCATACTGGACATGGCACAAAAATACCTTTGGACTAAAAGCATTTTCATAACACTAAATCTATGATGATATTCTACATCATGTGCCTCTGCAGAAACAATAATGTTAAAATGAAAAAAGTTGAAGCCGCTAATTAAGTGTTACTCATAAACACAATCTCATGTGGTCACTAATTCTCATTGGTAATAGGTAATTTACATACTGAGTAATACAAACAATTAGAAACAAACAAATCTGAAACTGAAACTATGATGCTGACACCTATGACTGTTACATGGAGTGAATTATACACTTGGGAGGACACACTCCACCTTGGAAGACACAGCAAGGACAGCACTTTTCCATCAAGCAATACGAACATCGTCCTCATGTCCATGAGTGTCCATAATTCAATGAAATGTCTTTAGCTATGTATTCATCTTTCTCTTCATCATCGACAACTGAAAAACAATGTAAACAAAGAAATCAGAATTACTGCAGACCTTGAGGCCACACCATTCAGGTGCGTAGTTGCTATTTTATCCTCCTCAATGATACAGCAATCTAGGTCTCTATGTGATAATGATATTTAATGTCATATTTCAAGATCAGATCTTGATTGAAATCGGTCATCATGTAGATAATAGATAATAACTCCGTCGGTTCCATATGAATTCCCATGCTTCAAATACTTAATAACACCTGGAAATTGGCCAACACATGATGTTTATCAACATTGTAAACACAAAAGTAAACCAAAATGCCCACATGGGTTTTTGTGTCTGCACTCATTGACATTGAGTACGGGTACAGCAGTGAAGTGTCATCAGCTGACCGTTTCTGCTGGTTCCCATGGTAGTGTCTGGAACTGCTCATTTGTGAAGTCATACCGACTTTACATCACAATATGATTTGAATGATGTCACCACTGCTGACGACGCAACAATACAATGGTATGTGCGATATCTGTATGTGTCAATACGCAGAAAATAGTCTTGCAATTTCCGGGAATTGAATACCATTCGATCATGTTTTTCAACCAATCAGATTAAAGAACACAGTGACTTTTGTTTTACAATGATATTTAATGTCATATTTCAAGATCAGATCTTGACTGACATCTGTCATCATCTAGATAATAGAGCCTTTGTTCCCCACTAAGTTTTTATTCTTGATATGAACCAATTATCTTAAAACAGACCATCATTTAGAGTTAGAAGCATCATCAAAGTCTGAAACCTCTTGTTAATAGGGGTATCATAATGAACCCACCAGTATCATTTTCTTTGAAAAGTTTCAGTTTTTCAAAAACGTTTGGACACTTCTCCATTTCTTTGAAATTTAGTTGTTTCAAACGTTCACTTAATCACCTGAGCTATTCTCAACCAACAACTAAAGTTACTCCTTAAATATACTGCAGAGAACAGGAGAGTATGTGCTTCATGGTAGGTTGTAGAACTCATATTCAGATATTGATGGTAAAGTATGGACACCTTAATACAAATCAGACCTACCTAGTCGTCGGACATCATGTCTGATGCCTTCATCAACACACTTCTCCTGCATCAAGCTGAACAAGACACGGAAACTGGAACATGATACAGCTTCTGATTAGTATAGCCTCACGATCAGCTCAAAGTGGATGTTGTTAGCATACTGGTAATAAATGTAGCATCAAACTGATGAAGACCTCTTTTCAATTCCCAATGCAGGTGCAATCTATGACATTTTGGTGACTGGTGGCTGTTGAAATCTAATAGAATGTGTGCATGGTGAGTGCATGTGTTGGGGATTGGCATGTTGTTTTTGTTGCTGACAGATTATCTCTTTTAACTCTTCAATATAGTATACAGTTTCATTCTCTGAAAATAAATCTGTGTTTATGACATAATTTGATCAACTTGAGGCCAAAATTTCCAAATTTATGTCAAACAAATTATTGTTTTGAAAAGAAAATAACAAAGAAATCCCAGTAATTCCCAAATAACCAATCTCTAAGACCCATTTAAAAATATTTAAAATTATCATAACAAATATAACTATTAGTGAATCAGCTTGACTTTGGTCAGAAGAGAAGAATACTACATATTATTCATAGAGCAGCTCTTCGCTATCTCACCTTCTCCCATGCTTCTGTAATATACAAGATCCTTTGGGTTTTCGAATGAACTCCCTGGTGAGTTTGTCATTATTCTCCCTGTCATACAGCCTCCACTGACCAGGGTCATCAAGCCACTGCCACAGCGTGTGAGGTTTTTCAGGAGTTGGCATAAC
The DNA here is from genome assembly GCF_003918875.1 of Haliotis rubra. Taxonomy (NCBI): domain Eukaryota; kingdom Metazoa; phylum Mollusca; class Gastropoda; order Lepetellida; family Haliotidae; genus Haliotis; species Haliotis rubra. The sequence continues at coordinate 923,305 of NW_025766747.1, read as the reverse complement.
AGGTGCAGGTTCTTTAACAAAGCAATAACTTTCATTATCCAGCCTCATGTAAGAATGTCGAGTTTTGATTGGTTCACGTGACTCTGATAAAAGACGATGTACACCCGTCACGATCCGCGAGCAGGGAGTACAAAAGTCATATTATCCCGCCACACCTCGGTGACCACGTGAAGTGAGAAAAGCATGCATCGCCAAGCCTTTAGTAACGTGCGCTGCATTGAGGTCAATCGATCAGCTGGTGTCAACAAGTCGATTCGATGCGTATTGTTTTCCTTTGATTTAGTAAAAACATTCGGCTAGATAAATGCGTCATCACATAGTGTCAATGGAAATACGGGGTTTTATCAGTCCCTCGTAAGGTTGTATTCAAAACATACAAACCCTACTCGGGACTGATAAAACCCCCGTATTTCCCTCGACACGATGTGATAACTTATATCATTCAACAGCCCTAACACCTACCCAACATGCTCTGAAGCCCATCCTTGTTAGATTAAATACGTTATGACTGTGAAAACTCTACTGACATTCAATTTGTGATGTGCTTTACATGTTTATAAGTGCTAAAAACAGAAATTTGTATTGAACCTTGACCCATTTATTGAGCACATATGCACCTTATGGATGACAACTTCTTGTTTACTGCACAGAGTGATGTTTCGAGCTACATCTATGTTCGATGTAGATTCTTACACCAATGTCAAGCTAAACTTTTATCTACATAGAAACGTCACTCTATTCAATAAACAAGAAGCTGTCATCCATTAAGGTGTATGTTTCATTTTTGTCTCCAGTAAGTTACTGACCCTTCAATGTACATTTGATACAACAAAATTCAATTACACATTAGTTAATGGAAGTATATTTGTTAATCAAAGACACAACTTGGTGCACCACAACAGCAATCGAACATAATGTCAAATTATGATAATGATATGATTATACTAATCTTTGCTAACTTGGTGAGGAAGCTAAAAAAAGATGTCCACTAATGAAATAAGACAAAGAAAAGCAATGATCACCTTTGTGATCATCCTTCAGAGGAATAGCGCTTGCTGACAACACATTCTGACTGCCGGTATCTGATGGGGCTTCAGAGGAACTGGAATTACACAAAACATAAGATGTATCTCGATTGGATAAAAACAATCATGCATCATTTAATGATTGTTTTCCTCTTTTGAGCATTTATCAAAGGATAACAAATTGTATTAAGTTGTAGTGTTCTGTTACGATCATACTAAATTTTGGTTATTCTTCAATGGATTAAAAACAATCTGTAAATTTGAACAACAAAATTCATCATCATAACTCTCCATCTCCCAACTTTAAGAAGTTAACAATCAGTACCCACCCATCGTGTAAGGAATCAAAGCTAAGCAAGACGCATCCAGCAAGTTAAACAAACTCACCATATCTCCAGTTCAAACTTTCCCTCTTGAGTGATATACCTGCAGGGCTGAATTTTGCCGTTTTCCCATCTCACCTGCAATGTAGTCACATCAACATTCCTGAACTTGAAAGAATATTATCTTTACTTTTCATGATTTATACATAATAAGTTTTGTTTCAGATTATCTCCATGTTGAATGCATTTTCGAAGCATCATTGAGGGAGTGAGTGAGTTTAGTTTTACGCCACACTCAGCAATATTCAAGCTATATGGTGGCAGTCTGTTAATAATTGGTTCTGGACCAGACAATCCAGTGATCAACAGCACGAGCATGATCTATGTAATTGGGATATGATGACATGTGTCAACCAACTCAGCGAGCCTGACCACCAGATCCCGTAAGTCGCCTCTTACGACAAGCATGGGTTACTGAAGTTCAATTCTAACCTGGATCTTCAGGGGTATTGAAACATCAGTAACACTAGAGATGTACATGTACTTATTTGCATTTTAGACTGTTTAGAATAAATCATTCCCACCAGTCATAGTTAGTAAGTAGTACAAACTCAGGAAAGTGTTTGCAGTACCACAATTACTGGCTTTAATTTGTAGTTATGCACAAAGATACTATTCAGAAAATTATTTCTGTTCTGTATTATTAAAAATACATAATGGATGTGTGAAGTTGTGTTTGGTAAACATGGCCAGGTACAACATCATTGTGTTAATTGTAGCTATGATGAATGTTTGTAGATATTTCAGTTAAAGTAGGATAGAAAAGATGACAAACCTTCACACTGTTGTCCTTCCTTTTCCTGATGACCATACCAGTGTTACCTGGTCCACCATCCTCATCCTGATACGGCCAGTCAGCACCTGGACACATAGTACAATACTTCTCATACAATGATAACAATAATGTGTCCATTTATAGAGCACCAAACTCCACACTAGGTATGCTCATAGTGCTAGCAATGAATAGCACAGCACAACATGACCCCGCATAACCCAAGCTGACTGGCATGTTAGGTGCTAGAAGGCTATAGGCACATTACTCATCCCACTGGGTACCCACTTTCTGCTGGGTGAACAGAGGCAATTTTGAACAAACACACTTGCCTAAGGTGAGACCACATGTATCACATGTGCTTTGTTGTGGGGCAGGACTGAAGTCCTAGAAACTCTCAGGAGTCAAGCTGCCAAACATAGTCACCCATCCAAGGACTCTCCCCGCCCAATGTTGCTTAGCTTTACCTTATTTGTGACCTGAGCTCTATGCACAGGACCACACACAGCCTTAAGGCAGTTACTCTACAAATACTGGATGGCATTACTGGGAAAACTTGCTGACAACATGCTGGTTATAACTAGACTGCATGCCAGACAGTCAAAATGGTTGAAGAATTCTTCATGATAAGGTGGTACACATAAAACATATGGCCTTACACCAGACACATATATAACATGATTAACAAACAGCGTTCTTCATGATCAGGCGGCATAAGTAAATACAGGAATAAATAGTATGTAGCTTACCTCTTTTAACCCGACATCCAATCTCAATCAGTTCATCCTCCTTGAGTGTTCTTGGTTTGTCAACCTCCACACATATGTCATACTTGTGTTGACAGCCAAATCTGTAGCGACACACAGTGCTGTTCAAGTCCCAGAGAACCCAGATAAGCTCTGAATGGAAAGAAGACTTAATCTGAAAACATGTTCTTCTTCAACATCCAGAAGAAGAAAACCCTTTGTGGTATGATACTTCAACAAGTACTTATGTACTTACAATTACCAGTACTGTTGGATGAACTTGAGCAAACAGAAGAACAAGTGGCCTCTAAATAATATTACCCAGTACATACCATCACAAATGTCCTGAGCAATAAGACAGCATGCTTACTGCAATTTCATACCACTTTCCTTGACATTAGTTATTTCTAATAATGCTACTTCCTGTCACATTAGATAATTTCTGATTGGTCAGTTGTCAATGTGAAATCACAGTGACAAAATGACAGCATCACAAAAAAATTAGCATGTTTGAAATATACTGACAAAGACTACTTGTTTAGGGTCTTATCTAACACCGCCTTTGTGCTTTACACTGATTGTTATAATCATCTGCTGCATAGGCTTCAGAACTGTTACATTCCTTAGGATCTTTATGTCATGAAGATTGTAATAATTTACTATTAGAGCAGCTTTCATACAGTGAGACCAATGAAGAATAGAACAGCCTTCCATACTACAACTACAGTACCATGGCACAGGTGTCAGATCTACACTCATACAAAGGATACTGTTATTTTACAATAAACAGTCTCAAAGCAATATAATTATCTACCTTGTCATGAAAAGATCTATGAGAAAAGAGGTCACAATATCTAGTTTGCTAATACATTGATAGATGCATGGCAACTTTTATTAAGTCCAAAGACAAATCCAACCAGGAGACATGTCATCAATATCCCCTGCCACAGTGTTCTGTTCCTATTTGCTTCCTGGTTTTTAACTCCACCATGACATTCATGTCCTGAAAACACATACCACATTTAGTTTCCCTATCCCTCAACGGTTACTGAGAAAATCTGTTCCCAATGGGGATACCGTGCACTAAGTCAAGAAACGCATGACAAAGGCCATAACTCTGTAACAAATTGTAACACGGTTTCCGTTTTCAAACTCCATCAGAGAATGTCTGTACCCATCATCTCAGACGGACTGACGGACAGATAGACGAAGCTCAAACCTGTTTCCCCCTCCCACTTTGGGCCAGGGGATAATAAATGGCGAAAAAGGGCAAAGGTAAACCTTCTGATGTACAGTCTGCACCAGGACATCCATTTGTCTACTTGACTGTTAAAAAGCCATTTGATATATTAATTTCCCTTTAAAGTAACTATTTCAAGTAGGTATGCCAATATATAACCCATTCACAGGAAGTGAAGGTACAAAATCAGGAGTACATTCAACTGAGAACAATAGCAACAAGACAAGACGTCTTACTCACTGTCATCATCAGCATGGTTGATAATTGTTCCTGGTCCATTTAAATCCTGGTTCTGGTACTTCCAGTCAGGACCTCTGATAACCCTTGACCCAAGGGGAGGCAGGTGCTTGAGCTCCTTAATGTTGTCATATCCTTGAGGGTCATCATCAACACTACTTTCCTCCTTGGACTCCAGCTTCTCCTTCACCTTCTGGATGATGTGATTCTGTTGATATAACCATGGTGTTGACCTGAGCTACTCTACATATGCAATCAACTGACAAAGGTGCACCCCTTCACAATAATAGACCCAGCCAGTTGTGACACGGTCACGCAATGCATTAGTATTCATTTGATCAGGTCAAGCTGTTGCAGATATAACCTGGGTTTCATGGTATAATAGTGTACTAGAGTTGTAGATATAACCAGGGTCATGGTATAATAGTACACTTGAGTTGTAAATATAACCAGGGTCATGGTATAATAAGGTACTAGGGTTGTAGATATAACCAGGGTCGTGGTATAATAGTAGACTAGAGTTGTAGATATAACCAGGGTCATGATATAATTGTGTACTAGTGTTGTAGATATAACCAGGGTCATGGTATAATTGTGTACTAGTGTTGTAGATATAACCAGGGTCATGGTATAATTGTGTACTAGTGTTATAGATATAACCATCGCCATGGTATAATTGTGTACTAGTGTTGTAGATATAACCAGGGTCATGGTATAATTGTGTACTAGTGTTGTAGATATAACCAGGGTCATGGTATAATTGTGTACTAGTGTTGTAGATATAACCAGGGTCATGGTATAATTGTGTACTAGTGTTGTAGATATAACCAGGGTCATGGTATAATTGTGTACTAGTGTTGTAGATATAACCATCGCCATGGTATAATTGTGTACTAGTGTTGTAGATATAACCAGGGTCATGGTATAATTGTGTACTAGTGTTGTAGATATAACCAGGGTCATGGTATAATTGTGTACTAGTGTTGTAGATATAACCATCGCCATGGTATAATTGTGTACTAGTGTTGTAGATATAACCATCGCCATGGTATAATTGTGTACTAGTGTTGTAGATATAACCATCGCCATGGTATAATTGTGTACTAGTGTTGTAGATATAACCAGGGTCATGGTATAATTGTGTACTAGTGTTGTAGATATAACCATCGTCATGGTATAATAGTGAACTAGTGCTGTAGATATAACCAGGGTCATGGTATAATTGTGTACTAGTGTTGTAGATATAACCAGGGTCATGGTATAATTGTGTACTAGAGTTGTAGATATAACCATCGCCATGGTATAATTGTGTACTAGTGTTGTAGATATAACCATCGCCATGGTATAATTGTGTACTAGTGTTGTAGATATAACCAGGGTCATGGTATAATAGTGTACTAGTGTTGTAGATATAACCATCGCCATGGTATAATTGTGTACTAGTGTTGTAGATATAACCATCGCCATGGTATAATTGTGTACTAGTGTTGTAGATATAACCATCGTCATGGTATAATAGTGTACTAGTGTTGTAGATATAACCAGGGTCATGGTATAATTGTGTACTAGTGTTGTAGATATAACCAGGGTCATGGTATAATTGTGTACTAGAGTTGTAGATATAACCATCGCCATGGTATAATTGTGTACTAGTGTTGTAGATATAACCATCGCCATGGTATAATTGTGTACTAGTGTTGTAGATATAACCAGGGTCATGGTATAAAAGTGTACTAGTGTTGTAGATATAACCATCGCCATGGTATAATTGTGTACTAGTGTTGTAGATATAACCATCGCCATGGTATAATTGTGTACTAGTGTTGTAGATATAACCAGGGTCATGGTATAATTGTGTACTAGAGTTGTAGATATAACCATCGCCATGGTATAATTGTGTACTAGTGTTGTAGATATAACCAGGGTCATGGTATAATTGTGTACTAGTGTTGTAGATATAACCAGGGTCATGGTATAATAGTGTACTAGTGTTGTAGATATAACCATCGCCATGGTATAATTGTGTACTAGTGTTGTAGATATAACCAGGGTCATGGTATAATTGTGTACTAGTGTTGTAGATATAACCAGGGTCATGGTATAATAGTGTACTAGTGTTGTAGATATAACCAGGGTCATGGTATAATAGTGTACTAGTGCTGTAGATATAACCAGGGTCATGGTATAATTGTGTACTAGTGTTGTAGATATAACCATCGTCATGGTATAATTGTGTACTAGTGTTGTAGATATAACCATCGTCATGGTATAATTGTGTACTAGTGCTGTAGATATAACCAGGGTCATGGTATAATAGTGTACTAGTGCCATGGTATAAATTGTGTACTAGTGTTGTAGATATAACCATCGTCATGGTATAATAGTGTACTAGTGTTGTAGATATAACCAGGGTCATGGTATAATTGTGTACTAGTGTTGTAGATATAACCATCGCCATGGTATGGTATAATTTGTGTACTAGTGTTGTAGATATAACCAGGGTCATGGTATAATAGTGTACTAGTGTTGTAGATATAACCAGGGTCATGGTATAATTGTGTACTAGTGTTGTAGATATAACCAGGGTCATGGTATAATTGTGTACTAGTGTTGTAGATATAACCATCGCCATGGTATAATAGTGTACTAGTGTTGTACATATAACCAGGGTCATGGTATAATTGTGTACTAGTGTTGTAGATATAACCAGGGTCATGGTATAAAAGTGTACTAGTGTTGTAGATATAACCAGGGTCATGGTATAATTGTGTACTAGTGTTGTAGATATAACCATCGTCATGGTATAATAGTGTACTAGTGTTGTAGATATAACCAGGGTCATGGTATAATAGTGTACTAGTGTTGTAGATATAACCAGGGTCATGGTATAATAGTGTACTAGTGCTGTAGATATAACCATCGCCATGGTATAATAGTGTACTAGTGCTGTAGATATAACCAGGGTCATGGTATAATAGTGTACTAGTGTACTAGATATAACCATCGTCATGGTATAATAGTGTACTACTGTAGATATAACCAGGGTCATGGTATAATAGTGTACTAGTGTTGTAGATATAACCAGGGTCATGGTATATAATAGTGTACCTAGATAGTGTACTAGTGTTGTAGATATAACCAGGGTCATGGTATAATAGTGTACTAGTGCTGTAGATATAACCAGGGTCATGGTATAATAGTGTACTAGTGCTGTAGATATAACCAGGGTCATGGTATAATTGTGTACTAGTGTTGTAGATATAACCATCGCCATGGTATAATAGTGTACTAGTGTTGTGGTCATGGTATAATAGTGTACTAGTGTTGTAGATATAACCATCGCCATGGTATAATTGTGTACTAGTGTTGTAGATATAACCAGGGTCATGGTATAATTGTGTACTAGTGTTGTAGATATAACCAGGGTCATGGTATAATTGTGTACTAGAGTTGTAGATATAACCATCGCCATGGTATAATTGTGTACTAGTGTTGTAGATATAACCATCGCCATGGTATAATAGTGTACTAGTGCTGTAGATATAACCAGGGTCATGGTATAATAGTGTACTAGAGTTGTAGATATAACCAGGGTCATGGTATAATAGTGTACTAGTGTTGTAGATATAACCAGGGTCATGGTATAATTGTGTACTAGTATGGCTATCACCCTCCGTGGACAGTAACACCCTCTATTTGGAAGGATTTGGTACTCCAGTTCGATTAGACAGAGATTCAGATGCTACAGGGAAATCTATTGGACTGACTGACTGAGTTTAGTTTTACTCCGCTTTTAGCAATATTCCAGCAATATCACGGCGGGGGACCCGGGTCTTCGGCGTGACGAGCCAACGCTTTAACCACTAGGCTACCCCACCGCCCCGGAAATCTATTGGAGGGGGTGTATGTATGTATATAAATGAAAAGTGGTGTCGTAACTATCTTGTGAGAGAAAGGATATGCTCACCAAACATCGAACTTCTATCAGTGTTGGCGTACTTATCTACCTCGTGAATTCGGTCAGATCTTTGCTATGAGTGTCTACATACCACCCAGTGCCGATAACAAACAAGCAGCTGATGTAGTTCATAATCATGTTCAATCCCTAGAGCTGATTTGTCCTGATGCCCCAAAATTCATACTGGGAGATTTTAATGGATGTACCCTGAAGTCTGTGCTCCCCACCTACAATCAGTATGTAACATGTTGTACATGGAAAGACAAGATCCTTGACTTGTGTTATGGTAACATCAAAGAACGCCTACAAATCATATAGTAAACCACTACTAGGAGCTTTGGATCATAATTCTGTGTATTTGCTGCCCACATATCATCAAAAGTTAAAAACAGAGAAGGCTATTGTTAAGACTGTCAAATCATGGAACAGAGAATCTATTGAAACCCTACAAGGATGTTTTGCGTGTACAGATTGGGACATGTTCTATGATGCAGAACAAACATTAGAAGGAAAGTGTGACGTCATTACGGATCATATAAATTTTTGGGTCAACAACATAATACCAGAAAAAGAAATCAAAATTTTCCCAAACAACAAGCCCTGGATCACAAAAGAAATGAAATTTTTATTAAACGAAAAGAAATGAGCATACATGAAGAAAGATAGAATAAAACTCAAATGCATACAGAAGGACATCAATCTTAAAGCTCGTGAGTGTAAACTAGCGTACAAAGAGAAAGTTGAGAGACAGTTTCACCAAAGCAATCTGCAACAAGCCTGGCAAGGCGTGAACACGATGATTGGCAAGAGCAGGCGACGACAGACAACCAACGCCGGGGATAATAAAACCTTTGCTGAGGACCTCAACACTTTCTACAGCCGCTTTGATTGTCACGACTTTACCGATGAGAGAGCTCAAGTTAGTGAAGCCGTACAGGATAGTGAAAGTCGTATCCATATATCAGAAGCTGACGTCATCCAAGCTTCTCCAGAATTAACATCAGAAAAGCAAAAGGACCTGACAACCTTGACGGCATTGTGTTGAAGGAGTGCAGACTTCAACTGTGCACAGTTTTCACTAGATTGTTTCAATTCCCAGTGAATACACACATTATGCCTTCGGTCCATAAAACATCAGAAATTGTACCAGTTCCTAAAAAGACACAACCTAAAGAACTCAACGGCTACAGGCCAGTTGCTCTCACATCTATAGCAATGAAGTGGCTGGAACGCATCTTGTTGAGACATCTCCGTCAGGAAGTTGCCGACATACTGGACCTGCTTCAGTTCGCCTACAGGTCAAGAAGAGGAGTTGTTGATGCCACACTGTCACTCCTTAATAATGTCTATAAACATCTAGAGACACCTAAGTCATACATCAGGATCCTCTTCGTTGACTTTTCATCTGCGTTCAACACTATCCAGCCACATATCATGATACAGAAACTCACATGGGCGTTAACTCATACCTCATCAAGTGGATCGAAAACTTTCTTGTGGACAGACAACAGTACGTGAAAGTTAACGGGGCTGTATCGAGTAAACGGACCACCAACACTAGTGCACCACAAGGCTGTGTAATATCTCCTGTTCTTTTCAGACTCAACACTAATGATTGTGCAAGCTCGAATTCAACTTGTTCAACTGTAAAGTTCGCAGATGATGCAGCAATTGTCGGCAAACTGAACGACACTGATTCTGAAGAACTGTATAAAGAGGACATTAATCATTTTACGACTTGGTGTGCAGAAAACCACTTACTCTTAAATGTCACAAAAACAAAGGAACTGATAATTGACTTTCGGAGTAAACCCACAGAAATGCTTCCAGTGATAATCAACGGTGAATGTGTTGAGACAGTGACAGAGTATAAGTATCTGGGAACCTTCATTGACTCTAAGCTGAACTGGAACTCTAGCACTGAAGCCCTATACAAAAAGTGTCAACAACGTCTTCATCTCATGCGTAAACTGAGATCTTTTAATGTATAACCCTTCTGTGATGTCATCTTTTTATGTAGCATTTATTCAGAGTATTTTAACATTTTCCTTCCATTGTTGGTACGGGTCTCTCTCAGTTCATCTCAAATCTAAAAGTGACAAAATTGTTAACACTGCAAGTAAAATGGCTGGAGTCAGATTTGAATGTTTATCATCAATATATGAGCGGCAAATCGTGAATCAAGCTGTCAAAATCATATCTGACCATACTCACTACTTAAATTCAGAATACAACCTCCTCCCTTCAGGCTGCCGCTACAAAGTTCCAACTGTGAAAACTAAAAGAGCCCGTACATCCTTTATTCCAAGTACCATATCTCTCTTAAACAAATGTGAAGATACCTACACTTTGATTTTTGATAATTTATGTAAATATGTTTGGTATCTCTCTAATGTGCCAGTAGCTCTGCTGATGTAACACAAATTCCTGAAAAGGCATTAAAGTATTATTCTATTCTATTCTATTCTAACCAGGGTCATGGTATTATAGTTGACTAGAGTTGTAGATATAACCAGGCTCATGGTATAATAAGGTACTAGTGCTGTAGATATAACCAGGGTCATGGTATAATTGTGTACTAGTGCTGTAGATATAACCATCGTCATGGTATAATAGTGTACTAGTGTTGTAGAGAAAACCAGGGTAATGGTATAGTAGTGTACTAGTGTTGTAGATATAACCAGGGTCATGGTATAATAGTGTACTAGTGCTGTAGATATAACCAGGGTCATGGTATAATAGTGTACTAGTGCTGTAGATATAACCAGGGTCATGGTATAATAGTGTACTAGTGCTGTAGATATAACCATTGTCATTGTAAAATAGCGTACTGGTGTTATAGATATAACCATCGTCATGGTATAATAGTGTACTAGTGTTGTAGATATAACCAGGGTCATGGTATAATAGTGTACTAGTGCTGTAGATATAACCAGGGTCATGGTATAATAGTGTACTAGTGCTGTAGATATAACTAGGGTCATGGTATAATAGTGTACTAGTGCTGTAGATATAACCAGGGTCATGGTATAATAGTGTACTAGTGCTGTAGATATAACCATCGTCATTGTAAAATAGCGTACTGGTGTTATAGATATAACCATTGTCATGGTATAATAGTGTACTAGAGTTGTAGATATAATCAGGGTCATGGTATAATAGTGTACTAGTGCTGTAGATATAACCATCGTCATGGTATAATAGTGTACTAGTGTTGTAGATATAACCAGGGTCATGGTATAATAGTGTACTAGTGCTGTAGATATAACCAGGGTCATGGTATAATAGTGTACTAGTGCTGTAGATATAACCAGGGTCATGGTATAATAGTGTACTAGTGTTGTAGATATAACCAGGGTCACGGTTATAATAATAGTGTAATAGTGTTGTAGATATAACCATCGTCATGGTATAATAGTGTACTAGTGTTGTAGATATAACCAGGGTCATGGTATAATAGTGTACTAGTGCTGTAGATATAACCAGGGTCATGGTATAATAGTGTACTAGTGCTGTAGATATAACCAGGGTCATGGTATAATAGTGTACTAGTGCTGTAGATATAAGCAGGGTCATGGTATAATAGTGTACTAGTGCTGTAGATATAACCATCGTCATTGTAAAATAGCGTACTGGTGTTATAGATATAACCATCGTCATGGTATAATAGTGTACTAGTGTTGTAGATATAACCAGGGTCATGGTATAATAGTGTACTAGTGCTGTAGATATAACCATCGTCATTGTAAAATAGCGTACTGGTGTTATAGATATAACCATCGTCATGGTATAATAGTGTACTAGTGCTGTAGATATAACCAGGGTCATGGTATAATAGTGTACTAGTGTTGTAGATATAACCAGGGTCATGGTATAATTGTGTACTAGTGTTGTAGATATAACCATCGTCATGGTATAATAGTGTACTAGTGTTGTAGATATAACCAGGGTCATGGTATAATAGTGTACTAGTGCTGTAGATATAACCAGGGTCATGGTATAATAGTGTACTAGTGCTGTAGATATAACCAGGGTCATGGTATAATTGTGTACTAGTGCTGTAGATATAAACAGGGTCAAGGTATAATAGTGTACTAGTGCTCTAGATATAACCAGGGTCATGGTATAATTGTGTACTAGTGTTGTAGATATAACCAGGGTCATGGTATAATAGTGTACTGGTGTTATAGATATAACCATCGTCATGGTATAATAGTGTACTAGTGCTGTAGATATAACCAGGGTCATGGTATAAAAGTGTACTGGTGTTATAGATATAACCATCGTCATGGTATAATAGTGTACTAGTGTTGTAGATATAACCAGGGTCATGGTATAATTGTGTACTAGTGCTGTAGATATAACCATCGTCATGGTATAATAGTGTACTAGTGTTGTAGAGATAACCAGGGTAATTGTATAGTAGTGTACTAGTGTTGTAGATATAACCAGGGTCATGGTATAATAGTGTACTAGTGCTGTAGATATAACCAGGGTCATGGTATAATAGTGTACTAGTGCTGTAGATATAACCATCGTCATTGTAAAATAGCGTACTGGTGTTATAGATATAACCATCGTCATGGTATAATTGTGTACTAGTGTTGTAGATATAACCAGGGTCATGGTATAATAGTGTAATATTGCTGTAGATATAACCAGGGTCCTGGTATAATAGTGTACTAGTGCTGCAGATATAACCATCGTCATGGTATAATAGTGTACTAGTGTTGTAGATATAACCATCGTCATGGTATAATAGTGTACTAGTGCTGTAGATATAACCAGGGTCATGGTATAATAGTGTACTAGTGCTGTAGATATAACCAGGGTCATGGTATAATAGTGTACTAGTGCTGTAGATATAACCATCGTCATGGTATAATAGTGTACTAGTGTTGTAGATATAACCAGGGTCATGGTATAATAGTGTACTAGTGTTGTAGATATAACCAGGGTCATGGTATAATAGTGTACTAGTGCTGTAGATATAACCAGGGTCATGGTATATAATAGTGTACTAGTGTTGTAGATATAACCATCGTCATTGTATAATAGCGTACTGGTGTTATAGATATAACCATCGTCATGGTATAATAGTGTACTAGTGTTGCAGATATAACCAGGGTCATGGTATAATAGTGTACTAGTGCTGTAGATATAACCATCGTCATGGTATAATAATATTGTACTAGTGTTGTAGATATAACCATCGTCATGGTATAATAGTGTACTAGTGCTGTAGATATAACCAGGGTCATGGTATAATAGTGTACTAGTGCTGTAGATATAACCAGGGTCATGGTATAATAGTGTACTAGTGCTGTAGATATAACCATCGTCATTGTAAAATAGCGTACTGGTGTTATAGATATAACCATCGTCATGGTATAATAGTGTACTAGTGTTGTAGATATAACCAGGGTCATGGTATAATAGTGTACTAGTGCTGTAGATATAACCATCGTCATTGTAAAATAGCGTACTGGTGTTATAGATATAACCATCGTCATGGTATAATAGTGTACTAGTGTTGTAGATATAACCAGGGTCATGGTATAATAGTGTACTAGTGTTGTAGATATAACCAGGGTCATGGTATAATAGTGTACTAGTGCTGTAGATATAAGCAGGGTCATGGTATAATAGTGTACTAGTGCTGTAGATATAACCATCGTCATTGTAAAATAGCGTACTGGTGTTATAGATATAACCATCGTCATGGTATAATAGTGTACTAGTGTTGTAGATATAACCAGGGTCATGGTATAATAGTGTACTAGTGTTGTAGATATAACCAGGGTCATGGTATAATAGTGTACTAGTGCTGTAGATATAACCAGGGTCATGGTATAATAGTGTACTAGTGCTGTAGATATAACCATCGTCATGGTATAATAGTGTACTAGTGTTGTAGAGATAACCAGGGTAATTGTATAGTAGTGTACTAGTGTTGTAGATATAACCAGGGTCATGGTATAATAGTGTACTAGTGCTGTAGATATAACCAGGGTCATGGTATAATAGTGTACTAGTGCTGTAGATATAACCATCGTCATTGTAAAATAGCGTACTGGTGTTATAGATATAACCATCGTCATGGTATAATTGTGTACTAGTGTTGTAGATATAACCAGGGTCATGGTATAATAGTGTAATATTGCTGTAGATATAACCAGGGTCCTGGTATAATAGTGTACTAGTGCTGCAGATATAACCATCGTCATGGTATAATAGTGTACTAGTGTTGTAGATATAACCATCGTCATGGTATAATAGTGTACTAGTGCTGTAGATATAACCAGGGTCATGGTATAATAGTGTACTAGTGCTGTAGATATAACCAGGGTCATGGTATAATAGTGTACTAGTGCTGTAGATATAACCATCGTCATGGTATAATAGTGTACTAGTGTTGTAGATATAACCAGGGTCATGGTATAATAGTGTACTAGTGCTGTAGATATAACCAGGGTCATGGTATAATAGTGTACTAGTGCTGTAGATATAACCAGGGTCATGGTATAATAGTGTACTAGTGTTGTAGATATAACCATCGTCATTGTAAAATAGCGTACTGGTGTTATAGATATAACCATCGTCATGGTATAATAGTGTACTAGTGTTGCAGATATAACCAGGGTCATGGTATAATAGTGTACTAGTGCTGTAGATATAACCATCGTCATGGTATAATAATATTGTACTAGTGTTGTAGATATAACCATCGTCATGGTATAATAGTGTACTAGTGCTGTAGATATAACCAGGGTCATGGTATAATAGTGTACTAGTGCTGTAGATATAACCAGGGTCATGGTATAATAGTGTACTAGTGCTGTAGATATAACCATCGTCATTGTAAAATAGCGTACTGGTGTTATAGATATAACCATCGTCATGGTATAATAGTGTACTAGTGTTGTAGATATAACCAGGGTCATGGTATAATAGTGTACTAGTGCTGTGTAGATATAACCATCGTCATTGTAAAACAGCCGTACTGGTGTTATAGATATAACCATCGTCATGGTATAATAGTGTACTAGTGTTGTAGATATAACCAGGGTCATGGTATAATAGTGTACTAGTGTTGTAGATATAACCAGGGTCATGGTATAATAGTGTACTAGTGCTGTAGATATAAGCAGGGTCATGGTATAATAATGTGTACTAGTGCTGTAGATATAAATCCATCGTCATTGTAAAATAGCGTACTGGTGTTATGGATATAACCATCGTCATGGTATAATAGTGTACTAGTGTTGTAGATATAACCAGGGTCATGGTATAATAATATTGTACTAGTGTTGTAGATATAACCATCGTCATGGTATAATAGTGTACTAGTGCTGTAGATATAACCAGGGTCATGGTATAATAGTGTACTAGTGCTGTAGATATAACCAGGGTCATGGTATAATAGTGTACTAGTGCTGTAGATATAACCATCGTCATGGTATAATAGTGTACTAGTGCTGTAGATATAACCATCGTCATTGTAAAATAGTGTACTGGTGTTATAGATATAACCATTGTCATGGTATAATAGTGTACTAGTGTTGTAGATATAACCAGGGTCATGGTATAATTGTGTACTTGTGTTGTAGATATAACCATCGTCATGGTATAATTGTGTACTAGTGTTGTAGATATAACCATCGTCATGGTATAATAGTGTACTAGTGTTGTAGATATAACCAGGGTCATGGTATAATAGTGTACTAGTGTTGTAGATATAACCAGGGTCATGGTATAATAGTGTACTAGTGCTGTAGATATAACCAGGGTCATGGTATAATAGTGTACTAGTGCTGTAGATATAACCAGGGTCATGGTATAATAGTGTACTAGTGTTGTAGATATAACCAGGGTCATGGTATAATAGTGTACTAGTGTTGTAGATATAACCAGGGTCATGGTATAATAGTGTACTAGTGTTGTAGATATAACCATCGTCATGGTATAATAGTGTACTAGTGTTGTAGATATAACCAGGGTCATGGTATAATAGTGTACTAGTGTTGTAGATATAACCAGGGTCATGGTATAATTGTGTACTTGTGTTGTAGATATAACCATCGTCATGGTATAATAGTGTACTAGTGTTGTAGATATAACCATCGTCATGGTATAATTGTGTACTAGTGTTGTAGATATAACCATCGCCATGGTATAATAGTGTACTAGTGTTGTAGATATAACCATCGTCATGGTATAATTGTGTACTAGTGTTGTAGAAATAACCATCGCCATGGTAAGATTGTGTACTAGTGTTGTAGATATAACCAGGGTCATGGTATAATTTTGTGCTCAGAGTTTGATATACCATCGCCATGGTATAAGTTACCAGATATAACCATCGCCATGGTATAATTGTGTACTAGTGTTGTAGATATAACCAGGGTCATGGTATAATAGTGTACTAGTGTTGTAGATATAACCAGGGTCATGGTATAATAGTGTACTAGTGCTGTAGATATAACCATCGTCATTGTAAAATAGTGTACTGGTGTTATAGATATAACCATTGTCATGGTATAATAGTGTACTAGTGTTGTAGATATAACCAGGGTCATGGTATAATTGTGTACTTGTGTTGTAGATATAACCATGGTCATGGTATAATTGTGTACTAGTGTTGTAGATATAACCATCGTCATGGTATAATAGTGTACTAGTGTTGTAGATATAACCAGGGTCATGGTATAATAGTGTACTAGTGTTGTAGATATAACCAGGGTCATGGTATAATAGTGTACTAGTGCTGTAGATATAACCAGGGTCATGGTATAATAGTGTACTAGTGCTGTAGATATAACCAGGGTCATGGTATAATAGTGTACTAGTGTTGTAGATATAACCAGTCATGGTAATAGTGTACTAGTGCTGTAGATATAACCAGGGTCATGGTATAATAGTGTACTAGTGTTGTAGATATAACCAGGGTCATGGTATAATAGTGTACTAGTGTTGTAGATATAACCAGGGTCATGGTATAAGTGTAGTGTACTAGTGTTGTAGATATAACCATCGTCATGGTATAATAGTGTACTAGTGTTGTAGATATAACCAGGGTCATGGTATAATAGTGTACTAGTGTTGTAGATATAACCAGGGTCATGGTATAATTGTGTACTAGTGTTGTAGATATAACCATCGTCATGGTATAATAGTGTACTAGTGTTGTAGATATAACCATCGTCATGGTATAATAGTGTACTAGTGTTGTAGATATAACCAGGGTCATGGTATAATAGTGTACTAGTGTTGTAGATATAACCATCGTCATGGTATAATTGTGTACTAGTGTTGTAGATATAACCATCGTCATGGTATAATTGTGTACTAGTGTTGTAGATATAACCAGGGTCATGGTATAATTTGTACTAATAGTTGTAGATATAACCAGGGTCATGGTATAATAGTGTACTAGTGTTGTAGATATAACCATCGTCATGGTATAATAGTGTACCAGTGTTGTAGATATAACCAGGGTCATATAACCAGGGTATAATAGTGTACTAGTGTTGTAGATATAACCAGGGTCATGGTATAATTGTGTACTTGTGTTGTAGATATAACCATCGTCATGGTATAATAGTGTACTAGTGTTGTAGATATAACCATCGTCATGGTATAATTGTGTACTAGTGTTGTAGATATAACCATCGCCATGGTATAACAGTGCGCACCAGTGTTGTAGATATAATAGTGTACTAGTGTTGTAGATATAACCATCGTCATGGTATAATTGTGTACTAGTGTTGTAGATATAACCATCGCCATGGTAAGATTGTGTACTAGTGTTGTAGATATAACCAGGGTCATGGTATAATTTTGTACTAGAGTTGTAGATATAACCATCGCCATGGTATAATTGTGTACTAGTGTTGTAGATATAACCATCATCATGGTATAATAGTGTACTAGTGTTGTAGATATAACCAGGGTCATGGTATAATAGTGTACTAGTGCTGTAGATATAACCAGGGTCATGGTATAATAGTGTACTAGTGCTGTAGATATAACCAGGGTCATGGTACAATTGTGTACTAGTGCTGTAGATATAAACAGGGTCATGGTATAATAGTGTACTAGTGCTGTAGATATTACCAGGGTCATGGTATAATTGTGTACTAGTGCTGTAGATATAACCAGGGTCATGGTATAATAGTGTACTGGTGTTATAGATATAACCATCGTCATGGTATAATAGTGTACTAGTGTTGTAGATATAACCAGGGTCATGGTATAATAGTGTACTGGTGTTATAGATATAACCATCGTCATGGTATAATAGTGTACTAGTGTTGTAGATATAACCAGGGTCATGGTATAATTGTGTACTAGTGCTGTAGATATAACCAGGGTCATGGTATAATAGTGTACTAGTGCTGTAGATATAACCATCGTCATGGTATAATAGTGTACTAGTGTTGTAGAGATAACCAGGGTAATGGTATAGTAGTGTACTAGTGTTGCACCATATTTTACATGGTTTATGGAGTCAGCAAGTTGTGTACCTTTTCCTCTGGATTCATGTCTCCAATGAAGGCCTCTGCAACGGCCTCGATTGCTTCATCCAGGTTACTCCAGTCTCCAGAGTTGTTCATGACACACATGAAGATTCGCCCTATGTTTTCCTTTATAATTAAGCAACAACAAAACATATTCTTGTGAATTTGCCATGAGTCTTTCAGATGAATGTTTTTTCTTTCACATCTTAATCATATACAAGCATTTTCATGAAGTTTTGTTCTCTGCGCCTGGTGTTCTGACACAGAAGTTTCAAAATTATTTTCTGAGCCTTTCTTTAACCAAAAGTATACCTTTTTCAGTTTTAGTGCTTGAATAAAAACATCCAAATGTGTTACAACTTGACTGTATCTCAAATGATGAAGTGTCTTTAATAGTGCCCAATGCAGAACAACTTTAAAACAGAAAAGTCCTGTGCTAATCTACCTCAATATGGCTCTTGGACTAATGCCTTTACTTCCAGTTTGGGAAAACACATGTCTAATGTGAGCCAACATTTAAAAGAAAGTTTTGTCTTGCTACCTTAATAAAATTGTACTGCAAATACTCTTGGTTGAAGGAAATACATGAGTAACTTGATAAAAGATAATCCAATTTCTCTAGCAACATCAACATGCTTTTCATTTAAAGACAAACGAAACACCACATAACTGGTAAAATGGCAATGTTATGCAAGACATTGATAAATAATTATTTCATTGAGGCTACATTAAAAACATGGTTCTATGTTTAAGACTGTAGAGCAGGATATGCTCCTGTCTAGTCATAGACACAAGCTCATGACGTAGGTCGAATTGTGTAATCCACTTTGCTTTTCGTAGAGATTTCTTATGGATGTCGAAAAGGTTTGGTCGCATATTTATATGTGCATTCATGGTTCAGTGACCTTGAATCAATCACATGCTTGATCAGTTCTTGCTTGACTAACTTAAGAATTTACCTACACCTTCAATAAATGATGCTCACTATCTCACCAATGTAATGCCCCAACCTATGATATGAAGCAAATTTCATGCAATTACAGTGAATATATAGTTTTTTGTGCATACATGACCAGCATTTATACCTGATATTTCCATATACATACGCCTGTGTAATTACCTGATACATATATATAAGTACTCAACAACTGACAGTTTCAACAGAACCATTTTTCCAGTACTAGAACAGAATATACTTACTGGTAAACAGAGGTACAGATAAGCTGCGTATCTGCGTAAATTATGCAAATATTCATGTGAAAACTCAATTCCTATTAAGTCTATTGCGTACAAGTACACTTGAATTTTGTAAATACTTAATAAATTTGATCTTATATGCGTACACACAAAATGTCAAATCCTAGCTTGCGTACTGTAACATTCAGCAAACCTACTAGAATTTGAAGTAAGTAGACCCATGTGCTACATATGGAGGTTACTGGGGATAGATAGAATAACTGAGATATATTGTGAGGTTCTATTTCAGCACATGAACTTGGCAACTTGCAGTCTTTCTTATCTTTTCTCATATTACAGATCAAATATAAATAACACACACATAAGTCAACATTTAGATATTATTCTATTTTCACAAATAATGCGAAATGGCAAAATACCCAATTGAGTTTGAGTGAGGTGGGTATAATTTATTTGGTTACTCAAAAAAATAAGGATACCCAAATGAGATGAACACAAGTGAGTACATAACTCCAAAGTTATCTGTAACTCTGGGTAAATGAATAATTGTTACCAGCTACATCACAGTCTGAATGGTCATATCTACAGCTCAGCCTTAAGGATGTAGTTAGACAGTTACCTCTACCCTGTAGTAGGTACACAGATTTTTGATGTTCTTGCTTTCGATGATATTCCCGGAGCCAAGTTTTGAAAGTGATGAAAGGAAACCCTATGGAAAGTGTAAACGATTGTTAAAGTAATTCCAACATGTGTACAAGAGGAAGTATAAGATGCATTATTGTGAAGCTAGCCTGTTGAAAATACTGAAGCAATATTCCTTTAGCTGTCAGTCTATTCTGAGCTGGACTTTAACACCAAGTCATGACAATCATGGTACTGAGATGGTTAAATGGTCTGGTTACTGACAAGATACTACATGACATAAAACAGAAATAATTATAGCAAAACGTTTAAGGAGTGCATGAAATAATGCCTACATTGTCAGCATCTCCAACAGGGACCCATACAACAGGATGTGGAGTTGTACTGTGTTTCTTGGGAGACATCTCACTCACTAATTGAATCAACCGGATTTTAGTCTGAAAATTAAATATATAAGTACAACAGAAAGTCTAAACTCCTCAAAGTAAACTTTTGACTTATTTGACAGTGTCAAATTTAAATTGTCAGTATGACATATACCAGTTTCATATATCGCTGATATTTATTCCCCCTGGAGACTCCGTCCATTGGAAGAAATACCCAAGGTAAAACATTTCCAGGGAAAATACTTTTCAAAAGATATTATTTCCACTCTTTCACCTGGAACCTGTATGCACCTGTCTGTATGACCTGGAAGCATTTACATTTACAGATATATAAAATTATCTGTGGAGGCATTATGATAACATATTTTATGATCTGTGGACATGTTTCGGTAACATACATTATGATCTGTTGAGGAATTATGGTAACATACATTATGATCTCTTGAGGCATTATGGTAACATACATTATGATCTGTTGAGGCATTATGGTAACATACATTATGATCTGTTGAGGCATTATGGCAACATACGTTATGATCTGTTGATGCATTATGGTAACATACGTTATGATCTCTTGAGGCATTATGGTAACATACATTATGATCTGTTGAGGCATTATGGTAACATAATGCTATGATCTCTTATGATCTGTTGATGCATTATGGTAACATACGTTATGATCTGTTGAGGCATTATGGTAACATACGTTATGATCTGTTGAGGCATTATGGTAACATACGTTATGATCTCTTGAGGCATTATTGTAACATACGTTATGATCTGTTGAGGCATTATTGTAACATACGTTATGATCTGTTGGGGCATTATGGTAACATACGTTATGATCTGTTGAGGCATTATGGTAACATACGTTATGATCTGTTGAGGCATTATGGTTACATACGTTATGATCTATTGAGGCATTATTATAACATACATTATGAGCTGTTGAGGCATTATGGTTACATACAGTATGATCTGTTGAGGCATTATTATAACATACATTATGATCTGTTGAGGCATTATGGTTACATACGCTATGATCTGTTGAGGCATTATGGTTACATACGTTATAATCTGTTGAGGCATTATTATAACATACGTTATGATCTGTTGAGGCATTATGGTTACATACGTTATGATCTGTTGAGGCATTATGGTAACATACGTTATGATCTGTTAAAGAATAAATAAACTTTGGTTTTTTTTACTCTTTTAACTATTACATATAAAAGATTTGTGGTTAGACTTATGCGGAACACCAAATTCATTCTTAAAAAACTTGTTGTTAATTAATACCGAGCGATTAAAAGTTGCCAAAAAGTCGCCTGCTTCACTCTCGCCCGCCAACGAAACCACAGACAGGTTAGGTAACTCTGTCGCCAGAGCACTGCAGTGACGTCATATGAGGAACGATTTTCAGTTAGTTGTATAGAAAGTGTGTAGCACGCTCATCATTTTGATGATTTCTCGACATCATCGACGACATGCCGAATCGTTGCTTTGTCGTCAATTGCTCCTAGGGGTTGGGCGATGGTGTCACCATTCACAGATTTCCACAGGACCCCACAGATCGTGCTAAATGGGTTATATTTGTGAGTGGGAAGCAAGCGTTGTGGAAGCCTGAAACAATGTCTTACTTGTGTTCAGATCGCTTCATGGAAGTTAAAGAATCAAAACTACTTACTAGTTGTAGTAAAATATGTATATGATTGATGACCATAAAGATTTTCCATGACACAACTTGTAACATAACGATTTCTTCCTCGGAAGTGAGGTTATGGTCGAAGTAACAAAAAAATGAATAATATTGTAAGTAGTATTATATTGACACCCACCTCGCTGCCACGAGAGAAATTGTTATGTTATAAGCTATGTCATGCAAAATCCTATTGGCCATCAATCAAATACATATTTTACTACCAGTAGAAAGTAGTTTTGATTTCGTAACTCGGTGAAAACAAACCTAAATAGCATTTATCCTCAGACTGGCGTATGTTCGCGACAGGGCGCCGCCATTTTTGAAAATCGTAAAGTCACGGGCTAAAGTCTGTTAGAATTAATGAGATTATGGTTTGTTTTCATCAAGTTAGAAAATCAAAACTACTTTCTACTCGTAGTTAAATATGTATTTGAATCATAACCAAAAGGATTTTGCATGACACAACTTGTAACATAACGATTTCTTCCACGGAAGCGAGGTGGGGGTCGAAGTGACAATACTGCGTGATAAATTTTTAATGTCCACTCACCCGTATGTAGAGACCAGTCAATGTACGTCTTTATATTTGGTCTTATAATCCTAATTAGTTTATTATCATACTTGTATGCATTTTGAAACTAAATAAAAAAGCAGACAATCTGCTGATACTTATAGTGAATTTATAACAGAATTGTAATATCTAGACATTTTATAGTTTGCCAATGTGAATCATAATTCGCACACACACCCTAGTGTATGTTGTCTGTCTCATTACACTTCACGGCGAAAACAATGATTCTGTTGAATGCTACGACAAATGAATAAAAACAAAATGCAAATATTAAAATTAAAACAGATTAAAGTTATAGGAACAATGTCAGGCTATTACCTTGTTCGAGGAATGTATCCATCAATATCCACAAAAACGAGTGATATGCCATTCATCTGCAGCTGTTCCAAGTGATGTGTCTTTTAACAGTTTAATATACGAAAAAAGTGATAAATCTTTTCAGGTATTTCACATTAGAGTATAGTCTCATTGGTCACCCAAGATAGCACACCTGGCAACTAATTGCATAATGGCCGCCTTTCTTTAAAACAGTAATTTAGTTAGCCAATAATGGGCAATCAATCAATGTATTGGCGGTTAATCCTTTGAAAGAAGGACGTTGTTTTTACGCAGACACCGACACGACAGAGTGTATTGTATAGATTAGTAAATCTACATACATAAACACTACCTTTTGACAAATCCGCTGTGTAAAATAAAAGTAATTAATCAATCAGTGTGTTATCGGTTAATCCTTTGATCGATGTTTATAATGTTGAATACTAGTATTTACTCCAGACACAAGAAATGCCAAATGGGAACCTTTGTCGGGTAATCTAGGTGTGTTACCACTAATTATACCTGTTATAAATTCATTAACTGACCATCAAGTGAATGATGACAAATAACATGTGTAGGTTTATACCACCTAACACGGGTTACAAGGGAGTATTAATTGCTGTATTGCATGTGAAAACTTATGGGCCGACACTGTTTTGAGAATACAAACAGATTTTTACATGACATGATTAAATATTGAGGTAAAAAAACACAGAAATGGGATCAACTTGGATCAGTCATTATACAAATAAGGCCTAACGACACCAAGCGATTTTGACAGAATCGTCTATGAAAACAAGTTGTAACTAATACTAGGCAAAGCAGGAGACAAAATTAAATGACAGTAGATTGTGAAAACATATAGCTTTCATTTTCCACTACAGTTGTCACGATTTCAGGTTTATACAAACCTGTAAACAAGATAATTTACCCCCCTGAAATGTAGATGAATTCTGCATCGGCCCTCATATCTATTCCTCATATGACGTCACAGAGACGCCCCGCTCTGATTGGTTGAAATTTCGTTCGCGGGTGAGAATTGTGCACTGTTGTCAAAAAGGTCAATTTAAGCTAATTAAAGACCGAAGTGAGTAGTTTTAATGACGGGGATTCATTTATAGCGATGCCAGTTATCACATGTATTTGTAGCCCCCTAGAGTATATGTGATCTTTAACCCAGCGGGCACACAACGTTGAATCAACGTTGAATCAACGTTGAATTTTAGTTGTTTGGTTGATCAACCTTTCATAAACGTTGATTCAACGTTTATCATGCGACCAAAGAAAGTTAGTCGAGATTCGTTTAGTTGTCAACGTTGTTTCAACGTAAGGAACCAACAAAATGTCAACTAATTGTTTCCTTGGCAAATTTGATACATAATTCATATTGGTAATAGGTATCCAACTTAGCAACTATCATTTCGGAACATTATTTTCATAAAAGATCAAGATCGAGCTAGTGACAGATATAATCTTATATATTATTTGATTGTGCATCGATCAACGGACGGAAATATTACGTAAATCGCAGTTTTAGGTATAAAGTCATCAGTTATCAAATTGCATTACATTTGATATTTTCCCACAAAACTGTGAAAATTGTATAATTCCCGACAATTTGCTTTCAAACACAAGCCAGATGTTGACCTTTTCGATCCCCTCGTTTGGCCATATCCGGACATCGCACAATTATCGCGACGCAGCGCAAAGGCAGCTGATGCGTTGTCAGTTCACTTTGGCGAAGTTCAACATAATATCGTTCTATTTTCACCATCTTCACGGCATGCTGGTGTTTATTTGGTAAGTATGTCCTTCATGTATAATGAAAGCGTAGGAATGCCGTTTAAATCTAGCAGTAGCAAGAAACTCGAATTAGGGCTCATGTTTTATCTAACAAGGTTACCGGTATGTGACAGTACATGTTTATCAAAATTTAGTGGAAGCCCGTGTTTTCCATGAACCTTTTTGTTATTTTTCAATATATTTGCATGCATATATTTTGCATTTTATTATATAATCGAATAAGTACCCATCACCTGATTTGAATTTTGCAAATATACATTTTCAAATAATCAATGAAGTACATCAATATAAGGAACCGTTCTTAATTAAATTAAACACCCCGGGTGGGGGTGTTGATTATAAGGGTTTTGTTCAGGGAGCTAAGGGGTCAGCATTTTTGTACACACGCACTATGTTTAGAAATTATGGGAAGGGAGAGGGCGTCATAGATAATGTACATGACATGCAGGGTGGGCCGTCTCTTATCCTGTACATACTCATACACTTTAGGGGGTAATTCACATTGTACATAAAATCAACATCACCCCAAAGCCATACATTATGATCGGTCCCTAAGGGCAGCTATACAAAATCGGATAGGATTAATCAACATTTTATATTGCATCCCATTATTATGAACATTTGTTCGTTTGAATAGATCTATCAGTAAATGATGCATTGAGCACGCCCTGAACCCTGTCAACATATGTATATTATTGGGGTCAGGGGGTGGTGGAGAATGGCGTAAGGAAATGCAACGAAAAACTTCACTAATGATTCTTTGATGGGACAATTAACAAAACTGCACCCACAGACTTTCATTCTTACACTTGTTTGGAAGGGATATGATAATTCAAGTCTCTTAAAGGTTAAAATCTTACATACAAAAGAAGTAATTTTAATGTAAGGAACATTTAATTATGAAATAAGATTATTTTAATGGAATTTGCAGAAATCTCATCTTCAAGACTGGGTGGCAGCAATTTTGTGGATCACATAAAAGGAGCAAGGCTAAGGTAACACGTTTTTAACATTTCACTTGTTTCCAGTATATCCACCACAAAGTTTAAGAGAAAGATGATAATGCTCTTTCATTACCACCTGTTTTGAATATTTGTGATAATGTTTGGTCTTTTTGGTGATAATAGTTGGTCTTTATTTTCATTTTATATATTAAGGTTGATCATTTAAGAGAAAAAATTGACAATGATTTCTCCCGGAGATGTATAGTTTAATGAGCACTCCCTTGCTTGGCCATATTGTTTTTCAGCCGTAAACAGCTGGATGCAAGATAGCAGAGAGGACAGAAGTCATACATTTATAGATATATAGAGATGTTTATTGCTGGGAAACACACTCTTCAGGTATTTGGTCAGCTGTAGAATTTGAATATGATGTTTTTTATTATTGTCAAAGGGTAGGTTTTTCATTATTTGCAATCTAATATGTGTGCAGTGAAACATACTGAGATTTGGAAGAGTCCTTTATTTAAAGTACAGGTGTTGTTAGATATCAGCATTTTATGTACATGTTCCCTTGTTAAGATCATC
Source organism: Haliotis rubra (assembly GCF_003918875.1). Classification (NCBI taxonomy): domain Eukaryota; kingdom Metazoa; phylum Mollusca; class Gastropoda; order Lepetellida; family Haliotidae; genus Haliotis; species Haliotis rubra. Next base: position 896,276 of record NW_025766747.1, on the reverse strand, counting down.
TATCGAGTATATTAGAGAGAAGGTGTATATTTGTAGTGTTTTAAATCAGTTATTTTCAGTGTATGACCTACATTTCAATATGTTTTGGCCACCTGTCACCCCTTTGGTCAAATAGAGTAGGACTTCCATTTCTTGGAATTGAGAGTCAGAGATGCACTGTTTCCAAGAATTTGAGTGTGCCAGCGATGTTTGTTTACGAGTACATTTAAGTCTTTTTGAGTTTAGATTGGAGTTGTAAGAGATGTTATTCAATGTCTTATTATTCATGGTATGATAGATTATCTCTGGCAATGTAGAGTTTAATCTCATTATTTTATTGTTCATGATTCAGAGAAGCATAGTTATGACGTCGCAGATAATACGCACACATAATTCATTATATGAGAGATTTCCACTTTTCAAGGTAACAATACAACAGTAAATAGTTTTTCTTAATTTGGAATACTCTTTTCTTCTAACTGGAATTATACGTCCAACTGACATAAAACTTAAATGAACATTATATTGAATGTGGAATTTTAACCAAGTATTTTATCAGGTAAATATTTTTACTGCAATTTTCTGTTTGAACACTGTTTATTGCAGGTAGCTATTTGGGTATTTTAGCTGGATGCAGGAGTTTGGTGCTACTTTATTGTAGTTTAAAGATGAAATGCGAGTCTATTTACAGGAAAGCGTAATACACAACCACGGAACAACCCATTTTCAACGTTAAGAATATGTCAGACTTCAACGTTGATTCCATGTCGGATATCTACGTCAAAAAACTTTCATATACAACCTATTTTCAATCTATTTTCAACGTTGAGGATCAACCTTTTGTCAACGTTGATAATCGGTCAAACTTCAACGTTGATTCCATGTCGGATGTCTACGTCAAAAAAACTTTCATATACAACCTATTTTCAATCTATTTTCAACGTTGAGGATCAACCTATTCTCAACGTTGAAACAACGTTGATGTGCCTGCTGGGAAGGCATTACGGTAACATACGTTATGATCTGTTAAGGCATTATGGTTACATACGTTATGATCTGTTAAGGCAGTGTCAGGTCCAGTCTCAGTACTCTCATTAGTAGCCCGGCCATCTGTGATGAAGATTATCCTCGGGCGTATCTTGTGGGCACCTCCAACACTCAGCACACCTCCTAAACAAGTTATGTGACATAAGTCAACAAATCACCCCTAAGTATTTCATTTACCTTTCAGTCAATACAGTGGAGTATGAGCTCATGGTGATAGAGTGACAGACCAACTTTGTGAACATCAGAACTTAAAGCATGCTGTAATGTTCCTACAATATGTCCACCTTCAACTATGATGGTTATCAAAGGCAATTTTTATTACAATTTCACAATTTGTACTCAAAGAATGTTGGCATCACATTGTCCTGATATTGTGAGTTTGTTCCCTGTGCTGACAGCCTGACTAACATAACCACCTGCTGTAAATGCAGAACCATTGCATTGTTGCTTCAAAGTAGAGACAGAATGAGTGCATGTATGCCTTAAATACCTAAAAGTAACACCTAACTGTTTGGTTGCCACAAATGGGTTTCACTAGAAGTTCCAATGGCATACTACCTGAAAACAACTTTACAAAGATGTGTGGACAATGTACCGGTATTAACAAAAATTGCTTCAAATCACAACATTGACGACATGATCAGTACAACTGGAGGACAGTGACACTCTTATAGATATTAATCGCTAGTCCTGAAATCGGAAAACATATCTCACCACATAAAAAACCAAAAAGAAAATATCATACCCCGTCCTTTTATGGCTGCCACACATACCATGAGGGCTTCAAACATTGGACTTCTTCCGTGACATACTAACTCATCTGTAACAGGAGAAACAGTCAAAACATGGAATTAATGTGAACATGAACAGTACACAGTTGGACCAGTATTACTTTCATCACATTAAACTGATTTGCCTCTTACTGACCTATAGCATCTCGGACTGCTCCGTAGTCGTTGGTGAGCTGCTGGACAACCTTGGCTCCTCCTCCCAGTGACACCACGCCCACATTCTCCTCAAGTCCGTGCTGCTCAGCTATGTCCTCAATTCCTGAGATGGAATAAAGGATATTATTATGATCAGGCCAGACCAATTTTATTTCTTGTTTTACGGATTTCTGTCCTCAGAAAACCTAAAGGCAGGAGGGCAAAAAAATGAAAATAAAATCACCATTCAACGTCATATTCCTTCTAAATAGTCAAAGTATTTTACTTTTGGCAATTTATGAAGTGTATATTGGGTAAAAAATAATCTAAAAAAAACTTTTTTTTGTAAGTTTACATTTTTGGCCAATAAAAACATTAGGATTTTATTTTTTGGGCGGGAAAATTAATTTTTATTTTTTTTCTTATTCTTGAAAAAGGTGGATCCGTAAAACAAGAAATAAAATTGGTCTGGCCACAGGTGAAATTATATATAATTATTAAGCATACCCAAAATTCAACTGAAACCAAAACGATAAAAATCCAATAATTGATTACAATTATGCTTTTGATTTGAGTAATGTGTTTGAACAGAAGTTTTCAGGAAAAGCTATGAGTAGTCCAACAGCATGTATATTAACATAATATAGTTTTGAATTTTTGAGTCATTGTTGATTTCATTTAAAACTAATAACATTTGTGATCTGGGTTTTGCCCCTAAAACAATCAAACAGATTTTCAGCTAGTTTTAAGCTGGCTTTCATACCTGACAGAAAATTAATGTGCTAAAAGTGAATTAAGTCTATTTTGCCTATTAGCATTTTTAATTTAAATGGAAAAGACCTAAATAATTACAGGAATATGTATCTGCAGTAAAATTGCAATGAAAAAAATAATTGTTTCTTATCTAAATCTTTAGGACACAGTTTGAATGAATACTATTTGGGTGGCACATCTGCTAAGTCAGATTGCAAAGTTTTGGATTCCCCATGTTCCAGTGTTGCATCAGGGCGAACACATTCTGGACTGTGGTATTTCATATCAGAGTACAAAAACTGTACAAATGCTGTTATTAAAGAATGCAGTGACAGAATAAATTCCATGCATATATCCATCCATCCATATATATATTAACCATCTACAAAGTTGTTGGCAATCTCCTTGACTTCCTCTAGGCCTTGCAGCCCAATGCTGTCTGACACATCCAGGCATAACACAGTGTCCATGCTCTTTGCTCTTGGTGGTGGTGGAACATCTAGAGAGAGAGCAACATGATTCATATGTCCTGTCTTTTTACATGTAATCAATAACAAGTATAAAACAACCCACAAAAAGTGAAATTTAAGTTGGTCTCACCTCAAATCAAAGCTGAAACCTCTGAAACCACACTGGATTGGGCATTAACAGAATGACTGAATGAACATCTGAATGTGTATTTCTCAAATATTTCTGACACACGAGTTTAGGCAAAAAGAACCCATGTCTGTTTCCAGTTACCCGTCAACATGGTGAGACACTGTGACCTCAATACTGCTGCAGATGTCAATAAACCTCACTCAAACAATAGTGCATTTAATTCATTATCAGTCATATATCTGCTAAGTCAAAAAAGCTGTTTAGCACATGTCACATTTTGAATCATATAAACAACTGATGCATTGATTTTCAAGTGCGTATTACTTGCCCGTAGAAGATATTCTTACGGCAATATTACACTAGTGTAATTATGACGTCATAATGGTTTATAGTTATGACGTCACAATGCTAATACCGCTGTCACATCACACATCATCATCACACTGTAGGCTGACTGACTGAGTTTAGTTTTACGCTGCTTTTAGCAATTTTCCAGCAATATCACGGCTGGGGACACCAGAAATGGGCTTAACACATTGTGCCCATGTGGGGAATCGAACCCAGGCCTTCCGCATGACGAGCCAACGCTTTAACCACTAGGCTACCCCACAGCCCCACACTGTAGGCAGTTTCTATCAATTGATGTTGGAGAGTAATGAACAGAATACTAAATTCACTTCCATGAAATACCATTTATATTAAACTCTTGAAAGATTTAATATCAAACTTGCTTACCAAATCATTAACTTGTTTATAAATGGTATTACACGGAAGGTCGTTTAGTAACATCTATTTAGTTAACTTCTGAAAACCAACATTAACACAGACGTGAGAGCACACTTCATGACACTTCAGTAACAGTTTGATGAAACAGTTAAAGAAGAAGTGAGCTGAAGAAACATAGGTGTTATTAAACAAACAATATTTAACAAATATTGAAAATGTCATCACACTATTAAAAGGTCTTTACTGAAGAGAATAATCAGATGAATTACATACATTAATCACTATTTCTATATCACCAGATATAGAACATGTGTCGTTGTGTAGAATTCATGCATTCCTAAGTCAGAAATGAGAAACAATCCACTGGAGACATAACTTGATTATGTGATATGCATATGCATCAGTCTAAGACATCACCTACCATCCACCAGGGCTGCAACTACAGCGTCAGTGAGGCGCCGGACTTCTGGACTTGAGCTCAGTCCTACATTCAGGGAAGTCAGCAGCTTCTCAGCATCTTCATACACTTCTGCTGGACCATTAGATGTCATTAGTGTCAAGGTACATGACAGATGAATGAACTTCTTAATACATTCACCTTTGGTTTGTTTTAAACATATTTTATTCACAGAGAAAAGGATTAGGAACAAGTTCTCCAACTTCGAATACCCTCTCCTTGGTATGTACATAGGTAATTTAGATTCCCGCAAATAAAGATGACAGATAGTGGACAAGAAAGTATAATTTAAATGAAAAGAGATAGAGCTTATACAGAATGATATCAATATGCTATACAAATTGTTCGATTGCACTAACTTGAATACATTTGTATTTTCACATGATGATAGGTATGCACCTCCCTCTAACAAAAGTTTAATGAACAAATGCGCTTAACAGATAACATGAAGTTAACTCTTTGTTGTTTGTACAATGGACATTCAAACAGATAATGATACGAGTTCTCAATAAAATCACCACAACAATATACAAATAGGATCAGTTTTCAATCCAACTCTGTACAAATCAAAGTTCAAACAACTTACAGAATAACGTAACTTGGTATCAATAATATTTAATTTTCTTTTACCACACGAATAATACTGAGGTGCATATGTATGGTTATCAGTTATACATGACTTAAAAGTTGAAACACTTTTTGAATTACGAATGGTGGTTGGTAAATTGTTCCAAGAGCATATTGTAGATGGAAAGAAGGATTCTTTTGAATGGTTAAGTCTTGGAATAGGAATCGATATATTTAGAGAACAGTGTAGATTATACTTTGATTTAGAACCAACATTCAAGAGAAGCAGTTCTTTTAGATATGGAGGAGCCATTTCATTTTGAATTTTATACATCAAACATAGTTTTCGTTTTTTACGACGATCTTGTAATGTTTCCCATCCAGTTTTAAAAATAAAAAAATTCACGTGGTGTATATTTTGGTAAACCGGTACCTATTCTCGCTGCTTGAATTTGAATCTGTTCTAGCTGACGTATTTGTTCAAGAGTACACCCGTCCCAGACTTCACATGCGTATTCATTTTTTCAACATATAAATTATGGATTTACATGGGTACACAATTTAGAAAAAGGAGTCACTGACTTACCTTCTTACAACCTATCATTTATACTGTTAAAATATTAAAGTGCCTTTAAATAAATAATTGTGACATTTACTCACGTTTTGAAGGAGTGTCTTTGCCCTCCTTGACAGATTCTATTTGATGTTCAGGACTGTGAAGAAAATTTGTATAATTCTAAAAAGGATTTATTTAGAATCCTGCGTAAACTGACAACACATTTGTGGCTAAATCATCACATAAAATGCATTATATTCCTGTACTGTTGGACCAGTTAATGAGTTGAAATAACATTCCACAGTGACAGTATACTGCTGGACCAGTTAATGAGTTGAAATAACATTCCATGGTGACAGTATTCTGCTGGACCAGTTAATGAGCTGAAATAACATTCCAAAGTGACAGTATATTGCTGGACCAGTTAATGAGTTGAAATAACATTCCACAGTGACAGTATACTGCTGGACCAGTTAATGAATTGAAATAACATTCCAAAGTGACAGTATACTGCTTGACCAGTTAATGAGTGAGTGAGTGAGTATGGTTTTATGCCGCTTTTAGCAATATTCCAGCAATATCAAGGCGGCGTACACCAGAAATGGGCTTCACACATTGTGCCCATATGAGGAATTGAACCCAGGTCTTCGGTGATGAGCCAATGCTTGATCAATTTGGCTACCCCACCATCCCCGAACCAGTTAATGAGTTGAAATAACATTCTATAGTGACAGTATACTGCTGGACCAGTTAATGAGTTGAAATAACATTCTATAGTGACAGTATACTGCTGGACCAGTTATTGAGTTGAAATAACATTCCACAGTGACAGTATACTGCTGGACCAGTTAATGAGTTGAAATAACATTCCGGTGACAGTATACTGCTGGACCCGTTAATGAGTTGAAATAACATTCTATAGTGACAGTATACTGCTGGACCCGTTAATGAGTTGAAATAACATTCCAAAGTGACAGTATACTGCTGGACCAGTTAATGAGTTGAAATAACATTCCAAAGTGACAGTATACTGCTGGACCCGTTAATGAGTTGAAATAACATTCTATAGTGACAGTATACTGCTGGACCAGTTTATGAGTTGAAATAACATTCCAAAGTGACAGTAAACTGCTGGACCAGTTAATGAGTTGAAATAACATTCCAAAGTGACAGTATACTGCTTGACCAGTTAATGAGTTGAAATAACATTCCATGGTGACAGTATACTGCTGGACCAGTTAATGAGTTGAAATAACATTCTATAGTGACAGTATACTGCTGGACCAGTTAATGAGTTGAAATAACATTCCAAAGTGACAGTATACTGCTGGACCAGTTAATGAGTTGAAATAACATTCCAAAGTGACAGTATACTGCTGGACCCGTTAATGAGTTGAAATAACATTCCACAGTGACAGTAAACTGCTGGACCAGTTAATGAGTTGAAATAACATTCCACAGTGACAGTATACTGCTGGACCAGTTAATGAGTTGAAATAACATTCCAAAGTGACAGTATATTGCTGGACCAGTTAAAGAGCTTGAATAACATTCCACTGTGACAGTATACTGCTGGACCAGTTAATGAGCTGAAATAACATTCCATGGTGACAGTATACTGCTGGACCAGTTAATGAGCTGAAATAACATTCCACAGTTACAGTATACTGCTGGACCAGTTAATGAGTTGAAATAACATTCCAAAGTGACAGTATATTGCTGGACCAGTTAATGAGTTGAAATAACATTCGACAGTGACAGTATGCTGCTGGACCAGTTAATGAGTTGAAATAACATTCCAGAGTGACAGTATAGATGCAGCAGCCATACCTCAGATGTTCAGTCTTTGAAGGAATGAAGTGTGCATCGCTGCCAGACGAATCTCCAGTTGGACCATGTCTTAAAACATGTTCCTGTTCACCTTGGGGCTTTGGTACTTCCTCATCACTGATGAAAACAAATAAAGCAGGGAACATAACATGTCTCCTTTACAATATCAATCAAAACATACACATATTAGCTACTTATATGTAGGATCTAAAATGGTAACAAGAGCAACAAGAACTTACTCAGATATCTGAACAGTGACCAAATATATATAACAATATTTTATGATACTAGCCATCTTCAGAAAAGAACCCAGAGCCTGAGCAATAAAAGAATATTACAACTGTGAATGAAATATTTGTATGCATTGTTGCATGCCATATTGTGCAACAATGTAAAACATCTCAGTGTGTCAACAAATTGAAGAATCATTCACTGTTAATACACCTATGCTTTGGACTAAGTGATTTGCCTCATGCACGAGCACCTGCATCCTGAGTTTGGATAAAACATACTGAAAAGGTTTTAGTTCTGCCTTGGAAATGACACTAGGTACGTCCATTTCAACTTGATTCTATGGAAACATCATAAAATAATGCAGCAAATCTGTAAATAGGGAACAGAACCATTTCAGGATCTGTTTGATACAACAGCCAAACATTTAAAAATAATATTGAATAGTTTTAGAGTTTCCTTTTCTGAAATGATATGATGTATGGACAGACAGACAGGTGGACAGATGAGGTGACAGCTATATCGCCCTCAATTTTATGATGAGGGTGATAAAAAGCACTTGTACACCATCATTTAATACAGATAATGAATCAACCAACATTTCTGGGGATGTTGTTCTTGTGGATGCCATTTGTGGGGATTCATTGCGTTCAGTTGCAGGTAATGGCTTATCCGTTTGCTTAGTTGTGCATGAAGGATCACATCTTAGTGCCTGTAAAACCATTGGCTCCATTTGGGTATAAATTTCAGCTGAAGTAAGATTTTTAGGGTCCATCAGTGGTGCCAGAACCCGTGAGACACCAGGTGAGATGGCTGGGGTTTGTTCTCCTGTTGAGGGCTGATCTTGCTCCTTCTTCTTCAGCACAGTCTCCAGCACAGTTTGTGTGAACTCACTGATCTCCTTCCTGCCTCTGTCCATGTCACTACGAGTACTGTCCATGTGTTCATTCATACTATGTTGCATCCTTTCAAAAATGGTCTCCATTGACTGCAGACGTTCTTGCATCTCCTTCAGCTCTGCCAAGAAGCAACAAAATTACAGTGACTATCAGTTTAGGTTTGGGTAAAAATATCAATACATTGTCATTGCATGGCTTCATGGAAGTAAATGATTAAAGTGTTTCAAGCAAACTTAACTCAACTATCTCTAATCCTTTATGAGTTACTTATTTTCCCTGAGTTTCCACTAATTACTTAATGCCCTTGCTTCTTCCACTAGCTTGACTGTACAAGTGTAACATGTCTCGCATGTACAGAAGTACAATATGGAACAAGTTTAGGTTTTACAGAGTACCTACAGGAGAGTTCCAGGTAGAGGGATTCTAGTGAGAAATGTCTTCAAGCATTTACAATCTTTAGAACTAAAAAATCCCTTTTCAGCAGAACTAATGATCATTCAGGATTACCTGACATTTCAGGCATGCTACATGTAATAAGCGTTATTCAAAACCACGTATTACCATGCATGCTCACTTTCCTGAAGTACATCTGCTTATCAGTATACATGCTCATTAACCTGAAGTCAACCAGCTTAGCAGCTTGTGGGTTCTTTATCCTGAACTCCATCTGCTTATCAGTATACATGCTCATTATCCTGAAGTCAACCAGCTTATCAGTATACATGCTCATTATCCTGAACTCCATCTGCTTATCAGTATACATGCTCATTATCCTGAAGTCAACCAGCTTATCAGTATACATGCTCATTATCCTGAAGTCAACCAGCTTATCAGTATACATGCTCATTATCCTGAAGTCAACCAGCTTATCAGTATACATGCTCATTATCCTGAACTCCATCTGCTTATCAGTATACATGCTCATTATCCTGAAAGCTTATCAGTATACATGCTCATTATCCAGTCAACCAGCTTATCAGTATACATGCTCATTATCCTGAAGTCAACCAGCTTATCAGTATACATATCAGTATACATTATCCTGAAGTCAACCAGCTTATCAGTATACATGCTCATTATCCTGAACTCCATCTGCTTATCAGTATACATGCTCATTATCCTGAAGTCAACCAGCTTATCAGTATACATGCTCATTATCCTGAACTCCATCTGCTTATCAGTATACATGCTCATTATCCTGAAGTCCACCTGCTTATCAGTATACATGCTCATTATCCTGAAGTCAACCAGCTTATCAGTATACATGCTCATTATCCTGAAGTCAACCAGCTTATCAGTATACATGCTCATTATCCTGAACTCCATCTGCTTATCAGTATACATGCTCATTATCCTGAAGTCAACCAGCTTATCAGTATACATGCTCATTATCCTGAAGTCAACCAGCTTATCAGTATACATGCTCATTATCCTGAAGTCAACCAGCTTATCAGTATACATGCTCATTATCCTGAACTCCACCTGCTTATCAGTATACATGCTCATTATCCTGAAGTCAACCAGCTTATCAGTATACATGCTCATTATCCTGAAGTCAACCAGCTTATCAGTTGTACATGCTTCATTATCCTGAAGTCCATCTGCTTATCAGTATACATGCTCATTATCCTGAAGTCAACCAGCTTATCAGTATACATGCTCATTATCCTGAACTCCATCTGCTTATCAGTATACATGCTCATTATCCTGAAGTCCACCTGCTTATCAGTATACATGCTCATTATCCTGAAGTCAACCAGCTTATCAGTATACATGCTCATTATCCTGAAGTCAACCAGCTTATCAGTATACATGCTCATTATCCTGAAGTCAACCAGCTTATCAGTATACATGCTCATTATCCTGAAGTCAACCAGCTTATCAGTATACATGCTCATTATCCTGAAGTCAACCAGCTTATCAGTATACATGCTCATTATCCTGAAGTCAACCAGCTTATCAGTATACATGCTCATTATCCTGAAGTCAACCAGCTTATCAGTATACATGCTCATTATCCTGAAGTCAACCAGCTTATCAGTATACATGCTCATTATCCTGAAGTCAACCAGCTTATCAGTATACATGCTCATTATCCTGAACTCCATCTGCTTATCAGTATACATGCTCATTATCCTGAAGTCAACCAGCTTATCAGTATACATGCTCATTATCCTGAACTCCATCTGCTTATCAGTATACATGCTCATTATCCTGAAGTCAACCAGCTTATCAGTATACATGCTCATTATCCTGAACTCCATCTGCTTATCAGTATACATGCTCATTATCCTGAAGTCAACCAGCTTATCAGTATACATGCTCATTATCCTGAAGTCAACCAGCTTATCAGTATACATGCTCATTATCCTGAAGTCAACCAGCTTATCAGTATACATGCTCATTATCCTGAAGTCAACCAGCTTAGCAGTTTGTGGGTTCATTATCCTGAAGTCAACCTGCTTAGCAGCATATATGCTCATTATCCCAAACAAAACATACATCTTCAGGCATGGTGGGTTTATTAATATGTTGTACTCATGATCAGAGAATTTATAAATGTAAAAATCAAAGTTGAAAATATTGCTAAACATAATCTTTCAACTGATAAAGTGAATCTCGATCCGTAATTTTGATCAGTGATTTTGCAGAGTCTGTATTTGCACAAGACATTCATCCTGACTAAAGAGGTATTTTGAGGAAACGTTTGAAGGATCCAGGACATAAATATTTCCTATCTATGTCAAGTTACCTGCCATTCTAGTGGAGTGGTAATAGGTTGTCTTTCCTCTTTTAAGTTTAACAAATATTCCATTTCATCAGTCATGTGCCTTACACTTCATGCTCTAGCCACTAATGTCATCAGCAACAGTAGCCTGAACGTAGCACCTCACAAATAGCTGACTCCCAGTCACAAACACCGTGACTGTGACAGGTAGGCTTCCAATGCAACAGTTCTGACAAAATATCAAGGCACTCCAATCTCATGGGGCTGCATATAACCAACCCAATATGAATTTCCAAAATGTGCATGAACTCTATTTAGAATAATGTTCATGCTATAAATACTGAGTGTGAAACTAATTTCTCAGTGTTCTGAAATGAACTCTGCAAATAGGGTATTAGTACAAATTTCTTCTTAGGGCTACTTACCTTGCTGGAATACATCGAGATAATTCCCACTCTGGCCCAAGTAATAGTCATCCCCAGATGACAAGTGGGTTAATAATAATCTTAAAATGATACAAAAACTCCAGACACCTTCAACTCTACATCTGTGGTCGGTTGGTGTTTAACGCCACCCTCAGCAATATTCCAGCTATATGGCGGAGGTCTGTAAATAAGTCAAGTCTGGACCAGACAATCCAGTGATCAACAGCATGAGCATCGATCTACACAATTGGGGTATGATGACATGTATCAACCAAGTCAGGGAGCCTGACCACCTGATCCCGTTAGTGCCCTCTTACAACAAGCATGGGTTGCTGAAGACCAGTTCTAACCAGGATATTCACGGGTTGTCATGTGTGTGTTTTCTGTTTTGTCACCACACTCATCAGTCATAAAGAGGACACAAACCTTTGGTTCTCTTGGAAGCATCCTCATCCGATTTTTGTTGGCTTGAAAAAATAAAAACGAACAGAGTCAGAACTCTTTATCAGTCCGATGATGTCCATGTCGAAAATTAAATGGATGGTTCCAGTAAGCTGTTGAACATGCAGTTGTTAGGGGGCAAATGTAACAAGTACAATGTTATAACGGTCTCTCAAAAGTCACACTATAGGTGGATCAGCCAAAACTATTTCTAAGCAAGCAACTTTCATAAGCCAATACACCAACAAGCATGCTACAGTCAATTTCGATCTGAAGTTTGTAAAAAGCATTTCAAATATTTCATCTCAGATGATACAATCTCTGTGTGAGCACTTAATTCACAGATGACTTAAATGGCATCAAAATAAAAAGTTGGGGCTAAAAAAACTAATATTCTTGTATAAGTAAGTGAGTGAGTAGTAAGTAGTTTTACACCGCCTTTAGCAATATTCCAACAATATCACAGTGGGGAACACCAGAAATAGGCTTTAGACATTATGTACCCATGTGGGGAATTCATCCCGGGTCTTCGGCATGACGAGCAAACTCTTTAACCACTCGGCTACCCCCACCCCGCCTCTTGTATTAGTCATCTGTATTATGCATACTGAATGTTCAGTGGAAGTCAGACACATGTGACATGGAAGGGGAACAGAATACCTGTTGACTATAATTATGGACATCTAATCGCGGAAAATGTCATCCATATTGTCTGTCAGTGGTACCGGACAAGAAACAAACTCAAGTCTCAACTAGATGTCGTTGTTATATTGACACTTTTGAATGAATAAATCAAACATCACCAAGTCTGGAATTCACTTACTGCAGCAAACATACATATCACAGTATATATAATATAAAGCACAAAACATGAAGGACATGTTTTTGTGCCATGGTACAAATAGCCTTGAACCACATGTTTAGGTGAGCTCAAAAAAAGGCAACTTATGAGTGTGAGTGAGTGAGTTTAGTTTTACATCGCACTCAGCAATATTCCAGCTATATGACGGCGGTTGAGTATAATCAAGTCTGGACCAGACAATCCAGTGATCAACAGCATGAGCATTGATCTACGCAACTGGGATACGATGACACGTGTCAACCAAGCCGATGAGCCTGACTACCTGATCCCGTTAGTCGCCTCTTACAACAAGCATGGGTTACAGAAGAGGTGAAATTGGGTTTTTAAGTCGTGCTTGAGAATATTTCGCTCATATGACGACGTGCATGCGTGTGTATGTGTATGTGCGGCTGCTTGTACTAGCCCAGACTTAAGCTGGTTTTATAGTGCTAGCCCACTGAGATACCATGCCACAGTGAAGCATGAATACCCCACTCAGACACATTATACTGACTCCGAGCCGACCAGTCCTTGTTGTACCCATTAATGCCGAGCGCCAGGCAGGGACCAACAAGTACCATATTTTAATGTCTTTTGGTATGACGCGGTCGGGGATCGAACCGCGACCTTCCGCTCTAACCACTACACCACAGAGGCGGTCTGGTTACAGAAGAACAATTCTAACACGGATCTTCACGGGGGAGACAAGCATGGGTTGATGACAACCAATTCTGACCCGAATCTTCACGGGTTTATAAGTGTACCTCAAAAGCTGTGTCTGCCCGATTTAAAGGGCACGGATCTACAGCTTCATCTGTTCTGTCAGTTATCTCCCATTAGACAGACAATTTTTAGACAGCGGAGAAGGGTATTAATTAAGACAAGACCCACATCCATAATGGTACAGCCTTAATTAGATTGCACCGATTGGTAGAGTGTGCCCAGAGTTAATCCTGTTCATGCTGTTGTTGATTTTCTTTTACAATGTAATTTGTTTGTAGCCTGTGGTTTAGGCCTTCTCATTTCACATTTGATACTTCTTTGATTGGCAGTCTAAAAGTTGAGGAGATGAAGAATGAGGACAATTTTTCTGGCTATACAACTTCTTTATTCTGTGTAAGAGACGTTTCGACATAGACTAGCTTGACAACGACATTAGAATATGATGTCGAAATGTTGCCTGCACAGAAGATCCATAACAAATGTCCTTACTCTTCTATTAAACACTTGTCAAAACTTGTTTAATACTGACACCATGGACTCATCAGTTACTGTCAGACAGTTTACTGGCTAAAGAAACTGAGACTGACAATTGACAAACTTTCTACGCATTTCTAAACAAGAATGTTCCCCCTGAACTTTGACGATTTCTGTATATCAAAGGGTGTTTGTTAATTAATTTATTCAGCCTATACAAGAAGACAAAAATGAATTTTCAAGCCCTGGGAAGCTGTTATGTACAAATATCCCTGACGGTTATGGTCCAATATTAAAAAAGTGCAAGCATTTTCAGATTTCTGATGCATGGATGGTGTTATGACTGAGAATTGACTCCATCACATTTTCTGTGTTTTATATTTGTGTAGCTTGATATTTGATCACATCATGTAATAATGTCATGTCCACTAACCTAGCACATTAAAAATATACATTTGATTTATTTAAGGCTGTAAACTAAAACCCAATTTTGCCATTGCTCTCATGAAAATGATCCAATTAGGTAAATACAGTCAAATCCCGATGAGTCGAATCGCTGGGGACCAAGTAATAAATTCGACTTATCGATGTATTCGAGACATAGGTATGTCTATGAGGGTAGAAAAAAAGATGATCCAGTCCTAATTCCTCCGCCTAAGCATTTGTTTATCTAATGATTTCCATATCACTAATAGGGGCACCTTATCAGTTCCAGTCTGATTAGCACAGACAGTGATTTCCGTAAAATCACTAATCTGCCTTTTGAACTCACCCGTCAATGGCGGGAAGGTGTGTGAACGCGCTGGTTTGTTAATTGGATCAGTTTGCTACACCAATCAACTTCTCAATGACTGACTTCGGCTTATGTATACAAGATTGCTGTTGTTTGAATCTCATGGGACCAAATTTCCTTCTCGAGTCATCGTGTGTATTTATGAGATGAATTCGTGTAACCGGTATTCAAATGATGACAACTATAACAGGGAATGGTCGGGACCGACAGGTACTTCGAGTTATGCATAATATTCGAGACACCGGCATTCGACTCATCGGGATTTGACTGTATGTAAGTACAAATATTTACTTCAGTAAACAGCAAATATATGTATGCATGTATTATTTTTGCAACAAGTTCTTTTCACATTCTCGAAATAGCAAAGACCCAGTTTTTCTGGCAACTAAATTGTATACAATACAACAATAACTACTTTATTGTTGTCAACCATGTTTGGTGGTATAAACCTACACCTGTTTATTTGTCATCAGGCCTAAAATAAAAATGTTGTGGTTCCGATTACCCGACCGACCCTTGAATTCTGGTGCCGACCCTATTTTATTTAAGCG
This sequence comes from Haliotis rubra, assembly GCF_003918875.1. Taxonomy (NCBI): domain Eukaryota; kingdom Metazoa; phylum Mollusca; class Gastropoda; order Lepetellida; family Haliotidae; genus Haliotis; species Haliotis rubra. The sequence goes on along the minus strand of NW_025766747.1, from coordinate 880,729 downwards.
GACTGAATAAAACAAGCTTTCAGATACCATTGTGTTTTACCAGCGTCGACAGATATTGGTCATTCCGATAGAGAAAGTCGATATGATGGCTGCAAGCTTGATTGAATAAACAATTACACATTGATACATGTGTTATTAGCTTGTACTTTCCTTCTAAAAATATGTAAAAAAAAATTTCCTACCTACCCTAAATATTAAAGAGGTGTAATCAGAATCACAACATTTTTATTATTTGGCCTCATTTACTTGACGTGCAGTTACAGAATTTATCACAAACATAATTCAGATCTGAGGTGGTTAATGTTATTGGATGTAATATACACGTGGAAATACAGCGAGAGGAATTATCAGTTGAGTTCCTAAAATCAGCAGCTGATTATACATTGATTGTTTGCTCATTGCCATTTACCTAAATGATTTATGAAAGAGCAACTGCCAACATGACAATATTTGTCATGTGTGTTAGCTCAGCTGAAAAAAGACATTTTATGCGTGTGTAAATAATTCAACTATATATCCAAGGATTAGAAGCCAACATATAAAAAAAAAACAGATTGGCTTCCACTTTGTTTCAATCTTAACATTTTCAGTCACTTGGAAATGAAATTGAACTTCAAAGTTGTTATTATAATAAACTTGATGGACAGATATTTGATAAGCAACGTTCAGGTGAAATCATTAGTTAGGGTTACAATAAAGTCTAAATATAACCACTGAATACCATGCAAGTGCCTTATCAATATTTCTCACGTATCTTACTGAGGGGATATACAAAGATACATTTGCCTATTACCTAACAGGGTGCAGTTGCAGGTGTGTTTTTCAGCACCTGCACCAAGTGCAAACTGGCTTATAGGTTTGGCTGCACCATCAAAATTTTGGTTGCACCATAAAATAGTGTCACTGGTTCTAAAAAGTAACATAAATACTTGTTTTGCAATTTTCATAACAAGTACTCAGTATCAGATACATTCAACAGAACCTGACCCCATGATGATAAATGATGAATGATTCAATTCTGCATTACCTTTATTTATGAGTCTGAATTATATGATTATTGCTTAATAACTGATTTGTCAATACACAACTTTTCATGCTGTAACAAGTCACGTGGAGAGAAACATATTACTTCCAGTCACTTACTTCCCATTTAAAACACATAATGACAGCTATAAGATGGAGGATTTATTGTTACCTGCACCGGCTGCAACTTGTTACTGAAGGTAACCTGCACCAGTCATTGTTAACATGTACCAGTGCAGGTTGTAAATAGTGAAATTGCACCCTGCCTCATATGTATAGTTGTATGCTACCTGTATACATAGATGTACATTCACATCCAGATTGATTGCTTGCTCTGTATTTCAGCTGTCAGAAAGAAGCTTATTTCTGAGCATGACGTAACCATGCAATGTAAACATGTGGCAAGTTTAGTTTTATAAGTGTTTACAAAGTGATAGGTACAAGCAAAAATCAATGTAGGAACTACTGCAATGAGATCTAATTCAGTCACATTCATCTCATCATCAACATAATCAGAATCCATAATCTTGCATAATCTTCACAGGGCCAATCACCATTCAGACATTGTCTCTAAGTGAATTTTTGCAGTCCTTACAGATGGTAGCCAGTCTCTGGGTGTCACACTCAACAACCTCACTATTAATTGAACATTCTTTTGAGCTGACAAACAAAAGATCCATTTTGAACAGGACTAGAACTTGAATGGCTAGTACTCACATGCTTGACTTCAGTGTCCGCATCAGAGGTTCAAAGTCGAGAGGGAAACTTGCCAGAGGATCAGTATCAACATCTTCATCACCACCTACATTTCCACCTGTTTCAACCTCCATACAGTCACCTGTATTTACAGCTGCCTCCAGCGTGAACTCTATTTCCCCCTTTCCCATCCCCAACAGCAGCTGGTGGAACATCTCTCGCACAACCTCCTTGTCTGCAACCATTCTCTGTGCAGACTCCTCATCAGCATGTTGGAACACAAACAGCAGAGACCCACTGCAAACTGAAGTAAGTCTGGCATCATACTTCTTGAAAATGTCCACAATTATTTTCCTCAGAGGAGAAAAGAGGCTGTATGACATGTGGGACAGTACTTCCCCATACATGCTCTGGAACAGTTCCTCCAACTGTAGTGTCCACAAGGACTTCACACTGTTAACTTCCTCATTCACCTTTCCATCGTTTCCTTTCCATGTGAAGCTAACCAGTGGTTTAGTGGAATCACTCACTGTTAAGAAAAAAAGATCCTACATATTAAAGGGTGATATTGATGAACAAATGAACAAGAACAGATATAGAACATTAGCTACAACCAGGATTTTCAAAATATCACAGACATAAACTGGCACCCTACCTGTAAGTACACCACCCTTTGCAGTGGGAAAAAAGTTCTTATTTACTTCTATATTGACAATATTGTTGTTTGAGCCACACTGCACATAGTTTCCGCGAACTTCTTGGAAGTGGATTCCGCTTTCATCACCAGCAACATAACCTTCTGTTTGTGTTGCCCTCTCAGCATACATAGTTGGGACAGTTTTCATCTCAGAAGACATTGCTTGAGTCACAAAATGTCCAGATTTATCATCATCTTGCCTCTTTGGTATATAGTGAGAATCTGACATCTTAAACCGTGAGGGATTCCCAGAAAGCTGTTTCTCGTCTTTGGGTACAGGAAAACTTGTGTGTTGAGCTACACTGCCTGTTGTTCCCCAAATATCTCCCTCGGCTTCATCGCCAGTTCTGGCAGTCTGTTTCCTGTGGGTTTGTGCTCTCAGATCCAGGCTATTGTAGGTCTCATAAGATCCTTCTGGTGCCAGGTGTATTGCTCCATACAAATCATCCCCAGATTTATCTGTCACAGAAACATCACATGGTCAGTATTCTCTGATCTCATAACAAGTCAGGGTCCTGAACATATGTGTCATGAACATAAACTCTAACAACTGCTTCCAGATCATGCAGGTAGATTAGACTTGTCCTCAAATGAACATACAGGACCTCCAAACACAATAGAAACACCATAGTTTGGAATACAATGGGTATTTAAAGGTCTCTAAAATAGGAATATAATGATAGGAAGTTATGCAAGTGTACCTTCTTGCAAATGTGCCAGCTTGTTTGTGCATCCACACAGCGTATCCCAAGACAGAATTTGCAATATACCTTGGTTTGTTCATAGGCAAAATATTTCCAACCCCCAAACACCAAGGTTTTCAGGTTCTTTTGCAGCTAACTACATAATGAAATTACATTAGTCTTTTGTCTTGTCATCTAGCAGAGCAATTTACTTTTGGAGCAATGTAAACATTTACACTCATGACAGAAAAATATAATCTAAGCATCTCACCGAGAACAGTGTGTGCTTTCTACAAACTGCCGTGATCATTGACAACCCTGTTACCTGTTCATTGTCTACTATAACAAGAACACTGTTCTGCTAGGTATTCTCATCAAATGAGTTGTTCTGACATTTGTACCTGATGCACTCTGCTCCTGGACAGCTTCAACATTCAACGGCAGACCCGTCTGTGTCTGACTTGTGGGGCTCTCTCTACCTGCTCCTGAATATAACACACAATAAATCTAAAATCAAATATTTTACACAGATACATGTCTTCATAAGCATCTGAATCTCACAAACCAACCTGCATTTAGAACTAGATCAGCCTGTCTCAGTGCCTCACTCTATCGAATCAATTTCTAAAGAAGCCATAAATTTGATTTGCCAATCCGAATATTCAAGGTAAAGTCCTCAGTTCTTCACACAGAGTGATATCAGAGTAAAAAATCTAATGTTAACATGACAGAAAATCAAACAGTTTAATCCCTCGGAATCAGAGATTCCTATCATGGAATAAAGCATGAACATCCGGAGGGAAAGGAAAGTATCTGTATTCATCACTAGTGAACTCAGATTTTACTGTTATCACAACTCAAACGTCTGTCCTGATCTTTCATGAACCTCTATCCAGGTTACATGATTTCAAAACACATTCCAGCAGTCACTTTCCCAATCTGATTAGCAATGCTCTGATTGGTTGGATGAAAGGTCGATCTGATCTAACCCATCATCAGACCTGTGCATAGCAGTGGTGATAACCAAGATCTGATTTTAAAACAATGTGACCAGTGCCATCTTATGATAGCTCTGTACTTCACATGTAAAATGTAACACAATTCCCTGATATCTAACAAAGATACAAGTTGATCAAGTGAGCTAATATTTGATTCTAAATTATATATAAGTGAAGGACAAGACAAATAAACCTTAAGAAATCATTTCATGTACCTTTTCTTTTGCTGCTGACAGTAACAGCTAGATTACTTGGTCCTACTTGTAATTTCCCTCTCTGTCCCAGCATGTGCACACTTACACTTGGATCTATGTTTTGAACCTGCCCTTGTGCTGTTCCAGAGTTGTTGTCAAAGGTTTCAACAGTTGGTATTTCCGATTCTTCAAGCAGAAAGATGAATGCCAAGCGCCATCAATTTCACCAAAACGACAATTAAAGTGATGTAGTCTTTTGAGAATTCCACATGTAATATTGTTGAGAATCATAATGTAACCTGTTTGCTTATGAAATAGGTGACAATTTTGTTGTCTTTGGTTAAAACAACAAATGTTTCCATCCATGAAGAATGTTGAGACACGTAGCTGTAGTCAGCTATGCCCAGTTACTGCGATATTCACTGCCTGTCTTATAAAGTAAGTAACACATTTGTTGTCTTTGGTTAAAACAACAAAAACGAATGTTTCATCCATAAAGAATGCTGAGGGTCAAAAGCTGTAGTCAGCTATGCTCGGTGACTGCTATATATTCACTGCCTGTCTTATCAAATAAAACTTGTGAAAAACATGTGAAACTTCAAGTATGCTCATTTATCTTTATGAGTTTAAAATTGGTAGAAATAGGCAGGTAAAATGTACACAGACAAATCAAACTTTACACATACATACACACACAGCCATCCATGGACATGACCAAACGTAAATTAGATTAAGTCAATTTCACATTAAGAGTTCACAGAATTATCGCTTAAGAACTAAAACTAGTGCCACAGAAATGTAGCTCACCTGGGCATGAAGTCAACAGCTTAAATATCAACAATGACAGACATTTAAAGGTCACTGCCAGCACTGATATTTAAATACTTTCTGCATAATAATTATATTTGGAATAAAAATACTTTTCAATATTATGAAGTGTGGAGATCATTTTGAATTTCCTATCTGCAGAGTCTTTATCACTGAAAAAACAAGATAGGTCAGGCCCATATTACAAAGTATGGACTTAATTTAAAACTGAATTTTTGGGGTGGCCCATTTCTGTTTTGTAGGTTATTGTGAAATACACACTCATGGTTACATCCACTTATGGACGGAAGCCAAACGAAGTTCTTGGTTCTTTGTAAGGTTAATCCACATACAATCATAGCATTAAAACTGATATTGAGCTGATTCTGTTTTACTTGAGTTAAACTTTATTTTTCGACTTTTAGCCAAGTTAGATGTCATATGCAAGTCTTTTATTATATGTAAACAATAACATAGGGGCAGTGATTAAACATATAGAGAGGTGTCATACATAAATATTGTATTTTCACGCTTGGTATCATCAACTAAATCATTTACAAAAGTCATCATTTAACAAAAAAATAATGGGCCCAAAAACTGAGCCTTGAGGAACTCCTGCAATATAGCTGTACATCAAACACTTCCAGACTGTTGACTTTGGTAGACAAAAATTGACAATATGCTGCATTTAATCATTTCAAAGTGCTTCACTGAGGATTTATTTCTATCCTTAATACATGGCGTAATAGCAGTAACTGTCATTCCTGGTAAATAACAATTGTTGACTTAGCCATTCTGATAATAACGACCAAAATAACAGGAGCTGTGATCATGTCTATCAATCGGAGAACCAAGACACATATTAGGTGACTGCATTATTGAAGTTATTTTCAGAAAAAATATCAAACAATGGTATTAATTTCCACATACCCCAAAAATGCTTCGCATACTGGGAAAAACAACAAAGTACTAAATGACATTAACATTCTCCTTGACGTTACCAAGCTTGTAAATGACTTTATCAGAAGCAAAACATTTAGTTTTTGATGGCACATCGCACTCAAGACAGTAATTTTACCCCAAACTGTAACCCTGAACAGGAAGGGAGTATCAAATGTGCACAAGAAAATTTTAAACGCATGCATTATGCAAGAAAACAGATACCATGACAAACTGTTTGTGAGGTATCTTCAACAGCAAGCATTCAGTGAAGGGGACAGTTATGACAAATTATTTGCTCTATGAACATCATCACTGAATCAGGGTGATGTCAACTGAATTGAAACTGAAATACTAACTGGGATAACAGGGTGTGTTACTCTAAGTTCTCTATAACTCATCACTGGCAACATACCACACTAATATTCAGAATGTTCAGTGTCCGTCTAGCATAGCGAACATTCGGGTTCCAATAGTTCAGTGTCTGTCTAGCACAGCGAACCTTCGGGTTCCAGTAGTTCAGTGTCCGTCAAGCATAGCGAACATTCGGATTACAATAGTTCAGTGTCCGTCTAACATAGTGAACCTTTGGGTTCCCATAATTCAGTGTCCGCCTAGTATAGCGAACCTTCAGGTTCCAATAGTTCAGTGTCCGTCAACCATAGCGAACTTTCGGTTTCCAATACTTCAGTGTCCGTCTAGCATAGTGAACCTTCGGATTCCAATAGGTCAGTGTCCATCTAGCATAGCGAATCTTTGGGTTCCAATAGTTCAGTGTCGGTCAAGCATAGCAAACTTTCGGGTTCCAATACTTCAGTGTCTGTCTAGCATAGCAAACCTTCGGATTCCAATAGTTCAGTGTCCGTCTAGCATAGCAAACCGTCGGGTTCCAATAGTTCAGTGTCCGCCTAGCATAGCAAACCTTCGGTCCTATAGTTCAGTGTCCATCTAGCATAGCAAACCTTCGGGTTCCAATAGTTCAGTGTCTATCTAGCATAACAACCTTCAGGTTCCAATAGTTCAATGTCCGTCTAGCATAGCGAACCTTCGGGATCCAATAGTTGAGTATCCGTCAAGAATAGCGTACATTCGGGTTCCAATAGTTCAGTGTCCGTCTAGCATAGCGAACCTTCGGGTTCCTATAGTTGAGTGTCCATCCAGCATAGCGAACCTTTGGGTTCCAATAGTTCAATGTCCGTCTCGCATAGCGAGCCTTCGGGTTCAAATAGTTCAGTGTCCATCTAGCATAGCAAACCTTTGGGTTCAAATAGTTCAGTGTCTGTCTAGCACAGCGAACCTTCGGGTTCCAGTAGTTCAGTGTCCGTCTAGTATAGCGAACTTCGATTCCAATAGTTCAGTGTCCGTCTAGCATAGTGAACCTTCGGGTTCCAATAGTTCAGTGTCCGTCCAGCATAGCGAACCTTCGGGTTCGAATAGTTCAGTGTCCGCCTAGCATAGCGAATATTTGGGCCTATAGTTCAGTGTCCATCTAGCATAGCAAATCTTCTATGAATGTGGCTTGAATGCAATGAGTCAACAGTTTGGTGTCTTTGAAGGTGGCTTGAATACAATGTGTCAACAGTTAGGTGTCTATGAAGGTGACTTGAATGCAATGAGTCAACAGTTTGGTGTCTATGAAGGCGGTTTGAATGCAATGAGTCAACAGTTTGGTGTCTATGAAGGTGACTTGAATGCAATGAGTCAACAGTTTGGTGTCTATGAAGGTGACTTGAATGCAATGAGTCAACAGTTTGGTGTCTATGAAGGTGACTTGAATGCAATGAGTCAACAGTTTGGTGTCTATGAAGGTGACTTGAATGCAATGAGTCAACAGTTTGGTGTCTATGAAGGTGGCTTGAATGCAAAGAGTCAACAGTTAGGTGTCCATCAGTCTTGTTTAACTGCAGTGATTCAACAGTTCAATGTTAATCAAATCTTAATTTAAATGATTAGTCAACACTTCCATGTGTCAAGAGGGTCATCAAGGTTAGTAAGTCTTGAATGTGTCAACAGGTTGGTGTCCAACAAGCCTCCATGTGTCAACAGCTTGGTGTCCATCAAGTTTAGCAAGCCTCCATGCATCAACAGACTGGTGTACATCAAATTTAGCTGACCTCCATGTGTCAACAGGCTGGTGTCCAACAAGTTCAGCAAGCCTCAATGTGTCAACAGTTTGGTGTCCATCAAGTTTAGCTGACCTCCATGTGTCAACAGACTGGTGTCCATCAAGTTTAGCTAGCCTCCATGTGTCAACAGACTGGTGTCCATCAAGCCTCCATGTGTAAACAGACTGGTGTCCATCAAGTAAACCAAGCTTGCATGTGTCAACAGACTGGTGTCCATCAAGTATATCAAGCCTCCATTCGTCAACAGGCTGGTGTCCATCATGTATCACAAGCTTCCATGTGTCAACAGACTGGTGTCCATCATGCATAGCAAGCTTCCATGTGTCAACAGGCTGGTGTCCATCAAGTATAGCCTTCATGCGTCCAACAGACTGGTGTCCATCAAGTATAGCAGGTGACTTGAATGCAATGAGTCAACAGTTAAATGTCTATGAAGGTGGTTTGAATGCAATGAGTCAACAGTTTGGTGTCTATGAAGGTGACTTGAATGCAATGAGTCAACAGTTTGGTGTCTATGAAGGTGACTTGAATGCAATGAGTCAACAGTTTCGTGTGTCTATGAAGGTGGCTTGAATGCAAAGAGTCAACAGTTAGGTGTCCATCAGTCTTGTTTAACTGCAGTGATTCAACAGTTCAATGTTAATCAAATCTTAATTTAAATGATTAGTCAACACTTCCATGTGTCAAGAGGGTCATCAAGGTTAGTAAGTCTTGAATGTGTCAACAGGTTGGTGTCCAACAAGCCTCCATGTGTCAACAGCTTGGTGTCCATCAAGTTTAGCAAGCCTCCATGCATCAACAGACTGGTGTACATCAAATTTAGCTGACCTCCATGTGTCAACAGGCTGGTGTCCAACAAGTTCAGCAAGCCTCAATGTGTCAACAGTTTGGTGTCCATCAAGTTTAGCTGACCTCCATGTGTCAACAGACTGGTGTCCATCAAGTTTAGCTAGCCTCCATGTGTCAACAGACTGGTGTCCATCAAGCCTCCATGTGTAAACAGACTGGTGTCCATCAAGTAAACCAAGCTTGCATGTGTCAACAGACTGGTGTCCATCAAGTATATCAAGCCTCCATTCGTCAACAGGCTGGTGTCCATCATGTATCACAAGCTTCCATGTGTCAACAGACTGGTGTCCATCATGCATAGCAAGCTTCCATGTGTCAACAGGCTGGTGTCCATCAAGTATAGCCTTCATGCGTCAACAGACTGGTGTCCATCAAGTATAGCAGGTGACTTGAATGCAATGAGTCAACAGTTAAATGTCTATGAAGGTGGTTTGAATGCAATGAGTCAACAGTTTGGTGTCTATGAAGGTGACTTGAATGCAATGAGTCAACAGTTTGGTGTCTATGAAGGTGACTTGAATGCAATGAGTCAACAGTTTCGTGTCTATGAAGGTGGCTTGAATGCAAAGAGTCAACAGTTAGGTGTCCATCAGTCTTGTTTAACTGCAGTGATTCAACAGTTCAATGTTAATCAAATCTTAATTTAAATGATTAGTCAACACTTCCATGTGTCAAGAGGGTCATCAAGGTTAGTAAGTCTTGAATGTGTCAACAGGTTGGTGTCCAACAAGCCTCCATGTGTCAACAGCTTGGTGTCCATCAAGTTTAGCAAGCCTCAATGCATCAACAGACTGGTGTACATCAAATTTAGCTGACCTCCATGTGTCAACAGGCTGGTGTCCAACAAGTTCAGCAAGCCTCAATGTGTCAACAGTTTGGTGTCCATCAAGTTTAGCTGACCTCCATGTGTCAACAGACTGGTGTCCATCAAGTTTAGCTAGCCTCCATGTGTCAACAGACTGGTGTCCATCAAGCCTCCATGTAAACAGACTGGTGTCCATCAAGTAAACCAAGCTTGCATGTGTCAACAGACTGGTGTCCATCAAGTATATCAAGCCTCCATTCGTCAACAGGCTGGTGTCCATCATGTATCACAAGCTTCCATGTGTCAACAGACTGGTGTCCATCATGCATAGCAAGCTTCCATGTGTCAACAGGCTGGTGTCCATCAAGTATAGCCTTCATGCGTCAACAGACTGGTGTCCATCAAGTATAGCAGGTGACTTGAATGCAATGAGTCAACAGTTAAATGTCTATGAAGGTGGTTTGAATGCAATGAGTCAACAGTTTGGTGTCTATGAAGGTGACTTGAATGCAATGAGTCAACAGTTTGGTGTCTATGAAGGTGACTTGAATGCAATGAGTCAACAGTTTCGTGTCTATGAAGGTGGCTTGAATGCAAAGAGTCAACAGTTAGGTGTCCATCAGTCTTGTTTAACTGCAGTGATTCAACAGTTCAATGTTAATCAAATCTTAATTTAAATGATTAGTCAACACTTCCATGTGTCAAGAGGGTCATCAAGGTTAGTAAGTCTTGAATGTGTCAACAGGTTGGTGTCCAACAAGCCTCCATGTGTCAACAGCTTGGTGTCCATCAAGTTTAGCAAGCCTCCATGCATCAACAGACTGGTGTACATCAAATTTAGCTGACCTCCATGTGTCAACAGGCTGGTGTCCAACAAGTTCAGCAAGCCTCAATGTGTCAACAGTTTGGTGTCCATCAAGTTTAGCTGACCTCCATGTGTCAACAGACTGGTGTCCATCAAGTTTAGCTAGCCTCCATGTGTCAACAGACTGGTGTCCATCAAGCCTCCATGTGTAAACAGACTGGTGTCCATCAAGTAAACCAAGCTTGCATGTGTCAACAGACTGGTGTCCATCAAGTATATCAAGCCTCCATTCGTCAACAGGCTGGTGTCCATCATGTATCACAAGCTTCCATGTGTCAACAGACTGGTGTCCATCATGCATAGCAAGCTTCCATGTGTCAACAGGCTGGTGTCCATCAAGTATAGCCTTCATGCGTCAACAGACTGGTGTCCATCAAGTATAGCAGGTGACTTGAATGCAATGAGTCAACAGTTAAATGTCTATGAAGGTGGTTTGAATGCAATGAGTCAACAGTTTGGTGTCTATGAAGGTGACTTGAATGCAATGAGTCAACAGTTTGGTGTCTATGAAGGTGACTTGAATGCAATGAGTCAACAGTTTCGTGTCTATGAAGGTGGCTTGAATGCAAAGAGTCAACAGTTAGGTGTCCATCAGTCTTGTTTAACTGCAGTGATTCAACAGTTCAATGTTAATCAAATCTTAATTTAAATGATTAGTCAACACTTCCATGTGTCAAGAGGGTCATCAAGGTTAGTAAGTCTTGAATGTGTCAACAGGTTGGTGTCCAACAAGCCTCCATGTGTCAACAGCTTGGTGTCCATCAAGTTTAGCAAGCCTCAATGCATCAACAGACTGGTGTACATCAAATTTAGCTGACCTCCATGTGTCAACAGGCTGGTGTCCAACAAGTTCAGCAAGCCTCAATGTGTCAACAGTTTGGTGTCCATCAAGTTTAGCTGACCTCCATGTGTCAACAGACTGGTGTCCATCAAGTTTAGCTAGCCTCCATGTGTCAACAGACTGGTGTCCATCAAGCCTCCATGTGTAAACAGACTGGTGTCCATCAAGTAAACCAAGCTTGCATGTGTCAACAGACTGGTGTCCATCAAGTATATCAAGCCTCCATGTGTCAACAGACTGGTGTCTATCATGCATCACAAGCTTTCATGTGTTAACAGACTGGTGTCCATCATGCATAGCAAGCTTTCATGTGTCAACAGACTGGTGTCCATCAAGTATAGAAAGCTTCCATGCATCAACAAACTGGTGTCCATGAAGTATAACAAACCTCCATGTGTCAACAGTTTGGTGTCCATCAAGTTTAGCAAGCTTTCATGTGTCAAAAGACTGTTGTCCATCAAGTATATCAAGCCTCCATGTGTCAACAGACTGGTGTCCATCAAGTATATCAAGCCTCCATTCGTCAACAGGCTGGTGTTCATCCGGTATCACAAGCTTCCATGTGTCAACAGACTGGTGTCCATCATGCATAGCAAGCTTCCATGTGTCAACAGGCTGGTGTCCATCAAGTATAGCCTTCATGCGTCAACAGACTGGTGTCCATCAAGTATAGCAGGTGACTTGAATGCAATGAGTCAACAGTTAAATGTCTATGAAGGTGGTTTGAATGCAATGAGTCAACAGTTTGGTGTCTATGAAGGTGACTTGAATGCAATGAGTCAACAGTTTGGTGTCTATGAAGGTGACTTGAATGCAATGAGTCAACAGTTTCGTGTCTATGAAGGTGGCTTGAATGCAAAGAGTCAACAGTTAGGTGTCCATCAGTCTTGTTTAACTGCAGTGATTCAACAGTTCAATGTTAATCAAATCTTAATTTAAATGATTAGTCAACACTTCCATGTGTCAAGAGGGTCATCAAGGTTAGTAAGTCTTGAATGTGTCAACAGGTTGGTGTCCAACAAGCCTCCATGTGTCAACAGCTTGGTGTCATTCAAGTTTAGCAAGCCTCCATGCATCAACAGACTGGTGTACATCAAATTTAGCTGACCTCCATGTGTCAACAGGCTGGTGTCCAACAAGTTCAGCAAGCCTCAATGTGTCAACAGTTTGGTGTCCATCAAGTTTAGCTGACCTCCATGTGTCAACAGACTGGTGTCCATCAAGTTTAGCTAGCCCCCATGTGTCAACAGACTGGTGTCCATCAAGCCTCCATGTGTAAACAGACTGGTGTCCATCAAGTAAACCAAGCTTGCATGTGTCAACAGACTGGTGTCCATCAAGTATATCAAGCCTCCATGTGTCAACAGGCTGGTGTCCATCATGTATCACAAGCTTCCATGTGTCAACAGACTGGTGTCCATCATGCATAGCAAGCTTCCATGTGTCAACAGGCTGGTGTCCATCAAGTATAGCCTTCATGCGTCAACAGACTGGTGTCCATCAAGTATAGCAGGTGACTTGAATGCAATGAGTCAACAGTTAAATGTCTATGAAGGTGGTTTGAATGCAATGAGTCAACAGTTTGTGAGTGTCTATGAAGGTGACTTGAATGCAATGAGTCAACAGTTTGGTGTCTATGAAGGTGACTTGAATGCCATGAGTCAACAGTTTCGTGTCTATGAAGGTGGCTTGAATGCAAAAAGTGTCAACAGTTAGGTGTCCATCAGTCTTGTTTAACTGCAGTGATTCAACAGTTCAATGTTAATCAAATCTTAATTTAAATGATTAGTCAACACTTCCATGTGTCAAGAGGGTCATCAAGGTTAGTTAGTAAGTCTTGAATGTTTCAACAGGTTGGTGTCCAACAAGCCTCCATGTGTCAACAGCTTGGTGTCCATCAAGTTTAGCAAGCCTCAATGCATCAACAGACTGGTGTACATCAAATTTAGCTGGCTTCCATGCATCAACAAACTGGTGTCCATCAACTTAGCAAGCCTCAAATTCAATGTGTAAACAGTTTAGTGTCCATCAAGTTTAGCTGACCTCCATGTGTCAACAGACTGGTGTCCATCAAGTTTAGCTAGCCTCCATGTGTCAACAGACTGGTGTCCATCAAGTTAGCAAGCCTCAAACTCAATGTGTAAACAGTTTAGTGTCGATCAAGTTTAGCTGACCTCCATGTGTCAACAGACTGGTGTCCATCAAGTTTAGCTAGCCTCCATGTGTCAACAGTTTAGTGTCGATCAAGTTTAGTTGACCTCCATGTGTCAACAGTTTGGTGTCCATCAAGTTAGCAAGCCTCAATTTCAATGTGTAAACAGTTTAGTGTCGATCAAGTTTAGCTGACCTCCATGCATCAACAAACTGGTGTCCATGAGGTATAACAAACCTCCATGTGTCAACAGTTTGGTGTCCATCAAGTTCAGCAAGCTTTCATGTGTCAAAAGACTGTTGTCCATCAAGTATATCAAGCCTCCATGTGTCAACAGGCTGGTGTCCATCAAGTATATCAAGCCTCCATGCGTCAACAGGCTGGTGTCCATCAAGTATATCAAGCCTCCATGTGTCAACAGACTGGTGTCTATCATGCATAGCAAGCTTCCATGTGTCAACAGACTGGTGTCCATCATGCATAGCAAGCTTCCATGTGTCAACAGGCTGGTGTCCATCAAGTATAGCCTTCATGCGTCAACAGACTGGTGTCCATCAAGTATAGCAAGCTTCTATGTGTCAATAGACTGGTGTCCATCAAGTATATATAACAAGCCTCCATGCGTCAACAGGCTGGTGTCCATCAAGTATAACAAGCCTCCATGTGTCAACAGGCTGGTGTCCATCAAGTATGTATAATATGCCTTCATCTGTCAACAGACTGGTGTCCATCAAGTATAACAAGCTTCAATGCATCAACAGACTGGTGTCCATCAAATATAGCAAGCCTCCATGTGTCAACAGGCTGGTGTCCATCAAGTATAGCAAGTTTCCATGTGTCAACAGGCTGGTGTCCATCAAGTATAACAAGCCTCCATGTGTCAACAGGCTGGTGTCTATGAAGTTTAGCAAGCTTCCATTTTGTCAACAGACTGGTGTCCATCAAGTATAGCAAGCTTCTATGTGTCAACAGGCTGGTGTCCATGAAGTTTAGCAAGCTTCCATGTGTCAACAGGCTGGTGTCCATCAAGTATAGCAAGCTTCCATGTGTCAACAGGCTGGTGTCCATGAAGTTTAGCAAGCTTATATGTGTCAACAGGCTGGTGTCCATGAAGTTTAGCAAGCTTCCATGTGTCAACAGGCTGGTGTCCATCAAGTATAACAAGCCTCCATGCGTCAACAGACTGGTGTCCATCAAGTATGGCAAGCTTCCATGTGTCAACAGGCTGGTGTCCATGAAGTTTAACAAGCCTCCATGTGTCAACAGGCTGGTGTCTGTTGTGTTTATCTTCCCTCCATGTGTCAGCAGTTTATTCATGTAGCTTCTATTAAGAAGCATAAATTGCTTATGTTTTAACATGAAAATTATTATTATTTAACAGAAAGCATATTACACAAAAAGTACTTTGCTGTTGCCACACAGTTGATGTATATTATTTATTCTCTTTGTGAGACTGTCAATAAATGTTTTCAAACAGAGATTCTGCACTCAATAATTTAACCCCAAAAATAGTCAAGTAAGCAATAAGAAATATTTCTAAAATATGCTGTGGCTACTCTTACAGAGAAGGAAAACGAACATGCACTTAAAGTATTCATGCAAGTTTGCCAACAGGCAATAAAACATGAATTTGAGAATTTAAATTATTTTCTGTGAACAGTTTTAAATAATAAATCCAGAAACAAGATGGAAGGTTTTCACCCTGTATAGCTTGATGAGTCATGGGTGACCACTTCTCATACATTAAGACTCAGATTAGTGGATATCTAGCATGAGCAGTTGGGAAGTGGGGCAGACGTATAACAGTCTATCAACAAAGCATGACCTTCTTCACCCAGGAAGTATGATGTCACCATTGCATCTCACTGAAGTAATTTATGCAGCCACTTATTGAAGTGATTCAAGTATTAATTGGAAAAGTATTATTTAACCTACAAAACATAAAACTGATAAAACCAATGTCTCCAGTCATCTTTCTCTCTATACTGAATTTTCAACAAAGGTCTTTTAACTCTCAAACAACACTTTTAAAGTGTTTACAAAAAAAAATCACCATGGCTAAAGTATTCCATTTCAAATACAAAAGCAACGTATCAAATGTACTTTCAAAACTTCAAAATTAAAAGGGCGGTGGGGTAGCCTAGTGGTTAAAGCGTTCGCTCATCACGCTTAAGACCTGAGTTCCATTCCCCACATGGGCACAATATGTGAAGCCCATTTCTGGTGTCCCCCACCCTGATATTGCTGGAATATTGCTAAACGCAGCGTAAAACCCAACTCACTCACTCAAAATTAAAAACTGCAGAATGGGAAGCTTGGCCCTATCAGTGGAAGTATTACCTGCGAGACCATCTGGGAGGTTCAGGGTGACGAAAGTGTTGTTCTGTCCAATCTGCACACGTGTATCTATTCCTCTGTCAACAATCCGGAGTTGGCCGCTTGACTGACTAGGATTGTCATCACTGCTTATTTTGTCATCACTGCTCATTTTGTCATACTGTGGGGGACTCTGTAGTCAAATGTTTGACTAAGATTTTCTCACATGTTGTTCATCCTCAAAACAGCGGTAGACATAAGACAAGTTCGTCAATCTCTGCTAAAACAATGTTTGAATATCTAAGTTATGATTGCTAAATCATGTGGGGGTTCTGCACTGTAAAAATACCTGTGGGCCTTGGACTATGCCGCAAAAATATATTGTACGTGAATATGCTTGAAACAAAATTGTGCCTCAGGCTGTTGAAAAACAAAAGGAAATTGTCAGTCACAAAAAATATCATTACTGCAAATGTTTATTATCAAATATTTAGGCTGTAAGGACAGTGGACCCAAATTAATTTGTGTAAATTAATTTTTTTGACCTAAACAAGCAGACAGAAAGAACATTGGATGCCCATCAGATGGTTCATTTGAAATTATCCCTGATTAGGCGGTCAGAAGAATGACATTTCACAATCAATTGGGAACATTTCTCAGTTACCTCCCTTTACCACTTCGCCAATAGTGCAAATATTACGATGCCTGAGATGTGCTGCTGTGTCTCAAGATGTAGCAATAGGTCATGTCCAAGAGGTCAAATCTTGCTAAAATTATGGTTGATTGCTATTCCAAGTAGCGATGAATGAAACCAAAGCAAGATCATAGTAGCCGTCAGCTCTTGCTAGTCTCAGTGTTGTGTGCCATTTCCACTTCTGACCAACCAATTTCTAATTATGTAACTAATTATGGTAAGTACCAAATATTTTGTTACTTTTAAAGTTTGAAGACATTTGTTATATTTATTCTCCTTGTCAGATTTGGTTAATGTGCAAGCCAACTGAAATTATGAGCACTTGGTTTCACATGACGCAGAAATGTGAAGAATGGATGCAGGGAAAAGGAATATGTTGCTTCCAGAGGGAAACAATGTAATATTCACTGTACATTAGGGGCCCCTCATTGTAGTAATCATCAGACCTTACAGTACATGATCCTCAGCAAAATGCCACCTATTTCATCTGGCGAAATTGGCACCCTAATGAATATTAAAACAATTTCTGTAGTAGTTTTGCTTAATTCATTGGTAACATTGATTCCAAATTTGCCACCATGCTTAAAAACAGCAATTGGATTCAATATAAGTCTGGTCTATTGAACCTATTTTCAACTATGTTGCAATCATATTTTAACAAAGCATTCATCACTGTTAATTATCCCTGCCTGTCTTCTCTCATACAGCATCATCAACATGACAGCACCTGGTTATGCATCTTAAATACTAGGGCTTCAACGAGTCCATTATTTTGGACTCGAGTACTCGAGGGATGAGACTCGACTCGGACCCGAGTACTCGAAATTCATACCTTTCAAGCAAACGATAGCGTAAATTGCATGACGTGTTCCGATCATACAAGTAAACACTTACTTCTTTCCGACTTCATATCGTCATGTGACTTACATTTCCTATTGGTCAGAATCAGTATTTGGATGTTTACTTGACAAATGTTTTTTTCTTCGTACTTCTTGTACTGCCTGCAAAACACAGTGATATACCGCACAGGCGACATATGGTTATTTTGCTCTTTTCACTATCCAGATCAAGATACGCCCATACATTTGATTTTTTTATCTTTCTCCATGTCTATCAATTGTCAAGATAGTTACCTAATCATTTTAAGAAGTGAAATCTCAAACGATGTATAATATTTACTCTCATCTGCAGACTTGTAACATCTAATACCATACAGCCACACCGTGTGAGGAGTAAACTATTTAATTTAGGTGTTAATAAACACATTATTAGATGGGTTAAAGAATTCAGGGTACATAGAACTCAGTATGTCAGTGTCAATGGCTATCAATCTTCTTTTCTCTCAACCTCTACTGGAGATCCACATGGCTGTGTTCCTTCATCCGTTCTCTTCGTATTGTATACCAATGACTGTTACTTGTCAATATATGACTTGTTTACTGTGAAATTTGCAGATGACGCCACTGTTACTGGCCTTATTTCTGATTCTGAACATTATTATCGTCAAGGCATTGACAAAACCGTAATGACAGTTTTTTATCAAACCTTTATTCAAAGTGTGTTGACCTACAATTTTCTATGTTGGTATGGGGATCTGTCTCATCGCAACAAAAACAAACTTTTCAAAATTGTTAATACTGCTTGCAAAATTTCTGGAGTGTCTTTCGAGTATATTCCCTTTATCTATGAGCGCCAGATTGTCAAAAAGGCAGCTAAAATTAGATTTGATAGTTGATATATTTGATCTCACCATTTTGAACTACTTCCTTGTGGACGCTGCCTGTCGATTCCCTCCTTCAAAACAAACAGAGCTCGACAGTCTTTCATACTATCAAGTATTCGTGAATGCAACAGATATTTTGAATCACACCATCATCTGAGTAGAACTAGAATTATTCAGCCTCTTTACCTATGTGGTTAATTGAATTACATGTATATCATGTCAGATTTATTTGTAAATAGCATTCGTTTTGAGCATGTAATTATTGTGTATATTTTTGTGAACTGTGTATATATTCATTTTGAGACGGTTTGGATGTATAAGAATTTCCTCCGGGATAATAAAGTTATATCTTATCTTAATATTAGACGTTAACGGCCGCTCGTGCTTAGCACATGGCAGACAGTCTGTCAACGTCAAATAATTCGAGTTATCTCCCCTTTTCGAGTCCTCGAGTCCTTGAAAATGGAGTCGAGTCCAGCTGAACCCGACTCGTCCTCGAGTACTCGAGTACCCGTGGAAGCCCTATTAAATACAATTGTCAGTCTGACATTACACTGAGTATTTAAGACTCTAATGTATACTAGCCACATAAAGAAACTGTGCATTGTCAAAATATTATCCCAGTTGATAAGTATGATAACAATGTCAAAGGTACATATAAACTTTAATGGAGGAATCATGAGACCATAACAAGTCGGGAGAATTTCAATTGAACAGTCAATCACAATGACGTCACGAGTCCACAAGCGGGACAGGGGTCAAACGACCATGTCACAAGCTCAATAACGGGTATGTCCACCATCGGCATTGAGAACAGCAGTGCATCGACAACGCATAGAGCCTATCAAACGTGAAAGGAAGGCTTGTGGGATGTCATGCCAGATTCTCTCAAGTTCTGTTGCAAGGTCAAGGACGTTATCTGGCGGATGAAGAAGACGGTGTAGACGTCGATCCATCTCGTCCCAAACATGCTCTATCGGGGAGAGATCCGGTGAATTTGTAGGCCAAGGCAGTAAGTCAACGTTGTGGTGTTGCAAGAAATTCTTATCAACCCTTGCCGTATGAGGGCGGGCATTGTCCTGTTGGAATGTTAACCCATGACGTTGCAGAAAAGGAATTGCCACAGGTCGAAGAATCTGATCCCTGTAGCCCACACCAGTTAAGTTGCCCTGAACAATCACCAAAGGAGTTCTTTGGCGTGCTGTTATTCCATCCCAAATCATCACGGAACCACCACCAAAGCGATTCCTCTCCAAGACACAGGCCTGTGCATAACGTTCTCCTACGCGTCTATAGGCACGTTGACGTCCATCACTATGGGAAATGTTAAACCTGGAATCATCTGTAAAAACAACATCTCTCCACCAAAACATTGGTCTGCGGACATTATTTCGGCACCACATTCGGCGAGCTTGTCGATGCCATTGTGTCAGGATAGGCCGTATGGCGGGACGTCGTGGTCTGATCGGACTGTGTTGGGGTGGATACGGCGAAGTCCTGGGATGGTTCGGGCAGTCATCACTGCAGTCTGAAACCTGTGGCGAAGATGGGTCACCCTTATCCATCTGTCCTGTCTTGGCGTTGTTACACGTGGACGTCCAGAATGTGGCCGATCGATGATGTCATTTGTGTTCTGGTAGCCTCTCACCAGTGCAGAAATGGTGTTCCGGTGGCAGTGGAAATGTGCAGTCACTTGTCGTTGAGACATTCCCCCATGGACCATCCCAGTGGCCTCATGACGTTGTGCAGATGTGAGCCTTGGCATGCTATGCGTTTCAATAGCCGTTTAATTTTTTGAACGATCGCAAGGGCAGGGGTTGAGCTTTCCAAAGTGACAGTATTGTGTGGCATTCATTTGCTCTGTTTCTCTTTCCCGGAATGCACGTGCAACAACGTATTGCACGTCTCAAGGACGAACCCACTGATGTCACGGAACGTGGAACGTGCATGCATGTTGGATACATGTCACTAATCTCTGAGTTTAAATCCTTATGTGTCTACACAGGTTTGATAAATTTAGATTTTAAATGTTTGTATGCACAGTTTCTTTATGTGCCTAGTTGTGGTGTTGCAAGAAATTCTTATCAACCCTTGCCGTATGAGGGGCGGGCATTGTCCTGTTGGAATGTTAACCCATGACGTTGCAGAAAAGGAATTGCCACAGGTCGAAGAATCTGATCCCTGTAGCCCACACCAGTTAAGTTGCCCTGAACAATCACCAAAGGAGTTCTTTGGCGTGCTGTTATTCCATCCCAAATCATCACGGAACCACCACCAAAGCGATTCCTCTCCAAGACACAGGCCTGTGCATAACGTTCTCCTACGCGTCTATAGGCACGTTGACGTCCATCACTATGGGAAATGTTAAACCTGGAATCATCTGTAAAAACAACATCTCTCCACCAAAACATTGGTCTGCGGACATGATTTCGGCACCACATTCGGCGAGCTTGTCGATGCCATTGTGTCAGGATAGGCCGTATGGCGGGACGTCGTGGTCTGATCGGACTGTGTTGGGGTGGATACGGCGAAGTCCTGGGATGGTTCGGGCAGTCATCACTGCAGTCTGAAACCTGTGGCGAAGATGGGTCACCCTTATCCATCTGTCCTGTCTTGGCGTTGTTACATGTGGACGTCCAGAACGTGGCCGATCGATGATGTCATTTGTGTTCTGGTAGCCTCTCACCAGTGCAGAAATGGTGTTCCGGTGGCAGTGGAAATGTGCAGTCACTTGTCGTTGAGACATTCCCCCATGGACCATCCCAGTGGCCTCATGACGTTGTGCAGATGTGAGCCTTGGCATGCTATGCGTTTCAATAGCCGTTTAATTTTTTGAACGAGCGCAAGGGCAGGGGTTGAGCTTTCCAAAGTGACAGTATTGTGTGGCATTCATTTGCTCTGTTTCTCTTTCCCGGAATGCACGTGCAACAACGTATTGCACGTCTCAAGGACGAACCCACTGATGTCACGGAACGTGGAACGTGCATGCATGTTGGATACATGTCACTAATCTCTGAGTTTAAATCCTTATGTGTCTACACAGGTTTGATAAATTTAGATTTTAAATGTTTGTATGCACAGTTTCTTTATGTGCCTAGTTGTGGTGTTGCAAGAAATTCTTATCAACCCTTGCCGTATGAGGGCGGGCATTGTCCTGTTGGAATGTTAACCCATGACGTTGCAGAAAAGGAATTGCCACAGGTCGAAGAATCTGATCCCTGTAGCCCACACCAGTTAAGTTGCCCTGAACAATCACCAAAGGAGTTCTTTGGCGTGCTGTTATTCCATCCCAAATCATCACGGAACCACCACCAAAGCGATTCCTCTCCAAGACACAGGCCTGTGCATAACGTTCTCCTACGCGTCTATAGGCACGTTGACGTCCATCACTATGGGAAATGTTAAACCTGGAATCATCTGTAAAAACAACATCTCTCCACCAAAACATTGGTCTGCGGACATGATTTCGGCACCACATTCGGCGAGCTTGTCGATGCCATTGTGTCAGGATAGGCCCGTATGGCGGGACGTCGTGGTCTGATCGGACTGTGTTGGGGTGGATACGGCGAAGTCCTGGGATGGTTCGGGCAGTCATCACTGCAGTCTGAAACCTGTGGCGAAGATGGGTCACCCTTATCCATCTGTCCTGTCTTGGCGTTGTTACATGTGGACGTCCAGAACGTGGCCGATCGATGATGTCATTTGTGTTCTGGTAGCCTCTCACCAGTGCAGAAATGGTGTTCCGGTGGCAGTGGAAATGTGCAGTCACTTGTCGTTGAGACATTCCCCCATGGACCATCCCAGTGGCCTCATGACGTTGTGCAGATGTGAGCCTTGGCATGCTATGCGTTTCAATAGCCGTTTAATTTTTTGAACGAGCGCAAGGGCAGGGGTTGAGCTTTCCAAAGTGACAGTATTGTGTGGCATTCATTTGCTCTGTTTCTCTTTCCCGGAATGCACGTGCAACAACGTATTGCACGTCTCAAGGACGAACCCACTGATGTCACGGAGCGTGGAACGTGCATGCATGTTGGATACATGTCACTAATCTCTGAGTTTAAATCCTTATGTGTCTACACAGGTTTGATAAATTTAGATTTTAAATGTTTGTATGCACAGTTTCTTTATGTGCCTAGTTGTGGTGTTGCAAGAAATTCTTATCAACCTTTGCCGTATGAGGGCGGGCATTGTCCTGTTGGAATGTTAACCCATGACGTTGCAGAAAAGGAATTGCCACAGGTCGAAGAATCTGATCCCTGTAGCCCACACCAGTTAAGTTGCCCTGAACAATCACCAAAGGAGTTCTTTGGCGTGCTGTTATTCCATCCCAAATCATCACGGAACCACCACCAAAGCGATTCCTCTCCAAGACACAGGCCTGTGCATAACGTTCTCCTACGCGTCTATAGGCACGTTGACGTCCATCACTATGGGAAATGTTAAACCTGGAATCATCTGTAAAAACAACATCTCTCCACCAAAACATTGGTCTGCGGACATTATTTCGGCACCACATTCGGCGAGCTTGTCGATGCCATTGTGTCAGGATAGGCCGTATGGCGGGACGTCGTGGTCTGATCGGACTGTGTTGGGGTGGATACGGCGAAGTCCTGGGATGGTTCGGGCAGTCATCACTGCAGTCTGAAACCTGTGGCGAAGATGGGTCACCCTTATCCATCTGTCCTGTCTTGGCGTTGTTACACGTGGGCGTCCAGAGCGTGTGGCCGATCGATGATGTCATTTGTGTTCTGGTAGCCTCTCACCAGTGCAGAAATGGTGTTCGGTGGCAGTGGAAATGTGCAGTCACTTGTCGTTGAGACATTCCCCCATGGACCATCCCAGTGGCCTCATGACGTTGTGCAGATGTGAGCCTTGGCATGCTATGCGTTTCAATAGCCGTTTAATTTTTTGAACGAGCGCAAGGGCAGGGGTTGAGCTTTCCAAAGTGACAGTATTGTGTGGCATTCATTTGCTCTGTTTCTCTTTCCCGGAATGCACGTGCAACAACGTATTGCACGTCTCAAGGACAAACCCACTGATGTCACGGAGCGTGGAACGTGCATGCATGTTGGATACATGTCACTAATCTCTGAGTTTAAATCCTTATGTGTCTACACAGGTTTGATAAATTTAGATTTTAAATGTTTGTATGCACAGTTTCTTTATGTGCCTAGTATATGTGATATTTTCAAATATTTTATATCTCCAGATGACAGGTAGGTCAGACCTGAAACAATATATCACTTTTTCACATATTAGACTGTTAAAAGACACATGACATGGAACAAGATTCTTGGCAGCTGCAGATGAATGGCATACTGTTCCTTTATGTGGACATTGATGGATATATTCTTCGAACAAGGTAATAACCTGACATTGTTGCTATAACTTTAGTGTATTTTAATTTTAATATTTACATTTTGCTTTTATTCATTTGTTGTAGCATTCAACAGAATAATTTTTCGACATGAAACGTAATGAGACAGACAACATACACTAGGTCAGACTTAGGGCATGAAATGTGAAATATGATTCACATTGGCAAACTATAAAATGTATAGATATTACAGTCATGTTATAAATTCACTATAAGTATAAGCAGATCGTGTGCTTTTTATTCAGTTTCAAAATGCACACGAATATGATAATAAACTAATTAGGATTATAAGTCAAAATATAAAGACGTACATTGACTTTGTTTTGGCAGATGGTTAAACTTCAAAATGTTTTCATTTGTTATCATAATAATGAAGAAGGAAGTATTATCGAATAAAAAAGATTTCATCTTTCTTGATCAATCTATAATTATACTACCAATTGCGCATGCAGCAGAGGTCACGAACTAGTCAAGAATTCTGGGTAATTATATGGGTACACTATGTCCACGGAAATTGCTCTGGATCAGTGCCCCTTTCATGTATCATATTACATCTCCCTACAGGTGCCTGTTGTCTACAATGATGAGGCCCAGGTGACTCCAGAATACAGCTTAAGTTTGGTATGAATTTATCATAATAATGTCTGGTGTACTTGACGCTTCTTTGTATCATGCATTTCTACCTAATATTGAAACTTTATTTTAAAAATGCCAGCATATTTAAATTATGCTTCTCCATATTTTAAACATTTGTAAACTAAAATGTTTTTCACCTATGCCTTGTGACAAGTATCCCAGTGATTATGTTCATTATCTGACATGTCTTTCTCCACAACAGTAACTTACATCTGACAGTGATAAATTATCTCAAAACTGGTATTCATAAGATAATATTACCCTGTATCAGTTCGGATAGTAATACTCCACTGATGTTTTCCAGGATGAACACCTGTGAGGCAACAGAGAAAAACAGATCTGTATCTTTCCCTTGTCTATATCAGCTGACCCACTTAATGCTTATGGATGCTTAGTGAATACATATTTTGATGATGAATGTAACATCAGTGAGATTGTTTGGGAGGAAACAATCAGCCATATTGATTTTGATGACATGACAATATGACAGTGTAGAAAATGTCATCATGCATCTGGTGTTGAAGTTTTAATTAAGGACCTTAAAGAGACCTCTTCGACTGTATTTATGCCTATATTTATGACTGTCCATACATGCAGAATATGATACATGTATGTTCAGTATTAAAACTGAAATGATAATCCAGACTTTTTTGATTTTTTTGGCTGATCATTATTGACATATCAGAATAATCCATAAGTAATGCAGCATTTTAATTGTACCATTTAGACTACCATTCAAAAGCTGAATTAATCATAGTTTCAATATTAAAAATGTATGCTTTGTTCCCTGACACACCACAGTATGAACCCATTATACTTGGGATGAAACTTGATTTAATTTGTAAACATTTCACACATGCTGGAATATAAAAAATGTATTCAAATCTCAAAAGCTCTCTTTCAAGGACAATGAACCTGAAACTCCTTTTGCTTCAGTCATCAGATGGTTCAGACAACCAGCAATTTTTCAATATGCTTTTATACATATTTCAGTATCTACCTCATGCTTAGGTATATATTATTTGACAACATCTGAAACACAACTCCAAATAATGTGCTTGTGTTTTCCAAATTTTATTTATCTATTTAGGTAGTGGTTATTTTTTTTTAGAAGGGGCAGCCTTTCAAAATAGGTTAAGATTGGGGTGGGCTCGAAAAGCAACAACCAGTCCTGGAGAATTGCTCTTGATTAGTGGGCTTTTAATCATAAATCACCACTCTTGACAGCTGGCCTACAGAAGTACAATGTCCTACTGCAGTGTATAGTGGCCAGAAACAACATTCTGACTGTCCAGCAGCAGGAGAATCATCACTTTTGACAGCTGGCCTGCAGCAGTGTATAGTGGCCAGAAACAACATTCTGACTGTACAGCAGCAGGAGAATCATCACTTTTGACAGCTGGGCTATGTACAGTAGTGTATAGTGGCCAGAAACAACATTCTGACTGTACAGCAGCAGGAGAATCATCACTTTTGACAGCTGGCCTGCAGCAGTGTATAGTGGCCAGAAACAACATTCTGACTGTACAGCAGCAGGAGAATCATCACTTTTGACAGCTGACCTACAGTAGTGTATAGTGGCCAGAAACAACATTCTGACTGTACAGCAGCAGGAGAATCATCACTTTTGACAGCTGGCCTGCAGCAGTGTATAGTGGCCAGAAACAACATTCTGACTGTACAGCAGCAGGAGAATCATCACTTTTGACAGCTGGCCTACAGTAGTGTATAGTGGCCAGAAACAACATTCTGACTGTACAGCAGCAGGAGAATCATCACTTTTGACAGCTGGCCTGCAGCAGTGTATAGTGGCCAGAAACAACATTCTGATTGTACAGCAACAGGAGAATCATCACTTTTGACAGCTGGCCTACAGTAGTGTATAGTGGCCAGAAACAACATTCTGACTGTACAGCAGCAGGAGAATCATCACTTTTGACAGCTGGCCTGCAGCAGTGTATAGTGGCCAGAAACAACATTCTGACTGTCCAGCAGCAGGAGAATCATCACTTTTGACAGCTGGCCTGCAGTAGTGTATAGTGGCCAGAAACAACATTCTGACTGCACAGCAGGGGGAGAATCATCACTTTTGACAGCTGGCCTGCAGCAGTGTATAGTGGCCAGAAACAACATTCTGACTGTACAGAAGCAGGAGAATCATCACTTTTGACAGCTGGCCTGCAGCAGTGTATAGTGGCCAGAAACAACATTCTGACTGTACAGCAGCAGGAGAATCATCACTTTTGACAGCTGGCCTACTGCAGTGTATAGTGGCCAGAAACAACATTCTGACTGTACAGCAGCAGGAGAATCATCACTTTTGACAGCTGGCCTGCAGTAGTGTATAGTGGCCAGAAACAACATTCTGACTGTACAGCAGCAGGAGAATCATCACTTTTGACAGCTGGCCTACAGTAGTGTATAGTGGCCAGAAACAACATTCTGACTGTACAGCAGCAGGAGAATCATCACTTTTGACAGCTGGCCTACAGTGCAGTGTATAGTGGCCAGAAACAACATTCTGACTGTACAGCAGCAGGAGAATCATCACTTTGACAGCTGGCCTGCAGCAGTGTATAGTGGCCAGAAACAACATTCTGACTGTACAGCAGCAGGAGAATCATCACTTTTGACAGCTGGCCTACAGTAGTGTATAGTGGCCAGAAACAACATTCTGACTGTACAGCAGCAGGAGAATCATCACTTTTGACAGCTGGCCTGCAGTAGTGTATAGTGGCCAGAAACAACATTCTGACTGTACAGCAGCAGGAGAATCATCACTTTTGACAGCTGGCCTGCAGCAGTGTATAGTGGCCAGAAACAACATTCTGACTGTACAGCAGCAGGAGAATCATCACTTTTGACAGCTGGCCTACAGTAGTGTATAGTGGCCAGAAACAACATTCTGACTGTACAGCAGCAGGAGAATCATCACTTTTGACAGCTGGCCTACAGCAGGTGTATAGTGGCCAGAAACAACATTCTGACTGTACAGCAGCAGGAGAATCATCACTTTGACAGCTGGCCTGCAGCAGTGTGTATAGTGGCCAGAAACAACATTCTGACTGTACAGCAGCAGGAGAATCATCACTTTTGACAGCTGGCCTGCAGCAGTGTATAGTGGCCAGAAACAACATTCTGACTGTACAGCAGCAGGAGAATCATCACTTTTGACAGCTGGCCTGCAGCAGTGTATAGTGGCCAGAAACAACATTCTGACTGTACAGCAGCAGGAGAATCATCACTTTTGACAGCTGGCCTGCAGTAGTGTATAGTGGCCAGAAACAACATTCTGACTGTCCAGCAGCAGGAGAATCATCACTTTTGACAGCTGGGCCTGCAGCAGTGTATAGTGGCCAGAAACAACATTCTGACTGTACAGCAGCAGGAGAATCATCACTTTTGACAGCTGGCCTGCAGTAGTGTATAGTGGCCAGAAACAACATTCTGACTGTACAGCAGCAGGAGAATCATCACTTTTGACAGCTGGCCTATGTACAGTAGTGTATAGTGGCCAGAAACAACATTCTGACTGTCCAGCAGCAGGAGAATCATCACTTTTGACAGCTGGGCTATGTACAGTAGTGTATAGTGGCCAGAAACAACATTCTGACTGTCCAGCAGCAGGAGAATCATCACTTTTGACAGCTGGGCTATGTACAGTTGTGTATAGTGGCCAGAAACAACATTCTGACTGTCCAGCAGCAGGAGTGGCCAGAAACATCATCATGACAGCTGGCCTACAGTAGTGTATAGTGGCCAGAAACATTATTCTGACTGTACAGCAGCAGGAGAATCATCACTTTTGACAGCTGGCCTACAGTAGTGTATAGTGGCCAGAAACAACATTCTGACTGTTCAGCAGCAGGAGAATCATCACTTTTGACAGCTGGCCTGCAGCAGTGTATAGTGGCCAGAAACAACATTCTGACTGTACAGCAGCAGGAGAATCATCACTTTTGACAGCTGGCCTACAGTAGTGTATAGTGGCCAGAAACAACATTCTGACTGTACAGCAGCAGGAGAATCATCACTTTTGACAGCTGGCCTACTGCAGTGTATAGTGGCCAGAGACATCATTCTGACTGTACAGCAGCAGGAGAATCATCACTTTTGACAGCTGGCCTACAGTAGTGTATAGTGGCCAGAAACAACATTCTGACTGTCCAGCAGCAGGAGAATCATCACTTTTGACAGCTGGCCTACAGTAGTGTATATTGACCAGAAACAACATTCTGACTGTACAGCAGGAGGAGAATCATCACTTTTGACAGCTGGCCTACTGCAGTGTATAGTGGCCAGAGACAACATTCTGACTGTACAGCAGCAGGAGAATCATCACTTTTGACAGCTGGCCTACAGTAGTGTATAGTGGCCAGAAACAACATTCTGACTGTACAGCAGCAGGAGAATCATCACTTTTGACAGCTGGCCTACAGTAGTGTATAGTGGCCAGAAACAACATTCTGACTGTCCAGGGGCGGTGGGGTAGCCTTATGGTTAAAGCGTTGGCTCGTCACGCTGAAGACCTGGGTTCGAATCCCCACATGGGTACAATGTGTGAAGCCCATTTCTGGTGTCCCCCGCCGTGATGTTGCTGGAATATTGCTAAAAGCAGCGTAAAACCAAACTCAGTCAGTCAGTCAGTCTGACTGTCCAGCAGGGGCAGAATCATCACTTTTGACAGCTGGCCTACAGCAGTACAATATCCTGCAGTAGTGTATAGGTACCACTTGTTTAACAACGACATCAGAATCTATGCCGAAACGTCACATATACAGAATAAAGGAGTTGTATATCCATAAAAAATGTCCTCATTCTTCATGGCAATAGTCTGTAAAATGAAATTGTACTTAATGCATGTTATGTAATTTATTTCAAAGAGGTCATTTAAAATCTATTGTACCAAACCAGTATTTAATTATCTCTGTGCAGGTTAATGATGAGTGAAGATTCCTCATTCTCCGCGTGTATGTTTGAGTGTTTTAGTTATTCATGATTTATTACTTGTGTCACACCTGCATCGAGTTTGGAGAAGATTTAATTCAAAGTTTATGCTTTATGAATGATTCTTCCTGCTAGATTTCACTTGACATTTTATGGGGATGTGATGCTAGAATTATATGGAAGTGAAATTCTGATAGTTGCTATATGCATGTTTATATACAAAAATACTTCCTGCTGTATTACTCCTATTGTTTGTTCCATACTGAATAACACATACCATTTAATACTGATAACGGACAAGTAACTTGTAAGCCCAAATCACTTACTTGCATGACGCTGATAATGATACACGGAAGGGTTTATTTCAGTGAGAGATTATATTACCATTATCATTTTCACTTTTTTCACAATTGATGATAGCTACTAAATGATATCATCAGTGAAAAAGTTTTATTCCCAAATTTAATTAAATATTACAGTAAACACTGATCTATATTTCAAATAAAACAGTGGTGTAACTGTGCTTCATATATATACTAAGCAGCAAAAGAAACGTCAGTTTGGAATTTTCATTCACAGAAACGGATAACTGATCTCCAGCTTTACCTGAGCAAAGACATTCCTTCCCAAATTCAGAATGGAACCCAGGGAATGGTCTCAAATATGCAACCTGATCTCGGAGATGGTACGATGTTATCCATGTTTTTCATGCAACTCATGCTGCATGTGCTGGACCAGCCCTATAAAATGCACCCCCAAACCTGGTTGAAACATTCTCATTACAATGTCAGCAGGATGCCGCGACTCACGACAGCTCAGAAAGAACCAGGCGCTAGGAAGACTTGAAGCTGGCCACACTGCACAAGCCGTTGCCAATCACTTCCAGTTCAACGTTCAGACCATCTACAGGCTGCAGCAACGTTTCCGTGCCACCAACACCACAAATGATCGCCCCCGTACTGGCAGACCAAGGGTGACCACAAGACGACAAGACCGAAACAGCATGCCAGAAAGTGGGAACACACGGAAGACCAATCAGTACTGATACATTACATTGACGTCTTAACAGCTGGAGCCTCCATTGCCGTGGACTTAACGTGGACCAATCCTCACCCCTTGTCATCGGCATCAACATCTACAGTTTGCCCTAAAACACCATAACTGGCGATACAGGCAATGGAGAACTGTTCTGTTCACAGATGAGAGTCGGTACTGCGTATCAACTGCAGATGGCAGAACAAGAATATGGCGACGACGTGGCCAGCATTACTCAGACCAATGTGTTATGGAAAGAGACTCATGGGGAGGTGCAAGCATCATGGTATGGGTGGAATAGGCCTGAACCAGAGAGTAGGTCCTATGGTGTTTCAGAACCTTGGTCCAGGGAGAGGAGGCGGCATCAAAGCGGTGCGCTACATCGACCAAGACCCCACGTCATACCACATTTCGCACGTCACCGGAACAACATTTTCGAGCATGATAACACCCGGGCCCATACTCCCAGAGCTACACGGGACTTCCTACAGCATAATGGTGTCAACATTATGCAGTGGCCAGCCCTCAGTCCTGATTTAAACCCAATTGAACATCTTTGGGATGAAATTCAGACTGAACACAGGCCGAACACAGCCGATTAATTGCACCAGGCCTTTCTCAGAGTGTGGTTCCAGGTGCCAATGGCCTTCATCAATCGATTGGAGCACTCCATAAATAGACGCTGTGCTGAAGTTATTGCCGCTCGTGGTGGTCACACTAGATACTGAGGTCAAGGGTCTCAATTGGCTGCAAATGTTCACGTAATGTCTTGAAATTGTGCTGAGTTATTCATTGATGTGTCAAAATATTGTACACAAAAAATGTTTTTGATCCACTTATTATGTCCATTTCTGTAATGATTTGATTACAGTGCCTA
The DNA here is from genome assembly GCF_003918875.1 of Haliotis rubra. NCBI lineage: Eukaryota > Metazoa > Mollusca > Gastropoda > Lepetellida > Haliotidae > Haliotis > Haliotis rubra. The sequence goes on along the minus strand of NW_025766747.1, from coordinate 849,449 downwards.
TCTAATTTTGAATTCGTCCTGACGGGGTGTTTTTTTTGAGTATATGTTGTGGTTAGATGTTATGTTATTGAAAATGGCATCAATTATTTGGTCATTTGTCTGACCAACATACTTTCATAACAAAGTGTTGTTAAAACAAATACCGCATCAGAGCAGCATGTCCTAACAGATGTGTGTTGTAAAAACACAAAGAACAGTGTCAGTATTAGGCATCAGTACCATTTCTGTTGATACAGTCACTAAAGACACCAGATAATTGAAAACAGCTTGGGGGATGTTCAAATGTCAACCAAAGATTGGCCCAACTGCATTGGCATTACTTGCTGCTTCTGGTCCTGCTGTAGATTACGCCAGACATATTCTGTTGGGGAGAAATCTTCAGAACCAGCCAGCCATTGCAGTGAAGCAGTCATGCTGCTTCTGATCCTGTTGTAGATTACACCAGACATATTCTGTAGGGCAGAGCTCTTCAGAACCAGCCAGCCATTGCAGTGAAGCAATCATGCTGCTTCTGGTCCTGTTGTAGATTACACCAGAGAAGTTCTGTAGGGGAGAGGTCTTCAGAACCAGCCAGCCATTGCAGTGAAGCTCAGCTTCAAAATGTCTATTACAACACTTGCAAAATGTTGGTAGACATAATATTGCTGCACTTTGTGCTAAGAGTACAAAATGATTAAAAAATATTGTGAAAATAAGCTTTTAAAATTGCCATTAACAAAACAAGTTTTGTTCTCTGATGAGTTGCGACACCAGCCCCACTACACCCCCATCCCGGGGCAGACTAAAGATGCTCAGGGATGCAAATGCTCCTGCATTCTTGGATGGCTGTAGACCCTTGCACAACCTACTGAGCTATCTAGGTGAAACCTGGACCCAGCAGAGAACATTTGTGCCATCCAAGTCTTGCCTTCCGAACTTTAGATGATGTCTAATAAAGGCATTTAGTATGCTTGAAAGTCATGCAGAAGCAAAACTGGGCATGTTGCTGGACATCAGAAATGGATGCTGTGCTTCCTCAACCATTTGCATTCTGTATGGCCACTGATTGGTTGCAAACCAGGAATTGTTCAAGCTGTTCATGTGGCAGTTTGTTTCAATTCCTTTGACGCACCAACTGAATAAGGTTGACTTGATGTGACATTTCAACTGGATGACTGGTAAGCGAGAATATCAGGTGGTAAGCCATTTGTCATGATGAAGTTTGTGTTTCGACAAACATTTAAATGCCTAGCAACTTTGTTTTGCATCATTCTGGTTAGCATCCCCTGGTGCATTGACATTATTTCCAGCAAGTGGTAGCACTGAGAAAAGGTTATAAATAGTTCAACAAAGGTTTTTTTTCAGAGGATGTGATAGCTAAACAATCATCCATGTTGTTCAAATCAAAAACCCATGTTTGAGTACCATGCTACCAACTAACACAAATATCCACAAAGTGTCTTGCATTTCCATGCTTGAACAAAATCTGAAGGAGACAGTATATCTATGTTTCTGTGTTTGTTCAAATCATGCATGAAATGATTTGCAAGATCCACATGCAATGATTCAGGTGTGTTGGGGTGTTAGATTTTTATTCTGGCAGTCAGTTTTTCAAAAGACTGTTTTTCTGACAATCAATTGAAACATTATATTTCCCATGTTTTTAGTATGGCCCACACACAGTTATTAACGGACCACCGACTATTGCTGTAGCATTCTTGACAGTGCTGTCTACATGGGTGTGGTCATCAACGAGAGAGTCAAATGCCTTGCATGCAAATACTTATGACATAGGAATATAGCATCGCTTCATCAAGGTCTGGCAGTGATATATATCCAGTATAGAAGTAACAATCGAGCCAGAACAAAATCTTAAATTTGCTAAATATCTTACGTGTGCACACAAATGACTACTATACATTTGAATTCTATTTTCTGTTCTGCTAGGCATAGTTTTAGTTTTATTACTATAATTACTGAGTGTATTTTTCACATGAACTATGCGCTTAACTAGCTTAATCGGCAGTACACACATTTTTAATAAATGTACCTGTGGTCTGGTACCCAAAATAATATAACTTTAAAGAATTTTGCTGCATTTATAAAAAGAAAGTGTCATTTTATCAGAAATTAAATTCCAATATCAAAATATGTTAGGTTTTACTAAACATATTTAATAAAATAATAGCACAATAAATAAGATAATTGATTGCTATTATCGAATAATTTGTACGCATGGTACAGTTTGATAAGTCACCATTGAAGCCTCACGCATTCCTACTACAACAAATGAATGAAAACAAAATGCAAATATCGTAATTACAACCCCAAAACGCATTAAGTATAGGCAGTTCACAAGGAAAATATCTTTCAATATTCCCACATAAAAACAGTACCCTATACATGTAAAGCTGTACAAAGAAACTTATTTGATGTCACATGTTTGTGCAACAATGTAATATAAAAAAATATCCGGATATTATATTCCATGTTTGTCTCTCAACTGATCACGTAAGTTTGTTTTGCTGCTACACATCGGTGTCAAATCCCTAGCACCTGGACTCAAATAAGCACCAAGTCTGGAAGTCCTTTGAAAACATAAGTGTCCAGCTCTGCGCTTATTAGAGGACATGCTGTACCTTCTTTTGGTTTGACTGGGTGGGTATATATTTATAACTGATCATTTTAACCTGATTTTAGGGTTTTCGTGGTCCGACAGACGACTTCTTTATACATATATAAATTGCAATTAGTTGTCAGTTCGGCTGCCTCTTGTCTTTGCCTTAACTTAGCAACAATACTCCATGTCCTGTTCAGACGGTCTGTCCATTAGCAACAGGCTGGCAAAGTGTGGATGAGTGAGAAGTCATTACTTCCTGCTCTATCTGGTTGTTAAACAGTACAAATAACTATATGTTGATGAGAAGAACCGAAAGTCAGACAGTTTTGGTGTCCTGCTAGTGTGACCGTATAATGTCTAACATATTAACCCAGGAAGAACACTTGTCAACCCGGTCACAGACCCCCACACCCCAAATAGCACAAGTCGGCAGTAACAAACAAAACCTTCGTTCAGTTAATGCTAATAAATTGAATAAATTGACTTTCCATGCATTCTTGGATTTAAATTCTCTTATACTGACCTGCTGTGCAGTTAATCAATTGTCCGCACTTGAAAAGGCCTCAATTCGGTCCTATCTTTCTGTACAATATCCCAATATCAGCTGTTCATGTATAGACGGTGACTGAACTTTCTTCCTGTTGTCGACGCTCCTCTGTTTTCGATTTTCACAAGCAGTAGATCGAGCTTTTATTATGAGAGTCATCGCAAGAGGTGCATCCTGTCATATGTAAGTCAACAGAATGAAAACTGCAGGGCGGAAAAACCCATTCTACTTTTAGACGCATGTCCGCCTGTCAACGTGACCAACTGGGACACGAACAAGGATTTTAAGACTGCTTCAGTAACTACTCAGTCAACGTACAACACAAGAGCAGAAACCATGCGCTCGGACTAAATTACATATATTTTTCTTGGGTCTTAGTCAAAATGGCCACAAAACATCCAAGTCAAAATGGCCACAAAAAAGTCAAAATGGCCACAAACCCCTAGTCAAAATGGCCACACCAAAAAGTCAAAATGGCCATAGAAAAAGTCAAAATGACCACACATAATTTTTTATATTTTTATAATACGTTTTCCCATGTTGCATTATGTGATATCAAGGTTTAAAAATGACAAAAGAAGTTATATCAGACAAAACTTGATGTTTATTACACATCAACTAATCACATTTTCAACAAATAACAAGACCGGTCTACTCCCATTTGCGAGAACTCCCATTTGTGAGACTCCCAGTTGTGAGACAGTGGAGTAGGTACTTAGCAAAGAAAACACACCTTACTCCCCTATCTGACAGAATGGATTAACCCCGATAAATGTAGGTTTTTTCTTCATGTACATGCACTTTTGTATTTGTTATATTCATATTGGTTAATATAAATTCTCTCAAGATAGATTATACATTTATGTCCAGTCCACACTTGCCAAATATATCATTGTTGAATATTAATTTATATATTAAGAAGCATAATTTTGATGATTTTCCGGTTATAAGTTTAGCCCACAACATACCATTCTGCTTTTAATAACATTTACAAGTGGGAATGTACCAAACTCGCCATATACCTTAAAGTTAGGTGTACCTTTCCTGAGTGATACTAAATATTTGAGAAAGCAACATTTTCAAAGCAAGAAGTATTTTCAAAACCCCAGACCTCACATGAAGATGATCTGAAAAGTATAAGAACAATTACAATAAACACAGAGATTAACAATTAATTGATCAATTACGGCTTAAATAGTTAACTCCCTGTCTTTCTATAAGTCCCATAAATCTCTGTTGACCTGTGAAAAATATTTATCATTGAACATAAGTAATAAGTGCAAGCGTCTGTTCACATTATTTAGATCATGGTGTAATGCAGTAGGTATCAAATATATTAGAAGAGGTACTGCCTCCTGCAATGATGATATTGTATTATGTAAACACTGTAAAAGTATTGAGGATGAAATCCATATTGTCTATATTTGTAAACGCTATGAGGATATGCGTCGGCGTTACATTCCGAAAACGGTCCATGGATATTATTATTCACTCCGCAGCATATGTACATCATCCGATAATAACATCATAAATAATTTTGTCAAGTTCTTAGAACATGTTTATTCTGCTCCTGTTAGCGTTGTTGTATGAAAATGGTAACCAAAATCACTATTGTACCACCTTGTACGATGGGTCGTATGGTCTTTATACAAAATAAACCCTTCTTCTTCTAAATAGTTAACGAGGCACTTCTGGATTCACAGCTTAATTAAGGTTACACAATGTATGTACTCACCTGCTGATTAGAAGTTAACGAGCCAGTTAGGATAAATGGTCATTTTTTTAATACCTATGCATCTTACCTTCATTTTCACTTGTGACTCCTGAAGTTTACCAGACTATGGGATGGGAGGTTAGGTCCATTCTCCCCTTTTCTTCTTGTTCACAATAAACATATAACCATTTACATGAATGTATCTTCCACCACGAGAAGTAGGAAGAAATTTATTGTGCATTTGCCATAACTGAAGTTGTGGAAATGATGATGAAAAGTGTCAGTTCCAACATTATTATAGCATGCAGGTTTATGTAAGAAATTGAATAACTCACTACTAATGAATTGAGTGAACTAAACTCACTCACTAACCTGCTGGTTCACATGTCAGCCCGCACGTACAAATGTCAAATTTCGTTTCCTGAGTGGACACATTGTACATGTTATCAAAACACTACCCAATGATCAAAGGGTTTTGAAATAACATCTGAAAGTATTAATCAAGTAAACCTTGCGAGAGTATTTAAACAGCTCAAAGTATTACATAAGAAAACATCTCAAAGTACAGGACAAAAAAACAACTCAATATTAAACAATTCTCATTAATATGAAAAAAAAGAATGTATGGCCATTTTGACTTTTTCTTTGGCCATTTTGACTAGGGGTTGTGGCCATTATGACATTTTTGTGAGGCCATTTTGTCGTGTGGCCATTTTGACCCGTTCCCGTTTTATTCACACAGAGGTATGATATCATTCCCATAAGAAAGCTGTTATTTCAATGATATGGTCTGTATGCCAATGGCCCCTGATACAGCGCGAGTCTGGGTAAAGGGAGCTAACTCGTCATAGCCTAAGTACGGATAGGTCCAACGATTCAGTATTCCTGTTGTCCAAGCACTGACAAGGCACGTTTTCATGAAATGTGCGATGTAATGTGAGTGAGTGAGTTTTACGCCGCATTTCACAATATTCCAGCAATATCACGGCGGGGGACACCAGAAATGGGCTTCACACATTGTACCCATGTGGGGAATCGAACCCGGGTTTTCGGCGTGACGAGCGAACGCTTTAACCACTGGGCTACCCCACCGCCCCCGATGTAATGTGAAGTGACAAAGACAAGGGTGTAATGCAAAAACAATTCTGCTGTACATTTAATAACTCTGCCACATAACGTATACGTACCACATAAATTGTCTAATCGAGTACAGGCTAAGTTTCATATATTTTAAACATAATGCCTATTTCTGCATTAAAACGATACACTAAATCAATATGGCGTGTCTTTCGCAAGCTACATGACTGCTTTAGTAGCTTGTAACATCCAATACTCGGGGTTGTGTAGCGGACCGGAGATATAGGTAAGGATTCTGGTCACCGATGGATGTCTGTCGGTTTGTTAAACATTTCCGAAACACCAACGCATTCTAAAATCAAACTTCTTGTCTGCCCGTCGGTATGTTCAGTTACGTATGTAGATTCATGCAATTGAAATGAAATTTCCTTAAAAAGGTCACATGCAACCAAAAAATCAAACATAATTAAAACACAATTATCACTTATTCATGACATATGATATACATTGCTGGTTATGAAAAAACATATAAACAAAATTATAAGCGTACAATCGCAAATCAAAAGTGCAATATTGTGTACTTGGGTTTACTTCCCAAGAAACGAAGCAGCCGGGATACCGAACCCAGTCAGAGCGGGTGGGTGTGCACTCAAGTGTAACGGCTGGTTCATTTGCAGATGCCCTCTCGGCTCATTGTGTGTGTATATATAGAGATGTTGGGTTTTGTAAATACATGCTCATTTTTTGTGTATAACATTTTGCATATCACAGTTAGAAATTCAGTCAACGCTAAATAATGACATTGCTTTTAAGTATCGAACTGAGAAAGTGACTCGGTAAGAAGAACGTGGTGAAATAAACAAATGAAATTATATAAACAGTTTATTTACTGTCATAACATATAAAAAGCTCGCGCCTGTGAGATATCAACAAAACATTAGGAAAATAGCTCACACCAAAGCCTTCACCGAGTATTCACCGGACAGCCCGCTTCCAAGTTGAGCGAACGTATTTCACTGCGCACGTTCTGTGAGCGCAGCCCAGCATGCTGTTTAAACCAGTTTTCCCCAGAAAAGTCGGGGATTAGTGAATCGTTTTAACTCCGATTTCGCGCGGTTTTTCATCGCGTTATTTTTCAACTTTATAAGTTGAATTTGCATTTTTGATGATTTGTTTCGGTAAGTCCATACCGAAAGGTATCAGAATCTGCAAAGTTGTGTTTTATGTTGCATGTGACCTTTAAGAAACTCAAGGGCATGTAGTATTAATACGTTTTTCACTTGAAAAAACTCGTAGCTATTTAGTGTGGCATGTCACAAGTGTCGAACCCTGTTATATTGCCTTATGTAGAATTGTCTGCTGTTTGTATCCTCCTGAAACAGAAAACCCATGTACGTCAATAACGGGGACTTGGAACCCAGAAGGACGTCCGGGTCTTCCAATAACTGTTCAGGATATTGTTGACACCTGGACCTGATTTTACTCATTAATTATGAGTTACAGACCCACGCGCACGTCAAGATCAATCCAAGTCTGCAAGGCGCGCTTTAAAACTAAGTCTTGATGATATGTTGCACCGTCAATAATTCATCATGCCCAGGCTAATTTACGTTTGTTTCACTCGGCAGTTTGCGGGCGTTTCAGAAACTGTGTCGGTCCTTGTCTATGATGCAGAATGTTGTGACAGGCAGATGCACGAAAGCAATGCAGTAGTTGGTGTTGATTCGTCCCACGAGGTAAGTGCAGCTTCTGTTGCAGTAACGAGTGCATATATACTCCGGTGTATAAGCAGGCACTTGTTATCATCCTCCACTAGGGACAGACTTTCGTGTCACAATGTCTTTTATACATAGTGAAAACTATTGAAACGGAAGTATCCATATCCGTATGCAGTATTGGCCTGCATCTTTCTTAATGCTAAACATGGCATTTATCAAAGCCCTGGGGCGATCCTTCCGAAAGAGCCCAATATCACTTTAGTGCACAAATATACAATGAACGTACATAATTTTGCATTTACCTTTCTAATCAGTATACAAGCACATCCTGAAATGAGAGCAAGCACTCCCTCCAGTAAAACGAATTCATGCACACCTTTATGCTGTATTCAGTGTATTACATACACATTTGCATTCTGTTTCACAAGGAACGGGCTAAGCTGCGGCTGGACATGGTTGGTACGCGGAATGACGTTTGGAAATTTAAGTTGAATTTCCCATGGCATGAATACAAATATGTAATTAAATGTCCAGGTGAAATAGTTCCAAATATGCATTTATAATTATGTACGAGGGTTATGTAATAGGATTGCGCAACAGAGAGAAAACTGACCAGTCTTCCTGTATGCTTCGCTCGCATATAGGAAGACTGGGTGCTGTTGTACATAACAACCTTAGCGCTAAGACTACTTTAAGTCCATGTAATGGTATGGGAGTTACGGTTACATTAGCGCTAAGATCGCTTTGTACAACGGGACCCTGGTCATTTCTCTCTCTGTTGTACAACCCTATTTCCGCTACAGTTTGCCTGTGCCTCAGTAAATACATACACGTTAACAGTACGTTTATGCTACTTCTGTCATACATAGTACTATTTGATTTGTACTGCTGTCAGTAACTACACACACGTTAATGGTAATGGTTGGTTATATACTTCTTTTATCAGTATATATATATTTTAAAAACCAACAATTAATCCCCTGTAATGATAAAGAAATAGAGGCACCCCAGCAAAAGTCGATACTCGCATTTATACCCTGTTACAGAAAACCAGTCATGTTTTCTGGACGAAATTGACAGTCTGACAGACACTGTTTGTATGTCATTGATCCGTTCATTTACCTCTGCAGACTTCGCTGAAGAGAAATGTCACTGACTGCAAACCCGAAGGCTATTACTTTACCGTGCGTTCATATTAATTGATATTTCTTTTCGGATGCAGTAAGAAGAGGACCAGAATGTATCTGTATTAAGTCTAATTATTTAAACCTATATAAACCGACATACTTAAACCGAGATTTTACAATGAGAACCGTAGGAACCGTCTCCTGAAAAGAGTATATCATAACCTTTATTGAACGCAATAAAAATGGTGTTTCGCATTTACGTGTAAAATGTATACATGTGAAATGAAAACAGGGTGGGTAAAAATATATTTGAATGGATTTGAGAACAGAATGTGTGATATAAGTAACTTAAAATGCCCGATCATGGACTTTCTCAAACAATGGAATTATTGCGTTTAGCTTGAAACATACTCATACAATTTAAGGTAATAATTTTTGAATTCTCTACCCGCTCGTCATGCACGTTTGCCATGCCTGGATTTTGTTTGTGAGTCCAGTCATGACTACTGCACGTTTTATTTATCTGTTATGTCCTCTTCTAAACAATCAGATCCTCCGAGCATTTCACCCAAAGGGGCATTTTTGGCTATTGACGTTTGGACCTCTTTCGCGGGCGTGTCCATGGGTATTTGAATCCAGTGTTTAACATAGTGCACCAAGCTCGACAAGTCGACTGTTTGGAGCGCGACAATCTCAACGCCGCAATGCTACTAACTTTGTCAATATTGAACTGTTTGTTCCCCCAACACCACGGCAAACCATCAGCCGATGATCCCGTGTATCAATCGTAATGGGCATCTCCATTTGGATCTTGACCCTTTGCACTGGTAGTTCTGAACCTTGCTATCCAGTATGTTCCAAGGATACACGTGTAACTTAGTTTGAAAAATAACCGTTTAAAGTCACCTGAATGAAGTCTGTAAGAGTGTGACATGACCATCACACGGTGCACACGTAATGTTGGACGAGGAGCTAACGGGTTGGCAGCAGCTTCAGTTCATGAATGTATACGCGGCAGAGTAGGTTCGAGTGTGGAGCCTGGCTCCAGTTCAAATAGCGATTGGTTCGTCTGCTTTTCGTCATTGGTTGCAGTCTGTTCAGAGACGGGTTGAAGTGTGGATGGCTACTTTGTTCAATCTCCTGGATGAAAGAGCTGCAGCAGTCTTTCCTTCTAAAGGTAAAGTTTCTAATGATTCGACAATTCTCTACACAATAAGTATATGGGACTGATCAGTTTTCCTCTATGCACTTGAAAGATTTCTTAAAAGTAGATCAACCTGCGCAAGTAATATTCATGACGGTGGGGTAGCCCAGTGGTTAAAGGGTTGGCTCGCTACTCCGACGTTGCAGGCAGAATAATAATATGGGTACAATCTGTGAAGACCATTCTGGTGTCCGCAGCACTGTTACAGCTGGAATATTGCTAGCACCATCATATACCCTATGACATTCACTCCCTCTACTACTTGTATCAACGAATACTCTCTGACTTCCCAATCACCAGCGTAGGAAGCATTCTGGTATACATTTAGCTATCTAAAATGATTCATGGTTATGATGCACTTGAGTATGAGATGACACATCAACGATTTTTCAACGTTATGACATTTTGATTTTTGTGATGTTTCATAACCTGTCTATCGCGAACTTTGGTAGAGCCGACCCTGGTCCGTCTGTCCTAATGCAGATACACGTGACTGTTCCTTGAAGAAATGTCTCTCCCTAAACCACACCAAACACACTACAAGAGCCGAATTAATATCTTAAAACTCTCAACTACATCCTTCTACATATGTGTCCTGAATCTTTTGGCACCCATCGTGATTTCCCAGGTTCTTTTAAAGTATATATACCCTGCAGCTGAAACGTTGTAATTTGTTGAGTTTTACGTGTGTTGACACGGCTCAGCAGACCAGCCACCTGCTTACATTGTGGTACATCAAACGACCGGATCTCAAGATAGAGGAAACAGGTTGTTTAGGACGGGATACGGAGATTGGCGGAATAAGACGAAAATAACTCTGGGTGAGTCCTATAGGCGGGTCACTTCTGGACAAAACCTGAACAATCACTGGTAACATCAGGAGTAAATAATGTCCAAAAGACAAAGAGTACTGTAAATAAAGTATGGATAATGCGACTAATTGAGGGCTTACTTCTGCGCATTTACTGCAGTGGGCGCTGCTAGCTGGATCACCTTTTTCATGGATAACTCAACTTTATTCGTGCATATTGGCCAATGGACTAGATGCCGATTTGGATTATGTAACAATACCATGCTGCTTTGTAAGTGAAAGTCCATAGACAAAATGCACTTGGCGTGAATTCCTCAGTCAAAACCTCTTTGTCCACTCATGGATATTGTGTGTCTGAGCTGTAGTTTCTGGACGGACTGTTATTATCAACATCCTAGATGGTGCAGACGTGTTCAGTGTAGCACCCGACCACATGCGATCGTTTCATCATGGAATTCTGTACTTTACTGAATCAAGATAGAAGGCAGAGGTTCTGTGCTGTTGGCACTGTTGGCTGTTGCAATGTTAAAATAGAATGTCTATTTAAGAATGGTAGCTATTTATAAAGTGACATTTGTCGGTAATTATGTCAATAACTACACAGACAACTTTTCATATGAGGCCCTATATGTTACCTGTTGCCATAGTTATTGACGTAAGTGTTGCTGTCCTTTTTGAAGTGTTGCACCACTGCGATGAAAAAGAATCACAGGTACGAACCTGATGATACTTGGGACACTTCTACTTACGTTATATGAACACAAGTCAATACAAAGTCCTCTCTCCGCGTCGTAGAAGATAATAGGACATCTGACTGGTAGCTATTCTCATGGGTATGTTGGAACTACCATGAAAACACATTCTCACTCCCAGAGGATGAAAATAACCATACCCAGTCACAGCGAAGTATCGTACAGTATAATCGATATGGCACTGACCCACTTCTACACTTTCAACACTTAAGAAGATGTGTGATTTTGTACATAATATGTTAAGTGTTTACAATAGACTCGGATGTGTATTTCATCCAGCTATGTGACGTACACAGGCTGCGTTACCTGCATTGTGGCGTTGCCTGCTTCTGTACAACATATTATATATATGCGTGTGTATGTGTATGTGTATGTATGTATGTATGTATGTATGTATGCATGCATGCATGCATGTATGTATATATTTCGTCGAGAGGGTCGTAACAAGGGATAACAGCAAGGGATACAACTCCCCTCCCTTATCAAGGAGCCTTACAGGATTTATGTGTGTGCATAGATCGAAACAGCTTCAAGTTCGGTCCTGACACAAGAAGGTTTCTGTTTTCTGAATCGTTTGTCTAGTTGGTTTGCGATGTACGTATAAGGCTAAATATATAACACCATTGTCGTCTTACTACACGGCACGCATTCATTATCTGATAATGGGGCCGTTAGACGTTGTTCGGAACTGGATATGGCTACTGGTTTACTTTCTGATGTAGATTACTGCACTTCATCTAAATGTAAAGGAGAGTTATGTTGGTCCCTTTTCCTCAGATACTGTACGGGCAAGGTATGTCAGGGACTCGTCTCACAGTACAGACCAAAAGGTGTTGCTATTCCTCCACATGCGGATCGGCCAAAGTTCTGTCAAAATTGTATCAAGGACAATACATTCCACAACAATATTCAAAATATATTCAACCTGTTGGATGGGGATCAGTACTCAATAACATATAATGACGATCTTAATTCTTTCAAAACATTAATTAACTTGAAAAGATTTGTCCAGTCTTATTGCAGCCCAATGGTGATGAGCTTCTTGTCGGTCTTGGCAACAAACATGTCACCTATTTTACAACAGGATAAGGATCCAATCGATTCAACTCTGACTTGGAGCGGCAGTATTGTAGAAATCTTAATCCAGTCAACATTGACAAATTCCAGATTAAACTGTAAAAGGTAGCAATATAGTTAAACGGCTCTAGGATGATTTGCATTCAATGCCCCGACCACTCCCTGGCTGCCTGGACACTGTATATCCTTTCTGTGGTTTTACTGGTGGAAGAGAACGGTTCATGCAGGAATGGGAGGCTTTCACACCCATGCATAACATGCCTGAGATATATTACACTCTTTTCAAAGTCGACAGATCCAGATATCTGTCGCATATGACATGTTGCAAGTGTTAGTTACCCGTGAGGATGCGAAGACTAAAGATTGTAGAGGGGATGTAAGGGATGGCGTCTATGTGACGTATTGCTGTCACGTCAGAACATGGAAATCCAATGATAGTGCAGCTGGATATGATATTATTACCAGGAATGTGTTGTCCTTATACAGGTTAATCGTCCCTATCCAAACTGAAGTACACATGTGAAGTCTTTACGGTATCAACGCAGTACAATGGTTAGTAATAGCTTTTCATTATTACTTACCACAGGCTAACTTTACTTGTATACGGTTGCTGTCACCTGTTTATATAACAAAGTAAAATTACAAGGTATTTAAGATGTAAACTAGTAAACTCATTTACAATAGCGTGCTCTCATCAATAAAACAAATGAATGGGTCTGGCCAGGTCTAACCTGTAGAGTACAGTGTGGCCAAGGAATACAGGAACATCTGCTTCCGATTTGTACCTGGCAAAATGTATGTCATCATCAATTTCACTAAACTTTAACGCTACAAGTTTCAACCAACTGAATTTACAAATTACAAGGAGTCTTCAGTGAAAACGATATAAAATGCAATAATTCAATGTCGAATTCAAAGTGTAGTAAATCGTGTTAAGCACATGGATCCAAATGTGAAAAGATGGCCAACCAACTGCCGTTACTTCAAACAGGCCTCACTGGTCCAGAGGTTGCAGATCAGGATGTGCTACAGACAGTGATAGGCAAACTGAACCAGGACGTAAGCTCACTTTGGTCTGTGAACCTGCTGTATGAATGATTTAAAGGTCTCTGTCCCAACAATAGACTCAGAGGCACTAAACGTCCCACGTTTCCCTTAAGTAGGCATAGTAATTGTTGGAGTATTGATATCATACATGTACACGATTCTTGTTAGGCGATCAATATATCACAGTTATTACAGGACTCTATCGAGCAAATAACATTCAAGCGTATAACATCTCTGTCGCTATGTTATACATAATACATAGATACAAGCGCTTCCCCGGTTTAGCACAATACAGATGAGCCCACGTCTGCTTGTAATCTTTTGAACTTATTTCCGAAGTGTGTACATAACCACCATTAACAATAAGGAACCGGTTGCAGATTATTTCATTATCTCCAACACTGCGGGCCAATCGACCTGATTGTCCACAGTCAACACGTCACACATATACGGGCGTTGCTACAACACAAGACTTAGTGTCGATATTGTTTTTAAAAAAATGTTTTGGTTTGGTTGTTCTGTAACACTGCACTCAGCAATATTCCAGCTATATGGCGGCGGTCTGTAAATAATCGAGTCTGGACCAGACAATCCATTCATCAACATCATGAGCATTGATCTATGCAATTGGGAGACGATGACATGTGTCAACCAAACCAAACCAGCCGATACCGTTAGTCGCCTGTTACGACAAACATGGGTTGCTGAAGACCAATTCCAACTCGGATCTTGGGTAAAGGACACGTGCGACACTACACACCAAACAAATGGACAAACGAAAACAGATCCATGTTTCCCTCATGCCAGGTGCTGAGTAATTGAGATGCTTCAAGCGAGTACTGGTATCGGGATACAACCTGCGATACGATACATCACGATGCTAAAATTTTAGTCACGACGATATTGCCATATCGTGCACTGAAGCTGCGATACGATACGAATCCCGATATAAGGGTGACGATGCGATACGCATCACGATACTAAAATATTTAATTCTGACACCAACTATAAAACACCTGAATATCCAAACAAAACCATTGTAAAGTATTTCGTCAAATTACGCCAGCGTTTTTCAATGTCCATTCGGAAACGAGATAATTAAGTTTATACACGGACTTTGTGAATGATAATAACATGTGAGCGCAGTGTCTGACACAGTTCTTGACGCAAGAATTTCTGAGAAAACGTTTACTTATGAAGGGAAAGTAAGTAAGCAATTTTTTAATCATCAAACAAAAGTGAGTCTTTATTCCTGACAGATATCGCGATTCGGCAATATTCAAAGTTAAACATCGATGTATCGTTGCCCATTTGAAGTATCGTATCGGGATATACGACAATGTAAAACTTTGTATCGATTCACTGTATCGGCGGCCCATGGATCGATGTATCGATGCGTATCGGTGAATCGTCACACCACTAGTACTGGTGTGCTAATAAATAATTGCATACGTGTAGTTGACTGGAGCTATGAGTAATTGATTTGCAATATATATATATATATATATGTGTGTGTGTGTGTGTGTGTGTGTGTCGGTTTCCATTTGTCTGTACAACGTTAACCCATATCTTTTGAATACACAATGCCATTTAGAAAGTGGTCAAATGTAACATATGTTATATTTGGGTAAAGATTTGTTAGTTTGATTCCCATCCCGGATTCGAACCCACACTCTCAGTCAGAGTCAGGCACCTAATCGTAAGCCAACAAAGTCAGCCGTCTAACCCACTCAGACAGAACATCTTCCAGAAAAATAGAAGACGGACAACTGGACAATTGTGTACTCCTCTGACGAGTGTTAATTTATTAAACCATGCCTATCTTTGCTTTAATAACACCTCGTTACACATGACGCGGATATGGAAAACGGAAAATCTGTGTACGAATCATCCAGAAATGTGCACGGTAATCCAGATTTCTGTACGCGTCAGGTACGGATGGGACGGAAAATGTAGATATGGGTTTCCGTGGGTACCGTGGGTCTCGAGACCACCCTCCCCCACTTCCCTCTTACAAATGACCATTCCCTCTGTTCCGAGTAGCTGTATCTGAATACAACTAGCGAGATACATGGCCGCGTCAAATGTCTGGCCTTTTCCTTCCCTTTCTTATTGGAGCTTGTTGAAGGCGTTCAAAACAGTGCTTGTGGTAGAAGGGAGATAATCCTAGCTGCCTTACGTGACAATCCTCATCAGTTTTGAGAACAGCAGTGTACCCCATGGCACCCCACAGTCAAACAGGGAGCGGTGTGTTCTGAAAGTGAGAAGTTGAAAAGCACATGAAATTGTAATTATAGTGGCTCAAGCATAGTTGCCTAAATATAGACAGCCCAATGTTAAGTATATTTATCTTGAAAGTGAACAGTCAGAGCACAAGGGCCACCAAAAAACTGTCGTGAAGGTATATATATTGTCACTGACAGGGTCTGTATATACAATATGTACAATATGTTGTCACAATATGTACCTTAATGCCAGTTTTTTGCATTACAAGCCCCCGTGAGACAGACATAATACTTTTGGCATATTTTACAGAGTCATATAGTATGTCCGATATGTATATGTTCTGTATTATATGTACACAGTCTGTATTTCATCAGTGCCTACAGCTCCTAAAGTAATGACTGCAAGGATGACATATGTATATAATTTGCAAATCTCCTAACACATGTATTCTAGTTACACAATACATTATACTAAATGTTATTTAAAGTATTACATATGACTGTTCATACTTCAACTTTTCTTTCATTATGTTAAATATATTTCAGTCAGTGTTTTCTTTCAATATGGTTGGAGTGGAAGCAGATGACATCAACTCTGTTTTATTATATCACTTAACTCCACAATGTTTCTGCATGTTAATAATCTTTAATGTTAAACTCAAGAGAGATGGAAAGAGATTTAACCAGTGTTTTGAAATGATTCAGTAACTCATCAGTACAACGATCAGTTCAGCTCGAGTACACTTAAGACAAAGAAAAACCACTTTGAAGATGTGGTAAAAGAAAATGATTTAAAAGGCAATTTCAGGCAAACCCATACAGTAAAAAGCAATTTCAGGGCAGATACTGGTGCAAATGTTTTGGAAATATGTTTGCTACACAGCCAAACATCTAGTGTTGAAATTGGATGTGTGGAACACAGAGTTGTCTTGAAGCTTGGTCCCTCCATACACTTCATTCAGTCATCAGTTGTTGGTTGTGTCCAACCTCAGACAACTGGAAGTAGTTGTGTTGGTCCCTCCATACACTTCATTCAGTCATCAATTGTTGGTTGTGTCCAACCTCAGACAACTGGAAGTAGTTGTGTTGGTCCCTCCATACACTTCATTCAGTCATCAATTGTTGGTTGTGTCCAACCTCAGACAACTGGAAGTAGTTGTGTTGGTCCCTCCATACACTTCATTCAGTCATCAGTTGTTGGTTGTGTCCAACCTCAGACAACTGGAAGTAGTTGTGTTGGTCCCTCCATACACTTCATTCAGTCATCAGTTGTTGGTTGTGTCCAACCTCAGACAACTGGAAGTAGTTGTGTTGGTCCCTCCATACACTTCATTCAGTCATCAGTTGTTGGTTGTGTCCAACCTCAGACAACTGGAAGTAGTTGTGTTGGTCCCTCCATACACTTCATTCAGTCATCAATTGTTGGTTGTGTCCAACCTCAGACAACTGGAAGTAGTTGTGTTGGTCCCTCCATACACTTCATTCAGTCATCAATTGTTGGTTGTGTCCAACCTCAGACAACTGGAAGTAGTTGTGTTGGTCCCTCCATACACTTCATTCAGTCATCAGTTGTTGGTTGTGTCCAACCTCAGACAACTGGAAGTAGTTGTGTTGGTCCCTCCATACACTTCATTCAGTCATCAGTTGTTGGTTGTGTCCACCCTCAGACAACTGGAAGAAGTTGTGTTGGTCCCTCCATACACTTCATTCAGTCATCAGTTGTTGGTTGTGTCCAACCTCAGACAACTGGAAGTAGTTGTGTTGGTCCCCCTCCATACACTTCATTCAGTCATCAATTGTTGGTTGTGTCCAACCTCAGACAACTGGAAGTAGTTGTGTTGGTCCCTCCATACACTTCATTCAGTCATCAATTGTTGGTTGTGTCCAACCTCAGACAACTGGAAGTAGTTGTGTTGGTCCCTCCATACACTTCATTCAGTCATCAGTTGTTGGTGTGTCCAACCTCAGACAACTGGAAGTAGTTGTGTTGGTCCCTCCATACACTTCATTCAGTCATCAGTTGATGGTTGTGTCCAACCTCAGACAACTGGAAGGATTTGCATGAAGGATATCAGAAACTATTTTGTGCTATTGCATCAGGTGTATTCTTTTCATCTCTGGAAGGAAATAATTCAATTAGCGTTTTAATATCAGAGGTTCATAGAAAAATATAAATATTGCCAAAAGCTGTGCAAAATATATTTTAGTAGCAATGAAGGATAAGTTCTTTGAATATCCTTTAGTATGCATGAAAGTTACTGATGATTTTCAAGTATTTAAGGCTGATGAAGTGTATGTTATATTACTCAAGCAGTGCCTAAATTGAAAAATCCTTTGGATATTCAAAGAAACCCAATACACTTATACAGATTTATGTTTGATTTAAACCTGAAATGGAGGGCCCAGAGGGATACATCTTAGACAGCCTTGAAGGTTCAGCAAGGGACAATACATACATTGCACAATTTCTCTTTTCGTTGTAGTGCCCCCTGTTTAAAATGTCCAGACACTGATCTTTTGAAAATTACTAGTAGTATGCAAATGTTGTTTAATGCAAAAGTCCAACTTTACCAATCAGAGTCTGACTTGACAAACCGGAGGTTGATATTGTGAAGAACCCTCCTGCATTCCATTAGCGTAAGATGACAAATCAATCAATTTACCGGATCTTTCAACCTGTTTCATCTAAGTGACCTAAGTCTTGATACAACAAGCAAAGGTTACTTAGGATCAATTTTACCCCGGAATCCCGGAAGGGAGTTCTGTTGTGAGAACGAGAGCTGACTAAGAAGGTGTTGATCTTGTGTGTCATCGTGGTGATAAACGTCCATGTATATAGTTAGCTGGAACAAAGCCTAGTACTGCAGGTATGCCACTGCAAACGGAGACAGTACAGGCCTCCTCCATGGTTCTGTTAGCTGAGTAGTGCAGCTATGTCAGGAACAAGTCCATGACAACAAGACCTCATCCACTTAGAATAATGTCATGTATATATACTTTCTGAATGCAAATCTGCTACACTTTCAGCACATTTCCTCATAAAGGATTTTGGTTTGTTTATTGCTTTTTATTGTAAATAAGAAGTGAGACTTTAATAAAACATCTGCCTGTCTGTCTGTTTATGATCAGGTGGTCAATCTCGCTGACTTGGTTGTCAAACGTTATTGTATCCCAATTGTGTAGATTGATGCTCATTATGTCAATCACTGGACTGTCTGGTCTGGATTTGATTATTTACAGACCACCGCCATATAGTGGGTTTAAACAACAAACTAACTGAGACTGATTATTTACAGACCACCGTCATATAGTGGGTTTAAACAACAAACTAACTGAGACTGATTATTTACAGACCACCGCCATATAGTGGGTTTAAACAACAAACTAACTGAGACTGATTATTTACAGACCACCGCCATATAGTGGGTTTAAACAACAAACTAACTGAGACTGATTATTTACAGACCACCATCATATAGTGGGTTTAAACAACAAACTAACTGAGACTGATTATTTACAGACCACCGTCATATAGTGGGTTTAAACAACAAACTAACTTACACTGATTATTTACAGACCACCTCCATATAGTGGGTTTAAACAACAAACTAACTGAGACTGATTATTTACAGACCACCGTCATATAGTGGGTTTAAACAACAAACTAACTGAGACTGATTATTTACAGACCACCGTCATATAGTGGGTTTAAACAACAAACTAACTGAGACTGATTATTTACAGACCACCATCATATAGTGGGTTTAAACAACAAACTAACTGAGACTGATTATTTACAGACCACCATCATATAGTGGGTTTAAACAACAACAAACTAACTGATTATTTACAGACCACTGATTATTAAACAACAAACTAACTGAGACAGATTTACAGACCACCGTCATATAGTGGGTTTAAACAACAAACTAACTGAGACTGATTATTTACAGACCACTGATTATTGACGTCATATAGTGGGTTTAAACAACAAACTAACTGAGACTGATTATTTACAGACCACCGTCATATAGTGGGTTTAAACAACAAACTAACTGAGACTGATTATTTACAGACCACCGTCATATAGTGGGTTTAAACAACAAACTAACTGAGACTGATTATTTACAGACCACCGTCATATAGTGGGTTTAAACATCAAACTAACTGAGACTGATTATTTACAGACCACCTTCATATAGTGGGTTTAAACAACAAACTAACTTAGACTGCTGGGTATTTTATGTAGTTTGTCACTTTATTGGTTGGTGATCATTTAAAACCTTTGGCTTATGATATTTCACCCACCCCTAAAGAGAAACTAGCTGATTGCTTCATAACGATATGCATGTCTGATGATTTGCTCGGAAGTGTAATATTTACGATGGAAGCCACCAAGTGTATATGAATATGTCATTTAGGGCCATGATAAAATAATTATCAGGCTTTCGTAAGGACATTTGATAAAAATTGGGCGGTTTGGATTTTTTAATTTTGGTAAATCAAGTTTATTGAGTTTATCATGAAAAGAAAGATGATAACACTCAAACTGGTTTTGTTGCTCTCTTAGTAGGTAAGAAAATAACGTGAGGTGTGAAACAAAGTTGCATTACTAACATCTATATTTGTTCTATGTATACATATAACGCTGGAATACTAACACATATCACATCATATTAAAATATATTTACTGTGTTAGCAGAATGTTACACTACATTCTGGAGCATTGTTAGAGGAGAATTCTAATCGATTACTGATTGTACTAGCTAAAAGCACCATTTGATATATGAGTGTTTTGAGTTGGGAGCAAGTGCAATTTCATCTGAAATATGTTGCTCTCAGTTTCACAACAGGTTGTAAGAACTCATTAAACATTCAATGTATGATAAAGCTGCACGATACGGTACGATACTGTGTAGTCATGCATTGAAACCTGTACATGAGGATAATATATAAAATTGTTCATAGATATTGCCAAGTACAGTTGCCTGTGCTTTCTACAAGAAGTATGCTTTTTTTCACTTGAATCAACTAATTTTGTTTGGGCTTCTAACAAGTGTTCATGTTTCCTGTCATGACAGTTAGAATATCACAAAGTTCAGAGCTCAACTTTCTGTGCATATCTGTGTAAAATATTCAAATATTAATTTTAGCTGGCATGTGAACAAACAGACATGTCAAAACACAACATTGTGACAAGGGTGAGTTGGGGCTTCACTGATAACGCTGGATTTCTGACAGATCTCTATGTACAATGCATGTATCATATATGTATATGTTATATATCATGTCATAAAAGTCTAAATTTTGATCATATATTTCTGAAACTACATTCTTTCCAATATTTCAGCAGTCTGAAATCACAAGGAATGGAATCAATGAACCTTTCTCAACGCCTACAAACAAGCAAGGACAAGCAGAACACATGATGATGCTTCAGTTGTGAAATGGTAATGATGCTAATGATTTAGCCCAGGAACAGGTGCTCTGTGACCATGATGCATCTGAGCATTGAGGAACTGACTTTCTTCAGGGGCAGATCCAGCATTGATCTGGAGGTGAGTTTACTGTTAAAACTAATCAGACCTTGGATTTAATTTACATTTAGATGAAGTCATTTGTTATTGAGATATGTTTATGTTAGGGATACTTTAACAAATTAGGACATATTTCAGCAATATAAGAAATCATAACAAGAACCGTAGATACCCCAAATGCCATACATATATATTACTGTTGACGAAGAGCCGATGCACCTGACTGTCTCAAAACATTCAAAGTAAATTCAAAAATACCACTATCTTTAACTCAAGAATATATGTTATTTTAATTTATGGCTATATTGTCTGAACAGCTGAAGGAATGGTGTGAATCCAGCTTGTGTCCATACAGGAAGTAAATGTACTGTAAGTCCCCATGGCTCCAAGTATGGTGATCTACCTTCAGTTGTTGGCAATCTATAGCTTGTTTTTATACTGTATTGTCTTCTGTAGTTAAAATGTTTTAGATTTACATATTAGTTTTATATTCATATCTGTTATATCCTAGTTGTTTTTACTGCCCTTTGTTGACAGGCTTTATATAATTTATGCATTTATGGTGAATTTTAAACTTGTTTTAGTCACGATATGGCTGAAATATTGCTGATGTGACTGTACATCTGAACTCACTCACTCACTCACTCACTGATGCACCTCTGTAGATGTGTTTGTGCAGGGTCGGCAGCCACAGTTGGCACAGTGTATTGTATTGTGCATGATAGGACATCATAATGTCATGACACACAACAGCAGCAGCACCTGCCAACAGTGTAATAAGTACTATATTTTACAGAATGAGAAAATATTCTTTGCTTCAAACAAATTCATATATCATGATATGATAAATTTAATAAAAAAGATTTGTTAATATCAGTGAAACCCACATGTGAGTGAATGTACACATAAAACACAACAATATGAAAGCTTGGTCAGAGCTAAGTAATGATTATATGTTGCATTGTTATCATAAGTAATTTAGTTGATAGCAGTTCAGACACGCATAAACTGAAACATATATATATATATACTGAAACTGACAAAGCCAGGTGATGTGTAGCAATATAATAAGATAGGAAAATACAATAACCTGCTTCATCAAAACCTGAAGTTCACCTGTCAGGTAGGAACATTTGATGTGTTTATATGGGTGAGGTAGCTAGAGATAACACAGCGGCGCTCCACTCTCGTCGTTTAGTCAGATGATTAAATCAAGTAACGGTGACATGTAAAATAGAAGTGGTTGAGTGACCAGTGTGCAATGTAGGAACACCCCATGATACTCTGCACAAGTACTTGTAGGTAAGGATGGGCAGCGTCGTGTGCCACAGCTATGGTTTAGGGGATTGTCTCATATACACATTTTAAAGTAATGAAATATTTGGAAAATACTTATTTATTGTGGATGTATTTGTTAATGAGAATATTACAGCCAAATGTTGAATGAATGCTCAATATGATTTTTTTCAGAAGGCAGGGATTATTTGATGCACACATTTTACAGAAGAGAGAGGTTAATGTTTTGGTGAAACCGAATCGCCTTTGGGATAAAATACAGTATTATTATGTTATATGCAATTTGGAGCTCAATGTTACATATTGTTGCTGTTTTAGTGTACAAAGTACAAGTGTACTCACAAGTGATGAAGCAGATTAATATATATATACTACTGAAATACAGGTTAGGATCACTTGATCCATTCATATTTTTAAAGTCAATCTGTCATTGCATGTAAGATTAACTACAGTAATTTGAGAAAATAAGGTGATCCACAACATTGTTTTAGGGGTATAGTTCTAGCATTAGCACTATACATTCATCATCACCTCCATAACGGTACCTCCATAACAGCATAATTATGTCACTGTTAACAGAGGGATCTATGCTACAGTTTCAATACAAGGCTCAGGTGTTCTCCATACAATCAATGGGAACCATCCGCATGGTGCCTTGTTCTGATTTAGTATTTACTAATGGAGGCCAGCAGGGTGGCGGGTTGATTAACACTGTGTGACAGTAATATCTTCCGTCATTGTGGTGTTTGTGGCCCTGTTTGATCATGGAGACTGTAGTCATCAGATTGTTGTTATTGTGTGGAAACTGCATGCATACATCTTTCATGTTAAAGTAGCAATCTGGACAGTTTTTCACCAACTAGTTAAGGTTAGGATTCAACACTTATTTTTCATTGGGACCCTGGATATCCACTTTCTGTGCTTGTGTGATAATTATGAAATTCCACTGTCCCAATGTTTGTAGTTAGAACGTAAACATGAAATATGCCTATTTGTAAAGGGAACCATGTATGGGATAATACTGTACACAGCTTGAAGGATGTCAAGGCGAGGCAGGCAGTGAGCATCACAAGCCATGTTTGGCATATATAAATGTGGTGTCATGGAAATATCTTGTCATTCAAATTGATGCCATTTTTAGTTGAAGATGGTCACTTGAATCTGTGGCAAGACATTTAGTTGACAGATATTGACTGACAGATCCCTGCCAACATATATGTAAACCTAGGTACCATTCTATATAGAAATATATAACATGAAAATACGCATATATGTTTCAAGGCTAGAAATATACTTAATAATTTCTTTGAGTAAACATAATAATGTCTTGAGAAGCAAAATCCAAATACATGTATATGGATTGTGACACAAGCAAATGTATTAGGTCATATAAAAGAATTTCCACAGGATTTAAAAAGAGTAATGAAGAATTAAATTAACTATGGACTAAGGGAGGGATGCATGCCAAACTTTCTTCATGTATTAGATATCATACCCGAAGAAGATAGGGTAGGTTGATCTATGAGGACATTTGTCATCAGGGAAAAAAGCTACAAGTGATTGTTTTACATTCAGGGTAAACTACACTACTACTGATGAGGAGATCACAAACTGTTTTCCTCAGATAATAATACCCAGATTCTTTTATCCTCTTGGTTTAATAGCACCATTCATTGTTTCTGCTAAAGTGATACTGCAAGAGATATGGATGGTGGCCACCCAACTGGGATGTGTGTGTGTGTGTGAGAGAGAAGAGAGAGAGAAGAGAGAGAGAGAGAGAGAGAGAGAGAGAGAGAGTGAGTGAGTGAGTTAGAGTGAGAGAGAGAAACAGATAAGAGCAATAGCTAGAAGACTTCATTTGTCGAGAATCTGTACAGTGCCTAGATTTTCAAAGCTCTCTTAGCGCTAAGATAGTCGTAAGTTAATGTTTAAGTATTGTACTTACGACTATCTTAGCGTTAAGAGAGCTTCGAAAATCTAGGCCCAGATTTCCAAGTGTCTTTGCAGTCATAAAGCTAGCTCCACACCTCTCAGTAAGGATATGCTGCTTACCCACACGGTGGCATATTCAGCTGGAGATTAGCTGTAAAAAAGCAGATTTATGCCATTGAAAGCTGTCAGTATACCCAGATTAGACTTAATTGCAGCTATTCTGTGTCTAGGATGGCATTTAATGTGAAAAAAAGCACTTGATGTTGACATCAAATTGGTTGTCTTCTGATTAGATAACATGCAAGTGCTATTCGGGATTAGAAATAAGAGCAGAATTACTCCACCTTTTTGCTGCCAACAGGGTACATGAAATCCATGATGTTACAAGTCCTTTACAGTTGAGACAATTACTCCTAGTCACACCAATCCAGCTGGCTTAATTAGTCAAGGTGCAACAACTCAGCAGATAGTTGCTAGATCATTGTGGTTGTAAGGCTCTCTTATTCAGTAAGAGATGAAAACAAGGTCAGTTCAACCAGTTATGGCTCCTTTGCCCAAAATGAGAATGAAAGAAATGAGTTTCACTTTGAGCTTTCATAGAGACTGAAGAAGATTATGCATGGCCATTCTAGGGTCAGAGTAAACATCAACAGAGCCATTCATTCTGTCTGTTAACATGCTGATCCACAGAGATGGAAATGGCCCATGGCTTGGATACAGACTCTTTTGTAAATGCCTTTTAACAAATAGTAAACAGAAGAGGGCTCCCTGAGTTGATAGTATGTGATAATGGTACCAGCTTCTTGGGTTCAGTCTTCCTACACCTTGATGAAAATGCAGTAAGAATCAACCTGCAAACAAAGAATGTTTGGTTGGTTTGTTGTTTAACACCACACCCAGCAATATTCCAGCTATATGGCGGCAGTCTGTAAATAATCGAGTCTGGACCAGACAATCCAGTGAACAATAGCATGAACATCAGTCTACACAACTGGGATATGATGACATGTTGTGAACTAAGTCACCTGACCACAAACACTCGTAAGTCACCTCATACAACAAGCATGGGTTACTGAAGACCAATTCTAACCGGATCTTCATGGGTTGCAAGCAAAGGGAATAAATGGCACTTCAATCTGTGTCATGCATCACATTATGGAGGGCTATTTGAATTCATGAATAAGGCTGCAAAGCATACTATTTTTGCAGTCCTAAATAGTGCCAATCATGTCACAGATAAAGCGTTGATAACAGCTTTCACAGGAGCAGAAGCTCTTACCAAGTCTCTTCTGTTAACTCATCCATTGGCTCTGATGGATGACTTCATACATAGACCATTTGAGGGTGTTCACACCTGACACTGTTGCCACAACAGTTTCAGTGCATGCAAATGACAGAAAGAATGCATGAGTCGGTGTGTCACCTTTCATGCTAGCGGATGAGGAAATGGTAACCAAGCCTCAACACTAGCTGGAAATGGCACTCCCCTCAGACAGTTTGAATGCAATTTTCCAGTAAAGGAAGACTACTGATAGGTTAGAAACGAACAGACGTTGAGAAATGAGTTTATTTTTACATTTACTGATAGACATCCATGTTTACATCCAAATCTACTATCTAAATTACTTATAAATATATTAAGAGATTCAAATGTAGTTCACCACATATCGCATTAAGAGATATTCACATTTAGTTAAAGGTCACATGCAACCAAAAAAACAAACATAATTAAAACACAATTATCACTTATTCATAACATATGATATACATTGCTGATTATAAAAAAACATATAAACAAAATTATAAGCGTACAATCGCAAATCAAAAATGCAATATTTGTACTTAGGTTTACTTCCCTTGAAAGGAAGCACCGGGGATACCGAACCCAGTCAGAGGGGACTTTCACTGGCTGGTTCATTTGCCGATACACTCTTTGTGTGTGTATAGAGATGTTGGGTTTTGTAAATACATGCTCACTTTTTGTGTATAACATTTTGCAATCAACAGACATCATAACATATCATGTGTATAAGTATCACACCTGCCTGTCTGTGTAATTACATAATCTGACAGAGACAGAAGTTGACTCGGGTGCATGAGCCAGAAATCAATGTGTTTTGTTTATGGTGTATAGCCTGATAGGTGTTAAGTTCAAATTGCATGTGGTCAGTGATCGAAATTGTGTATTGCATATTGTCATTAGCAGACAGGAAGGCAGACACATAAGTGTCAATAAGACAGACACTGAGTTTTGTCTGTGACAGAGGCATATCACAGTTAGAAATTCTGACAAGGCTAAATAATGACGTTGATGTTAAGTACCGAACTGAGAAAGTGACTCGGTAAGAAGAACGTGTGGTGAAATAGTCAAATGAAATTATATAAACAGTTAAATCAGTAATCTCCTGTCATAACTGAGAAATATCAACAAAACATTAGACAAATAGCTCACATCAAAGCCTACTCCGAAAGTACTCACCGCCAGCCGAAGGTTTTCAGTCTTGAAATGTCGAACGCCTCACTGTCAACGGTGTCCTCCCATTACGCAGACAGGCAGTTCGAAGACGCCTTAAAACAACAACATTTACGTTTCAATGAACATATAAGCTACTACCTGTTACCTACACATTACAATGGAATAGTCCAAATAAAAACAAGAAAAAGATTTGGGCTATAATATTTACTTTGAAAGATGGCCGAAAAGACATTAATATGAACTTTGCACCTAAATATTATTCATATGGAATAAGGAAGTTAAATGGTTTGCACACAAGAGTGAGTGAGTGAGTTCAGTTTTACGCAACACTCAGCAATATTCCAGCTATATGCTGGTTTGCACACAAGATTAAGATATATGATCAGTACACTTAATTATGATTTATTTAGAATAAATATTAAAATTAATGCATCATGTCAATGTGACCATGGATGTGAGAATGTTTTTCGATACTTCCTTGAATGTCCATTGTATACTATTGAAAGACATAAACTGTTACAATATTTAGAAAATATTGTTAAAATTAGAACACTGACTGGTATTATCTTACATGGCAATGCGGGTGTCTCAATTACTGAAAATCAGAATGTCTTCAAATATGTACATATCTATATCTCTCCAACAAAACTTTTTCTCAGTTATCTTCTGTTGTACATATCCTATTATTGAGAGAGGGCTTTTCTAAGTTGGATAACTTGTGCCCAATCCTTTTCTTGAATGAATAAAATATGTTTCAGTCAAAAAAAACCTCAATCAAACCTCTCAGTGACAAACCTGTTTATATATTCAATAATAATTGACAGTAAAAACAATTTTGAGAAGAGAAGACAGATTATCATTTAATCACAACAAAGTTCTACTTACACACAATCAAAATTCTCAGTAAAAAACCTGTTTCAGGCTCACCCTACGCCACTCACTGGACAGTTCCATTATACCCGTAGGTGCTACCCTAATTAACCTTCTAGTTCAGTGTCTGTGAAATGGGTGTCTGTGAAATGGGAGACACATAGCTAAGTAGATCTAGATCCTTAACAAGGTTCTTTTATGTAACGGATAGATTATTTGCTATATGTTGTTTGTGTACACAACCAAGATTAGACTATTCCTGCTCACGACCTTATAATTCGGACATCCTGCTTCCAAGCTGCCCGAACCTATTCGCTGAGCATGGGTCATGAGCACAGTGCAGCACAGCACAACTGTTAAAACCACTTTTCACCCCAGCTGGGGTGAATTTAGTGAATCGTTTGAACTCTGATTTCGTGGGGTTTTTTCATCGCATTTTTTTTCAACTTTATAAGTTGAATTTGCATTTTTGATCGTTTGTTACTGTAAGCCCATACCAAAAGGTATCAGAATCTGCAAAGTTGTGTTTTATGTTGCATGTGACCTTTAACAGTTTATATTCCACTGCTTGTAAACAATGACACTCAACTGCTGCCATGCTGAAAATGTTGAAAATGGTTGCCCTGGTATACCCTCATCACTACATTGCCAGCAACATTTTCTTAAATCTTTGTATTGATGACAAAACCTTTATGCATCTGTAAACACTGTGTAACGTCCCAGGCGCACAACCTGTCCATGTAGTTGGCAAGTCCTACCTACTCTTTTCCACCTATGGTAAGCTGCTAGGGTCACATCCTCACAGGATTCCCTGCTATCAGGCAGCTTCAGGGATGTTGTATTGGATGGTACATGTTGAAATTTGCCTTCTTGCTATTGAATGGAACAGCAGAAGCAGTATTGAAAGTATTAGTGGCACTGCTGTACCAACTGATCATCGTTTTGTTGGGTGTTTTTTAGCATGTGCTTAGCCCAATAACATTGGTGATCTTGAGCAAGCCTATAGTCACTTCCATGTGTATGTGCATCACAGTCTGGTCTTGCATGGTGTGAAGTTTCATTGTGAGTAATTGTTGTATTCAGATGTAACACCATGTTGTTGTAAATATACACCTTCATTCAAATTATTAGGTCCCTTATTTTTTAGTTGATTGTTTACAGTGACGGGCTATCATGATTTACGGACATATTGTTGAGGTGCAGTACCCGGTACAGGAGCTCATAAAATGACAACTGTCATGTTTTCCCATGTAGTGGTGCAGCTGCAGTGATTCATTCAAGCATTTCAGTCAGGCATCGCAATACTTCATTCAGGGCATATTGGTCTCTCTGAAACTGCTGTTGTTTTGGTAAAGTTTTAGTTGACATTTTAACTGTAATATGTTTTGTGGAGCCACTATCTACTATGGTGTTGTTTCCATTCAGCTATTCAAGTAAAAATAATTTCCAGAGGATATATTTCTTCTAAGAATATTGAAATGTTCAGTAACCTTGAAGACAAAGGTCACACACTAAAGGACTTAGGTAACATCTGTGTAATTCTTCTTGTAATCATTGTGGCTCTTTAATCATTTATGCATTTTGAATTGTAAAAAAAACTATTATTTGAATATGCAACCAGTTGTCAATTTATACTAATAATACTTTTTTTCATTTATATGGAACTCATCATCAGTGGTTACTAAACAAATTCTAAATTATGACTGTCTTATGCTTCCCAAACTGTAATTTCTACCATATACTATTTATTGCTATAAAACAATATTATAGTTTATGTCAGATAATTACAGACATTGATTGTCTCCTGTTCATTTTCCTTGGTTAGTTGAAACTATGAAACTATGAGTCTATGAAACTTCATACCTTTCCTTCATCTGTGAAGTGAAACAAGAAACAAGTGTAATGCTCACATTGATGAAATCTATAGTGACAGTACTCGTCACTGGTCTGCCTGTTTGGCTGGATATATTGACAAGGCTTTATCATCCTCCATGTTTGGTAATTACTGGTATTGTACACAAGGTATAGCAACATGAGGTATGGACAAGAACACCAGCAATGCTCTCTACAAGTCATGGGTAAGGCAAGAATATTTTGAGATCAGAATGTGAATAGTGAATGCTGATATAAACAGTATGATGTTCCTGTTTGATGTCTTAGCAGTGAATAGTATCGAGCAGGAAGGGTGTGGCAGCTGCTTGTTAACAAGTACAGAAGATGGTAGCTGTAGAGGGCATCTATTGTGGCATGGCAGAATGAGCACTGCAGGTTTTACAACGAGGTATTTTGACATAAGAAGTAACATATGTAATATTTCAGATTACACTTTTATGGTGAAGTACAAATTCAGGTATTATATTTTTCTAATGGAGTAACAGATGTGTATACAAAGCACATATAATAGACTATCAGTTGTTAGATTTTCATTTTTGAGGAACTCACTGTGTCTGAATGGGCTAGGTATCTGAGCTTTTGTGGAACTCACTGTGTCTGAATGGGCTAGGTATCTGAGCTTTTGTGGAACTCACTGTGTCTGAATGGGCTAGGTATCTGAGCTTTTGTGGAACTCACTGTGTCTGAATGGGCTAGGTATCTGAGCTGTTGTGCTGGTAATTAGGTGACTCACTCTCAGAGTCTGGGTTCCATTCCTGTATGGGGCTACCATAAGAAGTAGTAGAATTTATGTTTCACTAAGAAAGTGTAATTCCAAATCTAACATATGTTACATCTGACATTGCCTGAAGAATGGTGCATGTATGAGAATACATAAATTGAAATTATTAACACATAAGAAGTGGTCAGCATAAACTTAGAATGATATCTGCATATAAGGAACAGTGACTGAAATATTATCATCTTTCATTCAGTGGTTATCAAGTTGTGTTAAAACCGGGAAGTATGGATATTTGCATGGATATATTGTCAACAAACAGCAGAAAGTGTGTTAACTGCGATTAAGGTAAAGAATAATAGCAGTGAATATAATCAGAATGTTACCAATTATCTGCTAATAAGTTAAATTATAACTGTTGTTATCCATTGCTGGCTCTTTGTTTGGGATCTAATTTTGTATCACAAGATATTATTGATGTCAGTGCAGCATGAGGTTAAAAGTATTGTGATAATATATGATCATTACTTTACATATAAACAGATTTTTAAAAATTCTTACTTTATCCCCAAGTCCTGAGCCCCAAAGTTGTAATAATTTTCATAATAGATGGTTCAATATTATTTGTGTAAAAACAAATGCCTTCTGTTTAATGACACCAAACCTTACCATACAAAATACAGAATTTCATGAAATTGCCCAATTTAGGCATTTTCATTAACAAAAAGACATTATGGTGGACCTGTATTAGTGTGCCTCCATACTTGTTGCTGCATGAGAGGTTGAGTCGGTGCTTTGTGATTGATGTGACAAGGCACCATCTCATTATGAACAGCAAGGTTAGCCAATTACTGGCATTCAGATGATGGGAGGTTGTCTCACAAATTGATGCTAGTGCTAGGAGAGGAGAATACCTGGTGCAGGTAACTGTTGATGAGGGAGGTTACATCGTGCACACATTATAGGAGTCCATACTGCCTTATATATGCTGTTCAACAAGGAACTATGCATGTGTGCAGGTGAGTTGATACCTGGGCCTGTGCTGCTCCACTGTCACAACCATGAAGTATACTTCTGTGGATGATTTAGTATTTAGTTTGTGTTTAGTATGGTTAATACAGACAGTGTACATACACAGAAGAGGCAATACAGATGAATCGGCTGGATCTTACTATTTTATTTCTTCCCTAATTGTTAATATATGTTAGAATAAAAGTGCAAAGAACCATTTGTCTTACAGAAGTAAAACAACGGCGAGTGAGTGGGTATTTTGTGCTTTATGATCTTGCAGCTGTTTGTGACATATTCATATTGTAAAGTTGTACAATCTATTCTATCACGCAGTCTCCAAGGTGCAGGCATGATTGCAAACTAACACTTTCCTACAGTATGATCCTGTCATGGACTGTGTATGCAAGCCATACTTGCATGGCTCTCACTGACTGTACAGGAAGGGAATGTGTCTGTTACATTCCATGTCCTTGTGGCAGTGGTTGTGACATTCAAGGTGTCTGTCTCACCTCGTCCTCCTAGGTGTTTGAGTGGAAATGAGAAGTGACATTGTTTGCTCATCTCTACTGGTACTTTCAAGCTCCAGCATGGCAGAGGTGGGAAAAGCAACACTAACTCTATCTGCCCCACCCATCCCACTTAGAAATGACTTCAGAAGTCAGATGTGCATGGTCTAGTTTCCAGTTTTTCTTCTTGGAGAATGACTTAAACTCTTTCAGTTTAAGAACAGCTAAATTCTTGATGGTGATATATTACATTTAGCACCCAGCCTCATCCATAACCCTGAGTTATTAGGTCTAACAACTAACATTAACCTTATTCATAAGGCCAGAGCAATTTTATTTCTTGTTTTACGGATCCGCCTGTCGTATTATTTCAAGAATAAGAAAAAAATAAAAATAAATTATCCCCACTCAAAAAATATAATTCTTATGTTTTTATTGGCCAAAAATGTAAACTTACTTAACAATGTTTTTTAGATTGTTTTTTTTGCCCATATACACTTCATGTATTGCCAAAATACTTCTTTTAGTATTTAAAAGGAATTTTTTGGCTCCTGCCTTTAGGTTTTCTGAGGACAAAAATCTGTAAAACAAGAAATAGAATTGGTCTGGCCTGTCCATGAAATATTATGTCGAACCCCTTACCCTAACCATATCTATCACTCTACAAATATTAGGTCTAACCCCTAACCCTAATGATGTCTATATCCCTGGGAAATCAGATCACCCATAATCATATACCCATATAGCTCTAACATATTAGGTCTAACCCCTAACCCTAATGATGTCTATATCCCTGGGAAATCAGATCACCCATAATCATATACCCATATAGCTCTAACATATTAGGTCTAACCCCTAACCCCAATGATGTCTATATCTCTGGGAAATCAGATCACCCATAATCATTTACCCATATAGCTCTAACATTAGGTTTAACCGCTAACCATGTCTATAGCTCTGAGATATCAGACCTAACCATTAACCATGTCCCTAACCCAGATGCATTCGACCTAGCCATTAACCATGTCCATAACCGATATATTAGACCTAGCCATTAACGATGTCCATAACCCTGACCAAGCCATTAACAATGTCCATAACCCAGATATAATCATGACCTAACCATTAACCATGTCCATAATGTCCATAACCCTGATATATTAGACCTAGCCATTAACCATGTCCATAACCCTGATATAATCGACCTAGCCATTAACCATGTCCATAACCCAGATATAATCGACCTAACCATTAACCATGTCCATAACCCCGATATATTCGACCTAGCCATTAACCATGTCCATAACCCTGATATAATCGACCTAGCCATTAACCATGTCCATAACCCTGATATAATCGACCTAGCCATTAACCATGTCCATAACCCTGATATAATCGACCTAGCCATTTGACCATGTCCCTAACCCAGGTGCATTAGACCTAGCCATTAACCATGTCCATAACCCAGATATATTAGACCTAGCCATTAACCGTGTCCATAACCCTGATATATTCGACCTTAAAAAGCCATTAATCATGTCCATAACCCAGATATATTAGACCTAGCCATTAACCATGTCCATAACCCTAATATATTCGACCTAAGCCATTAACCATTTCCATAACCCTGATATATTCGACCTAACCATTAACCATGCCAATAACCCTGATATATTTGACCTAGCCATTAACCATGTCCATAACCCTGATATATTCGACCTAACCATTAACCATGTCCATAACCCTGATATATTCGACCTAGCCATTAACCATGTCCATAACCCTGATATATTCGACCTAACCATTAACCATGTCCATAACCCTGATATATTCGACCTAGTAATTAACCATGTCCATAAACCTGACATATTCGACCTAGCCATTAACCATGTCCATAACCCTGATATATTCGAGCTAACCATTAACCATGTCCATAACCCAGATATATTTGACCTAGCCATTAACCATGTCCATAACCCAGATATATTTGACCTAACTATTAACCATGTCCATAACTCAGATATGTTCAACATAGCCATTAACCATGTCCATAACCCTGATATAATATTATTAGACCTAACCATTAACCATGTCTATTACACTTGGGGATATTAGATCTTACCCTAGCTATACCCATATACACCTAAGGTATTTGACCTATCCCTGGCCCTTGCCATATCTTTAACCCTGAATTTTGTTGCTTTTTTTTGCCCCATGATGAAAGTAATACTTTTATATCAATTTATTTAAACTAGCTTATGGCTCATAGCTATGCAACATAACCTTTGTTCCTGATGTGATAAATCTAATATCCTGGTAAGTGACTATATATATAATCATAAGATTTTATAATATCATTACAGGCATAAACTGTAGGAACTTGTAAACATGAATAACTGTACATCTTGAGCAGCATGACTGACTGTAGGCTGATATTTATTGATATAAATTAGCCAGTACCAGAAACCAGCAGTGGAATATTTGCTGTAATACACCTGTGTGTAGGAGTATATTGGTCACATAAAGACATGTAACAACTCTCTATTTCCTCCCTCTGTCTACACTCCCAGTGCTCTCTTCAGGTAAGAAAATGATGTGCTATTCATGTTCACTATTGACTGTCCTCTCTGTGCCCATTAAGTAAACACAATACAGGTATTCTATGTTCCCTGTTATGTAACAATAATTGTCCTCCTACAGCTTCTGCAATCCCTTGTGTATTCAATATAACATTACCTGTGCAGTTGATATGCAGTTAGCATGTATGTGTTTCATGTATAGGGAAAAATGACAGAATGACATTACATGCACATATACCTGTATCAATGAACATTGATTCCGTTATAATATTTAAAAAAACCAAGAACAAATTGAAAATAATTAAACCAGATTGTGCTGTTATTAGGATATATAAATGAAATAATTAACATTTTTCAGTGACTTGTCTAGATGATATTTAGCATTTTAAAAAATAATTATGGTCATGTTACTTTATATATTTCATGACAAGTATGATAATTTTAGAAAACAAAAATCTATCCCTGTGGCCATCATTCAACTGAGAGGACTCACAATTTCAACACATATTTTACATGTATGTTTTCAGTCACTTTTAGAAATACTCAGTGAAGACACCAGTGTGGCAACTCTAAACTGAAACCGCCATAAGCAACTTTACCGCTAATATGTATGTAACAGACATTATGAGAAGCATGATAAAATTTGTGTACATAATTTATGTGTATGTGTATCAGCCTATCCTCTGTGCTAATGTATTGGCTCTGAGCGAAACTGTGAAAGATGTGTACACTATCATGTGTTGCTGCCTGCCTTCTTACTGGTAGCCTTAACCTGAGTCAGGCTACACAGGACAATATCGGGAGTGTCTGCACATCCCGCTCTCTTGAATGATACCTGTCTCGCTAAGACAAAGATGTCGGAGTGGACCAGCTTGGGGTAAGAAAGAAATATCCAAAATTTGTCTTGTCAACATCTGTGGAGCTTTGATGTCGTCAGAGAATCTGCCTCGTCAAATATCCAAGTTCGGGAGCCATGAAAGCTGGGTATTGAAGAGACCAGTAAGGTAGAGTGGAGTTATAAGCCGTCTTGCTCACTTTAGTGAACACATAGCTAATTTTAGAAAGAGGAGCATACAGCAGGGGTTTAGGAATCAGACGCAAATATTGTTCCCAACTGTGGAGTGTATTTGACTTAAGAGTCTGTCATTCACAGCTTTGCGCCAGAATTGTGCACTGCCATGGCAATTATTTCCCAGGATATATCCACATGGCCTCAGAGGGTTTGTACAGGAACTTTTGCTTTCTGGATGTGATTTTGTTTCTTTTTAGTTTTGAATATGTTATTGTGTTTTTCTGATGCCGAAGGCAGTAATGAGCTTCTTAGGTTATGTCTTCTAAAGGACAGATCATACTCATATTTCATATCTGTTCCTTGTTATTTTAACAGAAAGAGAATTGTTTTGTTTGAAAGAGATGTTTTTTTCATAGGTGAAAGCAGCTAATTAAGTAGATGTGAGGGTTTGAGATTGAAATGAACCCGGTTACTCAGTCTCTGAAGTCAACATTACAACTGTAACAATCGTTGTGTGTATCTAGAGCCAATTATAAGTGTGACCTACAACTGCGCATTCATCTAGCTCCTGCTGAGGATTAATATTGTCGCAAACATGAAAATAATTACCTTGTTGCCATGGTAAGCAAATGTTTGTATCCACACACCTGTATGAGGAACTATATCCCCATCATTGTGACCATCAAGTCAATGTAATCTATTACCATTAATGTAGGTGGGTCAAGCATACTTTGTCAGGATGACAATGAGATTCATCTGTTTGTCAAGGAAACCTTGTTGGCAGATAGTGGAGGGATAATCTCTGTTCTATTATTCATTACCATTGGACAAGTTTCCTTTTATTGTGGAATCCATTTTTCATGCTAGGGCATGTACTGGCTGGCTCCTGTTGCCATCAGTAGTAAAAGGTGATTATGTTGTTAGGGTGTGATGTGACTGTCCTAATGTACATTGGTGAAATGATGCAACAGTTATTCACAGTACCCCCTGGACAGCACTGTTGTTTGAATGTTGCTGTGAAGTGACATAGCATTTTGATAAGCAATTTTGCCTGTTTTAATAAGCAAAGTATACATGTTGATTTAAACAGTTTTGAGATACAACTATGATTAGGTGTTAACATAAATATGATTTAAGGCATGTTCTAATTCTTACTTCAGACAATTATATTTAATTTTAACATTAATCCTTTTCAAAATTCTTAATGGAATGTGTAAATTCATAGGACTTCTTATTCATTCATATTGCTTCAGCATTGCTAATTGTAGTGAACATTTTTGTGAAAAGGGCAGATTTGAAACAAATTATTCAATAAACACCAAATTTCACAATGGATTGTTACATTGTAGAATAGCCATGCACCGATGCTCCATCCTAGCATGTACACTTCTGTCAACTCGCAAACTAAACATGGAGCGTTTTTCCGCACTGATTAGAGGAATGGAGATAAACCTTGGCAAACAGGGTCTGCCTTGAAACACAGCCACAGGGAGGCCATGTTTTCTCCATGCTTCCCTGTCAGTTTGAGTGTGGAGGTCACTGAGGATTAAAGGGAATGAAACAGAGGAAATGGCAAATAATGACACCTACAAGTTTCCAAGTCTAGTTTAGCTAGTTACAATCAATGAAAATATTCTCTTTTAAGTCTTTCAAACTGATAACATTGTTATGTAACCTATGGTAATTTATCAGCTGTAATCAAACATTGTCGTTCTTTGATGGTAAATGTGTATGTTTTATAGGGATGTGTGGCTAACTATGGTAGATGTAAACACACGGTTTTGTATTCTGTACTGGTCATATCTCACATTTATTCACATTGTATGTGTTTCTTGTGTAGTCCATTTGATAAGTGAAAACAGATCCACACATACTGTGATCATATTTATAGTCCCATGCTGAGGTATTTGGTCCTGAACAAGTGGGTTATCCCAGTAGGGCTGATAACTGGAGATATCTTCATCATCTTCAAAGATAAAAGATACTTTGTCAGAATGGGTGAGTGAGTGAGATTTTACGCCGCTTTTAGTAATATTCCAGCAACATCACGGCGGAGGACACCATTAATGGGCTTCACACATTGTACCCATGAGGGGAATCGAACCCGGGCCTTCGGCGTGACAAGCAAAAGCTTTAACTACCCCACTGCCCCCTTTGTCAGAATGAAAAAAGATTTATGCATTATTTTAAACCATTTGTTGACAAACAATGGTGATAAATCTCATCTGTTTTTCTTATTTTACCTGCCTGTGAAAAAGTCTTTTTTATGGTATATTTAGGTGTTTCAGATTTTTCTTGTTGGCTGATTTCATAAATCAACCAAAAGAATTTAAGTATTTAGAGATTTGGCCAAATTCTATAGATAAAGCAAATATAGGATAATTAACTCTCTGACATCCAGGTTCTGACAGGCCTTCATTTGCACTGAAAGCTTATACAAAATAATATGATGTAATTCAAAGAAATAGCTGCAGAAATTCTGTGTCAACTCTTATATTCCTGGCTCTGTCATCATTCAGAAATATTAACATTATTTAGAAAATGCAAGAAAACATTAAAACTGAGACATACAGGTGCAGGTATTTTTCTTAATGACACTGAAAACTTGCAGCATGGAATACTAATTCTTAAACAAGATGTTACAGTCATACACTGAAAAAATAGACGTTTGCATGATTGGCATTTTGACATGAACACATATTCATACACATGAGTGTGACAAACACCGACTTACTGTTCAAGGTGATAAATCACACGTGACACTGAAGTGGAATGTTGAACATATTTTCGCTGAGATTTAGGTAAAAATCATAAGCATCAAGCAGCACATGCACTTTGCTTTGAATCCGCATGGTGTTGAAGCATCTTAGGCATATCATCCATCAGTAGTATTGAATTTATATTAGACTTTCATTTGGGACGGTGGGGTAGCTCGTCACACTGAAGGCCCAGGTTTTATTCCCCCACCAAAAAAATATTTTCTTTCACAGCAATTCTTTCTCCAACCTGACTGTCAGTCAATTTCAAATACGGAATGTACATAATTACATGGTGGTGTTGTGGATCTGAGATTTTTTAAAGTAAGATTGGAAATGTATCTGTCACAGGAAATTTTGTGAAAATAGTAAAGTCATGCTTTTTTAATTCCGCTGATGTCAATGTAGCTTGATGTTTGGAACCACATTATTAGATGTTGTGTCACCATTTATAACTCCCACATCATAATGCATGGACTGCTGGCTTGTAGAACATCATGACGACACTTTGGCAGAGTGTACTTCAGAACCAAACATTGGCAGGACACTGTGCTTTCTCCAGGCAATGCATGTTTAAAAGAAACTAACATGGCACAGGCTGTATCCATTATTATGATTTCAAACTTAAATGATTTATTTAAGTACTGTCGGAAATAGAAAAAAACTGGTTTTAGTTTGTTACTCTGTATCTCTAAAAGTTACACAACTGCAAATAGCATATGTCGAAATAACCCACATTGGCCTAACTGGGCGTTCAGAGGGATGCATAATAGGATATCCAGAAAAGCATGTTTTGGGCAGAACTTAGAAAAAATATGAATAGCTGCTGAAAACAATAGATCAGACTATAGATGGCAATTAGGCCGCTCAGCCAGGTATGACGACGGACCGTCGACTCACCTGGCATGAAATGCATGTGCTGTCTGCAGGCACAAGTGGTCATCTCAAAGATATATTATGCTTTTTCATGTGTGTTGAATATGTCTCATCTATTGATTAACATCTTACATGTCTTTGTTTCATAACGTTTATGTTGAGATATGTAAAAGAGGATGATACCCATAGAAAAGCTTAAATCAGCCATCATATCAAATGTCTCAAAATATATAGGTAGCATTACCACCCAACGATCGACAGGACTGGATATTATTTGTAAATTGTTATTACATGCCGTTTGCTTCCCCAATTTAATTCCCCTAAAGGATTATCTTATCTCAACTGATATCTCTATCCCCCAGCCCGACCCCAACCGCCGTCTGGGACACCAGTCCTGGTTTTGCTTTTGAGACGACCCCTCCTATCTGTTTCTTTTTATAGTAATAGTGAGACTCCATGGTAGCTACATCCTTACTAGTTTCAGTATTAAAGCTATTATTTTTTACGTCAGCTATCGTTAGCAATGAATCTAAGTTTAATTTCAAAATGGGCATTTAAAAAAGTGTCCTTTGTAGTACAATATCAGCGCACACTAATTTGCATAAAGCCATGGTCTGTTCCAAATAAGTTGCTTTGGGCTTACATAAAAAATGCATTGCTCATTTCTGCACTAATCTCTCCTCAGAAAAGTCCTTTTTCTACGTTTCCTATATCCCTACCACTGAGACTGTAGTTAGGCCGAACTTAGTTTAACAGATATTTCACACTTTCACATATCAACTACATAAATTGTAGATATAAATATGAAAAAAAAACTAAAACAATTTTTTTCTATTTCCGACAGTACTTTAGTTATATAACAAATTCTGAACAGTATAAAAGTGATACAAAGTGTGGACAAATGTGGTTATCAGGGCTAAATTTGACTCTTCATCCTGCTGTAAGTACTGGACTCAGCTGATGTCACAACTCTCACTGCATCCATCCACTATTGGCTGAGTTGTATCAAGGAGGAATAGAGATTAAGCCAGTTGGGATTTCATTTTGGAGGTTTCCTATTTGAAACATGTAAATATTTCAGTTTTGTAACCTTTTGTTAGTGTTTTACAAATGGATCAAGCCTAATATATTCATATCCTCTGTTGAGAAAACTGATGCTATGAGATGAAAGCCATGGCGAAGTTTGACATCACACTATATTTACAATATGCTGCTATACTATATTTCTGGGGGCAGTGGGGTAGCCTAGTGGTTTAAGTATTTGCTCGTCATGCCAAGGACTTTATTATCATTTACAAAATCTGCACTGGCAGTTTCTAACGGAGCAGGTATTCTTTGTTACCTGTTGTCTGTCTAGTTCTTTTGTGAATATTCACTACAGTCAGTTTTAGAAGAAAACCACCTTGATCATCCTATTTTCATTCTTACACGTACAGAACAACCTCACTCACTGGTAAAAGAAAACGTAACAGCGCCACTTTCTATCAGTGCTAATGTGCAGTTTCATTATACTGGTTGTAAAGTATCATAGGCATGGGACAGGATGGTTACCTTCATATGTGATAATTTGTAAATGTAAATATTCAGAGTTGTTGCCAGTACAAAAATCCATGTATCAGTCCATTACAAGATTTTCATCTAATATCAAAGCACACTTTAAATTTTGTCAGATGCCATTACATCATCAACAGTTCCCAGTGTAGTCTATGATGGCAGGTAAGGTCAAGTCACATTAGGAATGTCCATTAAATTCTTGTGTGTTTCCAGAATATCGTGAAACACGAGTAGTTGTTTCACACTTTCAAAACAACACTTTGCAAATACATTTTGTCATAAATATAATGTGGATGATCAAATTCAGTGTTACAGTTGCAGCAATGCCCAGATTTATAGATGATAGGGCAAATATGTTTTGAAATGGGTGTGAACTTTATTCATATATACAGGAAATTACTTCAGGTTTGAAAATTTTTGAAACAAATTCTCAATGTGCTGACATCAAGAAACATTAACAATTTGAAGAATAGGGAAGCCAACATATACTGACAAGAACATCTTTGTTTGTGTGTAACATTCTGATTTACCTGTTACAGGCAATATTTGGTGGACACATATCTGGGAGACGCCTTAGAGGTGTGAAAATAAATCCTATTTTCCATGACCCAGAACACTACTACTCAGGAGTTGGTGCCTCTGCAGCTAGCAGGCATCCTGATGAGCAGAACCAGTCCCAGATTCACATTGATGTCTATGAAAGCCTCCCAAGACCTTCCAGACGTGCACGACTCAAACGCCAGGTTCATTCAGACCCTGATCTTATAGATCTTGAAAGCAGTTCGCAAGTCTACCATAGTAAGAGAACTTGCTCATATCTCAATAAGAAGCTAGGCAGCTATTCTGACACCACTGTACCAACCATGAAAGATAACCTGGAAACAGAAACAAAAAGGCGGACATTGTGAAATACCAAGGCTTGGAAGGAGGAATGAAGCCATTTCCAGAGTCAAAAGAAATGAACAAGGAGAGAGTGAGAATGACTGAAGATGAAGCCATTGCAACTGTGGATTCAGGAAAAGAGTCTGATGATATTGACGCAGCAGTTAGTGGAAGTCCCACAAGGAGATTAAGTGACTCCTCTATGATAGTGTATGAGGATGTAGACCAAACATCATTCCCTATGTTGTCTTCAGTCATATCACACATGTCCTCATACACTGATGACCCATCTAGTGCTGATGTGCAAGAAAATGTTCTGTTCTATATGAGTGATGCTGAAAGTCCATTGAGTGACCTTATGTCCATTCCAAGTCAAACACCAGGGGCAGCTTGGACGGGAATTAATGATCTTGCAATACAGTCAGATTCAGAAGAACAAGAAGAGTCTCAATATTTGCCAAAAGTTCCACTACCAGAACCACTTTCAAAACCTTTGAGACCCATTCTCCTTTCATCAACATCAAATGATGATTCAAATCAGACTCATAAAAGTCAACATCTTGCATCTTCAGAGCACAAAACAGTGACCTTTGCCAAAGATACAGTATTCAATGAAGATAAGCCTAAAAGATACCAAAAGGAAAAGATCAATTTGAAAGAGTTGTACCATGAACGTGTGTGTGGCAAAACTGGGATGGGGATGGTAAACCCAGTATTTGTTATCAGTGATGAGAAACTGGCACTGCCAGAGACCAGTTCAGATTGTCTTACAGACGATGAAAAGGCCAAGAGGCATTCATTTAGGATCAATCTTGTGAGCGAACATCCCTCGAGGACAGAAAATGCTTCCTTCAGCTCAGATAACTCCTCACCTTCTTCGAAGGTAAGTATCATGATACAGGTATACAACATGCATTTGGAATTCTTTTGCTCACTTGCACCTTAGGTTTTGTTATATCCTTTGTGCCTTCTAATGGATATAATCAATAGAAACAGTCTTGTAGAATTGAAAGAACAGTGCCACTGGGTAGAAAGAAGTCATAACAGATGGGTGTGGATTTGATATGTGAAATGTTATAGGCCATCTTTATTAAGTAAAAGTACATCTCGCAAACAACAAGCAAAAAATCAATGTACGTCATGCTCAGGCATCAAAACGCAAATTGTAATGAATTAATGGATAAGATAATGGAATTATTGCTTTTTGACTATATTTACCCGGTACTTTTTTATTGGCCATCATTATAAATATAAAAGTAGATCTTGTTGACAACAAGCAAAAGATCAATGTAAGACACATAAAGGAAAAAATGGAAATATGATAGGACCATTTCTTTTGACAATATTTTCTTTTTTTATTGGCTATCATTATAAATATTATGAAAGTACATAAAAAGAACAAGCAAAAGATCAATGTAAGACACCCGTGCAACAGGACAAAATGAAAACACACTGGGACTATATTTTTTCAGCTACTTACTTATCAACTACTCAGCTATGTTAGACAATAGAAATAACTGTCTCATGACAAACAGTAAACAATATCTCGTTTATTTTGTCGGTTAACATAATAAATTCTTAATTGGGAGCAAAACCAACTGTTCTGAAGGCTATTTTGAATATAAAGGAGGAAAATGTTTGCCCCATAACCAATTCTGAATGGCAATGGTCATGGTACAAAGGGAATAAACATAAACTGGCTATTTTCCGCATGTTTAATTTTGATTTGAGTTCTGGAAAACTTGAAAATAGAGTATTTTAGTCTCTACTCTGCCAGTACTAGTTTATTTTGAGACTATATTTGATTAGTATGAACAGTCTATATTATACACGTCAACTGTATAGCTCAGCCAACAAGGGTTCAATGGATTGTGAGAAACTTTTTCAAAATCATCCACATTAAAATTACATCATATTGCTAAAACTGACTGACTGACTGACTGAGTTTAGTTTTACGCCGCTTTTAGCAATATTTCAGCAACATCATGGCAGGGGACACCTGAAATGGGCTTCACTCATTGTACCCATGTGGGGATTCGAACCCGGGTCTTCGGCGTGACGAGCCAACGCTTTAACCATTAGGCTACCCCACCGCCCTATTGCTAAAACAGTACATATTGTGAAACATTATTGCTATTTTGTTGTAAATATAAATTTCCCTGAATATTGGATGGTTATTGGAAGTTCAAAGTGCACCACAATATATTCTGATACAGAACTCTGATACGTATCTAGAAATATGTTTTTAATTAAAAAAAATAATTTTAGAACAGAACGAAACAAGATGCTGGCCATAACGACTGACCACATCTTTGAGATGCAGGTGTATCATGGTAAGAATGAACCTCAATAAACCAATAATCCTGGGCTGTCCTTACTAAATAAATTAAGTCAATTCTTGACAAAAAAGAAGTCACACAAAGAAAGTTTTTGTATGTCCAAGCGAAAGTGCTGAAATCATTTGCTCCGTAACCAGATTCCTAATTTGGGACAGGGCATACTTAAAGAATAACCCACGATGTACGAGTGATTAAGGGAAATATGTACTGAGTGAAATTAATGTTCACTGTCCCAAGCTTTAGCGAGGGATTTGAACATTAATTTCACTCAGTACATATTTCCCGTAATCACTCATACATCATGGGTCATTCTATTTATTACCCATCCTGTAATTTAACCGAGAAACCAGTATTTATGATCACAAAGCCGTAAGTAAGTGTTCACAACTAAATCAGCTGATCTGTATTAATGCGCTGAAACCAAACTACTCAAACCTAATGGAATTGCATATGAACCACAATATATTACTGAAGAAAACGGTATGAAAAACAACACAATTCAACAGTTTCCAAATTCATGTGAGTGTGATTTTATTAACCACACCCCATTTAAAGATTAAGTTTATTTTCAACGAGTACAATCACATATTCAATATTTAGTCGTAGATAGCAAATGTGTCAATCAAACCTACTCGTGTCAGAAGGTAGGCGACTGTTGTTGGATACAAAACAGCAAAAACTTAATTGTTTGATCGGCATTCCAGAAGTTGGTGACTCAAAAATGAAACATACAACTTTATTGATGACAACTTCTTATTTATTGCATAGAGCGACGTCGCTCTATGCAATAAATAAGAAGTTGTCATCAATAAAGTT
The DNA here is from genome assembly GCF_003918875.1 of Haliotis rubra. NCBI lineage: Eukaryota > Metazoa > Mollusca > Gastropoda > Lepetellida > Haliotidae > Haliotis > Haliotis rubra. The sequence continues at coordinate 804,498 of NW_025766747.1, read as the reverse complement.
GTATGTTTCATTTTTGAGCAAAAACCTGCCAAATTTTTTTAACGTTAATTTATGAAACAGGGAAAATCTGCAAGGGAACAATAAAACGCAGGTATGGTGAACCTTTTTTTTTTAAGAAGACGGTACACAATTATGAACGTTTGTCAACATTTTGCTAAAACGGACAGTGACCTAGTTTTGGCTCCCGTCAGTGTCCTTGTCAGGAACAATAACTCTAAATAGTCTGAGTCAGAGTCGACAGCAGTTTTCGTTCGCAGCCAAAATATAGTCAATGTCACAGGAACACACCTGTCAAAAGTTTTGTTTTCGATTGGAAGGGGGATATGTCAGTCATCTTGCAGTGAGTCATTTAATAAACTCTCAGGCAAGTGGGGACTTTAGCAAGATGCCGACTAGCTCGATATTTTTTCGGGAACACTTTCAAAGTTTTCAGTCAAAAATCTCTAAATTGCACTTTGCAAATATCAAAAAGATATTACACGTGATCTCCTCACCCGTATGGATAATAATGACAGGTAGAGCAGTGATGTGGTGCAGTGGTGGATGATTTGTAGACTTTGTTGCAGTATCTGTCTAGTGTATGATTTATGCTGTGATGTGTATTAACAGTTTTGAGTGTGTGAAACAACCTTTGATTTTGACATTGTGGATACTTAGAACAATAAGTACCTGTTATTAGCTTAACTCATTAAGCCCGAGAGACGCTTCACTACTCAACACCTGGAACCCCTCGCTGATTGCCCACTCGCTGTGCCAAGACTAATTAGTGCTAATCACACCTGATTTCCCTGGCAGGTTTCGGGGATGACAGGAAACTGTCTAGTCGTACAAACAAGCTTTGATTGTTTAATTGTGTTGTAAAGATACAAGTTAAAAGAAAGCATATCATGTATTGCAACGTTTTATGTAATCTTATTGCAAGTTTCTCTTGTAGACCTTTGGCCGCTCGTACATTTATATTTTATCAACATATGTATGTATTCTTTGTATATAAGAGATGAGACATACATAAACAAATTCTTTCTCTTATATCATTGTGTGAGGTTTAATTTGACAAAACATCTGTGACAATGACATACTGAAATTTTCTTACATGCTTTATAATCTTCTACGATATTAGCATTATTGCCGATACATTTCTAGTGTATACTGAATATTTCAAGGAAAGTACTATTACGCTAGTCTATGACTAACATAGAGGACATTCATAACTTTGTTTCATCTAGATTTAATGCAAAGACATACATTATCATACGAACATACATATAAAAATTGTATAATACAGATTCCTTGTATAGACATAAAACAAAGAGTCACGTGATAGGGCGTCATCAAATTTCTCCAATAGAACGTGCGGTATCTCAATTGTTCAATATAGTGGCTGATCATTTGTTGTCTATGACCAATCGTATCATGAGATACATGTCACAGAGGAAGGGACAGATGATGGGGCGTGGGCGAAATTTCTGAAGACCGCGTTTGGTCACTCAACAGCTGGATAGAGATTGATTATTGGCTATACCGTTGACCAGTCGATATGCTGGGTTTCGGTTTTAACAACTCAAGCTATCATGTAACAGTTTGTGTATTGTAAACATACATAATCGTAACGATCTATGAAATATACACATAAGACAAATAGGAGTAGATAGATCTCCGATATCGAAAACACATTTTAGTGTTTTTCGATAAATAGAACAAAGTGATTGAAATCCAACCATTGAGTAGAGATAGTATATATTTTCATATACATTTTACGCACACAGCTAGTACATAAAACATAATGGTATGCTGTACATGTAAATATCATCTTCACCTTGATACGTGCCTATATTTATACTGAATGTAAACAAGGTTCATAAGATTACAGATGTGCATGTACGCATAAACATTACAAAGAGGGGGAGTGACTCCATAAAGCAGGTTGTCCAATGATATAACTTTGCATCTGTTTATTTTACACTTGTCAGGGCACAAACCTTTCAACAAGGGCAGGGGTGGAAATAACTTTAAAATTGCTAGTGTACTCCGGTACAGTGGCACATGTAAAATCACTTGCCCTGATAATATTTCCACTATACCGGCCGTTTTCTTGTTGATTTTTTAAATAAACAACATAAATAATATTGGAAAGTCAACTGGACACCGGTACAGTGTGATATACAAATTTGCTTGCCCGACAGAAAAAAAACACTGGACTCAGGCGTCGGGCAATGGGTTATTTCCACCCCTGAAGGGCGTAACTACACATGCATTCTACCGGAGGCTGTTTGCAAGGTCGAAAGAGGTGTTCAATTATCTCATTTCTGTAATCTGATTGAATGATTATACGCATGTGTATCGATACCGTAACTGATATACTATCCAGCTTTTATTGATGATGCATCAATAGAGACTGAGTTCATTGATACACGTGATAATTACACCAGACTTGATAATTACAGAGATCAAATACAATTGTTTTACACAATGTTCATGTAAATTGCATAGAAAACTGACAATTCAAATCAACATGAAACTTGTAACAGCTTGAACAAAAATGCTTGAAATACCTTTGTATGGTTTCAATGTAATAACTTATAATATTACTTCTGTCTATGTCTAAGAATCTTTTGAATTACCAACTTACTGTGTTTTGTAACAAACGTAGTAAAAGATTTCATTGTTGTAATAACACTGACATGTATATATATTCGATGCAAAGGCGCGACTTATCACCTTACATTCGATTAGGTAACATTATCAACTTGATATTATGGACAATAACTAGTTACAATTCAGTAAAGCTTTAAATTAGTAAGTTAAATTATATCTAATCTATTCGAGCTTGGGTGTATAATTATTTGTGTTTATACATTGTTTCATTATATGAAACATGACAACGTAATAATACCTAAAAAAGTAAATTCAAACTATTCTATTGTGTTTGAATTCTTTATATGTCCTCGACATTTCGTATATCGTTTCCTATTTATTAGGAAGTTGAGAAAATATTATCTTCAGTAACCTCTAAACCATTGCATCTAATTCAATCAATGTGCATAAGAAGAATTTCAGTATCCATTCCCAATGAAGAGTACCAGACACTTACCTCTGTGAAAACATCATAATCCCCTTTCTCGCCGACATGTGTTCATTTGCCAAATGCTGTATAAGCCTACGATAGTGATTAGCAATTGCTATCAAAACACTTTAAATACTTCTTCTGATTGACACTAAAGGTAGCATCTCTTGTAAGAAAAAGCTAATATTTGATCAGTACTACTAAATTGTTTGAAATAATAGGTACAGTGCAATATTTAAAGGTACGACACACATGTGTGTCTCTCGCTGAATAAGAGGTGCTTTCTGTTGACGACTATATGTGACTCTCGCTGTGAGAAACTGCCAATTACCTGCCCAATAAACACGTCACTCGCTGTGAGGAGCTGATTAATTTGCCCCATATGCGGCTCTCGGCCTTAATGAGTTAAGTAATATGACTAAAATCCTGTTTGGGTATAATGAAACACCTGCTACCCACAGTGAATACATAGAACAAATAGTACTTGTTGTAAGCTTTATATGACTAAAATCCTGTTAAGGTATCATAAAACACCTGCTTCCCACAGTCCTATTACTGTGAATAGCTGTCAGAGATAGATCTCTTGAGTAGACATCTGAAGGATCTTCATTGTTGTAACTATACTAAAAGGCAAAACTAATCAGTGTTTAAGTTTTACTGCCGCGAATGAAATATTATTATATGAAAAGACAACTGCTTCAAGGTATGGTAATGATCAACAGTTCATAAACAACAGCCCACCTGGCATATGTAAATGAGCCACAACAAAAGAGGTTCACAAGCGCATTCACTCAATCAGTAGCGAGTGTGTCAGCATCCATATCTGAGGAAGGATTTGGTGAAGTTGAAGCAGTGTTGTTGGTGGATTTTGATGACATCATAAACATTGCTCTATTTCATCCTAGACATGTCCAGAAAGACAGGCTACACTTGAACAGTGTTCTGATGAAGATACTGCTGTGCAACTCAAGCAACGTGTGGTCTGGCATTATCATATTAAAGTATCACTCCAGAGCCATTCTGTTCCAAAAACAGTAAAGTGGCTATTTGCAAAATCTTGTACCTTCACAGCATTCTAATTCCTCTCAATTACTATCACTGAAGACCTTGCTGTAGCTGTTCTCCCATCCCAGATCATAACGCACCCACTTTAAAATCCATCCACTACCAGAGCACACTGATGCTAGGTAAGGTATGGGCATTAAGGGTTGTTGGCTGGAACCTGTGTTGGAATGTGTCGGTGGTTCGAATCCATCAGTCTTGACGTTGGGTCATTACTATTGGGCGGCCACTATGCTGAATGCATTGACATAATTGCCGAATTGAGTGTCTATGGACTTTAGATTGACAAGAAGAGTTATGCCGCAAGGTAGGTGACTGAAGATACCTATAGTGCTCCATCTATAATTTTTCCTGCAGGACGTGCAATGTCAAACTTGGAAAGAGGTGATTTTCTGACTTCTGCACTTCTTAAGACAGGAAATGATGAGCATCTGGCCCCGATTTCTCGAAACAAACTTAAGTTTTTACTCAAATTTCAAACTGAGTTTGACAATTTTTTGAAACAGCTGAATTTTGAACTCAACTGCATTTTTAAAATAAAAAAAGATCAAACAACTTAAGTAGTCAGTCTATCTACCAAACTCAAATTGTCTACTATGTTTGGGTTTGATATCGATTTCAGTACATCTAACCAGCCCTGTGGTCTGGCTGAAATTGAGTTTCATACCCTGACAATGCTGTTTAGAAAGTGGTCAAACGTAACATGTTATATTTGGGATTACACTTTCTCAGTAAAGTACATATTCAAGTACCTTTGTTGGGTTGAGACCCATTCAGGATTCAAACCCACCTAATCGGCAGCACTCAAAGTCAGCCATCTAACCCACTTCCACAAAAATGTGTGACAGAGACAGTGTAGGGAACAATGGTCTGCCTGGCTGTTTGAGAATGGCTCTGGATCTTCCTCAGAATTCTAAGAATAACCAAGGTGGAAAGATACATGCAAATATCCCTATCCAGCCCAAAAACAATTCATCTACTTCAAGAACTTTGCAGTCAGGCGCCAGCCTAACTTACACTTGAAGCTTATTGCTGAGGTATGTGGTAATGTACCACATCACATAATAGATCTAACATTATTATCAGGTTTCAGTAGGTACTAGACTGATTAATTATTATTGTGAAAAAAAACAGTTACAGTAAACATTTATGATTCCTTTTCAGGTTCCTGATCTAAACACACCAGCATATCTGAAGAAATATCTTGACCAAGCCAGGGAGACAACTCTGCCAGTAATTACCACCTCTGGGGAGACATCAGCATCCCATGCTGCTGTGCCCAACACGGTGAGACTTTGGCCATGACTAACATCCTCACATAGCAAGTACTGAGACAAGGTTATGTATCAGTTAGATGATTTACGGTTATTGGTCCTTCATGACTTGTGGAAGCTTTATCATTGTTACTAATTTAACCACACAAGCTTGGAGCACACTTTATCATTGTATTTAACCACACAAGCTTGGAGCACACTTTGTCATTGTATTTAACCACACAAGCTTGGAGCACACTTTATCATTGTATTTAACCACACAAGCTTGGAGCACATTTTATCATTGCATTTAACCACACAAGCTTGGAGCACACTTTATTCTGCTGGATAAATTAAAGGTTTCAAATCATTATACAATTTCTCAGATACTTTATTGATTGATGATCACTTTACTTCGTATGAATGTTTGAAATACTAAAACAATATGTCTGCAATATTCCACTGATGAGGATGGGGACACTCACAAACAACAGACTCTACACAATTATTCATCCAACTTCAGAAAGGCTGATACTTTTAGGGCGTCATTCTTATGGATATATCTTATGTATAGGCTCCTGCCCTTGCATGGGGGGATTGCCCTCAAACATTCATCATACAATTATTAAATATTAAATCCTTTTTTCAAGTTCAGAAATAAACAAGACTTAACATGTCCAAACAACACTGATTCTTTGTAGTAACAATGTTAGGAATTTGTTATTGTACATTCAAGTAAATATCAATCAGTGTTGTTTATATAGTTGTATTCATTAAAGGTTGTTTTCATTCTTGAGTATCAGGTAGGGAGAATAAAGATCACAGTCATGCAAAACATCTCATTAGGCACTATACAGATCACAGTCTACTAGTGCCTCAAGAAGTCATAGAAACAATGACTGTTTGAGAGTGAATGTGTTCTGATTGTCAGAGACATTTATAATGAATCCTATACATAGTTGCCTAATTTAACATTACAGATGTCTGACATCAATGACTCCAGTGATGTTATACTTGAGCTCCCAGAAGATACTTATGGAAGAAGTGAAAGGAAGAAGAAGTCTTGCAGAAGGAAAGCCATTCGATGGACAGTGTTCATACTCTCTATACTTGTTCTCATAGCGGGTGCAGTTGGTCTGGGAGTATATTTATCACAGAGCCCCAGTGGTGACTCTAGTGAAGGCACAACCATCATGTCTATTGGTGTTTGAGAATGGAATGGATCCAGTTGTGTTCAGAGTGGCTCCAGCTTGGTTGTATGGAACTGATATTTCTGAGACAACTACAACTATGATCAAGCACATGACCCACCGCAAACGTTGTGTTCATTCTCTATAATTATATATCTTATAGGAAACTTTGTCTTTGGTAAACTCCAGTCTCTGGTCTTAAAACAGAACAATACCTTGAAATCATGTATGTACATTGATAAGAAAAGAGTTAAGCTTCTTGGCCTTTTAAGATTTGGAATTCCAGGTCTGACAGAAATTCTTTGTATGGTCATCAGCTGTTCAGCAGTTCAGATTACATCTAATGTGGTAGAGGCAACATGCAGCATGACAATACTATAGGCCTTGATACATTGAACTTGTTTTCTTCTGTGAAATATGTATTTTATGTCAAAGGTGAAGTGACAGTGGTGTAAATATGTTTGTTTGTTGTTTAACTCTGCACTCAGAAATTGTCCAGCTATATGACAGTGGTTTGTCAATAATCAAGTTTGGAGCAGACAATCCAGTGATTTATTTCATTTCATAGTGTACAAACTGACAATAATAACAGTTCCTATTTTCAGTTTACACATACCAGCTGTGATGCATTAATGCAATGTGATATAATGGCTTCAGATAAAAAATTATGACAGTGCTCTGTAATATTAGATTCTGATGTTTATAAAATTGTAAAATGCATCAAATGCTTGATAAAGAATCAATAATGTAAAAAAAACACCTAATAAAATATCCAAAATGAAGATGTAAATATGTTCATAGTATAATGTTTATAGTATAATACTTGTCAGACTAGATAAGAATAATTTGGGTGCTTTTAATAGGTGGTATGCTTAATCAGTCAAATGATATATGTGTTTTTATACTCAAAACTAGTATCAACCGAGAACGTCTAGTTTAATTTGTGGCGAATCATAACAACATGGATTGTTGTTGTATAGGCCCGCACAAGGCGGACAATGTTTATTAACTGTTAATGAAAATATAATTATCGTAATAATGAGATATATATAACAAATAGGCCACAAAGGTGGGGTGGGAATATACCTATTTCACTGATATTTAGAAATATTAGATTAAATCTAGAGCTCTACACCAGCTGAAATAACCTAAGACTGGTTGTACTCACAATGCGATGTGAAAATTTAAAATTCCTGTGCAGAGATGTGAGTTAGCGTCGAAGCCGGCCTAGTGAAGTGAACTGAGCAGCACTACAAAAAAGGCAAAGATGACGTGTGCATATGACGTCATAATATACGTCACACCCGTAAATAAGGCATAGGGTGGACTAACAACTAATCTCTGAAATGAACATATTTTACAGAAAAAGGCTCATAGTGAAAAAAATCAAAATATAATAAAAAGGAGCCCTGAGACTTTCTTCTGTGAAAATCTAGACTTGCCACATTTTCTAGACTTGCATGGGATTTCTTTGATATATTTGCTTCAGGGTCTGTATGACAGACTAGGCTTGGGGTTTCGCACCAAAGATAGTATGGGAACTGTGCCGAGAAATTGAAAACATAAAAGTTGTTTTTTTCTTATAAAATGAATTGTTATAAAATTCTGCATTTATTCATTCCCAAACATTCAGCCATTACACTTTTGATGAATATGTCCTTGTAACACTTGCTTGCCTTTTTTGTGAAATGTTGTTTGTGTTGCCTTTATACCTAGTGGTCCTCCAAGTGCTATCTACAGGTGTTATCTCCCCTAACAGAAGCACTTATAAGCTCATTTTTTTTTAGAATTTGAGAATTTTTGATAATAGAGAATCACTTGGACCCTGCAGAACTAGGTGTCCCTCCTGTCCTATCTGATCCTGGAACTTGGTCCACCTGCTGACCCCAGTGGCCTGATACTGAGGGAGCCTAATCTGAGAGGCAGCTCTGCAGCCTTTTGGAGATGCAATAAAAGGGTTGGTGGATCGAATTTCAGTGCTGTCTCAAGATAGAGGTGATGTCCATCAGGCCTACCAAAGAAAACTTTCCCACTGTGCAGAAAAACGCAGAAAAGCCCACATTAACCGTGGAAATAGCAACATAAACATAATACCTCGCTACTGCAACAGTAAAAACGGCAACGAAAAACTATGAAACTGCAACAATTTTATATCAGCGAACTTTGACCTCTACTGCGCAGGCGCATTACAATCCAGGCTTCTTTCCAATTTCCGAGCAACCGTGAATCGCCTTGCGTAGAAAAAGTATTAAATATGTCGAAATAATTGATGCCAATCATTTCATACGAATGGAAAGTAAACTAAACAAGTGTGCACACAAGTATCATGATTATAAATGCCAAATAACACAACAGAAATACTTAAACAGGAATGTAACTTTTGTCCAAGCTGGAAAATGTCAACATGCGGTCGAGACTTCCTCTTCCATGTGCGCATGCGTAAAATGGAAGTTGCAGGGTCCTCGTTTTACGATGCAGTGTTAGCGATTTAAAGTTGCCGTTTTTACTGTTTCAGTAGCGAGGTATTGTGTTTTTGTTGCTATTTCCACGATTAATGTGGGCTTTTCTGCGTTTTTCTGCACAGTGGGAAAGTTTTCTTTGGTAGGCCTGTCCATGATCTTCCTCCTCCTCCTCATATCAGAGCCATTGAGGCTGGAGCATAAGTTATGTACCATACCAGCTGCAGTTTACCCTGAGACACAAGGCATGGACCACAAGATTGATCTAATAGACCAAACGTGTATTGATAGTTCAGTGAGTGGTCATCAAGGAGAAGTCATGCTCGATCCACCCAGAACCCATGGTTTGTAGGAGTTCAGCTGATCCTGTTGGAGGACATCGTAACAGAGACAACGGAATCTGAGATAACAGTGCATGTGTGGAGATATTCTAGTGCGGGCCACACAGACCACACAGGCAGCTGAGGCAGTTTTCATAACAGACAGCATATGTGCAGAACAAGCTCCATAAGGAACAAGGGCAACTTGGAACTCATGGCCATTAGCCCTACATCCCAAGATACGAATATTTGTAGACGATCTTCTCAGAGTGATACAGAGCATGTTACAGATGCTTCAGAGGATTCAGATTTTACATCTGTAGAATTAAGAAGGGAATACTCAACCATACACATTTGAGGACAAGTTGGTAGCACAAGATGCCCCATTTGTGGAGTCAATTCCACTTCTACCTGTTCAAGAGGACTTTGCCAATTGGAAATTCAGAGGCTCCTGTCTTCAACACCAAAGCTAAGCCCAAGTTACCTCAGTCATCCTTCCAGTCTTAGGTCATCAAGGATTTGAACGAGAGGTTGCTTTCGTTCAATTGTCCATATCATTTGGGCTGTTCTTCTCTTAAAGGAAAAGACTTTTAGGCGACTGATAACAGAGATTTACCAGTCAATTCACCTTCCCTTGATAAAGGATTTCAAAGATTTGCAGTTAAAACACCTGATTATTTATTCATCAAGAAAAGGAGAATCAGAGGTTATAAACAATATTCAAGGATAAAGCATTGGTATTGGCAGCAAAGTTGTTGTTTTTATTCCCAGTCCTTACTAATGAATCTGGCGGGAGAATTTATATTGTGAAGGAGGAATCATCATTTGCATCATGCTGTATTCACAGCCCTGTTCTGATCAGCTCTTCAATGGGAAATTTGAAGAGCTCTTGGAAGTCCTAAAGTCAGGGGAAGATATTTAAGTTCCACAGGGCTCATTGTAACTCAGACTTTAACAGAGTAATCGCTATTGTCAGGAGCCCTGCAGGAAGCAGGCCATGCAGAGCCCACAGAAGGTTTGTTCTGGTGAATGGATATCCGACAGGATAGCAGAGACATGCCCAAGTCTCATTCAAAGGGATACAGGAAAGGGTTCATGGTAACTTCTTGTGAAGACATTATTGCATATACATTTCCATCAACACCGTTGACATTTCAATCCCACAAGTCCTAGCCCAGGTCAGGAATCATCAGATAACATTGTATCTAGTGGCACCAGGATGGCTGACACGCTCGTGATTTCCATATATCCTCTCCTTGCTGGTGGATCAACCAATACATCTGCCTCTTTCGACCAACACTTCCGACAGATTCAATCGCAACTTGGAGCAGCTGCACTTACACATTTGCACAAGGAGTTTCCTCAGCTGTTATGCAGTCAGAACTTCAACATCTGCCTTATATGACTTGAAGTATCCCCCTCCCCCAAAATCAGAAAGTACCCTCCTTAAGGTACCCTAGGAAAACTTATGACGTTTTCTGTGCTTCTGTTAAGGGAGATAACTCCTATAGGTAGTGCTTGAAGGGCCACTAGGAATAAAGACAACACAATACCGTGGACTTCTAGATTTTTATTCAAGCTAAACCTGTGGATTCAGATGCAAGTTTTCAGGAAATGTGCAATCAAGTATTAGAGGTACGAATTATTATCACTGTTGATTAGGTTCCAAGTTAAGGGCTCTTTTGCTTTATGTGGGAATGTATTAACAACAAACCTACAAAGAAAACAATAGGATTAAGTGATTTTCTACACACCCTTATCTAATGAGTTTAAAGTTATTATTACAAATTGAATTTTGCAGAAATTTGTTCTCAGTTAAAAACAAATGTTTATTTCTGGTACACTTATGAAATACATATCATGACATATGATGGCAGGTCATCATATGTCAAAATATATAATTATATATCCTGTGGTGACTATTGTAACACTTTTTCATTGAAGAGCAGTCATTAGCTGACACTGAGACTGTATGGCAGGGGTCCACATGCCAAGTTTATGTATCAGAAATTTGTTTTGTTATTCAAAATATTGACAAATATCATTATCTGGGATGTAAATTGACCATTTTATGAAACAAGAGAACAGTATCAGACCATCGATAGCTTGTGAGTAGCAAGGTTTAGGGTGGTTTGCACTAGAGGAACTGTAGTCACACATGCTGAATATCAGCTATAAGGAATAAGTATTTGTTGAGAAAGCTTTATTAATTGCTGCACACTGCTGAATTATTGTCGGAAAGTTATGTCCAAGATCCATGTCTGATATGAGATGTATGATACGTTGTTTACATAAACAGATCAAATTAGGATATCAGTGATCAAGTATAAAATGGAGAAAAGTATGAAGATATAACCCATGTCATAATCAGCTATTTCAAACAAGTGCATAAATATTCACTGTTTTGTCTATAAGAGTGCCTGCTAACAATGTCATTGGTGGGAATGAAGACTTCAGGTTGAGTGAATTAACTTGCACTGTTACCTCTGCAATGTTCTGGCCACAGAGATAATGCATGCGTTAAGATGTTTTACAATTAGCTATTTCTTCAGTAGTTTCAGGAATTGTCCCAGTTCAATAGGCAGATGTCATAATTTGTTATGTGTTTAGAGTCAGCAAGGTTCCAGGTATATGTTTGTAGCTCCTATGGTGTGCATGATATACTTAGAGTTACTTTGAACCTGAAACTTAATGTTTGTTTCTGTACAGTAACTGGAAATTTGTTGTTCTGCAACTGACAATTATTTGTGAAAGTAAATTGGATTTAATTAAATGAATTAACTTTAATCACAATTTTCAAAATAACACAGGGTTTACATGACACATACTTCTTGCAATATGCACTCATTAATTTTGTAAATGACTCACAAAATGTTTTAATAGCTGACAATGTTGGTTTCTTTTTCCAATAAGTGGACCTTGAATCCAAATAACACCACAAAATTGAATGACCATGCACTGCATCAGATTTCTTACAACAGAGGACCATATCACAAAATGTCTACATATACATCCAGATATGATCTGGGTTGTGGAGGATTTATTCAGAGATAGTTATTTCAGAGAATTTATGGCATTAACAAAATGCCCTGAAATGACCTTGTCAAGTTGTCAGAGAGACTAAAGACTGTCATTCATGTGTTTAGAAACAGCCAGAATGTCAGAATGAAAACAGTTCTCAAAATGATTATGTAATAATGACAATGTAGCAGCATAAATTATTTGTTGAGTTTATGGATGAGAAGAAGAATATGTTTCACCAGAGTACATGCATGTGATGACTGATAATAATCAGAAAGTTTCAAATCATGCATGCATTCCATAAGCTGGAAAATCTGAATACAATTAAGGAATTTCTTTACGATTGTGTTACATATTTCATGCATTGAACAGAATTTGTCTGTGACTGTCCTCAACTGCTGGTTCATTGAGCCCATGGTGTCCCTAAGGCCAACTAAAAAAAACATGTTGTGGTTCCGATTACACCTCTTTAAAATTTAGAGTAGGTCGGAGGGGTTTTTTTACATTTTTTTTTAGATATAAACTACAAACTAATAACACATTTATCAATGTGTAATTGTTTATTCAATCAAGCTTGCGATCATCATGTCGACTTTCTCAATCAGAATGACTGATGTCCGTCGGTGCCAGGACAAAACAATGGTATCTGAAAGCTTATTTTATTCATATTGCTTAAAAAACATAGGGTTGGCACCAGAATTCAAGGGTAGGTCGTGTAACTGGAACCACAACATTTTTTTAGGCCTAGTAGTCGATCTTTCCATTTTCACATTATCATCTTACTATTTATGATGTTGATTTGCACATTCCCATTGAAGTTAAATGCTTCATTTCCCCGACAGTGTCATATATTACTAGTTTTGTGTTACAGCATATCATCTTTCACCATTTATGCCCTTTTACTGGCAGCGTTAATTCTAGGCCACTGTAACTTTAGTCTCAGTCCTCTAATGGCACACATAAATTCACAGGCCAATCTATAGTCACTCATTGAACACTGGTGACATGATACAAAATAATTAGACACTTTGTTCCAATTTGTCATTGAAAGATGGAAGACGTTAAAAATTCAATATCAGTTGTGTTCCGGCCATTAAACTCTTGTTTTACAGTGTTCGGATGGTATTGCCAGTGTAAGTCACAGATTGCTCTCACTTTTATGACATTAATTCACATTTGTGGCACAACGTGGAAACCAAACAAACCTCTCTAATTTGATGTTTAAAAAAGTATTACTTAAAATCACAGTAAAAATGTGCTTCTTTGTTATGAACTTTATTTCAAATTCATGTCAAATCAATTAATTGTGTTCAGTCTACTTGTACAATGTATTAATTATGACACAATAAGAATCAGGTCTAAATGAGGAGGAAAGACATTTATTTTCATTAATTTCATTAACTTTTGACAATGCAGATGGAAACGATTCTGAGTAAACGTTTGTCATGTCCATGGCTCAGTTGTTTGTTAAGAAACTACAAGCGATGTAAATGAAGCTGAATTTATTTTCATCTGTAGCAGCTGCCTCAAAATATATGTTAAATAGTTTTAACTGGAGGTGGTGATTTTACATGTTCTTTTCACTATTTTATGCCTATAGAAACCGTTGAATCATAGTCAAGTGTCATCTGGTATGATTTTCAACTATGTATGTTTGACTGTGTCCTCAGTGTATGGCAATTGTCCAACAGACACAGGCAGTACAACGTGATGTAGATAAGATGAGAACCTGTCACATGGCATCTGTTTAACATGTAAATGTGGAGGGCAGAATTAAGGTCCTTAGACCTACCTATCACATCAACTGATTGTCCACATTTTTGCACTCAGACAGGTATGTGGCATAAATGTGAAGGAGATCAATTAAAAAGTAAAACTATAAAGACTGTTAATGGGTCTTAAAGGAAAACATTAAGACCAGAAAACCTAAAATGTTGTTGGATATGACCTACTAAAGGGTTGATTCATCTCATCTGCCTAGTCAAACTGTACATTTTGTGTTTGCTGTGTAACTCACTGCTTCACTACAATATCCCAGCTATATGACAGTGGTCTGTAAATAATCGAGTCTGGACCAGACAGTCCAGTGATTCACATCATGAGCATTGATCTATGCAACTGTCAGCCAAGTCTTTGAACCTCACTACCTAATCCTGTTAGTCCTCTTATGACAAGCATGGTCTAGTGAAGATACGTTAAGCCAGACCTTCATGGTCAAACCAAATGTTGGAATTATACATTATCAAACTGGAAAAATGCACTGAATGATACTTGAAAATAACCTCATTCATAGATAATCTCTTTTGAGATGTATGTTAAAGCTATATAATATTAAAAAGACATATATTTGTTGATACATTAAAAAGCAACAGAACACCTTGTGCTCCTACACATAGAACTGAGGACGGACATTCCACTACAGATCACATCATAACGACACTTTGCAAACTTTGACCAACCAATGAAATGACTAACAAGATGTCAACATTAGCATATCGGAAAGTGGCTTGTTTTCAACTTTCCGGCAATAGTTTCACACATGCTACTTTCATTTGAGACTTATAAGTTTTGAAATGTATTTAATCAATTTTGCACACAAACAAAAGAAATGTCAGAAATGTCTAATGTATGATAAGTGTTGTATGGCATTATTTTCCACAGGCTATGCTGCAAGCTATGATATTCAAGTTATCTCAAGGTATCTTCCGTTGTAAATGTTTATTTCATTGAAGGAGAGATGGGCAATAGTTTTAGTGGAATCGGTCAAACTGAATACACGTGTTAACCTTTTCAAGGCTGCTTATTTATTCCCAGTCTGGAAGGATGGATGAAAGGTCATTCTGATTTTGACCCCTAAAGGTATGTCTTCAGATCTCTGTTTAGCATTAGCAAGTACTCAGATCTGCTTTTAATGAGCTTACACTGTTGACAACACCTAAATTCATTCCAGTCTGTATGTTTCAAATTTGTGTGAACTTTGTAATGTGTATATTTCAATGTGTAAATATGTGGGGTTTAATTGTCTAGATACTAACGAGTGCAATATGTTCATCTGATGACAATAAAGGTAGTAAATTAATATGTCTAAGAATTAACATAGACATGGAATCAACTGTGACATTGGTAAAGATGGCCATGTCATCAATTAATCCATGTCATTTGCAATATTAACCTCTTGTATTCTCAATTTAGACCGTATGTAAGAAATTATGTTTTGGTTTAAGAATCCATGTATGACCCTATGAAATATATTAAATATATACATGTATTCCCAAAATGAACTATTATTTTGCAGAAAATAGATAACACAGCACAAATATAGAATTAATACATTATGTTAAACCGCAAGAGCAATTCAAATATTACATGCATGTACACAAGAATGCTTTCAGTTAACTTGTTCTGGAAAACTTAGAAATCTGAAATGTGTTTTATATATTCAGTGTCTACTATGTAGGATTTTCACACAAAATATCCATAGACCAAACAAATAAAAAAGTTTCTGTATGTACTTTGTGTTGCACCTGCGGTAACAAGCAAGGCAGACACTTGATCAGTTGACATAGGGGACATAAACATGTGTTTGGATATTTACAACAGCTGACTTTAAACCATCAAATTGTAGATCATCATGTAACAAATGATATATTATGTGTAGGGTATTTCAGTGAGCATGTGTGAGCAACTTCATTTACTGGCCTATATTTGTACATGTGGCCTGTTGTTCTAAATCTCCTGTTCTTGTGATGTTCAATATTGTTGCATATTTTCAAACAGAGTAATAAATTTTGCTATATATTGTTATACTTTTTCTGATATTTTTTAATGGATATAAACACATGGGACACAATGTCTTCGAAATAGCCAGAAAGCTGTGAATTGTCAGAGCAAAAATAGTAAAACAAATTCACCAAACAAACAGAAATAGTGTTAGTCCTTTTAAGAAAGTAACTGTTCCTGGCTTGCGCCATTATTGATCCATGGTTTGGATTGGTTGTTTTTTAATGCCACACTCAGTAATATTCCAGCTAAATATCAGCGGCCAGGACCTGGGACAAACCAGTGATCAACTGCATGAGTTTAGATCTATGCAACTGGGATATGATGACATGTCAACCAATTCAGCGAGTCCGAGCACCGATCTCGTTAGTCGCTGAAGACCAGTTCAAACCCGGATCTTCACTGGTATACCAACATGTAGAATGCAGTAACAGTGCATGCCTTTCAAGGTTAAACCGCTTGCAAGTGGGTGTTTTGTGCTCTGAACATCAAATGTAGATGGAAGGCTATGTTAATAGGAACTCTAACACATGCTCTGTTATGTGAGATCATATATATGTCTATGGCAATAGGGCCTAAAAAAACAAGCTTGTGGTTCCGATTTCCCGACCGACCCTAAATATTCCCGCCGAGCCTAACAATTTTACTCACCACATAATAAATTAAATTTATTTTCTGACACATGAGTATGATGAGTAATGTAAAAATATTTTGCAAAAAAACAAACAACCCTACCTACCTACCCTAGTTCTGAAATGTAGGAAATCGGAACCATAACATTTATTTTTTTGGGCCTAGGGAATATATTTTACACACTCATGTCATATCTTAAGGATTAACGTCAGAATTAAAATGACTTACCTGTACCCGTGTCCGATGACATAGAAGGACCAACCAAGTGAACCAACTACAATTGTTTTGTACTTTGTATGCCCTGAATATAGGCTTGGTGCTGGAGTTGAAAGTTTCACATGCCACACAGACAGATAAGTTAGGTTTACTGAAGTGGTGAGATGGTTTTTGAAATGACATCACCACAATTTATGTACTGTGATAGGTATCACACTTGCTATGACCAATCAAGACACATTCAGTATACATCCCACTTAATGTCTTGCCAAATTAAAGAAATTTGTTAGTACCATCAGACCAGCAGATACATTGTAGCCACTTTAAATTTGATGATGATACACATACATACTGTAAACCTTGTAAGGTGGTATATGGATCCTTTAGAAGTAATCAATCTATGATTTGATTCCAGGGATAGTTTTAACCACCATGATGTAAGATCCCTTTACACATGCATTTTGTCATCAAGATGTCTGTCCCCTCTATATATACACTACACATACACTACAAGCTGCCATTGCCATTGAAAGTGAAGTGATTGTGGTGTCAGGCTTTTACAAGAAGACATACTGATTTTACTGACATCTTTTACAGATGTGGCTCTCATGGGCAGATACACAAACTGTTGCTGTGGCGAGGGGTGGGGGGTTTAAAAGTTACCGTTTTTGATATTGTAAATACAGCAAATTTTACCCGAATGGCCTTTGATATCTAATATTTACCAGCACTGGTAGATGCCAGTCAAGAACAGGGAGGGTGAGTTGTGAGTTTTAAAAGACAGGGATGGATATGTTTGGTTTCAAAAGTTTGAAGGAGGGAGGACGTGTTATCACCTTAATTTATTGTTGCAACGTTTCTGTGTCAGTAAACAGTGATAACTACTGTCTTAGGCGTACGGGGTGCATTTAACCCGGTTCGGTGGAGAGATGTGATTTGATTTTTATGTTATGGTGATCTATCACATGCAAATGGCCCGTGGAACGATACTCTCTGTTGAAGTAAATTGTGGATGATAAACACACACGATGGGTGAAATGGGCACAGCTGCATGACATAAGTTATGATGAGTTAATTTCGAATTTGCGTTGAAGCGCTCGTAAAATAATAATTTAAACGTCATTCTAACATATGCTGATCGGGCATATCACATTCTGTTAGAACACCCATATAATGACATATCTCACAAAGACAAGTGATAAGGTAAAACAAATATAGATATGGATGCCGATGAGATCATTCCAGTCACAACTACCGTGTCGGTACAAAAATTATCTTCGACACACACGTACCGGGAGGACGTTACAAGAAGTGTTACATATTGTACTAATTAAAAGTACCACACGATTAACCGAGATACATTCGCCATACCCTTCATGTTTACCACATTTGACTATTAGCATCAACCCCTACGACATCGCGTGGTTGCTGATGAAGTCCACCTGAATCAATGAATACAAACAAGCAGTTTGTACAATAAAATGGCATAACAACACTACATTATTCTTTCAGCTGTGTAGGGGACACTATACAACTGGAGCTTTGCCGTATCACCGACACACACACACACACACACGCACGCACGCGCACGCACACACACACACCGCCGTACGAACACAGGTTGTAACTCAGTACAAACTCTTGAACTAGACGTGTCAAAATCCATATAACTGGAATGCAGAATACATTCAAAGAACATTCAACATTACAGTATGTATTCAATAAACATCCTGCCCACCAGCGTATATCCAACACAGCATTTAAAATATAATATTCTAACCACCTGACACATTTAACGAGTATCAAACTGATCAATACGAACTTCATTGAGAGAATACATGTAATTATCAGATAATACTCAGATATATATAAATAATTCGTTTATGTACAAAGTTGAAAACAACAAAGGTTTACCTGTAGTGTAACCGCCACGAATGCCGTTGAATCGCTGTTGCGACGGTTGTTTGGTAACAGTCTGTTTTGCCATTGCTCTTGTTTCAGACGCAACAGAAAGTGTAAATACCACAAACATCAGGCGCAGGAACACCCGCCAGTCTTTCCGTGGAGTAACAAGAACACCCGCCATTCTTTCCGTGGAGTAACAAGAACACCCGCCAGTCTTTCCGTGGAGTAACAAGAACACCCGCCAGTCTTTCCGTGGAGTAACAAGAACACCCGTCATTATTTCCATGGAAATGTCTGCAAATTATGGACGCAGACGAACTTTGAAAAACGCGCTCGTGACAGTGTGATCGAATCCCAGTCTGTGTACATTATAAGGTGACTTATAGTATTTTTCGACGAGAGTTTCAATGGTCATTTAGTAAACTATCGGGACAAATGAAGGAGGGAACCCTGCAACCCCCCCCACAATACACACACACACACCACTCCCACCCTCTGGATCCATATATGCTGATATTTAACTGTATCTATCATCTTCACAAACCGATATATATTAAACATAAATATACCGTTTGGCAACTTTGAGGCCGAACAAAGAAATCCCTTTCTTTCATTGCATGTCTGTAAACGTCTTCGAACGCATAAGTAATAAACAAAATCAGAATAGTTGTGTGTGTACAATTTTGTGCTCGTTAGTATACATTCACACACAACGCAGGCGCTTCCTTACACACTGTCTATTATATCAATATCCCGTTAAATATAACAAATTATCTCGCACCATAGTTTCTCGGTGTTTTACGGTCTATTGCTAACTGTTGGGCGAAAGATGGTGTCAACTTGAAATTTGGATCTGACAAAAGAGATCCAAATGACAGTGCGAGCCACAGAAAATCTAAAGTTTAACAACACAACTACGATGTCCCTATCAACTGCATCACCTATTTTACACCCATCACAAGATCCGGGTTAGATTTGGTTAAGTAACGTATCTCCACACCTAACGGACGTATAGCTGTGCAGGTACCCAAGAAAAAAGACTTGTACTTGTCAGCGTATCAGAAAAGAGTTTTAAACTAAAACGGTTACTTTCTTTTCCCGAGTGTTAATGTAAATCTCTTCAGTAATTCACTAATCTCTGGATGTGAGTGTTTTAACACAATTAAGGACTCCAGAGCAGGTTCCACTAGTGGTGGTCCGATTAATTAAAATAATCTAAGATTGGTCGCAGTGACTAATCGACCAAGCAATTTATCATGTTTTCCCATAATCGAACACAAACAATTGGAACATTCGTTTGCATTAACAATATTTTTCGCAAGGTTGATTTTGTCTGTGTCATTAAATTTACACAAGCTCGTTCCAAGTCATGATCGCATTTATCTTAAAGACTCCAGGAAATTTATGTTCCTAACATTCTTTAAAGATGTGAAATTTGCAAATGTATTCTTTGCAGTTTGAAATACAAACAAACCAAAGAACCACATTTTGTTTTTCTTTATTTTTTGTGCATTAACAAACATAACAGGGAAATGACTTTATTTTCGATGATCGGTTGTAGTGAACCGATCATCAGAGCTTTTAGCCAATTCCCAACACTAGGCTCCACCACTCAGTATTCAGCTTCAGTCAGCAAGAAAGAGGCTGTTGACACGTGTAAAAACATAAGTATTTACTGACAGAGAAAATGCAACCTGGACATCGCAATACAACAAATAGCCGATGCAGCATCAATTTCAACAAGCATCAAAAGCATCTATTTCGTGGATTTTGGAGGGTCTTTCAGATTTGTATCGAGAGAAGGGGAGGGCTTAATTTACAGCATCATTTATGTTCGGGGCTGTATCTAACAACCTAATGTATTTACTTGCACAACTGAAAAGTATTCATTTTTCTGTATTTACAAATAGTGACGTCGGCGTATTTTGCACAAAACAAAATATTCATTTGGCATCTAACCATTCATTTGGGGCATATATCTGAACAAAGTAATCCTTAAAAAAACGCCCTCCCCAGGAAGCTTAATTCATTCTCCCGCATACGTGTTAGACTTGTACAATCACCCTCCCATTGCCTACAATCAGCTTTTTACAAACTGATCACGCCAATATTCTCTATGGATGCGAAATATAGGATTTGGGGAAAATGATGTTATTGAGTTTGTTCGTCGTAAGTTCTTAAAACTGGCCACTGGGTTAAGAAACGCAAACGAAGACATTGGTTTATGGATTGTATCATATTTTGTCTAGCCCCCATTAAATGCAATTTTGTCATCACAAACGCGAAGTACAATTGTTTATAATAAAATGCGTACTGTCCATTGTATCAACCAAAGATAAGTAGATCTGGCTTACGATACTGTATAAAAGCAGGCTCCGATGAAAGTGCAGAAGTATCTTTAGCGGAGTAGAATAATAAACGCAAAGCCAGACTCATTAGGGCTCCTTGCCTCTAGGCAGGAGACCTATTGTAATCGTTCGGATTATTATTATGTTTTACAGATTAAAGATAGTATGCAGCAGAGAGGGTTGTGGTTATCCTGGCTGGTAAGGCTCATCATCAGCTCAGGGCCCTTGCCCCCTCTACACGCAGCTCAGGGCCCTTGTCCCCTCCACACGCAGCCCAGACAGCGAATTGGACTTCTCCCAGGAAACACTGCCTAGTCGAACCCACCAAGAACTTTCCGGAGAATATGAAGGCTCCCCAACACTGCAGCTTTCTGCATTACCCAGAGTGTCAGAAGGGCTGTGCTCCCGGTAGAGAACCCGGGCACTCGCCTGATTAAAAACATTCAATGATATTAATAAATTCATTAGCTTTATCCAAAAGGACAAGATCAGGTTTGTTGGCAGGAATTCTGAGGCTGTATATGGGCCTGTTCCACAGAAGTTTAAAAGCATCATTTTCCATGACGCTTATGACATGTTCAGGGTTGTACCATGGATGGACCTCGGAGTCAAAGCCACAGGCATGGAGGAGACGGTAGTAAAAGCAACGAGTCATGCTATCATGTCTCTTAAGATATGCTGTTTGTGCCAAAGAAGGGCTTCCACTGACAAAGTGTTGGACAGTCTCTGTGAATTCATTGCACAATCGACATTTCATATTGATATTTTCCTTAAGAATCACATTTAGGCGATTACGAGTGGGAAGTGACTGGTCCTGAGCAGCAAAAAGAAAGCCCCCAGTTTCACATTTAAGACCAGCAGACTTCATCCAGGCGAAGGAGTCGGTGGGATTGCTATTCTGTTCCACATACTGCATGTACACACGATGCAATGGCTTCTCAAAAAGCTTCTCACAAAAGACCGACTCTGGGCAGACTTGGTGAAGGACTTCACCTGGTTTACTCCCATCGCTGTACCGTCCAGCAGTACATCGCCATCAGCAAAATCAACCTCAAATTTAAGATTCTGTCCAACAACCTTGACACGCTTAAAATAGCTGTGGAATTTCTTGCTTTCATCATGAATCTTGACATGCATCACCAGAGGATCATCCGATAAATAATTATGTGCAAAAGTACACAAAAGAATTCCGTCATGAAGAGCCTCAATATTAATCAAACCCCGACCTCCAGAATTAATTGGCATATATAAACGGTTAAGAGAGGAACGAGGTTGGTGGGATCTGTTATCAGACATGATGCTTCTGGTTAGGCGGTCAAGACTCTGGATGTCTTGTTTTGTCCAATCATCTACTCCAAAGGAATAGGAGAGGACTGGAACAGCAAACGTATTGGTGGCTTTGACCTTGTTTCGAGCATTTAGCTCTGAGCTCCAGATTTTCTTTAAGAGAGATTTGTACTCAGCTCCGAAGCTTTTCAAGCATCTGGGCATTTTGGAGCTTGTCTCGAACTTGCATTCGAAGATAGGTGTAGGCCTGATCTTCCACAAGATGCTCAATACCTCCTCCCCCGTGTAACTTTACCGATCCACCATTAACTACCTTGCCACGTTTCAAATGAAGGGTATTACATTTGTCGAGCCCAAATGTCTTATTATTTTTATTATTATTTTTATTATTGCGCCGATTTATACACCAAACATACCTCTTAAACCAATGCTCCGAATCGCTTGCAAAAAATCACACAGATGCCCACCGAGGTGAAGATATTCCCCGTAAAAATCTCTAGGCTCTAGGCCCAATAGCAAATTCATTCCAAAATTTCAAAGTTTGACAGCAAATATCTCAAGAACTAATTGTTCCAAAACTTCCAAATCTCTTGTACAGATGCACAATCGAATTCCCAACAATTTTGCCTGGACGGGTCAAGTCGCTAAAACGTACCGTTTGGCAGTTATTTTTGTTTTCAGTTTTTGGCCATGTTTTCAGCAGTTTTCTGGGTAGTTTGCTCCCAAAATGTGCTGAGCTCGAACCATCAGCTCTAGACATTCCAAACTTTCCATAACTGATGTCCAGTAACCATTGTGCAAATTCCGCACACAAAGTGCCAGTACGGTAGATGAAGTCTTGGTGATTCCAGAACACTAATTGTTTTGACCGTAGACCAAAGAACAACTGAGATGCAGCCTTTTAAAGAGGACACTAGAAATCAGCCTCAAACATTGTACCTATGTGGGGAATCGAACCCGGGTCTTCGGCGGGGCGAGCGGACACTTTAACCATTAGTCCACCCCACCTCCCATGGGGAGTCGCTTGGTCCTGAGGAGTTACCAGGTCCTCCTACCCCTGCCAGGTCTTGTACTCTTAATGTCGAGCGCCAGACAGGATTTCTTAGAATATCTGACAATATTTTAGCATACCGCGGCTTGGGATGGAATCACACATCTTCAGTTCCCCGGGCCATCGTTACTGTGAATTTAGTTGAGTTAAAAGTTAACAATCTCGAGTCGATGAATTCAATTGCTTTCCGATGTTGGGCACTTCTGTTTTGTACACAACCCCTTTGCCGTACTGTCTACATAACATTGCTTAATGGGGAGGCAGGTATGTTCAGTTTCAGTGGCATAAGGGTGTCATTGTGAAATACGCGAGACAAATTACACTATTTATAATTTCCGGTGTTGGTTTGTATGTCCTCGATCCGTTTCACCCCAGTCACAGCTAACTGACACCTAATGGCGCCTCCCCCAACATAGTTGTTGGGCAAGGTGGAAACAAATTAAAAAGTGAGACATGTGCTATTATTGATTAACATTAAACTAGCTGTGGTGGAAATGTTTGCCTCTTTCTTATAAATACATGTCTGCAAGACATGTTGTATGTCTTGAAAACATGTGCTGTACCGCGACACCGGTTTCCATACCACCCTGATAATGGAGTAACAGTTTATTAATAACGTTTCTGTGGATGGAAACCGAAGGAAACGCATGACAGAATGGTCGTTCATACAGAGGACATAACTGAACAAGAAGCTGTTGAACACATGTAGGTTAACTCAGTTGTAAAAGAAGATACAAAATCTAATGGAATTGTTTTCTATTCCGCCGACAAGACGTAAAATGTTTAAAATCCAAATGAATGTACTACGGTAAAAAGCTATTGAAGATATATATATACATGTTCTACCCATCACACGTTTAGACTCACTTAAAACACTCATTATATGTAATGTATAAATATACGGTTACATCGAAGATGAATTTCTCCACTAACTGCAAGTCATATACAGATGAAATGAACGAGGATCATGCATCAATTTTCTGTGAAGCATGTGCAAATATCGTTTGGTGTGAAGGTTTGTTAAGAATTCGCCAATTTTCACTGAGTTTCGTGATTTATTGAACTCATGGAAATAATGTTTTCAACGTTACGTATTTGTTTTACAGTACATCAGTTCAAGTGTAAACAATACCTTTAAACATTATGGAATATTTAGCTAATCTAGCTGACTGAAGTAAGTGGCTACATTTACACTAGTGAGTCTAAACCTTTGATGGGTAGTATACTTTAACATGCGTCCGGCGCGCGTGTATGTGTGTTTGTCACTTGCCATGTGACCCGTGAAGACACGGAATAGAATCAGAGTGCAGCCTCATCTCTGTGTTACGGACATTCCTTTCGTCAAACGAGTGATTCTATTTTCACCCGATAACCATGCTGGGAGTGTCCTATTTTGTTTATCGAGCGATATCGTCGCGCCGGAAAGGGATACTGGGTACAGTAGCAGTTTAATAATTCCAGTAGATGGTAAACTGATTTTGGTACTGTTACTATGGCAGATCGATGCTCGTCATATCAATCACACGATTGTTCGGTTCAGACTCAATTATTTACAGACAAGAATCACTTAGCTGGAAGATTGCTGAGTGCGGCGTTCAACCTCCACCACCAACAAACAAAATAACACTCGACATGTGCAAAGAAAAACAGAACGAAGTCCCGTTTGAAAACATCGTGTACAACAATATAATATTCTAATGACGTTTAAGGAACACGTCACGTTAATGCCGACATATGTACCAGTACTTGGATCGCAGTACGAAAGCTATAACAAGTTTGATAGGACTAGAAAACGTATATGTTTGATCATCAATTTGGTTTGACAGTCATGTGGACGATACCAACCCTTTGTATAAAACACTTTCCGTAGTGTATTGAATAACCGTGTAGAAATACACAACTGCTGGCAGAGGTAATCAATGGCTTTGACGGAATTGATCACACCATCTATGGCTGTACGGAATATTTACACATCACATATGTTGTTGCTGTAACGTAGGCAGCCATCCCTCTGTAGGGCATCTTCTACACATATAACCTTAATAAACACGGCCATTGTCTTCAATTTGTTTACTTTTATTTGTAAAGTTTCAAAGAACAGGGGACAGTGTAATATTTAAAACATATTTTTA
Organism: Haliotis rubra; assembly: GCF_003918875.1. Taxonomy (NCBI): domain Eukaryota; kingdom Metazoa; phylum Mollusca; class Gastropoda; order Lepetellida; family Haliotidae; genus Haliotis; species Haliotis rubra. Next base: position 778,777 of record NW_025766747.1, on the reverse strand, counting down.
GAACCTTTGTAAATACTTTGTGAATAGTATCGTTTGAATATTTAATTGCATCGATACATTTCCATTAAAACGAAACATGGCAAAGGTAGAACAATACAATATTATGAATCTTTTTTCATAAAATGTAACATGAAATTTCCTAACATAAGTCTATTTAAATCAGTTCCAAAGATATGAACGGACATAAACTGTGTTTATATATATTTGGAGCGTTGTAAATTAAACATTTGGTCATCTTGTTGTGATGTTATTTGTGAGAAATCCTTATAGGGAGCATTGGTCTTCGATCATCACATCGGAGACCCGGGTTCGATTCCCCACACGGATACAATTTATGAAACCTATTTCTGGTGTTTTCCATTGTTGGGGGACATGCTAAAGGAGGATTAAAACCATATTCACTCACTACTATCTGCACACATGTGGATCCGACCCACACCCGTCTTACAGAATACATTTTGTTGTAGAACCAGCCGTATGTCGTCTTATTCAGTTATCTGGCTTTCGAACGACGAGTTATTGATGTCAAGTCAAGTCAAGTTTATTGTATTCAAGGCCTCCGGCCCATATACAAGGAGTTACATACATATACATAATTACAGTACATAATACAATGGCAATTATAATGGTTATTGCTTAGATAACCTATCATTTCTCAAGACAACAGCATGTTTTACAAATAGAGTTTTACAAAAAGGTTGCGGATAACAGTTTCATTTCTGGAAGTGAGAATTGAGACAAAGGCTATTGTTGGATATTTTGATAGATAATTACTTGAAATATATTTTCTTCTAAGATCATCATAATATGGACATACAAATATAAAATGAATTTCATCTTCAATAGATGAAGTGCATAATGGACAAATTCTCATATTTCTGTCTATAGACAATCTTCTACCTTTATTAATACTTAAATCTAATAAACCTAGTCGGAGCTGAACAAATGTGCGTCTGATATTTCTTGATGTCAATACAGATAAATATATTTCTGGTTGGATAAGGCTCTTAAAGGACCTATATAGATCATACCTTGAACTATTTTCGAGAGTCGAATGCCATTCTTGATAGAACATATTAATTGACTGTTCTCGGAAACGTTTAAGAAACAGAGTTACATTACCCACTGTCTGATTTAACCATGCAAATCCAAAGCCATGGGAAAATAAAAGATTTCTAATATGTGAAGCCCAAGTTGTCTTGCCCATGCTATCAAGATGAACAAGCATATTATAAGCTATTTTAGGTATTCGTTGTTCATGCATTTCCAGAATCTTAAGCCAATACTTCAAACATCTGATTTGTGAATTTATATAAACTGGAAATCTCCCACATTCCCCATAAACCATACAATTTGGCGTTGCTTGTCCAACATTTAGAAATCTTTTACAAGCTAAGAGATGAAGTTTCTCAAGACATTCTTGACGCTGAAACCCCCAAACTTCTGACCCATAAAGCATAATCGGTTGAATTTGTGAATCAAATAGTTTGAAAAATATGTTTGGAGTGAAGGCACCTATATTCTGAGAAACAGACATAACATTTATGAAAGCCTTCTTTGCACGTGATTGCAAATAAAGAACACTTTTTTTAAAATTCATCGTGTGAGAAAACATAAGACCAAGGTAGGTATAGTGATTAGCGATAGTCAGTAACTTGCCATTGAAAAACCATTTCTCTTTTGAAGCGACGGGACCGCCTCTTCTGAAGATTACAATATTTGTTTTCTCGAAATTAACAAAGAGTTTCCAGTCGTTTGTGTAACGTTCTAAGATATTGAGTTGATTTTGTAAGCCAATAATAGTATCGGACACCAAGATCACATCATCAGCAAAAAGTAGGATGAAAATTTCAAGCATATCAGGAAACATTTGAACGCCGTGTTTACCAGAGATTGTAATATCGTAATACAGTTCACTTATAAAGAAAGAAAACAACATTGGACTTAAGATACAGCCCTGTCGTAACCCTATGGGACAATCAAAGAAGTCGGTTACATCATTACCACAACGTACACACGATTTTATGTTAGAATACATTGACTTTAGAATATTATACATTTTTCCTTGTTTTTAAACAATACCACAATTTGGAACGATCTACAGAGTCAAAAGCTTTCTTGAAATCAACAAAAGCAACATATAATTTGTGCTTACTTCGTGAAAGACATTTTTGGATTATGGCATATAATGTGAAAATATGATCTGCAGTTGAATATTCTTTCCTAAAACCGGCTTGGCATTCGGGAATCAGGTTTCTCATATTTGACCAATTTGAAATTCTGTTATTTAATATGGTTGTAAATACCTTGCCTAAAATACTCATTAACGATATACCTCTATAGTTATCCGGGTTGTCTAAAGCTCCTTTTTTTATGTAATGGAACAATAATTGAACGAGACCAGTTATCTGGAAATACACCTTTGTCAAATATAGAATTGAAACATTTCCGTAGGAAGGGCATTAACTCGACCTGAGAACATTTTATCATTTCAATCACAACGTTGTCAGGTCCAGCTGCCTTACCACTCTTTAAATGAGTAATCGCATTTTTAATTTCATCATCAGAAATTTGTGTTTCTAAAATCAATTTATCGATACTTTCATATTCCATATCAAGATTGAGATCACGAACATCATCATCAAAAACAATGTTATCGTTCTGAAGAATAGAATCATTTGAGAACACTCTCTTAAAATGAATCAACCACTCAGGTTTGGAAATATTTATTTTAGGATTAGTTCGATTTCTAAAGGAACGGATTTGTTTCCAAAATTTAGCGGGATTATGGACACACTCATTAAGTCTTCTTAGGTTTTGATTACGCAACCTACCTTTATATATTCTACATGAAGTTTTGTATCTATTTCTCATTTTGCAAAAATATTGTCTGTTACTCTCAGTGCGTCTAAACCGAAAACTTCTCAGTGCTTTGCGAGCATCTCGTCTAGCAGTCCTGCAGTCTTTATCTACTGTTGGCTTACTGCTCTGTTTGTTTGACTTAAATGTTTTCTTCATACATTCTGCTGATTCTAGTATAACGTGGACAAAATCATCTAAAGCACCGTTCAGATCACAATCAAGTTTTGACAGGAGATGTTCGTAACAAGAAGTAATATTACTCTGCAAATTATCTAAATATGTTTTACTAAAATACTCGTTCCAGATATATCTTTCTTTAGAATAGACATCTGTACAACCGTCACTCATATTTATCATATCTGCTAATTGGCAAGTCAATTCCAACGGTAAATGATCAGATTCCACCCTTTCACCAACATTTAACATATGTATAAATGGGAAAAAGTCAGGTGAGCAAACAAAATAATCGTTGACACTGGAACCCTGTTGGCCATTGTATGTATATTCGCCTTGTTCGTCTCCGTGTACTCTACCATTCACTATGAACAGTTTGAAGGCATAACATAAGTCTAACAACAATCTACCAAAACCGTTAATAACATTATCATGGGAATTACGATCTTCAATAGGGTAGTCGTCATCATCAACATCATGAAATACATTATTCACATCATCATCATTAGACAAAGTCAAGTTATTTTCTTTACCTGTACGTGCGTTGAAGTCGCCACAAATAAGAGTATGACACTCAGTCATGCCTTGAAGGTTATCTAAAAGATATTGTTCTAGTTGTTCAATATTACAGTTATAAGTCTTATGTTTATAGTAAGTTGATCCTGTTGGAGGGATGTATGTACATATCAGGTTGACGTCTTTATCTAGAGAAAACAATTCCTTAGCAAGTTTGAGACATAGAAAGTTATCGAGATCAGTTGTTATTTGTTCGCATAAGTTTCTAAGACCATGGTGGATACATATACAAACACCACCGGAATGTCTGCCATAGTCTGATAGCTTGATTGCAGGGCTATAAAATATATCATAACCTTCAAGCCAATTATAATTCATGCTTTCCACAAATGTTTCAAATAAACATATTATGTTAAAACTGCGCAGGTATTTCAAGAAATCGATGTCATCAACCTTATCTCTCAGACCATTAATGTTCCAGCTCAGAAAAGTGAGTGTCTCATTGTCAATGGTCGTCCGTGCATGACGATTATGTTTACTACCGGTGTCAGTCGAACAGTGACCCTGTGGTAAATGTTCCGGGCCTCGGCCGGGTTCCTATGCGTTGTTTGACGGCGCTTGTGAGATATCCTGGTTAGCTTTAGTTGCAGAATTTGGTCTGGGTTGCGTAAATCTAGTTGAATAATACATAGCATTGATGAACGCGTGACGACACAGGGTCCTGTGTAGTTTGGCATGTTTTCAGAACAATGACATAAACGTGAATCTTGAGAATATGCGCTTTGCCTTGTGAGAAATGACTGATAGCATTATTCCACAACGACATATGATTGCAAACGCCCTATTCTCACCTATGAAGATCCGGGTTAGAATTGATCTTAGCAACCTATGCGTGTAGGAACAGGCGACTATAAGGATCGGGTGGTCAGTCTCTTTGACTTGTTTGACACATGTCATGGTGTCCCAGTTGCGAAGATCGATGCTGACAATTTCTGGATTGTTTGGTCCAGATTCGATTATTTATAGACAGTTGTCATACAGCTTGATTCTTGTTAAATGCGGTGTTGAAAAACAAACAAAACACATTCCGATTAATCAGATGTTTCAAATCAATAGTTAATGCCCCAGATTAGTTAATGAAAAACAAGGCCGTGTCACTATGCATCATCATTCACACACTCAACAGTTTACTTTGTCAGCTGAGTGTACTGGCAAAAGTCCCTATACCTCAAGATTGAAGATCTTAACGATATCACAACAACACACACAGGTATTGAATTTAATAGCATGGGTTCTACCGTTTCATCCATTAAGCGAAGTTGAAAAATATTGAAAATCCATTTTAAACGTGGTTCTGATATGCTTTCCAGCAGGATATCTAATAAGTCTACGTGTTCTCACAGATTCCTGATCCATTAGCGGAGACTCTAGCTGAAATAATAGCGGTGTGTATGTTTCATGGTTTATAATGATTGTCTGATTCATGCTTTATAATGATTGTCTGATTCATGCTTTATAATGATTGTCTGATTCATGCTTTATAATGATTGTCTGATTCATGCTTTATAATGATTGTCTGATTCATGCTTTATAATGATTGTCTGATTCATGCTTTATAATGATTGTCTGATTCATGCTTTATAATGATTGTCTGATTCATGCTTTATAATGATTGTCTGATTCATGCTTTATAATGATTGTCTGATTCATGCTTTATAATGATTGTCTGATTCAATCAAAGAACAAAGGTAATGCTATCCTGAACATTGCGTGCATTTCCCCGTTCGACCTTCCGTCATTGATGAAATTGGATATATCAATCATTTGTTTTCCAGATAATAATGCCTAATCAGTTGTAATATTTGCAGAATGACCTTCCTGAAGTAATTTCAAATTTAAAAGAGTGCTTTGAGTATGACGACGGCATTGGGCGTAATGACTGCAATGAGTGAACAGAACGAAGGTAATCATCAGGTATTCAGTGCGCGTTGTCTATAGTTTGTCATTGTGGCCAACTCGTGTGAACTCGTGTACTGGGAGTCCGCTGGCTGCTAACAACTTCACCTCCGTCGAGATTGCCAATCTAGGAACCATTGACATACTTTCCTACTCTCCTCAGAATATTGACTTATGTCATTGAGACTGAGATTAGCATACATTTCTGTCGATGCTTTTATCTCGTTATATAGTTCTTGATGTCATGAAAAGCATATGATGAGACAGTTCCTGAATGGGTTCGGTATGTTGGCGAATGTGTCAAAGAGCGTTGGTTTACACAGGGGTGGCAGCTCATTCAGTCCATGGAAGAAAAAACGTCTGGACGAAGTGTTTGAGCACAACAACTGTAATTATTGGTAATGGTATATGGTAAAATATTGGGAACCACGTGATAGAACTCACAAAGTTTCAAAGACTTCCATTGAACCAGATTCACTGGTGTTGCTGAAACTGGTGGAGCTTTTGTTCTCAAAAGCGTTGATGTTTACAGTAACAATGCATACATGTATGATATCGAGAGGTTGACAAGGATTTTCTGCCGGCAATGATTATGATTCATTTCTTTATTGTGCCATTCGGTAAGAGATGCTGGTCCGTACAAGTAAAGAAATGAATAACAGAATTGTCAACATTGGTAAAACAATACATGACAAGTTTCGCGGATATCGTCCACATAGAATCTGTAGGTGAGCTGGGATTCCGGCTCGTCCACATTGAAACTTTAGTTGAGCAGATATCCGGACTCGTCCACACTGAAACTTTAGTTGAGCGGAGATCGTGGCTCGTCCACACAGAAAGTTTAGTTGAGCGGAGATCCGGACTCGTCAACACTGAAACATTAGGTGAACGGAGATCGTGACTCGTCCACACTGAAACATTAGGTGAACGGAGATCGTGGCTCGTCAACACAGAAAGTTTAGTTGAGCGGAGATCCAGACTCGTCCACACAGAAAGTTTAGTTGAGCGGAGAACCGGACTCGTCCACACTGAAACATTAGGTGAACGGAGATCGTGACTCGTCCACACAGAAAGTTTAGTTGAGCTGAGATCCGGATTCGTCCACATTGAAACTTTAGGTGAACGGAGATCGTGGCTCGTCCACACAGAAAGTTTAGTTGAGCGGAGAACCGGACTCGTCCACACTGAAACATTAGGTGAACGGAGATCCGGACTCGTGCACACAGAAAGTTTACTTGAGCTGAGATCCGGATTCGTCCACATTGAAACTTTAGGTGAACGGAGATTAGGTGAGATCCGACTCCACACAGAAAGTTTAGTTGAGCTGAGATCCGGATTCGTCCACATTGAACCTTTAGTTGAGCGGAGATATGGCTCGTCAACACAGAAAGAGCTCGTCCACACAGAAACTTTAGTTGAGCGGAGATCGTGGCTCGTCCCACACAGAAAGTTTAGTTGAGCGGAGATCCGGACTCGTCCACACTGAAACATTAGGTGAACGGAGATCGTGACTCGTCCACACTGAAACATTAGGTGAACGGAGATCGTGGCTCGTCAACACAGAAAGTTTAGTTGAGCGGAGATCCGGACTCGTCCACACTGAAACATTAGGTGAACGGAGATCGTGACTCGTCCACACTGAAACATTAGGTGAACGGAGATCGTGGCTCGTCAAACAGAAAGTTTAGTTGGCCGGAGATCCGACTCGACACTGAAACATTAGGTGAACGTGACTCGTCCACACAGAAAGTTTAGTTGAGCTGAGATCCGGTCCACACAGAAAGTTTAGTTGAGCGGAGAACCGGACTCGTCCACACTGAAACATTAGGTGAACGGAGATCCTGACTCGTCCACACAGAAAGTTTACTTGAGCTGAGATCCGGATTCGTCCACATTGAAACTTTAGGTGAACGGAGATCGTGGCTCGTCCACACAGAAAGTTTAGTTGAGCGGAGAACCGGACTCGTCCACATTGAAACTTTAGGTGAACGGAGATCCTGACTCGTCCACACAGAAAGTTTAGTTGAGCTGAGATCCGGATTCGTCCACATTGAACCTTTAGGTGAGCGGAGATCCGGACTCTGAGCGGAGTCGTGACTCGTCCACACAGAAAGTTTAGTTGAGCGGAGAACCGGAGCTCGATCGGAACGTCCACATTGAAACTTTAGTTGAGCGTCCACACAGAAAGTTTATGAGCGGAGATCCGAGCTCGTCCACACAGAAACTTTAGTTGAGCGGAGATCGTGGCTCGTCCACACAGAAAGTTTAGTTGAGCGGAGATCCGGACTCGTCCACACTGAAACATTAGGTGAACGGAGATCGTGACTCGTCCACACTGAAACATTAGGTGAACGGAGATCGTGGCTCGTCAACACAGAAAGTTTAGTTGAGCGGAGATCCGGACTCGTCAACACAGAAAGTCAACACTGAAACATTAGGTGAACGGAGATCCTGACTCGTCCACACAGAAAGTTTACTTGAGCTGAGATCCGGATTCGTCCACATTGAAACTTTAGGTGAACAGAGATCGTGGCTTGTCCACACAGAAAGTTTAGTTGAGCGGAGATCCGGACTCGTCCACACTGACACTTTAGTTGAGCGGAGATTTCCGGTTCGACCAGACAAAAACTGTATGTGACCCGAGATCCCGGCTCGTTCAAAAGAGAGATTCTGGCTCGCATGCACATAGATGAACAAACATTGAAAACCTTCAACTGTCACATAATCCATATCATGATAGAACTCAACGCAATAAAAGAGTGTAAACTGTATTCCTTGTTGTATCAAACGCTTATCAGAATATCATTTTCTGATGACGCCTTGACGTAATGGTTTTCATGAAACTGTCTTGAAACTCGCTGCTTCCCCTATATATACTCATCCAAAAAGTTGGGGAACTTCATTTTTAACTTACGATTGAAAAAATTGGGAGATATATCAGAGTCCATCAAAGTTGATACGATAATAACGAATGTTTTGAGAGTACAACACCACTTGCACTTCCTTATGACCATAGTTGTTTGTTCAGTAATCGCTCTTGAAAGATGATTGATTCATGTCGTGAAATTTGCAAATTTGCATGGGCACGATTTTCATTTCCAAAACACTGGCAACTGTGTGATGCATCTTGATTGTCAAAATCAGGAATGACACCCCATGCACGTGTATGGGGCTACTGCGTTGTGCATGTGCAGACTATGCGTTGTGTTTAGGGGTAAGGATAAAGAGAAATGGTGGTGCGTTCATAAGATGTCTGTCTTTGAAAAGTTTGTTAACGCTTATACTTCTTATCCAACTTGAAACTTCAGGTTCCCCTACTTTCTTAAAGAGTATATTTCCAATGTTTCGTTCCCTAATCTGTCAAAATGGCACCGTTGTCACCTGAACATAGGAACAGGAAAATATATATTAACAGTTTAGTAACATATCCCCATACCTAGCAGATGTTATGCAGTACAGTTACACAAGAAAAAAGACAGCCTTGTTGTGCTTGTTGGCACAGAAAAGAGTTCGAAATAAAAATGGACGAACATGCACCAAACGACATAAAAGAGACTTCAACAACACTCAGTTGGCCATGAGGATGGGCCATACACAAGATTCAGGATATACACAGGTCCAAGTCATTCTGGGTTAATCCTGATCTTCAGCAACCCATGCTTCTTGTAAGAGGCGACTAATGGGATCGGGAGGTCAGACTCGCTGACTTGGTTGACACGATGTCCCAGTTGCGTAGATCGATGCTAATGATGCCATTCACTGAATTGTCTGATCCAGACTCGTCTGCATGCCGACCGCCGTCATATAGCTGGGATTGTACCGAGTGCTCCGTAAACAACATAGAAACAAAGCAGACATGTTTTTTATCAAGTTTGTTAAAGTAACAACGTATATTTAACTGGTAGTTCAGCACTGTAATTTATACGCCACAAGATACATCTTATGTTTGCTTTCACTTAACCAGCGTTCCCGAACTTCCTCATCGCTCCTGGATAAGAGGGGCTGAGTTGGTTGTCTGAAACCACGGCCTTTCCTATTGTCCTTTTCGTTCAAACAACGTGCTGGCGGCCATGTTTCTTTTAAATGACGCGCTAATGATACTCCAGAACCTTCATTCTGTTGACGCGCTAATGACCACACAACAGGTTAGTGCAATTTATTTTATGATACATTATGTAAGGAATGTTTAATGGCACGTTTCAACCCGATCCTGGCCATTAAGGTCTAAGGAACAAGAGTGTTAGTCAAATATGCACAAGTTTTGAAAAATAGGTAAAATGACATATTAAAGGATGCATTAATAACTACATAGTGCCAATATGTTCAGAGGTATACATACATACATAATTGCTGCTATAGAAGCTAGATTTTGCACACATCCATTAGGTAACAGGATCTCTGTTAGAAGTAAGACAAGAAATGATCAGGTTACCAACAGACACAAAATCAACATGTATCTACACATAGAGTCAACTATTGCAGTTGCGACTTTAAATGTTAACTCACTCATATGTGTACATATTCATAATCCATACACCGTTCTCAGTCCACCTGGGTATCAAGCAGCGACAATGGAAACGACCTCGATTAGCCTTTGAACATATCTATGGGGAATTACTGCGAAAATATTGGGATAATGATGAAAATAGTAAGCAAATGTATGCTGATACGCTCCCACAAACAGTTGCCACTTGTTCCGAATAGCTGCTGACCACGTGGCCTGGACATGTTTCTGACATGTCCCGATATCAGACGTCTTGAAAACACGCCAAGACAGGTAAACAGTTATCATTTGTATGTGTAAGTGTGAATTAGGTGTATTTGGACAATGAAAAGCAAGAAGAAATAAAGAAGTTGTTATCCATAAAACTTGTTATATATTGTACGTCTCAACTTCTAAAATGCCACTCAAACAAGTTAATTCACAGAGTGTTTGACAAACCTCGTGTCATCTTACTGCTCTTCCAATGATATAATTTACAGAGAGCAGAAGGGGGCAAGAAAGGGATGTTGGGGGTGCAAGGATCAACTTCTTGTACAGAAAATGATCTTGGAAGAGGCTAAAACATATCACCGCAACCTCTCCATGTGCTGGATTGACTACAAAAAAAGCATACGACTCTGTCCCTCACGAATGGATTCTGAAGTCTCTTCATTGTATTGACCTCCCTGAGCGACTACTTGATTTACTCAAGTCTTTAATGAGTTGCTGGTCGACTCAACTTGAGATGTACTCGCAAGGGCAGGTGCAGACTTCGGAATCTATTCCAATCAGAAGGGGAATATTTCAGGGGGATTCCTTTAGTCCTTTGCTTTTTTGTTTGTCTTTAAATCCTTTGAGCTTTCTGCTCAATAAAGAGGAGGGTTACCATCCCGGACCTCCACAGCACAGATCCCCAACACCTCTTACTCATCTCCTTTACATGGATGACATCGAGCTCCTTGCCAAAGAAGATTCCAATTTGAAAGAGCAGGTTCTCCTTGTTGAGTCCTTTTCGAATGATATTGGCATGACATTTGGACTCGACAAATGTAATACTCTTCATTTGAAACGTGGCAAGGTAACTAATGATGGATCGGTCAAGTTACACGGGGGAGGAGGTATTGAGCATCTTGTGGAAGATCAGGCCTACACCTATCTTGGAATGCAAGTTCGAGACAAGCTCCAGAATGCCCAGATTCAAGACAAACTTCGGGCCGAGTACAAATCTCGTTAAAAGAAAATCTGGAGCTCAGAGCTAAATGCTAGAAACAAGGTCAAAGCCACCAATACTTTTGCTGTGCCAGTCCTTTCCTATTCCTTTGGAGTAGATGATTGGACAAAACAAGACATCCAGAGTCTTGACCGTCTGACCAGAAGGATCATGTCTGATAACAGAGCCCACCACCCTCGTTCCTCTCTTAACCGTTTATACATGCCACTAAATTCTGGAGGTCGGGGTTTGATTAATGTGGGGGCTCTTCATGATAGAATTTTATTGTGTACTTTTGCACATATTTATTTATCGGATGATCCTCTAGTGATACATGTGAAGACTCATGATGAAAGCAAGGAATTCCACAGCTATTTTAAGCGTGCCAAGGTTGTTGGACAGAATCTGAGATTTCAGGTTGATTTTGTTGATGGCGATGTACTGCTGGACGGTACAGCGATGGGAGTAAACCAGGTGAAGTCCTTCACCAACTCTGCCCAGAGTCGGTCTTTTGTTGAGAGGCTTTCTGAGAAGCCATTGCATCGTGTGTACATGCAGTGTGTGGAACAGAATAGCAATCCCACCGACTCCTTCGCCTGGATGAAGTCTGCTGGTCTCAAATGTGAAACTGAGGGCTTTCTTTTTGCTGCTCAGGACCAGTCACTTCCCACTCGCAATCGCCTAAATGTGATTCTTAAAGAAAATATCAATATGAAATGTCGACTTTGCAATGAATTCCCAGAGACTGTCCAACATCTTGTCAGTGGATGCCCTTCCTTGGCACAAACAGCATATCTTAAACGACATGATGGCATGGCTCGTTGCTTTTACTACCGTCTCCTCCATGCCTGTGGCTTTGACTCCGAGGTCCATCCATGGTACGACCCTGAACATGTCCAGGGCGTCATGGAAAATGATGCTTTCAAACTTCTCTGGAATAGGCCCATATACAGCCTCAGAAGAATTCCAGCTAACAAACCTGATCTTGTCCTTTTTGATAAAGCCAATGAATTTATTTATATCATAGAATTTTCTGTCCCTTTTGACACCAATGTGATTGGCAAGATTCAGGAAAAGCATGATAAATATGCGGACCTCGCCTTTGAAATGTCTCGCTTGCATCCCAAGTACACTGTCGCCAGGCTCCCCATTGTTCTCGGTGCCCTTGGTTTGGTACCTCCTGATCTCTTGGCGCAGATCAGGAGAGTGCCCGGGTTCTCCACCGGGAGTACAGCCCTTCTGGCACTCTGGGTAATGCAGAAGGCTGCAGTGTTGGGGAGCCTTCATATTCTCCGGAAAGCGTTTCCTGGGAGAAGTCCAATTCGCTGTCTGGGCTGCGTGTAGAGGGGGCAAAGGCCCTGAGCTGATGATGAGCCTTACCAGCCTGACTGTCAGGATCACCCGAACCCTCTCTGCTGCATACTATCTTTAATCTGTAAAACATAATAATCACTTGTAGTGTAGGAATAAACCAGCCCTGTCATTTATTAACTGGCGTCACGTCACGTCAAGCAATAACAGGGGCGAGGGTTAAAGCTTTCGCTCGTCACGACGAAGACCTGGGTTCGATTACTAGTACCCACTTTGGTACTGTGTGTGAAGTCCATTTCCGGTGTCCCCTGATAGTGCTGGGTTATTATAAACCATATATCACACACTTATTTATGACACTATACTCACACACTTTGATGCCAACGGTGTCGCGTCACACCATATGCTAACAGCATCAGATATTGACGGTGTGACACGGTAACATCATCAGACATTGACGGTGTGACAAGGTAACAGAATCAGATATTGACGGTGTGACGTGGTAACAGCATCAGATATTGACGGTGTGACAATGTAACAGCATCAGATATTGACGGTGTGACAATGTAACAGCATCAGATATTGACGGTGTGACAATGTAACAGCATCAGATATTGACGGTGTGACAAGGTAACAGAATCAGATATTGACGGTGTGACAAGGTAACAGAATCAGATATTGACGGTGTGACAATGTAACAGCATCAGATATTGACGGTGTGACGTGGTAACAGCATCAGATACTGATGGTGTGACATGGTAACAACATCAGATACAGACGGTCTGACATGTAACAGCATCAGATATTGACGGTGTGACAAGGTAACAGCATCAGATACTGACGGAGCGTTTTTTATCTGTTGGGTTTATCTTGCCGAGAAACTTACCCATTATGTGATGAAATATAGTTTCTGTCTAGTTTATAGGTTAATGTCTAAAGTGGTTACAGGCAGAAAAGGTTGGTTGCATTTGCTAAGATATGATGCAGTGAAACGTTAAGGTGAAGGCCCTTGATCAATGTAGGTTATTGATCATCATTGAATCTAGTAGTGTCCATTCAATTACATCAGACAACAGGCGTGTCCACGGACTTTGTGCTGCACGTTCACTTCATGTAAACGTCTATATTCAATAGTCTCAAGTATGAGAAACAAATCTTAATAATATCAAAGCTAATGGTATGTCACAACAGGCATGAGCGGCACCACCTGTCTTCACCGCCGACATGTACATCCTGGTCTATTACAACCTAATCGTTATGAGCAACGTCATTTCAACTACTGACCAAACGCATTTACTGTTCTCTGTCACTGTTTGTTGTTTTTGTCTGTCTCTCACACACAATAATTATTTATGATACAAGTCACTGTAAGTAGGTAGCTTATGTAAGTAAATCGCCTGAGTATGTGGGTATGGGTTTACGCCGCTTTAAGCAATATTTCAGCTATATCTCGGCGGGGGACACCACAAATGCGCTTCACACATTGTACCCATGTGGGGAATCGAACTCGAGTCCTCGGCGTGACGAGCGAACGTTAAAAAATAACCACTAGGCTACCCTACCGCCCCTTCAATCGCCTGAACATTACGTTCTTGACATTCGTCTGGTACATCGAACTGACGAAACAGTCATATTCATCATCATTCAAATTACCTCGTTTTGCAATCAAACGACAATAAGCTGGAGTGGAACGTATTGTTTAGAACATTAGGTGAAAATGGTATCACCCGATTTGGGGCAAACATACGGATTTTGATAATTCCTTTTAATGAAAAGGCTCGGGAAGGATATGGACTTTAGTTGTTTTTCTTTCTGACTGTACGTCACCAACACTTAAATGATATGGTAAATAATGACCTAACACGTTGTCTATTGCATCTGTATTCGTGGAGGGACTTTCTCACACACCTGTGTAAATTTCTCTGTTGGTTCTTCAGTTGGATGTGCACCACGTTCTTTCTTCACAGCTTCTGTGTTGTCGCAGTGTTCATAACAAAACTATGGACTTGTATCACTTTGCATGTATTCACCATTCAGTACCAAACTCCTATGGAGATTCTTATCGGTGAATAAATTGTTTTTGAGCGAGAGGTTGTGGTTTACATTTATGGAGAATGCATGACTTCTTCCTGATGTAGCACTCAGAACCAGAAGTTTACACCGTCACGTGTAATGAAAATTAATGTGGAATTGTAGTGTTATTAATTGGGTTTACTGACACATTTACAATTATTTGATCTTAACACACTGTGTGTCACGCTGGTGTGATACAATACTCAACAAATACATAGTTAAGGACCACCCCAATATATAATACACAACACACACACACACACACACACACATACATGATACATATATATATATATATTACACATTGCAACATTCCTTCTTGCATATGTGAAAAGGCCGGTGAGGAAGCCTAGTGGTTAATGCGTTCGCTCGTCATGCCGAAGACCCGAGTTCAATTCTACACAGGTATGAAGCCCATTTCTGGTATGCCCCGTCGTGATATTGTTGGGATTTTGCTAAAATCGGCGTAAAACCTTACACTATCACTCACTTACAGATGTAAAACTGTCACAGGCTCCCCGGTGATTTAAGCATAAACTATCTGGATTTGTCTTCTTCCATGAACCAAAACAAGGTCATTTGATGATGAGATGCTATAGGGTATATTGTGTTGTACTTGAGATCTGGCTATCTCTCTCTCTGGATATGCGAACAACAGTTTCCTAACAAAAGAGTTATTGTCACACCAACTACGCCATAAACCGGCGCAACAAATAACTCAATAAGGGGAAACTGGACCGAATACTAAATCCATTTTCACCGTCACATATTTCAAACATCATGAAAAGGTAATACATTTCTTATTTGTTGTGATGTGTATATACTCATTTTTTCTGAAGGACGTGCCAAAGATCCAATAAAAGTACGCTGGCCACAATGGGACGGAAATGAATTGAGCAAGGCGCCTTTAATTCGATCGATACTCTTTTATGTTGATTGGCAATTCTTTGTGTCAAAGCGTTATCGTTTATCGAGTATACACTTAACAGCTGTACGTCGATTTCTCATGGGACTTGTGGTGCTTCATCATTTGTCTCCATGCTATATATACTGTGTATATTTGTTTTTTAACGCCCACTCAGAACAATCCGTCTATATGAATGTCTGTGCATACTCAAGTCTGGACAACCTAATCCAATATACGACATTGGGAGCAGGATCCGCACTGTCGGGGAGCGAACAATAAGTCACCGAGCCTCAGCACTTGATCCTTTGGCTGCCTAGTGTGACCAGCATCAGTTGCTGGGGAACTACTCTAACACGGAAAGCACATGGATCAGTGATACTGGTTGTTTCCAATTGTAGATAGAACAACGTAATTGTCGGTCATATTTGTCTTTCAATCAGCATGAAAACAATTGTTTTCGTCACAAATTGTAGGAACAACCTTGCAAACACACTGAGGTCAATAGGAAGGACACAGCAAACACGAAGGTGGCAGCTTGATCAAAGGGATCAAAAGTCAACCGACCGGGATCAAATACAAACAATGATGAGGCTGTTCTGATTGCAGGTAGCACTTGTCTTTGATCTTCAGTAACGAAGCAGTCATCATAGCAGTCATCACCCACGTGAACTAAATGTAGTCATTCTAGTGTATTGCTTTATGTTACGAAAAACAGGTACAATTAAATGGCACCCCTGGATCTGAATATTTCATATTACATAATAAAAAGCCTTTTTATCTGGATTCAGTGATACGTATTACGCATTTTCATTATATATTTTTTACAGATAAAGATAAAATGAAGCAGAAAGAGTTTGGTTGGTCCTGGCACAGCCTGGATGGTTAAACACATCATCAGCTCAGATACCCTTGCCTCCTCTCCACGCAGTCCAGACAGCGAGTACGACTTCTACCAGAAACCTCTATCCAGTTGAAACCACCAATATCCTTCCTGAGAATATGGAGACAGAAATTGCAGCCAAATCCCCAAATTGCAGTCTTCTTCATTACCCAGAGTGTCAGAAGGGCTGTCCTGCCGGTGGAGAACCCGGGTACACTCCTGTTCTGCGTCAAGCGATGAAGAGGTACCAATCCATGGACACTGAGAACAATGGGGAGTCCCACAACTTGCTACTTGGGATGCAAGAGTCAAGTTTCATAAGCGAGGTTCGCGTATTTTGCATGCTTTTACTGAATCTTGTCAATCCCTTTACTGTCAAAAGAAAATTCAGTGATAAAATTATTTCTGTCGGTTTTATAAAAAGCAGGGTTTATTCACCTGACGAAGACCCGGGTTCAGTTCCTCGCCGTGATATTGCTGCAATATTGCTAAAAGCGGCGTAAAACCATACTCACTCACTTACTCATCTGTATCCAATAATACGTGTTATGTGTAATCTTTCATCTGTATTCGGTGATATGCGTTGTGTATTATTGTTCATTTGGCGGGGCGGTGGGGTAGCCTAGTGGTTAAAGCGATGGCTCGTCACGCCGAAGACCCGGGTTCGAATCCCCACATGGGTACAATGTGTGAAGCCCATTTCTGGTGTCCCCCGCCGTGATATTGCTGGAATATTGCTAAAAGCGGCGTAAAAACCAAACTCAGTCAGTCAGTTCATTTGGCCTTAGTGATACGTATAATTGTTCATAACTGTTTATGGTAATACTGAACCCAGAACACATCAGTATAACAGTAGCAGAACCAGTGATTGATATGATAAGCAAATTCGAAATTGATGGTTCGGTTTTCGCGTTGATACTGCATCGTAAGGCTGGAGTATTTGCGGGCAGTCAGCTCTGCAAAATATATTAATTTCGTAGATCACACTTCCAGTTGACGATATGGACTGTTTAATAAACGGTAATAAAAGTAGAAACATGTGGATACAACATGAAGTCGGTAATGACACGGTCACGTGTCACTATATCACCTGTCACCTTACCATACCAGTCACGTACAACACACTGCCTTTGTAAGTTTTATAACATCTATTTCACCTCCGAGAAGGAGTATCCTCAAATTCAAACACCATGGAATTATATCAGTTTCATATATAGGGACGTGATATTGCAGCATCGTTTTTCCACAAATAGACTTAATATAATCAATTATTAATGCGATGAAGTAATATCATCAGTTACCAGCACTATTAAGGGATATCATCAATTTCCGGTACCATAAAGGGATATCATCAATTTACAGCTGATGATAAATAATGTCAACTTACACAAACATGCCATCCACAGCCTCGCTACCAAAGCCGTAGGCAGCTCAATACGGCATGTACACGGTGACAGATGACAATGGATTGGTCTGCGAGGGCGATGACGCGTACGTCGATATGCACCCAACACAACGTTCCATCCCGCGTGCCTGCCATGTGACTGGCCCATCCTTGTAGAACAGACAGTGCCCGGATGTAGCCAGGAACTCGATCATGACACAATAACAGTTCTCTGAACTTCCAAGTCGACCTGTAAAGCGAAGCTGTGATGCACATGGAATAGTGGTTTCTGTATCGCTTGTCTGTGTTTTATTGAAGATGGTTTCCCCGGTATGAAACTTCAGTTTACATACTATCTGTGAAAGTGTCAAACTGGTTTGATTGTATTAAAAAAAGGAACATTTGGAAACCGTTATGTGAGGGGAAACAAAACAATTTCGCCATGAAAAGTATGTGGAATCGTGACAACGAATTTCCAAGGTACTATAGAAGACTGGAATACAAGTCTATATTGCTGTGAATTCTACAACGTCGTCCTTACAGCAGGAATTATCAGCATATCAGGCGAACAGATTTGGAATTTCAAAGAAAAACGCAATCATTAATTTTCCTCTTGAACATCTTTACAGTAAGTAGATGTGAACCGTCATATATAGTACATGGATATGTGTATTTCTATTTTGTTTATTCACATTACCATTATCATTACAGCTGTGAATGGGTACCTCGTAAAGATGGGAAAACCGCGATAACTTGGTGCGCCTAGTGACTCCAAGGGTTGTATGATCCCCAGGGAGTTGAGATTGATAATACTATGTGCCGTTGAGATTGACATCCAGTGATCGAGGGGAAAATCCCAGCGCCCTGAGCATATACTAGTTGCGTGGATATGTGCGCTATATAAATATCCTATCCTATATATATTTAAATGAATGAATAGTCTTTTTAGCAGATGCTAGGAAAAATGAATCTTAGGACGATTCTTAGCACTGAAAACCCTATTGAATGTGAAGTTGATAATCACATATCACATTAATCACCTCTGGTTAAAACTAATGATTCAACGGCATCTTCAACTGTGAAGGTAATATTGATAGAAAGGTTCCTTTCCAATCACTGTAGCTAACATGCCTCTAGGCAGAAAACACGATAGAGATCGAGTAAGAACATATCATAAAGGAGAAACAACAAAATTGTTTGACACTTGGTGTGTCCACCTGTGACGCCGCCACTGTTGCGTCACAATGATCCGAGTGACGTCATACCAGTAACGCAAGGTGCAGTGCGAAATCTTGACATACTTGAAAACGTTTCTCCAGGCTTAAGTAAAATATGTTACACTCTTTAATGTCTTCCATGCATAGTTATGTACGCATTACGTACACTGATGCAGATATCTATTATCTATGTTTCTTCAATTCAAACAACCCCGTCAAACACTAGAATCAAGCCGTTTTACACAGTATCAAAGAGTCGGCGTTTAGTGTCTTCATGGTGGAAGTGGGATACATATAAATACATATACAAAACAGCCATTAGAACGCCAATATATTCGTAATATAGAATCTACTTCATTTTCACTGAATTTTGCAGAAAAACTGTCAACTGTGTTGACTTTAAGCGCGGCAACTGGATTCTCGTGATTGACAACGCTGTGTGTTTAACGGCAACTGTCATCAGCTACATGGTAACGCGTACTGACTCACGTTGGAGACTGTATATGCACATGGTTTCAGGGTGATTATTTCATCCATTGATCCCTCCTAACCCCTGTGATGGGTGGATTAGTTTCTCTGTTTTGTCTATTGAGCGACGTCTTTGCCCGCGGAAGGGAACTGGGCGCGTTACCAGATGGTGGGCTGATGATATTGTTGTTGACGTTGTGAAATTAATATGTCTTAAACACAATGAGTATCAAAGTAGTATATCGAGTTAGTGTGCGAGTTTGGTTCTGCTATATGACTAGTTCAAGGATACTTCAGTTATGTCATTCATTGCCAGTTTAACATTGAACAAAAGTTTCAAAGACGAATGTTTCTTTCGTCATAAATCAGTGGCGCGGATATAACACGCGAGCTAACAGCGCTTCATGCATGACCTTAGAAGTAGGGCAGTCGCAGGTTACAATAAAACATATTTTAAGTAGGGTCTTTTAGGAAGTACCTTAATCAATCTCTTGAAATCGATCAAAATACTAGTTTCAACCTCCTGGCTAATCGAACAGAGTTAATTGGAAAAGTCTTGGGAATAAAATACGAAAATGTGTGTTGCAGCGGAAGGAAAGACAAATTGGCTTCACCGGGGCTTTGTGACACAGAAATAAAAAATTCATTTAAACTTCATGCAGGACCATAAACTATTCCAGCCATGAAATTAACAAAGTTAGGACTGACAAGCACTATAAACCTGTCCTAATGCGTGCAGTTTGTGGAACATGCAACAACGACACTGGGTTACGTCTTATAACCATGAAACAAAAGTCATTGTGTCTTCCGAGACAAAATGTACCTAACTAAAATTCTTCGAAAAGTAAAATGCGCTTCAGAATTTCAATCACAACTCTCACTTTATCCTATGTGATGTGTTGAGATTATCAACATTATTTATTTTCTGGATTGTCCTGAAACATGAGTAAAGTGCTGAACATCAGTAATTCCGTGATTTATACTTTAACCGGAAAACCCTTTCTGGGCAACCATGACCAAATACTTTCATCACAACGTTCTGGAAAATCCCAGCTAGTCGTTGAGGTGGCACATCATGTTTTACGGAAAAAATACATACAGCTCAAGAAAATATATCATTGGATTTCTCCCATAACTTTTTACGAAAGGCAGGAGCACCGTGAATGGCCCCTTGCCGTTGACACCCGGAGGTCGAGTTGACCAGACGACCAAAACATCATGTGACAATTTCGTTGACCGCCATTTGTTGTTTCTGAACAACACGAGTTTGACAACACTTCAGACGTCAAACTGGAGTTTGACAACACCGAATGTTTGATGCGAAGGTTGGTGAGAATAGAGACCGATCCTATTTCTCGACAACAGTTTGACAACTCTGAAATTGGTGTTGCTGGCGAGTTGTTTGAATGTTCACACTCTCAAACTCGAGTTTGACAACATGTGAACGCTGCTTTCAGTGTAAATATCCTCAGGATGGGACATCCTGCTGGGATCCTTTTTCAAATCAAAATGAATCATTTGTTTCTCTCAAATTCATATATATATATATGACCCAAACAATGTTTAAGTACGACTCAAAGAGACCAAACACTTTTGTGTTTTTTGAAGTGGTCATGGTCTGTACATATTAAAAATGTATGATGGACATCGCAGTTTGGTAGCTCAAACTCAGAGCGAGGCTAAATACAATTTGCCAGTGAAAATCACAACACTTTTCAAATAATCCCAAAACACCAGGTGTGTACTTTCTTTTGTATGTCAGTTGATATATTCAGAGACTAAGTGTTAGTATATGCGAGAAACTGACTGTTATGTGTAAAAACTGTAGGAACAATTCTACTTTCACCCAATTACGTCAAAACTGCATGACCAATTGTCAACGTTTCCGTTTGTCGAGCAAATATCTAGCACAATTGCGCACATGTGTTCACGTATTTGTCCAGATAATCATTCAGTTCAATTACTTCGTGTTTCACTTATGTGTTTATGATAGTGTCACCGGTGGGACGGAATACGATCACCTTTTCGCGAACTCCTGACACCATCACGATTTCATAATGATTACCAAACACGGTCACGACATGGTCTGCTTCGTACAATGGACTGAGCTTTACTTATGATTATACCCATGATTCTCTTGCTTCAACATGTATGGTAGATTTACTCACGGCATGGATAGCCTCAGCGGGACATTGATTTTGAGGTGCTCTAAGTGCTTTACGCTGTAGAAGGTTCAGATAGTCGTTTAAACGCATTGATAAACAATGGCAGCAACGGCAAACGTATTGATGTAACTTATGATTAAGACGTCTCAATATGTTTGAACAATCGATCTGTCAATCATATCACATCGATTTCATCACAGTTGTATGCACAGTGATTGGAAACAATCGATGGTTTTCGAAGCTGCAATACTACATACTTTCTTCAAATATTCACCGGGAACAAAGTTAAGCACCCCGGTAAATCTGAGCGAGTTGTATATTTCGGCTAACATAAGTTGTGTGCACGCACAGTATGTATGCCTGCTTTACTGTAAGATCATGTCTTGACTACAAGAACACACAAGAAGGACAGTTTCCTTCAATGTTGTAATAATGGATATGGCACAACACACATTATCCGTTTTGGTTTCTAAACTATACCTGTTACAAGTATGGAGCTAGAGAGGGATGAGACAAAAAACGTTTTTTTGTAACTTGGGAACGTTGTACAATCAATATCTAGTGTACCCACTACGTGCTTTGATAACTGCCAAACAGTTGTAGAGGAATCTGTCGCCATTCTTAGTTCAAAGATGCTTTTTGAACAGGTGGTACACTTGCTTGTATCCGTCGCTCGAGAAAGTCCCAAATGTGCCCCATTTGGTTCGGGAAGGTGAATCGCTGCATTATTCTGAATAAAAGCTTGTGAAAATTCGTGGACTTGCTTCTGGATATGCTCCACAGGGTATGCTTGGAAAACACTTTCCACCAAGTGCAATAATTTCTTAAATGAATATAATTTTCTTATGCATCATCATACACCAACTGAATTAGCGGTCAACATAGTTAGAGGTGCTTAACTTTTTCCAGGTGTAGATGTTCTTTCATTTTGTGCATAGATGTTGCAGTTGTATTATTTGCCTTGATTTAACTATGGTAACGATTTGAAAAACGTACGAGGTAGTGTACTCTTCAAAGACACTGAGGTTTGAGTTTGATATTCAATAACCAATATATCTAATAAAGTAAATAATCACAATTAACAACACTTCCATATGTATGCATAATTTGTATCAGGGGATTTCAACAAACTTATTCAACAGCATCCGGCATTGCAGTATAAAATATCATTTTCACATATTTCCATATTTACTCATGATAGTTTCGGATTCGTTCAAGTCATTCTGCAAGGAGCAGAGATTTTACTCGATTATGGATTATGACTTAGTCGCTTATGTTCCATAGATATTTGTAACACCTCTCCTTTTGACATATAAAAATACTGACCTCTAAACATGATGTCTAGATATAATATATATAAAGTATAATGTCTTTAGACTTTACAAATAAGTATAATTCACAGGACATATGTTTTTTAAAATAATCCGTCGTCGGTTTCGCCTTGTTTCAGAGAAATGGGTCAATTAAAAAATAACCTATGGGTAACCTTCATCTGCATGTTCGGCATGCAAGTGCTTGTATATATAATAACACTTTTGTATCTGAACATTCCAGTAGTGAGTGAGAATGGTTTTACGCCGCTATAAGCAATATTCCAGCAATATCACGGTGTGGGAAACCAGAAATGGGCTTCACACATTGTACCCATGTCGAACCCGGGTCTTCGGCGTGACGAGCGGATGCTTTAACCACTAGGCTACCCCACCACCCCGAACATTCCAGTAAACACAACACATATCACAAGGTCGAGTGTGTAGTACACATATGGCCGTTTTAGGAATCCAAGAAACAATGTCGCGTTGCTTTAAAAAAGTATTAAAAATAACCAAAGCGTAAAACGCAAAAATACGACAGCACGACACTTTTGCCATACGTTGCATTTACGCGGATAATAATTTGTTTATTTTACCAAAGGGTGACAATGTGGTAATGCGACCTATTTCAAGGTCATAATATGTCTGCTTGTGGCATCGTCGAGCTTTGGTTAATCATGACAACTTCTCCTTTTTAGTATGAGTGATCACAACCATACACAAAGCGACAAAACGAAAACGTCCGTGCTACGATTCCTGAAAAGTCTGTACAAGACCCTTATAACTTTGTATCAGGCAGAAAACCGCTAACGATGAGTGATGTCTTTGGTTGTATGCGGGGAAAGCGATTATGAATGGATTTGAGGGATTACCGTTCAATACAAAGAACCCATCACTGTAGAGGATTTTATGAGATAAAATGGAAAATGCATTATTATATTGTTTATCTAAACTTTTCATATTTCAGAATTGTCAACACTACAACGATGCAGGTTTTACTTTTGGTGATTTTAAGCAGCTGTTTGCTGCAGGGACCGATGAGCCGTGTACTTCTGTTGGCAAAGGCGGCAACAGCTCTCCCCATCAACACTACTGGTTAGTAGACACGTGAAACATTACATTGTCGTCCGTCTCCAGGTCTATGTAGAAACAACGAGTATTGAGTATAGAAGGTCCTCTACAAGGTCCGATCACGATAGTGTACTCCAGCCAGCACAGAGCTGCCCATACCTATAGGTCTACCAATGATGCCTTGGTCGGGGCTTTGAGTGGAAGTAACAAAATGCGAACTGTTCCTCAGATACACAGATATAGTATTCCTGGAACTCGTATTCATGGTCCACGGTCTTGCATAGGGTTCGTGGCAGTACACGTTTTAGATAAAAGCAAAATGAAGTATAGCTTCACTGTGTCAGTTGGACATAAAACAGGTATACATTTATTGTATAGTCAAGTGGACGTGGAGCAGGTATTTTATTGTGTCAGCAATCAGTAAAACGGATATATAGTGATTACATTGTCATTGTGTCATTGAGACCTACATGGGTATGTGATTGTTTCATTCAGTCAGAGATACGACAGATGGGTATATAGTGGCTTCACTCTGTCAGTAATTGATAGAACGGGATTGAAGAGGTTTTACTGTGTCAATAATGAGGAAAATTATGTAAACTGTAAGAGGTTAATTTCTGTCATTTAAATTGATTGACATAGATACATAATTATTACCTTGTGTTAGTTGGAAGTGAAATTGGTATGTAGAAACAATGTTTACGCTGTGTAAGTTACGGGGCATATCGAAATAATTTCTACATCGTTGGTCAGTGTATATGAAAAGGGACTTTGCGAGTGGGAGTGTGTGATTTAAAGTAGGCACACACAAGAACTGCAATGATATATTCACTGTTTCATATCTGACAAAATAAAACGCTTTGCATTTTCGAAACAAACTTGAAACTAACACTACGCTTCAGTAATGATGCTTTGAAGAAGGTATTATATGAAGCTGATGAGAACTAATACATTCTTAACTGATAATAGTAAAGGGTGAAAACACGTTCAATGTAAGTGGAGAGTTCAGCAAATATATATATCTACAGATTCATGATCACCATATAGACAATAAACTTTGTTTGACTTCCGATTTAATTAACATCTTTGCTCAGTGTGTATCAGTCGAATAAGTCAAATGTTAAATGCGTCAGAGTCATTTTTCCATCAATTGACAATTATATTCTTGCCTATAACATTCAGCTGAACCAGAAACCACTTCTGAACTGGACATTACTGCTGAGCCAGAGACAAGCACAGAACCGGAAACCACAGCAGAACCCGAGACAAGCTCAGAACCGGAAACCACAGCAGAACCCGAGACAAGCTCAGAACCGGAAACTACAGCAGAACCCGAGACAAGCTCAGAACCGGAAACCACAGCAGAACCGGAGACAAGCTCAGAGCCAGAAACCACAGCAGAACCCGAGACAAGCTCAGAACCGGAAACCACAGCAGAACCCGAGACAAGCTCAGAACCGGGAACAGCCACAGCAGAACCCGAGACAAGCTCAGAACCGGAGCTACACAGCAGAACCCGAGACAAGCTCAGAACCCGAGACACAGCAGAACCCGAGACAAGCTCAGAGCCAGAAACCACAGCAGAACAGCGAAACAAGCTCAGAACCGGAAACCACAGCAGAACCCGAGACAAGCTCAGAGCCAGAAACCACAGCAGAACCCGAGACAAGCTCAGAACCGGAAACCACAGCAGAACCCGAGACAAGCTCAGAACCGGAAACCACAGCAGAACCCGAGACAAGCTCAGAACCGGAAACCACAGCAGAACCGGAGACAAGTTCAGAACCGGAAACCACAGCAGAACCCGAGACAAGCTCAGAACCGGAAACCACAGCAGAACCGGAAACAAGCTCAGAGCCAGAAACCACAGCAGAACCCGAGACAAGCTCAGAACCGGAAACCACAGCAGAACCCGAGACAAGCTCAGAACCGGAAACCACAGCAGAACCCGAGACAAGCTCAGAACCGGAAACCACAGCAGAACCCGAGACAAGCTCAGAACCGGAAACCACAGCAGAACCCGAGACAAGCTCAGAACCGGAAACCACAGCAGAACCAGTGAGTGAAAAAGGAGCTGTTCCTGAAACAAGGCCATCAGTGGTAGAAATAGTCGTTCCTCCATTTGCTCTCATGGCAGTTATTGTATTAGGTAAGTGAAACAATATGAAATACATAACTTAGAAATGCGTATAGTGCATGTATTTAGCTTCGTAACATTTGCTTCCTCTGAAAATCTCTAATAATTAAGAGAAAAGCATCGATTTGACACGTTTCTAGTATTGTGCTGCTGAGGCTGTTGGAATGGTAGATGCACGTTCTGAAACATACAGAACGGATTAGTGTTCAAAGGAATCAATAGCACTGAAATGTTTTCTTTGTGGAATTTTATTATTGCAGGGTAAACCGTAGATTTAGGAAAGACAGTTTATCTTTACTTTATGCGATGTTCAGAGGGTAACACACAAGGGAATAGTCTATCTCCCGTGCTCCTCAGATGCCACTCACATTAACCCAGATAACTCATAAGATAATTTCTATCACAGAATCTATAATTAGCTCAAAACAGAGATACAGAAAGTATGCAACTCAAGGACAGACTACCTTATAAGGATATGGGACTTAGTTTGTTTTTGGTCTTGGTTGTTTGATTAGGTTGATAGTCTTTAATGATTAACTCCATTTTAAGAATGAGCATTTTTATCCATCATGACTTGTCCTAATCTTCCTGCAGGTCTTGTGTTCCTGGTGTTAAAGGCGCGTTTCACAACTGTTCCTTCAGCTCTATTGAGCATGGGTAAAAGTGCAATGAGAGCAATGTGGCTTCAAACGGCCAAAGTATCCTGTGAACTGAAACCCAAAATCATCAGTACGGAGAATAATAACAAGGAAAAGCTTGTGAAGGATGCTGATGACGAATTTCTTACTCCTTTTGACATAGAGGTCATTGACAGCCTCAGAACATCCCACAACCGACCTCAGGAACTGATTCGAATCGCACTTCCGGCAGTGCTCTCCCTTGCTCTTTGTCCTCTTACCTTGTACCTCTATGAACCGTTCACCTTATTCCTGTGGCCCAAAGACCAATACGCAACTCCTCCCGATATCAACGACGCCATTGCCTGTTTCCTAGCTCCAGCTGGACTCGTGTACGCAACATCGTTTGGCTTTGCCTTCCAGTCAGCACTCAACAAGCAGCACGAGATCCTCACCAAGATGACTGGGGAGATGAGCATGATAGATCACATAGCTACATTTACTACCAAGATTCGACTGCCCAACAAGAAGCTGAGGCTTGACATTTACCGTGCTATAAAAGCTGAGGCTATATTCATGATATTGCAGCTTCTGGACAGAGATGAATCTTCCTATGTCAACAGACCAAAAGAAGATGTGAAAGGTAGGAAGTCAAAGATTTCGAAGGTTCATAGAAACACTTGTTGCCCCAGGTCACGTGTTGGTATTAGTAAATGATTGATTGTGATCCAGTACATGTATTTGTGTAAAGATCTGGAGTAGAATTAGTCTTCGGCAGCAATTGCGTGTCGTAAGAGACGATAAATTCTTGTCAAACGCGATCGTTAGTTAACGCATGTGATCGTATCTCCACGGTGTAGATCGCCCATGATTGTCAATCACTAGTCCAAACTCGTATATTGATTGATCTCTATCAAATACCTGGGATCTTGTTGAACCATGGGTCAAATAAACAAATAAACAAACTTGTCTTTGTGAGCAGGCATCCATCAGTCATAAAATTTCCCCGTACCAATTTGTCACTTTAGCTTCATTTCCCCCCAAATAAATATATCTTTTAGTTTAGCATGCCTGAGTCACATGGTCGGTCGTTGAGACAAACGATTCTTTCTCAAACGACGAATGAACTATAATCAGCCATTACAAGTTTCCATTTCTATTTGTCTGATGGCTCACAGTATTTATTGTAAGTGAAGAGAAACAGGTATACTGCAGTGTAGTGTAAGGTAAGGTAAGAAACAACATTCTTCCATATACATTGTGGGATTTGCCGATGCTCCCGGTAGTGAAGAACATGCTAATCAAGGTGTCGAGCACCTGGTGTTACCACAGATGTTTGTCACAGTCATCCATCCATATAATTGTTTTGACTACCGAGTAAGAACATGTACCGAAACCTCTGTTGGTATATATATTATGCAAACGGAGATATAACGACCCTCCTCGCTTCTGCTGGACACGATGTACATCAACAGGTCTGAGACCTTTCTGGACATAAAAGTCATATACATGACTGTAACAGTTGGTGATGGGTTCTGTGTTGTGGATGTTGTAGGATGGGATGTTATGAATGCTGTAAAATGTACTGTGATATAGAAATCCATATCAATGACTGCCATTAAAGTGCAAACTTGTGTTTTCATAACGATACGATTTCATGCGACCATAGCTAACTGCACCATACATGCAGTAATCAAGGAACATCAGTAGTCAATAAGAAACGTCAATAATGCATGACAGATAGCCAATCACAGGCTGAACACTAACATTACGCCAGACGTTACAGGTATGATACCCGGTTATCGTGTTAAACTATACTCTCCCAAAAAAGAAACGCATCATGAAAATAGCAATTTCATGTAGCAATGAATTTAAACGTGATTCATTTTACAAAAGGTGTTGCTCTGTTTATGAGTCCTATGGTGTTTATGTTTTGAAACATCACAACAAAACGCACCATCCGTAAATTACCCGTATTTAACAGCATGATTTTCACCATCACACGTCTCCATGTGACACTCAAACTGACTTTCCTCGAGTTGGTGCCAAAGACGGATAAGCCTGCATTCCCAGTGTGCAATTTCGCTATATTTCATTGATTCACAAAGCCTACAAGATGTTTCAAAATAAACATAAAAATACAGTTGAAATTCCTATATGCGTTTCTTTTTTGGGAGAGTATATTTAAGATATATCACCCCATTGCTGATTACAGCAGCGCATAATGTTAAGTTTGGATTGCAAAACATCAGAACCTTGCAAATGCGTAATTTATCACCAATGAGAACAAGGACAGCTATCAAGTTAAATCGATGGAATATGTACCGAACAAAATAGTTCGAGATCTTCAATTTTTAGAATGAAAAGATTACCCTTTATCATAAACTTGTCCACAAACATATTCATGATTTGTATTATATTTTCTGTTCAGTATACAAACACGAAATCAGACATGTACTACTATACGATGAACTTTTTTCTTGACACGGAAGTAAAACATCAATCAAAAAAGTTTCGCATTGTCAGCACATGTATTTCACAGAAATCACAGATACGTATTATGTGAAATAAACACAGCTTGTTTTGGTACTGCAAGGTCGTGAAAATACAACAAGAAAACAATCAATATAGTCATTAAAACATGGTTGAACAGGAAAACGTGTACTGAGGTACTATTTTACAATGTTGGCGTAACTGTCAACAACCGTGAACGTGTCTAAGATTGGCTCCAACAAGACAATACAGTCGTGCACATTAACCTTGACCATAAACATGTTTATTTCTTGAACTATTAACCCCCTGAAACATGGACATAGCCTATTGATCTGTGATATCTGGCTTCCGTTGTCACCTCCTGATAATAAATCTTTCTTCTTTCACTAAAGTCAGACACCTGTATAATGTACAATGTGGGAGACCCGCGTCAACATCGTGCCACAGTTAGGTTCCACAAATGTTCAGAGATCGATATCAAATCATTGCACCCCCATGCACACCGATCCTGATTGATATGTCATCGATAGGTGCGTTCCAGGTACATTCAATCCCGAATTCTTGTTGATTGATAAGATGCATTAAGGCTATCTAACACCTGAATTGATATTACATTAATAGCTATAGCTGATCATATCAATAAGTGTGACACTCTATCCCCATGTGTACAATTTTGGTGGTCGATACAGAACCTCGGCGAAAACATCTCGCCGTGTGTCGTAGGGTCATTAAATCTGTACTGTTGGTGCTGTACTGTATATTTAAAGTTTAACGCTTTGGCAAGAAACGCTGAGCCCTGTGTGTGAGGCAAAGTGTTTAACGTTCAAGGTTATGCCGTTGCATGGATCAAGTTATTACATTGCGGTACTTCGAAGGCATTGGGTAGAAAAAAATCGTTTTCTTTATGCTGTTTTGCGGGAATATTGTTGAAACATTGATGGCGCGACGACAAAGTTTAATTTACCTGCTAGGTTACATCTATAATTATTGATCAGTAGTTGTTAATGTCAACTCAAGCGGTGGTAAAGACACTACTGAGCGTTAGGGCCCTTAACTCACTCAGCACAAGACGCTTTGAAAAGTTGAACCTTTTATCTATAATGTACAAAATGGAAAAAAATAAATACATTGTAAATATCAAGCTGGAACCTTGATGGGCCTACACTCTTGCAGACCTCGTTGTTTTTGTAAAAAAAAAAGGAAAAAAGAATCTCATGAATTAGTAGTACTGACGAGAAGGTGAAATACATAGCGAAATGAACATACTGTCTATATGTTCAGTACAGGACAGATGATAACCTATTCGCTCCTTTTTGTTTCAGTCAAAATTTGGACTGTAGTGGACATTCTGCGTCAGGTGGACACGGACAGTAAGCATCACGTGGACAGAGTGCTACTCGAGAAAATCATCAGTAACATCGTCTTTCTCAACAGCGTTTGTTCCGACCGGATGGGTATTCTCCACGCACGGATACATCCGCTTAAGTAAGTACTTCTGTGATAGAAAAAGTCCATCGTTGTTCTGATCGATACAGCTGCTCAAACATAGATATGAATGAGTACGATATTACGTCACTGTAGCATCATCTTGACGAATGAATGGGCCACACACATTACGCCTGTGGTGTCGGTGGACAGGGGCTTTACCTACTAGTCTACTTCCCTGTCCCCACTCCTCCCTCCTCTCTACCCCATCATCATCCACACCTTACCCAATGACACAACACAGCAAAGTATATTCATACATCACGTTTACATGTATACTAGTATATGATTCATCCGTGAACATTCGGGTTACAATTGATCTTCAGGCGACTAACGGGATCGGGTGGTCAAACTCGCTGACCTGGTTGAACATGTCAGCGTATCCCAATTGCGTAGATCGATGCTCATCGATGTTGATCACTGATTTGCCTGGTCCAGACTCGATTATTTACAGACCGCTGCCATACAGCTGGAATATTGCTGAGTGCGGCGTTAAACAACAACCCAATCAATCAATCATTATTATATGATTCATATTAAAACGCCCTTATATACGAACTCCTTTGCAATAAACAGTGTTATTTTGAGTTGATGCCTAGCCCATCCAAATGAAAGTGACAATCCGGTATCTAACAGTATGTTACCATTAAACATGATATTCTTCTACATCCATGGGCTGTCTGTTTCATGAATAAGAAATTGTATTGTTAATGAGAATTACTATTGTAAGTATATACACTTCATGTTTCTCTTTCATAACATGTGAGTATGTGGTAGTTTGGGGGCAGGTTAGAAGAAATGTGGTTCTTTTGCCATCCATCTCGATTCATTGCAGGTGTTTCGGGTCAGTCAAACGATCAATTTGACATGCGTTTAAACTAGTTTGTACAAGTTTAAAAACATGAATTGACATTTTGCTGCCAATCTAGTGACAACCTCTTAGGCTGATAGAAAACGTAAATGACCCCTTTGACAAGTTTAGTTTGATAGATGTTTCGCCACACCTTAATTAACCGTTTTACGTATAATGTGTCATTACTTTATCAAGCCACTCCTATCACATATAGGGCAGATTTGCCCCATAAACATTGTTTCATGTATTTATGTTCCCTCATTGCTGTCTCTGGATAACATGACCTTCTGCCTTCAGGTGGGCGTTTCTGGAGACACTGGGCTTCTTCTCCTTCATAGGGATCCTTCTCCTCCACGCATACTCTTACCGCATGGAGCTTGTCATGTGCATCATCACCGTCTTCTCCATCAGCATGCTGTGCTACGTCGTGTCGGACCTCGACTCGCCTTTCAGTGGCTTCTTCAGAGTGGACCTCTCCGTGTTGGAGGTGGTCATCGAGAGGCTGGCCGCCATGTACGAGCTGGCGAAGATGGGACACAGCAACCTGGTTTTCTACCCGGACAAGCACCCAGCTGGTGCCCACAAAGCAGCTGAGCACACGAAGAAGAAACCAGACAAGGAGAGAGTGCAAGCATGGTAACAACAGTATGACAGAAACCACACTTGTCCATTGTTTTCGAGAGATGGTAACAGAATGATTGTGTTGATACCCAATACGATCGCTGTGATGACGAAACACTGACGTTCACGTATAATTCAATATGTGATGACGAAACGACTGGCGTTGATTGCCTTGGCAATATATGTGTTGTGTTATAGATACAGACTTGCATGAGATGCCCTAGTAATGGGTATCAAGTAGGCTTAATGCACTGCCACGGTACATCTCGAGTTTCTACATCAATTATAAAATACTGTACATTCTCTTCAAAGGTTTCGCGTGTCCATTTATCCTCTCTGTCTGTGTCATAGGAGAAACAATCGTACAGTGACATTTTAACAATGGGGTTGTGTTGTGTTGTGTATATATGTGACGGGCGTTCTCAAGTTTAACGTCATTTATACATTGTGTGTTCATATTTCTTAGAGTGCTTCTACTTTCAAAACTGAAATGCAAATATGCAAGAAGCTAGCATGGAGGAATTGCTCCGGCACTCGCTTTCCGTATCAACATAAATGGTAAACACCAACATTAGTCGTGTTGATAAGGGCAACGGGGTACAAGCCACTCACGCGATAGGTTGTGTATGTGTGCGCGCGTGTGTGAGTGTGTATGTGTGTTTGTGTGTTCATATGAAGGTGTAACGAACAGTTTCAACGTGCTGGTTTTCACTGGGAACTTTGTTTGAACTTTCATTTAAAGCCACTTCTGATCACATTGACTGTCTTTCACTTGTATAGAATAATGCCGTCCCAATAAATGCACTTATTAATAAATGCACCATTTTGCTGCCTTTGTGAATTTGTTATTACGTACTGTCACTTTACATGAATACAGCATATTGGGGTAGCGTGGTGATAAAGCGTTCGAAGCTCAATATAGTTACAATGTGTGAAGCACATTTCTTGTGTCCCCCGCCATGGTGTTACTAGAATACTAGTATTGCTAAAACAGCATAGAGCCAAACGCACTCACTCACTTACACACTCAGTTGAAGATACCCTTTTCAACACTCTTTTGGGGAAGGACGGAAAGCATGAGTCGCATTTGCTCTGGCAGATTATATCTGAATTTTGATGATATATTGGTAGGACGTGTTATTTGCGTGTTTGTGAGGGAAAATTGACTCTCACCGTCACTCTACTCATGATGTTGATCACGGGATTGTCTGGTCAGGACTCGAGTATTTACAGACCGCCGCCTTATAGCTGGAATATTGCTGAGTGCGGCGTTCAACAACAAACCAACCAAACAAACATGTCTTATCATATCATCAGTTCTGGATTTAAGTTCCTTATGCTTGAAAGAATCATTCAGAATGGACGTGGGCCACGGCTTCTCGAATAATGGATTCAGTAAGATAGGGAATTCGGTTAAATGTAATTATTCTTGCATCTCGAGTCATACCGACAAAACAGCAAACTGATAGGATAATATTCCTGCTGCCAGCTGATGTCACAGTGAGCGAGATAAAGGTCCTTCACAGGACTGGGTATCAGTCGAGGGTACTTGTCGCTTTAAGCTGAAGACAAGCTGTGTCGTCACAGACGGCGGACAAATCAAACTTGGAAGTAAGAGTTAAGAAAATGCCTCTTACCCTGTTTACGTGTACTTAGGCCATCTGGCGTGTGTTTGTGTTGTCAGACATTAAAAGCATTTATCCTCCAACCAGCAGCTTACCTAAGGCTGACCAGTTCATTTTGGGGAAGAAATAACCAAGATATACTTGTTGTTAAGGCCCGCCTTAAGCGGACGAATTTATTAACATTAATCTTTCAACAAATTTGTTAAACACCGCACTCAAGCGGGAATTATTACACATGTTGCGTTTGTTGTCAGACATCAAAAGCATTTATAATAGATCAACAGAAAATTGATAATTTCCTCACGGTAAGTTTATCTCTACATTCAAACAGTTTCACCTGTTTAAATATTGAAGGATTTCTTGTATAATACGAACATACATATTTTGAGCGATAGGTAACAAACTTTTCACAAGTTATGATATAATGGTATTCGTTGGCAGAGTCATTGCCTGTACAGAATGTACATGGCCTTTCAAGTTTGCAAATTTGAAGCCTGTGAGAAGATAATCCAACATGTAACAGTGTCATTCATTTTGGGAAAACATTATGTCAAGCAATACTCTATACTGAATAGAAGATATTTGTGACGATTTCCCAGTGATTAGTGAGAATTTTACACATTACAGTGATGTTAAGTGGTTTAAGTCTCATTCCTGCCTACAGCGTATAACGTGGAGTACTCCTTGAGATAGGGAACAATTTTCTCATATGAAATCCACTTGGATATTTTCCATTATTTTGCAGTTTAGTTTTCAAAACCCCACTTTTCTGAACTGTTAGTTTCGATGGGAATTATCATTGCATCAAGTGATTTTGATTGGCAGATTATCCAAAGGTTATGTAATCTAGCAATATGAAATGCACTCCCTTTCTCACACATAACTTCTGGGTGGAATAGATTGTACATGATCTTTTGAAAGTTACCCAAGATACTTATATTCATTTACTAAACAATATATTATCAATAGCACACATAGTGGAATAATCTCTCCTTGTTCCGCCAAATATGATAATTTTGCATTTGTCAATTTTATCTTTAGCTTCCATTTATCACAAGACAAAGAGGCCTCATCCCAGCAGGTGCTCATTCACTGCTGGGTGAACAGAGACAATTTCGAACAAAGTCACTTGCCTAAGGTGAGACCACGTGTGTTACATGTGCTTCGTTGTGGGGCAGGACTGAAGTCCTACAAACTCTCATGGGTCAAGCTGCCAAACACGGCCACCCACACAAGGACTCTCCACGACCAACGATGTATACATGTATATAACTATATACGTCGTTGGTCGCATTAAACTACATAAAACTGGGGAAACTGAAAGTTCTACTCCTCTCAGACTATGGAAATGTTGCAGCAGCAATCCTGGTCAGAAATCCTGTCTAATCTAATAGTTCACTACAATATCTTCCAGCCCACTTTGACTCGTCCCTAGCCATGGAAGACTACATTTTTGCAAAACTTCCATTTCAGGCATACTAGTTCTATTCGTCATCGTCACTAGAACCGACACCGCAACTCTCTTGTGACCACTTATTGTTTCGCATCAGGTTGAATGCAAGCGCCTCTTCTATGGTATTTCTAAGGATCAGCTACAAAGATTACAGATGCAAGGCAAGTTACTAAGACAAAGTCTAGAAAACACGTACAACCTGAACTCAGATCTCTTCACTGGGTACAAGTCCACAAACGGATACAATTTAAAATCATTTGTCTTGCCTACCAATCAGTCCGCACCCCTCTAGTCTTTAACCTCTTCAGGGTATCAACCTGCCAGAAACATTCGTTCGGCTTAGAACATGAACCTTGCGGTGTGGAGCTCAGCGCCATATAAATGGCCTAATTATCGTCTTTGTAAATTGAAAGAAGAATCGCTACCATTGATTAAAAACCCTATTGTGAAATAACCACAGAAGATAGATCTCCACGACGGCGGTAAACACACTCTTTTGTCAGCTCCCAACAGACAGAAGCGGCTTTCATTCGAGAATAACACCCTCTGCCACTCACGTCGCTGCCGACGTCGAACCGTCCGGGCCCATCAAAGACTCCGTCGACGATGTTCGGCTGTCAACTGCTGTTCCCGGAAAGGTCTGTAAGCCCGGATTCTATAGGTCCACAGTCGTCTGGCTACTGTGCATCGGCTTACACGGTGACCCAAGCCACGCGCCGCTGATAACATCAACGTCAGGAGGCGGTTTCTGAGATGCAGATACTGATCCTCCTGGGGCGTTGTGACTCGAAGTCTGCCTGATCGTGGCCTGTCTGAGGCCAGTCCTGTCTGACGGTATCGCTGCATGAGTCTGGTGACGGTGACGCGGTGACAGCCAAGCATCGTGGGTGTGGGAGGCTGCCATTTCCATCATTCCGATCTCCCGTTCTGGTGGGTTTTTTAATAGAATGAATGTCTGAAAACCATTGGTTTGGTTTTATACCCGTTTGGCATTTAATTATTTCGCTTTGCGTGAAAAACATGCAAACAATATTTTAACAAAATGGTGAAAAAGCATGCATTGCATGCCATATTTCCAAGTGGAAAACTCTTGCGTTTGGGCGATGTGTTTTCATGTGATGGTGATTGCAGTTGAATTTGGAATTTTTGGTAATTTCAATTTCAAAGTGGTAACGTTTCTTTAGCCGGTCAGTTCATATGAACGACTTGCATGTGTAAATTCATTTTTTTGTCCATAGTTTTCCAATTGTTGAATAACGCCCTTGCCTTGGAATATTTCTCACTGGCTATCACTCATTCACGTCCAAACCAAGGTTTACGTTACTTGTAAGGCTTGTCATTAAAACTCTGTGTACATTCTCCAAGAGCTACATAAGCAGCTGAGCTAAACATTTCTCTAATAGTACACACAACATACTTCAGTTGATTTTCCCAGTACCATTGGTTGAATGTGGGCTTCAAACTGGTCAACATGTACCTTGTTCTACTTTTGTTTATCTCATTATCTTGGGTGTCATATGTGTTGGTGGCAGGTCATATTGTATTACAGGAGAGTTCAATGCTAAGTGTCAAGGCAGAGTGTATATCTTTGAATATATGATTAAACCAACACAAACCATTCGTACTTCTTCATGGTATATTATAACTTGATCTACAGAGAAGAAGGCAAAGATCGGTATGTACCGTGTTATAACAATGACATAGGACTAAATGTAGAACTACAATTCCTTGTTCGGATGAGAAAGGAAACACTGTTCGTCTCGGTATCAGGATCTCAATATACCAGGTATAAAAGGACATTGTACAACAGGGAAGTAGTTGCTTGGAACGGCTGCCCACGTGAATATTAGTCCGTTTCGAAATATGAGTACATACACTGATCTAAAAATTAACCTCCTCTAAGTGATAGAAATGTTTATTTAAATACATTCACATCTTGAAAATATTTGTCAAATAAAGACATGTAGGTTGTAGAAGCCAACTCTGTAGTTGTAATGCGCTGTAATGCGAGGTTACCTGAACTGCACAAACCGTCCTGAATTGAAAACACGTTTTTGTGCTCCAGTCATATTTACTCCGTTTATTGATTGATGAATCTGTAGTTTCTGCACATACAATCGATCTGATTTTCTTTGAAAATCTTCCAGTAGCTGTTTGGCCTTCACACACGCTTACATCATTTATAACAGATAATGAACGGCATTCGTGTTGACCAAAGTGTTACCAAACGTTGTCATTAAACACAAATAACACATCATTCGTCTGCATTCTTTATGTTGATCATCAAAGTAATGTTACTTTAAAACTTCTTTGGCCTCTTTATAACACTTTGTGTTTGAGTTTAGTGCAATAAAAACGTTATAACCTTTTATATTTAACTTTCTACACACTTTAACGCGTCGCTATGACGTTGATAAGTAACTTAACCCATCAGTGAAATTTTCAATGGTAAAATAGATAGAGCCATCGATAGACATTTGACGTATTTGTTTCGACTGCATAGAAAGCTAAGTCGTGTAATCGAATAGTCAACATGATTTAAGTTAACCCCTAATAAGAGAGTCGTTCTGCACAATGTATGCAATTATAATCAAACACCCTGCGTGACTGAGCAATATGCGCAGTGCTCAATATGTGCTATAGCCCCGAGCTGCAGCATCAATACAATCAGGCCACAGTTATAATTCAGAGAACTCACAATAAGTCTTCTCCCACTCGGCTTAATGATTGACTTGCAGATGCCACGCCTTTGTTTTGTGGGGAGGCATTGTTGTTGTAGATACTTGCCTTAGAAAGTACTTCCATGTCGATTTATAGAATGTTACGCACTGTGATTAATCGAAAAAACAGTTTTAAAATTGTGAAACATTCCTCAATTTTGTCGAACATTATCCCATTTCTAACAAGTCACAGGGAATCTATACGTATATCATCGATTATCTATGGCCTGATTTCTCCATTCTATACACTTCAACTAACTTTTCATCAGATGCATTAATGCATTACTTTCCAGTTTTATAACATTAATGAGCACATTGTAAACATAAGAAAATGCTGTAAAGATTAACATTAGAAGCTGACGTTCTTGGCTCAGTAGTGCTAGTACCGCCACGATATGTCAAACATCATTCTCTCACTGCCAGTTACGAGGGAGTGTGTCCCATTCCTCGTGATGAACTCTAATCACAGGGCAACGAAATCAAGCATTTGTCAGAAAAGACATGTCCTTACAACAGCATGTAAGAACTAAAGAGAGGCACTAATTGAACAGACATGTCTTCAATTGGAAGCCCGTGATGCTGACGTGGTCATGTATCCATCCCTTGCAAGATGCAGTTCCCATGACTAATATTTGGACAG
Organism: Haliotis rubra; assembly: GCF_003918875.1. Classification (NCBI taxonomy): domain Eukaryota; kingdom Metazoa; phylum Mollusca; class Gastropoda; order Lepetellida; family Haliotidae; genus Haliotis; species Haliotis rubra. The sequence continues at coordinate 740,143 of NW_025766747.1, read as the reverse complement.
AGATGATATTCAATGACTAATTACTTTCTGAGATGATGATGAGGTTCAGTCCATATGAAAATAATTTGAAGTCACAGCCATTTCTTACTAGTCGATACGCCACCTGAGGCCGGAGCTTGAATGCCTGCAATTACTCATTGTTTGCCAAGTCATGCAGGGGACTGCCTAAATGTTGGGTCGGACTGGGCGAAGGCGAGCAAACCATATCATTGGCTTATTAATCCATAATCGACAACCATAACTACATGTTATTAATGCCACATACGATATTAATGAACGAACAATCACAGCCACAAACATGAAACCGAATTCAGTTTCTTCGGGTATATCTCTGGATGATCAGTAATATTTGGAAACTTCTTGGGAAAATTCAGATTCACTGACGACCATAGGCACCAACATAGATTTGGGGAAGCTGTATGCCTCAAATTGTTTCGAAACGTGAATTCAAAACGTTCCACGTCGTGAGCTGCCTGGGCCTAATAACGAAGGCAGGTTCGCCATGTATTGGGAGAAAACGGGATTGATGTAAAGATATGTTTGGCGGTGTTGGTTGCCTTGCAATTGCCTGTTCGTATTGTTCTGGGTCTAACATGGAGTGTCCTATATGTCCTGTGGAATGACATGCTCTGTGTAAACTCCAGACCTTCTACCCTTCAAGTACCACACATTATTACCTGAAGTCACGTTGTATGGTATGCTGTATAACCATCTAATACTGCGAGAGATCTACCATGGCCATCTGAACACTTTGTTGATCACAATGACAGACTATACAATCGATAACTCACTCTTCCCTTGAGCGACAGTCTCTGATTAAGTGGCCAGTACCGGGGGCAGGAGACGTTATGTAAATATCATTCAATGTACAGCGACGTGAAGGACCGACATTGTAGTTATTGTATGGGTATAGATGTGCGGTGGGAGCAGGCAAGAAAGGAGTCTCTACCTACAACTCAACATCGGCAGTTTGTAGGGTAACACAGTAGCACATTCACAAATAAAATAGCAACTTAAGGTTCACAAAACGTAAACAATATACTCTGTACACAGTAATTCTGTAAGCTGTATTTTTTTAATTACCGCTCAAATGTGCTAATTTTATTTTATTTGTTTATCACATAAATTCAGTAACTGTTTGGTTAGAAGCAAGGAATTGAACGTTTTCATAGACATAAATAGTACATTTTTGCGTATATGAAGATAATCGATGATACTTCAGCACAGAAAATCGCTCTTGTAGAGACAACGGGGAGTCACTCAGTGCACAGTAGAATCTCGAGATCATGATGCAGACAGAAGATATAAGTTTAGTTCTTGGAATTTGGTCTCAAGGAATCATCCGATCTAGATGTGCTGTGTTGCATCTGTCATCTTCTGCATCATATTCATGCATTAGTTACACCCATCCAACTGTGGGACATTTCGCCAATGCAAGATAGTGCTGACTGGTCCCTTTATGTATCCGTGCGTGGTAAATGGCTGGACAAGCGTCAATTCGGGTTTTGTTCCCAAATTAAGCAGGCAAGCTGTAAATAATTGTTGCCCTTAGGGACTAATACCGATTCGAACGAATAACGGAATATATAATGTGAAGCAAGATCTTTCATTGAAATATGCCACTGTGATCTTCGTTTTGATCCGGTTCCCTCACTCTATAAGACATATTTGTCGATATCAGAGGCCTATGCCATTACTGTCATTGTTAAACCAATGTGTTGAATGCATTATTTCCTAACAGAAGTAACATTCACTCGTTCAGTTGCCCAATAGAGCATGTAGTAGCTTTATAATTACATGTTTCCTTTGAACTGAGAGACCCACTAAACACTACAGCAAGACCTTAGTGTCGGATGAGCGAGGCCAATGAGACGTAAGTTTCGAGAAGTGGTTGTCTAGTTTTTTCCATATTCTGATGACAGTGACGTACAAGTCTAATCTATCAATGAGTGAATGGGTGAGTGAGTGACTTGAGTTTAACGCCACTGTGACCACATAGTTTACAATATGTAGTATACAGTTTGATTCACGCAGTGCTTGAGATGCGTACCACGATGTGCATCGGCCCAGAGTTTCATCTGAATGTAAAACACATTCATAAATCAGTGAGCAATACAAACTGGTTCTAGTTTAGTTTCAACAGTGAGCAGTACATTGAAATAAACCCTACATCTGTCGGTATGGGGTCAAATATCATGTACGTTTATATGTTTATAGGTTAATATAAAAAGAAATACGAAATCAGAGTTGAAGACCGCCATATTCGATACTTGCAGGTCGGTACTTAGACACACAACGGTAGTTTCTTCAAGGCGATATTCTAGTTGAAATGGTTGTTTTCTAATGATTATTTGATGTCTATATATACATCAACATGGATTTAACACGCTCTGGTTAAGCTCATACCATATCCTTGTGAAAGCTCTTTGTATGCTTTCCGTTCAGGATTAGGACCAGTTGACGAGAGAGTATGCTAACTGAAATGACATTATCATCTACCAAGCATTCACAATCAGTGTTAACAACAAGTAACATAGCATACAGTTAACCCAGCACACAATCAGTGTTAACAACAAGTAAGATAGCATACAGTTAACCCAGCACACAATCAGTGTTAACAACAAGTAACATAATATACAGTTAACCCAGCACACAATCAGTGTTAACAACAAGTAACATAGCATACAGTTAACCCAGCACACAATCAGTGTTAACAACAAGTAACATAGCATACAGTTAACCCAGCACACAATCAGTGTTAACAACACGGTAACAAAGCATACAGTTAACCCAGCACACAATCAGTGTTAACAAGTAACATAGCATACAGTTAACCCAGCACACAATCAGTGTTAACAACAAGTAACATAATATACAGTTAACCCAGCACACAATCAGTGTTAACAACACGTAACAAAGCATACAGTTAACCCAGCACACAATCAGTGTTAACAAGTAACATAGCATACAGTTAACCCAGCACACAATCAGTGTTAACAAGTAACATAGCATACAGTTAACCCAGCACACAATCAGTGTTAACAACAAGTAACATAGCATACAGTTAACCCAGCACACAATCAGTGTTAACAACAAGTAACATAGCATACAGTTAACCCAGCACACAATCAGTGTTAACAACAAGTAACATAGCATACAGTTAACCCAGCATACAATCAGTGTTAACAAAAAGTAACATAGCATACAGTTAACCCAGCACACAATCAGTGTTACAGCAAGTAACATAGCATACAGTTAACCCAGCACACAATCAGTGTTAACAACAAGTAAGATAGCATACAGTTAACCCAGCACACAATCAGTGTTAACAACAAGTAACATAGCATACAGTTAACCCAGCACACAATCAGTGTTAACAAGTAACATAGCATACAGTTAACCCAGCACACAATCAGTGTTAACCCAACACAAAGTAACAACAAGTAACAGCATACAGTTAACCCAGCACACAATCAGTGTTAACAACAAGTAACATAGCATACAGTTAACCCAGCACACAATCAGTGTTAACAACAAGTAACATAGCATACAGTTAACCCAGCACACAATCAGTGTTAACAACAAGTAACATAGCATACAGTTAACCCAGCACACAATCAGTGTTAACAACAAGTAACATAGCATACAGTTAACCCAGCACACAATCAGTGTTAACAACAAGTACAGTTAATAGCATACAGTTAACCCAGCACACAATCAGTGTTAACAACAAGTAACATAGCATACAGTTAACCCAGCACACAATCAGTGTTAACAACAAGTAACATAGCATACAGTTAACCCAGCACACAATCAGTGTTAACAACAAGTAACATAGCATACAGTTAACCCAGCACACAATCAGTGTTAACAACAAGTAAGATAGCATACAGTTAACCCAGCACACAATCAGTGTTAACAACAAGTAACATAATATACAGTTAACCCAGCACACAATCAGTGTTAACAACAAGTAACACAGGATACAGTTAACCCAGCACACAATCAGTGTTAACAACAAGTAACACAGGATACAGTTAACCCAGCACACAATCAGTGTTAACAACAAGTAACACAGCAAACAGTTAACCCAGCATGCATTACATACTGTTTCCTCTCTGTTCCTAAAGATACTCGGAGATGTCTGAGTATTCAGAATTCCACATTTCAAGTCTTTTCGATCATTTCTATCTCAATATTTTGTTTCTTTGTCTCCCCTTGATCGTCCCGTGCACAACCTTTCGATTGAATGGAGCAGCATTCGACTACATTATCTGTTTGATTGGCATTTTAGAAGTTGATGTATAATAAGAAAGCCACGATACTTTATGGATAACAACAGTTACTTCTTTATTATATTATGATGCGATGTTTCGGTATAGATTCTGGTACCGTTGTCAAGCTAGATGTCTTGACAACGGTATAAGAATCTATACTGAAACGTTACATCATAACATAATATGTTAACATTATATGTCATGATGTAAATATTGATAGTGATAGGTCGTGTGGTGTAGCGTATCGAACACCATGGCAAAAGACGGCGTGGTATATACGTAGCACTGTACATTAAATATTCTCTTAATCTTAAGTATAATTATTAATTATATCCGTCACATGTATTTTGCGCCAGACCGATACAACTTGTTCAAAGTGACACCGTGAATCTCATATCGCAAACTACATGTTTGTTTATGATAACAGCGTACATATAAATGAAATCAACAGTCAACTATACTATTCACATTTGGACTTGGATAGGAGGCTTACGAGTGAGAGAAAGAGAGTGTGCGAATATAGTTTTACGCCGCTCCCAGCTCCCAGCAATCTGTAATATCCGCGTCTTGGTCAGGCTACGTAAAACGTCTTCAAGGTAGGGCGGCCCACAACCAAATTACCCCGACCACCGACCGAAATGAGTGTCCTCTTACAACATCAGGGCCGATTCCAACCCGAATGTGGATTCTGTGGTGTGATTAGGATGTGGTAATGCAACTTAACACACCAATGGGTCCATTCGCTCTTAAAGGGAGCACAGACTTTGTGACGGTAATATATACCTCGCTAAGGTGGCACCCAGCGCACATGGCGGGTACGGTTATTGACGTTTAACTACAGTCAAGGCTGTTATGCTATAATTGCCTCAGGTTCTTACAGATTTAATGATATTCATCTGGAATTCGTGGTTAACACACTGTAACAACAGTTGCGATCGATCCATGGAAAACGCGTAGTTGAAAGTTTCGTCCAGGATCGATCCATATCGACGTCTCCAGGAATCGATCCATATCGACGTCTCCAGTAATCGATCCATATCGACGTCATTTCGATTCCAGTCGTGCCTAATAGTAGGATGTACTCTGTGGTTACAGAGCAGTAGTATTAGCCAACAGAATTCGTGCACATCGATCAGAATCTTGCCTAAATGTAATGCTTCAATAATTATCGACAGGTGTGACGTTTGATGTTCGCAGATAGACAGGTTCGCCGTGACATCGGTTTGTTGACTGATAGAGTTCTTAATATTCAAGGTCAACGACGGGAAGGTATTGGCGGTCGATGGCAGCAGCACTGTTAAAACTGTAAGATAAACGTGAAGGCTTAAACAAGGTTTTCCTGATGTGGGTAAAGGACACCGGCACGTGGCCCCGGCTTGAACATATAAACACCAAATGCGCTTATTACATCTTTATAGCAGCAATCATCAGTCTGGTCGCAGCACTAGACGGACAATTGGCGACTTGTGTTTCGGTAGTCAATAGGTATAAAGTCAGCTATTGTTATTAAATCTTTTGATATGTGGAGAAAATGGCATTCAATTCTATTTTCAAAACAATATTACCTCCCTTACTTGAATTTTGTGTGCACAAGCCCGGAGGTTAGTGCCCGGGTTCGATTCCACGGATGTAGTTGGACATGTGAAGCATATTCCTGGTGTCCATAGCTGTGATCTTGTCAGAATATTGCTGAATTGTAGCGGTAATGTCTCAAGTCTTACTCAATCAATATTCATGTAGGTGTTATTTGTAATTCAAGAGAGATAAATCCCAAATATGTAGCTGTTCACATAGTTATTAAAATATATATTGTGTTACAGACATACTTGTGTTCCTTATTGCATCAAATTTTAATGATTGTTTTATTATTTGGTCCTAGTAGCACCCATGTTGTCAACCAACGGTTGACATATGATACCAGAAATAGAAAGTTAAATGACGCGTACCTATGTAGATTTTACAGGCGTTTCATAGTATTCTGCAACATTGGATGTTGTTGTTTTAGATTTGTTCACGAAGCACGCTTGGCCGGTTCTATTGGGCTATTTAAGAGGTAATGCTCCTGTATAAATTCCTGAGAGAGATATACATGCAATGGAATATCCTCGATTACCCAATGTAGTGAATGTTCATTCTATTGTAATAAATAACTCCAGAATAGAGACGAACAATTTTCGTCCACTCTTTTCCCTTTCTCGATTAACGAGTGTATTATACATTTTCTTTTTTCTTATAAATACTTATCACAATTAATAGATATCTAATACCCTGGAAAATAAATCTCAAATAGAACAGATACAATGATATTTATGACACTTATCAGCTATTTTCATCTTTAGTTAAACAGTAAACTTAAATTCGTATTATACGTATCTATGCGCGGCAGGTCACCACGCGGTAAAATGAATATATATGCAGGGGCAAGTCTATGTATGAAGGTGGTTCAGATGATGTCTAGTATCAAGATGTCGCTGTATGAGATCAGCTGATCAGAAATCCCATAACAATAGTGAGTTAGTTTAGTTTTACGCCGCTTTTAACAATATTCCAGCAATACCACGGCGGGGGACACCAGAAATGGGCTTCACACATTGTACCCATGTGGGGAGTCGAACCAGGCCCTTCGGGCGAATGCTTTAATTAACCACTAGGCTAACTTTTAGTAGCTACACCGAAACGTCGCTTATATTAATAATAAAGAAGTTGTATACCCATAGAACTCTCCCATCACCATTTGCTTGATAACGGTGTTAGTAGCTACACCGAAACGTCGCTTACATTATAATAAAGACGTTGTATATCCATAGAACCCTCCCCGTTGTTCAAGTGTTATATCAGTGAAATGTTACGGTTGACAGTTACGATTTACAGATAAATCTCGACACTTATCTCCACTGACTGTGCTCTTATTTACGTTTAACAAATTACATCATTATTTGGTCTTGCTTTCTCCAGGGAGACTATATAACGCCCTGTTGTAGATTATCCCTGCTTTCTCTAACTGTCCCGTCTCCAAATTATAGACTGCATGTTGATTTAGCGTGATCGATACATATATACATGTACATCAACATCTACATTCGGTAATACAGTATATAGTCTGATCACCTTAGTCAGTTTACAAATCGCTTCAGTCACACACGCAATGACAGGTATGCAAATTGCCTGAAACTCACAGATCATGTGAGGAATCTTGGGACGGTGAAAATGTACATGGCTAAATTTGTGAGCTAAAAGATAGAAATATCTCGGAGATTTGTGCGTCATGTCAGTTCTCTCTGATGCCACTATACTATTTCTGACAAACTTCGAGCGTCTTATGAAGCGTACTCTAGCTATTAGAATATCTATAAATTTATGTGCAAGAAAACTGGCGTCGTGTTATTTTCAAGATTCAGGTTCAACGTCTACACAGTTGTGTTAATTGCAGTCATGACGGGAAAACACCAGTTCTTCTTTGTCATATCAGTTTTTATTTTTATAAAATGCGATATTTTAATTATGCAGTAGCAGTAGCTTTCTCATTAGTATGAGTCCACTGAAAGCTGCCATTAATTTATTGCACTGGCGACATTTTACAGCAATGATTTCTCCCGAGAAATTTTAACCAATCGTGGCTTCCATTCGAGGTTAGCCCGGTCCTTCCTCTTCCGCCTTGGTCAACTATCAACATGGTGAGATCTAAGGGACTGCTTTGTAATCAAGGCCCATCTAGCTTATATTCCGACTTCATTTACAAAATAAACACAACAGATTACACACAATACATATCAAAGTTGATGACGGGCATTATTTTGTTTTGTTGGATCAGGCATGTATATATTGTGATACAGTTATGACCATACCCGAACCTAAACTTCGTTGAAGCCAAGATAAATTCACCTACCAATGACATCTGCTGCGAATTCTTTAAAAAGCTCCACCGAAATAAAAAAATGTTCTTGGAATGCTGTTTCGCCAGACTTTTGGGTGGATTTTCTTCAGTTCCAATCGTGTTTTCAAAGACGAGGTTTGACAGAAAAATCTCAATTGTGTATCGTTCAAAAGGATACATTGGCAAATGTCTACCCATTGACTTCTCCCGTAGAACACTTAAAGGTTTCAACTGACGTGTTAACCGAATAACACTCATTTTGAGAGATACATCGTGTCTGCACTCATGGTTATTTTACGATACGGGGCCCAAGATACTGGCAAGTAGCGCCTTCACAATTTAGTAAAGCAGTCTTGTTATACACATGGCATTTTGATGGAGCGCCAGCACAAGTAGCAGACTTATTGATCTGTCGAAGTCACCCATAAGGAAAGATTTCCGCCCGTAACGCCCATACTTTTAAAATCACTCTATGCCTAAGAGATATAGGCCTATGGCTTTTATAAAAAGCCTAAACTCTAAACCTAAGCCCTAACCCCTCGAAATTACCCTAATAAATAGAATACATACAAGCAGTGGTCCAGATAATCTGTATATTCACTTGAAGTTCACAAACGAAATAACTATAAACCAACTAATTTTAAGATGTTTGCATACAAATACATGTGCAGAAATTTGACAAAGCATACGTATTACAACACTGTGCCTTATGCATTGTAGTTTCTTCAGCTTGGGTACATTTATGTCTTCTTACTAACAATGCATGTATCACATATACAGGAACTGTACAGTGAATGTGTGCGTTGGTTTGTTTTAAATAACTCTGACATTACCTGTTATGAAGTTGTTCAATATGTTTTATTATTACTCAATTAGGGCAACATATGAAAATATTTAAAATATATCCTGCAAGAAACTGCAGAACAGTTTTATTATTTTGTGTGTATGTGTGTGGGTGTGTTCTGTGAGAGTGATCTCAGTTCAGGAGGATAGATCTTCATACAGGTAATTTTGAGATTTTTAAAATGGTTTTCGTGTTTTATGATGTATTGAAACATATATATTTTCTTTCAGGCGCGTGTTCGTACAAAGACCGTGAAAAAAGCTGCTAGAGTTATTATTGAAAAGTACTACACGAAGTTGACCCTTGACTTCCACACAAACAAACGTGTGTGTGAGGAAATAGCCATTATCCCCAGCAAGAAACTCCGAAATAAGATTGCAGGGTAAGATATTTTGAGGGGGTAGATATTGACACAAGGCACATAGCCCGTACCAAACAGCTTTTAGTACTAACATATATTTGATAGTTTGTTGCCTTATGGGTTTTGTCTTATTATAGGGACATGCAAATTAAAAATGTTAATTTCTATCCCTGTTACGTCACATTCTACAGAGCCCTTTTTTTATTTAGTGGAACAACGAAAACACATGAATAGGTCTGTAGGATGTATGGGCTGTAACACTTGCTACGTGATGCTTTTATTAGACATTATTTTTCTGAGAAATCTTGATTCAAATTTTATGTCTGCGACTGATTAGAAACAAAATTTTACAGCAAAGATCCGGATTTAAGAACAAGGCTTCCTTAAAGTCTTATCATTGCACTTGTTACTGTAAATCTACTTGTTGATGTGTGTTTAAAGGTGATCATGAAAGTAGCAGGAAGTAAATTTGGGTTGTTTTTGATCACCAAAATTTGTGAAGTTCTTTTGTTGTGATACATTACTTGCAGGGATTAATTACTTGAGTGCTGGTCTAAGATTTTTGTTTTATATTTAGCACTTAATTAGTGCTGTGTAGAGATAGCATGATAATATGGGTACAGGTTTTAAGTCAGACGCACTCAATTTTCATGAAATGGTGAATAAAAAACATCCAGTTGTCAAAATGTATTGTTTTGAACTAACTGAACTGATTGTCAGTATTGTATTTTGACAAATTACTAGTTTTAACTTTTGTAACCATAGACATAAACAAAATAGAAAAATTAGAATGACAAAATAGAAAAATGTATCCCTAGGTGGTGGGAGATTGTAGCGTTAACATTCTCAGTGAAGTATTTACAATGATTCTGGTCTGACAGTGTCTCCACAAATTCAACTCCACTGGTCTCATCCCCACTTGGGTAAAATGTGTAATTACCATTTCAGATGCCCCCCAGCCCCACCACCACCCCACGTCCACACCTGTGATATTTCCTTGATTATTGCTGAAAGAGATATAAAACAATGCCCACTCCCTCCCATCAGGCTAGGTCTTTGGGCTTGTAGGCTTTGTTGAATGGGGTACATCTTTAGGATGTAAAGCCAGTGGTATATTACTTATGAGAAAGTGACCAGGTGTAGGATGCGTTGTATGTTTGCCTTCCAGGCTTACTTACTTGTGGGCGTGTAATTCTAGTTTGTGTGGCAGATTATTATGTGGGTGGTGGTTGCAGATTTGTCACCCATCTGATGAAGAGAATCCAGCGTGGTCCAGTGTGTGGTATCTCCATCAAGCTGCAAGAAGAGGAGAGAGAGAGGAGAGACAACTATGTGCCAGAGGTAAGTTGGCAAGATCCACCCTGGGTGATGAATATTAGCAGTTCATGCATGAAATCGCCTCCATGTGGTTAGAGCATCGACCGGGAGAGCAGAAGGTTGCGGGTCCGATCCCCAGCTGCGTCATACCAAAAGACGTTAAAATACAGTACTTGTTGTTCCCTGCCTGGTGCTCGGCATTAATGGGTAAAACAAGGACTGGTCGGCCCAAAGTCTGTAGAATGTGTTTGAGTGTCGTATTTAATTTATGCTTAACTGGGGCATGGTATCTCAGTGAGATAGCACTATAAACCCGCTTAAAGGCCGGGATTCAAACCTATACACAGATGGGGTGTGGCCTCCTTGCCTTGTCAAAGCTGTCCTTAGATGCAAAGTATTCAAGTACATTTCATGAAATATCACAAAATTGACTTAACGGTTCAGGCTGATATTAAATCATGTATAAAGAAGTATGTTGTGAAGACTCACAGCAAAAAGTATGGATGCAGAGAGTCTGCAAAACTTACATTTTGAAAATATATTTCTCATTATTAAATCCAGATTTGAATTTTCCACTGTGTCAGTCAGGTGGCCACAGGAGGTGCGTTTCCATAGAAACAAGCCTTGGAGTGGGGAAATGTTTCATATTTCAGGCAGGCTGGGAAAATGACCCCCTCCCCCACTCCCCTGGCACCAGGGCTAGGGTTGTCCACTTATCTGATGCTGACATATCTTTGCTGAAGTCTCGTCACGATATGGCTGAAATATTGCCGATGTGACGTTAAATATTAACTCACTCACTCACTCTTTGCTGAAGATTTTATTTTCAGAATATAAGTAAAATTTGATGTTTCATATATGCTAATCAAATTAATCTCTTTAGTCATCAAAATATGAAGTGAAAGGGTTGTTGGACATTTACTATAACCTATAAGGCACATGATTATTCTAGAAGTAAATTCCAAGGTTAAAATTTGACATCGCCAGGCTCTTGCCAGGCACCCATAGCTGTTACAGCCTTGTCACTCACGGGCTGATAACATCTTCACTACTGAGGGGTAGCCAGTGGGAGACCCACGGGGGTTTTGGAGGTTTGCGCCCCGGCCTTTAACTCTGGGCTAGTAAAAGCAGCCACACATAAACATGCTTGCACATCGTCATATGAGCGAAATATTTTTAAGTACGACATTTAACCCCATTTCACCTCGCCAGTTCATGCATGGGATCCAAACTTGTATCTTTACATGAAACAGTATTTCAGAAATCTTATATAAGTTATATTGTTACGGGTTGACTATAATGTATGATTTTGTTTTGCAGGTTTCCGCTATTGATGTCGACATCATTGAGGTTGATCCAGACACCAAGGAGATGTTGAAGTCCCTGGTGAGTATTGCCAAATGATTTATTTTGTAAGTACATGCTTACAGACAAAGTGGACAAATCCTTCTTCGTTTTCAACCAAGTCATTGTTTTCAGATAAGGAGTACATAGGAGTTCCCAACTTAAGACTTTTGTTATAATCTTAGCAAATGCTGATTGCAACAGATGATTGTTCAACCATACCTCTTCAGTTACTGAATTTAGAGGTGTATGTGATTATGTTAGATTATTTCATTAACTGGTTTAATAATCAGTTATGTACGAAGTGATAAACTAGAGAGATTAGTTATTTTATCCCCGAGGTTTTATCCTTACCGAAACCTCATGAATGAGTTGTGGACGGCTTGTATCTCACAAATCCACTGTTTATATGTGCCCTCTCTGGTGTATAACCTAAATTGACACCGCTGCATAGATTTTGCACACTCAACCAAAATGGCTTACCTGCCCAATTTTGAAATATGATGAAGGAAACCAACACATTTTTGTTAGGTACTTATGTTCAGTGGTAGCACTGACCTTTGTGACTCACCAAATTCAATGCTGGCTTTCAGTGGACATAGTGCTAAAAGTGCCCGAGTTGGTTTCAGGGCCAAGGGAGATAACTCATTAAACTATAATTATTGCAGCTATGAGGATGCTATTGGAGGTTTTTTCTAATTTCATTTATCATACTAGTCATTCCAATCTATCATTAGTTTTGCATTTTCTCACACATAAAAATCAACATCTAATTTCAGGACTTTGCCAACATCCCTGGCCTGCAAGTTACACAGCCGATCAACTCTGTCAGCTTCAGGGGAGGAAACCAGCGTAACTAAATGTCCTGGCAATTTGTGTAAAGAAGGGGGAAATAAAAAAAAATCAGAAAACTATATTGTGTATTTGTTTCATTCTAAGATTAACTAATCCCAAGGTATTGCAGATGTTTTTATGTGAGCTGATCTTGTGATATTAAACGGGGTGGGGTGTGTGTTTAGCGTAGTGGTTAAGGAGTTTGCTTGTCTTGGCGAAGACCAAGGTTGGAATTCTGGCATGGGCAGAATGTGTAAAAGCCCATTTCTGGTGTCCCCAGCCACGATATTGCTGGAATATTGCTAAAAGCTGTGTAAAACGAAACATGCTTACTTGTATTAATAGCGTCAGGTTGGTTGGTTGGCTGGCTTTTTGTTTTGCGCCATTGTCAGTAACGTTCCAGCTATATGGCGGCACCCTAACTTATGGAGTCTGGTCCAGACAATCCAGTGATCAATAGCATGAGCATCGATCTGAACATTTGCGATACGATGGATGACGTGTCAGCAAGCCAGACCACCTGAACCCGTTTGTCGTCTCTTGCAACAAGCATGGGTTGCTGGTTGTTTTGTGTATGACAGGATGATCTCGTACAGCTAAATAGCAGTCTTTGTAACTGTGTTGAAATAACAAACAGGTTTTTACATTAATGCAATTATTTGTTTATCTGATTGGAAGAATTAGGTATGCATCTTTAGCACTTGTTTGGACACGAGTAATCCTGCATTAATGCTGCAGTAAAACTGAAATGAAGATTGCTTTTAGATAACAATTATTTATATTGATTATGAAATGTTATTCTTTACATTTTTTACTTTTTCCATTAGCCTTGGGTTTGATAAGACTTTTCAAAATATTTTTTATTTTGAAAAGTTAAAATTTGGTGCCATAACAATCAAAGTAGATTAAATTGCTCACTGAAAGAAATTTTGGGATGACTGAGTTTGAAACATTCACTATAACTGCAGTGGGAGTAGTGGAGGTTGTTTGAAATCACCTTAAGTTCAAGCTGTTTTCTGTGTTGGATACTTACACTGAACTCTGGTATCCCAAGAGTTGCTTCCCTTTGCTTACAGTATTCCAAACACCGGAACACTTCCTAGGTCCAGTAGTTACGTCATCTGCGCTGGGAACGTCAATGGTTCGATCCCAGGATGTGTAATACCAATTAATACACTGTTTAGGGGATAAAAGAAGGGCTGTCCTGTTCGGAGTCTGATTATTATTTCCATTGGGTATCCATGTTAAACTTGTATCCATTTTTAAACCCCGTGGCCTGGCACTGAACAATATAGAGGACATTTGTCTGGACTAACGCACACACACACGTTGCTTACAAGTGCACTAATATTGACCGCGACGTTAGACTCCATTTCAGATCATCTGAACCAGGGTTGACGTTCTAGATTGCCTTGATTATAAACCTTCAGTAACTGTATTTCACAAAGGAGGCCCATGTATGGGACCTGTGGTACCTGGTCTTCCCTCGCCTCCGTCTGCGGTACTTTGTCTCAAGCAGCCCCGAACCCAACTATTTGTCCATATATACGTTATGCATGTAACTTCCGAGTTGAGTCTTGTCTCAAACCTCACGCTATATAGTAACTGGCAGTGCAATGGGCAGTCTGGAGGGATGGATCTTTAACTATGGCATACGGTGTTGATGCAGTCTGTTTCTCCGCGGTGCTATGCTGGACGGCCTGGGAGAATATAGGTAAAGGGATTGCTATTACTCGAACTGCATTACCATCACAAATCTGCCACTTCCGTTACTCGGGAAGAATAAGCCCCAAGGACTGTAGGAGGTGACTAGAAGGAAAGCGATCAGGTAGCGGCAGTATGCAGACAAAATGGTTTGTCTTGTTCAGATTCGATATATGCAGGCTACATAGGCGGATCCACACCCCACCCCACCTTTTGCCCTGAAAGTTTATTAAATGACCATTGAAACTCGGGTGAAAATGAAGTGTGCACCCCTCCTTTTCTCAATAGTGTGCACCCCCCTCCTTTCTCAAAAAGCTGTATCCGCCCCTGGGCTATTGCCATATAGTTGACATAATGCAGACTGAGACAAAAATAATGATAAAACTATCGGAAGCATACATAAAATCTCTCGCTAGGTCGTTAAAATTGACGAACACCAGCTCCGAATGAATTGCAACTCATCTTTCGTTCATTCAACGAAAGGCAGAAAGCCAACAACTTTACTATTTATCTTTTCCATTGAGTCGTTTTGCATGGTATAGCGTAGGGTGAAAATATGCAAAAATATAAAACAGTAATACATGTGCTGACGATGTTGTATGCATTTATGTGGTTCCGGGTTGAAAGAAATCTCGTGGAAACGTGATGCTAAGTGCTATATCCGGATTGCGCGAGTGAGTGAGTTTAGTTTGACGCCGTTTATAGTAATATTCCAGCAATATCACGGCGGGGGACGCCATAAATCGGCTTCACACATTGTACCCATGTGGGGAATCGAACCCGGGTCTTTGGCGTGACGAGCGAACGCTTTAACACCTTGGCTACCCCAATGCCCCGTCATATCCGGATTGATGAAATGCCCGTTTATTACAACAATGAAAACCAAAAGGAATAAGAGAGAGCGATAGCACGACATAAAAACAACGTAAAAGGGCTGTTGATATACGATCTGCAGGGGCCTCTGTTAGTGCAGTTGCACTGTTTTTCAGTGTTCCCAGGACGACCATTGTCCGTCTTATTTACCACTTTATCGCCCCTGGAATAACCAATGACCCTCCCAGGACACACAGACCAAGGGTTACAACTGCCATGCAGAACCGGTATATAAGAATGCAAACTATGTAACCTTTTCCAGAGTCACAATGTTGGCCAGGGAAAGTAATGGCACTTTCCAGACCGTAAGACACTTTGTTGTCCAGCATGCCTCGATGTGACAGTAGGGCGCAGACTGGGCTTCAGACTAACGGAGGGTACATATGTTGAAGGACTCGTCGTTTGTTCCAACATGGTGTCACCATAGTAACTGCATATTTTATACACTAGTATTTCCAATACAATAAATGATAACCGACTGTCCGTGGTGTATAGTTTCTTTTTGTTGCTGAGTATATACTACTAACTGGGCATGTGTTTTCCCAGTGCGTTCATCTCTAAGATCGCGGAATTTGGAATATTGCCCTCATAAGGATTTCCGAATATCATTATCCCCAAATGACCCGTTTCTTACGTGCATAAAGATGGATGACATGCAAAGAAGACGCAAATCGGTGCTCGTGCTATCAACCACTGATGTGTTTGATGTGTTTATTGAACCAAGCTGATGTTTCAAGACTTCCGGATGGGTAATGTGGGTTGACCATTGTTCGTTTCTAAACGAAATATATATTTTTTGTTTCGACATGACCACTTTGATGTTGATACTTGCAAATTGTTTGATTTCGATTAAAAGAAAAAACCTGTGTACCTGATCCAGCGTGTCACATTGTGTCCTTGTGTAGAAGTTGCTTTGATTGTTGTTTTACGCCGCACTCAGCGATATACCAGATATATGGCGGCGGTCTGTAAATAATCCAGTCTGGACCAGACAATCCAGTGATCAAAAGAATGAGCATCGATCTACGCAAATGGGATACGATGATGTGTGTCAACCAATTCAACCTTACGACAAGCATGGGTTACCGAAGACCAGTTCTAACCTGGATCTTCACGGGTTACACAGAAGTAAAACAGTATTGCTGATATTGGTTCTTTTAGTGAGCCATGATGCTGAATGCAAACTATCTACAGATCAGTCATCCTCGATTACCCATTGTCTCATATTTTCCAGGTTTTTATGGAATGTTCGATTATATCAGGTATTGTGTCTTCATGCGGTCATCATAAATAATGAGACATCTTGGACACATTCACTAATATAGCTCCGTTTAAGGCCACATCCCAGGACACTATTTGACATGAACGGCAGACATCATGATCGGAGATGGTTGTAGGAGAGACGGGTATTGTGACATCTCATACCGAACGATCCTGTGATTGTGTGTGGACCAAGGTCCTAACTAATTGGAGATACACTGGGAAGTCGGAGATGTCAGCATAGAATGGCGATACAAGAGCCTTGGTAAACGATCAAACTAGGTACTGATTTGATTTTGATGTGCAAATGTTTCAAAAGTGTAATTGTAAGTGTAGTTGTTTAATTTGATTGTGCCTATTTAACCGACACTAACCTTATTCCAGCTATCCCTGACTGGTGGTGTTGTGTTCATTGGTTCAATGGAGACTCGGTTAAGCAATGAATGCGCTAGCTCATGACTCCTAACATCTTTGAAAAGTTGTAAATACGTGCCGAACAAAACATATAAATATAGATCTCTGAGACATCCATCATCGGTTATGTAATGTAGTGTGGAGAATTTTTTAATAGAATTATATTTTTAAGATAACCCTGTTTAAGTATTGTTTGAGAAAATATTAGTGTGAGTACAATTACTATCCAGGTTTTGTCTTCTATGTAACACATCTGTCCTTGCACATTTACTCCTGCCAAGAAATATTTAGTTGAAAATATAACAAATGATAATCTCAGATGAGAGGTGTAGTTTCTTTTCCATCACTTTACCTAGCATCCTGTGTGGATATACCCCTTCAATAATAAGTAATCATGATATTATTACATTACGATATTTTACTTCATGGTCTCGTTCAGATGTGGTTGTTCGTATTTATTGCAATGAAATTGCTTTATGATTATACATCAACACCGCCTTTAGTATGTGGTATACGTATAAGTAATATATATATATATGAGTCAAGTCCGTGGCTAACATAACTGGCAAGCGCATTGTGGTATTTGCCCTTTACCTATCATCTGATCTCTGTGAGGCCCAAAATGTGTTCAAAACCATTATGTTGTTTACCAAACCTCATAGAAGGTAAAATCTCGATCATCTGAGAAATAAACACATACTTCCTTAATTGTAGATCGTCTATTTTCTGTGATAACATTTCTGTTAAATGGTATGTTTCGAAGGACATTGAATCCCATTTTGCCGCTGAAATATATTGAGTTTCGAGGGACTCGCCCATCGTTGACCAAAGAGCAGACAGAAAATGTTGCCTTAATTCTAGTTATCCCCTTCTCAAGAAGACTATCAAATATCCCCGGCAACGTGTACTTGAACAAACGTGGTTTGCATCCAACCCGCTAGAGTGTCTGCCAAGCAACAGCCAGTACTGAGACATCTCGTACATCACTCCGCAAGGCAGTTCAAATAACAGCGCCAAAATAGTTTAATCTGTTTGTAGGAAGCAAAAACAAAGTGGCCCAGTCCCTAAGGAACCCACGCCTATGTATATAGCGCGTTAAAGCTGATTGTCTCTCACTGACCCTCTTTCCGAAGGGACACATGACTGGCAGAGGGGGGGATTTATTAAATAAGGTGGCTACTCTAGAACAATGCAGAAAGGTGGAGAAATATATTTTCCACACGAATTTGTAGGTTTAGATTTATGTAGTTACTGTTATGGCAGAGTGCTGTAATGTATGTATATATGCGTCTGGAGGGACGAGGGAGAGAGTGGTGACGTGTGCAGTGCGGCAGACCGTGAAACAACCTCTTCTACTCCGTCTAGCGTGATCGCTCAGACCAACAGTTGTATTGACTGCTGTAATCGAATCACCAGTTTTCATTATTACACGTCCATGAAACAAGAGATGAACTTGATGACTTTTCTAATCAAATGATAGACTGAACCTTTTTTCACTTTATGTATTTTTTTATTTACTTTGAGTTATTTTAAAGTAATCAGTGGTATCCTATGAAACACAGTTGTGTGTTTAAAGGTACCTTTACGTACAAAGAATTCATTGAAGTTTTATCTACAAACTGCACCGTCTTGGATGACGACGCGTAATAACTCAGATGTTTAGCATTACAACAAATGCTTTTTTACTCTTTATGGTGAAAAATAGACACAACACGAATTATGCATGCCCAGTAATCCCGATATAGCCACCATGAAATGTCCGGTCCGGTGATGGGATTCGGACATCGGAACTTCTGATCCTAGGTCGGACGCCTTGACCACAAGATCAAGTAGGTTAACCCCGTCAGCAAGCTGACAAAGTAAAGATATTATCTGTAGGCCTTCTCCAAGCTCCGCTAAGCTTACATAAATTAATGCTTGCAATGCCGTGTTAAAGAAAACGTTTACCAGCGGGTTGTCATATTGGCAATATTTGTGACATATTCTGGAGATGATTAATATATGACTGTATTCAGAGATACATCGATACAGCCGATTGATTTGATTGTCACACTCTCTGGTGTTCTTAAATCTACTTGTAGGACACGCCCGACCCCGAGTTGCTGAAACAGGGACACCGGCCGCATACATCAATCTGCCTCGGCGTGCACGTGTCACTGGGTCATATGGCATAGGTTTGAAGTTTCAGTATACACAATCTTCACTTGATACTGAAAATGATGAGTGGTTACAGACATACCCATGGCGAAAGGATTGTAAATATATTCCGAAAATTCATTCCTAACACAGAAAGTTGGCGTAAATCATTGACATAGAAACATAAATGTATTTGTCTGTTTCCAACTTAACTGGTGTTCCTGTGTTGGAAGTAATCGCATGACTATGGATAACATTCAATCAATATTCTTTTGATGTTAGCGGCAGACAGTTTTAAGAAGATTTTTCAAAATGCCATGTCCGATACATTTCGTTTATGCAAACCTTTTGTTCGTTACTCGCCATATAAAATAGTGAAGGTCGTTTCAATGTCAATTCTTCTACTTAAACGTACACAGACAAGAATGCGTAAAATCTAACTTTGGTGACTTTTTACAAAGTCCCAAATAATACAGTTAACTTAACATGATTCTTCGTCGTGGCATTTCTTTGTTCTCTGCAGCAGGAGATGGTCGATTGATCCAGTGTTTTTTCTTCAACATGAAGGAAGGAAATTGCTTTTTGACATACTATATTTATATGGAGAGCTGGATCGAGGTTCCTTGCTTGTCAGATAGTAAATCGTAAATGATAGCCATTTAATAAGGCATTGATTAGTTCCGATGGCCGTGTAAAGCCGTGGACTTGCTTCTTTTCTGATGTCGAAGGCGATAAGACTATGGATGAAGTATGGCGAATCAATACGATTTTATATGCTATACATCTGACAGAGGGATTGCATATGGAATATTTCAAAAGTAGCTGCCATACATCAGCGGACGTGGAACGAACGAGATGCAAGCCTATTTTGGAGAAGATTGGATCCTTATTTTAAAGGCTTATGTTCAGCATCCTGCAGATACGGGATCGAAACTCAATTAAAACTAGGTTATGTGTAGATCGAAGTTTGGGTAGGAACACAGGCGTCGGAATACAAATGATGTGAATGAATGAAGAAAAGCATGAATTAGGTTTATCAGTTGAGTTTGCTCAAGTGTGAAGATAGATGGGAGAAGGAAAAGGGCCATCTTGTGTCCTCCTGGCCGTGAAGAGAGGCCGCGAGATGGGTAAAGTGATATAGGAGTTGTTTGTCGAAGTGCCCTTTGTTTCATTCATACTCTACATGAATGAACGTCAGTTTTAATGTGTGGGAATGAAAAGCTTGTAGCGATCAGCAACATATTTTTTAATTTCTGGAACAAACAAATATCAACTCCAGCTTTTCACATCGGCCACTGTGCTGTGAAAAGTAAACTATCAGATTTGAACTTAGACTGATGGCGGGTTTTAAGTCGGATTTTCTTCTTTTCTCGTTAAGAAGCTTTTCAGGCTGAACATTACTTTTTTAAATTTACATATGTGTTTTCAGCTGAAAGGAATGTTTCATATATCATGGTTCTATCCAATGGTGACAGTTTAGCTTTGAGGGTAGCCAAACATTTACGCGAGCTCCGCACTCCCAGTGAAAATGGTTTTGCGCCGCATGTAGACATTAAAGTATTGCGGGAACATCAGAAATCAACTTGACATTTTGTTACTTGAATGCTACGAGCGAACACTAGTTTATAACACAACGCAATAAACAGGCCAGCAATGATGTAGTGATTTCATTCGGGTGTATCCCTTGGACACCTCGGGAAGGTCCAGACTCGATTATTTACAGACCGCTGCCATATAGCTGGAATATTGCTGAGTACGGCGTAAAACTTAACTCGCTCACACGCCATACCTGTGGTCGTGGATAAACGTTGGAGGCGTGCATCACTTTAGGCGCTGCTAACACACGACCTGGCTAACGTAAATGCTGTACCAATCGGCGTTAGGCCCAACCCACACACTCAGTCAAGTCGTGTATCTTTCAACAATATGTGCCCTCAAAATGTCCAAACTGATCTTCACCAGAGCAACAGTTCGATATTGACTATTCAGCCATTTCATTTAAAAGATGCATCAATTGTTTTATCGCTACATTCCAAATCGACATTCATATAATCATGCTCATACAGGTTGCCATACTTGTAGTAATATACAACATGTTGGACAACACGATGCTCGAGCCAGAAGGCAAATAATGGCCAATCATATCGTTTTGTTGAACGGAGGCTATCGATTATGTAGTACCTTTGATACGCCCACGTGGTTATTACTTAACTACAGTTTCATGAGGGATCAATATGGGCTTCCTAGCCCGTCTCATTAGCATGTGGATGTGACAGATGATAGTTAGACAGCTCGGCAATCTTTATCAGCTTAACGTGGTGTTAACATTATGTTAGATGTGCAGCTTGCAGGAACAGCATACGATATAGATAATGTACAGTGTCTGGCGGTGTTAGATATTACACACGTGTATTGATCCCAGTAGAACCACACATTTACTGGATAAGCGTATCAGATGATGACAAGCATCCACTGTATGACATTTTGTTTTCACGTGCCCGTTGACCCGTGAAGATCCGGGTTACAATTAGTCTTCAGGAACCCATGCTTGTCGTAAGAGGCGACTAACGGGATCGGGTGGTCAGGCCCGCTGACTTGGTTGACACATGTCATCGTGTCCAAGTTGTCACAGACCGCCGCCATATACGTGAAATGTTTCTGAACAAGTAAACCAAATGTACCCATTTGTTGTTGAGACACATTTGTCTGAATATTTAACCAGTTAGTTTACCATTTGTACAGTTCATACATCTAGGTTTCTTATGAAAAACACCAGACAGTTATCTGAGATGAGACACTATTACAGGAACAAAAACGATTTCACATTTAAAAACAGAGCCATCTGATTTAACTCAGATCTACCTTAACACAGACCTAGACAGAGGTAGATTAACGATACCCCGGACATCCAAGTCTTTTCTCCCCTAAAACCTTACAAGTCAATTCTAGTTTAATAGTTACACAGCGTTCAAGCTTTTAAAAATTGAAACCAGTGAGTATTTAGTCTGAATTCCCACTGCAAGAGTGATACCGCAGACGGTTTCCAGAGTCTAGCGTACATGAACCTCAAAATATTACTTTCATATGTAAATTTGCCCTACCTATAACTTCAAACAACACAATGGATGTCATTAGTAATGTCAGTATCATATTCTGAAAGCTGTGTATGTTGTTATGATTTTATTTTTCAATCATAGTCATATTTGGCATTCCATGATCAAAAGAGTATGTGTCTTGTGAAGTATGATACGTCAGTGCTGGTGTTTACACACACGCGTTAAACTTGATAACATACAGATAACACTTCTCCTTTAGCATGTATTTTGTATTCTGTTTATGACACGAGGTCGCAGACGGGACATATATGAAAATATGTATCATTCAATAAACTGCTTCAAACGAAATACAAATCAAATTCTGCTTCATAAGCCCCCTATATCAAAGTGCTAACCGAGCCAGATCGTCTAGGCGGTACACTGTGTGTATAAATGGCAACCAAGTGGGATTGAAACATCACTGGGAAATGTTAACATCTCACCCAGAGGGAAGATTTGCATATTCAAATTCTTTCATAGCGTAACAGCAGTTTTCTCAGAAACAACGGTATATTTGACAATATCTACAACCCATGGCTAATTCACATACTGATGCCAGAACACTTCCGTAAAAATCTAGGCTTTTGCATTTTAAGTGGAACACAAATCAGTTTTTGCTCGCGTATGTGGTATCCCTCAATACTAGTTAACTCGACATTGTCAGTTTATGAACATTTCCCCCAAACGCCCGTCCTCTGATGCCAGTAGATCTGTCAAACATCGCAACGTCTGCTTTGACAGCCAGTTAGTTTTATTGAGCACTTGCAAATCAGGCTTTTTCTTGAATTTGAAATCAACCATCATTCTAATTTTATGTACCAATAAGAGCAGCTTGCTCCAACGACTGCAGTCAGTGGCTGGAATTGACTGGCGGAACTTTACGATGTCTTGCCGCGGCCACTTGATGTTTATCTGGAAGTGGGGGACATGCGTCTTTTAATGCAATTGTCATCGACCACTTTTCTTGCCGTTTGTCAATGCCTGCCATTAGAGCTAGCTGGCTTCGTCTTTCTTTGCAACTATCAATCTTTCAGTGGTCTTACACATTATAGCTCAGCTCACGGAGATACGCTCTGATCGTAAACTTGCGAGAGACACATATATGTGTGACAAGTTTCCGAGCGTTGTCGAGAACTGCCGAGGAGCGTGTCCTTTGACACATTACATTGCAGAAGGACTATGTGTAGCTTACATCAAGTCAAATCAGCCTGACAGGAAATTTGTGCAATGTTGAGTTATCAAAAACTTCAACATTTAGAGGATTTTCTTAAAGACACGAAACTGAATGTATTGCAATATTTGACACGTGACTAACAACTGAATATTACATTTTAAAATGTTATATTTGAAAATTTACAATTTAGCCAGTTCCATAAAGAAGTGAGACTCATAAAGAAGTGAGACACATAAACAACAAATATCAGTGTGGTTATTTGTAATTTGGATACAGCTATACCTCCATAATCATGATACTTTATTTCAAATGCCGTTCGTAGCATGGATGCGTATTTCACATCAACCACACATCTGTCAAAGCCGACACACGGCCATCAAGCGGCTCTCCCGGTGTGTAGCACTGCCTGAAGATCAGTGTACCCAGACAGATTCATTTATTAAATAACAATACCCGTTGCGTGAGTATGATCATTCATCCACATACTCTAATTCTCCGACAGCCTGTTATAATCCGGCAAAAGTATGTTCCAGTATATCATCTATACGTTGATTAAAAAGATACTTTTCCGACGCAATCTAGAATTTATCACTATATGAAATAATTTGCCACAATCCATCATCGAGTGTACGACCAAGTCTAACCTATGTTGGCAGAATCACGTTTTATTTTTGGAGACGCAAATCTGAAATTTGATTACAAGAGAATTCTGTAATGGTTTTGTGTCCCAAATGATGTATGGTCTTGTGGGACAGGGAGGGGATATTTCTATCTCCCATGAAGATATTGTCCATGCAAACCAGGTCTAAACGATGACACTGAAGCCCCGAGGACAAATATTTGTCGATTATGTGCAAAGCATGCTGTATCAGACTTCTGGACTTTATTATGTATCACAGTCCGACCACCATAAGATGGGGCAATTTGATTGGCCCATGGTCAGTATGGAAAGCCAATTAATATTGGTCTGACAGTAGGTGGCAGCCACGCAGACGACAATGAACAGACAGAAGCAAAGAACAATTTGATCCTATCGCATGGTACAAATCCTCCTGGAATTCTGCGATGAGCTGGATCATCGGTCGCACCGAAGCTATATTGTGACTTTGGAGTGGAAAACTGAATCTATAACAGAGTGTGTCGCTGATCACAGAACGCGGATGTTAATTTGGTATTATTTTATGTCGTATTCAATAGCTACTCATTGATACAAATGTCTCATTCAATAGACACTCATTTATACAGGGACATTTCAATCCTGGTGCTAATGTAAAACCACTCTTCACTTGAGGATTCTGCTCTCATAAGTGTGTTATAATATTTGTCCGAAAGTGCAGCATATATATACCAGCGGACATAATAAAAGTGCTTCCCCAAAAAAAAGAAAATGAAAAAAAAAAGTTTTAGAAACTATATATTTTTTTGGGGAAATTAAATAATGCATATTTCAGTACATATTCATGAAGACATATCCTTAAAGTTCGTGATTCACATGCTCGACGCAGTTTGGATGTTTCCGTTTTGTTTGGAGTATAATACGTGTGGTGTGTTAACCATACCGGCACACAATGATCGTTTACACATCAGGTGTTCATTATACACCTTTGGTTAGCCGAACATAACGCTTACGCAATGCTAAGGCTTGCTGGAAACAAACGTCTATGCGACATAGGTATGTCAAGTATAGGGATTTAAATGGCGCAAAACGAATTTGGTAGACATTTAATGTTCATCGAAACGCAATATCATTTCTTTGGAGGCCTTTTCTACAGCAGGGCAACACTGGCTTGGCTCAGGCACAGGTCGGCCGTCCATGTGTGACTTCACGTCAACTATTCAACCATATAAGTTTGGTGTATTTTCGGAATGCCGCATTAATAGCTGGCACAATTCCTTGGTTGAGACCAATTAGAGTCTCAAACAGTGTGCAGCCGGTTGAGGGCACACAACAATCTCCCAATGTCCACCGATATGACCACTTAAGGCACGACTAGCTTGATGACGACAGCATCTGAGGTTCAAACGACAATGCGGGGACAGTATACTGTTTACATTGAGTCCACGTTTCACATGTTTCACATGGACAAGTCTGATCGTCGTGCCATGGTCTACAGATGTCCAGGGCCCCGTTCCACAAAGCGATCGTAGCACTAAGATGATCGTAACTCCCATACTTTAACATAGACTTACGACAGTCGTAGCGCTACGATCGCTTTGAGGAACGGGGCCCAGGAGAATGTTCAAGCAAAGCTTGTGTCACCCAGCGTCGTCAGTTTGAGGGTGGACCAACATTTGTATGGGGCAGTATTACAAGTCATGGGTGTCTTCAAATCATCATTGGTAATGACAATTTGAATAGGGTGACATGTTTTGCCGTTTGTGGACATGGAGGGACATTATGTCACGTTGTAGGAACAGACGTTTTGAAACAGCGTAACATTGCTGTACTGCCTTGACCGTCTGCCTCTTGAAGACTTCTGCCTAGTGGGAGAGATGGGGGTACTACAGGAACAACACAAACAGCAAACATTTGGAACAACATCCCTCAAGCAGTTCTCAATCACTTGGTGTGTGTGTGTGTGTGTGTGTGTGTGTGTGTGATGGTAGGATACCAATAAGAAATTCTGATAAGCGTGTACTTTTTATATCTTTTATTATGGAAATTACATTACATTTTAAATAATAGACCTTATATACATTGCTTGTGACATACAAATCAGGCACTATTTTTTACAACAAAAACACAGACAGTTGTACACAGAAAGAGGTGGACCGTTAGGTCCCTAGTAGTTGTATGAGTCTCTCACTTATGTCTACCCGTAAAATTCCGGGTTAGAATTGATCTTCAGCAACCCATGCTTGTCGTACGAGCGGTCGGGTGGTCAGGTTCGCTGAGCTGGTTAACACATGTCGTCGTATTTCAATTGCGTCGATCGTTGACCATGGCGTTGATCCTTGGAATATCTGGTCCAGACAAGACTATTACAGACCGCCGCCATATATCTGGAATATTGCTGAGTGCGGCGTTAAACAACAAACACATTAATTAACACTCATATAAGCATGTATGTATTTCAAACAATCTCTCACACGTAGACCCCTCACTCACTTGTGTACAGTTCCATGTTTGAGAAGCTACATTAATTATTGTAAGAAATTAATATTTAGGTAACAATATATGACGTAGCTGTAGCCCGGCGACCTTGTTGGTTGTGGCCACCAAGTATCGGTTTGTTTGACTCAAATTCGATGACTGACAAGCCATCGTGATGTGATATAATACTCAGCATGAACTTAACCCACCACTGACGTACGACATGACAATCACTTGACATTTACAACCTGTACACACAGTGTTTGGGATGAAGCACATTGTAAAACGTCAAACCAGAGACACATGACCTTAACTATACATAAAAACCAATCCGTTTATAACCAGCTCAGTCAAAGCAATAATTACACTGTATTACAACTATACTTTCGTGCGGTTTCTGTAACCCCAAAACATAAAACATTATATTACTTCGTGTTATTGCTGTCACAGGAAAGAGAAATCCACGGAAACAATGATACCCATCAACAACCAAACTGCTGTAACAGCAGATTGTCCCTAGTAATTCCATAAAATATCGGTTGTACTGATCATATTTGTCCTTGCAGGTAAAGAGATGTATTTAAACCTATCAGTACAAAAGGAAATGTGTAAAATACCTCAACTAGATCGTGAATTGTTTCAGATGAAATGTTCAATGAACACACTGAAGTCTGGCCTAACTTGAGCCTTCTTCTGGGATCAGGGAACACAGTATATTCTTATCACGGGGTGGAAATATGTTCATCCCAGTCTGGACGGTCAATTCGAAACCCGAAACAACATATAAAACAGCGAATGAAACGTCTGAGAAGGTTGAAGTAAAAGTACAATAAAATGCTGCAGTCCTTCTGTGCCGTTTATCGATATCCCGTTTTCCTTGCTGTTGTCTAACGGGCAGCGAGGGCGTGTATGCTCCGCGACTGAAACCATATTTACCGACCTTTACCGTGCAATCTGATCTAATTAAATATGGTCTTCATTCTTGTTGTTTGTGTTGAGTTCCATCTAAAGACACATTAAGTTTAAGGTTACTTGAAATAATTCTGTTAAATGTCTTTAAGGACAGCGGGAATTATTGGCAGCTATATAAGAAATTCATGCTTTTCTAAATAAATTATGACTGCAATTGTTTGTGCCAGTTTATTTTTGGTACATGTTTTTACACATTCCCTTGATTTTACTGGTTGTTCCTAGTTTTGTTTAAAGCAACCTTCAGAATTCACAAAATGCGCCAGATCATTTGTCACATAAAAAGAAAGCTAGGCTCTAGATCTGAACAGCATGCTGCTCATATTTAATGGGGTTCCAGCACAGTACAGGAGGTAACCCCATATGAGATAAAACGTAAAACATAAAACTGGAACTAGTGAAAGAATTATACATTCGAGCGTGTATTTTTCTTTCTAAATGTCTCTTTTTTTCTGAAAAGCCTAAGGACTTATGGATAATTGTAACATGGATGTATGTGTAACTGAATCGATAAGTACTTTCAGTTTTATTGTTTCTAAATGTAATATGCTATGCACACAAGACATATTATTCATGCTTGATATTATACACTATTGCAACATAAACCCGTAAATCAATTGTTACTGATACACCTGAGTGATTAACCAATGAATTTAGGCCAACTTACAACGTATATACGACATGCCTTACGTGTTACTGGCACCCGTGATATACACGCAACCTACAAGTATGTGTTATGAGCTGCAAAGTGGCCTGTAGCCAGATACAGCCAGGATATATGTACCACTATATAAATGTTAACCATTGGTGCCCTATTTGAGACAGGAAATGGCCAATAGAAATTAAGGTCAAGTACAATATCCATTTCGCAGTATCCACGTAATCTTAATTTATATACCTACTGCATTCACTCATGTAATTAGATGAGTGAGTGAGTTAAGATTTAGAGTCACATCGCCAATATTGCAGCCATATCGTGACTAAACAATATACACTTTAATAATAAATCAAGTTATTTCGTAACATCTGTCAACAAAGAACAGTAAAATATAATTAGATGACAATGATTCACAGTAAGATATGATTAGAGATTTAGTTTAGGTGTAATTCAATAATTTCATAACTTAAGAGAGAAATTATGTCAGCAAGATGTTAATGTTGTTTTTGCCAGCATGGGTCACTAGGGTGAATGTGGGGATAGTGAAGTTAGTAGAATAATATTTTGTTATATTGTATGTACTGGCAGTTTGAGACAGACACTGGCTGAGTCAGAAACTAGACCTTTCTAAAATATACACAATTAGTAATTAATTTCAGTAAGTCTTAAAGTTCTGTACATTTTGTTAGTTGGCCTGTTTTAGTTCTGCTTAAACTCTGAAGAGCAACAGATTTGTCATACAGTTTACCGTAGTAACAAAGAGATAGTACGTCATTACAAATCTGGGGCGGTGGGGTAGCCTAGTGGTTAAAGCGTTGGCTTGTCACGCCGAAGACCCGGGTTCGAATCCCCACATGGGTACAATGTGTGAAGCCCATTTCTGGTGTCCCCGCCGTGATATTGCTGGAATATTGCTAAAAGCGGTGTAAAACCATATTCTCTTACTCACTCATTACAAATTCAAGCACATATTTTGGCTTGAATAGACTTCTGCACATGTGGGAAGGCACTGTACATCAATGCAATATGAAAAGGGTTAATCGCATGATAGTAAAAAACCCCAATAAGTTTGAAGATATGAAGAATCCGGTGTTTGGCACATGAGTATCATTCTGGACAACTGGACCATCCATTACCAAGTCAGCGAGCCTGACCCCCGATCCCTTCAGTCGCTTCTTACAACAAGCATGGGTTTAAGATGTAAAATAGGAAATAAACTAAACCAATATTGTATATTAAAATTGATCGTAGTTCTTGTGACAACTCTTCCCTCTGCCTGATCAATAATGAAAGTGAACTGAAGAATAACCGCTACAACATAGCTAAAATATTTTCCCTTCCAACGTTTAATTTCATGTTTGAGGGTTTGTCGGGAGACACTTCTGTCATCGAACGTTCCACTTGTAAACTGACTACAAATTGACGGAATATTTAAAATGTTATTCGGGCCTTCACTATTCGCGAAGCAGCGTCTTGTGTGCTTTGAGTGAAGATGTTTAACCCGTTACAAAGAGAGTAGGTCGATTAGATTAGGACAAATGAAATCGTGTTACCAAAACCTGCATCAAAGAGTAGAACTTTCAGAGAAACACTTGACAAAGAAAAATGACAACATGTTTTATTCTCTCAAGTCAATCACCATGGGAACGTAGTAAGGAGACTCGAGGGAAGTACTTGCCGATCAAATGAAGACAGTGTTTAATCTGAGGAATACTTGTTTTAAAACCACCACCAAACAACAGAGGAGGTTATCTTTGAGAAATACAATATTACAAACAACTGTTACATCACCGTTGTTTTATGTTTACCCATTACTTTTCACACATTTCTTTATCTTTATCATATGGTGAAATCATGAAATGAATTTGTTATATCTTGTCAGAAGCCATCATAGCTGAATATATTCACACGACTTTGTGAAACTGAGTGATCCAAATGTCATTAAATGTTAAAAAAAAACACATCAAAGAAACCATACGGGAATTATCACAAAAGGATGGACGTATGTTAATGTTCCAAGATAAATTTGGAAAATGACGAAATCTGAAAAAATGTTGACAAAAAGTACTGCTCTGCAAACGACGTTAACAGACCAAACATTTCAAAGCGTAACTCTATTTGTGCTTCAATTTAGCTGAGATTGATGGTATCCGCCGGCGTAAAGTGACACACTGCAGGAAAACAGCCCTTTTGCTGTCAACATGGGCATGACGAATGAGACCAAACACACACATGTAAAGCAGAGTAACAAGGACCAGGGCTAAGATATTGGAAATAAAACATGCCAACCATTTTTATTCTCCTTTTCTGTCTTTCTATAACCAAACATGATCCCTAAACTGACATTTTCCATATGCAAATCTTAACGCTGAAGCAGGTTCCTCTTGTATAATATTTTAGGCATGTTTATTGGTGACAAAACAAATGTCCAGTATTTCGGACACTATAATGCTGGAAAACAGATCCTCGAGAAACGAACAGATTTTGTGACGTCATTACAAATTACTTGAACAATGATGTCTTGGTTCACGATTTGTCATGCGCGTTACTGGTGATGATATGTGTTCTTAAACTCGATGTTTTCATCATAAGCTCACTAGTATATGTGTGTATGCTGAGTCAACTACAAAAGGAATGTTTGGCCCCAGACATGACCCCCAATGTAAAATCTATTACCCAAACGTTTTTCTTGGCTTCTAAACATCGGAATCTCTGAAGTTCTACACAGCGGGCGTCATTCCAAATTATCAAACTGGATTTCCTGGTTCATCGATCACTTGATTGTCTGGTTTGTTTACAAGCCGATGTCGCTGTGTCAGCATCCATTTATAGGAAAATATTGTGAATGGCAGGTGATACCGGTAGGGCAGGATAAACTTACGCTCTTCCCAACACCCGGTGTCATCACTGATGTTCAGTGATCCGTTCATATACTTTTCACAACCAATTTCCCTTTACATTAAACGGAATGTGTACCTGACGTTCTCTATTGAATTATAACGTACATACTATTACAGAGGTATTTAATTCGCACAATTCAAACATAGAAGTGAATATTGAGTTAAACTGGATCTTGAAAACCATGCTATGAAGCTTTCAGTGCCGCTGTGACGTCACTATTGAAACAATGAGACATCATTATACGTATACACCAACAGTCCTAATGAGAGCTGGTTTACATAAAGCACAATGGAGATTGGAATTATTACACGTGTTTGTACTGTGTGATAGTAATTCACGTATCTTAAACATTATTATTTTTTACACGATTTACTTGATGATTTCTACGTGTGTCATTCTTGGAAAGCTTCTTTTACCTGTTCGGCTTAAAACGGTGCCACACTGAACCACACCGATAATGAATGTTACATTATTTGCAAATACAGCTCATCAATATACTGCATTATATGTACTTTTTCTCCGAAGATGAGACATGTCACGGTAGAATTATTACACTTAAATAGATTCCAAAACATATCTTGTGATATATATCATAAAGCAAAACGATACACGCAAAAAACATTTCAAACCAAAATTTGTTCAATAATATCACACATAAACCATATTTACTTCTCTTCATTTCTGTACAGCAATTTCCTTTTCATCTCGTATATTATGAGGACCAAATAGCCCTTTAGTTATAGTTTGTTGGAATCGATCCGTGTGTCATATGTGAATTCGCTCCTCCATCCAGCCATCTTCATAAAGTAACACTAGCTAGGCGCTTGTGTCCCTGATGGATGACTTCAATTCATCTCCAGCCAGGGCCGTTATGCTACACTGTGCTATGAAATAGGAAATTGTTAAAACTGACATCTTCAAGTTATGACGTATTTGCCCTGAGACGCAAGGCACTGGGCTATTGGAAGATGTATGTGTTTAAAATCAGGCCTATGTTACTTAATCGCTCTCCTAACATCAACCATAGAACTCAAGCGTAACATTTGCGTGAAAACATTTTTTCACTTGTACTATATAACTTTCTTCGACATGGATGTGTATAACACATAGCACTGCATACACATTTATATATCATATCTGAGTGTGCCAGTCATAATGCTGTTCTGTCATGACTTCATGTTGATATGGCATCACAAATCATCAAATAACAAAATGAAAATCATTGTCAATATGTGACACGTTAGAAGCTGTACTAACAATGAAGACAAAGTTAAAGGATTTCAACCTTATTTTTTGAAATGCCACGTTTGCGACAGATGATAGTACCGTTATCAGGCAATTGACAAAAAGCTGAGTTGCCTGGAGGCTGCAACAGCGAGGTGGATGATGCAATGTGCTGTTGCATCCAGCTGATGAGATGATCGTAGGCTGATGATGAAGTAACTTATGTCTCCACAACACCATCAAAAACTCGCACAAGCTGTTCAGGTCAACACGACCAGCGACGGAGACCTAAGTAATCCCAGTTTACCACATGTGATCAACATTTTCACAAGCTGACTTTTTGTAAGATCTTAAAGTAAGTTTGATCAATTACATGTTGCGACCTATGCTTGATACCTTAAGGTTTATTGTGGTATATCCGTAAACTGTGTGTTTTCTTTAAAACAGTGGCCAATATATGTAGCAACAGATCCACTTCAAGTACTGGCCTGACTTTGTTGTCTGTTGAGGGCAGATCTCCTGGGCGTCAGACTGTAATGGTTGTGAGGACAACGCTATTGTCATCGGTAGTGTGTTGTGAGGGTGATAAAGGATGCTCTACTGGGTCGCATGATGGCGTGCCGTGGTGGACGTTCTTCTGGTCTGAGGACTGGCAATAATTCATATTCCCCACGTAACCCTATCGATTTAGTTCAACGTGTGCGCTTCAACTCTAGGTTGGATAGAATACTACGGTCACTGTCTTAATATAGTAAAGTGTGTAACATGGAGTAGTATACTATGCTTATAACGAACTGACGGATGTAACGAACTATGGAGTCCCGACCCCAAGCTGTACATTTTGGTCGAAATGTGTATAATGAACTGTTTATAACGAACGAAACATTGTGGTCCCTTTGAATTGAATAATGGTTTACTGTCTATCACTGTGCTTTCATGTCCAGCTTTACAATACTCTGTTGTGACCCACATATCTTTATTTTCATCATTAAGTCATAATACGCTCTAACCGGCCTTTAACAGATACGGCACGGTGCTTTAACTTAATTTCAGTAACTTTAACATATCACAGGATCGGAATGATTTGAGGATCAAATATGTCCTTAAAACGATTGTTACTGAACCGTTGTACCTGTAAGATGAAGGATAACTGCATCCCTGTCTAAACTGAATCGTTGTAGCTGTTATATGAATGATAGCTAGGCTGCATCCTTGTCTGAGTTGATTCCTTGTAGCTGTTACATGAATGATAGCTAGGCTGCATCCTTGTCTGAGTTGATTCATTGTAGCTGTTACATGAATGATAGCTAGGCTGCATCCTTGTCTGAGTTGATTCATTGTAGCTGTTACATGAACGATAGCTAGGCTGCATCCTTGCCTGAGTTGATTCATTGTAGCTGTTACATTAATGATAGCTAGGCTGCATCCTTGTCTGAGTTGATTCATTGTAGCTGTTACATGAATGATAGCTAGACTGCATCCTTGTCTGACTTGATTCCTTGTAGCTGTTACATGAATGATAGCTAGGCTGCATCCTTGTCTGAGTTGATTCATTGTAGCTGTTACATGAATGATAGCTAGGCTGCATCCTTGTCTGAGTTGATTCATTGTAGCTGTTACATGAATGATAGCTAGGCTGCATCCTTGTCTGAGTTGATTCCTTGTAGCTGTTACATGAATGATAGCTAGGCTGCATCCTTGTCTGAGTTGATTCATTGTAGCTATTCCACGAATGGTAGGTAGGCTGCATCCTTGTCTGAGTTGATTCCTTGTAGCTGTTACATGAATGATAGCTAGGCTGCATCCTTGTCTGAGTTGATTCCTTGTAGCTGTTACAGGAATGATAGCTAGGCTGCATCCTTGTCTGAGTTGATTCCTTGCAGCTGTTACATGAATGATAGCTAGGCTGCATCCTTGTCTGAGTTGATTCATTGTAGCTGTTACATGAATGTTAGCTAGGCTGCATCCTTGTCTGAGTTGATTCATTGTAGCTGTTACACGGATGATAGCTAGGCTGCATCCTTGTCAGAGCTGATTCCTTGTAGCTGTTACATGAATGATAGCTAGGCTGCATCCTTGTCTGAGTGGTCTGATTGTAGCTGTTACACGGATGATAGCTAGGCTGCATCCTTGTTGAGTTGATTCATTGTAGCTGTTACATGAATGATAGCTAGGCTGCATCCTTGTCTGAGTTGATTCATTGTAGCTGTTACATGAATGATAGCTAGGCTGCATCCTTGTCTGAGTTGATTCATTGTAGCTGTTACATGAATGATAGCTAGGCTGCATCCTTGTCTGAGCTGATTCATTGTAGCTGTTACATGAATGATAGCTAAGCTGCATCCTTGTCTGAAATGAATCGTTGTAGCTGTTACATGAATGATAGCTAGGCTTCATCCTTGTCTGAGTTGATTCGTTGTAGCTGTTACACGAAGGATAGCTCAGCTGTATCCATGTCTGAAGTGATTCGTTGTAGCTGTTACACGAAGGACAGCTCTGCTGCAACCGTGGTCGAAGTCTATGACTCTTTGATCACTTATGGAAACTGCATGAGGATTTCACACTAGTAGAATCCTGTCTCTTGCCGCTACAAATGTTTCTGATAAATGTAATTCACCCTAAATGAATGCGAGGTAAACACTTAAGCGACCGTATCAGGACGGCGCATCTATACATTAGGCCTCCCAGACTCTAGAACCGACAGAACTATTTCTGTCTGTCGTCAGTCGCCCTGTCCAGACACGGGCACATCACCAAGGCATTCTAAGAACGTAACATCCTACCATGGATATAGTGAAACCATGCTAATCCCTCTCATTCCGCATGTCTCCTTTGCCGCGAACCTTGCAAATGTGTCCTTTTCATCTGATTAATTTGAAAGGATAACCACTTGAACCTCTGATTGAATCTCAGTCCCTCCTGGGGTTAGCAGAATCGGAATTGTGGGGGGAGGGTGTTGGGGATTAAAGCTGATTAAAGGGAGGAATTCACTCAGAAGTGCCAACCCTAACAGTCGCCATGACAGTTGGTGACACATGTTCCCTAAGCCTTGGTGATTTGTCGCTGAGGGAGGCTAGAGGATTGCCTGTGGTTTATGGAGTCGCACTGTCGGCAAATATAATCAACTGAAGGATGCAAATTACCTCGCCGGAACACTGTCATATCTCTCGGAATAGTCAAATCTTTACATGCGTGAGAGTTGCACGGTGATTTAAACCAAGCTCAGGCAATGTGTTCACATATGTCCCAACGTATTTACCCTGGCTAGTTTGTGAACCAAACTACATATAGAGACATGCCATTGTTCAGAGAAATGTGTGCATGTCATGGACAATGGAAACACAAGAATGTCATAGTTTATAGGATGAAAAAGATTGAAGTGAAGCGATGCAAACAGGGTTAGCTCAAAGGAAATAGGAATATGACCCACAATAGTTCAACATAGCCAGAAGGGAGGTATATGCATCGATCACTTAGTCAACAGGAAGCCTTATACATGTAACACGTAGCAAGCAGGAAGACCTATACCTGTAACACGCAGCCAGTAGGGAGTCGTACACACGTGTCAGCAGGGACACGTTTAAAAAACACATGTAACAACCACGTAGCCAGCAGGGAGACGCGTACATGTATCACGTAGCCAGCAGGGAGACGTATACATGTAACACGTAGCCAGGAGGGAGACGTATACATGTATCACGTAGCCAGCAGGGAGACGTATACATGTAACACGTAGCCAGCAGGGAGACGTATACATGTAACACGTAGCCAGCAGGGAGACGATATACGTACATGTAACACGTAGCCCAGGAGACGCAGGGAGACGTATAGCAGGGAGACGTACACGTAACACGTAGCCAGGAGGAGACGTATACATGTAACACGTAGCCAGCAGGAGAGGGAGACAGTATATACACGTAAGCAGGGAGACGTAGCCAGCAGCAGGGAGACGTATACATGTAACACGTAGCCAGCAGGGAGACGTATACATGTAACACGTAGCCAGCAGGGAGACGTATACATGTATCACGTAGCCAGCAGGGAGACGTATACATGTAACACGTAGCCAGCAGGGAGACGTATACATGTAACACGTAGCCAGCAGGGAGACGTATACATGTAACATGTAACAGCAGGAGACGTACATGCCACGTAGCCAGGAGGAGACGTACATACATGTACATGTAACGTAGCCAGCAGGGAGACGTATACATGTAACACGTAGCCAGCAGGGAGACGTATACATGTAACACGTAGCCAGCAGGGAGACGTATACATGTAACACGTAGCCAGCAGGGAGACGTATACATGTAACACGTAGCCAGCAGGGAGACGTATACATGTAACACGTAGCCAGCAGGGAGACGTATACATGTAACACGTAGCCATAACAGGAGACATATACATGTAACACGTAGCCAGCAGGAGACGTATACATGTAACACGTAGCCAGCAGGGAGACGTACATGTACACACGTAGTAACCAGCAGGGGAGACGTATACATGTAACACGTAGCCAGCAGGGAGACGTATACAGACGTATACATGTAACACGTAGCCAGCAGGGGAGACGTATACATGTAACACGTAGCCAGCAGGAGACGTATACATGCAGGGAGACGCAACACGTACACGTATAGCCAGCCAGGGAGACGTATACATGTAACATACACGTAACACGTAGCCAGCAGGGAGACGTATACATGTAACACGTAGCCAGCAGGGAGACGTATACATGTAACACGTAGCCAGCAGGGAGACGTATACATGTAACACGTAGCCAGCAGGGAGACGTATACATGTAACACGTAGCCAGCAGGGACACGTATACATGTAACATGTAGCCAGCAGTGTGACGTATTCGGAAAATATAGGCACAAGTGAAATGCAGTGGACAGGAATATATGCACAGGTTAAAATGCATTAGATGACAATAGAAGTACAGGTAAGATGCATTGGACAGGAATACACTTACACGTACAGCTCAGTGCGCAGGAATGCATGTGCACGTAGACAGTAATGCATCCACAGGTAAGATGCAGTAGACAGCTATACATTTCCAGGTAAGATGCAGTTTACAGGATGCATATAACACCCAGTTGTCATAAATATAAGAGAGGACTATGAGATTCGGTGCAATTAAAACATTCAAAGTTCAGAAATCATTACGTATTGCTAAAAGGTTCCCTCAGAAATATATGGAAAAAATGGGATCTGAGTCCTCGAGCTGGTTCTCCCCCGTTTGATGGCGGTTGCCTTTCTCACAAGTTCATCTTCTAAACCACTTTTCTGCAATGAAGGGGATTTCGTTCAGCACATAAGATCAGGGCGATTTGTGCCCTACTGTCACGAATAATCGCCCCGAAAGTTACTCTCCAAACATCAGGACCCATCCAATTATAATCTGGAATCGCGGAGGGCTTGCAGTCGTGCTTACTGGGTTTCAGTAAAACATGTCCCGCTATTTGTCGGACGAGAGCTGCAACTGATCCCCCTGTCCTGGCAGGTTTGGGACTGATTTCTTTTATATGAAATAATAGAGAGCCACTTTAAACCTTCTAAATATGCCAGGGCGCTTATGTCGTATCGGGTCTCAACTCTGCCTAGCGTGAGTCATGAGGCTTAGTTGAACCGCCACTAAGCCATTGTGGCCTCCGAGATAGCGAAAACTGATTGGAAACTTTAGTTTTTGATCTAAAATAATAAGGCAGGTTCATTAATGGCGGTGGATATATGAGCTTCTTCAAAGCATTATCCGTCTATGGGATTCTCTGCATGAGAATTTATACCCAATAACTGACACATTTCAATACAGAATTTTTCTTACCATAGTTGTTTAAGAGTTCGCACTGGAAGTAAAGCAAAAAACATCGTGCTCCTTATTGATATTCAAAGCTTCCGAGAAAACAATAAGTCTGTTTTAAGATCACACATAAGGGATCTTTCGTCTATTAGATTCACGTAAGAGGAAAACCTTTGTCTTCGAGAGTTCCTGGTTTCTCCCTTGATCCGATTCTGTTCCAACAACAAAGCAGTCAGTGGCTAAATTATAAAAAGACATATATGTCCCGCACATAATGCTTTGCTGACTAAAGTCTTAGAATTGTGCAGTCAACACTTGCTTCTCCAAATTAATTCTCAATGTTACACGTAGGGGTCAACATTCTCCTACTTCAGTCCAGGGGCATTGAAAGTCTCTTTAATTTTGTTGGTTGGGAGGGTTAAGATGGTTGACACACAACCTTATGTTGGTGTCTCGAGTGGCTTGACACATACTTTTATGTTGGTGTGTTGAGTGGCTAGACACATACTTTTATGTTGGTGTGTCGAGTGGCTTGACACATACTTTTATGTTGGTGTGTCGAGGGGCTTGACACATACTTTTATGTTGGTGTGTCGAGTGGCTGTCACATACTTTTATGTTGGTGTGTCGAGTGCCTTTACACACAGTTTTATGTTGGTGTGTCGAGTGGCTAGACACACAGTTTTATGTTGCTTGGATGTCTATTCGATCAAATAACCTTATGTTGGTATCAATGTCTTGCGTGATTTTACACTTTATTTTATGTTGTGTTAAAATGTCTTGTCGGTTGACAAATTACCTTCTATAGGTTAAAGTGTGTAGATGTTTAGTTGCTTGAAAGTGTCAGTTCGGTTGACAAATTACCTCATGTTGCTTAAAGCGTTATGTTTTTACACGTGTTATGATTTTATCAATATTCCACTTCGGAAATGCCTCACGTGGTTCGGAAATGTCGTCAATCCTTCGTGTAATTCACACGCTATTCTCGAACTAGGTGGTAACACAAGGTGTTGAGACCCAATCAGAATTAATACCATATAAAAAGAGTATGAAATAGCTTCAAATTTGAAATTAAGAAACAAACACTGGCAAGGTTTACATTATCAGTTGCAATCCCAGTAGGGCTAATAAACAGTTTCCAGTGATAGATTATGTTGATTAAAGTAACCAATAAATACTAATGATTTGAGATAAAAGCAATAAATGAAGAAGAATTGTTTGATAATGTTGAAACCTCTCGTGTTTACGGCTTTAATTCTATACCATCTTCTTGGTGTCATTGCCCGTCTAATGCCTCGAGCAAAACTATCACTTTTAATACAAAGTCCGATTTGTTTACGATCATTAAAATCTTCTCTATATATCATTCTGAAATCATATCCAACATGAAGCATTAGCTTCTGTTGACCATGCACACACAAAGTCTGCTGGCATCGTCCCGTATAGATAGGCTTATACTACAGAAAGTCACGAATAACTCAACAATCAACTTCAGTATCCTGTTCCATCGGTTAGTCCAGCGATTTTCTCGTTCCTTCTTATCATAACAACTCGATAGGATCAAGCACTGAACATTGTGAAGTTTAAGTTGGAATGTTGTCCCCAAATAAGAAAACTTGGAAATTAAGCGCTTTCACTGAGATTACTCTGGCACAACTGCTTCCTGGAACCGCGTGTACAATACAGAGGTTATATGTAAGTGATTTAGTGACTTACAAGATCTCCACGTTCAGTGCAAAATCCGCCATTATCCTGTCACGTGAAACTACAGGACACTCGTGGGGATTCAGAGGAGCAGTCCAAAACATGGGTCAATTTCTCACATTCAGATGGCTGCACAAATAAAGGTTTTCTTCACAGGCTAAACGAGGTCTGTATGATATTATCCCCTTTTTCCTGAAATCCTTTCAGTGTATATACGTAAGATTTGGCTTTAAAGGTAACTGAGAATGTGACGCGGAATACAGCAAGAACATATTTGTATGGGACTTCTCGTTAATTGTAGACAGTTACATTTGGCATTTTGGAGATTTTATAGAAATGTATTATTCCCTCTGGACGTTAATATAGGTGTAAACCTGTGATATATACGCCTTGGTCGTATTTCCCGGGCATGTTACGGACTTTTAAAGAGGTGTACAAGAGAGACAAATCCCAGTAGCTTACAGATATATCAGTGGTTTTACTGCTTACTCGCGCAATGTATTAATAAAGACTTGAAATGCACATAGCTACTACATCAAGTTCATGCGACTTCTTGGTGACTTGCACTTGACCAACTTTGAGAGAAAATGAATGAAAGCTACATGAAAAAATGACGACGAGTATATTCCTAATCCAAAAGTTATTTTTCACCACACGTTTGAAACCACATGTTTCAAGCAGGTTCTTAACACCTGAGCCAATTTTGCGTTACTGATTGCTCACATAGCTGTATACTCTTCAAAAAAGTAGCGCAACGTGAAATATAAGTGTTAATATCAAGTATTAGAGCAAACCAAAGTATTGACGACAAACACCCCATACAAGTACGTGTATGTCAGTAAAACTCCACACTCACAAACATCAGATAGTTTGCACGTGTCACACGCAGCTGCGTCCATACACGTGGGTTATGTGTCATCACTGATTTTAACATTCAGAAGAAAACTTCATATTATTATTTCTGTCAAGTTTATTGACTTTACAGTTGTGGTTTCATTCATTGTTTACGTGTGAACTAGATGATGAGTCTGCAACGCTCGGAGCGCCAACGGGCAATTTGAATGCTGGAAACTGGACAAATTAGCGTGCTGGGTTCCGTATTTCCAATCTGTTATCAGCAGACCATGGAACAGGAACCAAACATCAACATCAACAACATAGTGACGATCGAAATCTTTCGAAACCAATCACTGAGAAATCGAGCTCAAACAGCGAATCAAATTGATGCAAACAGGCAACAGGAGTTCGAGGAGCGCGTCAGATGATAAAAACATCGTCATATTGCAAACATACGTCAACAAACAGAACCTAGAGTAATCGTCGCTAGGTTTAGTTTAGATGAGTCACTTTGCAATATATTATGCATGTTCGTATCTCGCAACGTGAAATGAACATCAAGCCAATCTCAACCTCACAGTACTGATTTACCCACGGATCGGTTATGGTGTGATGCGGCATGACTGTTTGCAAGACTTAGGGGTTGACCTTTAGTTCTTCAGAGACACAGCCTACGTGGTTACCGAGCACGACTCGTCCATACTCACCTCCAGCAGAACAGCATCATTGATGAGCCCATACCTTTCCGTGAACACGCCTGGGACAAGTTAGGAAGACATGTGCGTAAACGTCATCGGCTGCGGACCATGATGACTGAACTTGGTCAGGTGCTGCCTAAGGAGTGGGACACCTTTTGGGAGATCCATACGGAATATACCTCATCGAGTAAATGGTTGTATCACTACTGATCCAACAATGTCAACTTTGAAAATTTCCATTTTGCAGCTATCGTCAAAATGTTTGCGATCATAATGTCCACTGTCATCACTTCCGGTTGCAATGTATCCTCAATTCGTTTATGATTATACAACAATTCCTTGAAACTAACACCTCT
This sequence comes from Haliotis rubra, assembly GCF_003918875.1. Lineage (NCBI taxonomy): Eukaryota > Metazoa > Mollusca > Gastropoda > Lepetellida > Haliotidae > Haliotis > Haliotis rubra. The sequence goes on along the minus strand of NW_025766747.1, from coordinate 698,392 downwards.
TACACATTTTGAAATTATGAAGTTATTTCATAGTACACCCACGTATTGACAAAACATAAAAGACAGAGGAAACGCTTCTGAAGTCTCATAATCTCTGTTTTCACACAGTTTAGCCATACCTCTGCCTTCCCTCGCTTGTCAAAATCATACAAACATTGACAACACTCAAATCTCATGTTTATTTGTATGGAGATATCTGATACATTTTTTACGCTCAGCATATCGTTTAAATTGTACAGATCATGTTGGTAAAAAGACTTTGTCACACCTTGTCTTTTCCGAAACAGAAATAGTCCAAGTAAGAAGGGTCACAAGGGACAAATGGATAGGTCTGTCAATGTTTTTCTCAAGTCCTTAAGTCTGCTATCCAACGTTCTTACAAATACTGCCTCGCGCAAGTCTTTCTTTGCAAAACAGATAAATGCAACAAAACACACAGATTGATATTGAAACGAAGCTACCAGGCAGCCCTGTATTCTTGGACTCCAGCCTTATTCATACAGCAAGCGACAGTCCTGCTGCCTCTAGTCTCTGCATAGGAAACAGTGTAATTATCCTATTGTGGTCTTTAAACAAATGACAGTTGTCATTTTGTATTGCACCCCAGGGATGTGTATTTACGACAATTGACGTTGTCCACCAGCCGATGGTATGTTTGTCATAACAGACCTCCAGCCCTGCGATACGTGCACCGAGTTGTGTCTCGCATACCTTGCAAATCTCGGGGGTGTTGACAAAAGAGCGAGAGTGTATGTGCTGCTTTGTCCATTCTGTTCGTAAAACGTGATAACAAGGTGCAATCGTCGTATATGGAGTTATTTTGCATCTGCGTCTTCGGTTTAATGATGAATAAGATCATCTTATTAAACAATTGAGTAAATTTGTATTGATACATGAAATATTCATACAGAGCACGATTGATGTACTGTCTTTACAGCAAGGTAGTGTTATCTCCGAGAAAGATTTCGCACACTAGAGCGGCAAAACAGAATATCTAAGTTGAGATACAGACTCCGAAAATGGCAAAGATTATCAATCATTGTCATGTCTTCCACGTAAGACGGAATCATAAAATCAAGGCAACAACAATTCAACTGTTATAATGTCTTGTATATTTGTCTATACCAGAGTACGTTTGCTACGTCTGTGGAGCACTGAGTCACACCAACTCGGATACTTGTCTCGCGTGAAATAAAACGACCCAATGCCAACTACATGGCAATTTATTGAAAGTGGGTTCTGTCGTTTCGAGTCTGTAATATCTATGAGAGCATCACGCGGCAAACATGTCACGGCCAATATTGGAAATGGTCGTTTTTCTTCATCAAAATTCATTCATCCCTTGTCCTCAGTGGTGTCTTAACCGTCCCAGTAAGTAGTATTGATCTCTTCTCAATCTTGCCCCGTCTCAGATCGACATCAGTCGACCCTCGATCTCTCTCCACGACCCACAGTGACCAGAATCAGACAGACATACCGTAGTCCCCCCGACCAATGTCTAGGCTGCATATGATGACGCCAAATCGTATCATTCAGAAGATTACAGTTTAGATGGATAAACATTGATATAAACGTATTATATTTCATTTAGTGATGAAATGGATTGGCCACAAGTTATCATGTTCTCAGTAACCAACCTCTGAAACTTTATGCAAATAGAAGAACGAGGAATTATTGAGAGAAATACGAAAAATAGTATTTACATAAAATGTTTGTCTTGCACGCCTTTGATTGTTGTTACCTTAGTGGAGTGTACACGCCAGTAAACAACGCTCTTCTTTATATAGAATAAAGCCGTAGGGTTGCGAATGAGAGGCTAACCTGGAATACAATACTTATTGACACTCTGCGCATGATTAAAGTGGTTTAATACCTGTAGTATTTCCCACATAGTATTCCATTTTTCTTTAACTGTTTCAGGCATGAAAATATTTAGATTAACGTATATTGGATAAGAAAAGTTTAAATCCAACACAGAGACTGTTTGGTATGCTACTATTATCATATGATGATATTCCTCGCCCTTGCGATGTGTGATGTAGATACGCAGTATCGTCAACTGTTCAGCTCAAGGAATGTCAGATATTGATTCTGTCACTGGCATAGTCTTCTGAACGCAACATATGTGGTGTTGTGCTACTTGGAGGTTGTACCTGCACAACGTAGCTACTGCGTGCATGTCGCTTGTATGGTGTTGGATTAAGGTTATGTCGCTTTAATGTCGGTTCAGTTATTATATATAGATGATGAAGCTGTTGTTGGTCGATCCTAACGCTGAATAACTAAGAACGCCTTCTGAAGAACTCCAGAATGCTTTATCAGGTGTGACCAGACCAACATGTTTGTACACACAACTGGAGAAGAGGCGCACAGCCAAAAGTAGAGGTATGGTTAGGGCACACTAATTCATGTGCCATTAGCTCCGAGTCCTTGAAGGACACTATACCGCGCTTATCCGACTATTATGGCTGTGGAAAAAATACAGCAGCTATCTTTTTAAAATCTCGGGTCATCGATCGCTGAGACATCCGACAATACACGGTTGAGTATTTCCCAGCTATCGCTGTACAGTCCACGAACGAATAGCACTAATTAGTATGGGGGCCTGATCCTACTCCATGTTGGAGTGACCGGTGACATCAGTCCAAGCTGTAGAGTAGTAGCTTGAACAGAAATAAACTAAAACAATTTTGTGTGGAAGTGTATGTTGTGATGTATACCGTGATTGGTTACCGTGTTTGGACTGGAGTGCTGAAAGATTCATGTATTCAAGTCAATATAAATATGGTAACGTGCGTGTATATGAAGAACACACACCAGTTTTCCTGATTGTTTTATGAAATGTCAAACCTTTTAATGCAAGAACATGGCATGGCATGCCGGACACACCCACTGGCCTTTACAACACCCAGGAGTTCTCTCGTCCCGTGAATTTTAAAAATGGTTTCTGGAATTATTGTCCAAGACATTCCATGCGTTCTCGTCTCCCGTTCTAATTGTATGTATAGAGTGTATGTTCAAGAATATCGGAACATACGATGCGGGTGTGGCTGAGGAATAATTACTTTCCGATAAACATGACGCTGACGTTATCTTAGTTCCCTGTAGATAAAAGTGGCATCGTTTGTAATGGGAAGCTGGTTTAACCGAGAACACAACAGAATCTAATCAGGATTTCCAGCTGATATGCTGTATTGATCCTGTGTCTATTTCGGAGATGCGCTGATGACTGTCGCGTGTTCGTTTCGTTAATTTTCCAAGACTTTTGGGGTGTTCCCGACTATATGTACGATGATTTTGCGTACTTTACACGATTATTACAGATAATATTTAGGGCAAATAATGTCTAGACCACAATACATGGGCACTCTATGCAGTTCTCGCTATTTATGAAATTGTTCCTGGTCACATGATATTCACCCGCTGCGAATATGATGCCATATGATAAAGATTGGCTGCTATCAACACGCGTCTATTTCGCCATGTTATTAAAGCTGAAAAACAATCTAATATTCCGGCATATAACGCCTGACTGTACAATATTGCCATCAGCTGATCGTTTTGTGGATCACTTCATCAATAATCTATAGCCCTGCGCGGTTAAAGCTAACAACCAGCGTTTATAACATGACGTCTTGACGTCAAGCGTTGACGTCTAGCACCCAACAACATCGGCTACATGTGTACGTGAGTGTCTGTTTACGGTTTGTCGCCACCGATGTAGCCGTTGTGACAGCGAATGCTGCTTCTGACAGATTTTAAAATGGACTGTCTGTTAGACCCTTCTGCATATTGTATCTAATAAAAACGCTTCTTCTTTTGTAGGAATCGTAATTGCCTCGAATCAAAATCCGTAACACAAAACCTGGAACGCTTAATTACATTTGGCCATTATAAACGGGGCAATATTCTTTTATTGGTATGAAAATTAATATAGCAACAAGTATGATTTCTGTTAGATAATTCAAATGGTGATTTATTCTCCTCTTGGATAAAATGAATTTATGGATGAAGAACTGATTTTGTACAATTCATTTTCCTTATCACGGCTGATTATGTTTAGTCTAGGTAAAGCAGTGTATCCTGAAACATTACATATTTACGTTAATTCTCTACATCGTTTAGAGTAATATACAGATGCGGAATGTCTTTGAAGAAGATAACGTTTGAAAGGTTATGACAGAGTGCATCTACTGCAATGAAATTCAACACACGCGAATTTATGAAATATGCCACATTAAGAACATTTATGTGTTAAACAAAAGCCAACATTTCCCGACACACACTGTGCTTTTACTGAGTAAAGATTACAGTAAAATCTAGTCCTACCTCGATAAAACGTCAACCAAATACTCAAACGTAGCGCTAAATCCATATATATCGACAAAACAAACCGATAAAATCGTGACATGTACCAAACATATAATTATCAAACTCTGGTACTGGATAAATTGCAAGGAATTCTCAATTTACGTCCAATCTTTTAAATAGGTGAATGGTCAAAGATCTAATGTGAGGATGTTACACAATGAGTTTTGAGATAAAAACGTTCTTTCATTTCTTAGCAAGTGATCACAACGATGGATAAAAACACTTCCGTGAAAACCATGTATACAATCAAATGGAGGTTAAAATCAATGAGCTCCTCATTAACGACATTTCATCGGAATGGACAAAAGTGTAAATGTAATAAACATTGAAAATAACTTATTCAGTAGAGTAAATTGCATTTTCGATTTTCGAAGGTAGAGTAGGAAAAACTACCATACCTAAATTGTGAGATCAGCTCAAGATCTTTCCCCCGCTGCTTGTAAAATTGAATCTAGAGAAATGCAGCTAAAAAAGCATCGCCTTTCCCGACAATGTTGTGCGAAGACGGGTCCTTCAAGTTCCAATTATAGTCCTCACTGAGAGGACTGGGATTAATTTGCAACACTGACTTAATTGTTAGGATGTCTACATTGCCCTTTTGAGAAATTACAGATGTGCTAGGTTTTTATGATCAATTTATTTACATCCGAATTCCTCCCTTGATCACTTAAAAAGTCATGTGACAATCCACTGCGCATGCGCTCGAATATGGCATCCAGTGTCTGGACATTGTAAGGATGTGTATTTATGCACTCAAATGCCTCGAATAATGCATTTATCAGTCGAGTAATCAGAGGACGTTTAGGGTTAACAATGCATTCGGTATCCTTACTAACACGGCCTTATTTAGTAAAATGCCTAATAAAACAGAATCTAATATCCTCCTGGTAGCCAAGCTGAAACATGCCAAGATGTATTGCACAATCAGCACATACATTGTAGATGTACAATACCCATTTTCAAAAATTCTATTTTGGTAATGCAACATAATGTAATTGTCCTAAACAAATTTTACATTGACTTACGTATTCGTAATTTCTGTAAAAAGATAGCTGATCACGACTCGGCTGTAAAACAGGTCTGTTTATTTGTACTTTCTGGCGTGACTTGTCATGTCGACATTTTGCAATAAAGCTTTCGGACCTTATATCGAAGATGAAGTAAGGCAGACCAAAACATTTTTAAAACCGGGTAAAACTCCGGGATTAGTTATCTTTATATCCAGATTTTCTTAAGAATGGTTTGCACTTTGTTCCACATATGCACATATTGTTTAATTCTATTTAGATACTGGAATTCAAGCAGCGTAGGAAAGAGTTTTAAGAAGGGAGACAAATCTGATCCTAAAATCTCTAAGGGCCTCTGACTGCTGAATGTACAGTACAACCAGAAATTATTGAGAATATAAGATTGTAATTTTATACATTTTTTTCACTCATTACTCACGTATAAAATGTGAATATTAGCAGAACATAACTCCAGATTCAAAGACAGGTGAACAGTTAGTATTTTGTCAAGTCCCATGGGCAGCAATGCGGGCTTCAATGCGGCGGGGCATACTACTCATCAAAGAAGTTAGAAAGTCGTGGTCCATGCTGTCCCAATATCGGACCACCTCTTCTTTCATTTCAGCAATATTTGTCAGATTTTTCTTATTGACACTTTCCTTCATAAGTCCCCAAACATTTTCTATTGGATTTAGGTCAGGGCTATAGCTTGGCCAATCTAATAATGTCATACTTTGGGTCCGAAACCAGGCCTGTGAATGCTTTGAACGATGTTTTGGGTCGTTGTCCTGCTGGAAAATTAAAAAATGTCCATAGAACACGTGAGCAGATGGAAGTAAATGTCCCTCGAGAATATCTGTGTACCGCTCACTGTTCATATTCCTTTCAAATACACAGAGGGGAGTTGCCACTAACACAGATATGCCACCCCACACGTTAAATTTCGGACTGTACTTTGGGCGTTGATACACAGGTTTTTCGGTTTGTTTGGTCCAGAATTTCTGTGTATTAGGAAACAGCCACACAGAACTCCATCTGAGAAAATCACATTGTCCCAGTTAAAATTTATATGCTGTAAGCACCAGTTCAACCTTCGCTCCTTTTGTTCAGGTTTCATGATCGGTGATGGAATTCCTCGACTTTTCTGCCAACCCATTGCATGCAGCTCAGTTCTAATTGTCTCCTTACAGTTCCTCTATCAATCATATCCAGCCTTAAGTTTTCTAAACTCCTTCGCTTGTTTTAGAAACAAGAATACCAAGCCGCCTCCTGTCACCGACAGTCAATTTTCTGGGCCTACCTGCGCCTCCCTGGTGCTCAACGCCATATCCATTTGCAGTATTTTTCAAAACACGATAAACAGTGGACAAAGGGATGCCTGTTCTACTTGAAATCACTTTAGCTGGTCTGATGTCCTTGTTATAATACTCTAAAGTCAACTTCCTCTTCTCTAAATCATCCATACTGAGGATCACTGAAAATGTCGTCTGCTAGCAAGTAAACAAAGGGGGATAACTCTTCACAAACTCATGAAAAAGGATTAACGGAGTGAATGAAACCAAGCACTTAATAGCTGGTCAAGGTTGTTTATACTAGAAATCCAATTAAACATATACCTAAAATTCTCAGTAATTTCTGGTCATACTATAACTGAGAAATGGTTTTCATCTATTACTGAAAGCAGACTAACAGAAGCCCAAATAAATTTCAGACGATTATTCGACTAGTTATAATATCTTTCATCTTTCATCTGCCGTAAGCGTTAAATATCTTCAAAAACCAAAGCATCGTTTTATGCTATATCAATTGACCTCCGGAAACGTTTCGATTCTGTTGTAATGACTTACAGAAAGGCATACACGGCAAATTGTTTGTTCTTGTGTTAGCATGGGAAGTGTAACAGCCGGCTCTGACGTTTAGCGGCTATTTATTTTCTTTATAAACCAACTCCTTCATAGATGTACAGATAATAGTCGAACAAAAGGTATATTTGGAAAAGAATTTATCATTGAAAATATGTTTTGCTGTACGTGCATTGTCTTAGTAGTTGACTCTGCACTTGAGTTGCAGAGAAATTTGAATAACCTTTCTATTCATACTTGGGTTCTGGAAGTAAATATGGATGAATCAAATATTGTTGTATTTAGAAATGGTGATGCTATTTAACGAGTTGATAACTGGTGCTGTAACACTACAGAAAGGAAAACAGTCACATATTATAAGTACTTGGGAATGGTAGTTTCGTTTTGTCGTCGACTCTCTATACCTTTGCGACACAGATCAAGAAAGCATATGTTCCTACTTTTAGGTTAACTAAGCTCTATCTTTATTTATCATGGTTACGTTTTAAAGAAAAAGAGAAACAGTCCAATTTTCTTTTCTTTTTTCTAGAGCTATTTGTTACTCAGTCATAAAGCGGCATCTAATGCTGTTCTTGGTTATGTTGGTCGTTTCCATCTAGGTGTTTAGTATCTCAGCCAATGTACAAGATACTGGTCTTTTGAGATTAGGGATTAGTCCCCAATTTCAAAAGATTAGCAATCCAGTGTTTTTAAATCAAAGGGTAGATCTATAAATCCTATAAATCCCAACTGGACACTGAATTATTTGATAAGGTCTTGCAAGAGCATAAGAGAAATTTAGCACTTGTTTTACAACTACAAAAGCAGCGTGTCAGCCAATATTTCATGAAACCGGAATGAATGCTTTATGAGAATTGTGACTTTTGGAAACCAAAGAATATACCTTTGCCTTAGTTTGCCCATACACGAAAACAGAGCCGGGTTATTTAGTTGAACTTTATCAGTATACACTAAGGAAGGGTATACATGGTATATGAAATTTTGTTCTGTGTTACAAAAAAGAATTCCACTTGCACTCATGGTATAGAAAATATATTGTACTGTTGGCGACAAGGCCTTAAATACGAAATACACACACTCTCTCTCTCTATATATATATGCATGCTTTGTGTATGTGTGTATCTGTCTGTCTCTCCCTCTCTTTTATCTATCTATCTATCTCTCTCTCTATATATATATACGCATGCTGTGTGTATGTATCTCTCTCTTATCTATCTCTCTCTATATATGCATGCTTATCTATTTATGTCTCTCTCTATATATATATACGCATGCTGTGTGTATGTATCTCTCTCTGTCTCTCTCTCTCTCTCTGTTTATCTATCTATCTCTCTCTCTATATATATATGCATATATCTATATCGCATGTGTGTGTGTATCTGTCTCTCTCTCTTATCTATCTCTCTCTATATATGCATGCTTTGTGTATGTCTCTCTCTTATCTATCTCTCTCTATCCATCTCTTTTATCTATCTCTCTCTCTCTCTCTCTCTCTATATATATATATGCATGCTGTGTGTGTATCTCTCTCTCTTATCTCTCTCTATATATGCATGCTTTGTGTATGTGTGTATCTGTCTCTCTCTCTCTCTCTTTTATCTATCTATCTCTCTCTCTCTATATATATATATATACGCATGCTGTGTGTATGTATCTCTCTCTTATCTATCTCTCTCTATATATGCATGCTTTGTGTATGTGTGTATCTGTCTCTCTCTCTCTCTCTTTTATCTATCTATCTCTCTCTATATATATATATATATATACGCATGCTGTGTGTATGTATCTCTCTCTTATCTATCTCTCTCTATATATGCATGCTTTGTGTATGTGTATCTGTCTCTCTCTCTCTCTCTATTTATCTATCTATCTCTCTCTCTATATATATATATACGCATGCTGTGTGTATGTATCTCTCTCTTATCTATCTCTCTCTATATATGCATGCTTTGTGTATGTGTGTATCTCTCTCTCTCTCTCTCTTTTATCTATCTATCTCTCTCTCTCTCTATATATATATATATATATGCATGCTGTGTATATGTATCTCTCTCTTATCTCTCTTATCTCTCTCTATATGCATGCTTTGTGTATGTGTATCTGTCTCTCTCTCTCTCTCTTTATCTATCTATCTCTCTCTCTCTCTATATATATATACGCATGCTGTGTGTATGTATCTCTCTCTTATCTATCTCTCTCTATATATGCATGCTTTGTGTGTATGTGTATCTGTCTCTCTCTCTCTCTCTCTTTTATCTATCTATCTCTCTCTCTCTATATATATATATATACGCATGCTGTGTGTATGTATCTCTCTCTTATCTATCTCTCTCTATATATGCATGCTTTGTGTATGTGTATCTGTCTCTCTCTCTCTCTCTCTTTTATCTATCTCTCTCTCTCTCTATATATATATATATACGCATGCTGTGTGTATGTATCTCTCTCTTATCTATCTCTCTATATATATGCATCTATATATTGCTTTGTGTATCATCTGTCTCTCTCTCTCTCTCTCTCTTATTTATCTATCTATCTCTCTCTCTATATATATATACGCATGCTGTGTGTATGTATCTCTCTCTTATCTATCTCTCTCTATATATGCATGCTTTGTGTATGTGTATCTGTCTCTCTCTCTCTTTTATCTATCTATCTATCTCTCTCTATATATATATACGCATGCTGTGTGTATGTATCTCTCTCTTATCTATCTCTCTCTATATATGCATGCTTTGTGTATGTGTGTATCTGTCTCTCTCTCTCTCTCTCTTTTATCTATCTATCTATCTCTCTCACTATATATATATATATGCATGCTGTGTGTATGTGTGTATCTCTCTCTCTCTCTTTTATCTATTTGGCTCGTCACACCGAAGACCCGGGTTCGAATCCCCACATGGGTACAATGAGTGAAGCCCATTTCTGGTGTCCCCCGCCGTGATATTGCTGGAATATTGCTAAAAGCGGCGTAAAACCAAACTCAGTCAGTCAGTCTTTTATCTATCTATCTATATATCTATATATACGCATGCGGTGTGTATGTGTGTATCTGCCTGTCTCTCTCTTTTGCAAGCGCACACGTGTGCGATGCCAAATCACTAGTGTTATTTTCTGATGTTGAGGGTTTAACCGTAAATAGGAGATGCGTGCATTTTCATTCTTATATCATGTCTCCCGATTCAAAACACATCTTGCATCTACCCCTTCCCACGTTGATGATTTCATATGTGTAGTATTACTACCTGTCTATCATTTGTTATCCATATTGTCATCATAATGTGATGTTAGAGAAATGTAAACGCCCTCCGAATCTGAGTAAGTATGTCATATTGTGGGACCTGGTATGTATGTCAGAACTAGATAACAGGCAGGAAACACCACCAAGCAAACATAAATGTTGTGATCAGAAATATTGACTGGTCTGTTTCAACTATTCCTTGACCCCTGTAACTAAATATTTAACGTCAAAATACATCAAATAAAGAAATGTAACAAAATCGTAAATCTTGTTCAAGACATTTCGCTAATTTGTCCAATTTTCGATCGGCGACATGTCAAACAATGGCTTCCTAAATTACTTACGACAAGCGGTTCAAACCAGTTGAAATAAGAAAGCAACTCCTCGCCATTAGCCGTGCATGGCTATCATTAGCCGCGGCCATTAATCTCGCCTTGGCTTCTCTTGCATCAGCCTCGCGCGGTCTTACGTGTTGTCCTTTTTAAGAAGTCAGAATGAAGAAAATCGAAAGGTTTTAGCAACGAGCAAATTTGATAATGGACGAAGGAGCGATCCATGAGATGTGTAAAGACCAATTTGAAAAGGTCAGTGGGATTAGCCAAGGACAGTCAAGTTAATGCCCAAAATAAATGCCGGGCCCTCGTCACAAGTATCTGTCCTATTGATGACATCGATTCCTGAAGTCCTGTAATATCTGTCCACAGATCCACGTATCGGCATTGCCACTATTACGACGTTCTTCAAACCCAAGTCTCACCTAAACTATTGAACGTCTGTGTTTGAGCTGAAGGAAAACTGTTTTCTTTAAAATCTATGATCGCGAGCTAGGGTTTAACTCAAAGTCTTAAGTGGAAATAAAAAGGCCTCTTTATTGACTTTTCAGAACAGCCTTAAGAACAAGTGTAAACAGTCTTTCGGAATACTCCGAATTTAATTTCACTTGGCTCACTTAAGCTACTAGATACCGCATGGTGAAAGTACGTGTGAAGTAACTGAATTAAGGTGGGAAGACATATTGGTACCTAAGTGAATAGTCTAAGGTACCTAAGGTAGCAGATCAGTGAATTGACGCATGGTTCTCTGAGTCTCTGCGTGTGCGTGCGTGTGCGCGTTTCTTGATGGAAACATTCGTATGTTGATAGATATTTTATGATTAAAAACACATTTGGGACAATATTTTAACTAAATTGTATATCATTTTCTGGAAGAACGATGAAACAATAGGCAACAAACACCCCATTGCTGGAATTGTTGAAGTGTATTATATCCCAAACATATTGCATACTGAACACATCGAGGTTAAATCTTACTCAACCCAAACCTATTTTGTCCCAGAGTGTACCTTAAAAGCACCTCCCATCTGCTGCCCGACACCAAATCCCCAAACCTATGTCTGAGATGGGCTTCTGTTTCCTCTTCATGTTGACGTTTACATGGCAGATTAGCAACCAATCGATTGCCGGCTGTGACGTGCACGTGGTTTTTGCCTTCAATGGGGGCCATGTCATATCAAATATCACACGCATGTACAAGTCGATGGTTCAGGGCCTCCGTCCATGTCAGAAACTGTCACTCTTACACAATGTTACTGCTTTTTATAGGCAATTGAAGTACCGGGCTTTCTAAAACGTTGCAGATTGAAAATCCTGAGTGGGATTTGCAACTAAACAAAATCAGTAAAGGAACTTTTGGTTTTCTAAACGTTGCTGTTGTCTCGAAGGTTTATGATCAAGTTTATATGTCTTTAACTAATGATTTACACGTTGTCAACATTAGACTGAGGTTACTTTAACCAAGATAATTACATCTCATCGTTATCATCAGAAATAATATATGTTAACTACCACGTGTCACAGATACACATGGGGCTGTCTTCACAAGATCTTAAAAACGCTCAATACAGTTTCCAGTACACCTGTGACATTGTTTTCAGAGCAGTGCTTAATTTAGTGATGCATAGGGTGGATAGTACATTTGGGAAAATGAGAGATGCATCGTGTTCACACACGTGCTATGTGAATACAAATAATCACTGAAGCAAAGTGTGCGGTGTGAGGATGTGTTGGAACTGGATCAGAGAGCTGTATCTCGGAGTGAAAGGTCTGTGTCTATTTCTATTCGTGCTGATATTAGTTTACCGGGGAGTGTCCATGACGAAGTAGACATGCTCATGCCCGACAATTTGAACATATTTGAAGATAAACTGTCAGCTTTATCGTATGAGTCTTTAGGAAGTTGCTCAGGCAGTGACTGTTGTCTAGCTGAAACCCTAATGACGCGAGTTTATATCGAAGGTTGAATTCACGTATCGTTCTTGCAAGTCGTTAAAATTAATACCTAATTACCCTGTACAAACATTAGAATTACGTTCCACGCATAAAGCATCATTCCTGTGCGTACTGAAATACAATATTTACTGCAAGCGAAGAAAATCAATACGATTCGGGGCTATTACTTGATATACTTACAGAATAACAGTTTCAACGCATGTAATGTAGTTTCCAAAGGTCAACCATATAAGGTAACACGTCATTCAGGCATTAAAACTGCAGCAGGAAGATAGAAAGAATACCGTGCTAGTACAATAAAAGGAATGGGCAAAATATTTCAATACATCTTTTAATTTGTAAAACTATTTAAAGCAATTCAAAGTTTTCACTTTGATAAATATTGTCCTCTTCAGGAGCTGACAATAGACGCATGTATACACAAGCACGGGTTCCCAATAGGCAGTCAATTTAACGGTGTCTGGTTTCATTTTTTATGGCTGAAATTATTACGCAGCGGGGTCTCCCTGTCCGTAATGAAATATCTTTGGCTGCATAACAATGTCACACTTCATACCAAAGTCAGACACTTTACATTAACAAGAAAGCACAGATTCAGTCCGGTATGAATATTTTCAAGATGAAGCCGAAGTAATATCTGAACCCACTGCGCATTGAACATAGTTAAAAATTGACGAATAAATACATTCATGTACAATAGTTCAAATGGGCAACCGTGGATAACACCTATTGAGCAAAGTGTGTCAAATCATCATTTTCACATTGTCCAAACAATACCGAACTCCTGGCAGACATAGACATAGCAGCGGAACACTAATACATGTTTTACATTTCCCGAGGAACTGAAATTTACCCTCTGTAGAAATCGTACATTAAAAGATTATTCCGCACATCCGCATGTTTACAGACATTTTCAAAACCAAATGATCATTTTTTTATATCCTACTTTGATCATCCTTTAGTGAATGAGTGAAAAAGTTCTGTTTGGATGCAGGTGTTTTATTTTTAAAAGTCCCTGGAATTCAAGGAAAACAAGTGATTGTTTTATCCCCCAGTCGGGTGTTTAATATATCACCACGTCAGTGGGTCATGGCCATATTGTCTAAATATATCAGGTTAAAATCTTAAGACGTTATCAAATACATAAAAATATATGATATATGAAACGTAAATCTATATTATTTATTCCATATATTTTCAGAGTTTTTGTAAAGGGGTGGGGTGGGGGTGGGGATGCAGACTTAGATATGCCACTTTATTAAACGAATATACACTAAAGGAAAAATATACAGTGTCAATTAAAATGGGGAAATCACATTAAAGAACTTTCGGAAGTGATTGAGTCAGTGAGTTTAGTTTTTACGCCGCTTTTAGCAATATTTCAGCAATATCACGGCGGGGACACCAGAAATGGGCTTCACACATTGTACCCATTATACTGATGTTGTTTAACTGGAGGGATAATTATGATGTAGGTGCATTCAAACTTTCACTCAAATTATGCCAATCAACTATTGTTTTCACACGTTTCGGTCGAATGCATGTATAGTTTGACACCACGACAAGTGTGCAAGGGAATAATTAAAGGCGACAGAAATATGACAGGGGGCCTTATATCTCTATAGGACAACTGTGGCCTGTTTTGGCAAGTGGTTTGTTGTGTACAGAGACTACTGATGAACCTATGTAGTTATGAAGACCTTATCGTTTCAATTACATTTATCGGTTTGATTTTTTCAGAAACATTTGTTTTTCAGTTATACTGTGATGCAGTGTTCGGTGGGTATATTGGTATGTATGTAATAATCTATAGATTCTCGTTAGAAGCCACAGAAACATTCCAGCACCACTGGATCAAGAGTGTTTCATTATGTATATTATCAACAATGAGAAATTTAGCATAATATTATATTCACCGTTACAAACAATACAACATCTACAGGCAATACATTGGGTTCACTTTAACCATAGAGTATTACGCAAAAAATGATAATACGTATTTTGATGAGATGGATTAACGATACGTCTCCTAAAGCTCCTAATCAATTATTGCAGGAATCTTTATGTGGCTACTTAGTGATGCACCGTATCTAATGACATGATGCCCGTATCTAATGACATGATGGCCGTATCTAATGACATGATGGCCGTATCTAATGGCATGATGTGCCGACTGCCTTTACCTTATTACACAATCAGACGAACAACCATAAAGACTGATGACAATTTTTATGGATATACAACTTCTTTTATTCTGTGAAAGGGCGACGTATATCCATAAAAAATATCATCCACCATCCAACCATACCTTACTCCACAACCCACCATCCCACCATACCTTTCTACACAATTCATCGTCCAACCATACCTTATTACATAAACCACCGTTCAACCCTACCTTACAACACAATCCACCATACAACCCTACTTTACTACACAACCCACCATCCAACAATACCATACTACACAGTCTACAGTCCAACAATACCTTACTACACAATCCACCGTCCAACCATACCTTACTACACAACCAACCGTCCAACCATACCTTACTACACAATCTACCGTCAAACAATACCTTACTACACAATCCACCGTCCAACCATACCTTACTACACAATCCACCGTCCAACCATACCTTACTACACAATCCATCGTCCAACCATACCTTACTACACAATCCACCGTCCAACCATACCTTACTACACAATCCACCGTCCAACGATACCTTACTACACAATTCATCGTCCAACCATACCTTACTCCACAACCCACCATCCAACAATACCTTACTACACAATCCACGGTCCAACCATACCTTGCTACACAATCCACCGTCCAACCATACCTTACTACACAAAACATTGTCCAACAACACCTTACTACACAACCCAATATCCAACCATACCTTACTACACAAACCACCGTCCAACCACACCTTACTACGCAATCCACCGTCTAACCATACCTTACTACACAATTCATCGTCCAACCATACCTTGCTACACAATCCACCGTCCAACCATACCTTACTCCACAACCCACCGTCCAACCACACCTTACTACGCAATCCACCGTCTAACCATACCTTACTACACAATCCGCCGTCCAACCATACCTTACTACACAACCCATCGTCCAACCATACCTTCCTACACAATCCACCGTCCAACCATACGTTATTACATAAACCACCGTTCAACTGTACATTGCTACACAATCCACCATCCAACTATATTTTACTACACAACCCACCATCCAACCATACCTGACTACACAATCCACCGTCCAACCATACTTTACTCCACAACCCACCATCCAACCATACCTGACTACACAGTCTACCGTCCAACCATACCTTACTTCACAACCCACAGTCCAACCATACCTTACCACACAATCTACTGTCCAATCACCAACGATACCTCACTACACAATCCACCGTCCAGCCATACCTTACTACACAATCCACCGTCCAACCATACCTTACTAGACAAACCACCGTCCAATGATACCTTACTACACAATTCATTGTCCAACCATACCTTACTACACAATCCACCATTCAACGATACCTTACTACACAATCCACCATCCAACCATACCTTACTACACAATCCACCGTCCAGCCATACCTTACTACACAATCCACCGTCCAACCATACCTTACTAGACAAACCACCGTCCAATGATACCTTACTACACAATTCATTGTCCAACCATACCTTACTACACAATCCACCATTCAACCATACCTTATTACATAAACCACCGTTCAACCATACCTTACTACACAATCCACCATCCAACGATACCTTACTACACAATCCACCATCCAACCATACCTTACTACACAATCCACCATCCAACCATACCTTACTACACAATTCATCGTCCAACCATACCTTATTACATAAACCACCGTTCAACCCTACCTTACTACACAATCCACCATACAACCCTACTTTACTACACAACCCACCATCCAACAATACCATACTACACAGTCTACCGTCCAACCATACCTTACTACACAATCAACCGTCCAACCATACCTTACTACACAACCAACCGTCCAACCATACCTTACTCCACAAACCACTGTCCAACCATACCTTACCACACAATCTACAGTCAAATCATACCTTACTCCACAAACCACTGTCCAACCATACCTTACTCCACAAACCACCGTCTGGCTATTACTTTCCACACAAACTACCTATTTTACTACACCATAACCGACCACCGAAATCTTACTCCACGAATTTCTGTGTTAATCTACTTTGTATACAGTACGATTTGCACTTCAACATTGATTTTTTTTAAAAGAAAGGAACACTTAAACACCACCCATAAGATCTCAAAACATGCACATCAGGTATTTGCATGTACAAAACATGAGAATAAAAATAAACATAACATTTTGTAACATTTTAATGACTCAACTAATATTTACAGTAAATTACGAAAAAAAACATTTCAGTCCACGAAAGCATAATGAGGCTTTTAATACCTAGCTGATAGGCCTCGTAGAAATGAACAAATAAAATACATTATCTTTTATATTAGCCGGACTATATACAAAGAGAACCCATCAAGTATGTATGCTGTGTCATGATTCTTCTCAAAATACGTAATACCAATCAACATGCTACATACAAGCATCAAACCACCAACAATAATCCATTCTGTTGGCAAATGGAGTTTGGCGTGTGTCCTTAAGAACACATGACAAACATTAAAGATATGAATTACAGTAAAAATCACAGGTAAAGACAGAACATATTAGAATATTGTGATGAGTTTTGAAATAACGTTTATCATGATATGATCAAGAAACTAGGCTTGTTTCACTGTTTGAAATGTAAACGCTATTGCTGACATATTATTAAACACATTGAGAGAGTAAATGTAAGCTTGGACCCGAGCATTGAAAATATAAAAATGTGCATACCCTGGAGGTACAGACAGCAAACCTGGCTTACCTTATGATTTATATGAATAACAAACACTTTCAATAAGTAGGGACCCAATGAAACCTACAATGTTTTCTCATACTCGTTTACCGAGAATGATATCAAGCACATCAGTGGCCGCCTTGTTTAATTCAACAACTAAATGTAGCTATATTCAAATGCACCATGGCGTAGAACAGACTACTTTGATAACAGGCCTGCGACACAATTGTAAATAAAACCAAGTCCTAAAAATAAGCTGATGTGCGCCACAACGATCAGCGTTTAAGTACATTCAGTCACTTGGGATTTCTAAAACATGATCCAAGACAACTGGAAGGTGAGAGTACCGCAAGACTAAATTACAAACCCAATACTGCCTCAACCTAAAGTAAGGCTTGGGATACGTCTGGGGTGACAAGCAAACCAGTTACCTTGGATTGTCACAAGGGTGTCACAAGGGTGTCAGATGTCATCTGTTTGTTGTCACCCAAACACTGATATCATAGTACCCACAGTACACAACTAATCAAGATCACTTGTACTCAAGAATGACGGGATACACCCGCGTAATGTTCCTACCGTGTAATGAGTAATTTTGTCATGGGTAGTATCAAATTGTTTTGTGTTAAGATTTATTTATGAAGTCAGATGAAGTATCTCAATACAAAAACGATTACTGAGTCATCGTGATATAGCTTATGCTTCCAACACACAACATCATAAAGGTCATCCAAATGTAACTCTAAACAAATATACATTACCAATGTAAAAATACTTCATCTCTTGTTTGGTTGTTTGTGTTGAAAATAAAAGTTGACTTCCACGAAACTCCATAGACCTCTATACATAGAAACTGCCGTGACTTCAGTATTCACTAGCATCGTGTGATTGTCGAAAAAGGAACTGGGGAAGAATGGATTCATGTCGTCCTCTCTAGGGAGAAAGGCAAACATGTTATGCAACTACGTCCATCTTTTGAACCAGTTCATATTTGCTATTCAAGGTCAACTGGAAATCATGAGTTACCTCTTGTCACAAAATAGAACCAGTCATACAATCATATCCGTTACTAGTTTAACAAAGCATGATCCTATCTTGTGCTGGGGCATACATTAACACTCGGATACGAATATTGATACACATGACTTTCCATATGTTTTGAGCAAACAATGTGTCCTTTAAATCATACAATGGAAAAATCAAATAGGTCCGTTTCCTCTTGTGTTCCATGCCTCACTACTTCAGTTACTTTCACTCCATTTTGTATCCTCGAAATGGCTGAGCTAAAGCACGAGAGTGATCACACTTTCTGATGGAATAGCCTCATCGTTGTGCGTCTACCCAAGTTCGAAAGTCTACATAAACATGTTATATACCTCTACCTAAGAGGCACATAATGTATGAAACAAAACAATCTAATTTTGTAGCCATATTTCTTTGGTTGCGTTTATCCTGGAGTTTCGTTAAAGAACACATCGTCCACATGTAGTTATTCATATACAGCTTAGAATCGGCTACCTCGGTGTTGGACATAACATCCACCTCAAGACAGTAGTGTCCCACACAGGATCCCATCCTAGTATTCTTCGCACTGAAGATATGTCTAGCAGTTCCTTGAAGGAAGAAATGTTCATCTGAACGACCACAGGACCACAGTCTCTATATGCACATCTGTCAACAGTGATGGTATCCTCCACAAACCCTTGTCACCAGATCACATCGTTCAAAATGTGTTTGCATTTCTCCGTTTATCCAAACAGTCTTTCGTGAGTGAATATTACTGACTGTTTGAAGCACTAGACCTGCAGCTGAAGGCAACTGACATCATAACTGCTAGAACAACACTCACTAAAGATGCAGCGTGTTTAGCTCCAGCACTATACGACCCTGTGCCGTAAACACCTGAAAAAGAGGAGAAACGCAAGACATCAGTATCAAATGAAACCTTCTTGAAAGAAAAAGAAAATGACATAGTTTGTGCGTGTGTACCTTAATATGATCAGTCTTGTTTCTTGACTCATTGTAATGACATTTCCCTGCATATAAACTCAAATACAGAGATAAGGACCAAGAATGAAGTTTTAAATGCACAAACATAATTCTGGGAATTCATGCTTGTAATAGGGAAAAACCATTCCAGAACACGCAAAGTATGATTAGTCAACGGTAAAGTGTAATTTTCAATTTGAAAATCATTTCCTGGCGTAAAACCATTTGAGCTAAGGACGAGTGATGATGCTTCCAAACTGACACTGAAAGGCGGCTATACATGTTTATGTCTCTTTTCCAACATTTTAACAAAGGTATGCACCTTTAAAACACAGCCACATTTTGAGACGGTTTTGTATAATGTTACAATCCTAACCAGCGCCCTTAATTGACTTTGGATTTATTATCTGACAATGTATCATTATCGATCCCGGCTCTTCATTCGGGAATTTAATATTTTGTTCCACATTCTCAATCTGAACACATTCCAATTGCATTTGAACTGATTTTTTTTTCAAAATATTTCTTTCAATTGCTTCTGTCTTAAATGACTGTCATTGGGTTTTTATCCTTCTCTATTGCAATCGGTGAAATATTGCAATGGGTCAGGGCACTTGGGTGATGTAGTAAGGCGCTTGCAGAACGAACTTAAGCACCAGGAGCAAGTCAATTTTTGAGGCCGACGCAAAGCGAAATCAGTCGGAAACTTAGAGAGAACAGAGACACCTTGTGATTCAGGGATTACACCAGAATGTCTATTTCGGGTCCTGATTGACAGTTGTAATACCAACACTACCTGGAGTACACTGAAGCCAGCTTGTTAAGTCTAATCGGACTGTTTACGCTACGCAGGCCAAAATAATATTATTAAGCAGGCAACCTGAATTTTACTGTCAAGGAATCTACAATTAGATGCATATCAGTGCCAGTGTTGAAGCTGGCCGTCATGTCGATGCTAGACAGATTAAGCCTTGGAGAAAATGGTTCAGTGAGCTTGAGTCTTAAGTGTCAAAATTTGCAGTTTTTCAGGTGGAAATAAACATCAAACTACCTTCATAACTTTGTGGAATGTATCGATTTCTATGTTGTAGCCTTCTCTAATGTGCACTTACTTACAAGCAATATCTTGCAACTAGAAGGCTTTTATGACTACACCAGATGCACATAATTTAACATTTACCCTATGGTACAAGTTTTCATTGGAACATTAAGCGCCAGACATTACCTCACAATACATAAAAATACTACTCTGTAGCTCACCTTGATCTCTAGTTCTACATATGAATATACCTTACTCTCAACACTGATGTTCCTTCCCACATCATTTGCAATCCTACGAAATAAATGTGTGTGTGTTTTAGCATAGAATTGGGACAATCATCTAGTGTTAAAACATTTTTATGGGAGAAAACATGGTCTTCGGCACACATATGTAATGTTGAGGAAATGCCATGCCTATTTCTTCATCTACGTACTGTCCCTATGTGTGAAGGGTCTAGCCCCTCAATCAATATCTGATAGAGCTCCTGCAAATGTACATCCCAACGCGATGTCTCCGATCCCGCTCAGGAAACAGGTTGTGCATTGTAACACATATTCCCATGTCCACTAGAGTGAACTATTCTCAAAACAGGAACATGATCAGTTTGTGGCAGGTGCTTTTTGGTTGATGTGCTCACAGCAAACTTCGACTAAACGTCCTACAGGACATATAAGTATCCAATTGTTTCCATGCAAGCTTCTCACACCACTTGCCCAGAATGGTTCGTGTAAGCACTATATGGACACCCTCAGTCGATTTATGGAAACATAAATGGGTATAGTAATATTAATAGTTTAACAGATTAAGGTGAAAAATGCTGCAGAGAGGGTTCGGGTGTAAGGTTCATCATCGGCTCAGGGCCCCTTCTACACGCAGCCCAGACAGCGAATGGGACTTCTCACAGGAAACGCTGCCTAGTCAAACCCACCAATAACTAAGAACTTTCCGGAGAATATGAAGGCTCCCCAACACTGCACCACCCAGTGTGTCAGAAGGGCTGTGCTTCCGGTGGAGAACCCGGGCACTTTCCTGATCTGCGTCAAGAGATCAGGAGGTGCCAAACCATTGGCAGCTTTCCGGAGAATATGAAGGCTCCCAAACTTCATAACAAAGTTTTATCTCTCTGGTCATGTGTGTTCTGTTTCAGAATAGGAAAACATTATCTTAAATTTTAATAGATGTAGTTTAACAAACATGTATACAAGCAATCAACTTCATCACGCCTTTTCAAACTTTCAATATAAATTATAGTTCCCATGACAAATTATGAAACAAACGACAGCTTGTGTTTCTTTGTCTTAAATCGCATCAGTTACACAATGTTATATCTAATGAAGCAACTTCATCAATACCTATCTTATGTACACAGTTGAAATTATTACGACATAATCTACCGTCCTTGACCGTAGTAATATGACGACTGGATTGAGGTTTTACCAATTCACTATGTCAGTATAAGATAGAACACCGTCTCCTTGTTCACTCCCAATGTACGTATATAGATGTGCCATGATGAAGGTGTCGCGATCGTTATGTATCGCCATGTCCATCAACCACAGGACGTACTACAGAGTGGTCAGTTTCTCTGACTGGGTTCATGTGTGTCATCATTGGCCGTCGAAGACGTGCTATCCGCTGTTGGCTTGGCTGGTATCGAACCGTTACCGTCCGTCGTGATATAGCTAGGATATTTTTGATTGTGGGGGACAAACAAACCCTCCTAGGTCTAGGTTTGTACACAGTAATGTTCCTAAACGCCTCACTGAAAGGGACGACACGGACCGCTTACATTACCAATGTCAGTCAGATTTGTCCAAGTTTTACTATTTAAAGCAAACCGTAGAATGAGGTTTGATGCTCTCAAGGTGAACACTCCGGCATAATTACAACGGTCTGAACAAGGCCTATGGTATTAAACCTAACGCGGGGCGCATAAAATCACATATACACCCCGTTATAGTGCTACAATTCATAATGTGACATAACCAAAAGAAAAGGTCTGACAGCGGCCTAAAGCAAATAGAGGTAGCTTCAGTGAGTGAATGAGTTTAGTTTTACGCTGCTTTTAGCAATATCCCAGCAATATCAGGGCAGGGGACACCAGAAATGGGCTTCACACATTGTACCCATGTGGGGAATCGAACCCGGGTCTTCGGCGTGACGAGCGAACGCTTTAACCACTAGGCTACCCCACCGCCCCAGGTAGCTTAATTGTCCTTAATGTTACTGCAGATCTTGTTAATAAGGTTGCATACATGAAGCTTACCTAATCATAGTGAGTGAGTGAGTGAGTTTAGTTTTACGCCGCACTCAGCTATATTCCAGCTATATGGCGGCGGTCTGGAAATAATCGAGTCCGGACCAGACAATCCAGTGATAAACAGCATGAGCATCGATCTGCGCAATTGGGAACCGATGACATGTGTCAACCAAGTCAGCGAGCCTGACCACCCGATCCCTATAGTCTCCTCTTAGGACAAGCATGGGTTACTGAAGGCCAATAATCCGGACCTTCACGGGTCTTTTACCTAATCATAATATGATAAGATATGACAAGATAATGATTAACGATCTGTCCGTGTAGTATCTTGTCTGTGCATTGCACAGTGTTACCTGTGAGTGGCTGTTCTGCACTGTGTTTTCTGTCTGGGTATCTGGATACTGGGGTGACGGGTCTTTTTACCCGGTGCTTGTGTATTCCAGTTGGTCCTTTGCCATTTGTTTTCATCCAAGAAGCCATTATTGCCGTCCCAGTTATTTCTGCCATGCGTTCTCTTACGGTCATCATTGCTGTCATCCAGGACAACAATGTGTCGTGGTATTGTCGTCGTCGTTGACGGAGCAGGTGTTGTTGTCGTTATTGGAAATACCTCTGAAAAAATATCATTTTGTATATGAAGAGTTGGATAAGTGAACGTTGTAAAGTACCGGGTCCCGTTTCACAAAGCTATTGTAGCGCTACGACTGTCGTACTTCCTGTACTATAACATAGACTTACGACAGTTGTAGCGCTACGATAGCTTTGTGAAACGGGGCCCTGATCCTAAAGACAAACCATACAGTTCAGTATTACTGTGTGACAACAGAAATACGATATGATGGAGTGAAGTACACGGACCAAATTATTGGCACCTTAAATGGCACTAGTACTCGACATTGTAAGGATGGTAGTGAAAGGTATAGATGTAATCGTGGTGTTGGCAATATTATTGTACTTGTGGGGTCACAAGTTGAAGTAGTCATATGTTCAATCATTTTACCTTTAGGCCGTTTGTGTGAGCTGATCAAAACATTATTACACAAACCAATAACACCGACATACTCCACAGCTTACCTACAAGCTTCATAATCGCTTTTGTTTTTCCTAAACTGTTTGAGGCCTCACAGACGTAGTCTCCGAAATCAGAACGATCTATGTGAGCTATCCGCAGACTGAGTGTGACATTGGCTTGGCCGTCGTTGTAAATATCAAGCTCATATTTAATACTGTTAGTGAGACGTTTGTTATTCCTAGTCCATGATGTAACACCGAGAGGTGAGGCACTGATTTTACATTCCAAAATTGTCTCCTTGTCAACCATCTGACTTATCCGGGAATTGAGCAGGCGAATTTGAGGAGGATCTGCAGCAAGAAATACACATGGTTAAGTTCAGCAGTGTAACATCAAGACGTTCTCGGATATATCAGTGTTGGGATTTCCCTCTATTTATATCCGACACACGCACGCACGCACGCACGCACGCACGCGCGCGCCCATTCATATATACGGACAAATAGACATAGCAAAAAGCATTAACTGGGTTCAAATCCAACAATGTGTTCACGAAAACACATTGTGTCAATACAGAACAAGCTATAGTGAGGATTTGTAGAGGGGACATCGCTTTCTCGCCTTCTGTTACGGTCGCTAGTAAGCGATAACATGAAACGAGAAAACGATAACATGAGACGAGAAAGCTATATGCAGATATCCCTTTCTCGCATTCTCGAAGTAGGGCATTACCCCCTATCGTCCACGATGTGAAGTCACGTGACGTGTTTCTACTCGATAAAAAGTACATTCAAAAGTAAAGCAACAGTAATGAAATGTGAAACTAGGGGCGGACCATTCGTAGGTGATATGTTGACAAAGTGGGCTTTCTTTTTATTCCATAAAAGATACCCGAGATTTTATCCATTTCAAATTTACCTGTGAAAGGAACGTTAAAATCTTGTCACTATTCATTGAAGCAAAGTACTGTTTGGATGCAGGTGTTTTATTTTTAAAAGTCCCTGGAATTCAAGGAAAACAAGTGATTGTTTTATCCCCAGTCAGGTGTTTAATATATCACCACGTCAGTGGGTCATGGTCATATTATCTAAATATATCAAGTTAAAATCTTAAGACGTTATCAAATACATAAAAATATATGATATATGAAACGTAAATCTATATTATTTATTCCATATATTTTTGTAAAGGTGGAGAGGGGGAGGATGCAGACTAATATATGCCACTTTATTAAACGAATATACAGTCAATTAAAATAGGGAAATCCCATTAAAGAACTTTCGGAAGATGTTTGGAGGACTTACAACTATATACAATTTCGAACAACAAGTACCACAAACCTAAGACGGTTCCAATACCGTATTACTCACAGTACGCTGACTCTTTCTGCAATGTTGAAACTGAGACATTGTTGTTTGAATGTACACATGTGACAGTGTTGTGGCACAACCAGATGAAGGAGATAGAGAATGCATCTGGTACTAAACAGAATGTACATAACAAGCCCATTATTTCTGCAGCTGGATTCAAAGAAAACGACGTTTTGAATATGTGAAGACGACAAATGTATCACCTGGTCATCATGCAACAGCCTTTAACCGCAATTATACTGTGTTGTATGTTATGACTATTCTACTTGCATTTATTATGTATCAAATAGTATAAATTCAAATATTCATACAGCCTTGCAAAATGTACTATATGACTTCAATAACATGCCCTGTATATACCCAAGAAAAAAATTAAATAAAGGGATAAAAAATCTAAACATATATTACTCAAAAACATTTATGAACACCCCTTTCATTTTTACGAGGATAGTAGAAGGTGTCATGACCGTCGGGTATTGCAACCCGCCCTCCACCAATTGCGGGTGTACTGTGTTACATGGCCACAATGATGTCAGCAAATATTCGTCTTGTCATATGATCAATTTACATGATGTCTCTTGAGTACAAATCTACATGTATATATACGTGCATGCAGTACATGTAGCTTGGTAAACATCCCTCTAACAATGGTGGTATTAAGTTGATATGAGTATAACCCAGGTGTATACATGTGTGTGAGTGCATGCGTGCGTCTGCGTCTTTGTGTGTATGTGTGTTTGGTGTACGTGTGTCTGCCTGACTCACTGGCTGCCCATATATGTGGTAGCTATTTACATACTAACGTCCTAATACAGAAATATAGAACTACCGCACAGCGGTACATTCCTTCTCCACCACAGAGCCGATAATACAACCTGGCTAACTCATAGCTACTCCCACCTGACAGAAGAGCCGACATTAGACAGACATCTGTTTTACAAGCATACTGGCATTGAATATATTTTCAAAAGACAGTTCGATCGGAAGGAGTTAAAAGAAATTAGCATTTAATGATAATTTATAAAGCATTCAATTCTAAATGTCCAAGGAGATAGGAATCTCTCAGAAGTCTGAGATGAAGACAATTATCTAATCTGCTTGTAGTGTTCAGGGAAACATAACACTGTACATGTGTAACATATGTCTGCAGTATATGTATTCTTCATAATCATTATAATTGTTATTCGACGTCAGGTGAAACTGTGCAATACCGATATAAAAATGCTGACAGCAAATGTATACTCAATATATAATTAGGTATGTGTTCTTGGTCAATCCGTCTTGGAAAGTTTCCATTTTATGATTCAACGAACAATCAAATTATTCTATTATGAGAGCGAGAGAGCAGAAAGTGACCCGCCACTCACTGATGGTTGAACACCGCATAAGTGCCACAAAACAATAGTTTTCGCTAAAATCGTTTTGAAACAAATCCCCCGCATCTAAACAGTACTTTGCTTTTTTTGAATAGTGACAAGATTTCAACATTCCCTCCACGATTACAATTTGGAATGGAAACAACCTCAACTATGTTTTATGTGAAAAGGCCACCCCAACATGACCGCCGTTTCCCACCCCCATACCACCTGCAATAAGGTATGGTGTAACAATTCAGTACTGTTGCTTCACGAATATACAAAAAACACGTGTCACTAGCCACCCCATAGTGGATGAGAGGGAGTAAGGCCTCACCGCAAGAAACCGATATACAAATATCGCTCGTCTCGTGTTATCGCTTTCTCGTCTCGTGTTATCGCTTTCTCGTCTCGTGTCATCGCTTTCTCGCGGCCGTAACTGAAGTCGAGAAAGCGACGTACCTTCTCGGTCAGCAAGTATTCACACATGCAGTAACTGTCTGGTACTCTCCTTCTTCGGAGATGTGTGAGGGATCGGTTATTTCAAAACCCGAATCATGATCATGCAGCAAATGACATTGCAAGATTGACTGTACATCTTGTTGAGTGTGACATGTGAAATAACTTGTGATGTGATAACTGTAAGGGTGTGTTTGTATCTATACATCTTCAAGGTAAAACATGACCAAATGACAGATTCATGTCTATGATATATACATGCTTCTAGATACATATATGACATTTGGCATATCGACATTATAATGACCACAAGCTCAGGCGTTAGTTTGGCCCACACAGTGTGGAGGTTCATTCCCCTAAAGTCCCCGATTACGTACATACGTACGTATGTATGTATGTATGTATGTATGTGTGTGTGTATGTATGTATGTATGTATGTATGTATGTATGTATGTATGTATGTATGTATGTATGTATGTATGTATGTATGTATGTATGTATGTATGTATGTATGTATGTATGTATGTATGTATGTATGTGTGTATGTGTGTATGTATGTATGTATGTATGTATGTATGTATGTATGTATGTATGTATGTATGTATGTATGTATGTATGTATGTATGTATGTATGTATGTATGTATGTATGTATGTATGTATGTATGTATGTATGTATGTATGTATGTATGTATGCACATAACTGACTGACTGACTGGGTTTTACGCGCTTTTAGCAATATTCCAGCAACATCACGGCGGGGGACACCAGAAATGGGCTTCACACATTGTACCCATGTGGGGATTCGAACCCGGGTCTTCGGCGTGACGAGCCAACGCTTTAACCACTAGGCTACCCCACCGCCGTATGCACATAAAACAACAGCGCAGTTGTTGGGCAGACATACGTAAAGAAGTGAGATGTAAGACGAATTCTGTGGCCTGCTATGCAGGTTACTCACACTCGACGGTGACCTGAATCTGTCTATTCATGACGGGTGGAACACTGTTATTGGCCAAGCACTCGTAGGTGTCGGCACACGACTGCGTGATGTTGTGTATACGTAACACGTTCCCTTCTTTTCCAACCTCTGGAAAAAGAAATACCATCTTTAATAATTACACAAATAGTTGAAATGAAAAATATGAAGTACATGTAATTGAAATGCAAAAATCCCTTCCAGTGCTGCACTTAAGTTGGCCGTCCTCTCGTATTTTGGGTTTCAGGTTCATTTAAACACATATCTATCCGACTGAAAATTACGCAATTTGCAGTTTTTCTTACTTTCTCTAATTTTCGATGTCCACACGTTTAGCCTGTACCAGGTGATAACAGGGGGTGGTATCCCTGTTGCATTACACATGAGTTCTACATGGTCACCCACGCGTGCCTTCACGTCATTGGATTCTGTGTAGTCTATAATGGTTGGCGGAACTGTAACAAAAAGAATATGTATATGTATTTCCACTTTACAATACGACGTTATTTGTAAACAAATCGAGTCTGGGCCAGACAATCCAGTGATTGCCACCACCCGATACGATGACATAGCATGTATTGGGAATCACTATGAAATAGTGATGATACCAGGTGTTCGCGAAAAGGTGAGCGTATCCAGCCCCACCGGCGGCATCCGGCATTAAACATTACGCAAAGTCTTGTTAATTGTTCACCTGAAGTGATAATTGTACAAGTCAAACCTAACACTACCAGTGGCAGCGGGAGTGAGAATGTATTCCATGACGAAGATTCATCACCAGATTAGGGGCTGGTAATTCTGGGGGCTTCTTGGAAGCTATTAAGACTGAATCATATTTATTCTTTCACACACACACACACACACACACACACACACACACACACACACACACACACACACACACACACACACACACACACACACACACACACACACACACACACACACACACACACACACACACACACACACACACACACACCAATCATTCCATGTTCATTATTTACCCATGGCTCATCCAGCGCCCTAATGCAATGCATGAGATCGGCCTCTACCCCAAGTCTAACACCAGACTGAAAAATGAGATTCTACCGTAATTTGGAGAAATCTACCAACATGTCATCCTCGATAACCGTTCCGATATATTTCCACTAGTATACCCTGGAGATTATCGGGATAAATTGCAGGTACCACATAAGAACATGTGACTATACTCAAAGAGTTTCATTTAAAACAAATAATCAATAAGCTGAGATGAAAAGAAACATACTTAAACTATCACAAACTGTATATGTGCATCTGAATATCACAGTTCTAATACCCGCCCATCCAACCCACCCGACACACACACCTCCTTCAGCCATGCTGTCTACGAAATGTCTGCAGATACAGACGCTGTCAGGCACGTACATTTTACTGGTGCTGAAGACAGCTTGTAATGGAGATGCTGGGATATACTGTCGGCCCAGCAGTGAAACACATCACTGACAAAGTGCAGGTTTCGAACATCACAGCTTTGAAACATTGTCGGTTATCAAATAGGCATTAAACTACACGCCACTAAAAACCTTGCTTCTAGAATTATTATTGCATTGAAATAAGACAACTGAACAGTTTTATTGTGAAATGTGAACGATTCAGATCGATAGTAAATTGTATGGAAAACACAGTGTTTTTAGGGTAGTAATAAGAGTAGGGTGTTTAAGAGTACATGCCTTTCTGTAACGTGGATGTTAACGCAACAATTAATGTTTCCCGGGTCTTTTGTCGAGTGTCACGACAATGCTCGGGCACAGCAATGAACAATTTATATTGTCTTAGACATTAACACTTTCAACTGCTTTCTTGCTTATCGCGAGGGAATACATATGTGCCCCAGGTGGCGTCCTGCTGTAATTTGCTTGAATGGGTAAAGAATAAAACTTCAGAAAAAATCTAAAATCCATTTTCATATCGACTTGAAAAGAAAAAAAAGTCAACAGCAAATGTGTGTTGAAAAAGGAAGTTAAATAGTGTTGGCTGCATCTACATAATTACATCAGGGAGAGCTCTGTAACAGAAACGGTTGGTGCTGGGGATCTGGCGCTTTCAAAACGTATATACTGTTTCGTGTAATTTTTTAGATTGATTAAGAAAACAACCCTACATTTTTATGAATACATTAGGGCGGAATCACAAAGGTTTGCATATTATGCACTGGGGAAGTGGTAACATTGAAAGCATGAATATTATAACCTGGAAGTACCATACTTGCGCGGGTTCAGATGACTTCGGGTGTTTTGGGGCTGCGGTTCTATAGGTTGTTCCTACAGTGCCATTGGGCTCACCCTAATTCACATTCATATATTGGTATTTGGCAGTCGAACAAGATTGCCATAGTAACAACATGGAGACAAATGTCAAAGTTAAACATAAAACACAATTGCTGGTCCAAATAATTATGTCCTTGGCTACATTTTCTTTCATGCCACATCTCACAATTATGAATTACAAACCTGTTTCAAAATGGCGCCCCTATGAACCAAGCTAAAGTCATCATGGTTCGTATGACGGTAGACGCAAAAAACCCAACTGTGTTTACTTGGGGATGGACGGACGGACGGACGGATGAACAGATGGATATACGATGCAGCGTCTTTAACTGGATGGAATTAAGACAACATGTCATATGTCTGACGAAGTGTTACAAACCCCCACCACTCACTCTCTGATCTCAACTTACCCTGGACAACTAGCTTCACCCTTTTTGATCTCACAGGATCTGTGTTTATTTGACACTTGTATTCCCCTCTGTCTGTTACCGAGACATTACGTATGTGAAGGTTCCAGTCACTGAGAAAGGGTCTCTCAACACTGATCCTCATATCAGTTAAGACCCGCCTGTCTCGGACACTGATCACTGTCTGTATGGGGTTCTGCCATAACACCTGCAGATAGAAACCACGTTATTAAAGACCCGCCTGTTTCGGACACTGATCACTGTCTGTATGGGGTTCTGCCATAACACCTGCAGATAGAAACCACGTTATTAAAGACCCGCCTGTCTCGGACACTGATCACTGTCTGTATGGGGTTCTGCCATAACACCTGCAGATGGAAACCACGTTATTAAAGACCCGCTTGTCTCGGACACTGATCACTGTCTGTATGGGGTTCTGCCATAACACCTGCAGATAGAAACCACGTTATTAAAGACCCGCCTGTTTCGGACACTGATCACTGTCTGTATGGGGTTCTGCCATAACACCTGCAGATAGAAACCACGTTATTAAAGACCCGCCTGTCTCGGACACTGATCACTGTCTGTATGGGGTTCTGCCATAACACCTGCAGATAGAAACCACGTTATTTGCAGAAGACCCGCCTGTCTCGGACACTGATCACTGTCTGTATGGGGTTCTGCCATAACACCTGCAGATAGAAACCACGTTATTAAAGGCCCGCCTGTCTCGGACACTGATCACTGTCTGTATGGAGTTCTGCCATAATACCTGCAGATAGAAACCACGTTGACAAAGTAAGGAAACCACACTGTTTTAGGATAGGATTGGTAGTATCTGCACCATATCCATGCATCCACTTATCAGTATCTGTTGAACTGCTTCTTCTTTGCAGGTTTCGGTAAATTCGTAGTTCAGCTTTACTCATTGAGATATTAATACCAGCCATTTAACGAATCCATCATTCTCTATCTACGTTCTCTACTCATGCTGGACCCTGAGGTTACCTACCTGAGCCTTGTGGTTTATGACAAGACGAAGCTATAGATTTTTCACAATAATAAACATAGTTAATACTACAATAACTATTTACTGGCATCTGACAATCGTAAAGAAATCTTCAACTGCCAAACACATGCCCTTGAGCTTCACACAGACCGAATGCTACAAGTATTGGGGACTATTTACTGTTGCGGACATAGTGATATACGTGCATCGAAAGTTCGTGCTTGTCAAAATTTTAGTTTGTCAAATGTGTTCCAATTGTTGGACATAAAAATGAGTAAGAAAATTACTCTGTTGGATTCAATTATAAAAGCAGCAACAAAAATAGGTTACCCTGAAAAGAAAACGATATTATTGACAGTTTGAGCCAATTTTGTTCTCGGCTAAAGACACAATTTTAAAGCTCAGCAAACAAGCAATTAATCTTACTAATGTGTTTGAATAACGTTGAATCAAAATATTGGCATAGGGAGAATGTCGTGCACAATATGTCGTACCGGCGGGGGTCATTTCGGTTTACAATGGAGAGGAAGTATCAAACCTATCAAATTTCAGCGTTCATAATCGATACACAAAACTAAAGATATCAAACATGTAACAACCGCTTAGTTCTTTTATGTTATATAAATAGAACCTGCACAATAATGTCAAGATTTATTTGGATACCAAGTGATGGATTGTGTAAATACCAGCACATTTGTTACGGGAAACCTATTGACTTTTCATGTATTTTAGATGTTCACAAAATTAATTTATATGTCAAGGAACTAGAAGCCACATCTTACGTTGGCGTGTGATGACCTGGTCAGGAATACGGAAGGTATTGTGAATGATAGGAAAGCTGCCGCTGGGAAAGGGTACTTACATATTTGTAACCAACATATTGATATCCCTGACTGTCAGTCTTGTCATCAACATTCTTTCACGTTTCGTTTTCTCGCAGGTCAACTTGGATCAGTGACAAAATGAGAAAAATATAGCCTTTACACACAGTTGACATACAGCATTGATTGCTTATCGGGTATAACCTGTTTATATAGCAATGAGTGTCGCTACTTAGCAATCGCTTAAAGCGAAATATCCACGTAAATATAATTATGAGTAAAATATCGTATATCAAGAAGGTGCAGGTGGACCTTCTCAGAAAAAAGCGAAACCGTTCACCCGGTAAGCATGCACATGAAGGTATATGTCCATTGGAATTCCTGCGAGACCATGACGTCACTGTCACTAGTCAATTGATTTCCTAAGCTGTTAGTAAAGAAACATTCAATGCTTTCAGGCGTTACTTGATTCTCCCCAAAACGTTTCTGATACCACGACAAATTACAGCATCCCCAAAGTATACGTTTCGTAAGCCCTCCGTCTCCCAAACTGGATTTTGTTAGAATTATATTTTGTCAGTTATTGCCTTTGGGAGTCTCATTATTATCATGTATTAGCAATGCTTCGTGTTTATTTCATCACTCGATTCACAGTGCCTCATATCTCTGTCATCCTGCCTCCTCGCATCGTGTCAGGCCACGCTTCTGTCTGTGTAGTGGTATGGTTTATTGCTGAAGTTCTTATCCCAGCAATCTGGTGTTATTTAATATTTATTTTGTACTCTAACACCACTTGGTTTGCAAATACATTTGGGCGATGACAAACACTGAGCACCCCGGGGCATCTAGGGTAGCTGATGAATTATATAATTGATAAACGTAATTCGTAGATCTTGATGAGTTGGACTTCTGTCTCTTTTAATTACAAAGCAATGGCATCCAAATATCTAGGTAAATGTTTTTGCACTAAACAATCTTTAAGCTTTTCCTTCGTCAGCTAGAAGATCACTGATCACTGGCTTCATAACTTACAAAGAGCGATAAAGCAGATTTCCAATGACAGGCAATAAAATGTAAAATAAACATGTTTAAGAGCCTTGTCTGGGGTAAAATACACTGATATTGTTACTTGAAAAACTAATTACTTACTGTCAACACATAAATACTATTTCTAGTATATGTACTTACGCTGTACTGGTCGCCATAGCCTTCTGTATATTTGGGGTCAACGGTGCAAGGCAAAATGGCGGTTGACCCGGAAATGACCTTTACAGTTATTGGTGTTTCGTCGATGACTCTGTCGTCTTGAGCAAATCCTGAAACAGTATACTGTGTGCAATGAAGAAATGCCATGATTCAATGTACAACTACATCTATGTTACTATTAAATATGGTGTCCATGCATTGTTACTCACCAGGTATATCCAAGATCAAGGTCATATCATGAGATAGTTGGCTGATAGCTTGTGTGAGTCTGTTTATTTGTTTGTTTGTTTGTTTATGGTTTTAGGTAGCACTCAGCAGTTTTCCAGCTGTATGACGGCGGTCTGTAAACAATCGAGCCTGAACCTAACAGCCTACTGATTGACATCCAGAGCATCGGTCTGCGCAACTGGGATGCGATCATCACCCGATCCCATAAGTCGTCGCCCCAACAAGCATGGGCTGCTGAGGACCAATTCTAACCCGTATCTTCACGGGCATAGTCTGATTTGACAGAACAAATAATAGTTTTTCATTGTCGGATGGATGGATGTATGGATGTATGGATGTATGGATAGATAGATAGATGGATAGATAGATAGATAGATAGATAGATAGATAGATAGATAGATAGATAGATAGATAGATAGATAGATAGATAGATAGATAGATAGATAGATAGATAGATAGATAGATAGATAGATAGATATGCTAACATGGGCAGTCGTGGCCTAAGTAGGCGACATAGAGGTCGGTGAGGACTGTACAAATATACGACGCTGGTGAGTGCGGCTTTAACAACAAACAAATATATGATGATGATAATGATCACGGTAGGTCTTAGTTGCTCGCAGTAAAGGTCTCTCATACATAGCACGTTTGTTTACGGTAACGAATCTCTCCGCATAAATAACATTTTGTCAGTTGTCTTCAACACTTTTGCGAACCTAATCATGATATTAACAGACTTTATAGTTACTTACTGTGGGAAATATCTCACCTTACACTTTACTAATAATTAACGTAGGATATGTCATACTTGACAGAATCCTTACTGTCGGAAATAACTTACTTTACAGAATATATTTGATTAACGTCGTAAACATTTTACTTTACAGTTTTACTTACAGTCGCAAATATTTCATTTCAAATTTTAGGGGCGGTGGGGTAGCCCTGCAGATAAAGCATTCGCTCGTTACATCGAAGAACCGGGTTCGATTCCCCATATTGGTACAATGTGTGAAGCCCTTTTCTGGTGTCCGCCGCCGTGATATTGCTGGAATATTGCTAAAAGCGGCGTAAAACTATACTCACTCACTCATTCTAAATTTTACTTACTGTCGATAATATCTCAGTTTACGTTCTGACGGATACATAATATTTTATAGTTAACTTACAGTCGGAAGCAACTTACTTTAAAGTTCACTTACCGTCGTAAATATATCATCCTACAGTTTACTTACTGTTGATCAGAGCTACAGATAACCTTTTGGGTCATTGAATTATGTACTCGCTTGTACATCTCAGTTGGGTATCCTAATTTTCCTTTGAGCAAACAAATAAATTGTACTCATCTCACTCAAACTCAATTGAGTATTTGCCCTTTCCATTAATTGTAAACATATAATAAAGTTTAATTAAATGTTAGTGTTTGTGATTTACATTTGATCTGTAATATGAGAAACGATAAGAAAGACTGCAAGTTGTCAAGTTCATGTCCTGAAATAGAACCTCTCAATATACTTCAGTTATTTTATCTATCCACCGGTACGCAAGCTACGATTTGACATTTTTGTGTGTGTACACAAAGTAAGATCACATGCATTGAGTATCTACAATAATTCAAGCATACTTGTATGCAACAGACTTAATAGGAATTGAATTTTCACATACAAATTTGCGTAATTTTCGAGATACGCAGCTTATCTGTACCTCTGTGTTGATATTATCTAACTTTAGAGCTGTTGCTTTTTCTGAAGAGCAAAGTTGAATAAAAGAATGATCAAAATAGATAATTCGTTGGGGATTCCTCAAATGCATTTTTGACAAACTTTTTATAAAGGAAAACAATAGTAGCACGGCTGCAGGCACTGCAAGATTTACGACTGGTATCAGTGAAATTTGCATAGGAGTTAGTTTGACTTCCAAGAGATAGAATTATACGGGAGATGAATACTCGCCAAGGGGCGTAGGTCATCTTGGACATCGCGAGTTAGTTGTGACTGTAGTTGTGATACGAAAGGCTGAGCGCTGTCAGCGAGTAATTAGAACTGGACAGGCCTTGGAAAATGTCACTAAACCTTGAAGGTTTCGGTTGCCAGTGGCGAACATATTTTCCAGATGTATCGATGTTGACCTCGCATCTGACCCCATGGTTCACCGGACACAGGTACATGTGCACCCTTATGATAACCGCCCGTGGACACAGAAACGTATCACACAATCTGTTTACAGATGAGTGTCTCCTTCTGATCTCACCTCCACCTGGGATAGAACTCTGGATTCATAAATAGTAACCTTAAAGTGATTGCAGACTTTCATATACTTTACACATACCTACAACAATAACAGTGTATAGGTTCGACATACCGTTTCAGAATTCCTGGTATATATACTTAGATAACTATTGACAATGTTAATGCTGTGATAGATAGAACTTTGTGGTAGATGTCTTAAATGTCTTGTCACTATTATTATCAATATGTGATCTAAGTCGTGGCGATACATATAGTGGCGTATTGCAAGTCTGTGTCACAATTCATGTCAGTACTGATAGCTTCGTACCCCACAGTTACAGATAACCCGCTGCCTGTAAATACCCTAACCTCAGTCATATCCATAAAGACATATTGCCGACTTTTGTTTTGCGTTTTACTTCATGCGTCTTCTTCCAAATCACTGTGTATCAGTAGGTTGGGAATGACTCTTTCATTTTCGTGATTTAATTCTAACTTCCTATTTTAGTAACTGTAATCTGATAAAGGTCGTTAGTGATAAAGGCGATTTTTTACAATGTCATTATTTCTGTCTAGTATATGAACTGCAAGTATCTCATATACCGAATTAATCATTATAACAACAAAGATGAAGAGTCGTTGACGATTCAACACCTAATCATGTGGAGTAAACAAAGTGAGATACAGTTGGTTTCCTTGACTAGCTACTACGTCGACACGACACGGAGATGTAGCCATGCTCTGAGATCGTGCTCCAGCATATCCTGCCGTCATGCAGATGGTCAGGGTGTGAGCTGGGCTTGAAGTGTCAGAAAGACCACTCGACTATGGCACTCGATCAAAGGGCGAAGGAAACAATCACTCACAACAATCAACACATAACTAGCATATCACCCTGTCCTACTTGTAAATTGCATTGGAAATAATGTGGCCCTAGCGTGCCAACATATCATACACTCGGATTTCAGGGCTCATAACCCCCGACGCAAACACGTGTCCAACAGCAACCATTAGTGAACGCCATTTTGGGAAATATTTGCTGGACGCCCATCTTCTATTACCGAGTGTCAATCACATACGATAAGCGACGTGCTCGCTTCAACAATCGGGCCAAATTGATAGATTGTAAAAACAAATCTAGGTTGGACCGGGATCGATCTTATTCCGATTGGTTTTCCGGTTTATGAGGAGCGCAATACAGCGAAATGCTAGGTAACTATTCAAGCGAGGCTACAGCTAATAGTGAACCTAACTGCAAGCGTCTCTGATACGGGGCACTGTCAGCTGATAAAGTCATCTATTGCTAACATAACATAAGAGAGTCAGGCAGAAAATCAGCAGGGTCGAACTCAGGACAGATACGGCAGATAACGAGGAGGGGGAAATTGCATTCACAACATGTGCTCAGATGAACCAGTTGCTTCTGGGTGCGCCTGACAAAAAGCATGTTTTATCGCTGTTTATATCCCATAAGTTTGTAAATGTCAAAACAGCTTTTAGCGAAATTAGGCAAAATGTCGATCTAGATCGCAACAATTTATCACTGTTGTTAGCTACGTGACCTCATCACTGGGTCAACAAATCATTGATCCAATATTACAGTGTCTTTATCAAGCTGACTTCTTCAATGCTACAGTCTCCATCTCTGGTCGCACGATCTAATGTTCTCTGACAACTTCTCTGAACTCAGCTTGCGTGTGTCGAAACCATCATGCTTCCTATTGCTTTGCTCTGTGAGAAAACTAGTCCAAAGAAAGCCTGGAAGTGGCTGGCAAGGAAATAGAAGCTAATGAACGTAAGACAAGACGACCATTGAATGATCTTTCTTTCGACGCCAATTTTGAGTTTAATAGATCTTCTTGCTTTAATATCAACGACTAAAAGACTTCTTTTAAAATTGTTTCCAAAATTTCACCAAAGCTCATACTTGCATAAGTCGTTCCTAATTCTCAATAGATTAAATTTTCTAGTTGAGGTTAAAAACTTTACGAGATTTCTTTGGATTCTTCCAGTCTTCCTGAACTCATAAGAGAAAATTTGATATAAATGTATAAAACGTTGTGTATAATGTCAACATCATTCATTGATTTTATACTTCGTGTCGTTTATATAGAGACATTACTAGTCTATTTCAAACGTGTACAGATTTTAACAGAGGTTTTGTACGAAAATGGTTCGCGATTCAATTCCCTCGAGTGACTGTATATTATTCTGTCTGTTGAGCAATCGACAACGCCGACGTTCGCCAGGCTGCAGGATGGGCCTCCAGTCGCCGGCAGTGGTATGCGCATGGATTTTTGTAATCTGTGAGATGCAGTTTTTCCCATCCTGTATGCAGAGAGGCGGATATTAAGTAAACGCCATTCCCGGCCTGTTGCTTAGAAAGGCAAAATGCATATTAGGTCACCTTCCCTATATAATCGTCATTGAAAGAAGCTCGGGTCCCGAACCGGAAAGGGTAAAACGTACATGAACACTTAGTTTAAAGGCTCTACTCATAATACAACACTGTATGTTTTGTATTCGCGTTTGTATGAAAATTGTATTGTATCAAAAGTTACCAATAAGTGCAATTTGTAAAATATGAGTGTAGCTTTCACATATACACGTTTTCTTTCCACGACTAAGACGTAATATGGACGAAATGCAAACACGCCCATTCAAAACCACAGTAGGAATATAATTATAGTGGTTTGAGTTGTAGTGTGAAAAAACATATCTGTAGTCTCATCCTAAATAGATATTATCAATGCTACATGCGATAACTCTATTCCATTACTACAGCCTCAGCCATGTAAAAGCCTTGTGACGACGTCTGGTGCGTCCTTACACGCTCTGCCATTACAATGAGTTACGTTTTATCAGTCTTGAAGGACATGACAAGGTCTAGCGTACCATTTGTATTGGAGACATAATTCTAAGTGGGACCGTTTGTCTGGTCTCCAGTCAAATCTCTCCTAAGAGTAGCCTGAGGAAAACTGTTTTCTTGAGACACTAAATCCTATTACCCTCACATGATGCTTTCAACCATTACAGTCGGACCAATTCTCTCATAAACAGTTATAAAGTAAATTGATCTGTTTATTGGCTTATTCCAATTCAGAGCGCAATGTCGTGGTATTACAGGACATAAACAGTCACGATGTTGCGACGATGTTTTACAAGCAGCAAATTGCTCACGGCTGTAATAGAGGACTCTGCATAGCCGTGGATGTAGTGCGCGGCGGATAAGGCGAGTTACTCGTTGCTGCCCTTCACGAAGCTAATGTGTCTCTAATTCTCCCAATCTCGCAAGCACGGGGCCTCATCCTGACTGTGTATTTGAGCGTTCCAGGGACAATTTGCTCAATGTATTCAGATCACAGCTGAATCGGATTGCATCCAGGCGTCGCTAAGCCAGATTTACAACGTGGTCTCTAAGCCCCTTTTCTGTGTGTCCAAAAAGAAGCCGCGGCAGAAATATAATGCGTTTCCTCTTCGTGATGAAGATTTGGACATCCTTTCAGTTGATTCCTTTCACGCAAGAGCAGTTTTTATACCTTTGAAGGAACTCTCATTACGGTAATAGCCCATAAAAGCTGCAAGTCAGCTTCTGAACAATACAAAACTAGTATGTAAGAGCAAACAGTTAACTTCAGGCATAACAGTTCCATATGCGATAACGATTTTATGGAACATCATGTTTAATGCTTTCATGGCCATTCAGTTAAAGGATGAATCTCTCTGTTTATATCGCTCTTTATCAGCTTTGCACATTATAAAAGTGAAAATGTACATGTCACAGAATGTTGACTCCCATACTATCAGTATGGACGTATTTTGTGTCTGTAAGAAGGAAACATTGAGTCGTTAACTGTTCCGAAGGTTCTACAGGTTCCACTGTTATAACTCACTGTGTTCTTACCGCATGTTGTGCGTAATGTGTAATATTTATCAGTGTATAAATAAACAAACATACACTTGCAATCCCCATACTGCTTGGGCTAATAAACATTAAAATGCTGAAGGGATGTCAATGCTGGCACAATCAAAATAGAAGCGTCCTGCTCACTCTAATAGAAATGGACGTTTGTAAAAACATAATTCTCCATTATGTGGTGTTGCGTTCTCAGTCTGCCTAACGCAGCAGGCGTTTTGTCGCGTGCAAGCCGTCAACGTTTACAATGTTGGGAGTTGTTCAATGTATTTGTACGACGTCGACACAACTGTCAATCTGTCAGCAACCGTAATTGCAGCAGCTTCTCTAACCTTTTATACCATAACGTTCTGGTTAAAGCCTCATATCACAAGGCTGAGGAGTGTCGCTTGTCTAGCGCGTCATTACTCGAATTAAACGAAGGATCTTAGAAAGGTATTAATATAAAGCGAAGATGTATTGTCAAAAACTACCAGTGACGGACCGTCGAGCATGTGCAGGTCACAACATTAAGGTAGCTGAAGTTTAAGGTAGCTGAAGTTACTTTTGATGTGCAAAGGTCCAATGTTTTCTTCCTTCCAAGGTCACCGTGAGCAAGAGACAAGCGGTGACTGATATCGATAGTATCGACAAACCGATCTATATAATCATAAGAATTATAAGAGTCTGTTGCACGACTGCGAATAACTTTTAATAACATTTGTTTACGTAAACGTCCAAAGCACATGCTGCAATCCCGTTTTTGAAGTTTCAAGGTTTGCATGGAGAGACGATCTTAACAGTTAGGTTTTTCCTTTTCCTTGAATTGTTTCTCATAAGTACACTTGTCATTTTCATGTCATGTAAACGTTGTGGCAAACGCTTCAGCTTGGCGACCTGATGTTTTATTCAGCAAGAAACCGATGTCCCCAGAGAGTCGAAAATATGAAACAGCTTCCAAAAACAGGTTTCTTACTCTTTCGTAGCTTCTTTCCAACCATTAACCTCCTTCATATATTACAGAAGTATACAATTATCCCGACAACATGCTATTTCTAATAGTCTTTGACATTCGCATATATATTGTGAAAGTTCGTGGATTGCACGATATCATGGCAAAATAATTACCCTAGCGCCCCTATGTGTCCGTGTGTACGCCACGAAGTGCGACGTAAAATATACAACACCTTTTTATTAAAACCCCTTTTTATGCATAAACGTGTTCTCAGTAGAATATCGCCATATGCTAGAATTATATGGTCAGTGCATAACGTGGAAACGTAGCTTGCACATGGTATTCACTCACTTTGAGAGCATTATCTAACGTCATTGGAGATACCTTGCCACCATAGTATTTTACTGTGGTACATGAGACGTGCCCAAGGCAACATCACTCACTCTGAGAGCATTATCTAACGTCATTGGAGATACCTTGCCACCATAGTATTTTACTGTGGTACATGAGACGTGCCCAAGGCAACATCACTCACTCTGAGAGCATTATCTAACGTCATTAGAGATACCTTACCACCATAGTATTTTGCTGTGGTACATGAGACGTGCCCAAGGCAACATCACTCACTCTGAGAGCATTATCTAACGTCATTAGAGATACCTTGCCACCATAGTATTTTACTGTGGTACATGAGACGTGCCCAAGGCAACATCACTCACTCTGAGAGCATTATCTAACGTCATTAGAGATACCTTGCCACCATAGTATTTTACTGTGGTACATGAGACGATGCCCAAGGCAACATCACTCACTCTGAGAGCATTATCTAACGTCATTAGAGATACCTTGCCACCATAGTATTTTACTGTGGTACATGAGACGACCCAAGGCAACAACATCACTCACTCTGAGAGCATTATCTAACGTCATTAGAGATACCTTGCCACCATAGTATTTTACTGTGGTACATGAGACGTGCCCAAGGCAACATCACTCACTCTGAGAGCATTATCTAACGTCATTAGAGATACCTTGCCACCATAGTATTTTACTGTGGTACATGAGACGTGCCCAAGGCAACATCACTCACTCTGAGAGCATTATCTAACGTCATTAGAGATACCTTGCCACCATAGTATTTTACTGTGGTACATGAGACGATGCCCAAGGCAACATCACTCACTCTGAGAGCATTATCTAACGTCATTAGAGATACCTTGCCACCATAGTATTTTACTGTGGTACATGAGACGTGCCCAAGGCAACATCACTCACTCTGAGAGCATTATCTAACGTCATTAGATATACCTTACCACCATAGTATTTTACTGTGGTACATGAGACGTGCCCAAGGCAACATCACTCACTCGCCATCACACACAGACGCACGCATGTTTATGCCACCATAGTATTTTACTGTGGTACATGAGACGTGCCCAAGGCAACATCACTCACTCGCCATCACACACAGACGCACGCATGTTTAAGTTTAATTGAAAGAGTTTAGATGCCTCCTTCACATAGCTTGAAATATAAATGGATGGATGACAAATAACAGTTATAAATATTAACCTAATATTATCCAGAGAGCCAATAACGTATTGTCATCCTTGTTGTAACTTAATAATTGACTTTCTTCTAATCTCTTAACATTTCCTGATTCAAGAATGTGTGCAATGATATATGTGTAATGTATGGTTTGAAGGGATACATCTCCAGGTGTCTTGATAAATATGAAAATACATACACAATACAAATAGTCTCATAATACAGATACGATGTTTCAGTACATAGTCACCTCTGAAGATCCAGCTTGGAATTGTCTTCAGCTCAGCGAAGATTTTTGTAATAGCACGCAACTAACGGGATAGGCTGGTCATGCTTGCTGACCTGATTCATGCATGTCATCGTATCCTAAATGCCCAGCCCGGTGCTCAAGACGTCAATCAGTAGGTATGATATAGCCGTTATATAGCTGAAATATTGCTGACTGCGGCG
Source organism: Haliotis rubra (assembly GCF_003918875.1). Classification (NCBI taxonomy): domain Eukaryota; kingdom Metazoa; phylum Mollusca; class Gastropoda; order Lepetellida; family Haliotidae; genus Haliotis; species Haliotis rubra. The sequence goes on along the minus strand of NW_025766747.1, from coordinate 655,142 downwards.
TTATACAACAAACAAGCAACTACACAAATCAGCCATGTGAGGGGAATAATGATTTATAATACCTAGTCGATGTCTGCACAATGTACCTTAGTCTAGTGAATCACAATGTTGGAGTTTTGAGTAAAATACGATATGTCATTCATTATGTCATCTTTACAATAAACTACCCTCAGATTCTCTATATGGTTGAGATCCATCCATATTATATTTTCCACTCTTTAATTCAAATTAATTATATACATGACAAAACACGAAAATTTGAATTACGGATTATCAGCGCCACGGGAATAAACTTTGTAAGTCCCTCACCAAATGCCAAGGGATCAACACCATTCCTTACCTAGGGAAAGATAATCCGTAATTCGTCGTATAGCATGTTGCTAATTATCTGACAATAGTACAATACATACACAACACACATGTACAATTTGTATCGTATCCCTTGTAACACTTCTCTGGGCCTACTGCGTTTGTATTGATTGCCACTGGGGCGGGTATTGAGTTGAGCCATGGAAATTTCCACCATCAGCGGATCCTGTACCTCCGCATGGGTATAGGAACTGAGCACACCATCTAAATGGAAACTGAAGAGATGGGTCGAACATTAGAAGTGAGGCGTAGCCCATTCACACATGCAACATGATTTTCTGCGTAATGACATCATGTGTCATATTCACACTGGCTGCCCGAACAATGCTACTAAAGACCATAATAATACATGCATAAGAAAGTGGGTTATTTTCAGATTAGACGCTTATGTTTTAAACCATGCTTGAAATCAGTGAACCCCTTCCTCGTTAAAACATTGTTATGAAAACGAAGCAGTTTACTTTGTCAGTATTCCCGTTTATAAACAGGATCAACGAAAAGTGAAAAAGCGTAAATGATCATTCGTGACTTCAAAGTGTACATTCCTACATCGAGGGAAAAGAAAAGTTCACCAACACCCAAGAACTTGCAGCCAAGGCACGTCTGTTCATATCCGCTGTAGAATCATGCTGTGCCTAATATGGCTCCCAGTATTTTCATCATAAGCTGACTTCTAAACTACTCCCTATGGTGAAATTATTCGACAAATATCAAGCCATTAAAATGCATGTGTACACAGAGCCTGACACGGGTCCGTGGATTTATTCCACTTAGCACGTGCAGCATACGGTCTTCAATCTCCATTATAATACAGCTTTCCTCTCCTGGTTGTGTTCTGGGGTGATATATATTAGCATCAATCTCTGAAGAGCCTTTGAAGGGTAAACCCATCACGGCAATGCAAGTTATAGAACAATGAGGCCATTACACAAGTAGCCCTGCACTAGTTTCATATTTGATATTTATGCAATTTTGTAATAAGCGGGTCAATCAACAGGTTTTTGTTAATCCATAGACGTATAGTAAACTAGGACAAAGCCATTATCTCTCAAACAATAGCTGATTTGAAAGAAATGAAAACAAATGGTTTTTACCTTAAACTGCTGATTGTTTTAATCTATGTTGTTGTCACATTAGGTATCATTTACTCGTATGGATTGTTTGCTTACTTCTGATTCCTTAATTAAAGGGATATAGTGTTCCATATAATATCTGAACTATTATATAAAAAATATATAATATAGAAGGTAATTCATAAAGGTAGAGAGAATCAAGAATATTTTAAAAAAATGAAAATATCTGTAAGTTTATTGATTGTTTTGTTTAATTAAAGACATTTGTTTGTTTGTTGTTTAACATTGTACTTGGCAATATTAGAAGTACGTGAGACCGGTCTATAAGTATAACCAGACAATATAGAGATTGACGAGCAACGATCCATCAAACTGGTATGAGGTATAGTCACCAAAGTCTTGGAGCTTGACCACCCAGTCCATTTAATTGCTTCTTGTGACAGGCATATATTAACTGCATTCTTACCCGTAATCATCACTGGTTGAATAGATTCACACGCCGTCATACATGCTACAGTTCGCTCCAGTCATACCATCCAGCGTATTTAACACATTGCCATATTTCATATACTCAGTGGAGGCAACATTATTTTATGAAATATGAATGACCCAGAAACATGCCTCCTAATCGATCAGATGTGGCCAAGTTTATCCATAGAAAAAATCCCTCATAAAGTAATTTCCAGAGCCAGACGCGCACCCTTTCTGAGAATACAACAGCCCTCGGTAGCGTTCCCCCGTGTTTTCTATATTCTAACAACAGGAGTTTGTCCATGCCTGTAGCGAGCTTCATCCTTCGCTGACCGCAGGGCGTATTGCTTGACATTTTTTGCCAGGCTAATTGGTAGATTGTGCTCAGATCGAACATAAACTAGCTACTTTTTCTGGGATCAATTTTGTGGCATGTCTCATTCGTTTCAAGTGAAGGATAAATTTGCTTTGTAGGGGAAGGGACGCGCCTACCTAATATCATCATTGGTGTCATTTTAGGATATTCATTAGGGTGTCGGTGACCAAGTTGATGCCATGAAGTGTTCCTAGACCAATGCCTCATTTCATAGTTGTTGAAGGTCACAACAGGGAAATATGCTGTAAGGATGTAATGCTATAAGATCCCTTGACGTCTAATGCTGTAACAATCAGGAACACAATGATTTTTACGAACAGGCGCTTAACATTACAGTGAGCCATGGCTCATACTAAACACCTTCTCCAAGTTACCATAATGTGAATGTGTACACACGGTCCCTGCAAACAATAATTGTATTTTCACTACTTTATGAAATTGGGCTATTAGGTTTCACACAGCGAACCATCATTTGTTAACTCATAATTGTGACTATTTGTTTAATGGTGACATGGGGTAGTGTTGCACTGGAAAGACAACGGATTGTTATGGTCAGTAGATAGTGTTTCACGGCATTGTCAACATTGTCCTTGTACTCTATTTGATTTTAATTACAATAATACATGATGGTTTACTTTGCAATATTTCTACCATAGGTAATCGTTCTTTGTTGATTATATTTACAATGCCACTTGTCTCTTTCGATAAGAGACAACGTAGGAACTACCTCAAAAGCGTCTGCTTATCCGGAATAGTACACGCACAGTTCAGAACTAGAAGTGTTTGATCGCGTAACTGGAGACAGCAGGATGACATTGCACTGTAGCGCACTCGGATTTATTGCACACAGTTAACAATGTTAACATAGACAGCCACAAGACAAAGTTTAATGTTGTTATTTCCTGCCTTAATGATAAGCATTTGAAGAACACAGAATGAAATCCTAATGATATGAACACATACGATGTCATCATAACAAGAAACATGCATGTCACGTCCTTCTGTTATTTTAAGGAATATGTTCACCAGGACTATAAGACATAACCATAAGAAATAAAAGCAAAGTCCATTGTACATAGGTTTGTGTTTATGACGCTCGATCACACAGTGGTGATAGCAAGTGAAATGGCAAGTCAACTGTTCATCTGCAAAAGCGCGGGAACATATGGTATGTAACCCTGTTCAAAGAGTGAGAGTGGTTTGAAACTTGAAATGTGCGTAGAAATGACAAGAAATAGTTTTTCTTCAACGAACGAACAATCAAACTTCAACCCTTAGCCATTTTGGAGACGAAATCGGAAACGTGAAAAGCTTAGACGACACCGACAACTGACTTAAGGCGATACAAATTCACATGGCGTTTCAAACCAGGTGAGCTAAACAATATGCGTATGTCACACAAAATAATCATCACATTAACAGTAAATATTTGGAAATGTTGCATTTCTGCTCTCGAGGTGTTTCCGTAATCTGTATATCTTCATCAGCGTAATCCCGGTATTAACATCAGACTACGGGTGTATGAAGTGAAGTGATGGCACTCGTGTGTGCCGGAGATCCCACATCCACCGTGGCGGACAAAGACGGAATTATACTATGCAGAAACAAAGCGGCAACTTGAAAACCCCGAAAGTTATAAACCACTTGTATGATATTTTCTTTGAGTGGCATTTTTAGAAGTTGGGGGTTAAGATCAGGACAAACTTTATGGATAAACAACTTCTTTATTCAGGTGAAGCGACGTTTCGATACAGAATCTCTACTGTTGTTCATCCATAAAGTTTGTCCTTATTTGTATGATATTGTTGTGGAGCAATGCTTTTGTTTGTACAAATACAGTCTTTGCCATGTGATGTCAGTGTCAACAGTACCTTCGATGAGGATAGAAACGGCTGCCTCTGTAGAAGTAACCAGGAACAGTCATACCGCCGCCTAGCTTAGCTGCCACTCACAAGATAACAATCCACAAAAGTGCGAGTGTGATGTTCCCGGTGGTATCTACTTATCCCCGATCTTTACCCATCTGTCAGGAGCAGCGAATCTCACCTGACATGGAAGCATCGGATTCGTCTTACTCTTTCCACAAGTTCCACTTTTGACCTTCAATCACACAAGGGCATTCAGAAGAATATTTACCTATGTTAATTGTGAAGACATATATACAGAGTCAAAAAAGAAACTTCACAAAATGTAATTTGAAAAATAATGAATAATTTTGCTCTGATGATACATCTCTGTATCCGAAATGGGATCCCTATCTTTCGACTCTAGAAAAAGGTTAGCAAAACCCACTCAAACCTATCCATTCGTCGTGCAAATGACGTTAGTGCCAAATCAGGTTTTGCACGTGCACTCGATCACGTGATCTTCGCATCGCAGTTTTCTACATATGCACGTGTTTGCATTGGCCACAAGAACTGAAAAAAACTCTTTTAAACCACAGTTCTAACGGTACTTGAAATGCCACGATTGTCAAATGTGCAACGTGAACGTGCCGTTGGCATGTTGCAAGCGGGAAGATCAGTTATTGACGTCGCAAGAGCAATGGGATGCAGCCGTCGTACTGTGTATGACTTGCGAGGTCGTCTACAACAAACTAGCACCACTTCTGATCGCCCAAGGTCGGGTCGTCCACGTGTGACGTCACGAGCAGAAGACCGTCAAATCGTCCTACGTCACCTACGTGACAGATTTCTGCCGGCTACACGAACCAGGGCTGAGATGTTTAGAGGTCGACTGTCCTCACAGACCATTCGAAATCGGTTGCGGGCTGCCAATCTCCATTCTCGACGTCCATATCGTGGGCCAATATTGACGCCGTTTCATCAACGTCAACGTCTGCTGTGGTCCCAACGTCACCTCCGATGGACCAAGAGAGACTGGAATCTAGTCGTCTTTAGCGATGAATCCAGGTTTACCCTCAGATTCGCGGACGGCAGGCATAGAGTCTGGAGACGACGTCGTGAACGCTATGCCCAATGTTGTGTACAGGAAGTCGACAGATTCGGGGGCGGAAGTTGCATGGTGTCGGGTGCTTTCTGTGGGAACAACCGTTCCCGACTTCTGGTCATCCATGGAAACCTCACAGCTGCTGCTTACCGCGACCAGGTGCTCACCCCTGAACTTGTTCCTTTCATGGCGGCTCATGGTCCAGGTCTACAGTTCCAGCATGATAATGCTCGGCCGCATACCGCGATGTTGACACGAAATTTCCTTCAAACGCTGGAATCAACGTCATGGACTGACCATCGAGGTCCCCTGACCTTAATCCAATAGAGCACGTTTGGGATGCACTTGGGAGAAGGCTTCGTGGTCTTAGGAACCAACCTCAGAATTTGCAGGAACTTGGCGCTGCTTTGCAAGAGCAATGGCGCAGAATCCCCAACCACGTGTTCACAAGCATCAGGCAGTCGATGAGGAGACGGTGTTTGGCAGTGGTGAATGCGCGGGGCGGCCATACACGATATTGAACTGCGAAATTTCGCATTTTTATTCTTGTGACTTGACATTCTGTATACCCATGTTTTGGAACGGCTGTGTAGCCTAATGGAACTGATTATGGCACTGTCAGTGTATCGAGTACATCACACAGATATCAGCAATGAAATAATAACAATTTAACCATCTTCCCATCTCTTGTTCTTTTATAGTGCCCTGAAGAAAGAATGTGAAGTTTCTTTTTTGACTCAGTATATATCCTTAAATATAAGGGAATACTTGAAATTAACTTAACATTTGTGACGTTGTGAGTGGTACCAGTTTCCAGTAATAGATGTATGATGACGATGGAGGAAGAGGAGACACAACCACAGGTAGTGGCATATAACAGTAAATGTTAGAACCACCAATAATCTTGACGGGTGATAGGGTGATAGGGGTAAGCTGGGAAATGTTGTTGGGAAAGGTAACGTTAATGGATTAGAAGTGTGTTATATTTGTACAATAGTTAGTCATTCGACGATTCCTCGTATGAACTGTTCCGATTTCTTACTGCGCCTGGACAACGTGGTCGGCGGCCAGTGACGTTGAAGAATACGTCTGCCTTACATGTCCCAGACGTTTTCGAGGGGGGCAGGGCGGGAGGTCGATCAGGGCGCGTCGCTGTTGGTGAACGCTGACGATTGGTGTACACTAGCACGTGTAGGCGTCCTGAAAGAAACAACGTCGACCCTCGCGCCATGCAAACGGAGGCGGGTAATACTGCGATCCTTCATTGCACTGAATGGGGTTTCTACTTTGTGACAGTGATGCAGCCCCACACCATAAACCGATCCACGAGTTCTCAGGTGGACATTACCCTGACGTTCACTTCGTTGTCATCAGACACAACCACGCCTATCAAGGAAAACTCATCTGAAAACATGCCACGTAACCAGCGACGGTTACCCCAGTTGTGTACACCACTGACTCGTGTCAAAATACCGATTTGTGAGGGGCGACACAACACGCGGCCGTCGAGCATTCACACGAGCTGCATATAGATGATTTGTAATCGTCTGACCCCTAACTTGTGTTCCAGGATCGCTAGTCAATATACTACCAATGAACGAAATCAGTAAATCATTATATGATAATCGATATAATACGACTGACAGAAATTATGTTTCCAAGGAAATTAATTGAGTTTGTCATGTTTCTAATACTTAGTAATACCATGTATATTTCACGATCCCTTTTGTTTTTGTTAAGAATATATATTCTGCATAGTAAACCAGTACAGATCGCAGAACCACAATCTTTGTGTTTTGTAAACACTCGTGATTTTGTTTATTTGGTATTGGGAAATACTGAATTGATGTAAGATGTTATACCTCGTGTTTGCTGTTCTGAAGGCGTGGCATGCTGTTGAGGTACGGCTACGTATACATCCAACGGAATCTATTCTCCAAATTGATCTTAATCTCCAAGACTCATCTCTGGCTATTGGATAGGTGCCGTCACAATACACTTCCCACGTAGAATATCTAGTTACAAGAGCTACTCTCAACTATGCTAGCAGAAAAACCTAACACACTGTACTAATTCTGCATAAAGTAACTCTCACCTACTACACTTCACTATACACAAAAAATAATATCCCCTCAGCTATTTCTAGAAAGAAAGGCCAAGCTGAAAAGAAAATGAATTAACGCCTCTCATACTTCCAGTTAGGGTGCCTGGTTGACGCTAATCAAAGATTACTGCCGTACGAATTGACTCTATAACATCAATTTACATGATCAGATCGCTAAAGCTCCTTGCCGAGAGACGGTATTCACTAATATAAAGGTTCAAAGAAGGAGGTAGACTTGGTCTGATTTCTCGGCACTCCTAACCATATTCAATAATGGTAGCTTGCAGGTTTGCCAAGCAAAACTCGACCGCTTGGAGACCCTTAAAACTGCAATTAAAAGCAATTCGGTGCGACAATTGTTGGAATTCGATGGGTCATCGCGCGCTATAGACACCAGGAAATGAACAACGCACCTCTCTGACGAGCTGACGTTGGGTGTAGGTTTCAGACAGGAAGAACATTAGGCTCTGCCATCTTGAGCCGACATGGGGACAAGTTTGCTGTCTGTGCCTGTTGTATGATGGGCATTGCAAATCTCAGTGTTATATATGTACATACTGGTGTCGAAGTTGTTGCAACAGCGATGGCGTCGTTATCAAACATAACATTTGGGATAAACACTTTCAGATGATACACGTTCCTTATTTTTACATTGCAAATAGCGTCTGGTGCAAAATTATTTCTGGTATGGCTGTTTACATAAAGAGATGTGTTAATTAATGCGCAATATATGCATACTGGCTACCAATAACACATCGTGCCTGAAGGTAAATTTCGAAAAGTCCCATGAAGACGGAATGTTTGTTGTCAGATCTCTGCTACACCCATTACAGGATATATGCTCCCCTTCATTGATTCGGTTCAAAACATAGTTGAAGGGCGTAATGTTCACCCACAATTGAATTTCTTCATTATTAATAAATTATCTTGGCATGCTATTTAAACAGTCCCCACCGCCATTAAATATATCAACAATTCGGGATTTGAGTCTGGAACTGGATCTGAATTTGTTACATATACTGATAGGAACCAGGAAACATATCAGTGGAAGAAACTGCTAGCATCTACCAGCCTCTGTCTCAATAACATGTTGGTGGAATGTACAGGCTATAGTTAAGATCGTACCACAGCGACTACTTCTAGAATCGAAGAACCCAACTAGCTGTTCCTCCCTCACCTGGGTACTTCAGCAGCTTACAAATATTAACTGATGTTGATCTATACGTACATTCGGATCCGAGGTGAACACACTTAGACCTACTGGTGATGGCAAAGTCCATCTTCATCAGTTATGCAATTCGTAAGAATTTAATAGCACCGCCAAACAACGGCAAAATATCAAAAAACAAATCCAGTGTTAAATGACCTTTAGTTTTGTCAGGATAGATGTTCGACATTAAAAGTCCATATCATGTTATGTCACATATATGGCCAGAATGGTAGTAAGAAACTGCCAAACTATTGCATTAGTACTGTCAACGATTAACCGTGATTATTCATACAATCTAGGAATGGTTTGAGTTTGTTGTATTCGCAGAAAGTAATTGAGACAAGTGAATTAATACGATTAATACAATGTCAACAACCCTCAAAGGATTTGTTGAAGTCTTTTCAATCTCAGAAAGGAACCAAGTCCAACTTTGCCAAAACATTCTACTTTTCTACTTTGTACACCACTTTCCCATAGGAAACATTTCCTTACATTATAGCCTATTTCATACTAAACCTGATGATCAAGTATGTAGTTACATCTTTATCTTCAACAGCAAACATAGTCTGGAGTATACTGAAGAGAAACCCATTGGAGATACAGGATAGCACTGGCCTACTGCAACTCCTGCTCGTGAGAGACATCTAAGTGGATCGGGTGGCCAGGCTTGGTTAATACATGTAATAGTATCGTGAAGTTCATAATGTCAACCAATGGCTTGTTTGGTCCCGACTAGGAAGAACATTCAAATAATCCCTCTTACTTCGGGCAATATTCGAGCATGGTCTTTCAAAGAACGTCATACGACTCGTAAGGTTTTCAAAACCTCTTATTCTACACATTTAGAGGACATTTCCAAATCTGACACATCAGTGTTTCGTGCAATTTCCTATTTTGCCGTGTGAGATCCTATATTTAATCAAGTGAACTATTGACTTGCCTCTGCATGTGTTTGTCGGTGTTACCCGTGTGGTTGGAAACTTTCACCTTTTCGTAATATAAAATCGACTTTTAGCCGATTATGCAAACGGTTTTGTCGCTTGCATTTACGAAGATCGAAGATCGAAGACGAACACACTTGTCATAAGCTTTCGGCTAGTTGTGCTAAAAGTATCTTCTCTTACCCGGAATCTCCACAGGCATATGTTTTTAAATAATGTACTTCTTTGAACCATTTGTATGATGTAAAGGGCAAAAGGTAAACGTGGCCACCATCTTAGAAGGTTTCGTCTGATGTTAATTGACATGTGTACATGGTACTGGAAAACACAAGGCAATGTGAAGGTCGTGTGGTAACTGCGCAGCAATCACTTTAAATGCAGCGATTGAGTGCCGTGATAATGCCACAGCCAATTTAATATTTCTTCTTCAGATCCCTTTACTGCGAAAATGAGGAGGACAAATTTTATACTTTTGATATGACAAAATCTGCTGCTTTAAACGGTTTTGAAAAATTGATATTTTATAGCACATGTTAATTTCTGCTGAAGTTTATGGTTTTGCCTTCTGAGCTTCATGAGAAGGTTTATCATGGTCCTACACCTGGTTAAGTACCCATTTAGGATTACATAAATAACCACCAAATGGGTTTTGTCAGTTCTCAGTTCACGTTGGTTTTAGGGTGATTATCTAGATCCACAAAAGAGAACAATTTTATTGATTAATACTGCAATGTTTCACTGCCAACCTAAGCTGGATTAATGTTTCTAATTATCGTTTCAAACAGCAGATTGTAGTTCGTTTATATAAACATACACCGCCAAATAGTTACTATTTATACCGTAAACTAAATAATTGCTAATGTATGCCTAACGAAATAGATATTAGTCTATACTCACAGACAAAAGGAACTGTGACTTTATACATTTATTGATACTTAGTATAATTACTATTTATAATGGTTAAGACATAAATTACTATTTATAACTGTTATATACTGACTGAAAAAGTGACCGCTTCATGTAACCTCGAAATATACATCTATTCTGAAATTAAGTAATGCATCATTCAATACATATTCGCATAAATATATACTCGACTGTAAGGCACTGCGTATGATACCAATATACATTATTTTTCAATATGAACAGCACAAACTGACTTTTAGCTTTCAGGTGTTCATAAAATCTCTTTTGTTTGAGCGTCAATAACGCATATGCAAGCTGAAAACCTAGGAATACACGTCGTGAGTATGCTACAAGCAGGAACGAGGAACACGATGTTGATATTTTAATGTTCATGAAACACGACATACTCTTTCTGAAGACATTATCTACATCAGGGCATTACTCATGAGTTGCCAATGGTCGGTCGTCCATGTGTGATGTGACGTCAACTGTGTCGATACCAAACCAAGTCGATTCCAAACTGCCACGTATACAGCTCGGAAATTTCCAACGGGTTAATGGCAGAACCGTTTGGGGGAGCACATGCTGCCCCACCTTTAAGCAATACCTCCATAGCTTGCTGTTGGCAGCATTTGAGGTTCAGTTGAGAAGACTGTGGTAGTGTACTGTTCACAGTCCAGGTCTCATCTGGACAGCTCTGATGGCCGGACAAGGATTTACAGGTGTCTACGAGAACGCTTTATACCGCTTCAGTTTGGAGATTGAGGTGTATGGGGTGGCATCGTAACTAATGGGCAAACACACCATTAGTAAAATCGTTTGGGATCATGTTCTTCCCTTTGTGCAAATGCAGACGTAACGTCAAGTTGGTGCGGCATAGTAATACTCACAATGTCGGATTTGTGTTGTATCAGGCATTTGGGGAAACACCGCTGTACTGCTATAGTCTGCTGTTTCTCCAGATCTCTCGTTACAGTCTTGCATAAATAGACCAACGCCTACGACAGGACAAGAACTGCTGATACTGCTAAATCAGTGGTATCACCTGGCATTTGGAACAACATCTAGTGATTTCGGTGTACCACAGCTGCCTCGCCGCAATTAATGGTCACACCCGATAATGAAATTTAGTTACTTGTTTCCAAGTATGAATTGTTGTGTCTTTTTCTCTGTGCATTTGTGGCAATAACACATTCAAGCATATGGTCAAATATGATGTTGTCTTAAATAACAGCACTCACACTACTTTACAGTGACCAATTGTGTATAGACGTCAAACTTATAACCATTTTTACAACACAAACTACCTGTAGAACAGACCAAAGAACATTCAAATGATATAAAGGCAATTGATGGTCCACCTGAAATTCCCCCCTCAAATGTTCTTTCTGTTTCATACTACACTTTATGCCGTCATAGAAATTGTGATAAGATATAGAGTTTTGTGCTCCAACGCAATGTAAATATGATAACTCGGAACACGGTCGTTATGGTAATATCGTAACACGGCACGTCGTCGGTATGGTAATACAATAACTGAAACAAGAACATGGTCGCTATGAAACGATTGAAGGTAAGACTTTGGTTCCAGTGACAATATGAGAAGGCAGAAAACGGTTTCTGTGTCATAGTAAGTATGAGTTAGAACATGGTCACTATGATAATATGATATTAAGGAGCTTAGTCACTTTGAAAAGACGAAAGTACATTATCCTAATGACAATGTAATAACTACGAATATGGTTGCAGTAACTGTCACGTTTGGCGGTGTTATTAAAAATATCATCAGTCCTGAGAATGTAAACTACGCCAAAAAATGGGCCTTGTTTGATATTATACTCAGCATTTTATCTCAGCCGTCTATACAGAACTACATGTCTGTTTGCGTAGGATGATAAAGAGCCATGTACAGTATACACTTCTATCCTGTCAATCACTGGGGATTACATGTCATTTTATTGATACCTGTTACAAATAACACACATTGTAAATATCTGTTTAATGTCAGTGTTCTGATATGAATTATATACTTGATGCGTAAAAAGGCTCTTCTCAATGATATATGCCCAAAACAATTATCTGCTTCGATTCAGCGGAAATAACACATATATCTTACACTTATTTACCAAACACAATGAAGAGATTGCTGTGCTATATAATGAACTGTAACATAACCATCGATGATTTACTGTTATTTTGTGTTTTATATTGCGATTAACAGACAGACTGTCATCATAATAACAGGGCCGTCGGAAACGTGTAGTGAAACAGCTGTTGGTTGTTTTAGAGTATCTAACTAGCTACACGCTAGTGTAACGACTGCAAATAATTGTTAACATTTAGTTAATGATGTCCACTGGTCGGAATTCATAATATTACATTTTTATTACACGTTTTAATTGTCTAGATGATCGAGTTATGTGTCAACTGAAAAAGGAAGAAGTGAGGGTGGATTCTCCTGTCCCTGACACATTTATTAGCAAAACATATTATGGTATGGCTTTAAATAGAAATATACATGGCTAAAACGTACACCTCTATCGAGCTACATTTCATTAGTGACGTTATTAAGTAATGCAGTAAAGCCAGGCTGTAGCAAAACGAAGTTACTCTCACTATTGCCTGTCGTGGTAATTAGGTTCACTTTCAGGACTAGTTCAGAAGAGAAGATACAATAAACCTTAATCACATAAGTGTAAAGAACGAAACTTACCTTGACATTATTTTATGGCATAATGTGGCATGAAAACTGAAGTTGATAAATGAAGAAAAATACATAATTTTAAAAGTTTACAGCTGTGTTTTGAAGTTATTGCTCAAAGTGCGCTTCAAACAGTAATTCAGTTACATCTGAAATTGGCTTGGTGGTACGACGTTGGTGAAAGTGACGAGCTGAAGCATGGTGCTGATGAACCTACAACATAATCAGAGCGAACTGGACCTCGACCCAAGGGACGCAATTCTACATTGATAACGTAAGGTCTTCACGTGGCAGGGTCACCTGTGTTTCCGTTTAAATTGTGAGGAGAATAGTTGAATGATGAGTGGTACATATGAGTGTGTGTGGTACATCAACTGTTGAATGATGAGTGGTACATATGAGTGTGTGTGGTACATCAACTGTTGAATGATGAGTGGTACATATGAGTGTGTGTGGAACGTTAACTGTTGAATGATGAGTGGTACATATGAGTGTGTGTGGTACATCAACTGTTGAATGATGAGTGGTACATATGAGTGTGTGTGGTACATCAACTGTTGAATGATGAGTGGTACATATGAGTGTGTGTGGTACATCAACTGTTGAATGATGAGTGGTACATATGAGTGTGTGTGGTACATCAACTGTTGAATGATGAGTGGTACATATGAATGTGTGTGGTACATCAACTGTTGAATGATGAGTGGTACATATGAGTGTGTGTGGTACATCAACTGTTGAATGATGTACATAATGATGACTGTTGAATGATGAGTGGTACATATGAGTGTGTGTGGTACATCAACTGTTGAATGATGAGTGGTACATATGAGTGTGTGTGGTACATTAACTGTTGAATGATGAGTGGTACATATGAGTGTGTGTGGTACATCAACTGTTGAATGATGAGTGGTACATATGAGTGTGTGTGGTACATCGACTGTTGAATGATGAGTGGTACATATGAATGAATGTGTGTGGTACATCAACTGTTGAATGATGAGTGGTACATATAAGTGTGTGTGGTACATCAACTGTTGAATGATGAGTGGTACATATGAGTGTGTGTGGTACATCGACTGTTGAATGATGAATGGTACATATGAGTGTGTGTGGAACGTTAACTGTTGAATGATGAGTGGTACATATGAGTGTGTGTGGTACATCGACTGTTGAATGATGAGTGGTACATATGAGTGTGTGTGGTACATCAACTGTTGAATGATGAGTGGTACATATGAATGTGTGTGGTACATCAACTGTTGAATGATGAGTGGTACATATGAGTGTGTGTGGTACATCAACTGTTGAATGATGAGTGGTACATATGAGTGTGTGTGGTACATCGACTGTTGAATGATGAGTGGTACATATGAGTGTGTGTGGTACATCGACTGTTGAATGATGAATGGTACATATGAGTGTGTGTGGTACATCAACTGTTGAATGATGAGTGGTACATATGAGTGTGTGTGGTACATCGACTGTTGAATGATGAATGGTACATATGAGTGTGTGTGGTACATCAACTGTTGAATGATGAGTGGTACATATGAGTGTGTGTGGTACATCGACTGTTGAATGATGAGTGGTACATATGAGTGTGTGTGGTACATCAACTGTTGAATGATGAGTGGTACATATGAATGTGTGCAGTACATCGACTGTTGAATGATGAGTGGTACATATGAGTGTGTGTGGTACATCAACTGTTGAATGATGAGTGGTACATATGAGTGTGTGTGGTACATCAACTGTTGAATGATGAGTGGTACATATGAGTGTGTGTGGTACATCGACTGTTGAATGATGAGTGGTACATATGAGTGTGTGTGTGGTACATCAACTGTTGAATGATGAGTGGTACATATGAGTGTGTGTGGTACATCAACTGTTGAATGATGAGTGGTACATATGAGTGTGTGTGGTACATCAACTGTTGAATGATGAGTGGTACATATGAGTGTGTGTGGTACTTCAACTGTTGAATGATGAGTGGTACATATGAATGTGTGTGGAACATTAACTGTTGAATGATGAGCGGTACATATGAATGTGTGCAGTACATCAACTGTTGAATGATGAGCGGTACATATGAGTGTGTGTGGTACATCAACTGTTGAATGATGAGCGGTACATATGAGTGTGTGTGGTACATCAACTGTTGAATGATGAGTGGTACATATGAGTGTGTGTGGAACATTAACTGTTGAATGATGAGCGGTACATATGAATGTGTGCAGTACATCAACTGTTGAATGATGAGCGGTACATATGAGTGTGTGTGGTACATCTACTGTTGAATGATGAGCGGTACATATGAGTGTGTGTGGTACATCAACTATTGAATGATGAGCGGTACATATGAGTGTGTGTGGTACATCAACTATTGAATGACGAAGCTCATGTATGAATGTGTGTGGTACGTACAAAACTGTTGAAAGACGAGTGACACATATGAACGTGCGTGGTACATCAACTGTTGAATGAGTAGTGCCACATATGAAGATAAGTAGTATAACGACTGTTTAATGGTGAAGGTAATATATGAAAACCTGTACTTCATGATGAATATGTGTTGCATCAAATGTTAAATGATGAAACAAACATTTGATATGAGTACTACATCTACCAATGAAGGTAATAAATTAACACCTCTACTTCATTATTGTTGACATCACACTTCAAATCATTCGGTTTGTTATCGAACTAATCTGTCACACATATGGAACACGTAGAACTGGGAATATGGATATTGTAGGTACATGCCTAAAGTGATTCAATAAATCAAGTCGCACAAGTGTTACATTATCGGGGTGAACTCGTATCTGAACGCCAGTATTTGCTAATGAATATCAGATAACATTTGTAGAGGCAAGCCTTTGAGATTTGTGGTCAATGAATATTGATCCTGATTGTGTGGCTTTGCGCCACTGTGGTCAGTCGAACAGCAAGAGCAATCTGATATCTTAATCAGTTTCATTGACTAAAATGACTGAAGGATACATTCGGTCTTAAAATTTTATAGGGTACAATACTTCATTACCAGTATTGATTCATCCTAAAGTTTGCTTTATCACTCATTAACATACTTAGCGATGAATACATATCATCTTTGGTAACTGTTTGTTTTATGTCCTCACTCACTTCGTGCCACGACCCTGCTGTATCAACACAACATATCCATGCTAAAACGTTCAAAATTTATTTCGTATTAATGTACTATATTATATAATGGCAGTAACAGAATATATTGTTTTTATTGTGTTTTCTATTATTAACAGGTTTAGATACGGAGTCAACCATCGTGACACAAAGTACTGCCAAGCAGGTACCTGTAAAAAGATATCTCGCATTTGATGCAACAGAAAATTAGCAAGAAAGATATCGTTCCTTACGCTCCGTTGAGCACCAGACCAATGCTCAAAAATGCTTCGGATTTTACTGAAGAGGTAAACCTTAACGACCTACTTTTTGTGTTTTTCTCCCATCTTAAGATGATCCGTCGTGAAATAACAGAAGGGGACGTGACAAAAGAAAGTGAACTTACGGTCAATTCATTTACAACCCACTTCCAAATACTGGCCGTTTATTGTGAACATGATAGTGGATAATGTCTGAAATATGCACATGAAGCAAATAAACTTTGAGAACGTGACATACTTTCAAAACTAAACGTTCGAAAGTCTCTACACATTCATTTCAAAATACAAGGTATTTACCAGGAGTTAGTGACAGGTGGATGGGCAGACCACGAACTAGATCTACTGCTTGAACTTAGATGGATAACTTGATAACACTATGTCTGAGTATGTAAAGACAACCGATGACATCAAGGGGCGATGTAAGAGACACCAGAAGAAAGATCAACTGAAAAGGTCCAATATGAGTGATGTGCAACAATCGTGCAATCTGAATGCTCTTCTCGAGTGACAGTAACTCTATGGCTTCTTTAATAGAATGCTTTCCGTGTGAACGTCGGCCTTGACAGGCATACAACAGGGTCGATATGATCTTAGATTTGACATTGATTTTTTTCTTTTTTCTTTGTTATGTTTCACAGGACTTTCCGGAGTTACCCAGCAAAGGACGTGATGCAACAGTCCCTGAACTCGAGGGATAAGCCCATTTTATTTTAACCAGATGTATTGTTTCCGTCATATTCATGAAAGGTTATGTGAGGAAAACCCAACGATGTATTTATATGGATGAATAATGGATAAGTAAAATGTCCTGGAAATCCTGAACGTGTTTCTCGTCATAATCGGTGAGTATAATTAGCATCAGTGTTGGTATAATCCTTTATGGCAGTGTTTACATTCATAAGAATAAAGCTGAAGTACTGATGCAAATTGTCTTATTCAGCGGAATCACAGTGTGGAAGCAGTAAATCTAATTCTTTCACCTCAGGGAAATCAAACAACACAGCATAAATATTCACATGCCCTCCGTAGAAACCCGTCTGCTTTTGAATATAACTTGAGAGAATCGGGAATGTTGAAACATCAATTTTCATCACTGCTAGCGACGAAAGTCATGGTTGAGATTAGAAATGGTGACAGAAAATGTGTGTGAATTCCCTCGGCACCCTTCTTTCAGTGCAGATGTTGTTGGTTGTAGACAGCAAAGTTCTATACCGTTTATGTTATAAACCATATCTGACTGCCATTCTTTCAAATTATGATTCTGCAAAATACATATCATGTAAAATGCTAAAATACGAAATATACTCATGCCAATAATGGTTGTCACCCCCTTCAATTTTTTTAATTGGAGAGGGGGTGTGGGGTGGGGGTGTGAGATGTGTGTGGGGTTAAGGTGGGGAGGGGGGTGACAACCATTATTGGCATGAGTATATATCTATACGTATACGAAATACGAATATATTGACCAGTTAAGCAAGTAATTTGAAAATCCTTACATGTGGTCTTACCAAAGAACATATACTGTTATGAACATCAGTTTGTGTAAATAACTGTTTTTCATGATACTTTGATAGAGAGCATACATTGAAATAAGAAACAAATATGAAATAATTCAAATTAGTTATTTTATAAAAGTTTAGGTTATGTATTTAGCATTTACCAAGTCTTCAGATGCCATTTCCTCTAAAAAAGACTTGAGTTAGAAAAAACTATCCATGTCACAAAGGAAACATCAGTAAAATGAATAATTATTCCTCATTTGACACATTGAAAATGCTTCTGTGAAAAAGTCTGAAAACAGTTGAATCACAGAATCATTAATGTCATCGAAGCTTGTACAACATACACCTTATATCTTTGTTTTCGCCCATGATGAAGGTGATGCACAGTTGCGGATGCAAGTAACAGAATATGTCTTTCACACCTGAACATGGATGAA
This sequence comes from Haliotis rubra, assembly GCF_003918875.1. Lineage (NCBI taxonomy): Eukaryota > Metazoa > Mollusca > Gastropoda > Lepetellida > Haliotidae > Haliotis > Haliotis rubra. The sequence continues at coordinate 636,678 of NW_025766747.1, read as the reverse complement.
GCGAACAATAAGTCGAAAGGTGCATATTACATTTCTGTAACCATAATGTAGCATTTCATTATTCATTTCAACCTAAATGTACAATGGCCTGTAAATCGACTTTGTGTATATTTGTGAATCGTGTTTATACCAACCTGTTATGCAATGAACTACCTGTGTGACTTGGATTTATGGAGATTAAAAAAATAATAATAAAAAACAAATAATGTAGCATGTACCCCAAAACTGCATTCTCTGTATAAAGGTTTAACGTGTTTGTCTGGTAGCACACTGAAGGTATGGTCTAGTCGTCTACAAACATAAACATTTTTGAGGGTGAAGTTGACATTGAAACGGTTGTGTCAGAAAATAAATGTTGTTGATATTTGCACGTTGTTGAGGTGCTCTCCCCACTGGCATCAGTTTCAGAGGAAACTCTCGTCTTGACATGTTTAACATCGTTAACATGTTTCATGAAAGTGTCATATATCTGCGGATGAGTATATTGGAATAGTTCATAATTTATATAATTTTTAAAATGTATTGCATATTCTAAATGAATGTTAATGTTGTACGTTCAAATGAAAACATAATAATGCATGGCCAATCTTACTTGGATATATGAGACGGCACATTATGTTGGGCTGCAATAGTAACTACTTATTACGATATTACAGGACAACTGGCATTCCATCCATGAAGGGTGATTAGAGCACACACATAATAGTGCTAACCACCGAGCTAACACACATGCTGATGATGGCATGTTCTGCTGTTAACTCCCATTGTGATATGCTTACGTCACCCATACGGGTCATGAATATCACAACCGTTATTATAATCTCCTCATGAACATACATGCTTTGTTTTCAGGGTTTTCGGCTATGTATGTGTTGGTGTCAAATACGACTTGCAATAGCAATCTATCGAATGTGGAATTATACTAATTGGAAGATACTGTACACGACACTGACACAAACATCGATGACAGATTACTTTGACATTTATCAGTATCATTATATAGATACATTTGATACAAATGATACATAATACAGATATTACATTTGCCCGGTTAGCGCATTAGAAAGGTGCATCTGTAAATTATACAATATATGATCTCATAAGGATAAAAAAATGTTAATAGACAATATATAAATATATTACAATTTGTTTTTTGTTTAACGCGATCTATAAAACATCTAGCGCTGATCTGTAGATAAGATCTAGCCTGGACTAGACAACCCGGTGATTGATATCATGAACACGGATCTGAGCATTCGGGATACGATGGCATGCATCAACCAGGGATTGTTGAAGACAAGTCCATTACGGATGAGATAATTTAAAGGGTTTGGATATTACCGGTTTAGTAATCACAGTTTGCAGCTTTATAATCTGTATTTAAAACCCATGGTAACATACCACAAAGAACACATTAGAAACGAAACTTTTTTTGTGAAACTTACCAAATTCGAACGCCACACACACGGCGAGAAGAAGTTCTATGTCTAGCATGGTTCTAAGTCCGACTGTATATTCCATCAGAGAGCAAAGTCGAAATCAACACATCACTTCAGCTACTCCAACACGTTGCGACATCACAGGGCCGTGCCCTCAATTCAGCACCACTGCACTTTGCGGAATCCCATCCCAACAACGATAACACGGTATTGTCAGCTTGAGATTCACACTTGCCGCTTTAGCGAGATTTAGCCAGATACCAATTACCAGCCGCTGTGTGACGCTCTGTAAAACAATAGCGATCCTCAACTGAGAGGCTGAGGCTCGCCCGTCATGACGCGTGCTGTCGCTTGAGGCACGTGCGAAGTGCGAGAGGAGCTGTTCCTAGGACCAAAGCTTGCCTACTGGTCCAGTCTCTCGTCAATCGCTGTATGATTGATCTGATGGCCTGACTGCCCTGCTATAATTGATACTTTGTTTGTCAGGTTTGCACCGCCCATTACTACTCGGTCTGTCGAGGGACGTAGACTATACCAAGGGGACACATAATTGAAAAGGCAATTAGGAAGCATTAGGTGTAGTCGCTTGGAAGAAATCAGGAAAAATGTGTAAATTTACGGATAGATACATCTCTGAACGTGCAATCGCTTTGCTCATTTGCTATGGAGGTTATATCATATACGAGGGACAATAATGACCATTTCATGTGTGGTGCCAGATGCCCAAATATAATGGTATTTGCTCATCTGTGTACAAGTTCCCACTCTGGCATGTACTCCAATACCAATTTGGTTCATTTCCTGGTTGTCCGTGTGCACAGCGAGGGTTCTTCGCTCCTGTTCCTTTCTCAACTGAAGGACACCAGGGAGTAAGTTCTGAAATAGATTCTTGGGATGTAAGTGAAGGGGCCTGTGGATCACGCGACATGGATTAAACCATGCATTCTGCAGTGACTACGTGGACTCATACGTGGACTCCCTTTACAATGAGGCTGAGAACATAATAATGAGAAAACAATAGCCTGTTCATAGGGACGTTAATTAGATATGTTGTATTCAATTCAAACAGACATATTAGAATATAAACATTGCCTGTTTCCGAACTTAATCTCCAACCACATTCCATATACGGAAGTTCTGTTTTGTTTCCCTACACTGAACACCTCGAGCAATGTTATCAACACAAGAGTGTCACACAAAGGCAGCAGCATTAAGCCGAATGAAACCTTAACGTCCCATCTTCACGTTTCCCAACTTGTGAAATGAGAATTTTTCAAATGGGATAAAGTGTTCGTTTTTAAATATGCACAATACATCTAATAAAACACGTACTTCGTCTCCGTACGTCAAAACGTAATAGAATTATATTGGGACGTCATGTCGCAAGGCATTGTATATGTGTTTTACGTGGGAGGTGGCATGGTTTTCCGTGTAGCTTGTTCCACAGTTCTGATTTCCTATCACTCATACACTCCCGGGAGAAGAGCAGCCAATAATTGGAGAGGGTCGCGCGACATTGTATTATCTTCCAAGAAACGTAGTTGAGATGACTACATATATCATGCACTGTCGGCGAAAAAGGGAGAATTTTAGTACCTGCTGTTCTCTCTGTAGCATTAGCCCTTATATAATGACTACACCTAATGATATTGTCTGGTGTTGTCATCAGAGTGGAGTACTCTATAACTCATATCAATATCTGCCTCTGTGCAGGTGTGACGTACACACACTAGGCTTGCAATGCCTCTGAGTATATATTATCAACGTAGGCGATATCCCACGTGGAGTGGCCATCTTCGCGAACGACAGCTACGTTTGGGATATGTTAAACATTATTTTTTTCAAAAGTCTTGTAATGCATACTCGGGTGATTAGCATGAGATTCTTTTGTATTCAATTATGATCGCCACGCTAATCTCTGTATGCTTATGTTTGTTGTGGTTTGTGGTGGACAGGCTTAGTGTTTGAAGCAACCATATTTGCTGCATGACAACTGGATCTTTCATTATAATGAAATCAAAATGATGTCCGTATGACGTTTCATGTCCGTGATATTGATAGATTGACAGATGAGTCCTCAACTTTCCTGATTTCAATTCTATGAAACGCGTTACCTGATAAATACATGTGTAAAATAATGGATGACGGTCAACCTTTCTACTTAACAGTTCAATGTATAGTCAACTTTCTAGAAGATGATGTTCGTGTTGGTATAAGCTCTACAGACTGACGGTATCCTTTTGACAATTATGCCATTCCATCATCTCTCTTCTCACCCTGAGATCGATACCCACGGAGTAGAAAGTAACATAGACAGGCACCATGCATCCCGACTGAGAATTCCCCTCCACGTAGATACTAAGATACTAAGAGGGTCTATGCTATATGTCGAAGCATGATAACACGAGTATGTACCATGCCCCGGTAACTTTGCTTCAAAATATGTCATATATTACAAATTAAAGAGTTACTTCCCTTTGATCACGTACATTGTATTAACTAATTCCTGTGAGCATCTGCATCAGCAGCGCAGCGCCACATCACAGACTTTAAAGATGAACTTGAAAGTAAGTGGTGAATAGAAGTGTGCTATTGATCGCCTGAATACCACAGAGGATTTCTTATAAACAGATCTGTTTACACAAACTTTACTACAGCCTCCGTTTACAACGTAGTCGGCCACACACCAGGTTGGACAACGCTGACTTGTAATTGAACCCTTTTTACACCTGGGTAAAATCGTCAGTCTGATTGTAAGATCCGTTGACGTCCAATAATTCCACGGAACTGGGAAAAACTATTACAAGTGCAGTGCTACCTAAATCGTTGGTAATCATATGTAGTTAAATCATGAAGACCTTGAAGTGGGCCACGTTGTGCCTCGGGAATCAATATGGTATGGTATGTTAATGCATGGGAAGGTTATGGTTAATAGGTCACTATGTCCCTTTTGGAGGTGTACAGCCTGAAGGCTGCTTGAAGTGGAAACGTTAGCACATTTCTGTTGGTGACATTTTTCTGTAGGCGTGGAGAACAGCATTGCTCTGTATTCCCACACAGACGTGTATATATATATATATATATATATATATATATATATATGAAAATATAAAATAACTCTGCTTCATAAAGAGTGATGCAAATGTCATGGAATTGAAAATGTCAAATACTCTGATCAATGTTTGATAGTAAATTAAAAAAACGCATTTAGTACAGGGAGACGGACGAGACACATTTTAAAAGGGGGTATTGTAACAGTTGCGTTGATTCATGCTGGACGGTGTTTGAAAACAGTGCTAAATGTGAACCAAAAATGAACATGTTTGCAACGTATAGACATTGATTTTCAGACAGCCGTGGGATTGATCAAGCGTTATTTACAGTCAGAAAAAATGTTTTCAATTGCTCAACAAATATTGTGTGATGAACACTTTTAATCTAAACATGTTTGTGACTATCATGCTCCCAAATAAACATGCATGATTGTGCGCGGTGAATTAACATGTATACACATGCAAATTGTAAATCACGACCTGAAAGTCGATTATATGTTTTGTTGAATATGCTTTAACATATTTAATTTTAGAAAAGGTGTATCTCTTTAAACTTTATAGGAGGCACAATTCCTTTTCCCCGTATTATAAATCAATACTACTACATAATGATATTGTCTGCTGTGTGTGTCACCACTGGACCTCTCAGGAGGGTGGAGTATAACCATGCAGAGGAAAATACTAGTTATCCCCAACAAAGTCCTCATACAAGAGCACAACGACATGACTTGGTTATCAGTTGTTTTCACTCAAGCTTTTCCATGACTACACTAGTCTTGACTGTTGCAGATCTACCTAAATACGTTTTATAATCATCCTACGAAATAATTGTCGTTATTCCCAATATTTGCAGATATATTGTCTTCATGAATTAAAAAACATCTATTGATCTGGAAACACGTAACTAGACACTGCAGCCTCATTACATTCAGAGTATATCTCATGTTAATAAAATTATATACTCCAAACTGGTGTTACGATTAATGTGTTTGCCTGTGTGAATACGCTGCTGTAAACATAACACTTAGGTACAATATACTACTGTCAGGCCTAATCTGCAGGAATCAGAAGTACTGTCGTATGGTGCCCGGATTGTTCAGCAACTGATTCTGAAACACCTACAGTGACCGAAAACAGGACAGGTTGCTTCCAAAAGAAAGAGAGCAGAAAAAGGCACAAATTGACATTCCAAGTGGCAAGAGGACTGGCCTTGGTTGAAACAAATGTCCAAAATGAAGATGGCATGATGTTTTGTTCTCTGTGTCAAAAGTTGACAGTGGAAGGGACAAATGGATCTATGGTATGGGATGGGGAGGAACATGAGACACTCCGGTGCATCAAGATGCAATTTCACAAGGGAAGGACGAAGCAGTTTCCATGAACAATTCCTTCAGACACTTCGCGGGACAAGAAAACGCTATCCTAGTAGAGGCACAGAAAGTTGTGTATTTTCTTATACAGCCTACCTTGCCCAATGCCACACTCTGTGGACTATTTATTGATTTCAGCGTGTAGCTCCTAACATAGCCCACCTTTACCGTAGTAGGAATGCATCTTACAAGCGTCGTAGGAAATCTGCCATTGCATGCCCCTATTGGAATAAGGGTGCCCCTGTTAAAACTCTGTCACCCTGCCCTCTTTGGATCCTGTGGGACACACTATTGATGAATGTCACCCTGTACGTGTACTCAATCATTGATGAATGTCACCCTGTACGTGTACTCAATCATTGATGAATGTCACCCTGTACGTGTACTCAATCATTGATGAATGTCACCCTGTACGTGTACTCAATCATTGATGAATGTCACCCTGTACGTGTACTCAATCATTGATGAATGTCACCCTGTACGTGTACTCAATCATTGATGAATGTCACCCTGTACGTGTACTCAATCATTTATTCATGTCATTGTGTGGTGCTATGTACCTACGACAGACTTGACTTAAATTATATTTTGATCGTGACGCAATGTACTCATGTAATTTAACTGAATCCAGTAAGTGCTCTCCCCAGGGTGGTTATAATTTCTGTGGAAAATGGAATAAGCGACTTAATTACCACATTCCAACTTGAGCTAACATCTTAAGACAAAACGGAAACGGCTCGGAGAAAATAATTCCGGTCCCCGAGCGAGCAGGTTCGGTTGTTTCCGCCAATTAGATAGTGGTCCACCTTTGAATGTCTGGTTAATATAACCATCAATTATCTCCCTTGATTGAGCGGTTGATCATCCCCAGTGCATCAAAGAAACCTAATCTCAGTCATTGTTGATAACCAGCGTTACTGTATCACTGTATGCCACACATGTTTGTAAATGATAGTACTAGGTGTAGAATCTTTATGTCAGTACAAAATAATTATTGTAATACATTACTTTCAAGTACCCGGTACATTTGTTCGTTTATTTATTATTTAATGAGTGAGTGAGTGAATGAGTATGGTTTTACGCCGCTTTTAGCAATATTCCAGCAATATCACGGCGGGGGACACCAGAAATAGACTTCACACATTGTACCCATGTGGGGAATCGAACCCGGGTCTTCGGTGTGACGAGCGAACGCTTTAACCACTAGGCTACCCCACCGCCCTTAATGCCATTTTTGAAATGTATTATCTACCAAGGCCTGTAATAAAATTCCAATCTTGGTAAGATAACCCAGTGGTTGATACTTTATGATAAGCAGGCAAGCTCGTCTGACCCTCTGACCTATACAAGTCGTCTCTTACGACAGGCGCTCACTAAAAGTAACCAGTACGTTACTAGTCTTGAACTACATTGTGTCGTTGCTGCCTGTACCGTGTCAAATACTTGAGCAGTGAGTGAATGAAGTTGATGCTCCGGGGAAACAAGAGTCAGGCTACATTTCGGCTGCCTGTAGATAAGCGAGTTCTAGTTAAACAAGGTAATGGTTGATAGTATGAGATCAAGCATATCAGCCACCGTAAATGCACTTGGGTATGCATATTCCTTTAACGGCGTTCTGATGTATACAGATATAAATACACGGAGGATTTCAACATTCAAACATGACAAAGAATTCTTTAAATGTGAACATATAACAACAAAACAATGTCCTTGAACAAAACCTTTACAAAATTCTTCTTGTTGTTTTTACCTTTATTATTATTAGTAGTATTTGTGGTAACACCCGATACCTACAATTTGCATCTCGACAAGAAATGAGGCATAATTAAGTTACATTCCCGTTTTCCTTGATGTGAATTTCACCGATTGCATTCAAGATTCCTCGTATTCATTCCATCGTCATTCGGTCAGCACTGTGAGCTTTCAAGCCTCAGGCACCTTCCCTGTTTGTTTCATGTTTCCCTGAAGTTGCTGCCTGGATGCCGGAGAAACCCTATAAGTGACGACTTGAGTCTGGTTACACTATCGCAAGACGCACTCGTCCGGGGAAACCGTCTAATTTGCGTACTATTACATCCAGCGGTACCGAATACAATGACCTTGTTTTGATACATTTGCCCCGAACCAGCTTTTAGAAAAATACCCAGTCATTTAAATATAAAACCGTACCATGTAATCACCGCTGTTACGGCGCTGTGGGCAGTTGATTCGGAATGTTTCTGGTGTTTGTCCGTGGCTTGTCACCAGGTGTATGTAGTCACCTTGTCTCTTGCCAGATCACTCGTCGGATGCATCTTCAAATTATTATCAACTTGTTTTGTTACTTCCTCCGTGATGAGGTCATACCTTAATAAGGAAAATATACTGATAACAATAACATCAAACAAGTATGTATTAGTTTTTAATAATCGTTACCAGATCATGGTCAAGTATTATTTTGAAACAGTGAGTGATTGAGGTTTTTTTACGCCGCTTTTAGCAATATTCCAGCAATATCACCAGAAATGGGCATCACACATTGTACCCATGTGGGGAATCGAACCCGGGTCTTTGGCGTGACGAGCGATCGCTTGATCCACTGGGCTACCCCACTGCCTAAGTAACGTGTGACGGAACAACGAATAAAGAGTAGCATGGTTACAAAGGCATGGAGTGAAACTAAGCGATGTAATCAGATCTGAGCTGATGACCATTAAACGTTACAGATGGTGGTTTGTGTGTTCAACAAACCTTGTGTACTTACGAGTAACATGCAGTGTTTACTTGTAGCAAGACACACAGATACAAATAAATCAATACATACCATATTTCCCATCTGTCGCTTGGGCCATTATTGGCGATCATATTCCCTGGTTATAGAAGTTGTGTGTAATTGATTGCAGTATGTGTTGTTCTTTCTGGTCAGTCTTGTAATGTACAACAGACTTGTTAAGTGAGTGTTATTTGCAGTGAAGGTAATTTATTGAATATGATCGATATGTGAGGCGGCCTGTGCTTTACAAATCTTGTTGTGGGTTCATTACACAGAGGCATTGTGGGATACTTCACCTTCAACTAGCGATCAATGCAATACGCAGTATGTTGTGATGATAAGTCGTATAGAGAGAGGTCAATATATAGTTGAGGGGTGAAATTAATGAAAACGATATCGTTACATTACGAGAAGTGCTAAGAATGTCTCGGTCTAGTAAACGTTTACAACAGACAGATGTTTATTCAGTATTTCAGGCCATATGACCTATAGTACAGTCGTGTTGTTATATTTTTACCTTGCACAGTCACGTGGAAATATAAATATACATACATATATTACCGTCTAATTTCAAAATTCTTTTTTAGGAATATTGAAACAGATAATATGAAATTGATATTTCTTGAGTTTAACAGGTTTTTCATTTGTTGTTCATCTTTGTACACAGTTGAGATCATAGGGAGGTATCTGCTTCTGAGAGACTGGTAATGCTCACAAATGAAAAGAACATGAAATTCATCCTCGACATAGACTTCATTACAAAAATGACATAAACTATTATTTTTATAATGTACATTTTTCATTTTTCTATTTTTAACATTGATATGTGATATTCGTAAATTACAGAATGCTCTTCTTAAAGTTCTATCCTGTAGTTTACAACCGTTGTGTGCAATGCGTCCGATTTTCCCATGACATTGCTATTCAGGGTATTTTTACATAAATCATTGTCAGACTTTCAAATGCATAACCATTGCACCACTATCCAATGTCAAAGAATTCCTTTGCATAGGCTATTCAGTTTATCTATAGTAAATCAGCTCTGCAATACCTCAAAGGCACATCCAGTGATAAAACGAACGAGCGATACCCTGCGCGTCGGGTAAAATAGTTCGATTATTCCTGTACGTTTGACGCATTAAAGCAGTGATGATGGGATTATGGTAAAGTGACTATTTGAAGCAAGATAAATGAGTGAAGATAAGAGTGTCATATGCCTTTATCCCTCTGAGCAAAGGGTATAGATAACTACGTTAGGATAATTCTGTTGTGGCACCTCGTTGAGAACGGGATGGATAACAGCCCAACAGAAGACGAGATCGTCGAGATATGCATTTACTGAAAGACATACCGTGTAGCAATGGGAGGATATGTTATTCTTGAGTTAAAACATTGATGGATGTTTTATTGGAGGATATGTTTTTCTCGTGTTAAAACATTGAAGAGAGTTTTATGCACTTTTCATAATTTGCTATAACCTAGGGCATCTTGCTGATAATGTGCGGTTTATCTATTCCAATGACGGGTTCTCATGTCAGGTACTCATAAGGGATAATACAAATAAAAGTTCGACTGTGACTATCTCTATCTGGACATTTTCTGGAAATTATTTTATTGTATATGGACAGTGGTACCTCGTGAGTGAGTGAATAAGTGAGTAAGTTGGGTTTTACGCCGCTTTTAGCAATAGTCCAGCAATATCAAGGCGGTAGACACAAGAAATGGGCTTCACACATTGTACCCATGTGTGGAACCGAACCCGGGTCTTCGGCGAGACGAGAGAACGCTTTAACCACTTGGCTAAACACACACACACACACACACACACACACACACACACACACACACACACACACACACACACACACACACACACACACACACACACACACACACACACACACACACACACCTATACCTCGTTATCCTAAATGTGTATTTTGTGGGTATCGGGATGATATATAGTCCCGTCTGTTTGTCTATGTACACTGAACACTGAGCTGATGCTTTACACGTTTAACGGTGTCCATGAGTTGGGTGAAGAGATATATGACAATGTTTATTTATTAGAAGCTGATCTCCATATAGATAGCTCTGCTGTATAAAAGTGGTCAAGCTGGACGGTCGTTATCTGAAATAAGATCGTTCAGATGCCAACCACTCACGCCCCGTCTGATACAATCGCAAGTCATAACTAACGTCTTAGATTGACTTTACAATGCATTTACACAACAGAATATGTATCCTTTCGAGAGATTTAGGAACGCGGATAACCAATTTCTGCAAGTTATAATAGTTCATTTGACTTCTTGGTTTCTCTATTATGACCTTTAGAAATCATATACTGCAACATCATTATGCGATAAGAAAGTGAAATGCTTTTACTGGTACCTGCAGTAACCCGAGGACATTTCCAACTGTATGTGTTTGTTCACTTTGTTTCACTTTGCTCTGAGCCAGCAACATTTAGGGTCGAAAGGTTAAGTTTCAATTTAGCCGTGCTAAATTGAATTTGAAACTATTTTTCAGGGGCGTAGCTACCATTATAAAAAAAAGCCCGGGCTTACACATGATTGTTTCTAAAAAGGTTGGACAAGTCCTCAATACTATCTCAATAAAAAGCTTTGCAACCTATCGGGCTTACACCAACAAATTGGCTTGGCACGCGCCTGTTTGTAAATCTTTGTCGATAGCGACTGTATTGGAAGAAGTAGCATTTGTGGACAATGTTCTGTATCGGTTTTCCATCTGTTTTAAGGGTGTACCTTAAACGGCCTTTAGACCGATTATGGCGCTTCATACACAGTGATAATGAGATTGTGTATGTGCTCAGTCCTGTTTTGTTCATATTGGTATACTTTACTCGTCTGTATGACAGGCACCGAGAGTGTGTAGCTCAGCCACCGTACCCCTTTAGCCAATACCACAGTCACAATTCAGGAGAATGACGCGGGTCTTGCACGGTTTAGTTCTACACCGCACGTCACCATTATTAAAACGTCGTTGATTCATGGTGACGTAAATGATAAGATCCCGTTGACTCCAAAACTAAAAATACTTAGTAGATAAACCTAAATGTGAGGTAGTCTATCTCTGGAATAGTTCCATCTGCTTGAATCTGGAACATATGCAGTATTCTACCATAAAGACAATAGAACGTTGCCAGATTCGAATGCAAAGCAACAAACAAAACATCACTGCTGGAAACAAGCCTGCTGGTAAAACCAACGGAACAGTTTGAAGTGCGGCTGCATAACTGTTGCTTTTAGCTGCGCAGAATTGACATTACATCGACAACACGAGAGTCTGAGAGACAATTGTTTGTAGTGAGTGAGTGAGTGAGTGAGTGAGTGAGTGAGTGAGTATAGTTTTAGGCCGCTTTTAGCAATATTCCAGCAATACCACGGCGGGGGACACCAGAAATTGGCTTCACACATTGTACCCATGTGGGGAATCGAACCCGGGTCTTCAATGTGACGAGCGAACGCTTTAACCACTGGGTTACTCCACCGCCCCGTTTGCTTGTAACTTACTGTGTGGTTAGTGTATGTTATATTCAGTGAAAATAGATCCCATCATGGTTGTTTTGCTGGTTTTCTATTACCGAACGTACACAGATTAGATTTTGCATTTTGTTTTTTTCAATAATACGAAATTTTGGTTCTCGATGTTTTCGTACACCTTTCCCTTACGTGTAAAGGCTTCATTTAGTGGAAATTTGATACTTCATCTCAACCAATCAGAATAAGTCTGTGGGATAGATATAAAACTTCAGTTTCCGGTTCTTTTCAAAGGCACATTAAAAACCCTATCAAGAACAAAATCAGAAGCAGATATTTCGCAACAGTCGCATTCTCTCAATGAAACTAAAGATATCAGCCTTAGAAGATATTTAGTGATATCTTTATCATGCAGAAGTCTTCAAAGGCGTCTGTTGATACTTCTTGTTAGACAAGCCATATGCCACGGATGTCAGTTAATCACCTTAGGGCTCAAAACTGTCATTTTCATTTTGCGGATCAATCAATCGCAGGTTACCTTCCATAGTGATGTGATAAGAACGGCTCTCCTCAGCCCTTCGATCTAACTCGATACCAATGGCATTACAGTGATAATGTGGCTGATAACATAAGTCAGAAACACATCTATGAAAACAAAGGTACAGACCTCCCCTAGCTGATTAATCATCTTGTCATTCCATTGCCCGTATGTACATTGAAACTATTAATTCCTGAATATATCCATTCAACTTCCAATTATTACATTCCAATAATCACGTGTCTCCTCTCATGGGTCGAGACTCAGAGCATTGTGGTTTATTGCATCTGGGAGATACAGCATCCGAGACACAGATGGTTAACAACTCTTAGAATACACGGAATGATACTTTTCTTTTAATTTGAAATATGACTGTACAGTTGATTGTAAAACGATAAGTCTGTATTCTGTCTCGGCTTTTTGATGATACATCTGGTGTTCTTGTTTTTCAGTCAATGTTACGTTTCATCTTCTCACGTAAAATGTGTGTGTGTAAGCAAACATTTGATATGATTTTTTTATATGTTGTATCGCGAGGGTTCGTTTTTAAGGACCTAGCCTCACATAGAAGGAATTGCGTAACAATAAAATAATTTATTTTTTCACATGACACAGAAACATTATCAGAAAAATATTGCGTGATAATCTAGCTTCTGTTTGCAGCTGATCCGGAAAGGTTCTTGCAACTATTTAGACGAAAACGTGCTTCCCCACTTCTGGCCTGAATCCAAACAACAATCAAAGCAGTCGACATCAACACCATCACCAAGGAAGGCAAAGGCTGTCCAATCAGCTGAAACAGTTAGGTAAGACGGAAGCTGTTGTCGTGGTTGTCTGTGTTGTACTTTTGAGCCATTCAGGATATGAAATTGAGACCTCGGGACGATGAACGCTGTGTTCTCCCCACCCCCGTCACGGCGACAATGCACATGTGCACTGATCAGTCATTGCCATGGATATAATCCACAAGTGTGACTCTGTAAGCATCCACCTTGTTTTGGATTTGTCAGACTTCTTTTGGTTTCCACACATGAAGAAAGTTCTGACTGGAACCCATTTCGAGTCGAACGATGACGTCACAACAGCTACATGCATATGAATAATATAGATTTACAGACACATTTATAAATACTTTCGAAATTAATCTAAAACTTCAGTCCCAGAGAGTATCCTGGCTTTCTTTTCTGACAAACCAAATTCCATTTGGCGGAAAAGGTTGAATCATCAATCACAGAATATTAGTTATGTCGCCAGGTGTTTGCAAACTGGATCAGCATGCCGTGGTCTTCCATTCAGCATCAACGGTTGTGCACGCCAGGTGTCTATCAAAAACGTTTGTGTTTACTGCATGCAGAACATTCTTTCTGAACAAAAATAGTTAGGGATATATGTAACTTTTGAAGTTATGAATAATGACCTATATATTCATTGACACACTGACAAAATATCAATCATAAAAATACCAATATCCCTAACTTATTTTGTCCAGTATATTATACATATTTAAAGAACAGAAACCTGAAAAAATTAATTATGATATTAAAGACCGATTGCCAGTATTCACCTTCTTAAACGGAAGCGACAACACCATTTTCAAAGTCATATGACATCGCGGTTGAACGGTTCTGACTATATCACATACATGTGTTTAGAGAAAGTTGAGCCCATGCTGCCAGGCCTGTGGCCTCCGTCACATACACATGTACAGGCAATCCATGCCGCATAATAATCTAACAAAGATGTAACAGATGTCAGCTGTGTGACCTCGAAAACAGGGCTACGGTCAGTCTAGGAACTCAGTCTCACGTCTAAATTCACATAGTGGGACTAAAACGATAATAGAGGCGATAACATCACAATAAATGTGAGATGACCTCGTATACTGTTCCAAACGATTTGCACAATGTCAGGTAGATGTTTCTGTTGCCTGATGTTGAAGGTTATCTAAACCAATGAAAAGCTGTTTCTATTTTGGGCCGTTCATGAAGTGCTGTCAGATTGTACTTGCTGAATGAAGGTTGATAGGTTTGACGAAAGATCACCGCTGCCTTTTTACCATCAGATGAAGAGATAATTTGTAATTTTCAAGACAAATAGTCTCTCTACTGTTGCAGTATTGAGCTCCGGTATATACTGCTGTTATCGCCTGTTTAATGTATTGAATGCTAGACTGTCTGGCTACAAACCTTAATGAATTTTACAGTAATGTATATGCTCCAACCCAGAGTTTGACAACCTGAAAATACTGTGTGATGTTTTGTTACTGTGATTGTGTTTTACGTCCGTTAGATATTCCATCGGGTGCGATATTTCTTAAATAATTAATCCGAATTGACATCATGTTATGATGTCTTTAATTGCAGAGCAGGTTTACATGTTCTGGTTAAAAAAATACTACCTGTGCATGAAATTATGTTACAGACGTACATGTTTGAAACAAAAAAGAAATTATATTGTCTCGGGGTTCTTTTTCAAAGGCCAATAAAGTATCAAACACAAGCTGACACCAATGTGTCTTTTGTATTAGTATTTATACCACCTTAAATGAACTCATGACTTGATACCAGTAGAATGTTACAAGCACGAATGTATTGCACAATGTATTTATTTACATGTTTGCCTTTCAGATTAATAGTTTCCTATTTACTCATGTTTTTCTCTATTTCAAGTGAGACCTATGTCTCATAGCCCGGTTGGAACGCTGTTCTGTGTCCGATGTTTCCAAGTAAACATCTTCATTTCAGTATCGGTTTATAAGGCCTGCAACTACAGGTGCTGTTTATAGGGTCTTTCTGTGCATTTTCAGGTGACGTCACCTCTGTGAACATGTTGTGTGCATTAACGAGATTTGGCTTTTTCAAATATGTCGCCTACGGAGACACCTTCAGTTTCATTTGCTCTTCATTTGGTGGTATTTCATGTAATGACACTAATATTCCACGAACATATGTCTGTAGTTTAAATAGGTACACAACCTCATGTAGGACTAGATTTCCCATTAACACCAGACCAAATTAGAATTAATACCACCAATGGCAGTGCTTTTACTACAGGCTACTTTAGTCAGTGGCCTTCAGGCTCAAAACTTCCATAAATACTCCCAAAAGAAAGAAAAACACCACACTCCGATAAATCAACGAAATTCCAGTAAAACACTTTCTTTTCAAAGTGCGGAAATTGGGAGAGAGACCTTTGGTACCCACAAGTAGGCTTCAGTAAAAGGGCCAATTTGGAAAGCCCAAACCACGGAGCTGTAAAATAGCGGTTGGCAAAGGAAAATACTGAGGTCGGCGTTTGCCGCTGAGATCAGCGAGAGTGTTTTCAGTGATAATACCAAGTTGGACGCTGACTGAAGAGGAGTGTCTTTGGGGAGTGACCTTATTTCAATGCATGTCAAAACATGGAGATGGAAATGGACATGGCTAAACATGAGATCACTGTAGCCAGCACACAGACTTGTCACTAATTTGCTGAGCTGGTTTTCAAGTGGTAGGGTGCTTCATACAGTTTTCTGTCTGTGGACCTGCTTCAGTCCACACCTCACATTGCCATATGGTCATCGTGACGGTTATGTTACAGGTAAGATGCAAGGACTTTTAAGAGTGTACTTGTGAGGCAATTTTTAACAGTCCTTATGGTTGACAAAGCCGTCGACCCTGTCGATTGCTAATCCTAATTTGCCTTAATTTAAGCGTTTCTCTAGACACCCCTACTTCCCCCTTTGTGCCAGGTAGTGACAAGTGCGAACAGTGATTTACACCATCACAGGACATACATACCGTTAAACACCGTTGTGTCGACGTTGGGGGACATACATAAATACTTAGAGTTATTCGATACCAAATAATTACTTATTAAATCAGTTCGATTTTACTTCGCTATTAGTTCGACATAATGTTGTGCATTTGCCTGTGTGTACTATTGACCTTGACTTGAATACTATGAATGAAGTTTACGCTTGGAATTAAGGGCATGTTCTGGACATTCTCACTGGATTCTCACACTTTCTGCCAACAAAATCACATGGCATGGTAAAACTCTTGTCAACACTGATTGTCCAAGCGATCTGCGGTATCTCGGTGTATTGCCTACAGTTCACTTGTGTTGGGTTGGTAGTTTACTTGTTCTATCCGCAGGTAAACGTATGTGTTTAACTTTGCCCTCACATTCATCTGCCAAGTCGTGATATGTTTATATCGGCCTTAAACAATCAATCACCAACGTCGAGAATCGAACCTACAACGTGTCTGTACTGCAATACTAGTTTATCAGTTTGCTATCGGAACATATACTAGTTTATCAGTTTGCTATCGGAACATATACTAGTACAAGTGCTGGGAAGATCAAGAAGACATTACTAAGGCCCAATAGTCAAATGGTGAGCGATAGTTTATAACATACGTTGTACCTCAGCCAGCATGTCACGCCACAGTTGATGCCATGGTCAATCTGACCTTAATTATGACCATGTATTTGTGTAAATAGCACAATAATCATAACAATAGCATCTACAGCATAGACTCTATCAAAAAGCACGTGTTTATGAATCACTATCAGCCTGTGTTGAGAGGAGATGATCCCGAAAACGGGGTATATACTGTCCTATCGGTGTCATACGTCACAGACACATGTGAGGTCAAGTGTATACTGCCCCAACGGTGTCATACGTCACAGACACATGTGAGGTCAAGTGTATACTGCCCCAACGGTGTCATACGTCACAGACACATGTGAGGTCAAGTGTATACTGCCCCAACGGTGTCATACGTCACAGACACATGTGAGGTCAAGTGTATACTGCCCCAACGGTGTCATACGTCACAGACACATGTGAGGTCAAGTGTATACTGCCCCAACGGTGTCCTACGTCACAGACACATGTGAGGTCAAGTGTATACTGCCCCAACGGTGTCATACGTCACAGACACATGTGAGGTCAAGTGTATACTGCCCCAACGGTGTCATGCCCCACGTCACAGACACATGTGAGGTCAAGTGTATACTGCCCCAACGGTGTCATACGTCACAGACACACAGTGTATACTGCCCCTAACATACGTGAGGTCAAATGTATACTGCCCCAACGGTGTCATACGTCACAGACACATGTGAGGTCAAGTGTATACTGCTCCAACGGTGTCCTACGTCACAGACACATGTGAGGTCAAGTGTATACTGCCCCAACGGTGTCCTACGTCACAGACACATGTGAGGTCAAGTGTATACTGTCCCATCGGTGTCATACGTCACAGACACATGTGAGGTCAAGTGTATACTGTCCCAACGGCGTCATACGTCACAGATACATGTGAGGACAAGTGTATACTGTCCCAACGGTGTCATACGTCACAGACACATGTGAGGTCAAGTGTATACTGCCCAACGGTGTCATATGTAACAGACACATGTGAGGTCAAGTGTATACTGCCCAAACGGTGTCATAAGTCACATGACACAGTTGGACAGTTCTTGTCTCACAGTCTTATGGATACTGTTAAACAATGAATTCGTTTAACTTTGTATATGTTACAGTGAATATGTAAATCCAGGGATTGTGTATAATCCCTGAAATTTTCAGTGCACTTTGGACATACATGTATATTAAAACAATTATGTCGTTTGAATATATGAAGTTTAAAGAAACTTAGTGAAATGGTTTCCTCTATGACATGAACATGAACACCACACCACACCACACCACACCACACCACACCACACCACACCACACAACACACACTCACTAGTGCTTGTGCATGCTACTTGCATATTGATTCCTAGAACATCTAAGTTGTAGTTGTTGTTTAGAACACTAAACAGGGAGATCATTTCCATTATGTTTTCAACATTGTCGACTAATGACATTTGTACATCAAACAATATGTCTTAAATTGTTTTATATCCGGCGTTTTATGCAGAGTTTAATTAACGTATAAAGATCACATATCTCTACTAACGCGACAAGACCTTGCATGTTGAATGTGAAGTGGCGCCAGGACAGCAATCATCATACAATACCTCGTGGACTATGTACAGCCGCCCATGCATGTTACAGTGTGTAGATGGTGCGTCGTAAGCAAGTGGACGTACGCCATGCAGTACATTGTGGGTGTTGTCCCACGGCTTGGCCTCGTCTGGAATCTCTTGATAGCAAACTGTACACGGACATCTCATGTGGGGCAAACCTAGTTGGGAATGGGTATCACTATAGGTGAGCGGAAAAAGTGTCCTCGGAAAAAAAGTACCGGAAAAAAGTCTTAAATTTGCCTAGGAAAACAAGTCCACCGGAAAAAAGTCCTATTTTGAAAAAGGAATTTTTTAACAAAATGTATTTTTTAGTTTTTCATAGGTTTTCATAGCGTTTATTGACTTTTCATGTATCATCATGCTGGATTTACGACTACATTTCCAAACAATCTTGGCTTTTCGAATTGTGTGTTTGGTGAACATAACACATCCAAGACTATCTTCAAACCACCCTTGTTGGTCTGAATAACTTCCATGGTGGAATCGTTACTGATGTTGTACTGGGATATTTATACCTTACACTACAAACTGAAACCAGTCTAGTTAATCTTCTTACTCTAATCAATTAGAAGAAACTCTGACTTACAATGTAATCAACTAAAATCACAACAAAATCAGTGAACAAAAACGCGCATGGACACATGTGAAGATAAAAGATCAATTTATCTATTTAATAACCCATATGTGTGAGTTATCAATGATTTTCTAAAATCTTTGACATCAACGTTGATGAATAAATAGGTTTTTATTACAAGAGTACTTTTTCCGGAGTACTTTTTTCCGGTACTTTTTTACTGAGGACGTTTTTTCCTACAATCTGACTATACACATGGCATGTTCAACCCAACTGGATACAAGATGTTATCTCGACCAGCAAGGTCAGGCGTTATGACTGACTGACAGGGAAATGTAACTTCGTGGTCTGTGTGTGTTTTATATAAAACCCAAGAAAACAGAAAGCACCAAATATATATGTGAAGCTTGATATCACTTGTCACAATTTGTTACTGCTGAATGACAAGGTAAACTTGATTACATGTGGTAATCGGGTGTATAGCTACTCGCTAATTATTGTCTCAAATCATTCATTGCTTACGTCGTATAAAGTAGAAAGCAAATCAGAGGACCGCAGTGTAAATGGACAAACTGACATTGTGGAAGACATCACATTGCTTTCTCATGAGGTGTACAAAATCGCACGATCGGTATATACCTTTACGAACGGCGAACCACTAGGTGGCTGAAATGTAAAAACCGACCTTTAACACTTTCATGTCTGACATTTGAGGATGAGGTCTAGATTGATGGCATAATGGTTCTGTATACACATAAAAGTATCATTCACATCACGACAGATGTTTCCCTAATTCTACACGATGCTGGTAATTAGACTCAACCTCGCCCATTTTTGCTCTAAGTCTAGACTGCAGTAAGATGTTATATATGTTATATGATGCTTTGATATCATCAGCATAACACAGAGCCTGACGAATTATACGGCATATGTAGCATCCTTGAATGATGTCATAAGAACAAACGTTACACTAGTACTGTCTCGTCGCTATGGTTACCTCTGATCTGTTGGAATGTAGGCACGCCAAGCGCATGAGCATCTAAAAATATAACAACTACCTCATAAAATATTTTATTAACAATTTAACGGTTCAGGCTGTTGTCACTACCTACCGTGATTGTTCTGAGAACAGCACACGCTCCAGCCCAACGCTGTGGCAGCAGGCAGATACGTGTCTGTTCAACACTGAACGTTGTATGCCAGGCACTGCTCCTGGGTAATGGCTCCACATCCCAGGCAATTGGCTGTTAACATAGATTGAACGATTCGTATTCTTTTATCAGAGCTGAGGAATTAGGCTCCATGAATAATTCAGACTAATGCTAGTGTTTTACAAGCATTTAACAAATAGCTTTCAATGAAAACGAAGTAAATTGACAGATGGAAACAGATTATATAACACTTGACAAAGAGCGATGATTCCAGTAGAGTTGCTGGTAATTTTGAATGGGAGCCTTTGTACTTACGATAGCATGTAAACGATCCCGGTATGTGTAACATTTGTGTTAACATTTATTAACGCAAGTAAAAAGGGACATTTATAGTACTTTACAGTCAGGTGGGGAAGTTTCTACTTTTAAATCCGTTCGTGGTAATGGTATTTATGAAATGCATACATTTGAAACATTGAGGGTACACGGATGTTGTTCAGTAATATTTGTATCGGTGTGTTCAGTAATCACTCGGGTTCACACAAGGCCAGCCAGTGACAAGGGCAAACAGTGACAAGGGCAAACAGTGACAAGGGCAAACAATAACAAGAGCACACAGTGACAAGGGCAAACAGTAACAAGAGCACAGAGTGACAAGGGCAAACAGTAACAAGAGCACACAGTGACAAGGGCAAACAGTAACAAGAGCACACAGTGACAAGGGCAAACAGTAACAAGAGCACAGAGTGACAAGGGCAAACAATGACAAGAACAAACAGTAACAAGAGCACACAGTGACAAGGGCAAACAGTAACAAGAGCACAGAGTGACAAGGGCAAACAGTAACAAGAGCACACAGTGACAAGGGCAAACAATAACAAGAGCACAGAGTGACAAGGGCAAACAGTAACAAGAGCACAGAGTGACAAGGGCAAACAGTAACAAGAGCACACAGTGACAAGGGCAAACAGTGACAAGGCAAACAGCAATACAGTGACAAAGGGCAAACAGTAACAAGAGCACACAGTGACAAGGGCAAACAGTAACAAGAGCAAACACAAGGGCAAACAATGAAACACAGTGACAAGGGCAAACAGTGACAAGGGCAAACAATGACAAGGGCAAACAGTGACAAGGGCAAACAGTAACAAGAGCACACAGTGACAAGAGCAAACAATGACAAGGGCAAACAATGACAAGGGCAAACAGTGACAAGGGCAAACAGTGACAAGGGCAAACAGTGACAAGGGCAAACAGTGACAAGGGCAAACAGTGACAAGGGCAAACAGTGACAAGGGCAAACAGTGACAAGGGCAAACAGTGACAAGGGCAAACAGTGACAAGGGCAAACAGTGACAAGGGCAAACAGTGACAAGGGCAAACAGTGACAAGAGCAAACAGTGACAAGGGCAAACAATGACAAGGGCAAACAATGACAAGGGCAAACAGTGACAAGAGCAAACAGTGACAAGGGCAAACAGTGACAAGGGCAAAACAGTGACAAAGGGCAAACAGTGACAAGGGCAAACAGTGACAAGGGCAAACAGTGACAAGGGCAAACAGTGACAAGGGCAAACAGTGACAAGGGCAAACAAGTGACAAGGGCAAACAGTGACAAGGGCAAACAGTGACAAGAGCAAACAGTGACAAGAGTAAACAGTGACAAGGGCAAACAGTGACAAGGGCAAACAGTGACAAGGGCAAACAGTGACAAGGGCAAACAATGACAAGGGCAAACAATGACAAGGGCAAACAGTGACAAGGGCAAACAATGACAAGGGCAAACAATGACAAGGGCAAACAGTGACAAGGGCAAACAGTGACAAGGCCAGTGGGTGACATATCACCTGACGACCAGATCACGTTTAGTCGGCCCTGACAACCAGCATGGAAGACACTGGATGTATTCCTCCCGGGTGTTCTTTCACACTGCGAACATCATAAGGATAGTAATATGTATGTTTGTTCTCTGGTAGCACTAACACTTCATTACAGCAACCAAATGTGACTTTAATACAACAGGCGGAGTAGAATTGTAGAGTCTCCATATCGGAATATAGCGCTACAAACTCATTACAACCAATACATTGTCACGCATCAGTTATGATTAGAAATTGATATGTTATAACGAGACACGTTACTCTGTGGACGTATTTACCAATCCGGATATCGACCTAATACAACATATACACATATGGGTCATTACTTTTGAGCCCAAGTGATACACAAAAAAGGATGAACAAAGGATGCCAATTCTGTAATACGAGTGACACACCGTTTCGGAGTTTATTCTTGTACCTGATAAAAGAGTAGGGATATTCCCCGAAACATCGTATCCCTCACATTACAACAGTGGCCATCCATAACATATCAACCTTTGTTTTACCTATAGATAATGAAGCATATCTAGACATAATTATTACTTAGACGTCTCCTGCCAAGTGTTCTTGTATACAGTTGTAATCATGACAGCTAACAGTATATTGGGTCTGATTACCGTACTCCCTGATATGAGATAGAATACTTTCAAAAACTTACTTGTAAAAGTATGTACAGTAATGGCGAATTTAGAACGGTTTTTTGTTTTGTTTTCGTCCAAAGAATCCGTTACCTTTTAGTGTGCCTGAAATACACAAACAGCTTGTATATTGAGAACTTACTAAACTACAACTGGTCCCAGCACATACGTGCATATTTATTAACCTGTTTAACAAATCAAATGAGGTGGAAGGTGTCTGGTGGTCCACAAGGGTTATGCTGGCAAGTCGAAGCATCATCTGTAAGCTGCATAACTAACTCGCTATCATGGCGGCAAGAATTTCTTGTACGGTATTGCAAGTCTGCCACTAATACCAACTGGCTTTATCTCATTTGTTGTAAACAATCGAAACACTAGAGCGCTTAGAAGTTTAATAACCACGTGACAGAGTCTGCTTCGTAGATCCGACTAGTAGCCCGGGTCCACGCTGACATAGTCATTAGCCATCTTCCTGTGTACGTTTCGGGGAGGATATAGGAATGACAGTTCTGCGGTGACGATAATTACTTATCCATTTTGAGATCTCTATTTGGCCTGGAGGCACCAGATGTCAGTGCTTGCCTTCACTAATGTGGCTTCAACAGACGCCATTACACAGGGCAGGTTTGCATAACACTGGCAGGTGGAAGGGCAATCTGGTTGACATTAAGATTTTCAATTTGTTTGTATTCTATGTTCCAATAATAACGGTGCTTTGTGCAGTGTTCTGCCACAGGATGATTTACATGAACATCCTTTGATGTATCAGTGTCTTAACATGATGTAGACGAATTCAGAATACATACATAGCTTTCTATTGTTAACACATGGGAGGTATTGGGAAGAATGCCATATGCACATGATATATCCATGAAATATTATTTTTTTATTTCCCATCAAATAATACATGTGTGATCTTGAATGGGTGATTTATGTTATCCAAAGATCTGAAAATCGTTTACAAGCTCAACTGTTACCCTTTACTGATTCCAACAAATGTTATGGAGTGTGTTTGAGAGAAGTGGGATTAACATTGCAGAGTCTGATTGATGGGCGTGACGTATGGATGCATGCATGGTATGGCATCTGTCCTCGTCACTGGATATTGACCCCTAGTATAGAGGCTAAAGTCTTCTCTCACAGGCCTGACAGATGTGATAGATACCAAGAGTACCCTGTTATGCGCATTTAGCCTTACAGGCGATAAAATATAATATCGAACAGTGATCACAAATACACTGTCTGATAAGGTTTATGCACAATGCAGGAAGTGACGATGCGCAATACCTCAGCAGACGACAGATCACAGGAAACTGCGGGATGTTTATACATTTGATGACGTGCCTGACTGTACCTCCACACTTCAGAACTCGTTCGTCATGCATTATTTAGAGAAAGACATCCCCCCCCCCCCCCAACCATCAACACACATACACATACAGCCAAAGGAATGGCCATTGATTGTTGTTTCTGTCCCGGATGTCGCTGGCTCACATCTATGTATTGTTTCAGACATCGCCCGGAGCCCAACGTCGGTGGTTCTCCCGTACAAGACTGTCACCAGACGAGTTTCACAAGGACACAGACAGATGGTGAAACAGGTTCTACACATATCTTCACTCTGTTGTAACTCTGTGATTCTAGGATTAAGAAGGATTCTTCCATTGTTCCTTTGACATTTAACATTGAACCGTCCTAAATTAAACACACCGCAGAATAAGTTTGTACACAATTTTCCATGTCTGAAAAACAAATACGTTATGGATGTAACTAACTGGATGAACTAATCACGCCCGTTATACACTGCCACGATGTTGCGTCACGTGCTGCAAACAATCGTCGATCCCATCAACCGCAATTATATGTTTTTGCAAATTATGTTTGCAGATTTCAATTATCCATGCCATAAAACCATGCTGTCAAAGATAATATATGATTCTCCGTGATGCCTGATCGAAATGAACGGGAAAGAATCATAATCATATAAAGAAATTATTCATTGCTGGCCAAGATGTTGCACATGTCATTCACATTGTGGCTGTCAAATGTTCTCGTTCAATGTCCGTTTTACTGGATTGTTGTTTGAGTTTTTGTGGGACCCACTCTGCCATGTCATAGAAGGACCAGCTCGTGTCAAGGGACATGCTGAATATGTGCACTGTGTGTGCAGTTGATTTCATTTGATTGACAAGCTGAGACAAGGTCTTAATCGGACATCATGACTCACATGATCCAAGTCCTGGATACACGACCACATCGTTGACTCTGGTTCAGCAGAATCGTACACTCGGCAATAATACAGCAGTCTAATTATCAATATGTCAAGAAAATGTCAGAAAGTTAGTGAGCTGATGATGTATGTGTTGTGACAATCTGGCAAGATACCAAACCTTGTACAAGGGAGTAGAAACCAGACTTTGAACCTATTTATGAATTTAATTAAGTTCCAAGGTACAGATGCTGAATATTGAAACACCAGATACTATTCATAACATTTTGTGTTAATAAAATCGCAATGCACATTTGATTATGTGTTGAAGCTTTACCAATGACGATATCAACGCGTACACTGTAAATTGAATAACATGTAAAATTCATAATTGTTAACTGTTTATGTTATTTCAAAATTAATAGTGTATAATATTTACATTCAGAATACGAGTTTGCAGTCTCCATATTTACATGTTGGAAAGGCGAGCCAGGAATCAGCATTGTATGCAGCGGACACGGCGAGGCTGTATAGAGATGAGATGCTCCTACACCTTAGGCAGACAATGTGATGGAAATAGAATGATAATATGGCTGTGTGTAGTTAATAGGTTTTGGAGCATGGTATGAATTATATTGTCTTTAGGCAGCCGTGAAATACCAGCACTTTCTTTTGAAAGGTTGCATTACATACTGGACGTACATTATTCCGTACGTATGATAAGATATTTCATATTGACTAGAACAGATAATTTAGAGACAGGGTGGCCTATTTGACGTTCTGTATTCAACATTGCTAAGATGAGTTCATAACAGCAATAGGACACCCATGACTTGTTGTAACGTTGTGTGAAATATACCTTTTCTAGCCAGGCTTGTTGGTAATCCCTGACCACTGAACCACTTGATTTGGTGCTTTGTGTTGGACATATTTAGTATGAATACTGAGTGTTCTTATTGTTCTTCTTGACGTGTCCCTGACTACATTCAAACTTCAAGTTAATTCATGATTTACATGTTTAGGAACATGCTACTGTTTAACATATTAACGACACAGCTATCTTTTTTTAGTGTTGTCAATCATTCGTTTCAGAACTCGGATCATGAAGCCTCTCTTCAAAAGATCGCGAAGACCTCTAAATCTGTCACCTCTGATCGAAGCCTTAGAGATTTACAGGGCGTTCTGTGCTAAAGCTGGTCTGAAACTGGAAATATTTTCTTCCCCTAGCCGAGTCAGGAAGGATCTGGAACCGTGACGGCGCATGGACAGTTCTATTGACAAAATGTCTCCCTTGGATAGAGAGACCAGTTATCAACTTTCTTGAAAATACATGCAGTGTCGGAGAGTCTTTACAATCAATAGGCTATCAATGGCAAGGAGATGCTTATAACCCTAAAGTCAACACAGTCTTGATTTGCCATGTACTACACCCGATGGGCCTTGATAGAAATTGGACTGTGGTTTGTTTAATGTAGCCAGCACGAGGCTCTCGCTGGTGGAAGAAGGACGTGTTTATGGCGGCACTGGGGGTTGCCGTACACCGTGTTGCACTATATGCGAGGTTATTGTTACTGCTCATGTTTGATCCTGATAAAATACGAACGTTGAATGTAATAATTATGTTTGCTCTCCTTGAAAATTATTTTTACTTTTTCATCAAACCGACTTTATCTAAGGTCTGGATTGAAGGTTCTAACAAGTCAGAAATGTGAAAGGGAACGTGTGTGTTCTTACTGGGCTTTCTTTTTTATCTGTGATTAAATGTGTACAAATATCCTTTTCATTTCATTTTGTGCAAGACTGCCACTGGTTTTCTATTCCTAAAAGGAATTAATCCATATTTTTCATTTTTAGTTGTAGGGTTTGCATGAAAAAGTGAAAATCATATTTGTAAACCTTTGTACAGGTGTCAGTGAACTGGAGCTATCAAACATATTTGTTAACATTGTGGACGCACATACATAGGTACAAGTACAACAGTATCCCATATATACACGTACTAATATGAGATAACAAATAATAAATGCAAATATGATAATTATTAATCTTTGGAGACCGACCATCCGGCTCACTATCATTTGATATCTGATAACATTCACATGGTTAATCGTAATTAGGAACAGCAATTAGCGAATTATTGATACATAGACATTGGCAGTTGGACAAACTTGTCATTGGCAGACTTCGAAACCAACCCAGTATTGCCGATAGATTATATCGAACAGCTATCGAAAAACCAATGTCCATTATATCAATTTATAAAAACAACAAAATGGGATTCTACTGTTTGACGTAGGGATATACAATTACTATCATACTATTAAAATACAGTCTAAGCTAGTGGCGTGCAGTAACTACTGCAACAGAACAGAAATACAAGTGCAGTACGTACTGTATTAAAACTTTCTCTCCACCGAAGTGCAAGAGCAGCAAACAAGCGTTAACCCAAATCAGCCATGTTCAGCTGCCGTGAGACTGTCAAGATGTCTTCAGCTCTTCCTCAGTTTTTACCACATTTACCATCTAGCAACAAAACCAAAAAGACATGTTTTTATTCGGTAAACACAGACAGATACTACAGGCATCTGTAGGGAGTATCGTTCTGACAGTAACGTTGTAACATTATAATGTGACAGAACTATGGATGATAGATTAAATTTAAACATCAACGTTGCTCTGGCAAAGCCCGTCCAATTAGCTTTCACGTGTCCAAGGATTTTTAAAATGGTATTTGAAATATGACATTGTAAGAGAAACGGGACATAGAAACCAGTCAAATATATTAAGTATCGCATTTGAAGCTATTAAACTCAATGATTAATGTAATTACATTTCATGATGAGACATTTCCTACATGAATCATCTTACAAGAGGCAGAGTCCGATGTATACGTTACCTATGTAGTGATCTCACAGATTTGGTTTGTAATTAACTTCCTTGTCCGTGTATTAAGTAAGTGACTAATGTGAACGTATGAATAACCAACGCGTAAAACAACATAGATCATATGAATGGTTAGTGATGGCTGCTGCATTCAGCATGGAGACACATGAAGACCTGTTCACAACAAGACACTTGGTGTAGACGTGCTAGAAGAACTTCACCAATGACTCATGCACTATCCTCACATAAAATATTCAAACAGCGTATGTCTTAATGCTGACATTTGAGGGACTACAATTTAACCAGACCTTGTTTTTTGGTTAATCTGTTGAAACCTTTTTGAATTGAATTACGTTTCTTCGTGGTAAACGGCACTGATGCAAAAATCGTTGTATTTACTCACAGGTTTAGCTAAAACAACCCACACTCAACGATTTGTTTTTGGAAGCAAACCAATTTCTCGTACAAGCAAATCAAGTTTAAGAATGTTCTAAGACGGTGTCTCGAGCCCAGATTTACTTGCCAACAGGATATTGCGCTATTACAGCTTGACGAGTTAGCTCTCCATATCACGCTTCAGAAACTCTGCCCTGTCGGAGGTTTTTTCAGTGATGTAACACAGGCCAATCTACGAGTCTTATTTCACACTGTCTCAGTCGCATGCATAAGTTATATCAAGACATCCTCATTCGAAGTATAGATATTTCCTCATTCAAAGGAGTCATATGCTATATAGAATTTCCCTCATGAAAAGTAATCATATGCTAAATAGAGTTTTCCTGATTCAGAGTAGTCTTATGATTCATAGATAATTCCTCATTCAAAGGAGTCATATGCTATATAGGCTTATTCAGAGTAGTCTTATGCTATATACATATTTCCTCATTCAATGGAGTCATATGCTATATACATTTTCCTTATTCAGACTAGTCATATTCTGTATAGATATTTCTTCATTCACAGTTGCCGTATGCCATAAATAATGTTCATTTCTGGTGTTTAGCATCGCAGCCTCGTTCAAGCAACCATTTCTGAAAACGCCAGAGATTTGTAAATACTGAATAACAGCATGGGGTACAGTTGATACTGTCCACATTAAGTCATGAGGAATTCTCTTACCGCACTGCCACAAGTGCCTCCTACATTTTAAAGATGAATGAGGGGGAGGTGATGTCCATACTAAGTGTCTCTTCCAAAGGAATTGACCAATTTAACACCATGTCCCTTTAAACTGTAATGTTTATCAAACAGTGTCATTTATCAAATAATCATTTATAACAAAGGTATTGCACCTCCTCTCATCCCTAGTGGCCGTTTTGCGGGTTATGGGGAACAGATTCTGCTGGCTGACTGACGTGGTGTTGTACGTGTTGCCGCTAACACTGTGCAGTAGGAAAGCGACTTAAGTACAAACTGTCAACTAATTGTGTTGCATTTTCAGACGCCGCATATTAGTTTCAGATACCAACATTTTAGCATTGCAGTAATATAATCTGTTCGTTTGTTGACCTTTGCAATTATACTGAGCTAAAACAAATGGATAAATATTTGATATACGGCAGTCCCGTAAGCGAGATTTCGAGGGGGTGAGAGGAAAGTCTAGCACATAGTCACATTTGCATTTTCATTGTCAGATTGCTCAAATTATAAATTTATAAGATTTGGCATGATTGCAGCGTGGGTAGGCATGTTATCACAACACGGGAGAAAGGATGTTTAACTTATCAATCTATTTGTCTATGGATTTAGAAAACAACACTTTTAGTCGGAAGTCCTGACGCCCTGTAGATCGATCTGGGCCAGTAATAGCCAACTTTTACAGGTTAGGAAACATCTAAGAATGAGTTCAAATAGGACAGTTTGCTGACACCTTTATCTAAAATATCACCAAATTTGATTCACCCATTCTCTGTTCTTTCCGGAGTCGACACACTTGTACAACAAAGGTCCTATTTAAACGGCATCGTTCATTTAAGTAATTAAGTTCAAACTAATATTTTAGGGTTAGGATCGATTGTGTAATTTGCCAGGGTAGCCATTGACTCCACAGATGGATGCCTATCAGATGATGAGGGAGCGGGCAACTCCAGGATTTAGGAGCAGTTGCGTCAGCACTAGGTCCAGAGATTTGTTTATTGCCATTCATTTAATTTCCTTCTAGTATTTGAACAAAGTGTATCTGCTAGCCACAGTCTCTGATTTCATGAGCTCACCGGCGTTAAGCTGTTACCAATCACACAAAAAGTGGGAATCGAGCGATTGGGGGCAACTAATCAACGAGAGACTCGTAGAAGCAGTAAATCAATGGCATGTAAAAGAAGCGGATCTCAAGCAGGAGCGGAGGAAATTACGAAAAAAAATGGCGCTTTTCCCAAATTTTTACTTTTGGTATTTACATCAACGGTAAATGATTGAAATACACCAGACCATGGATACGTTGAAAGTGTCGTGATTGATTTTACAATTTTTAAAGAGTCGAAATGTCTGTGAAATGTTGAAACACAAACAAAGAGAGCATCTCTGTCAATTGGCGGGCATGTGTAGTCTAAAAATCTACTACTTAAACTTTCTCACCGGAACAAAGGCTTGATTGAAATTGAAAGTTAGATCTAATGGTATTCAAACCCACGCCTGTTGAAGTGGCTCCACACAGAATGTAACTGTGGAATGCGCGGACACTTGAGATTAATCTGGTTTGGTTACCTCCCTTTGACTATGGAATGTATACTTGATAAATCAGATATGATTGCTTGCGGATACGTGTTGCATCCGTGAAGGGGTGTCCTTACTAAATACAGTATATTAAACAATCCTCAATGCAGGTATACAAATTCACATCATACAGTAGTGTGAAATAGGAGCAAAATATGAATATAGATCCAAAGATAATAACACCAGGATACTTTACCCTGTGCCATATTGAGAAAAGTTTTGAAGCTCCAATAAAATTACATTTGATAACCTAAATGTTAATCAGCAAGAACGCCAAGAGGTCTTCGAACCGGTAATACATTCCGACCCCTGTGAATTCCAGGCAGATTTCCTGTGTGTAATTCTCGTATCAAAATAAGTTACATTCTGTTTATAAGATTTAAACAAATGCATATAACCTTTTTTCTGCAGCATTTGGTTGCAATTAGGTTTATAACCGCCTCTTCCTACTCGGCGGAGATTGGGAACCGATGCACATGTCTGATCTTAGGTTAAAATGAAATAGCCCCTGCAAAGGGTAGGTCATAACGCGAGGTGATGCTTTAGGCTCCAGACACCACTAGGGACCAGGAGGACAGCTCGACAAATTCGGCCTAACTCCGACCGGTGCTAAATTGAGCGTAGCCAAGAAACTCCGAGCTTGCTCAGATAATATGATGAAACTCCCGTGAAGCAAATAAATAAAGCTCTCAATAGCCCTTTTAGGTTTGTGTGCATTATCTAGAAGGGCTAAAACAACACGAATGTAATGACGAGGTTCGAAGCCCTGGTCCCTCGGGTCTAATAACATTAACTACATAGCGTTTATCACCCCAATCATAGAGGACGGTGACAGAAGAACGCGCGCTTGTCGCCATCACCTCCAGACACTTTCATTTGGAACTTTACACGGCACTGAAGTGAGGTTGAAACAAAGGTCCCCTATGGACAGTACATGTGTGTAATGGTGGTCTGAATAGGGAGTGAGTTAGTGGCAGGATCAGTCAGTGAGTGAATGGGTCAGTCAGTCAGAGTCAGTCAGCCAGTCAGTCAGCCAGTCAGTCAGCCAGTCCAGCCAGTCCATATCAGTAAGTCAGTCGGGGAGTCAGTCAGCCAGTCCATCGGTCGGTCAGAGTCGTCGGGGAGTCAGCCAGTCCATCGATCGGTCGGTCAGAGAGTGAGTCAGTCAGTCAATCAGTCGGCAAGAGTCAGCCAGTGTCGGTCCATAACAGTTAGTCAGTCGGCCGGACAGTCAGTCAGTGATCAGTCAATCAGTCGGCAAACGTCAGCTAGTAAGAATACTGAGGTTTATCAGTCACAATCACACAACCAGTCAGTCACCGATGAGTGAATCAGTCGTCAAGATTCAGTCAGTCAGAATCAGCCAGTAAGAATAGGTTTATCAGTCAGAATCAGTCAGACAACCAGTCAGTCAGCCAACCAGTCAGAATGAGATAACCATGCAGTCATTCAGTAAGCCGCAGGATAAGAGCTTTATTGTCAGTCAGAATCAGTCACAGTCATTTACAGGGTCAGTCAGTCAGTCAGTCAGTCAGCCAGAGGTGGTGAGATGGTTTCCAGATGTTTAGATTCAACAAACTAGCTCCCTTTCAGAGACTCTACACACGATCACATCCTCCCAGTCACCAAGTCTGCCTACCTGATCCATTACAACGCCGCTTACTTGACAGTGCTACTCCAGAGTGAGTGAGAGAGTGACTTTAGTTTTACTCCGCTTTTAGCACTATTCCAGCATTATCACGGCGGGGCACACCCGAAATGGGCTTCGCACGTTGTACCCATGTGGGGAATCGAACCCGGGTCTTCGGCCTGTCGCTTTAACCACTGGGCTACCCCACCGTCCTTCTACTCCAGAAGGTAGATGTACAGAACAGCAGAATGCACCAATATGTGCACATTAACGCATCAAATGCTCGAATGGGTGTATTTTGGTATTTCAGCACATTGTTTGTAATTGTAGCTTTTAATCTTAATAACGTGTAAGTCATGCTCTCCCAGTGTCATGATTCATCCTTTTCAGGATAGAGTGTGTACATGAATTTCTCATATATATGTAACGTAGTCATTCGAAGCTCAGTCAAAAACTGAATGCATCATAAATATTCTATGGTTAAAGACATCCATGGAACATCCTGGTATCCTTGTTGATACTTGGATGTTCCACATGTCAGGTATTAAAGCCTAAACGTTTTAATTGTCACGCGCTTGTTATCTGTACAGAGTATTTCATTGTAGCCTCGAGGCCCTAACGAAAGCGATCGGCCTGGTAGTGGTGGGTAAGCTGTGAAGATGGAGCAGGCTGGACCACAAGCACACATTACAAAAGACACAAGCCATTTTGATCCATCTAATTTCCATCGATCGCTTACTCACCAGCCATTTTACTACAGCACTCGTACCAACACACGTATTAATCTAATATTCTCCTGGCGAATTATTGTCTTTGAATTAAAGATTAAAATTCTCCAACAAAGGGGCAAAGGTCTACACTTTCCTATAGATTTCTCATTGTGGCATGAATTTCTTCAGACAAAAATATGTGCGTGTATTTATGAAACATGTTTACCATATTTAGATATCTATAGGACGTGGTAACTGAATGTACATTTGTTGCCAAGTGTCCTCTATGGTGTATATAGCTCTGTATGTGATTCAGAGGAGCGGTGTGTGAGGTTTGTCTCAACCGAAAGGTTATATATACATACAGTAAGCACTCTTTTATATGAGTATACGGTAAAACCCAACCAATCATGTGACAAAGGAAGCAGTTACTGTAAAACTGTGAAAAAACCTAAATGTCTGACGATCTTTTGAGAAAAACTGAAGAGGTACGCTCAACTACCCTCATCGATCGGCCTTCTCAGTACACTGTATGGTGTGGTGTTCTTGCTATCTAACATTGGTCCGACCCATACCAATACAGCAACGTATGTATATGGAATATAGACGTGTGATGCGTTAAGAGCAGCTTCCAGGAAATCATTACTGTGGGTCCACCATTACCAACTTTGTCTTCCCGTCATCCTTTGCCATAGGCGCCATCTATCACACTTCCTCCGGGGATATGCCCACGGAATTGGAATGGACGGAAGGAAAACATTTGCGCAGATTACCTCGTTTACCGGTTTATCTTCCGATGTTTCCAACAGCTTGTTATCGGCAAATTTGTGCCACGAAGTCTTTTGGGTATAGTTCGGCTAAAATTAACCACGGACCGAAATGATGATACTTTCAACGTTTTTAGCAAAAGCACACAGCTAAAATATGTTACCACATAGCACTGATATCATGATTTGCCTCCCAGGGTATGGAAGTACAGACGTTTGTGTTCGCAAAGTAGATTCATGACGCAGGACACGTGGTTCTCACAAGCGATCACGTCATACACAATACATTTAGAACTTTTAAAAGACTCAACATACATACTAATTACAATCATCCCTTAGTTACAGTCAGTGTTGCAACCTATAAACAGTTCCTTCGAATTGATTCCGATACAACAGATATCGCGGAATGCGATTGAGGTTTACACTGCGGCCATTTTGTAAAATCCACGGAGGACACTTTGATGTTAAGCTTGCTTGTACTACTCCGACACTGATCCACTTTATCAGTCAGTACTGCATTATTTAAAGGGTATATATATTCATGTCGCCCATTATCTTTTAAATCTGACATGACAATTTATTTAAAGTTTGAATAATCAATAGTTTACAATTGAGATAAGAAAACGATTTGCTTCATCTTCCTGTAAGAATACCATGATAAAATAGATTTCCAGTCGTCAAAGTTCACAAGAAGATTGAAGCAATATGGTGGGCAAAAAGTAGTAAAACCTCGGTGGGTTACTGTCAGAGGTTGATCAATACTGAGTAGTGAATGAGCGGCGCTTTCTCCTTGTGTTCACCATTGTGGTGCCATCAACTTTGACATAAATGTCATTCCGCAAAAATTAACACGAACAGCTTTGATCATATTTAAATGATTATCATTACCATTGGGACAATGAAGGTTATAACTCTGTTCTAAAAGTATACCCCTCTGAAAGACACCACAGTACATGTTAATGGTAGAGACGTTCCGCTCCTGCTTTGACCCGAATATAAGGCTGTAGGCACTAAGGGCACATTACTGCCATAACAGATTCAATTAGCCTCGGAAGAATATTCCCAAAGTTGCTAACACTGCCTTGATCTTGTTAATGTCTCGTCAGAATAACAATAAATACAAACTGATCCACTTTTCCGACTGTATATTAAATAAGTGATGCTCGGCATATGCATTGCCACTAGCTTCACCAAATGGTGTATTTTTATTCCGTGCCCGCTTGATTTACATGGTGCATTAATAGCCTCAAATAGATAGCTAATAGAATCGTAAATAATTCCAGGATAGTTCAAAATATAGATTATCTTTGTCTGCCAAATGTGATGAAACACAGCATGTGATAAGAACATTCTACACGCAGACTCTAGCCTAAAGTGGTCATCAATAAAGCAACGGGTACCGTCGAGAGAAAGGCAGGTTGTACGCTGGTTGTATTAGGTATCGTGTAGTTGTACTAACTCCAGAGGCATGACGTGCTGGGACCGTGGTCTGGCGCATTTACTTACTGAAGTGTTATAATCTTTCTCCTGAATGCTCATGTCAATGGTTGATAACAAGATAGCAAATATAAGACGTTCAACAAGCCGTCTTTGCTGGTGATTACCATAACCGTTCAATTGGAAATCCATGGCCACTGAATTAGAACAAGAATTGGAGTGGGGACTAACTAAATGTAACCTTGTGGTAGATACGTATGCTACACTCTGGTAGCAATTACAGTCGCAATTGTCGAAACAAGGTCTCTAAACAGAATTGGAATGGAGAATACTTTGATATGGGTATTATAAAACCTAGAATACGAACAGATATGTAAGTTTAGTCGGAGATGGCATGTCATAGGCTGATCCAGAGGGGGATGCAGGGGTGTGCAACCCCCCTTTTGTCCTGAAAGTTTATTAAATGATCATCGAAACATTCGTGAAAACGGATGAAAATGAACTGTGCATCCCCCCTTCTCAAGAGTGTGTGCACCCCCTCCCCCAACACACACACACACACACACACACACACACACACACACACACACACACACACACACACACACACACACACACACACACACACACACCAGCCTTTCTCAAAGGAGATCTTTCCGCCCCTGCATGAACTGACACCCTATGACAAGGTCCCGTTTCACCTGTGTTCTCTCCACTGGGACCAGCTTCATGCCGTCCTCTCCACGCTGTTTTCCTGCAACTACTCACCGCACTGACGGCGCCGTGGCTCCTAACGACGTGTTACGGCGACCCTGCTACATTGTTCACCCTGTGATAATGCAAGTGGCCATTTTCCACACGGAAACATTTCTCATTTAGAAACTGGGTTTGGTTGTAATTTGGTCTATGAAGTGGGAGAACTAATACAACACCGTTTTCTTGTCAAGTGGTAAAAACCTACCTCGGGAGATGTGCTAGTTTTCAATCAATTCAACTGAATGAGCGTCGCGATAGAATGAATTTGTCATCAGACGGTGCAAGGAGCTGATGGAATTTAGAAGTCTCTTCAGCCTTTCCCACTGGCCCCCTATCAGCGAGTGCACTCGGCCGGGGCCTCTTGCTGATCGCAATTGAGCGCGAGTGACTCGGTGATGAGTCCAAACTATTGAATTTTCCGGCTCATTATCTATCATTGAGTTAAAATAGACGACTCTCGCTTGCAGTAGCTAGTAGGTAATGTATCTGATTGGGGTTTAATACGATCTCTCTAGCGGCTGGATTAAGGTAGTTTGTGTCGTGATGGGCCCGAGGCCTTGATCCCCGGAGACCAGCTCGGCAACTGATACCCATATCAACGTGTCGCTCTGACACGACAGTTCCTGTAACGAACTGGGACATTAAGAAATATCACAGGACTGACCTTATAATGGACTGTATTAATCTGAAATGCAATCAACTGGTTATGTGTGTGATGTTTACATTAGCGTATAATCTGTGTGTATAGCCTACAGTTATCCTACAGCATTGGGATTGCTGGCTGGCCGGTGGGGTTGGGCATGCCGTCACTGGTTGTCCTCGGTTGTAACTGTAAGTACATAATGTCACTAGGGGTTAGCGAGTGGATGTTGTTTACGTCGCAGCCAGCATTATTACCACTACAACCACGGACCTCAGTAGGCAGACACCGTTACAATAGCAGCTCAAGGTATGGTATGAAACTCGATATGCATTGTACAGTTCGCTTCACCAGAAAGGCGCAATTGTCACAGAGTGTCATCCCACAGATGACATCCGGGTTAACCTCTTTGGTCATGTGGACAAGGCGTCCCACTTCGGATCAGAAGGTCTGTGGTTCGAATCCCAGCACGGGACTAGGACATTATATTTCAGCTACACTACCAGCGTGTACCCCTCCAACCAGCATATAGGACAGTGAAGACTTATTCGGCTGTTGTCAATCTTGTGGAGTGACACGCTGTCCGAAGTATGAAGCTTGTCACATAATCTATGAGTATTGAAGGAAAACCATTAGCCTAAAATCTGTTGTGTCCGTGACCAGCTTGATGAAACATGATGTAAAAGACGAGTATATGGATGGCGAAACTTCGTCTTTGCTTCTTTGGGTGATTAAAGACAGATGTAGAAAACATACTATATATACCAGGGCCTAGATTTTCGAAGCTCCCGTAGCGCTAAGACAGTCGAAAGTGCCATTCATTAACATTAACTTACGACTATCTTAGCGCTAAGAGAGCTTCGAAAATCTAGGCCCAGATTTACAGGAAGCCAAATATGTACATGTATATACAATCAATAGCAGAGGACATATAAAAAAGCAGTTATAAAAAATGTTTAAAAAAATGATAATTGGGATAAGGTAAAGCCAGTGGACACAAATAATGAGGGAAAGGAGACGGGAACACAGCAGGGTGATATACAGCTAATTAAGTGACACATGATGTGATGTGATGTGATGCATCCATATCTGGTTGGTGGCAGTAACAGTTGATGGTCCTGTTTCTACATCAAATGCAGTTGAATACAAAATACGTGAGGTTTATTGTACGACGGTCAGATAATTTCATCACTTAGTATCTCCTTCCTGTATAAGAGACACGAAACCTACACAGGTTTGTAAACATTTTGAGCCGGCGAATGAATACACAATACCGAGAGAATGAAGTGTATAATGATTACATAACAAGCTTAGGCTCCGACGCTCATTTTGTCATTGAATATGCCAACCGCACGGTAACTGAGAGAAGTATCATAACTACACACATCAAAAAGAAAGAAACACTAGTCTCCTCTTAAACTGCTCCAACTGTTGCAAAAAGTGTATCTCATAACATGAAGTTGCGAGATTTTAATGATAAGGAAACATATGACTGTTACTAAAATAGTGTACACTTGAAACGAATGAAATGCTGCAGTGTTCCGTGAGGCTTGCCACAAAGAGGCACCAGTCTGAGAGTGAGGGGTTGTGGGTTATCTTCGTCTGGCTGTGAATGGTCGAATCTGGACCTAACGGATCAATGGTGATTAGCGTGATTTTCCACTTCATTCTGGCATGCTATAATTAGTCAAGTCATACATTATAACTATCCGCCCTTAAGATAGGTGTAACTACAGGTAAGTACCACCAGCATGATATAGTTAGTCAAGTCATACATTATAACCATCCGCCCTTCAGATAGGTGTAAGTATAGGTAAGTACCTCCAGCATGATCAAATATGACCTTGAACACATTGATCAGGACAAAATATCTCAGATGTATGTTACATCTGGGTACTGACTATTACTAATATACCAATGATACAAGTAACTGAGCTACATACGACTTTCAAAAAAAGAATTCTTTATGAAATTATACAATGCAATGTTCAACATGTATTAATGTAGATATAAAAGTAACATCAAACGTTTGGGCATTTCCTTCGTCAAATCCAAACATAACATCTTGTGTGACGTCCAGCGACATGTCCGATTTAGGTTCCAAGCACCAGCAGGTAAACCCAGCTTTCATCTGGACATCAATCCTGGTCTCTCAAGTGTCTACACTCGCCGAGGGATGTTTTAGCGAAGTCAGCATTGACAGTTTGGGTGGATGTGTAACGGTATAAGATGGCTTCACAACTCATGTTTGCGTGGCATACGAATATTTGCGTGGCATACGCTACAGGGACGAACTCGTTCCAGAACATGTTTTACGCTCAATGGAAATACGGGGACAGAAGAATCACAAGAAGAAGTCCGATCACATTTTGCATCTAAAGTAAGAGAGTTTTACAACGTTGTTATAATGCCGTGGCCGGTTGTAGAGATCTTTACTTCATGTTTGGGATGTGGTTAAACAATTCAGGCCATGACAGGAACAGAATCAACCAGTAACGCCAGCCAAGTCTGTCCAGTGGTTGCTTGATAGGTGCTACAACATTCCGCAGGCTGTTCTAAACCATCTGTTGTCTCCCCTTTTAGGGCCTGTCCCCATAACCAGGTATAGTTATCTTCACTGAAATTGCTTCGACAAATGACCAAAATATTATGTTTTTATTTACAATAACATGTTATTTCCACCATTTTATGTGAAGTACAATTATTGTTTTTCCTGTGGTATATATCCCCTTGTCCCCTAGTTTCTTTCAGAAATTTCTTTTCCCCTTTCCCCATCATATGTAAATAACTATCTTTTAATTTATGTTATTATTTCCAAACAGATGCATACATGTACATAAACATGCATACATGCATAATATTGTACATATTGTATAAACATTTTTACATTACATATATTCTCTGAATTTAAGTATTAAGTCTACAGTAAGTCTAACAATAACGTGTGGAAGGAAGAACAAACTGCAAAGAATTTGGGTTGATTATTTGTAAAAGCAATAAATTTGCAAACCTGGTAGTATCTTTCTATATTTCCTTTTGGACAAATTTAACATTGTTTTGTTTCACCATTAAACAGATCATGGTATTTAGTGTGTTATTCCCCTTGAAACCAACAATAACATTTTCTGGTGTTAAATGAATGTATCCTTCAGCTAACTTTTCTAGCCATTTAGCCAACTCTTTCCAGTCATATCTAAATAAGGTTTACACAACTGACTGACTGTGCCGGCATTTGCTGCATCATCATCAAGACATGTTACTGTCCAACATCTGACTTGCTCTCATTTTCTCAATCATATAAAAAGGTTGAACACGACAATTCGCAACGAAGGGTAATTGCGCTGGATCTGGTCTGATATTAACCTTCTGACAACTTGAGTTGACTTCATCCCTCGATAATGACAAATCTAAACTACTCAATAAAATGTTGCTTTTTCACGGGTCATGAATGCATGCTTCAGGAAATTTGAACCTGACAGAGTCGATGACCCAGATTTATTTATCATGTTTTGTCTTAATTGCTGATTTACGACACTGAGTTTTTGTTTACAAACGTATAATTAAGAGAACTGTCACAAGTGGCCAGTATTGGAACATGTTATACACGACTGACAGCCAAACTGGGAAGCACATGTTGCCTCAGCTTCCTTTGTACATTCTCACTACGTCTGTTGTGATCACATAGGTAGTACCTGGTTAATAAATATTTACACTCGTTTAATAATGATATAGGTTTTGATTGAGATAAACAACAAGGGCTTGCTACATGCCTGAACAAGATGATTGCGAGGATATGTTTCTCCTGTTTCAAAGCAACATGTTGCCCCAACGAGCTTCAAACTCATCAACTTATGTGTGTAGTGCACAGCAGGATTGTACACTGGTGGGCGCATGCGGCTCCAAACAAACACTCAAGTTGTGTTGGGAATTGTGTGAGTGGCGGGTGCGACCTGGACGAATGTGAAATATGAGGAGTAAGTGAGTGTGGTATGACGCCCCCAGGCTGTTGGCAACTGTCCTTAGACTACATGGACATCGTGCCTTTCCGATCCCGCTCTAAACCCATCCAATCCCTACACACACACCCTACACACACGCTCCATCCAATCCCTACACACACACCCTACACACACGCTCCATCCAATCCCTACACACGCTCCATCCAATCCCTACACACACACCCTCCATCTCCATATTCCT
Source organism: Haliotis rubra (assembly GCF_003918875.1). Classification (NCBI taxonomy): domain Eukaryota; kingdom Metazoa; phylum Mollusca; class Gastropoda; order Lepetellida; family Haliotidae; genus Haliotis; species Haliotis rubra. The sequence continues at coordinate 595,815 of NW_025766747.1, read as the reverse complement.
ACACACACGCTCCATCCAATCCCTACACACACACACCCTACACACGCTCCATCCAATCCCTATCCCACACACACACACCCTACACACACGCTCCATCCAATCCCTACACACACACCCTACACACACGCTCCATCCAATCCCTACACACACACACCCTACACACACGCTCCATTCTATCCCTACACACACACCCTACACACACGCTCCATCCAATCCCTACACACACACTCCATCCACACCCTACACACACACCCTACACACACGCTCCATCCAATCCCTACACACACACACACACACCCACCCTACACACACGCTCCATCCAATCCCTACACACAGACTCTATCCAATCCTTACACACATACCCTACACACGCTCTCCATCTAATCCCTACACACACTTTCCATCCAATCCCTACACACACACCCTACACACACGCTCCATCCAATCCCTACACACACTCTCCATCCAATCCCTACACACACGCTCCAACCAATCCCTACACACACACACACACACACACACACACACACACTACACACACTCTCCATCCAATCCCTACACACACGCTCCAACCAATCCCTACACGCACACCCTACACACACGCTCCATCTAGTCCCTATACACACCCTACACGCACACACCATCCAATCCCTACACACACACGCACACACACACACACACGCACGCACGCACTCGCACACACAGTCCTTTCACACACTCCGCACACTTAGTGTGAGAAACTACCTACGAGTCTATTTCTTAGACTCACATATTTTATGTTAAACATTGTGTAAATTCCAGTTAAATATATATTTCGGAATACTGCTGATTTTGAAAAGTGGCATAAAAAGCTATTTTACAATCATTTTTGACACAACCTGGTATATGTAATTTCTAAACTATCGTGTTTGAGTCTACAGATCAATCCAGCAAAACGTCTGCAACAATAACACCGTTGTATAATGAAAACTCCGCCCTATTAAATATACATGAGCAATTACAAATAAACACTGTTGACATTTAACAAAATAGTTAATTGAATTACTTTATATTGCATAACGCACATAAAAGGCAAATAAAGTTAACACGAAACCTCAACATTTGGGCGGCTTAGTGCCCGGTAAGCAACCTCCTCTCAATTACCCCTCAACAGTCCTGTCAGTTGCTTCCTAGTGAGTAATCGGAGGAAATTATTATCAAGTTATAGCCAATGATTATTCATTGACCATTTGTCGCTGGCAAGCCACCTTGATGCCCGGCAATGTAAGTGTCAGTCAAACATGAAATATGCATGAAATGTACAAGCAAGCAATATGTAATGTGTTACACATCTGGAACATTGTGCAATTATGAGTCATAGTTTTGAAGAATTATCTGCCTACTGACAATCATGCTTGTTTATTCAGAATATATTAGAATGATGTGCTATGCACAGATGCACAAATAGACGCTTTCCTGGGCTGCGTCAAAAACAATGAAACACATATCACGTAATTTCGTGTTTCACAATCATTAAAGGAAATCTGTTACTGAATATCGTATGTTTTTTGTATGAAAGTTTTCAGGTTTTACATTCAATTAAAGTCGATGCGTCTACTATCCTTTGCAATGAACATTATATACCTAAGCCAAATTAGAGAAAAAGAGAGCTGTAAGCGTCGTTAAGTCTTGAAAGGAGATATAATAAACAAAAAACATTGCTGAAAATAGATAAGAAATATCTAATCTCATATTGGTGGAGTTGGGCTTGGGACAAAGAGTGAATTTCCAACAACCGTTCAGTGAGGATCCTGAAATGAAACAAAAGTATTGGTTCTGATGATGATGATTATGATGATGATTATCAGGCCCAACAGTGTTGGAAACCATGGAAACTCTCCTTACGTTACTACAGACAAATCACAATGGCAACTCCCTTTATAAGTGAACAACCCACTCGTCTTATCATATGGTTACCATGTATTTCATTCCAAGCGTTGTATTTCAGTCAGCCGTGGTATTGACAGAAGGATGTTCATTGCACGAGTCTCTTCTGTAAGATGGATGACACTTAACTCTTCAGCTGCTCTGGAAAACCATACATTTTCTCATCGATTGTGGCCGTCACATACCACAGCGAGTTATTGTGTTTAGATTGGAGGAAACGTTGGTTGGAGTAGAAAAAAACAGTTCATATCTGGTTTACGTTTGGTTGTCTGTACTATAGCATGTGCGCAGGCATTGACCGTCAAGTGACATGTCCATCATGTGAAGTTATCTGAACCTTAATTAGTTATGTAAGAGCATGATACGAAATATATGTATGGAAACCAAGCGAGTCAATAAAACATAAGAATGATTCACTGCTTCAATGTATCTACATCTATTAAGATGTGTTGCTCCACAAATAGTGCCTACGTATGTCTTAATATGATTTTAATGATACACACCTCGACACCTTTATCCCAATGTTTACGTTCTGACATTAACATTTCCAAAGATATTCCTGTAAACAAGTTCAAAAGTTCCCTACGCACTGAATTATACAATCTTGCTTAGCGCGATGACTAATCGATGAATCTTGTTAAGCTGGTGAGTGGGAAACTAAATGGGACGTCAAACAATCCATCAATGCGTTTTTGCAAATGGTCTAAATTACAATAGAAAATCATTAGTAAATGATGGTTGCGACAGCAGTTGTAGTTGATAAATTTCAGCATTAATTACGTTGTTGAAAGACACGACAAGTCTAATCTTTTGCACACAGACGTTGTTTCATTGTTATCCCGCGTAATTCCTTGTCAAATGGTCACCTGCAGAAGTAATCAAGGACACAGGCAGATAAAAACACAAGCTTATCTTAACAACACCTGTCGGGGCAATTTTCAATAAGGGCACCAGGGCTTGAAACGTGTGAAGATCGTGTATAAAAAGATTGGCAGCATGCAGTAAACATTAACACCGGCGAGGCAGTATTTTCTTCCCCACATTTCTGTCACATCAAACATCTGAATGTACTTCCCCACATTTCTGTCACATCAAATATATGTATGTACTTTCCCACATTTCTATCATATCAAATATCTCTGTGTACTTCCCAACATGTCTATCACATCACACATCTGAATGTACTTCCCCACATTTCTCTCACATCAAACATCTGAATGTACTTCCCCACATTTCTATCACATCAAACATCAGAATGTACTTCTCCACATTTCTATCACATCAAATCTCTGTATGTATTACCTAACATTTCTGTCACATTAAATGTCTGAATGTACTTCCCCATATTTCTATCACATCAAATATATGTATGTACTTCTCCACATGTCTATCACATCAAACATCTGAATGTACTTCCCCACATTTCTCTCACATCAAACATCTGAATGTACTTCCCACATTTCTATCACATCAAACATCTATATGTACTTCTCCACATTTCTATCACATCAAACATCTTTATGTACTTCCCAACATTTCTGTCACATCAAACATCTGAATGTACTTCTCCACATTTCTGTCACATCAAACATCTATATGTACTTCTCCACATTTCTATCACATCAAACATCTTTATGTACTTCCCAACATTTCTGTCACATCAAACATATGTATGTACTACCTTACATTTCTGTCACATCAAACATCTGAATGTACTTCCCCACATTTCTATCACATCAAATCTCTGTATGTATTACCTAACATTTCTATCACATTAAATGTCTGAATGTACTTCTCCACATTTCTGTCACATCAAACATCTATATGTACTTCTCCACATTTCTATCACATCAAACATCTTTATGTACTTTCCAACATTTCTATCACATCAAATCTCTGTATGTATTACCCAACATTTCTGTCACATCAAACATCTGAATGTACTTCCCCACATTTCTATCACATCAAACATCTGAATGTACTTCCCCACATTTCTATCACATCAAACATATGTATGGACTTCCCAACATTTCTATCACATCAAACATCTGAATGTACTTCCCCACATTTCTATCACATCAAATGTCTGTATGTACTTCCCGACATTTCTGTAACATCAAATGTCTATATGTATTACCTAACATTTCTATCACATTAAATATCTGTATATACTTCTCCACATTTCTATCACATCAAACATCTGTATGTACTTCCGAACATTTCTGTCACATCAAACATCTGAATGTACTTCCCCAGATTTCTATTACATCAAACATCTGTATGGACTTCCCCACATTTCTGTCACATTAAATATCTGAATGTACTTCCTCACATTTCTGTCACATCAAACATCTGTATGTACTTCTCCACATTTCTATCACATCAAACATCTGTATGTACTACCTAAAATTTGTGTAACATCAAACATCTGAATGTACTTCCCCAGATTTCTATTACATCAAACATCTGTATGGACTTCCCCACATTTCTGTCGCATTAAATATTTGAATGTACTTCCTCACATTTCTGTCACATCAAACATATGTATGTAATACCTAACATTTCTGTCACATCAAATATCTGAATGTACTTCCCCACATTTCTATTACATCAAATGTCTGTATGTACTTCCCCACATTACTATCACATCAAACATCTGTATGTACTTCCGAACATTTCTGTAACATCAAACATCTGTATGTACTTCCCCATATTTCTATTACATCAAACATCTGTATGGACTTCCCCACATTTCTGTCACATCAAATATCTGTATGTACTTCCTCACATTTCTATCACATCCACATGAATGTTGCAGCTACAACAACCCGAGGGAATGCTGCTCCTCTTGATCCGGTACCTATTTAGAGACTGCTTTATTATGTAGTAAGTGAAAACATTACATTATATTATTATAATAGGGTAATTCACTGCAAGAGATATAGTATGACCAGAAATTTAGGAATATGTATAATTGGATTTCTAGTATAAACAACCTTGACCAGCTATCAAGTGCTTGGTTTCATTCAAGAGCGACAACTTCGTTAATCCTTTTTCATTAGTTTGTGAAGAGTTATCCCCCTTTGTTTACTTGCTAGCAGACGACATTTTCAGTGATCCTCAGTATGGATGATTTAGAGAAGAGGAAGTTGATTTTAGTGTATTATAACAAGGACATCAGATCAGCTAAAGTGATTTCAAGTAGAACAGGCATCCCTTTGTCCACTGTTTATCGTGTTTTGAAACATATTGCAAATGGATATAGCAATGAGCACCAGGGAGGCGCAGGTAGGCCCAGAAAATTGTCTGTCGGTGACAGGAGGTGGCTTGGTGTTCTTGTTTCTAAAAACAAACGAAGGAGTTTAGAAAACCTATGGCTGGATATGATTGATAGAGGAACTGTGGCTTTCTGTAAGGAGACAATTAGAACTGAGCTGCATGCAATGGATTGGCAGGAAAGTCGAGGGATTCCATCACCGATCATGAAACCTGAACAAAAGGAGCGAAGGTTGAACTGGTGCTTACAGCATAGAAAGTTTAACTCGGACAATGTGATTTTCTCGGATGAAAGTTCTGTGTTGCTGTTTCCTAATACACTGAAATTCTGGACCAAACAAACCGAAAAACCTTTGTATCAGCGCCCAAATTACAGTCCAAAATTTAACGTCTGGGGTGGCATGTCTGTGTTAGGGGCAACGCCCCTCTGTGTATTGGAAGGGAATATGAACAGTGAGCGGTACACAGATATTCTCGAGGGACATTTACTTCCATCTGCTCACGTGTTCTATGGACATTTTTTAATTTTCCAGCAGGACAACGACCCAAAACATCGTTCAAAGCATTCACAGGCCTGGTCTCGGACCCAAAATATGACATTATTAGATTGGCCAAGCTATAGCCCTGACCTAAATCCAATAGAAAATGTTTGGGGACTTATGAAGGAAAGTGTCAACAAGAAAAATCTGACAAATATTGCTGAAATGAAAGAAGAGGTGGTCCGATATTGGGACAGCATGGACAATGACTTTCTAACTTCTTTAATCAGTAGTATGCCCCGCCGCATTGAAGCCTGCATTGCTGCCCATGGTGACTTGACAAAATACTAACTGTTCACCTGTCTTTGAATCTGGAGTTATGTTCTGCTAATATTCACATTTAATACGTGAGTAATGGGTGAAAAAAATAAATAAATTACAATCTTATATTCTCAATAATTTCTGGTTGTACTGTATATCAGACGTAATCGACCAGTTGTAAACAACGATATGGCTATCTTGACCCCTATTTCGTTCATAAGTGTTCGGTATTTAATGTTAGTTTGATAGCCAGATGTTCGCTTCGATACATTTTTCGTTTCTAGAACATAAAATATCATTCAGTCAAAATACGTGCCCCACATACACACTGCAAGGACGTAGTTCCACGTAGTTTGTTTTGTAAGGAGCATACGGATCAACCTGGAAGACTCTGGTCATGAAATAATGTTAAACTTTTATGACAGTGTTAAAAGAAAAAAATAGAGTGGGTTCTAACTTGAAAGTAGACAGCCTTTCAATAGAGGGATATTAGTTGTGATCAGCCTCGAAGCTTTTTAAATTACTAATGAGAGACCGAAAATATGTTCAAAGCAAAGAACAGAAGAAGGAGAGAGAAGACACGCTTAATACCGACAAATGCCTCTGGCGTTGAATTTTAAACGACAACAATAGGCTTTCCACTCTTTTGTTATGAGGTGTCAAGCATGAGGTGACGAAAGAAACTACGAACTAGATTATTTCCATAAAACAAAAACTATATTCTTCTTCGATGCTCCATCTGATCACAGTTACACATCAGTGTCAAGTTCTTCACATCTAAATATCACCATTAACAACATCAGAGTAAGGGACAGAAACACACTAAACACCCTCCACAGAGACAAATACTGCATATTTGATCTAATGACAAAACGGCCATGGATAGAATGAAACAACAAACACGCCCATGCCGCAACCGTTGTCACTGTCAGTCGGCACTCAATTCAGTTTGCAGTCTATAGGTTCTGTGATGACCCATCCTCCTTCATGGGAAGACTTACAAACCTCACTTTGAGTGTATGCTAATCAGATGATCGGGGGACATTCATGAGGTCATGATACCCCATTTCAGATGGGTTTGATGTAATTGTTATCTCTGATTGCAATCCTGGCCTCTTACCTCCGACAGTATTACTTGGAGCTGTGGTCTTTCAGACTGACATCACTATTATAGCACGTATATGCATACGTTAATTTATTGGCACATTTCACAAATTGTGCCGCACATTGAGACAAAAGCTGATTCCATCTCTTGTGAAAACGCTGTAAGAAATCACTGTCCTCAAATTCATCAACGTATAGCAAGTATTTTAACCTTTCTCAAATGATCTTGCAAGCACATAATTTCCTATTGCTGTTGTAAAAACGTTTCAGATGATTTGAGCAATTTGTAATATGCAAACTAACTTCATGTATTATTCATTTCCAAATCATTGCGTCTCCATACAGTCCACATGTCTCGTTAATAGCCTCACTATAGATGTCCTCCTACTTGGAATCTCCGTAATGTCTCTCAAATGCCCCATTGTTCGGATATAATTGCTGCAGACTACATCCTAAGGTATTATTATATACTCTCGTGTCACAGGGGTTGTTCGTGGTTTTGCAAATCGCCCTGATAAAGAGAAAACCGGAATACAAAAGCATTGTGAATAAGATACACATCCACAACCTCCAGACCTTAATATCACTGAAGTCCGATCGGGCACATCCCGCAGGACACACTATGCTCAGCATGGCTTGCTCAAATTAGTACGACACGATAGAAAATATTTTCATTAAGCATCGTGTGCTGTTACAACTGCCACATTGCCATTTGCTTGACAAACCTTTTACCACGGTGTATTAACGACTACATCAATGTGTCATCTGATGTGAGCACATTTGTTGGGGGCGGGGGAGAAAGGCTTTGTAAAAACAACGATTCTTATAGCATGTACCTGTGTATAAATTCGACACCAGAAGCTTGTAAACCAATGACATACAAATGAACAAATTAAACATCATAGTTCTTACTTTGAAAAAGGCATTAGTCAACTACAAATTGTATATATTTATGAACTCTATCAGCGGGGTCCTTTGAGTCGATACTGTTACCACATACACTCGTTGAATGGCTAGGAGAAACATATATATATGTAATTATGTCCTCGGCATATCTTGATATATATGTAAGGACCATGAAGCTTGACTTCAATTCGTCCCGAGTGTATGGGATATATTACCATGAGTTTGTGAGAGGTTTTAAGGGACGCAAGAGACTCAAGTATAATAAAGAGTCTACAAAAGTCAAGCTGCGTCTGCGTCAAATGAGAATCACAGTTTGAAGCAACACCTTAATCCTAAATCGTCATCAATAACAAATCCAGTTCCACTTTCTATACTCTAAGTCAATATGTGTAAATGAGGCAGCTCGTAATTGTCAATAACTTCTCCTACTGTATTGTCCCCTGTCAAACGCCCCGTGTTCCCGAGATGTAAAACACCCCCTACAATGTACGTCTCACCTCGCACAACGCCTCCGAAGACCTTTAAGTCACACAAGCCTATTTTCGTCAAAGAAGGGACGATAAACCTCCTTGCTAATGGACCCCGGCCATAAAGGAACATGTTTAGATGGTGCACGATGTGCGAACAGCGAGTTTGATAGATTTTACGAGGTAACACATTTTCTTCAAGTGAAGGCTGTATCACGGAGAATGGGCCAGTCGTATTGAACTATCAATAGTACTGAAGGTATACGATCTGAGGAAGAACGGACAAGCAGAAGGTGCCAAGTCCACTCCAATTTGATGATTCACAACTGAAAGTAAGAGACAAATAAATCATGAGGAAAATGAGAAGCCACCCGTTTATCTTGTACAAGGACACTGGTAATGACGTACTTGCTGCCTTCATTCAGAGAGTTGATATATACACTGCCTTGCCAGGTTCAAAATTGACCAATTTACATTTTTTAATAAGTGTTGTCATATACTCTACTCAGAAAGGTATTTTACACTATTTCCCTTGAAACTATGTTGAACATGAAGTCAAGTAAAGTTATATACAGACTGAACCTAATGGAATCATTAGTTAGACATATTGTCTCCGACAACATCATTACATTAACCTAGTAGAATCATCGTATCGACCACAGATATGCCTGGAACCAGGATTGGCGGGAATATTACTGAATGTTGCTGGACTATCGTTTGACATCGGAATATATATACTAGAAACAAGTACATACAGAAAATGAAAATGAACCTGTGTACATACGACTATCTTCATTTAAGCGCTGGGCGGAATACGGTTCGTAAGACTGACTATGACTTCAGTGTGAGGAATCATTTTCCTGTCCAGTTTATCTTAATTGTTTCTGAACATCTGAAGTACAGACTAGGCTAACGTTTATACATAGGTGTTACGGATTGATCAGAGGAAGATGTTTAATCTATTCGAGGTGTGGATGCAAATGAATGGTCGATAGCATGAAGGTGGTGCGACGTCATACGTTAAAACAAATTACACAGTGATCCTCATTACATCTGTTGATACAACAAACGTTGGAGTAGAGGAATGTTATCCTTCTCTAGAGTTGCTAGTGTGATACCTCAAAAGAAAATATCAGAAAGCTCTGAAGCAAGAGTACAATACTGTGGCAAGTAATGGTCAAACAGGCATTTCCTTACCACTGATTTACTCAAGACGTTATAGGAGACCACGGAGACCACCTCGTCTGTCCGATCACTGCCTAATTATGTGAAGTGGCAAAAATAAACTCTCCACAAAACTGTGTGACAAGTTGATTGACAGGAACTTTCCAACAGTTAACTTTCCCTATATGTCGAGCAGTATTCCTGCAGTTCAATCTTTCAGTGTCTACATTTAACGATCTGTGATGTACTTGTAGCATACTACGAAGATTTTAACCGCCATATAGCTGGAATAAATGGAGTATGGCGTTAAACAACCAACCAACCAACGAAGATTTTAAAGAGCGTCATGCGACTAGTACTCAAAAGGTTTTAATCAGGGTTCCAACATTCAATGCCTCAGTACAGCTTCCAAAATGTTTTGTGTGAGACATGTGGATCACATCCCCAAAATTGGACTTATGACTGACAAAGTTGACGCCCAATAGTTTGTTTCCGTGTTTCTTTAAGAACAATTGACATAACTTTACATGTGTTCATAACCCGTGCCAATGTTTGGTCCGGTGTCATCTATTCGCGGACACCTGATTGTCACTGTTTGATAGTAATTCATAAAAGCAAACTCATGAGATACTCGGCATCGTACAATTGACTCTGCCTTTAATGAATGTATATATTGTGAATGTTGAAATGATTTTGTCTTTTGTATTCTAAATAACACTACAAATACAATTTAACAAAAAAAAGCCATTAGCAATTTGGTTCAGACCATTTTCCATTAATGTGTGATCATTCATTTATTGATCATGTTTGTAGGATACAGCGACATTATTTTACCCCTTTTATATAATAAATATAATAACTGGACATTATCACCACAAAAGGGACACGAATCTCACTTCACTACTTGATTCCATGTACATTGTAACTCAGTGTGTCCAAGGATGCGGCCTCGACGACCACTTGCCACAACTTGCTGGACTTACTGGTACATTGGATGGCAAGGGTGTTGTCAACATGAACCGAACCACGAACTGCAATAGAATGTGAAGTGTCCACTCCAAACAAACGGACCGTCTGGACGTCATCACTGGTGGTACATTTGTAACAAAGTTCTTAACCTTAGAGGGCAAATTTGTATTTGGCTCCTACACAGATACTGCTGCTATGACGTCGCGCTTTCACGCATGTTTTGTGGTTGGAAGCTAAAAAAATAGAATCCGCGACATTCATTCATGTTTACAGCAAACGTATAGCAGGGACGTACAGGAACACTGTGCTCACATTATCGGACCTCTTTTACATACATTTGATATTGTTATTTTAAATTTTAAGCGTATATTGATAATACATTTGCAAACCTGAAATTTGATGCGTAATTGACATAAGAAAATATATACGAACTTCTTATCGATGCAATAAGTGCCCCTTCCTTCCCCAGAAGGTCATACTCATGGGTATGCTTTTTAGAACATATGCATACAATATGAAAAATAAAGACACAGGACATTTTGTTAATAATAATTTAATAATTTAAGTAGTTTAATCAGGATACAATTATTGAATGCTGGGGTTCCTGAGAGCTGTGTATGCCAAACTGGAGGCTTGAAAACTAAGCAGGAAGAACACATCCCCATGTGGATCTATTTCTGTGCGCCAGATTTGGTACTCGGATTGGCAAAACAAAATGGAATTTGATTATAATAACAAGCTTCAGGCATAACGACGATTTGATTGCCATTTCCATTCTACTGATTTACCCACCTGAACAAGAAGTAAAGGAGACCAGCGAGACCGTTTCGTCATGTTAGGTCTATGCATAAATATTCAGAGAGACAAAAAGCTCTCCAGACGACTGTACGACGGATACCGTGAACTTTCCAATAGTCAGCTTCCCTTTATGCTGAGCAATATTCTAGCAATCCATCGTTTGCTGTCTACACTTTTGAAGTACAATCGAGCATGATCTTTCCACGAAGCTTTCAGAGACACATTCAAACTACTCATAATGGTCAAGCCTAATGGTTAAGGCGTCCGCTCGTCATGCTGAAGACCCGGGTTCGATTCCCCTCATGGGTACAATGTGTGAAGCCCATTTCTGGTGTCCCCCGACATAATATTGCTGGAATATTGCTAAAAGCTGCGTAAAACCAAACTCACTCATTCACTCCTAATGGTCAAACAGCCTTTGAGTAAGGTTACAGAATGGTTTCTGGTGGCTCTAGACATGTGAAGCACATCTCAAATACGACGATGAGTTACAAACATTCTGCCTTATGCGATTATCTATTTTACTTGTAACATAAGTTTCCGTATTTTCTTTAGAAAAACAATACATCCCGTTACAGTTGTTATGACTGGTATTACTGATGGCAGCGCATGAGACCACATGGCATTGATAGTGATACATGAATACTTGTTCATGATGACGTCGGAATTGTCCAAGAGACTCACCCGTGAAGATCCGGGTTAGAATTGATCTTCAGTAACCCATGCTTGTCATAGACGACAAACGGGATCGGGTGGTCAGGCTCGCTGACGTGGTTGACACATCGTATCCCAACTGCGTAGATCGATGCTCATGCTGTTGTTCACTGGATTGTCTGGTCCAGACTCGATTATTTACAGACCGCCGCCATATAGCTGGAATACTGCTGAGTGCGGTGTAAAGCTAAACTCACTCACTCACTCCCAATCGACTCAGCTATAAGCCTAGATTTCTCAACATTGTAGAAAAATGTCTGGTACAAGCCTTCAATCTTCGGAGGAAACACTAGCATCAACCATTCTACGAAAATACGATTTTATAGGAATAATGAGTGACTCTTTTGTATCATTTTAAATTTGTTGTTGTACATTTTATGTTGCTTGTGTTGACATGGCGGAATCAAACCAAAGATGATTCACTTTGACATATTGTATGACGTCTTGAGCCATAATAGCTACATATACATTTCAAGGTTATCAATACTCAGTCGAATGTTATATTCACATGCACAGTTTTTACCTGCAAGTGTGTATGTACAAATGTCAAAGTAGGCTTTGTCCATTAACTATTCCAGTCATTCCAAATACAAAGAGTCAACGTAGCGGACATAAAACCAGACGCAAGCTGTTATAGAACTTATGTACATTGTCCGCCCATCACATGTGTGTCAAGACCAGTGTTCCGTCTACATCGTTGTGTATGTATAATTTACCATATCATCCGAGACAAAGAAACGGATACGTTTCACTTTGAATTCTTTTCGATGAGATCAAAAAACGAAGATGAATAAATGTCAAAGCAAACTTGACAAGCTTGGGTTTTGGGGATAATTCATGAATCACAACTTACTTTCTGTCGGGCATTCTGTGTTTCATTTAAAGGATCTAATGTCTCGACAAGCTGGTATGGGTTACGCAAGTGTACTTCAAACTCCAACTGCAAATCTTGGGCACACAAGGGCCATAACCTGGACAGATTTACGACAGACCCAAGGAAGTGTTCCTTATTGGTTCATTTGCAAATAACTCAATATTTATGAGAGTGTCATTTGAAAAGGTAGCCAGTCCAATTTGAAATAGAATATGTTAATACGTTATGAAATAGGCTTGCCTGTTGCACATCATGGATATTCCTCGGAAATCAAGGCTTATTCTCATGTGTCTAGTAGCCTAAACCCTATTTGTATATAGACAATTCCATGAGCAAATATAATTGGAAAAAAAGTGTAATCCCCGCCTTACAGTTCCACAATCCAACACACACATCCCATAACATCATATATAAATGGCATCATTGTCAGTACTATCAATCTACAGTCATCATGACAAAGTTGAAACTACAAACTACTTTATTCGATTAATTTTCCAAATACCTAAAATATCGTACCAGAGAGAGTTATCCAAACACTATCTGTACTCCCATGTACCGGGTTGGCTTCATAGCTAACAAGATGTTATTCCCACCGGAACATTAGCGCCAGATTGGCGAAGAAGGGGCTCTGTTTTTGTATTACATGTAATCATTCAATCCGGAGATAGATGTAGTTGCACAATTGGTGTTGGGCAAACTAAGATATACAAAGCGAATAGGTTTGCGGCAGCCGAGGTGTACTCAACTTGAAACACTTGAAAGTTGGTTTTAGTCTTTGTGCCTCCGCGCTGGGTGTGACGGATGTATCTGGCTCTCTCTGGTGGAAACATATGATGCAAACTTGCCAATATCCTTTAAATCATTCGGTGTATTTCATTCAACTTGTCGGCCTGATATTGCTGTATTGTTGTTACATAGCCTTGTATGTTATAACGCATCAATGATCTGAACAAATATTTCCTTGCCGCGAAAGTTTCTTCTGATGGCATCTGCGAGGTATCCATCCATCAATATCTCCTTCCGGTTACAGCATGATGCATAGTGATCTGATCTCTACACAGTGGATAAGGGAACAGTCAAACGCATACCCCGCCTGCCTACATATCTATCAATTCAGACATTTGCTGCAAACTGGATTTAGTGAAATCCGGTTATTCCGAGTTCTTGTTCTGCCTTTAAACAATGTAAGGATTTATCTCGTCGTTGTTCCTGGGCAATGGTAATGTCTTCCAACACACTCATGAATATTAATCAAGATGTTTTCAGCACCCTCGAGCTGAATGATATCTCTTCAAAGAACATAGCTTAGCGAGCCTATTTCTAAATGACTGGAATATTGGTGCCACTCTCTGTGTAATCTATCATGATGCAAATATCACCCCTGTGCATTTCAGGGAAGGATTCAGCCAAAGGGAAGAAAAAGACTACAAACCCAATAAATCAACATATCTCCACCGAGATGCATTCGCCTTGGTTCGAAAGGAAATTGAATTGAAGACCTTTGTGATATCAGGGGAATCTACAATAAAAGAAGGAGTTTTGATTTCTGGAGGCACTTAAAGTCTAAGAAGCTATAAAAGACATGGCGTGCATCGGCTATTTTGCTGATAAATAGCCTCGATCTACACAGGTCGCTCCATTGCAAGTGTATGTTATCTGTGATAACACACCTCAGACATAAGGTAGTTATGGTCAGAATACAAGCAGATCATTTGTGACTTATCTAAACAGGCTTTGAAGACAGTTCATGGTCACTTCTGTTTGCTTTATAGTCGATCAATGGATCAGTAGTCTCAGTGCCTTGGACACCCCCTCTTCGTTTATTGGTTCGGGCTCTTCGAAAGAATGCATTACTGTTTATTTTTAATAAATGCTTTTATCGTTTGCTTTCTTCCAGGATGTCTCAGATATAAAGAAAAATAGACAAACGTCTAAATAGAGAAGCTGCAACTAGAGGAATCTGACACAACTCTGGGTCAAGTTCCTCTCAACTGCAGTTATACAAGTCTATTAAACAATAATAAATACAGTCGACAGTATGGCTGCGTAACAAAATAATGTTGATGGCTAATGCATGCAATGGAGATTATATGTGTTAGAAATGATCACCTTGTTTCTCCTATGGAGTGAACATATGTTTTACTACTAATGAGTGAGTTCAATTCAGGGACGACCCGTGAAGGTCCAGGTTAGAATTGATCTTCAGCAACCCATGCGTGTCGAAAGAGGCGACTAATGGGATCGGGTGGTCAAGCTCGCTGACTTGGCTGACACATGTATCCCAATTGCGTAGAAGGATGCTCATGATGTTGATCACTTGATTGTCTAGTCCAGACTCGATTATTTACAGACCGCCGCTATAAAGCTGGACTATTGCTGAGTGCGGCGTTAAACAACAACCAACCAACTGTCAGGGAAGATCAGTAGTTCAGATATATTTCTGTGTGCCAGTCGGGCTTCCCTCCAACACCAGGCTAACACGTCGTGATATAGCTGAAACAACTTTCAGTGCGGCGACAGACCCAACACACTCGTTCATAATTTGTCATATTTATGTGGAATCAAGCTGTGAATATTGAAATCCACGTGTATGAGTGCTGAGACAAATTCAGGGAGAATCGTGAACCCACCGACATTGGACTTGTGCCCGAGTCTGTGTCCAAAACCTGCAGAGTCAAATGATGCGCCTGTGGTGACGCCCTGCAAGATTCTATGTCCGTGTCGTATTGTACACTATTGGCGTTATCATGCATGTCAGCAAAAATTAATTTCATGTTGAACTTGAGTTCCTAACTTCACACAGATTGTCATGTATAGATTTGAATGGTTGAATGAATGAATTACATTAGGCTCCAGTAATTATTAATAACTGTACGTCTGTATTCGTAATGGGCATGTCGAGTTTCTTTAATTGGTACATTGGCTCTTTTATCATTCCTGTCATCATTCCTGTCGGACGACAGACAACAGACAACATCAACCCAACGGCGTTGACTGCAGTCAGCGTGTTCGTTCACATTACAGTTTGTTTTGCCTTATCAACCTCGCCCGTTAAACCCGAGGCACATTGAGATGACAGGCATTGATATAACTGTTTAAACCCAACTCACACAATCGGGTCATTAATTTAGGGGGCGGTCACAAGGCGAAGGTTATCTCATAAACCTATCCTTTCTTTCAAACGACTAGAATGGACGTTACTGTACATTACACAAACCCGTTCTACAATCTCCCTTTCTTCTAAAGGACTAGTCTCGACGTTACTGTACATAACATAAACCTGTTCTACTATCTCCCTTTCTTCTAAAGGACTAGTCTGGATGTTACTGTAAATAACATAAACCTGTTCTACTATCTCCCTTTCTTCTAAAGGACTAGTCTGGATGTTACTGTAAATAACATAAACCTGTTCTACTATCTCCCTTTCTTCTAAAGGACTAGTCTGGATGTTACTGTGCGTAACATAAACCTGTTCTACAATCTCCCTTTCTTCTAAAGGACTAGTCTGGATGTTACTGTAAATAACATAAACCTGTTCTACTATCTCCCTTTCTTCTAAAGGACTAGTCTGGATGTTACTGTAAATAACATAAACCTGTTCTACTATCTCCCTTTCTTCTAAAGGACTAGTCTGGATGTTACTGTAAATAACATAAACCTGTTCTACTATCTCCCTTTCTTCTAAAGGACTAGTCTGGATGTTACTGTAAATAACATAAACCTGTTCTACAATCTCCCTTTCTTCTAAAGGACTAGTCTGGATGTTACTGTAAATAACATAAACCTGTTCTACTATCTCCCTTTCTTCTAAAGGACTAGTCTGGATGTTACTGTAAATAACATAAACCTGTTCTACTATCTCCCTTTCTTCTAAAGGACTAGTCTGGATGTTACTGTAAATAACATAAACCTGTTCTACTATCTCCCTTTCTTCTAAAGGACTAATCTGGATGTTACTGTAAATAACATAAACCTGTTCTACAATCTCCCTTTCTTCTAAAGGACTAGTCTGGATGTTACTGTAAATAACATAAACCTGCTCTACGATCTCCCTTTCTTCTAAAGGACTAGTCTCGACGTGTACTGCACATTACATAAACCTGTTCTTCTATCTCCCTTTCTTCTAAAGGACTAGTGTGGATGTTACTGTACATTTCATCATTGTATAGTAAGATGCCTCGACCGCCCTTCATTACATGCTCCAGATAACTTACAAAGTTACGATGCACAGACGCAGAAGCAGTTAAATTCAATATCACATAGATAGCAAATTCCATTCCTTAGTCCCATCACTGACCGTGGTCCTAACCATCTCCAACCATTATTACGGACGACTGAAGGCTACATTGCATTTTTAAGTTTGTCTGCCGCAAAAATAAGTTCGTTCACCGCATTACAAGTCGCTATTGATCCTAATATTGAAATGTTCTTTACTTGCAAAAATTGCTTCTGAAACCATTGTCACTTAAACGATTACATTTTGCAGTTTCGGTTATAATCCAATTACGAGTTGAAACACGACATGGCTGTGTTTACCAAAGCATAAATGTGTCGGAATAAATTGTGTCATGACTCCACTACAGTGTAATAAATGGGGCATTGTTGTCTACAGATACTGGCGGGAGAACGCCCTTACTTCTCCTCAAACCTCTAACCAACCTTTATTACTTGAATCTTTTTTATTTAGAATTAAAGTTCCATAAATAAGTCTTGTATTTCTTCTCGCCATATTAATGTCGCCTTTTCGTAAAAAAAAATACATAGTTCGGAGCATTTCGCTTAGAATGACTTCATAATGTCGTCTGATATCAATGATATTGCTTTGCTGGTTATTGGGTGCGTGTGCGTGTGCGATTGTGGATGCTAGTATACGTCTGAGTGTGTGTAAATGAACGACTTTGGATCTGTCAAGACTTTGCAGATACTTCATCTGGATCACGCTATACCAACGGTATGTGTAACGAAAGCCCAAAATGAAGCATATTGGTAAAGCACACTGTGAGCAGGGAGAATATGCTTCCTCACTAGGAAACCATTGTGATGACGTCATGCTTTTGATGTTGCGGTTCCTTCTGAACATGCATTTTACTTATTCAACTATTCATTATGTAATTATAATGATAATAATAATGTAACATGTAACATATAATCATAAAGAACGTAATTAAGTCAGAGAACAATCCGTTGAGTCCAGTCACGGATCCTCATGATTTGTCCTGGCGGCTCTAGAATCTGACGTTTAGTAGAGAACTTGCATTAAGAGAGTATTGGTCCGTAAGCACGATTCCTATTCTTTGAATGAACAAGGTTATTCACAAAATTCACTTCCACTTTCGTTGGTCTTACATGGGCATATCCTATACTTCAACAATCTGTTCTATGGTATCATAAGGATATGCAGACACGTGAAATGTGTATGCCATTGTTTTGCGACGATTTGCCTTTGCCTGTGTTACGTGATGGGTGCCATCAATGAGGCATGGTGAACGCCCACCTTTTGGAGATCCCCTGTAATCGTCACTACAGTATCGATAGTGCTCCTCTCGTGTGTCAGTAGATCAATATTGTTACAACATGACACTTCCAACAGGAGGAAACCTAGGGTAGTATTTAACCAAGTGTGTGTCATATTCATACTATTATCGGGCGACTGACGGGATCGGGTGGTCAGGCTCGCTGACGTGGTTGACGTATATGTCATCGTATCCCAATTGCGTAGAACAATGCCCACAATGTTGATCACTGGATTGTCTGGTCGAGACTCGATTATTTAGAGACCGCCGCCATATAGCTCCAATATTGCTGAGTGCAGCTTTAAACAACATACCGACCAAATCATCCTATTGCCGCCAAATAATGGATCCGGATGGATTGCCAAACTTTCTTCCAATACTATAGCTATTACTGTTGCGTCATTCCTCGTGTAACCAGGCACCGAGTAGCCGATGTAATATAAACCCTTACACAATATATCTAAAACTTACAAAATTGATAAAAGACCTAAGACGTTCTTTCAGAATGAACCATCGGTTCACCCACGAATTATGAAATTATTTTTCACTCTGGTAAAAGGACAGTACGTGTTGTCCATATCAGTAGAACATCAGATCGTGTGTGCGTGAAAGCGTTGACTTACTCGGTCAGACAGGACGTGATGCCAAACACTGACCACACGCCCATCAAGCCACAACAATAAATACAACCGCTAGCGCCAAACATGGCTTCTGAATTAATTTTCCTTAATTCAGCGGTTACCCATAATTCATATATTAATGTGACATGAGGCCCAAGCACAAACAGAACGATTCTGCTGGAGTAAGTAGAAATTTATGTATAGTTCTACAATTGAAACCGCTAAATAGGAAGGAAAGATTATTGCTCAAGTGGTTAATAAATAACATCGTACATGAAGACACAACCATCACAGATGCATCATGTTTTCTTCTAGCCAATATTGTCATACGAGATGATTGAGCAGGCATGCTTCCTAGTTGACTCTGTGTCTGTAAGTTATCGTAGCACAAATCATGGTTGATCCTCAGTTAGTCCAAGATCTGCACCCCGCATCGTAGTTACATGCTTTGTGATCATGACGGATATGGTGATGCTCGATGTACTCTGCGAGTAGATGCTGACTGCTTGTCTCCAGGTATCTCTGATCACACAGGGCGAGTGTGGTATGGTAAGAGCCTACTGTGTCTGTGTTGAGGTGGAACACATGAGATGCATTGCTTCATGCCAGTGTTGTTGAGTTAGCTTGGCTGTGTCAATACAGACCACTGGCGTCTTATAAACCCATGAAGTTGCAGACATGTGTAATTTACATCTGACGTGGGCGGTACATGGGCCTAACACGTGGGTAATAGCCGGGACATGCCGTTCGTCAAGTTAATGGGTTAATGGTCTGTTTTGCAAACCCTAGAGAAGAAATTGAATAAGTAGCCCAAGTCAAGTCTATAATGACTGGACAAGTTTATATTGCCTCCACTGCATGTGGATTTTATTACTCGGTGGAGTATTTTCTTTAAACGATTACTTTAATGCTAATAGATGACCTTACATTTTCAAATCTCAAAATTACCCGATAGCAGTTCGGATACTAGACATTCATGAAATTATCTTAAAGTTTCAGATACACACGTATAGGGATACCCATTGTCTCGGGGCGTTTGTACTCTTTGGATGTTCGCAACCGTGTAATCCAAACATGCAGAGTATGGTCGGCAGATGTTGGCCGTACGAGGACAGGTGTTTTCTGGCCATATGGCGGTCAAGTACCGTGTCAAAATGGAATCTACAGTTTGGCGGTAATGACATGATTTCATATCATGAGGGATATCAAGGCCATCCCTATGGACATGTTTGAGTCCGTGTCCGACACATGTCATACATGACAGATCAGTCATGTGGTATCTGACATGTCCGACCTGCAAAATAGAATCGAAGGCATTGTGTGAAAAATGTCTCTGTGAGTTGAAAGGCTAAAGCTTTCAAATCTACGTTTCGATTGTTAACAGAAATCGAGCACGGATTGCTACGTCAACAGATACGAACGTCACTATCTCGTTGTTGATGTATGGATGCGCTTGTGAGATACTCTTGTTCAAGTACGAATCCACTAGTGGGGACGGTTACCGCCATGCATGATGATTAGTGCAGCTGTTGTTACTTACAAATGTGTTTACTCTATGGCTAGGACTCACAAACAACGAGGAGTCTGAATATGCAACAAATGTGTTGTCAGATGCATTGAGACCGTTTCCACAGGTTAGCCGAATGATATGATCAAAATGCAACTACGATAATGTATCGGCCTTGTGCTGCAGTATCCCACTGAAGATTAGGGTTGTGGAAGATGTTGGACGTCACGGGGCGTTGGCCTCATTCTTGATACTTAACGGCATATCGAAGACCTGTGCAATGCTGTTAAGCGGATATTTATTGCTGGTTATAGTCAGTTTGGATAATGACCATCCTCTTTTATTATGTGTTATCCGCTAAAACATATCTGCGATGCTGACTACCCTAATTTCTCTATTCGATATTTTCTTAAGATTAACAAACAAACAATATTAACAATATTAAAACGAGGATTAGGGAGTCAGGTCGCGTGCCATGGGTACCAACGTGCATTACCAACCCAAGCAGCAACACAAGGCTTGAGTAGATAAACCATCAGCTTATTAGACAGCTTCAGAATGAATCAATTATTTGGGCATGTTTACATCAGTTGAAGAAGAACCCATATAAATTTACTAGGAACCGCACTAATATGAACCAATCACACAAATATAAAACTATAGTGTGTTAGTTACGGTACGTGTTCCAACGTGACAGACGTCATACAACAGTTTACACATGATATTATACGTCAGACACACACTAATACTACTGCATCGCCATAGTGGACAGTCACACAATACACACACACAAGGTGGACAGCGGCATAAAGTTAAACAGATTTAAAATATGAGACTATCTAAGAAATGCACCAAAGTGTGACATGTTCCACATAATCATGTAGGTCTTGCCAAGGGTAGTAAGATATACTACCCAT
The DNA here is from genome assembly GCF_003918875.1 of Haliotis rubra. Taxonomy (NCBI): domain Eukaryota; kingdom Metazoa; phylum Mollusca; class Gastropoda; order Lepetellida; family Haliotidae; genus Haliotis; species Haliotis rubra. The sequence goes on along the minus strand of NW_025766747.1, from coordinate 574,260 downwards.
CAAAAGTTTAGACTCACTTAAAACACTCACTATATGTTATGTATATATATGTGGTTATATCAAAGATGAATTTCTCCACTAACCTAGGGGATCCAACTGCAAACCTTATGCAGATGAATTGCACGAGGATCATGCATCAAATTGCTGAAAAGCATGTGCAAATATCGTGCATGTGAACAGCTGCGTTTTGTTAAGATTTCGCCTATTTTCACTGTGTTTCATATTTTATTGAACTCATGACAATAATCTTTACAACTTTACGAATTTGTTTTACAATACATAAGTTCATGTGTAAACAGTACCTTTAAACAGTATGGAATATTTTGCAAAATCTAGTTCAGAACAGTTGACAAAAGTAAGTGGCTATATTTACACTAGTGAGTCTAAACTTTTGATGGGTAGTACAGTTAGTATATAAATATTTGAGCATATAGACGATAGTAAAGTTTCGTACCTGAGTAAATAAACGATGTGTTTATTAGACAGCCAAAGAATGATGAGTGACAGTCTGTCGTCCGTATTGTATAACTATTTATCTATAACAGATAATCCCATGTAACAGATTAAACTGACGATTAAGTTGTTATTCTGAAATTTAGAGGCACAAACTCGACAGAATTATATTATTTAGTTTGACTTAAGTATTGACGATAGATGTGTATAGCTGACCAGTTGCGAGTATACCACGAATGTATACGTGCCACGTGTTTGATTTGATCAACGTGGAATACAAACACAGCGGTAATTACAGGCAAAAGTATTGCACCTTGGAACTGTTAGCTTAACTCCATCTGACCAACACAATACGAGATACTGGTTATAACGTCTTATAACATTTTGTAACATAGTGTCCATTTCCTCCGTGTTAAATAACAGACTGAGTATGAACGAAACTAAAACACAAGTATTTAACAAATAAACAAATACGTTGTCACCTTTCACTCCATAGGTGATTTTTTGTTGAAATCCACGTAAGTATGATCGATGAGTGGACGGATGGATAACATATTTGGATGATCATAGAGCAGAAACATTCTACCTTAATTAAGGTGAATATTGAATTACGCATGAGTGTAAGATAGTACTTAGGGAAGGTTTGGCGGTTAATGCTTATCAAGTGAGTTCAAACTCGCCTTTAATGTAAGTTAGTTTAGGCGTGGAGAGGTAGAATGATTGCGATCGTTGGTCGAGACAGTCCCCAATCAGACTGGTAGAACAGAAAATGATAGAAAGCCTTTGTTATTGGACACACGATGGACTTGATGAAATTTAACCAAACCCTCAGCCGGTCTTCCTTCAATCATTCCGGCCCTTTAGCTGTGACTAGAGAACGCTTCTCCACCAGCCGAGTCATTGTGCGCTCGTTAGATTAAGCTTTTTACTCACTCTCCGATCGCACGCTACTTTATATATCATTAAGTCCGATTCCATGGCTCTTAGTCCAAACCGCTCATAGGATATTAATTTAATTGAGGTTTTAATCGATCTGGAAGCCTCGTCGGTATAGGTGTTCCGAGCTGTGTGTAACTCTCAAGGGGACGCGAGTCGTTTCTCTCACCTCGTGAAAGCTCGGCAATGATGTTACTTCGTCTTCATTAAATTCGGTCCTTAACCATTAGTTGTATTTAGCAAGGGCACCCAGGGGGAATCTGTGCCCAAAGGTGAGGGCGGGAGCAGCGACTTGTACATTTGTTACGGTTGGGAATTAAGGGAAGGGCTTTGCTTTGTTGATCTGTAGATGGACGAGCGCCTTCTCGGAGTTTTCGATCTTATGGAACATTAATGAAGAGGCAACTTGTCTCATATCGCTGAGTTTTCTTGACGCGTTTCTAGCTTAGACGCCAACAGATGGGTGAATGTATGAAACACAAGTAAACTGCAGATATGATATCGTTGTAATTATTTGACAGAATTATCAAAACATTGTACATGATACGGGGCATGTTTTGATCAAGGTGGAACATACATATAAGTCTACATCATTGCAGACTATGCTAATCCAACGCCTATATCGAATAAAGGTTGGCGTTGTTTAATATCAAGTCCCTTGATACAGGTTTCGTCGGGTAATTAGGGCTGATGTTGTCGCCATCCACCCAAGACGTTCATGTGTCACTTATGCGAAATAATTCAGTTACACTTTCGTTTAATGTTATTTAATAGTCATTTGATTTTTTCTTCTCAGGGATGAAAAAGTTAGTTTTTGCTCTTCGCCATTGGCATATGATGTTTTCACATCGGAGACATGGCAGTAAAATAGATTAGTCTGGTTCGCCGATGTCTCGAGCAGCAGTGAAAACTGAACACTGGCTTCCCGAAATAGTTTGAAACTTCTTAGAAATTCATACCTTTTTTCTCAGGGGCTCGTGGATTGTCACGCACATAGCCCTTTATAACCTACTGTCTGCATTGTTTGAAAATAAGATACGTCCTGAAATTTTGTACTACCAATGGTATTCGTGTGAGAAAAACACTCTCCGGATGGTCTCTCTCTCTATTCTCTCTCTCTCTCTCTCTCTCTCACTCTCTCTCTCTCTCTCTCACAATATAACGACAATAAATGGCGTAACGTACTTCCAACCACTCTCTCTCCCTATTCTCTCCCTGTCGCTCACCCTCTCTCCCTCCCTCCTATAGGCACAGTCAATAAATGGCGTAATGTTCACTCAACCCTTCAATCTGTGTATACACGTTTTACTGTTCGGACGTAGTATCCGTGTATATAATGCCAGACCAGCATACCGTAGCCAATGTGTGCTCCCCCTGACGTCACTGTTCGGCGAACATAGACTTAGTTGACAACGACGCTTCCAAACCTAATTTCCAATCCCAATAAGAGCTGGCTATCCACTCTACTCTACCAAATCCACAATCTAGTCTGTCTGACGATTATAGAATTGTATCAACTCAAATTACGGAGAAATGGACATCAAATTAAGGATGGAAACGCTTGTCAAGCGCTCATTAGTCCAGATGTTGACATGCATTGTTTCCAGAAACAAAAGGGTTTAAGGCATAAAATGTTCACTGGGCTGATTTATTCCAGTTTAATGAAATTTCAGCTTTAACGTTCATCGTCTGTATGGATTGTGACACTGGACCAAACTCAAACTTGTGCAAGATAAGAGGAGACTGCAGTGAGCTAAGCAGCGAGAATGTCAATTGTCTTCTGTTTGAGGGATGACTTCCAGAGAAGGAGATTTAAGGAATGGCGTTATTATGGGATTTTGTGTGGGATGTAAAACCACTTAAACCTTAAGTGTGTCACGTCTTAGGAAGCCAACGTGACACGGTTTCTGTAACAATACATTGACCTTCTCAACCTCCTGTAAAGGTTGTGTTTCACTGGGGGATCTGATGAAGGTGGCGGAATATTAAATCCTTTTTCTGATGAGCTGCGTCTCTTGTTACCAGCTGTCGGATTAAACAAGATAAATGCCGATTACATTAAATTTATCCTCTCTCTCCTACACCGTGGACTAAATTCTGTTTGAGCATTTGTACCACAGAATCATTGTTTAAACATGGGGATGAAAGCGGTGAATCTGGCTGACTATGATTAGATGAGTGAGTATGTGTAAGCCTTCACGACGGCCCGTAAATAAACTCGTGATTGACACCTTGAGCAGCGTACCATGCTATAGGAGTGAGATGACAAAAGGTCACAGTGCTTGATCACCTGTATCCAAATTCTGTGGATGTGTCTGTGGTTTTACCATACACACAAGTTATATGTATATAGGACAAGTTATATGTCTGATACATGTTTCAGTGTGGAAGACTGACTTAGCAACCCATGTTTGTCGGAAGAGGCGACAGACGGGATCGGGTGGTCAGGTTCGCTGACCTTGTTGACACATATCATCGTATCCCTGTTTCGTAGATCGATGTTCATGATGTTGATCACTGGATTACCTGATCCAGATTATTTACAGACCGCCGTCATATAGGTGGAATATTGCTGAGTGCGGCGTTAAACTGCCAACAAAGAAACACACAGTGACAGTAGACTGTCAGTACGTGTTATGTAAGGTGTAACTTAATATGGCGACTGCATGAAAAACACCTGAACACTATCTGCAGGGAAAACGTAATTATTGCAAATCCAAAAACACAAAAACTGTCGCAGTGGCCTTGATCTAATGCGTAGGGGACTTACATTTCTTTCCACCCACTTCTACGACATAAGGATGACATTACTTCGTTTCACTGGCCTATATTAATACCTGCTTGAGTAAATACATGTCATTACATAAAGTCTACAGTTGACACAGACGTTTGACATAGGTGATCAACATATCAACATATTTCCCAAGAACCGCATCTCAAGGATAATTTCAAGCAAAATCTTATCGCGTCTCTATACACATTGCCAATTACAAGGGTTGAAAACTTAGCGGCGTATTTGAAAGGACTTTCCTTTATTCTAACCAATTATGTAACTGAAACCACTTTCAGACAATGTGAGCATAAGACGTGTTTGCGGACTACTCCCACGATTTCAAACTCATGATCACATGTCTTATGTGTGTGAAAAAGATTTTGATTTTCTGAATATTTTAACCATTGACGTTTAGACATAAACCAGATGGTTTTCTTACGAAAGGAATGTGTTTTTTACTTTAGAACAGTATGACACTCCCAGTTCTGACAACTGCAGAACTAGATGTTCTTTCTGCCACCCAATTAGGATATACATGCCAGTCCAATTGTTGCGAAACTGACACGCTTAAAATGTGTCTGTTGAAAAATATGTCAGAAGAATTTAGCCAATGTGTGCCAAAACCAACTCACCTATCACATATATAATACCAAATGTTCACTGAATTTCTGGACTCGATCAGTTCTGAGTTCCTTTATTTCATTCCTGTGATAAAAAATACAACGACACATAACCCTATGAATGTAGTGGGGGTTACTTTACTGACGTATTTTTCTGTATCCAAATGAGGAATAAACTGTTACACGCATATCAAACGAACTTGAAATATTTTCACTGGGTACGCTTAAGTGTTATTTGTGTGCATTTAACTCTTTCGAGTTCGAGAGAGGACACTTTGTTTCTAACATCTCGCCAACTGGACAACTGCACATGTCTGTTCAGAATTAACATCACTGCCCGCCTTCTAAGACTTGTCTTATACTAACATCTTGACGGCACGGGGAAGTAATAACGTGTAAGGAAACTGCAAGTAGGACAGATTTTAGATCTGTAAGGATTCGTATATAGGTAATGATCTTGTGCCAGTCTGCTGTTTTACATACATCATCAAAATTCGATAGTTAATTTCAATTTCGGTCCCAGTATCATTTCTTAATGTGAGCGCATCATAGGTTTTGTTGTGTCAAAAGAGCTGAGCACACATGACCAAGGGGACACACGCGCCAATCATAAGGTGAAACAGAAAAGCCACGCAGACCAAGTTGGATATATCAAACAATAGTGAAATATCAGCACTACAGAAATCCGACTTTATTAGATTACTGTCTCATTTAGCAAAGAGCTAAATCCTTCATGCTCAGGTCAGTTTGAAAGGAAAAGGGAGAGGTTTCTGCCGATGTTGGGTGATCCTTCTCAATTTACTCGACAAATGTCTGGTCCTATAGAGAGAGAATTTGGGAACGGCAATCGATAGTTCACCCACGGGAAATGAACAAGTATGCTTGAAAAAATATGAATCACGGACGACTTCTTTAGGCTTTGATCTTATCTTTGGTGGGGGAAATCTCAGTGTACGTGCAGTTTGTCTAAAGGAGTCAGCATCTGTAATGCTATTGATGCCTAATATAAAAGTGTCTTATTGCTGTAGCAGAAACCGATACAATGGAATGTAAAGATGTAATCTAGGCACGCTAATATCTGCATCTGGGGACATTTCATTGCTTTTAGAGGGCATAATATGTGTCCAGAAGTTTACACTAGAAGACTCCAAATGAAGACCGTTACCTCAGTACACGAGATGTGAGAGACATTGGATACTTTGAAAACAAATAACATCAGACAAAGTCGATTCTGAAGTGTTCAGCCTCGTGTGCCGGAGAAAACAAATATCAATACATTCACAAATGACATCGTTTAACATCTATAGTTTTCTTCAGCTAAACTATTAAACCATATTTACAAATTGCTGCAATATTTGAATATTTCTCTTGCGTTATTGTTTATTCAACATACTTTAGTAAAGGTGCTTGTTATAACCACTTCGAAGACCATAATTATTGGACAAACAGCTGGTTGGACGTTGGACTCCATCATTTCATTAATTATAGCCCGACTACGATTTGTGCCGAAAACAGATCGATTGATTGCTCTCATAATAATACTGATCAAATATTATTCATAAACTGCCGGGCAAAAGAATGTATACATCCACGTTTGTTTGATGGTTGCTGGTAATGAAGTGGTCATCAATGGTGGTCTGTTTGATATTATAAACGGGTATTATAGCCGGGTTTACATCAATATGACTCTAGTAACTAGTGCCTGTGTGTGACTATTGTTGTTGTTAACGTAACTTCAGCTTTACCCCGACAACCAGTAAATGCTCATGTCTGGAGCAAAGAAACCAGTGATTGATATAACAACTTAGACATACAATCAGACAGTATCCAGGTCATTTAGTCGCCTCTTGCAAGTGTGCGCTGATGGGGACCATTGGAGCCTGGAAACTGATGTATGGACTCGAGAATGAAATACAACCACAAAAAGTATTGGAAAGATATCTTGCACAGGACCTATAAGGAGAAGCAAGTTTCAGTACATCATAAGAAACACGTTTTTTCAAGTCTCAGCATACGCATTTATGGCATGCTATCAAACCAATGCCCGGTTTGACATTATTTTCATTTTATCGTAACATAATAATTGCATGGTTTGGTTTGTTGAAATTCTGCAAGATCAATATTTAAAAGAAGCTTTAAAGTATTTCTTTCTTTCTAACGCAAAACACTTGACCTAATGTTCTTTGAGATCATAAAATAGCAATGACGGGTTTTATCGTAAAATGCAGCAGTTCTTGGTTGCATGTTGTACAAGCAATAAATTCAAGAATTTTGCTACGCTTCGTGAAATATTACCAGTCCTTAATGGAATACGTATTAATATACAGTGGTTTACCATTAGAAACCAATGCCACCACAATAAAAGAGTGATTGTAAATTGCATGAGGTGATCCGTGGAGAGAGAATCCTGCTGTGCGCAAGGATCACTTGCAAGGACTAGTCGGACTAAAAAATGTTAGGAGTGTTTTACGAGAATAATGCTTGTGTGCTCTGGCGTCAATGTTATTGACAAAGTCGACCATTATTCTCTAACATGACGAGAAGAATTGGACTCGTGAGGCAGCAACATGCAGAGCACATTTTCTTTTGACAGTTTGCTTGTACACTGTCCGTTACATAGCGTGCCTCAACGGACCGCCTTTGACAGGCAGCTGAGTTTGAAGAATTGGGCATCAGAGACATGGGGAATACAGAGCATATGTGCAGCGTTTATCGCCGTTGCTTTGACCTCCGTGTCAGCTGTACCACTGTGGGACAGAAATTTACGATAAAAAGATAACTGTTTGGTGTATCGCTTTGCAGTATATAGTCATTTCAGTTGGCAATCTGTCGTTGGTGAATGGCTGTTTTGAGTTTACGACGATATAAACATAAAATGTATTTACACTGCATTAAATGTTCAACACCTACGTATTTCTATGTCATCTAAACTGTTGTAATTGGGGTATAGCTATCTGTACATGTGTTATTCCTGAAAGATGGAAATTCACCTTTCTGAAAAATGCATCCACAATGATAAATGCTCGATTTCGTGACCATTGACCGGAAACATGTCGAACACTTAGCTTTAGAAACGGTATACAATAAACCCACAAATACATATAAATCATGATCTGAAGATGCCCAGTTAACGCAGACACTTGTCTATACGTTGCAGTAACATGCACATAACTTAATAGTGGCCATATAATCTGGTGGGAATTTATGTTGAGCACGTCAAATACGATAATACAGTATTGTTTTACGATTCCATCGCTAACATGATAAACGAAGATGGCATGTATAGGTTGATACTTTCATAACTAAACAGCATTGCATTTGTCATCATATCCATATTGCAAGACAAGCAGTTTACATGTTAAATGAGTTTCATATTAGTGGCGGACGTTGGGTTATCCCTATCTCGCTCATCCCATATCTTTTCCATCACCCACTCCTTTCTCCCCCGACATGGGATGACGTTCGCCAGCATTTGTCAAACAATATGGAGGGAAGGTCCCAGCAAAAGTGATAATCAAAAGAAAAAAACAATGCATCAGGCGATGAAGCTCATTTTGAAACATTCAGCTCTTCCCTGGAACGGCTCTGAATACACGAGGCAGATGTCCCTACAAGGACGCCGCGAGTATCAGGGATGGATTCGATCTTCTCAGCTTGGTGTGCGCGGCGTTATGAGGTCATGCTCTGTAGAAGACTGATCTGTGAAGTGCCAAGGGGTCATGGTTTCCTGCTGAATGATGATACTGTTGGGATGATGCAATGGCCGTGTACTGGAAGCCTGTTGTCTCTTTCATCATATTCACTGTCAGCTAGTTTTGTGGTTTCTTGAAGACCCTATCAAGTGATGATGGTAGCCTGAACACCGACCCAGTGTTCTGTCACCACTTGCTTCAATATTTACATGAACTACATTCCCCTATGTTTTGTATACATTGTATGTTGTGCTATTGCGCATATTGGAAGTCCAAATGTCACAGCAGTTTGAATGTATTAAATATCTCTATGTCTATACACTTGTCGATTAAATAAGTTTTCAACTTCAAATAAACACAAATTATGATCTTTGATTTTTCAGCATTATGCCATTCTCGTGGAAGTGTCCAAATGGGTATGTGTCTATAATAAGGGTTTCTCCTATAGCGAGTTACTAACATGGGTTTGGTATTCGTTCTGCTGTAGTGACTTAAATCATTGCTTGACATCGTGCCTCAACAGCTGAGACGCTGTCGAAAATAACAACAGCTACCAACAGCGATGAACCACAGGTTTATCCAGATTAGATTACTTGTATGCCGCTGTGAAATACCATTATTCACGCATTTATTCGTGACTCAACAAAGTAATACACTGTCACAGTAATATGCTGGTACTTCACGGTTGTCCCTACTGCTTCACGTCACCTGAGTGACAGAATCAGGGCATGTAGAAAGTTCTCAGAACGTATTTCTTCCCAGATCATTAGTATACCGTGTAGATATCCGAACGTATGGTCAACTTCTCAAGATATTTAATACCTGTAGTAGTGCAATGGGTTTCGGACATAACAGCAATCCTTCTTTTCGCTACATACTGGAAGTATCCATTCTTTATGAAAACACACACAAAAAATATTTTATCAAAATAGTTTATTGTTCTGTCATGCCTGTTATGTACATCCATGGAAAAACTCTGTAAAATTTGCAACTTGCACAAAATGGCACAGAAAGCTATACATTAATATGTACATGTGAACAATCTTTGACACATAGATGGCAACACGATAAGCACATAATATTGCACAGGAAGCAGAGATCTGCGTTACGCTTGTACCTGATACGGCTTTGTAAGAAGATCATTAAGCAGGTCAGTGAGGAAGATGAAGTCAATCTACATATATAACTACTTTATAAGTATGAAGTATACCTTCGATAACACTGATGTACGACAAGGATTATGAACAATGTTTAATTTATCATGTTGGAATTGATACGCACCATAAAGCGGTAATATTAGAATGGAACACCCATGACTAAACATTTAAGAATCAGACTTACTATAGACTTAAGATTTCGGTTAAGAATTAAATGGATGTAATTAACCTTCTTGTGAATAATTACTTGATTGTATATGTTAGCGTCATTGGCCTTTTGCGATTAGTTTCTGAATGATTTAACATTGACGTTACGAGGCTCACAATGGAGCAGGATATTGCCCACCGTTACCAATGAGAACGATTGCGTTTTGACTGACGAAACGCTGTCATATGTGAACATCATTCCACAATCATATACGTACCATGAAGGTATCTACACCATTGTGCTTAATGCCATGAAACATACTGCATTAACCTATCAAGACCATAAAGATTACATGTCCAAAGCCACGGCATGTGTATTCAGTAGCTATTACACAACCATGATGAAAAAACATTGCCAGTCAGAGGAGTCGGATTAACGCCTCAATACAACTTAGTTCTGTGCATGGTACGCATGAACCTATGGCTGCTACAGTATTGTGTGTGTGCCAGTGATTGAGGACAGTCACAACCAAAACTAAAGAGAACACATATTCACATTAGGTCAAATGCTATGAAGAAATTCTTATGTTACATAATATACATCTAAAAGCATCTAATGATTCTACAGCAGTACTCCACTGAATACTGAATATTTGTCATCAGCGTATGTGTGTGTATTGACTTAATGAATAGAAATCATAGCCAGATATGAGCGTATGTCGCACAACTTTCGAAGGACGAATGAGTGAGGAAAATGTACAGAAAATTAATACGTTTCAATAATGGAAGTATTTCATGTGGATTCTCATTCAAGGAAACCACCTGTAAGGGACTGATATCACTGAACAAATATACACGTCGATCGAAACCAGCTCAACATAATACATGTGGTTGTAGATTTCATGCAATATAATGGTACCAAGATAAATTGTACATATCTATACACAGGACGCATTATAGCCAAAATGGCATAATGATTATAAAAAAACAAACAATCCTTGCTATAACTGTCTTTGAATTGTGATGGTAAATTATGTACACATAACTAAATGTTAAATCGTCAACTTAGCTGCAAAACACTTTACAGCCAATCATTAATAAATTTAAATGTTCACGAATGAGCAAAGTTAACATTGATTTGTGAACATCTAATTTCAAGACTCATATTCTGAAAACCACATCAACTGTCAATATTCTTGATTTTAGTATTTCTATAAATTAGCATTTCAACGTGTATTATCAACTCTTGTGCCCGAGTTTAAACACAGTTTCTCATCATACCATAAGAGGTAAATTCGACGTCTTGCACTCACGTTGTACAGGATACATATGTTCGACTCAAAGGGAGACTACTTAATAACAGTTATATAACACGGCCTGTGATGATCCGTTGTGTGGGCATGGTCCAGTGGAGAAGTGTGAACGCTTCTACTTTATTCAGTTTTCACGGCATTAGTTTAACTATTAAAACACTTGTTCAAATATTCAACCCTATTTCCATGCATGATGAAGATGAACCCCTCACAGGATCTCTGGTAGCTGGAATGGTACTTCCAATGTAATTTATTGTACTCGTTACTTGTACATGTGACGATTCACGCAAATCTTGCAGAGGTGCCTTACATGGATGACTTTCAATGGATGTTGATGGCAATATCTGTCACCGCGAAATTATAAATGGATAAGGCAAATCACTGCTTATCCAAATCCATTCCAATTGGTCCACTTGTACGAACCAATGCATGAGATACATACATCCTTTAATAATCGCACACATGTCACAACGTGTTCATAGCTTGCACCAGTGTAATTGAGTACATCACACACAGAAAAACAACTGTACTTGGAATGTTGGGTATCCCTGCTTGATTGTCGTACTTCATAGAACCCGGGCTATATACCCCTGGAAAAGAGAGAAAATAGATGATTATACGCGAAAACTGCATTGACTAAGAAGTAATTTTGTTTCGGTAAAGTATTACGCCAGTCAGCAGTACCACCGTGTGTGTGTGCGTGCGTGCGTGCGTGTGGCGTGCGTGTGTGTGTGTGTGTGAGAGTGAGTGAGTGAGGTTAGTTTTACGCCGCTTTTAGCTATATTCCAGCAATATCACGGCGGGGGACACCAGAAACGGGCTTCACACATTGTACCCATGCGGGGATTCGAACCCGGGTCTTCAGCGTGACGAGCGAACGCTTTAACCACTAGGCTACCCAATCGCCCCCGTGTGTGTGTGTGTGTGTTTGTGTTTAAGTGTGTGTGTAACTAAAGAGGTGAAGGTCAACAGTGTACAGCAGTACAGATGTAAAGAAAGACAGAAGAAAATGACAAAACCCGAACATCGCTCCTACGCGTTTCAACTTTGTCCTCAGGGAGAACACAGGTACAGCTGAAACGCGTAAGAGGGAAAATCGCTATCATTATTTTGGGGATTTCTTTACATCCACCCATCCACCCGTCTTCACAAGGGGTTCTATTGTTTAACTATTACACCATAAATCATTTTATGCATAACTTCAAACCCCATCCCTCGCAATTGCCCTGATTCCCGACATTTGCATTTCGATGCATGCATCCTCCCTCACCCGTAAGACTAGCACCTGTGGGATTCTTCTTGACGGTGGGTCCACTTTTGGGTGCTTTTTTCCCAGGGAACGTTCCCTCCCTATGTTTTCCTCGGTCACCTTTAGGCCATGTTTTGGGGGGAGGGTATTCCTTCCCACCTTCACCGCTGAAGAAAATGGTTTGCCTGATGAGCTGTGTTGTTGTAGGTGGCGTGGTTGTTGTCGTGATGGGATATACCTCTGCAACAAAAAGTCAATGCATAAATAAAAACTTTGGAATTGCTGAATGTGCGTCTTTTGGAGAGGGGCGGTGGGGTAGCCTAGTGGTTAAAACGTTGCTCGTCACGCCGAAGTCCCGGGTTCGATTCCCCACATGGTGTCCCCCGCCGTGATATTGCTGGAATATCGCTAAAAGTAGCGTAAAACCAAACACACTCACTCTTTTGGACAGAGAGTGCGGACTGAAGTTTTAAGTTACTGAATCTTTATTATGCATGAATGAGCGAGTGTGTTTAGTATTACGCCGCACTCAGCAATATTCCAGCTATATGGCGGCGGTCTGTAAATAATCGAGTCTGAATCAGAAATTCCAGTGATCAACAGCATGAGCACTTATAGTGATTTACTCTGATCATTCAGTGATGATTTTAGTTGTAATTGTATGTGATCCATTCGTGCGATTAAGATTGTGCACCGGACCGTCGAATCACAGTTCCATGAACTGACCTGGGACCTGTGGGTATATCAATACCTCATTTTAAAGAGGATGAAAGTAGCTCATGGCATTACAAGTTTTGGACCGGGAAACCTTTATGCTGAAAACTACTTCATTCTGAAAACACCATGTTTAGTGTCATCGCCTATCTGCGTTTGGGCAAAATTTCGTTTTCATTATGGTTGTTAATGCTTGTGAAGAGAACTTATAAAAAGCAGAATTAGCTTTACATATTCTGTACGACAAATTCGATGTAAACACAAACGAAAGAACCATATATAGAAACCTATTACAAGAATGTAGATGATACAGGATCAAATCTAAATCCAAAGAAACCCAATATAGTGGTCATTTACAACACGAAAGATTCGGTCAAAAGAAAGACTCTTTGCCGTAGTTGTTTCCTGTACTGAAGTAAAGTTCTCATTGAAAAGTCCCCGCGGTGATGTAATGGTGTTGTTTCAAACGCATGGAGCTGAGGTTGCAACCCGTTTATAGCAAATTAGAAATTATATTCCCTATTGACGTTACAATATTAATAAATCCAAAGCAATATTCTCTTTGTATTGTCTGTAGTGTTTTGAAACACTGGTTACTGAAACCCATCTCAGTCATGGTTAGCACATGTACAAGGCATCCTACCGTACAGCTCCATCACTTCCGAGGCACTTCCCATGCTATTGGACGCTTCGCATACATATTCCCCAAAGTCATGCTTCTGAATATTCACTATCCTTAAGCTCAGTGTAATTGTTTGTGGGCCTTCGTTGTATACATCGAGTTCGTGTTTAAAATTGGGATGAAGTTGTTCTCCGTTCTTCTTCCACATGGTCACTCCAAGAGGTGAGGCGGTAATCCTGCATTCCAGTATCGTTTCTCTCCGTAGTTGTTGTCCGATCCGTGTCGTAAACAGATGAATTTCGGGTGGATCTGCAACACCATTGTACATGTGAGATATATCGGCTCCCATAATGGATTAAGACTTCCACCCTATGGACGGCTTTATAAATGTAAATAAGACTAACACAAGTAATTGCTACGTGTGGTTCATAACTGACAGGGACCAAGACTGCTTACAGACTGGCATAACCAACTTTATAACGATTATTGTAAACACAATTACATATAGTTGTGATAGAAAGGGTGTTACTCACAGTAAGCCTGTTACTAAGAGTAAGCCTGTTACTAAGAGTAAGCCTGTTACTAAGAGTAAGCCTGTTACTAAGACTTAGCATGATACTAAGAGTAAGCCTGGAACTAAGAGTAAGCCTGGTACTAAGAGTAAGCCTGGTACTAAGAGTTAGCATGATACTAAGAGTAAGCCTGGTACTAAGAATAAGCCTGGTACTAAGAGTAAGCCTGATACTAAGAGTAAGCCTGATACTAAGAATAAGCCTGGTACTAAGACTAAGTCTGGTACTAAGAGTAAGCCTGGTACTAAGAATAAGCCTGGTACTAAGAATAAGCCTGGTACTTAGAGTAAGTCTGATACTATGAGTAAGCCTGGTCCTAAGAATAAGCCTGGTACTAAGAGTAAGTCTGGTACTAAGAGTAAGCTGATACTAAGAGTAAGCCTGGTACTAAGAATAAGCCTGGTACTAAGAGTAAGCCTGGTACTAAGAGTAAGCCTGATACTAAGAGTAAGCTGATACTAAGAGTAAGCCTGGTACTAAGAATAAGCCTGGTACTAAGAATAAGCCTGGTACTAAGAGTAAGCTGATACTAAGAGTAAGCTGATACTAAGAGTAAGCTGATACTAAGAGTAAGCCTGGTACTAAGAATAAGCCTGGTACTAAGAATAAGCCTGGTACTAAGAGTAAGCCTGGTACTAAGAGTAAGCCTGGTACTAAGAATAAGCCTGATACTAAGAGTAAGCTGATACTAAGAGTAAGCCTGGTACTAAGAATAAGCCTGGTACTAAGAGTAAGCCTGGTACTAAGAGTAAGCCTGATACTAAGAGTAGCCTGATACTAAGAGTAAGCCTGGTACTAAGAATAAGCCTGGTACTAAGAATAAGCCTGGTACTAAGAGTAAGCTGATACTAAGAGTAAGCCTGGTACTAAGAATAAGCCTGGTACTAAGAGTAAGCCTGGTACTAAGAGTAAGCCTGATACTAAGAGTAAGCCTGATACTAAGAGTAAGCCTGAGTACGAATAATGGCACAACCATACGATACTATACATTTGTGAGTATAAGATAACAAATGCGCGTTACCAATTCCCTCACATTGGCCATTGAATTACATAAATGTCGATGAGATTGAAGCTGAGACAAAGGACTCACACTCGACGGTAACCTTGATCTGTCTGGTTCTGGCAGGTGGCACTGTGTTGTTGGCCACGCATTCATAGGTATCGGCACACACGCGCGATATGTTGCGAATCAGCAGTACTTGCCCTTCGTGGCCGACCTCTGCAAAGGCGAATTAACTTGCTTAGAAATGTTATTACTGTTTGTTGCGATTTTATTAGGACATCTTGACAACCTTTGAAGTTAACAGCTTAGAAGTTATATTTATATATCTCAAACGCATAAAGAACCGTATCGACAATATAAAAAGAATATCACATTATTGGGCGTGGAGCATTGAAGGGGCGTTTGATCAACTCCAGCAGAAAGTAATTTAACATAGGGTATCTAATTTACCGACTTGATGTAATCTCAATGTCAGGCGAGAACCGTATGTATTAATTACATTTATAGCTTCCAGTTTCCAAATGAAGCAGGTGATGTATATCCCTCTCTTATCATGTCAGATTATCAGGCGATGAAGGGTGTGTGCCATAATTACAACTCTGTTCAGTGAACATTCCGCTCATATGACAAGTTTTAACATGAATGACTTTACTTCAGACATACTCCTTCTTACACTTTCGGTGATTGTGGGATGTTTGCTGTCATAAGACAACACACGAAAACTAGTCAACTGACCTCATGTCCTAGTGCGTAACACGATAACGACTTGTCCTTCATACATGACCTTCACCTTCAACCGACTACAGAAGGGGTATTTCAAGGAATGGTCTTAGGTGTGACTGTTGACTTTACTTACTTTCCTTCTTCTTGGTGCTCCAGACATTGAGCCTGTACCAGGTGATTGTTGGTGTGGGGATGCCGGTGGCGTTACACATCAACTCAACGCTATCACCTGTTCTTGCTTTCACATCATCGGAATCAGAATAATCAATTATATTTGGAGGAACTGCAATGAAAACAGATCCAAATGAAGTTACATATAACTTAATGAGATGTATTTGGCTGAACAAATTCGTAATAATTATTATGTATGTATCGGTTGCATTGTTTACAGAGACGCAGGTGATTATGCATACCTTGAACCACAAGTTTGACCCTTTTAGATCTGACTGGGTCTGTATTTATTTGACACTTGTATTCCCCACTGTCCGTGACGGACACATTCCTGATGTGGAGATTCCAGTCGCTGACAAATGGCCTTTCAACACTAATGCGCATGTCTGTTAAAACCCTTCTGTCCTTGACACTTATGACAGTCTGTATGGGATTCTGCCACAATACCTATCGAAAAAAATATAAACACTGTCATTAGACAAATAGTTCAGATAAAATCATTTGGTAATAACATGCACATACAATACAGTTCCATGTCACCACTCCATGTCACGTTAAACAGGCAACGTCGAAGATCTCGAACACCTCATATCTTGTTCTGTATTCACTTACAGGGATGGCTGGCTGTAATTATATTTACATACCCATCCATACAAGTATTGCTACATTAAGAGACAGGGTGAAACAGGACATGCTTCATCAAAAGAGGGAAATGGCGCTTAAAGTTTAGAAAGTTTTGCACCATATTATAATTGCTGAGGACAAGTGATTGTCGTGGTATTTCAGTCCTATCCTTTGGGTATCTTAATGTAATTCAATGTACACGAGCTATGTCATGTTTCAGTAGCCTCATTAGCGACAAACTCTGAACAATGTCGTGATCAATGCTCAATTGCCCTTCGGGGTTGATGGCCTAAGCAGTTGAAATTTGAAACTAAATGTCAGAGACCGATATCAATCGTTTCATTCTGATATATGATTAATCGTCACCTTCCAAACAGTGCGCCTGATAATGCAGCGAATATATCTAAAGGCTCTTTGCTTTAGGTACATCAAGTGTAACCTTTAGAAGACAAATCAGGTACGATATAAGACGAAGCACACATCGAATTTAGATTAGGCAGCTTTGATAATAGGGATGGGGATATTTGGGATATGACTGAGGAGATATGGAGTTTCTGCAGATTAATTGTTCACATAATTATTAATATTTCAACTCTCAGGACATCTCGATGTCGCTTGGTAGGGATAAATGATCAGAATTATATTATATCTAACACATTTCAAAGTCATAGATACTCATTGTTTATGAGTTAAAGTAAAGAGGACGCAATAGATAGAATGTACAAATGGTAAATGTTTGTAGATTAACAGGTTAACGAGTCACTAAGCCGTGTTATGTACTATCCTAGGAATACTTATCACAAATGTACACATGTACGGGATGGTACGCCCATAGAAACCTACCAGATATATTAACCAGTGCTACTAGCCAAGTCCTATATAAATTTGCAATGCGCTCGATGCATCTTCCAAGGGTGTATCGTATACAACCTTTACGTCTACAAATACAATGTGTCGTGGTGGCAGTTAGTCTCGATTAAGTATCTGCCGCTGGAAATGAATTTTTCATCTTCCTCTTCGTAATTGATGATTTGCATCGAAATTACTTTTACTGGAATCTTCTTGGAAAGATATACATGTAAAGTTAATAATTACAAACGATACTGACATTTTGAATTTCTTATTTCAAAAGACATTTCTCGTCAATATTTGGTGAAATTTTCATTAAGATGCTTTGAAGACAACATTAACGATAAATTGACAGTCACTTGAGAGATTTAATTACTTTCCAATCTGATCAATACCCACACGAGACGAGAGCGAGTACAATTTCTAATCAATATAAAAGCTACACCTCACGACGTCTTTTATGTGGACGTCATGTTGCCTACTGTCAAAGTAGTCAATTCCTTGGGTATTGTATTGGTGTAAAAGGAACACATGACTATTTGTTTCCACGTTCTCTTGCTAATGATGATCCTTTGTATAATAAACTCAGTATGCATTGTCTGTACCCGAGGAATAAGGCATATTTGCCCAAAATGACGTCGTTCAAGCTTAGCGGTGGTAGAAATATTTAAACAGGAATACGTAAAGAAGATTTATGTCAGTTTCGTAATAGAGTTATAATTACCTAATGTTTGGCAACAAATGAACATCAAGGACGAAAATGAGATTAACGATTGTGGAGAGTGACAGTTATACGATTTTACAGACACGTGACATGGTACGCATGTTGGTTCAGACGTACTATAAAAAGCAGGAGGGCCATTTTCAAACAAACGCAAGGATAAAATTTAAAGTTCTGTCAATCTGATTAATATTATTAATGTAATAAGGTTTATGCATAAAGTCGATGAATGTGTATATTTAGTTATGTCTAGATTTGACGCACCCACGTAGTTTTTGCTGTGAAACATAGTATTAACGGGATCGTGTGAGAACAAGTCGTCTCAGGCAGTTTGATATACCGGTACATGGTCCTATGGCTTGCCTAGGCACATATCCAGAAGCATGCACGTCATCTAAGGCGCCCTTATTCGCCACTAGATTGCTGCGCCCCTTAATTGTTCTAAAGTGCAACTGTATTTTATGCTGCAGTTCATGCTACGTTATTAACAGTACTTTTCAAATAGACATAACACGGTTACAATTTGATTATAATTCCATGTTATTGAGATGCCCAATGACTGAAGCTGTTGGTGGAAATGACTGTAAAGCTGCATCAAACACACACACACACACACACACACACACACACACATACAGACACACACACACACACACATACAGACAACACATGCACAGGCACATCCAGACAACACATACACAGACACACACACTGACCATCCGATCCTGTTGATCACCTCTTACGACAAAGACAGGATGCTGAAGATCGGTTCAAACACAGATTTTCCAACTGATTTGTGTCTCTGAACATTTTCATTAGTATCAGATTTGAGAAGAGTTGATTTAGGGAGCATTTTTAAAACGACAACTCCATATGCAATAAACAAACATACTAATATAAACGTCTGTTTGGCATTGTGTCTAATAATGCGAGACATTTCTTACACTGTACTGGTCTGCATAGCCTTCTGTGTACTTGGGGTCCACAGAACATGGCAAGATGGCGGTGGAACCTGAAATGACCTTGACCGTGAGAGGTGTTTCGTCGATCACTCTGTCGTCTTGAGCAATTCCTGGAAGGAGAATATGTGATATCGTATACTCAGACACGACAATACAAAATATCTTTGTAACGGTGATATACACATCGAAGGGTAACCATATCTACAAGGTTATATTTCATTACTGGAAACATGACAACAATGCATAAGGTTTCACTGACGTCTCCTGAGTTCGTGACTTTTGAACAGGTAATTGATATCACCTAAACATTAAAAATAATGAAGATGTCAGATGTTTTCACAAATACTTTATATAAGAGTGGATATAAATCAACCATACCAAAATTAATGAATTGCGTCGCGTGGTCATCACACATATTAAATATTGAGGTACGTAATTACCAACACCGGCCTTTATCCTCGATAATACTGTTATGTTCCAGTTCATTGTCATTCAACCGACACTACTAGTATATTCACTGTGGCGTCGAGTTTCTCAACTTTAATTGTCGCCTTCTATATTTCGCAAAACTCTTCTAAGCTTTATCTCGCCAATTACATAAAGGTTTTTTCATGGGATAAATACCCTTGTCCTTCGTTAATAGATTAATTCAAACAAGACGAGGCTAAAATGTGACGTCCAGTTAAACTACATTTCTAGGCAAGAGGGAACCTGTGCTAAGCTAGAGATAGGAGAGATGAATGTCGTGACGTCACTTTCGAATCGAATTTAGGGTATTCATATTCATAAAAACCGAATAGAGATATCGTGCATTGGGTTACTGAGGTCCATTTTCTTGTGCTCACCTTCTAGATCTATGATATATTTATTGATTTTCCTCCAGTTGCATATGAAGACATTCGTAGACACACAGATCTGTTACCATGGTAATTTAATATTATTCGCTTCCGATGAAACTTTTTTATTTCAATTTAAATAATGCCATCTTCCGTTTCCTCACTCCTAAAGACTTGTTAATAGTGATGAGGTTTATCTTGTCCTTGTTCTATGAGTTGCAACACCACACACCTACAGGTTTTCAGAGATCAAAGTCTAGTATAGCACTGAGAAATATCATTCCTTTGATATAGGAATATTACCCGTAGGGGAAATAGCCCTATGTTCTCCTTGGACAATGGTACATTTGCGATACACTACTTCAATTGTATGCTTCTATTATAACATTGCAAAGATGCCTTAAGATACTCCTGTGTCTTCTGATTAACCCAAAGGAGTGATTCTAATTTATATCAAAGTGGAGAGCTTTGGTGAACAGCTAAGATGTCGTTCTAATGTTTAATTCACAACACGGCTTTAATGATTGGCTGACGTGTCTGTCCTCAATATAGGTGTTAAGACATTGACAGGGCGGTACCATACATGATCACCTTAAGACGACGACATATCAATAACATGATTTACGTCGGCCGCTAATGTAAATGATAAACAATACGGTTTTGACATCATGTAGCCTCTCTTCAAAGTCACAATATTATTGAAATTTTCTATCAGCCCCGCACAATAATGAAGACCCGCGTATTTAATTTTCAAAGTATGGTTTACCCTCAACAGCTACGACGGCAGGGGCCGCAAGCATTTCCCTTTGAGCGTACCATCAGATTGGCAAACAGTTGGAGACAACGCAGTTAAAGTCCCATTTCTACCATAACATTTCTGAAGCAAACTCCGCGGACATATAAAATCAATACGTCCACGAAAACACCGAGAACTGCTAATCAATGTACTTCCTCTTCATCCACATACGACACTTGCGTCAGTAGCATTTCTGTGTAAATGCCATTAAGGAAAATGTCATGTTAAATGAAATATACTTTGAACATTGAGACTGACATTTCGTGAAGGGTATACGTACGACAAATTACAAATCACTATGTCATTTCCTTCTGCAAAACTGTCTCAATTGAGCACTGTGCATGCACAGTTTGAGTATGATATGACTGCCATATACGAAGTCTTCTCATTTCATAGACTTATCTTTTTCATAGTTGTAAAGTCCAAGAAGGAAAGTTATTACTATCCAGATACTGGAAAAATTAGAATATGCTGGACGTTTCGGAATGCTGCCATATAATGTCGACGATGAAATATTTAAAGGTGGTATATATGAAAGGTCAATATGTATTTTCGTCGTTTCGTTTCGTGTCAAGTTGCACCAAACCACAAATCACGTAACTATGTACGTGTATGTATCCGAGTCAATCGACTCCGACAACAAGCTTTGTGAACTAAGGTGTGTCCTGTTACGAAATAAACCTGAGCAGCAATGACTTAACACCCTGAATTCATTTAGAACATTAATAACAAACACCTTGACCAGGACGTATACACAGGTGGCGACATGACACATCTGGAACTAGTACGAGAACACGCAGGGCATGTCCTGTGATCCCTGGCAAATTTTTTATTGTCTTTCATTGGGTAATACACTGTTCACAGGTCATAAATAAAATGACTGTTTTGTATAAAGTTGTCCTTTCCTCCTCGCAGCCATTCCATTATACTGTTCCCTCTGCTCGCTGAATGGCCAACCATATCAGAGGGTGTTGACGCATGTTATCACCAAGCAGTCGGATCGTTACTCTGTATAGATCCTTGAACAGCATGGCAACCGCTTCCAGTCTAGCCAGTGGATAGAGTTGCATAAATAGTGTACTCATGCTAATATAAAGTAATTGCAAAGTAAGTCGATTACACAAACATAATTCCCTATTCACAGTCAACAAAGGCAAATAATGGGTTATTCGGCACATCATAATGGCCAACACCTCGCGATATTGACTTGCGGGACTTCAAAGATTTGGCCAAATTAGGATGATCATATATTAAAGCATTAGGCCTCTCATACACCGTTATGAGCAAAGCGAAATTAAAAATTCTCAGAATAACAACCACTGCAGTGTTATAGAGTGTTGTTTTAAAAAGCAAAAGAAACCTGCCTTTGAACATCAAGCATGCCGACATGCTCAAACGGATGGTTTCTTCATAAAAGAGGTTTGACTTTCGCAATGGTTATATTATTGACTACAACGTGTAAGGCAAAACGGGAAACCTTTTCATGTATTTGAGTTAAAGTCGTGAACAGCACTTCATGAATAAATCAGTGAAACACATAACTGTAAAATTAAATCTTATACAACAAAACGATATACAGCGGTTTATAAGTACGGCTGGATACAGTGTCTTAGTAAGGAGTCACCAATAACCTGCTTCTTTGCATAAATACATCAACGTGAAAACTATCACAGTTTTAACATGTCCGTATGTATGTGTATCATATATACTAAATTACCATTGTAAGACATTGTTTATCTCCTCCATAGTGATAGATAAGACATCGAAGTACGGTTGTCATGTCACTGAGCCAGTTATTTTTCTTTATGTAAAGAGGATGTTCGTTTGCTGCTGGCACGATTATCTGATGACCCTGGTTGGCATCATTGACATTAAACATTGACAAGTCCCATTGTGACTTCAAATTTATGGCTGCCCGTATCGATGCGAACAACAGAACGTGACTCTCTTCCCAAGCTTAATAATTCAGACGATGCCAAACTGACAACATGCACTGGATCTCTGAAGAAATCTTGCCCCTTAACACATTTGGAATCGGTATCGCCAAACTGCATGCTCCTTCGTTATTATTATTGTATACTGCACTGTCTAATATCCTCAATAACCAACCACGTGACCCATATCGCGCTTCATGTCATCCAACATAAAAGCTACGTGTGTACCATATCCCTCAAGGGCGTGTCAACTCTTTACTTTGTAACCTGTTGCCAAGTACAAGGCCTAATGTCGTTGTATTGTGGATGATTTAGACAGGATGAGTGGCCCTCAATAATACCAGGTAAAAGTACATATTTCTTGACCCATAGTATCAATTTGGAAGATTCAAGTTAAGTATTTAACAGGGATTTGATTGTAACCTAGCCACGCAACACCTCGAGTTCGCTACAAAGCAAGATGACACATAGAGTGAAGTATATTATGATACATTCATCATAGATATACATCACTGGTGTGTGCTCATTTCACTGGCACATCATGTACATTATGTTGCACAATCGCATTGCCCTTTCTGATTAACAGAACCTTTTAATGTCACGAGGTTAAATTAATAATTTAATAAAATGGTTCGTGGAATAATTTTAGCTTGTAGTTTTTGTGAAAGGATTATATCTGCATGACAGTATATCACGGAAGGCCGGTGTTCATTAATTGTTCATGTTACTTGACATCGATTAAAATTCGTGATGGATTGGAAACAACAGCGACAAAACCGTTTCCATGGTCATAATATACGTTAAACACACACCAAACACGCATAATATGTTGATATTGTTGGGCGGTGGGGTAGCCTAGTGGTGAAAGCGTTCGCTCGTCACGCCGAAGGCCCGGGTTCGATTCCCCACATGGGTACAATTTGTGAAGCCCATTTCTGGTGTCCCCCGTCGTGATATTGCTGGAATATTGCTAAAAACGGCGTAAAACCATACTCAGTCAGTCAGTTGATATTGTTAAATATCAACGTACCAACATGTTTTCAAGGAACGACTTAGTATCCTTATTTTTCGGTTGACAGTTTGTCATGGATAATTATTCTAAGTACATCTTGTCAGTGAGTAGGCGATTCTTTTCAACATATAGAGTGGAGGTCGAATATGACTGAGGTGATAGTCCAAAGGGACACATGTCGTACATGGCAGTAACTCAGGGTGAGTCTGGGATTCGAACGAACAACCTGCAGATTCGGAGGTGTCAGGCATATAATTCAAAAAATATTTCAGCTGATGAATATTGTTCATTAATCGAAATTCGCTTTAGCTCACCTTATTCTGCTATCCTGGTCGAGTGCCACAAAACTCTACTTGAATATGGTGTATGGTGTTATTTAAACGAGATTGGGGCAGATGCGCTGGGATGGATGCATACTGTTATGTAACATGTGAGTTGTGTATCCATGTTTATACTATGATGTGACAATGCGCATGTACCCAATGTACCGTGTCACACTGTCATTGTTTGAGCTGATCTATCAATCTAAAGCATTATAGGTGTTTTTCTCTAGCATCCATTTTTCCGATGAGGTTTTCTCAGATACGTCTTTATTGCTGACAATAACTTAACATATCCATGAAACAACAGGCCTTATCGGGTTACTTACTTTCAAGAAAACTGACTAGCAGTCTCTAATTGAATAGTATCAAGGAACTGTGATAATTGTTTTTTGCGAGACTCGAATATCTGGAAACAATTTAAAATTCCAGGTTTTGCCACAGGCGAATAATGAGCTGAATGCCCAAACAGGAAATTCAATTTGAAGCAGCTATTATTCTTAAAAGCGATCCAATTGTGCTATGACCCCAGGTCCGATCGTACTTTTTATGTTAATAGCCACAACCCATGTTAGTCTTTGAGAAGAAGCGAGGGCGTAGAAACAGTCCCTGTCTAACTCTAGTCATCATCGCTGTGACACGCGGTTCAATTTAGTCTCCAGGGAATGCAAGTTCCGGTAAAAGAACAAAAATATTAACATGAAGAACGGGGATAAGGCCATGTTCAAACGAATTGATTTAGAAATGCAATTTACTATTTTTATTTCCTGAGCTTCGCACAACACTACAACTTTGACGTTTAAAGATCTTATGAAATGTCAGAAACGTCCAGGCTTCATAAGTCTTTAAGAGAAGGATTCAGAAAAGTTGTAAAAGAACTAATGATTTCAATAGGCTTTCAACGATGTAAATGAATAGCATGTTAACAGTTTTGGGTCTGATGAATTGAACTACGATGACTGGTATCTATATTGAGTTGACAATAAAAGTGTGTGGCGGTTAAGATATTTAACGGCATATATGTGCTGCCATGCATGACAAGTGAAGTGGCATTCATTCTTGCAGGAATATAAGTCTACTATCTGGAGTAAGTGGGCAGACAATCACAGACAGATTCCAAAATGTTACCTTGGTTACGAACCACAAGGGCAGCAACCATTCATTTTATCAGAAAGACAGTTGTATTGATTCCATTAAAGTAACCCCTAAATTATTTCGCTTGCATGATCCAAGATTAGGAGTATCGCTTTCACAAAACATAAGTTACAGACGAATTACCTTGCAGAACTTCATATCAAACCACATTATCAGATGTCAACCTGCAACATAATGTTATTATATAAGTTAGTCAATGACGGCAAGTATCACCACAGCGCCAACTACAATGTTATTGCTGTCGCCAGTATAATTTGTATTTGACAAGCGGGCCCTTTGAAATTAGGTACATAATTGAAGAGGTGTTATAAAGGACACTGATTGATTGAATCAATATCACCCCACGGGCACATACTTTGAACCGGTAAATATAAAATGTAACCTGATATGGCCTCAATATTGTTTAAATCGATAGATTCGCAACCAGAAAAAAATCTTTCAATGACGATACCCTACATTATGAAAGGTCTTTCATCAACAATTGGGCATATTAATGTAACTCGGAGCGTGAATTATTATGACACTTTTTCGCAGGTCAAAAAGTCATGGACAACGTCAATCACGCTAATTATTTCGCTCTATCTGCAGGAAATGAATGCGTTTTACAACTAGATGATGCGTATTTAGTTACGGCATAAATGATTTGCATTGTTCATATAGTGTATATGGCAGATGCATATCGTCATCATGAACCAAGGTCTGGTTCTGTAAAATTGACTAGAAATGAACGAAATACCCAATATCATGCAATGAGACGTTTCATTATACAAACCCCAGTCTTAACTTTTGTATTTTCAGTGAATCAGCGATAATGTGTGTCAAATCCCTATGCAAATTAAAATGCCTCCTTTACTGCAAGACCGATCGGAGCTGGGAAAGGAGTTAGAGGTAAATCAACTGATTCGTGCCCAAAGTTGCGATGGACACGAACTACAACGGTTTTCTATGACACTGATCCATAAGATTCTTTAATAAAAAAAGATCAATACGATATCAAGTTCACTTTAAATGTCATTAAGGCCCTACATTAAGACCCTACAGGACACACAACATCAAAATGTAATGACGGATATTAAACATCTTTCCTGGTAAAGGACACAGATGTATTGAATCAGTGGCTCAAACTGACAAGTGGCATTTGCCAGATGTATTGTCTTTCTATTGTTTCATCCTCAGCCTTTGTCGCCTCCCCCTTGAATGAGGGTTTAAAGGGAAAACTTGCCAATCAATTGATTGTGGGGGTCTCTGCTGATAGAGTAGGTCATATTCTTACGTGTATAGTAAAGTCATAGTGAAGCATAGTACTGAAATACTCTGTGTGGATTTATTTTTCTTCAGCATACATACTTTGCGACGAACGGTTTCACTCATTTTGACTAGTGCTACTCGGATCTACAACTCTACGCTAAGCATGTATTTGATCAGTGAATACAATACCCTTTCTCAGTTGACCACCAAATGTATATTGTGTACATCGTCAGCCTAAGTACACCCTTCATTACCCACATTTACCATGTCTGCTAGAAATGTATACATCCATAGTACACACTTCATTGCGAACACTGAACATGTCTGCTATAAATGTATACATCTATAGTACACACTTCATTACGAACACTGAACATGTCTGCTATAAATGTATACATCCATAGTACACACTTCATTACGAACACTGAACATGTCTGCTATAAATGTATACATCTATAGTACACACTTCATTACGAACACTGAACATGTCTGCTATAAATGTATACATCCATAGTACACACTTCATTACGAACACTGAACATGTCTGCTATAAATGTATACATCTATAGTACACACTTCATTACGAACACTGTACATGTCTGCTATAAATGTATACATCTATAGTACACACTTCATTACACACACTGTACATGTCTGCTAT
This sequence comes from Haliotis rubra, assembly GCF_003918875.1. Classification (NCBI taxonomy): domain Eukaryota; kingdom Metazoa; phylum Mollusca; class Gastropoda; order Lepetellida; family Haliotidae; genus Haliotis; species Haliotis rubra. The sequence continues at coordinate 546,997 of NW_025766747.1, read as the reverse complement.
AAATGTATACATCTATAGTACACCCTTCATTACGAACACTGTACATGTCTGCTATAAAATGTATACATCTATAGAACACACTTCATTACACACACTGTACATATCAGCTATAAATGTATACAGCTATAGTACACCCTTCATTACCTACACTGTAAATGTCTGCTATATATGTATATATCTATCATACACCCTTCATTACACACACTGTTCATGTCTGCTATAAATGTATATATCTATAGTACACACTTCATTACGAACACTGTACATGTCTGCTATAAATGTATACATGTATAGTACACACTTCATTACACACACTGTACATGTCTGCTATAAATGAATATATCTATAGTACACCCTTCATTACCTACACTGTACATGTCTGCTATAAATGTATATACTATAGTACAGCCTCCATTGCCAACACATTTATATATCCATAGTAGACCCTTCTTTACACACACTGTACATGACTGCTATGAATGTAAATAACTATAGTACACCCTTCATTAGCTACACTGTACATGTCTGCTATAAATGTATATATCTATAGTATACCCTTCATTACCTACACTGTACATGTCTGCTATAAATGTATATATCTATAGTACACACTTCATTACCTACACTGTACATGTCTGCTATAAATGTATATACTATAGTACAGCCTCCATTGCCAACACATTTATATATCCATAGTAGACCCCTCCTTACCCACACTGTACATGTCTGCTATAAATGTATATATCTATAGTACACCCTTCATTACCTACACTGTTCATGTCTGCTATAAATGTATATATCTATAGTACACTTTTCATTACCCACACTGTACATGTCTGCTATAAATGTATATATCTATAGTACACCCTTCATTACCTACACTGTACATGTCTGCTATAAATGTATATACCCATAGTACAGCCTCCATTGCCCACACATTTATATATCCATAGTACACCCTTCTTTACACACACTGTACATGTCTGCTATAAATGTAAATAACTATAGTACACCCTTCATTAGCTACACTGTTCATGTCTGCAACAAATGCATATATCTATAGTACACCCTTCATTATCTACACTGTTTATGTCTGCTAGAAATGTATATATCCATAGTACACCCTTCATTACCTACACTGTAAATGTCTGCTATAAATGTATATACAATAGTACAGCCTCCATTACCCACACATTTATATATCCATAGTACACCCTTCCTTACCCACACTGTACATGTCTGCTATAAATGTTAATAACAATAGTACACACTTCATTACCCACATTGACCATGTCTGCTATAAATGTATACATCTATAGTACACACTTCATTACAAACACTGAACATGCCTGCTATAAATGTATACATCCATAGTACACACTTCATTACGAACACTGAACATGTCTGCTATAAATGTATACATCTATAGTACACACTTCATTACGAACACTGTACATGTCTGCTATTGCTATAGTACACAAATGTATACGTACACACTTCAACATGTCTGCTATAAATGTATACATCTATAGTACACACCCTTCATTACACACTGTCATGTCTGCTATATAATGTAACTGTACATGTCTCTATAAATGTATATATCTCCATACACCCTTCATTACCTACACTGTACATGTCTGCTATAGATGTATATACTATACATGTCCGTTATGCGCCTTCATTGCCACACCTACAACACATCTATATATGTATAGTAGACCCTCTCATTACACTCCACACTGTACATGTCTATAGCTATCACTGTACATACATGTATAAATGTATAATAACTAGCTACCTACATGACCATGTATGTATAACTATAGTACACCCTTCATTACCTACACTGCCTGTTCATGTCTGCTATAAATGTATATATCTATAGTACACTTTTTATTACGAACACTGTACATGTCTGCTACAAATGTATATATCTATAGTACACCCTTCATTCACTTATGTCATTGCTATAAATGTATACACTGTTCATGTCACCCTTTCTATAAATGTATGTATCTATAGTACACTTTTCATTACCCACACTGTACATGTCTTATAAATGTATATATCTATAGTACACCCTTCATTACCTATAGTACACCCTTTCATTACCTTACACTGTACACTGTACATGTACTGTCTGCTATAAATGTATATACTATAGTACAGCCTCCATTGCCACACACATTTATATATCCATAGTACACCCTTCTTACCCACACACTGTACATGTCTGCTATAAAATGTATATATCTATAGTACACCCTTCATTACCTACACTGTTCATGTCAAGCAATAAATGTATATATCTATAGTACACTTTTCATTACCTACACTGTAACATGTCTGCTATAAAAGTATATATCTATAGTACACCTTTCATTACCTACACTATACATGTCTGCTATAAATCCATATACAATAGTACAACCTCCATTGCCCACACTGTTCATGTCTGCTGTAAAATGTATATATTCATTGCCTATATTTATCCATAGTACACCCCTTTACTCCACACTGTACATGTCTGCTCTAAATGTTACTTTCTATAGTACACCCTTCATTACACTGTTCATGTCTGCTATAAATGTATATATCTATAGTACAGACTTCCATTACCCACACTGTCTGTATGTGCATATATGTATGTTTCTACACACTTCATTACCCACACTGTACATGTCTGCTATATGTTATATCTATAGTACAGACTTCATTACACACACTGTACATGTCTGCTATATATGTATATATCTATAGTACTTTACTGTCTATATTCAGTACACATATCTCTACTGTACATGTTCAAGTATATGTATGTTTCTATAGTACAGACTTTCATTACCCACACTGTACATGTCTGCTATATATGTATATATCTATAGTACACACTTCATCATATGCTACTATGTCTTCATTACTGTACATCATATAAATTTATATCTATAGTACACCCCTTCATTACCTACACTGTACATGTCTGCTATAAATGTATATATCTATAGTACTCCATCCTTCATTACTTACACTGTACATGTCTTCATGTATATATCTATAGTATAATCTATAGTACATTACCCACACTGTACATGTCTGCTTTAAATGTTAATAACTATAGTACACCCTTTCATTAGCTACACTGTTCATGTCTGCTATAAATGTATATATCTATAGTACACCCTTCATTACCTACACTGTTCATGTCTTTGCTAATAAAATGTATATATATATAGTACACACTTCATTACCTACACGGTTCATGTCTGCTATAAATGTATATATCTATAGTACACCCTTCATTACCTACACTGTACATGTCTCTATGTGCTATAAATGTATATATCTATAGTCACGCCACACACACTAGTTCCATTACCTACACTGTTCATGTCTGCTATATATGTACATGTCTTCATAGTACAGACAACCCTTCCTCATTACCTACTCTGTACATGTCTGTATAAAATGTATGTTTCTATAGTACAGACTTCTGTTACCCACACTGTACATGTCTGCTATATATGTATGTTTCTATAGTACAGACTTCATACTCACCTACACTGTCCATGTCTACAGGCTTCTTAAGCTACCCACACTGTTTCTGCTATATATGTATGTTTAGTACAGACTTCATTACCCATATTGAACATGTTCATATAATGTATGTCTCTATAAATGTATGTTTCTATAGTACACACTTCATTACCTACACTGTACATGTCTGCTATATGTATGTTTCTATAGTTCAGACTTCATTACTCACACTGTACATGTCTGCTATATATGTATATATCTCTATAGTACAGACCATGTCTGTGTCTGTGTGTGTCTGCTATATGTGTATGTTTCTATGTGTCAGACTTCATTACCTGTACACTGTACATGTCTGCTATATATGTGTGTTTCTATAGTACAGACTTCCATGTCTGTGTGTGTATATATGTATGTCTGTACAGACTTCATTACTGTCACTGTACATGTCTCTATATATGTATGTTTCTATAGTCTGACTTCATTACCCACACTGTACATGTCCATGTTATATGTGTATGTTTCTATGTGTACATGTCTGTGTCTGTGTGTACCTGTGTGTGTCTGTACATGTCTATGTATGTATATCTATGTGTCTTCATTGTGTACACATGTCTGCTATGTGTTTCACACACTGTCTGTGTTCTGTGTCATCTGTGTCATTACCTACACTGTACATGTCTCTGCTGTATGTATGTGTCTCTCTGTCTGACTTCATTGTCACACTGTACATGTCTCTGATATATCTGTTTATTCACTGTACTGTGTTTCCCACCACATGTGTACATGTCTGGATATATGTATATAATGTCTTCTAGTACAGACTTCATTACACACACTGTACATGTCTGCTATATGTATGTTTCTATTGTACAGACTTCATTACCTACACTGTACATGTCTGCTATATATGTATGTTTCTATGTAGTACAGACTTCATTACATGTCACACTGTACATTTCTGCTATATATGTATGTTTCTTTAGTACAGTTTCTTCATTACCCACACTGTACATGTCTGCTATATATGTATGTTTCTATAGTACAGACTTCATTACCTACACTGTACATGTCTGCTATAAATGTATGTTTCTATAGTACAGACTTCATTACCTACACTGTACATGTCTGCTATATATGTATGTTTCTATAGTACAGACTTCATTACCTACACTGTACATTTCTGCTATATATGTATGTTTCTATAGTACAAACTCCATTACCCATATTCAACATGTCTGCTATATATGTATGTTTCTATAGTACAGACTTCATTACCTACACTGAACATGTCTGCTATATATTTATGTTTCTATAGTACAGACTTCATTACCCACACTGTACATGTCTGCTATATATGTATGTTTCTATAGTACAGACTTCATTACCACACTGTACATGTCTGCTATATATGTATGTTTCTATAGTACTATAGACTTCATGTACCTACACTGTACATGTCTGCTATATATGTATGTTTCTATAGTACAGACTTCATTACCTACACTGTACATGTCTGCTATATATGTATGTTTCTATAGTACAAACCCATTACCCATATTCACATATGTACATGTTTCTATATATGTATGTTTCTATAGTACAGACTTCATTACCCACACTGAAGATGTCTGCTATACTTCATTACCCACTTCACACTACACTGTACATGTCTGCTATATATGTATGTTTCTATAGTACAGACTTCATTACCCACACTGTACATGTCTGCTATATATGTATGTTTCTATAGTACAGACTTCATTACACACACTGTACATGTCTGCTATATATGTATGTTTCTATAGTACAGACTTCATTACCCACACTGTACATGTCTGCTATATATGTATGTTTCTATAGTACAGACTTCATTACCTACACTGTACATGTCTGCTATATATGTATGTTTCTATAGTCTGCAGACTTCATTACCTACACTGTACATGTCTGCTATATATGTATGTTTCTATAGTACACTGACTTCATAGTACAGACTTTCATTACCCACTGTACATGTCTTCTATGTATGTTTCTATAGTACACTGTACATGTCTGCTATATGTATGTTTCTATAGTACAGACTTCATTACCTACACTGTACATGTCTGCTATATATGTATGTTTCTATAGTACAGACTTCATTACCTACACTGTACATGTCTGCTATATATGTATGTTTCTATAGTACAGACTTCATTTACCTGTACACTGTACATGTCTGCTATATATGTATGTTTCTATAGTACAGACTTCATTACCTACACTGTACATGTCTGCTATATATGTATGTTTCTGTAGTACAGACTTCATTACCCACACTGTACATGTCTGTACATGACTTCATTACCTACTGCTCTGCTATATATGTATGTTTCTATAGTACAGACTTCATTACCACACACTGTACATGTCTGCTATATATGTATGTTTCTATAGTACAGACTTCATTACCTACACTGTACATGTCTGCTATATATGTATGTTTCTATAGTACAGACTTCATTACCTACACTGTACATGTCTGCTATATATGTATGTTTCTATAGTACAGACTTCATTACCTACACTGTACATGTCTGCTATAAATGTATGTTTCTATAGTACAGACTTCATTACCTACACTGTACATGTCTGCTATATATGTATGTTTCTATAGTACAGACTTCATTACCTACACTGTACATGTCTGCTATATATGTATGTTTCTATAGTACAGACTTCATTACCTACACTGTACATGTCTGCTATATATGTATGTTTCTATAGTACAGACTTCATTACATGTCTGCTATATATGTATGTTTCTATAGTACAGACTTCATTACCACACTGTACATGTCTGCTATATATGTATGTTTCTATAGTACAGACTTCATTACCTACACTGTACATGTCTGCTATATATGTATGTTTCTATAGTACAGACTTCATTACCCACACTGTACATGTCTGCTATATATGTATGTTTCTATAGTACAGACTTCATTACCTACACTGTACATGTCTGCTATATATGTATGTTTCTATAGTACAGACTTCATTACCTACACTGTACATGTCTGCTATAAATGTATGTTTCTATAGTACAGACTTCATTACCCACACTGTACATGTCTGCTATATATGTATGTTTCTATAGTACAGACTTCATTACCCATATTGAACATGCATGTTATATAATTATGTATATGTCCAAATATATTGTAGAACATGTCTGTTGTACATCTGATTATATACATGCTGTGATGCCATATTCATATTTCGAATTTCGATTAGGCCACCAGGGAATGTTCTAAATAACTCTCGACCTCTACTCAAAAAGGAAGACAAGTGCTCTACTCCACTAGGCAGTTTCAGGAACATGTATGAGTGTGCTGGGGATGACTGATATTGGCTGATAGCTTGGTGATAAATTCAATTTGAATTACTGCAATATGGATGCAGCTTCAAATAGGATGCCCAGATATACCGCGGTCGCCAATGTTGTATCATTACAATTAAGTAAACATGTTACTATTAAGTTAATGTCTGACGCTGTTTCCAAAATTTAATGCTATTGGTCACGGATTAAACAGTTCTACTGATCAGAAAGTCCTGGATACAAATCAGCCTAAAATAACAATAAAATGAACAAATCAAAATATCAACATCTTTGTAGCATTCCCGTTTGGTAAGTCGCATACTGTGTGTACAGCAGGATTAATTTCTGTCAATAGTAGAGTAACCTGACCCTTCCTTCAAGTAAGGGGGGACAAACATCTAAGCATAATACAAGGGTCTAAGATTGAAAAGATGACACTGTTAAACATTCTATGGGTTCAACAGCTGCTACATTTACAGATGATATTTACCGCTCTATTTCAAGTAAGTATATATGCAAGATACATATCACTATGTCAAATATACAATAATACTCTGTATATCTACCGAGAGGTGTGTACAAAATGTCATGAAAGTACAGGGAACTTAGAAGATATTCGTAAGAAATGATGATATACACCGGAATACTTTTATGTTCAAGTGAAGTTTTACTTCCACCAAATAGGCGGGTGAATGCAGGTTATGTATAACATACATCATATGTAACCCTCAGTGTTACCATTGTTAACGTGTATCAAAGGTATACATGAGAGCGTAAGTTTCAATTATCATCGTCGTTTACCACAGTACTTCACGGTTGACGTATACAATTAAACAATATACTACTGTTATCTGGAATCAAGAGATGACTCCTACAAAAACGTTTTCATTGTGCTTAAGCAGCTGTCTATCATTGACCCATACACATTATGCCTGTAAACCCTGTTTTCAGTTTAACTCGGTAAAGATAAGGTAATCATCACCTACGAATAGAAACTGGTCGACAGTGTAGGTTGAGAATATAAATTTATTGTGTTATCTTATCTTGTATAGGTGACGGGTGCCATTTAGTTTTATAATGCCAATTTTCAAATGTCCTCAGAAATCAATATCTTGCTAATAATTTGCATCCGTTACATTGTTTCAAAAGTATATACATGTATTTATATAATTCTCTGTAACACATATGGTGTCTTTATCCAGCATACACAAATCCTACGTGAATATAAAGCTTGCGCCTAATTAGAAGGAACAACACACATTTCCTACTGAGGGCTGATTATAGCAGACCGACTACTATGAATTCCAAGGTGTACATTTAACAGAATAGTGATAAGCAAGCCCGATGAAATATGATAAAATAATGTAACATATGCTTTATTGCTTATGTGATTGCTTTATTTATCACAGTATCACAACTAATACGCAAAACATAATACTTAAAGAGGATTAAACGCTTATCATAGACATTGAAGAAACAGATATTGCTGTTTTACAGCATTAAGGGCTACAACATACTTATAGCAAATGCTGTATAGATGGTGTTCAAAAGCTTAGGCCACTGGGATATAACATTTGTTTAAAGGTGATATGCTAATTGGAATAATAGAGGTCTTGGCTCGTTTAGATTTCAGTTTGGGAATTGGTATCCTTGACCAAATGGCAAAACAAAGGATTTTAGAACGTGAGATCGTCTGAATTTGGGAGGCAAAATTTACAGTATTTTTTGTAGACAACGTCAGGTTTCTCACATACACATTCGACTATCTATCCTTCAGTATTTGTTTGCTTCGGTAAGTGAGAGGTCACCGTTTTAGTATTACAATGAAAATGTAACGACAGAGAAAATACATCATTTACAAACCAACATCATTATCATATGGTCAGTATGAAAACATTTTAGGTTAATAAATGCTGAAGGCGATATAATATCTTGCTCTATATGGCCTCTATGTTTTGAGAAATAGCCACGTGATTGTCCCTTGATGGTCCCGAGGCACTGGTGATCTCTGATGCTATGTTGATGTCATTGATTCCAACATTATAGTAAATTCTTATCATTCTTGCAGCAATAACAATGTCGACCTGTTGGTTCGCTTACTCTAAATGTCCAATAGTCAGTATGAAAGAAATGTCTGAACTGTACAATATATTATAGTATTTCCATCAACACCATGTGCAGGACACATTTCTGTCACATACAACTGTTATCTGCATACCCTGATAACGAGAACGTTTTCGTCATATATCTCAGACCAGATATTTTGACTGCATCAATAATTCACAATAACAAATGAACATCTTGACGGTGGTTTTGACTCTTTATTCGGAATCAACGGCATTTCACTTTAACCAAAATATAACTATTTCTTCATTTCTATACTATACATGACGTTTTCCATGCTGCCAGCTTGTTATACTCTGACATGTCAGTATCACCTTCCATGGGCTTCATGTCGCCTCCAGTCCAACTACACAGTGAACCCCATGCGTCACGCTAATCCTATTTGTTTTGCTTCCTGTTGCCAAACAGTGTCTTCTGGGGCTTCGTCACAGTCTCAGTGCAGTCGTCCTTTGTAACAGAGGCAATATGTTTTTGTCCTGCTTCGCGGGAACATGGCTTGACATCAATCTAAATAAACATTCACCTTTCAACGCTAGTCGTCAAACAGGCATTCATGAAAAGCTAGGCATTTTAGGTTTTCAAAATGTGATTTAACATAAACAAATCTTGCATGGATGTGGACATATCAGTTCCGTAGTTATGTTCAACTCTATTTGCCCATGTCGTTACTTTTTCCTTAATCATCCCACTGGCTTGGATAATGCCAGATCTACCTCACGATGCACACTCGCAAATCTATCAATCTATATTAGCACGGGAGTTAACTGCATTGCGGAACAAAATCAGTTTTATTTGAACAGTTTTCGATTCACTTACAAAAGGAGGAGCTCTTAATTGAATCGAAGATGCGTTAGCGAGCTCACAAAGAAAAACGTCTTTGGATAAGGAAGGGCAGAGTAATTGCCCTTGTCTAGGCGTAATTACTGTATTTAGATCCATGTTAGAGTCCTATTATTCCCGTAAGCTAGCTTTGACTTTAGGAACGCATCGTTATTTGTGAAATGGTTCGATAGAGGTTTAGATTTACACAAGGGGTTGTGATGATGATCTGAATGAATTTCTTTGTTCTTCGTGACTTCACAATATCTATTTAACAGATGAGAAAGTAAGATTGTTTATGGATAACAACTTCTTTTATTATATATGATGCGACGTTTCGGTATGAATTCTTATACCGTTGTCAAGCAAGAGTATATATCATCATCATATATAATAAAAGACGTTGTTATCCATAAACAATCTTACTTTCTTATTAGTCACCAACTTCTAAATGCCAATCAAACAGATTATTTATCAGATGATTTTCGTTTTAAAAGAATTTCGGTTTTCAGAAAACTGACAGGTAAATAATGAAAGGGCAAACATGTTTTACTTATTGTATTTCTTTATCGATCATTTCTTTTCTTTTTTCAAAAGTAATATTTTTTTATATTTAATTGACGAGATAAATCAGATGTTCGCCTTGACGTGTTTGAAGCATTGGCTGTTCGAGAAAAGCGGGCAAATAGACGGTGAGTAGTCCGTGGTCACAATATAAACACTATCAAACAATATACAAACACTATCAAACAATATACAAACACTATCAAACAATATACAAACACTATCAAACAATATACAAACACTATCAAACACAATACAAACATGTATGTATGTATGTATGTATGTATGCATCTATGCATGTGTATGTGTGTGTTTGTATGTATGTATGTATGCATGTATGCATGTGTGTATGTGTCTGTTTGTATGTATGTATGTATGTATGCATGTATGTATGTTTTCAATATATGAAAGCGGTTCTGTCCTATTGAAAGTGAAACATATGTTTGAAAACAGTAATTATTGAATAGCCAAAGATAAAAAGTTTAAATTAGTTAGTCGAAGTTCTCAAGTTCCATTGTTTCCCTGAGTTTCGGCCTAGATACTGACGCTGTGGTAAGCCCGTGGTGTTACCCTGCAACATTGTAATCAGTGCAGTCATAAACTTATATAAGGTGTCTACTGTGACATGCAAGTTGGTTCACACAAAACATGGTGTTGCAGACATGAATCAAACAGGCCAAGATCGCCTGTTTGCCAAGGCTGAATCCCATTCTACTGTGTGAATTAACTGGTATGTTCACAATTAGAGAACCTATTAACCTACTGCTCCCGCCAGCTACTAATGGTAAAACAATACACCCATCTAAGGTTGATTGAACACCAATGCCGTCACCTGGTTGTAAATGTGTACTACTGTGATAAATGAGAAATGAGTCTCCACGACCTCGCAATTGGAGCGCCACCATTCCATGTCATGGTCAGCCAATTGGATTGATTCTTCATACAGTCTCTTAATTACACAAATCCTGTGAACTTGTGTTATATCGCTTGACCAGGAAAAACTATTTAAATAATACAAATTATAGATTGCGCGAAAAGCGTGTATACTTTGTAAACAAGAAAAGCGTGTATACTTTGTAAACAAGAAAAGCGTGTATACTTTGTAAACAAGAAAAGTGTATCATTTTCTTTATATCTATTTATTATCACTTATTCGTAACGTAATTGGTTCAGGCTAACGAGATAACGTTAGCAGCACGTATGGCGAATATACCTGGGTTGTACTACATTGATGCTGCATCAAACACATACAGTCGAATACCATTGTGTTTTATATACAAATGTAAGAATGCATATTTGTACTGGCATGGGGTCGATGTTTGGTTCTTGATGTACGTGCATCACAGTCAGCCACGAACAGCGCTTTAAAAGTGGTCATGCTGTCGCTTCCCAATGACAAAGATGTAGACACAAACAGGTGAGTAGGTGATTATTGCTTAACGCCGCGGCACAGCAATCTGGCAGCTATTCTCGGTCATTAGATGAAAAGGGGCAATTTACAATTTTGCGGCTTTAGCATCTTTAATTTATGGAAGAGTAGCGGTCCAAGACAGATACGTATCAGAGCTACATGATGCACTTATGTACATTTGCATGTAGCTTAGCCTTTCGAAATAATACGGACAGCGATTGTCATTCATAGTTCACAAATTATAATATTTGAACTAAACATTACAGATGACAATCAGTAGTCGTCGTAGTGTAACCTACATCTGAGCACTTCTATCTTAAAATCACAGTAATTGCTTCCCCAGAGAAGAATCTTGATTGAGGTGTATTAAGCCAAAAGGTAAAAGGCATCAATTCATTACCGATAACTAAAACTCAATATTGTGGTGATCAGTCACTCCATTCCAAGCATCGTTGAGAAGTCTACTCTTCTAATTATCTCCACTTCCATTGCAACATGAACTATTCCATAGCGTAGTTGTGTCCGCGGTTACAGTTTCAGAGAGAGATGTATATCACATTTTCGATGGTTCACGCAAAGGGTACATGCTACTGATACAGTGGGACTGTCCGTTTGCAATTACCCAATTATGTTTAAAAGCATCCTTGTTTTGGGTTTTATGGGATAGTAGTTAGAGCTTAGCACGTACACATTACCTACTCCTCTCTCATTTGTAACGAATCTTCTCATCAAATATTGATACTGAGCTTGCCGAGGTGTTGGCACAATTGTGTTTCGCGCAGCTAATTAGATAATGTCCAGGGAATGGCAACACGCCGTGATTATATATCGTGTTTCAGACAATTTAATTATCACTTTTATAACCGTTTTCCACAAAATATCCATACGGTGTATTTATATATGCAAGGAATGTTGTCTTTTCAAAAGAAAGGTCGATCAAGTAATGAACATATTATATTTGGCTATTATGTTGGCAAGCTATTACAATATTGTAATATCTTGTCAAGGTAGCAATTCGTAACAACAAGAAGAAACTCATTTGTGGAATTGTGAGACCAGGACGAATTTCACTTTACTATCAGAAAAATAATCAGCATATTAAAAATCGGGGTGTGTCAGATAAATCAATCACGAATTTGGTAAATAGTTTGATATTAAAAGATGTACGAGGCAAGCGGTATTCGACGTTTGTATGACGTGTTTCAGGGACGCCTTCTCCGCCTTGACGCTGTGTACGCGGAGTACGTTGCAGGGTATCTACATCTCTTTTGGAACGTGAAAACTAATACTTCTATGTTACCTGTGAATATTCGGGATATTATGACTGACCTGGAACAAGTTTTGGTCGGTTTGCCTGTTGTATGAGTATTAAACTGATCTGAACAAAAGCCACGAGTTATATTGTCCACGCCGCATCGATGATTTTTATGAAAATAGGATATTGGCTTGCTTATGGACTCGAGAGGGTGGTTTATGTGTTGGCAAAAATTGCACTTTCCATTCATGAATCCCCAAGTGCCAGCCGTTCATATGAACATCATCTAGATGTGATTGTGTTCATGACATCCTCATGTGGCCATCATCCTCGCTATCTTCAATCAATAATTGTCCATTGCAATACGGTCAACACGAACTGACAGATGTAACCTGGCCCACTCACAGACATTTCGTGGTCGACTCTGTATAAATACTAAATGCACACCGTTCTTAAATCCTCCTCGAACAACTTTGTATGAAAGCTAAAGGTCGTATCGAGTTACATGGTCGTGTAGCTATGTCCGACAAAGACCTTTTCAGCGTCAATAGCAACCCGATGCTCTACCTGTTTTGGGCTCTCGTTATTCTGTAACACATGTCTTTTTAATAGGGCTTTTATTACACGTGTACCGCTGATTACATAATTCCGTGCAGTCTTTTCTTGCAATACAAACTTCACTGCAAGTTTGTTTTTGTAGACTATATTGTGTGGCTGTTCTAAAGCCACATTATACCATGGCTCAGTTTAGACTTTCCCCTAACTTGAGTACTGCAAAGTTAAATGTCTCCAAACTGCTCGGCATAACATGAATCCTAACCATTCCTCAGAACGGAGGCTGTCAAAGAAATGGAATGTCTGTATATTTTACCAGAAACACTACAAAGATCAAGGTTTCTTCAGGACAATAGGGGTTCAGCAGATCATGTGATTCCCTGGGAAACACATCCTTGTCCCGGCATGTCAGGTGTGGTTCTTGTTTAGCCTGCATTAGATACATCTTCCAACACGTGGCATCAGTTTGCATTTGTTTGTACTTGGCTCGTTCCGGGTCAAACCACATAACACATTGTCTTATCGTTGTTGGTTCACATAAAGCAGTAACTACTGACGCACTCATTGTAACAAATCCAATGTTCACATCGAACGAATTCAATATCAAAATGATATTAGCTGTGTCGTACTAGTGATACGTCACATACATAATCGTAAGACGTACCATTTTGTCATCACAGGAACTAAGACTATAAAGACCCAGCGGTATCCTTTAGTTCATATCAGCTTGCAGGTGTTCACAAATGTGTGAAACCTACACAAGTGCCACCTTATTTAATCCTATTGACATAATGGTCATAATCAACAGTCAAGACAACTCGCTATCTCCTTACGTTTCGGGGAACTAAATCACGTCAGTTAAGTTTATTTTGTTCCTAGAAAAACTGCACAAAATGTACAAGTATTAAAAAGTAACTTACCTAATTCGAAAGCCACACAGAGGTGACACACGGCCAGGAGGATCTCTACATCTACCATGGTGCTCAGGAGTACTCCTAGATCCATGAGAGAGTGCTCACCACATGTCTCAATCCAACAAGTAGGTGATGTTAACAGTTGGACCGGCAGTAACAGGTCTACAGGAAAACATAAACATCCTCTTTCCTATTGCGAATCATTGTATAAACTCAACAAGCTATACCAATGTAGTATTAACTTTGTCGATCCATACACCCCAATAAATAGAGTGAGTAGCGTTAATGAGTCATTACACGACTACAGTGAGCGATAACTGACGGTAGCTGTACATGTTCAACAACAACGCGCTCGTTCTCTCACATCCCTTCACTAATGAGACACGTGGGCTGTGGGGAGACGTAGAGCGATCCTGTAAGTCGGCTACCAATAACACATGGTTGGAGGCCCGCCTCAGTCAGATCTCGGGCGATTCCGGCACCGCCCCCCTGGTGGCTTGACAATGATGGAGAAGGAAGCTTGTACCAATGAGGAACTAAAACTGCGAGGTCCTAGATTACACTTTTCAGTAAAAGTCTCTTGCTGAATAATGCATTGCTTCCTTGTTTCTATACAGAAACAAAAAGTCCGGGACATCTTAGCTGATCGATGCAGTGCGATTGTTACACATTGTCACTGCCTTGCTAGGCTAATTACCCAACTTCCGATGGTGGGTCTCTGATGTGTTTCAGTTTTAAGGATGCGGCTATTATCTTTCTACTCTCTCCCTCTGACTCCGTGGCGCGTGCCTGCTTTACCCCTCGTCCCTTCATTTCAGATCCTTCCCCTAGTGCGTGTTGTCCTCCTACGGAGTTTTTTTTACCCCTCTTCATCCTATTCCCCACACATCGGGCGATATTCAATTGGCAGAATGACTACCATTTTCACATGACTGAAAACCTTTTATCTCCGGTTATTTCCGTTAGATGGCAAAAGAAAATGAAACCATCGACAAGTAGGGCTAAAGGAAAGCTCATGAAATTCTCTTTAATCTGTTTAATTAGATCTGATCTCCAGTTGGCTATATAGATAGATCATTGCTGCTAGTTTTCCCCCAGAGTGTTGAATGCGACTGCAAACCCACTTTCACCTCTCGTCACACACACATTGTTGTTGAGGTTGTCGTTTCTACATTCAAGTGCTTACAAATACATACACCCATTCTATGTCTTCATGCACATGGTTATAAATATAACCGGAATCGTACCAACGTGTGGCTCATTAATTGGGTGTGTATCTACATTGACTTTGGGCAAAGGTTACAGGAGCACACACATTCAGCAAGGTGAGGTTAATCTTACGAGCGAACTGCTTCTTAAATACTAAATGAGTTCATAATAAGTTTCTTGCAATATTAAATTGCAAATTTTGTCATTAATATTATTAGGAATGTGTTTCCGTTGGCCGCCAGACATACTGTGCAGTATTATGAAGACATAACCTAGTTCTGTAGTTAACAATAGCTTCAGTTTTACCAAAGATTCCCAGATTTTACTTGCAAACGATACAGAAGAGTGCATTTTGTTGCTACGTAGTCTAGTATTGCCAATATTGTCATAGCGCCACTGAGCATCTCTGTGGTGGATATTAGGCGCTTTATGAATTAGTCAGTTGTAGTAGTGAGTGAGTGAGTGAGTTTTACGCCGCACTCAGCAATATTCCAGCTATATGGCGGTGGTCTGTAAATAATCGAATCTGGACCAGACAATCCAGTGATCAACAGCATGAGCATCGATTTGCGCAATTGGGAGCCGATGACATGTGTCAACCAAGTCAGCGAGCCTGACCACCCGATCCGATTAGTCACCTCTTACGACAAGCATGGGTTACTGAAGATCAATATTCTAACCCGGACCTTCACGGGTAGTAGTAGTAGAGTAGTAGTAGTAGTAGTAGTAGTAGTAGTAGTAGAAGTAGTAGTAGTAGTAGTAGTAGTAGTAGTAGTAGTAGTAGTAGTAGTAGTAGTAGTAGTAGTAGTAGTAGTAGTAGTAGTAGTAGTAGTAGTAGTAGTAGTAGTAGTAGTAGTAGTAGAAGTAAAAATATAAATGTTAAAACGATAATGCTAATGTTACTATTTCCTCATAACATACGCAAAATAGCTACCTTTTGATACAGAAGGGTGACGAAAGGTAGCTACTCTCCTTAAAAGTTTGCATACTCTACGAGTTGATTATGGTAAAAGGCACTGGCTGAGTTATGGTTTATAGTTTGTTTAGAAATCCAGGGAAAACAAATGCTAAGTTTCTGTTTTATGTTGGATATGACTGAACAGTTCATAATATATTTCTCGCGTACGTGCATGTGTCAGTTATCCTGACCATAGTGACTATGGTACACAGCTATGGTCCATCTCCTGTCTACACAAAGACGTTGAGGTTACTGTTATTGTCTCAGTGATATTGTGTCTGTGAGTATTTCTGGATGGCTTGAATCAAACTCGCTTTGATGGCCAATTGGTCGGAGACTAACGTGCCTTAATTCCACCTATATCATATTGCCCACACAACTCTAGTGGGCGAATCCCGTACTAAGGCGTGCATGTTCTTAAAGTCACACGACTATATGGACCTAGGGGCTGGTCATGTATTGTAGGGTAGGCGAGAGAGAGTTGGGAGAAGGTCTGAGACAGAGGCAAGAATTCTGGCTTTTCGGGAATGATCACGAACAAATGCATAGGAATGTTACTGTCACAATATTAAAAACATACATTCAAAGAGACAAGCTGTTACGTTCATTAGAAAGACGGAAATTAATTTACAAAGAGTGTTGTGAAGGGTGGAAGTAATAACCAAGCAAATATTGAAAATCATATATAGTCTTTAAAAAAGTAGGAGATCATGAAATATAGAAGTATTACAATAGAGATAAGTGTTGACGACAAACATCCCATGCAAGACCTTTACGTCTGTAAAACACCAAAACACATGCGATAGTTTACACGTGCTGAACATAGATGCGCGATGCAAGTGCATTGTCATTCCTGACACTTTTTCTGCCAATCTTCTTGATTCTGTTTATCATATAGTTAATATAATTTACTTGATTTCGTGCCTTGTGTATGGAGCAACAATGCAGCGTCTGTGAGGTGCTACTACAATCTACTGGAATGCTGGAAACTTGCTGCAGAAGTCAGTATGCAGTGGCCAGTACATAGTGACACCGTCTGTAGATGTTTTCACGGACAACAATACTCATGCTCCCTCACCACTCATCTACAGCAGCATCAGATCCACACTATGGACAGCAGCCAGCCAAGACCATGCCACCGTTCAAAACTCTTGGAACATGACTAGTGAGACTTGTGCAATATAGGCTTATAGGCTCCCAATCACGTTGGCTGAATTTAGCCAGGCGTTGCAATAGGAGTTTGGAAGATTCCGTCATATCGAACATCGGGAGACCTGCACGCAGTATGCCTCGTCGAATCAATGTTTTACAAACCGCGGTGGTATACCACTATTCCAAAAACGTCATATTTGAAATGTCTCATCTTCCCATCGTCATAAAAGCTGCTGTCATACTTACCGGTTACAATGTATTCGTAATTCGTTCATTATTATCATGCAACCATACGAAGAAACAAATGTCTGTCAAATTTGTAAGGTATTTTAGTGTACCACTACTTATTTTGAGTTTATTTAGCATATATGAATAATTAAAACAAGACAGTTCCATGGGCTAACCGACAGTCACCAACAATAGTATGACCAGAAATTATTGAGAATTTTAGGAATATGTATAATTGGATTTCTAGTATAAACAACCTTGACCAGCTATCAAGTGCTTGGTTTCATTCAAGAGAGACAACTCCGTTAATCCTTTTTCATTAGTTTGTGAAGAGTTATCCCCCTTTGTTTACTTGCTAGCAGACGACATTTTCAGTGATCCTCAGTATGGATGATTTAGAGAAGAGGAAGTTGATTTTAGAGTATTATAACAAGGACATCAGATCAGCTAAAGTGATTTCAAGTAGAACAGGCATCCCTTTGTCCACTGTTTATCGTGTTTTGAAAAATATTGCGCAGGTAGGCCAAGAAAATTGACTGTCGGTGACAGGAGGCGGCTTGGTATTCTTGTTTCTAAAAACAAACGAAGGAGTTTAGAAAACCTTTGGCTGGATATGATTGATAGAGGAACTGTGGTTGTCTGTAAGGAGACAATTAGCACTGCATGCAATGGGTTGGCAGAAAAGTCAAGGAATTCCATCACCGATCATGAAACCTGAACAAAAGGAGCGAAGGTTGAACTGGTGCTTACAGCATAGAAATTTTAACTGGGACAATGTGATTTTCTCAGATAAAAGTTCTGTGTGGCTGTTTCCTAATACACAGAAATTCTGGACCAAACAAACCGAAAAACCTTTGTATCAGCGCCCAAAGCACAGTCCAAAATTTAACGTGTGGGGTGGCATGTCTGTGTTAGGGGAACGTCCCTCTGTGTATTTGAAGGGAATATGAACAGTGAGTGGTACACAAATATTCTCGAGGGACATTTACTTCCATCTGCTCACGTGTTCTATGGACATTTTTGGATTTTCCAGCAAGACAACGACCCAAAAAATCGTTCAAAGCATTCACAGGCCTGGTTTCGGACCCAAAATATGACATTATTAGATTGGCCAAGCTATAGCCCTGACCTAAATCCAATAGAATAATGTTTGGGGACTTATGAAGGAAAGTGTCAATAAGAAAAATCCGACAAATATTGCTGAAATGAAAGAAGAGGTGGTCCGATATTGGGACAGCATGGACCACGACTTTCTAACTTCTTTGATGAGTAGTATGCCCCGCCGCATTGAAGCCTGCATTGCTGCCCATGGTGACTTGACAAAATACTAACTGTTCACCTGTCTTTGAATCTGGAGTTATGTTCTGCTAATATTCACATTTAATACGTGAGTAATGAGTGAAAAAAATTTTTAAAATCTTCAAATTCTCAATAATTTCTGGTTATACTGTATAACACAGTGTCTAGCGGTGCTTTCAGGGGTATATTGAACCACTGCCGTACGTGTGTAACTTCTTTCACAAGAAATTTAAAATCCTACCACTGATCCTGTGAGACAACTGTCACAATCATAAAATAATACATTCACCAGACATCAGAAGAATGTTGTAATCCGAGCTGGACATAATCACTCACATCTTTAAACACCCCTGCACGGATGGAGTCTACATCGGACGGGAAATTGTGTACTGTTCCTAATAAGGAACGCTTAAGCGTTTTATCCAAGAGTAAACTTAAAGAACCAGTTTTAGAATTGGGAACCAAAGGTTTCATTACCTGTTACAAGAGGTGTTCTTAAAACCTGAACAAATGTTTGTGGAACGGTTCAAGATCTTGGCTCACGACATCAAAAGGGTAGTTTACGACTATCTAAATACCCATTGCCTTAATTCCCCCTAAAGACTAGACATTTGGCCTGGGGATCACATGTTGTGTCTAAAATATCGACTTGGGCAAATCGCAGAGAAAATCAATAGCTTCATTATCATTGTAACAAGATTGAGTAATACAATTGGCTGGTAATTGGTCGCTTAAGTTATTTCTATTGGACCAGTGGTTATATTCTATTGACCTTGAGAGCAAGGGTGAGCAATTTAAGACATCTGGGCAAACAAATAACTGTACATGATAGGCCAACAGTTACGATCAAAGCCAGAATTATGTCCCTTGGTAGTTTCATCGAATAGCAAGAATACAGCATCTCCGGGACAAATGGTTTGTTATGTAACATAAGTTGTAATTGTTGCATTGGTTGTGCCTGCTGTGGGTAGTTAGACGAGGACTGTTGAATTATTTATATGCTACACAGGTAATTTTCAATTATGTTATTATGCATTTTAGGGAATAATTATGAAGCGAAAATGTTCTGCGTGACTATGCCAGTTGATATCTTGGCATCATACAATGTCTCAACATAATGTGGCCATATTTTTAAAACAAATCATTTGCTAGTCACAACTCGTAAAGTATTCATCCCGGTCTTCCCACGCAGACGTGGTTTCAATCAGTTGGTGTGTGTCGAACACCTCGTTACACAATCACCGCTTCCATTTATCTCATATGTGCATGCTGGTGCAACGTTCGGAACATAGGAACTAGACGATACATTAATTAATGAGTCGTCATTAAGGTGTGCACGTTGTTCCTGTTGCTTTGCTTGTATGTTGTAGAGACAACGTGAATGCAATCCGGAAGAAGAGGGATTGAAATACCTGATTATTAAACCATTACAACGTACTTGCGTATCCTTTAATGCAGGTTTATGGTTTCAAAGCGATTAGAGTAAATGCCGAAAAGGTTAATTTTCAAAAACAAAATTAATTTGATGCCATTATACTGCAGCTAATTGCTCACAGTAACCATTAACCCTATCGAAGGAATATTATAAATATTTAAGCCTGCATTAATGTGAGGTGTCATTGATAATTAAATACTTTGTGTTTCAGTAATTGATATGTACATTAAATACACGCCAGACAGTGTGTGCCTTGAAGTTACGCAAGATCATGCTTCCCGAAGTGCATGTTTGCTTTTCTATTTTATCATTTAATTCAAATTCTAAACCTTGCTGTCAAAATGCATTGTCACAGTAAATAAGGAAACCGTTAATAGCATTACAATATATATCTCGTCTGAAACCGTGATATACCGCACGAAGCTTATTATATCTGACTGATAACTTCCTCTTCCTAAATGACACTTCCGCGATGTGGAACAAAGTCTACAAATGACAAATGATCACTTCATCAAAGTTCAAACGCTCCTTTCAACCATTCACCTATCACGCGAAACTCCTCAAAGGTTCTAATTCAACAGACATTCCCTGCATGTACTCGAGAACCCCCATACAGCAATAATTACCTACACGTAACTAGTTCCTTGCCTACCCCCAGGCTCTCCTACCGGAGACACGGGAATCCTGATAACTGAGAACACCAGTTCCATAACGTCACGGAACGTCAGAATCCCGGATTTAATTGGCTAATTATTTGTTTCTGTAATATATTTAGGGGTTATCGACTAGTTTCTGTGTTCCTAGGTCTTCTTCCTGTTGTCTTGATTTAGTCCAGCAACATACTACTGGAATCAGTGGTAATTACTGCCTAAAACAATACCCCACTCTGCTCTTAGGAACGTCTTACTTTGCAGACGTAAGCTTTTGTGTCTAGACGTTGAAAGTAATCACACGTTAACTAACCAGAAACTACGGTAACAACGTCTCCATTAACGACATTAACTCGCTAAACAATGTTGTGTTTGATATGCTGATCATGAGCCCTGTCATTGTAAACTCCATCCTTACGTGTTCATGAATATCTGAATGTATAGGAATATATGGGAATACTATGCGTGTCCTTCTTCAAAGTCGTATGAGAACGATTCTACAATGTTGTTACTTATTATGTTCATTTGTATCAGAAAAACAACTTCTTGACATAAACCTTTAAATGTATTTTTGTTTGTTTTTGTTGTAGTAAACTCTTAGATGGTTTTTTTCATCTCGTATGCTAGTGTTTTTCATAAACGCTCGGGGCCAAAGTAAGGTTAATAATACCAATTTATTATACCAATTATTACTAAATATTTGTACTGATTATCGGTATTTGGTATTTCTAGCACCGTGGTTGTGGTCGTTATAGCAACATAATAGGGGCCCAGACCACATAGTCTCATAGGACGCGAAATGTTAATATAATTCTTCTCACCACATAAATATGTGTTTATGTAGAGAATAGTCCTGTAAAATATTAATCGTATTTTATCATTTAGCTGTAAATGTTGTGAATAGAATAATGTCATTTGTATATTTTAGTAACTACTAATTACTGTTTGTGTAATGTTCTGATTCATAAAACAATTATGTATCTACAACACCAGGATATCTCATTTCAGGCTGCATTAGATATGTAAGGAGTTGTACGATGAGTATTATCATCAAAGCTCTTCTTCTTTTCAGGTTATTCTCACTGGGTGTGTTCACTTCAATATAGGGTACACCAGTTATCTTTCAAGCCCATTTAGTCCTTGTTTTATCTCCACACACAGAGAGGATCGGCCATTTTAAGGGTGGGGTCATTAGGGACATTTTGTTAGATTTGTAAATACATATCTACATCAACTTAATTGCATCAAACCGTGTCACATATGCCAGTGTTAGTATGTGTGTGCTGAGTGCATGTATACGAGAGGCATTTGAATGTGCATGCGTTATGTTGTCTTGGTGTCGGGTTAATTGTGGTGTTCAAGACATGTATTATATGAGTATTGGGACACTCCACCAGTACCGTCAGAAGGAGGCTGTGGACCGCACTTGAAGTTACGGCTTAGGGTTCATTAGTCTGATAAATATTGACAACAATCCCTTTGCAAGTTGACCCATGTTGATGCATGGCAACGGTAGGCCTCATCGTTCTCGAGCCGTCATCGCCCATTGGCAACAGAACGCCATACGATGTCATGAAAACACACCCGATACAAACCCACAAACCATCTTTGAGACCATCTCAGACGCAAGGTTCTTGCTGAAAATCTGCAGGTATTGGCGCGTTCCATGAGTAACGGCAGAGGTTTCCGATGCTGAAAACTCGACGCTTGATTTCTAGCATGAGGATTGTTGCTATTCACGTTTTTGTCTATTCCTCTAACAGATTGAAAGTAAAGTGTTTCCAAATTTCAGTTTGGTCTTACTCGGAGTAAATTATGTTACAAATACCATTTAAATACGTGTATTTTGATTTCCAAAGATAGACAACAATTGGTTTCCGTTCTTATATTACAGTAAAAAGAGGGCGGTGCTTGACTAATGTTCAAGTCTACAGTTTACATGTAATGTTTGTATGTTTTTGGAAATAGGAATGTAGTCAGATATGTCTTACACCATGAACGGCTTATCGTGAGGTTGTCAGTATTTGTACCGTCCAGAACACTTCGGTGGGATTCACCTACCATATGTACACATGAGCAAAACCATCCCACTATTTGAGAACACAGTTTGAGGCAAAAATATTGTCTTTTGGAAAAAGACAGTTGCTTCCTGGAATAAGTGAATGGTTGCAATATTTCAAGCCTCCCGGACAGACCATACATTAGATTTTGCCACAGTTGCCACGGTAACAGGTATTTGCATGTACGACTGAAGGGCTGATGGAGTGGCTTGCCTACCTCTGTAGACACTCCCATCATATTTGATGACCGATCTGGTGTTTACATACCCTGCAGTAGAACTATTGTAATGTACGTCTTGCACAAAGGTTAACATGTAATCCAATCAAATGAAGCACCTTCTGACTAGAAAGAAGCTCTGCTCACTGTCCAAAACCTGTCGTTCTCTCGAAGAGTTAAGATTTGTTTCAATACTGTCAGAAATAAAGTCTGTAGTTAAAGATGACATTTGGCCGTCATGGGAGACGCTAGTGTACATACGCATAGCAGGGGCAAGTTGGGTGCACAAACAATGAGCATGCCGTCTGAACTGTATCTCAAACAAATTCACTTATTCAGATTTCATTTTCAATTTACATGATATCAGGCTCTAATCACATTTACCAGAATTTCCTATGCGTCTACATCTGGATGTTAACTAATGAAAACCACTCATCTCTCCAACCATCGCGGAACTAGCCAACTGTATATGCAAGAGCATATCTAGCTCCTAGTTTAATTAACTAGTTTAAATTTCAACTTGTCAAACTTCCTTCCAATATCACATGTACTGAATGACATGATACTATCGTATAATCTTACCGCAAGTCGTTTCTTTTGCGGGTTAAAATACACGTTTCTGCCATACTTTACAAATCCAAACGTCACAACAACTCTATCAAATATCTGATGTCCCTTAATTAGAGTTGTGAAGCTGTCGATATGTCTATTTTCGGAAATACAGCTCATCAACTATATCTTGTTATATGTCGGAGGTGATAGATTGTTTGATCAGAACACTTCGAAAACTAAATGAAATTCATACCTGAGGTAGACGCAGACATAAATATTAGACCCTAAACACAACTGATGTGATTTACACATGATTTTAATATACCATATGTTATATATGGGATTACACTTTCTTAGTAAAGTACAGATTCTCTTACTTTTGTTGGGTTGAGTTCCATTCGGGATTCGAACCCATACCCTCAGAGTCAGCCACCTAATCGCCAGCACACAAAGTCAGCCGCCTAACCCCGCTCAGCCACTGCGACTTCCACAAAAAAAATGGAAGTCGGACATTTGGTAGTCTGGAAGTCGCGGTGGCTGAGCGGATTAGGCGGCTGACTTTGTGTGCTGGCGATTAGGTGGCTGACTCTGAGGGTATGGGTTCGAATCCCGAATGGAACTCAACCCAACAAAAGTAAGAGAATCTGTACTTTACAGATATGTAACATATGTTACATTTGACCACTTTCTAAATGGCATTGTGTAATCATAATTTTGACAACGAAAGCAGAATTACACTTTCCAATGGAATACATCAGGCATTAACATCCTTAGAATAACATCTTCTGTTCTGTATATGAGAGTAAAACACATCAGATAGTGTGTTTGTGATACAACTACCAGGACCAGTGTTGCGATGTCCACAAAAATCAGCATCTCAACGACAAAATACGGCATGCAGGAACCTGGATTCTAACATGGTGAATAGTCTTTAGTAGAGGTTTCAGCAAAGGTAGACACTCTTGTAAATATACAAGGTACTGTCATTATAGGTATATGCTTACCATCCATTTAATTTGTGTTGTTGAAGACAACGATCTGCACACCAATCTATACTAACAGACAACACGAATCTTCAACAACGAATGTTGCCATATAGCACTTCACACTTGGTCACTGAATGATTCAAGTAAATGGTATCCTCTTTGCTCGGGTACAATTTTGCAATCTGCTTGGCAACAACGCAATGAGCATGTGTCGATCTGAGCCAAACTCCTGCATATGATCAGAAGCAATAGACAGGTGTTCCGTGCAAATAGACGCCATCTGACACAATGCTAACAGTTAATTCCTGGCTATTAACGTCGGGCTATTAAAGACGTATTATGTCCAATCGATTTCCAGATTGAAACAGAAAGGGACTGTAACTATAAACATAGCAACCCCTTATCAACGTAAAATCTGTTCAAAGAGCTGATCGTAAATGGTTAGATTTACGGCTCCTTTACTCTATACCTGAATACACACATAACAATCAAACAGGCACACGCACAACTGATCATTAAGAGGTTTTCTCAAACATGGCGCGTTAAAAACAATCTAGAATTAAAACGTTTAATGCAGTCACAAACGTCTACTTTACCTGAGTGTTGGTACTCGCGGTCAAGTATTAAATATGTGTTAGTGTGAGGTAGATGTCACTTTGACACTATGTTGTTGGGTCACAGATGCACTGAGACTGAGCCAAACTAGCACACGTAAAGGTTCGTTTTGGTCGCAGTAACATGGTAAATATGGCGTGCAGTTTCTACAATGAACTCCATTTGTTAATGCACTTGGTTTAGGGATAAAACATTATTCAGATATCTGGAAAAGAAAAATGTGGAACAAGGCCCAGAATGACTAAGGAGATTATGTTCCAACTATCCCTGACTCACTACATTTACACGTTGTGCAGTAACACCGTACATCCCTGACTCACTACATTTACATGTTGTGCAGTAACACCGTATATCCCTGACTCACTACATTTACACGTTGTGCAGTAACACCGTATATCCCTGACTCACAACATTTACACGTTGTGCAGTACCACCGTACTTCCCTGACTCACTACATTTACACGTTGTGCAGTAACACCGTATATCCCTGACTCACTACATTTACACGTTGTGCAGTAACACCGTATATCCCTGACTCACTACATTTACACGTTGTGCAGTAACACCGTATATCCCTGACTCACTACATTTACACGTTGTGCAGTAACACCGTATATGCCCGACTCACTACATTTACACGTTGTGCAGTAACACCGTATATGCCCGACTCACTACATTTACACGTTGTGCAGTTACACCGTATATCCCCGACTCACTACATTTATACGTTGTGCAGTAACACCGTATATCCCTGACTCACTACATTTACACGTTGTGCAGTAACACCGTATATCCCTGACTCACTAGATTTACACGTTGTGCAGTGACACCGTATATCCCTGACTCACTACATTTACACGTTGTGCAGTAACACCGTATATGCCCACGCTAAAACAACATTGTTTCAACTTTGGACTATGGTTTCATGTATTTTCAAAGAAATTTAAACCATTGGCTGTCAGTCGGAGAAATACGCATTTGACAGACGAGTTTCAAATTATCTTTGAGATATGTCAACAAAATAAACAAATGCTTGCTTTGCATATTTAAGCGATGTTGTAAGGACTTTATGGCGATTGCTATTGACATTTGTCAACTAGGCCAGTGAGACAAATCGAAAATCAGATCAAAACAAAGTAAAGCGGCTTAAGCTTCATGTTGATGTGTGCTGCAAATACAACACGCAGGATGATGATGTTATAGAACAAGACATTCATGTTCAGCAGGAGATTGAAGCGTTTTCACATGTCGGTGGTAACAAACACTGATATACAGTTTTCAGAAAATTGCAATGTGTGGGTGTTTTTCTGCACAAGATAAACACTAACTGAAAACAGCACTTTAAACACCTTCATCTGCCAAACAAGTAACATTCTACGTTTGGGATGAACTTTCATCACTAGAACGTTCACATTTTTAACAGCGGTCTTCCAGTGATCGAGTCTGACCTGGTGAATCTCCACTGACCTCCATTTCTATATGGTACAGGCGTGGGTACAGGCCACTGGTGTACAGGCGTGGTGTGGACCTCCATTTCTCCCCGGAATCTCCACTGATGGGTACAGGCGTGGTACAGGCGTGGACCTCCATTTCTCCCCGGAATCCGGAATCCATTTCTCCACGGATGGGTACAGGCGTGGTGTGGACCTCCATTTCTCCCCGAATCTCCACTGATACAGGCGTGGTGTGGACCTATTTTCCCCGGAATCTCCACTGATGGGTACAGGCGTGGTGTGGACCTCCATTTCTCCCCAGGCGGAATCTCCACTGATGGGTACAGGCGTGGTGTGGACCTCCATTTCTCCCCGGAATCCCACTGATGGAATACTGATGGGTACAGGCGTGGTGTGGACCTCCATTTCTCCCGGAATCTCCACTGATGGGTACAGGCGTGGTGTGGACCTCCATTTCTCCCCGGAATCTCCACTGATGGAACTATTCACTGATGGGTACAGGCGTGGTGTGGACCTCCATTTCTCCCCGGAATCTCCACTGATGGGTACAGGCGTGGTGTGGACCTCCATTTCTCCCCGGAATCTCCACTGATGGGTACAGGCGTGGTGTGGACCTCCATTTCTCCCCGGAATCTCCCACTGATGGGTACAGGCGTGGTGTGGACCTCCATTTCTCCCGGAATCTCCACTGATGGGTACAGGCGTGGTGTGGACCTCCATTTCTCCCCGGAATCTCCACTGATGGAACTATTTACTGATGGGTACAGGCGTGGTGTGGACCTCCATTTCTCCCCGGAATCTCCACTGATGGGTACAGGCGTGGTGTGGACCTCCATTTCTCCCCGGAATCTCCACTGATGGAACTATTTACTGATGGGTACAGGCGTGATGTGGACCTCCATTTCTCCCCGGAATCTCCACTGATGGGTACAGGCGTGGTGTGGACCTCCATTTCTCCCCGGAATCTCCACTGATGGAACTATTTACTGATGGGTACAGGCGTGGTGTGGACCTCCATTTCTCCCCGGAATCTCCACTGATGGAACAGGCGTGATATTTACTGATGGGTACAGGCGTGATGTGGACCTCCATTTCTCCCCGGAATCTCCACTGATGGAACTATTTACTGATGGGTACAGGCGTGGTGTGGACCTCCATTTCTCCCCGGAATCTCCACTGATGGAACTATTTACTGATGGGTACAGGGTGGTGTGGACCTCCATGTCTGGACCTCCATTTCTCCCCCTCTGATGGAATCTCCAGGCGTGATGTGGGAATCTCCACTGATGGGTACAGGCGTGGTGTGGACCTCCATTTCTCCCCGGAATCTCCACTGATGGAACTATTTACTGATGGGTACAGGCGTGATGTGGACCTCCATTTCTCCCCGGAATCTCCACTGATGGAACTATTTACTGATGGGTACAGGCGTGATGTGGACCTCCATTTCTCCCCGGAATCTCCACTGATGGAACTATTTACTGATGGGTACAGGCGTGGTGTGGACCTCCATTTTCTCCGGAATCTCCACTGATGGAACTATCCACTGATGGGTACAGGCGTGGTGTGGACCTCCATTTCTCCCCCTCCGGAATCTCCACTGATGGGTGGGTACAGGCGTGGTGTGGACCTCCATTTCTCCCCGGAATCTCCACTGATGGAACTATTTACTGATGGGTACAGGCGTGGTGTGGACCTCCATTTCTCCCCGGAATCTCCACTGATGGAACTAGGAACTGATGGGTACAGGCGTGGTGTGGACCTCCATTTCTCCCCGGAATCTCCACTGATGGGATTTACTGATGGGTACAGGCGTGGTGTGGACCTCCATTTCTCCCCGGAATGATGGAACTATTTACTGATGGGTACAGGCGTGGTGTGGACCTCCATTTCTCCCCGGAATCTCCACTGATGGAACTATTTACTGATGGGTACAGGCGTGGTGTGGACCTCCATTTCTCCCGGAATCTCCACTGATGGGTACAGGCGGTGGACCCTCCGGAATCTGGGTATCTCCACTGATGGGTACAGGCGTGATGTGGACCTCCATTTCTCCCCGGAATCTCCACTGATGGAACTATTTACTGATGGGTACAGGCGTGGTGTGGACCTCCATTTCTCCCCGGAATCTCCACTGATGGGTACAGGCGTGGTGTGGACCTCCATTTCTCCCCGGAATCTCCACTGATGGGAACTATTTACTGATGGGTACAGGCGTGATGTGGACCTCCATTTCTCCCCGGAATCTCCACTGATGGAACTATTTAAGGTACAGGCGTGGTGTCATTTCTCCATCTGATGGAACTATTTACTGATGGGTACAGGCGTGGTGTGGACCTCCATTTCTCCCGGAATCTCCACTGATGGAACTATTTACTGATGGGTACAGGCGTGGTGTGGACCTCCATTTCTCCCCGGAATCTCCACTGATGGAACTATTTACTGATGGGTACAGGCGTGATGTGGACCTCCATTTCTCCCGGAATCTCCACTGATGGAACTATTTACTGATGGGTACAGGCGTGGTGTGGACCTCCATTTCTCCCCGGAATCTCCACTGATGGAACTATTTACTGATGGGTACAGGCGTGGTGTGGACCTCCATTTCTCCCCGGAATCTCCACTGATGGAACTATTTACTGATGGGTACAGGCGTGGTGTGGACCTCCATTTCTCCCCGGAATCTCCACTGATGGAACTATTTACTGATGGGTACAGGCGTGATGTGGACCTCCATTTCTCCCCGGAATCTCCACTGATGGAACTATTTACTGATGGGTACAGGCGTGGTGTGGACCTCCATTTCTCCCCGGAATCTCCACTGATGGAACTATTTACGGGTACAGGCGTGTGTGGACCTCCATTTCTCCCCGGAATCTCCACTGATGGGTACAGGCGTGGTGTGGACCTCCATTTCTCCCCGGAATCTCCACTGATGGAACTATTTACTGATGGGTACAGGCGTGATGTGGACCTCCATTTCTCCCCGGAATCTCCACTGATGGTACACTATTTCCACGGAATCTCCACTGATGGGTACAGGCGTGGTGTGGACCTCCATTTCTCCCCGGAATCTCCACTGATGGAACTATTTACTGATGGGTACAGGCGTGGTGTGGACCTCCATTTCTCCCGGAATCTCCAGGATGGATGGGTACAGATGGGTACAGCCGTGTGGACCTCCATTTCTCCCCGGAATCTCCACTGATGGGTACAGGCGTGGTGTGGACCTCCATTTCTCCCCGGAATCTCCACTGATGGGTACAGGCGTGGTGTGGACCTCCATTTCTCCCCGGAATCTCCACTGATGGAACTATTTACTGATGGGTACAGGCGTGGTGTGGACCTCCATTTCTCCCCGGAATCTCCACTGATGGGTACAGGCGTGGTGTGGACCTCCATTTCTCCCCGGAATCTCCACTGATGGAACTATTTACTGATGGGTACAGGCGTGATGTGGACCTCCATTTCTCCCCGGAATCTCCACTGATGGAACTATTTACTGATGGGTACAGGCGTGGTGTGGACCTCCATTTCTCCCCGGAATCTCCACTGATGGGTACAGGCGTGGTGTGGACCTCCATTTCTCCCCGGAATCTCCACTGATGGAACTATTTACTGATGGGTACAGGCGTGGTGTGGACCTCCATTTCTCCCCGGAATCTCCACTGATGGAACTATTTACTGATGGGTACAGGCGTGGTGTGGACCTCCATTTCTCCCCGGAATCTCCACTGATGGAACTATTTACTGATGGGTACAGGCGTGGTGTGGACCTCCATTTCTCCCCGGAATCTCCACTGATGGAACTATTTACTGATGGGTACAGGCGTGGTGTGGACCTCCAAATCTCCCCCGGAATGGACCTCCATTTCTCCCCGGAATCTCCACTGATGGAACTATTTACTGATGGGTACAGGCGTGATGTGGACCTCCATTTCTCCCCGGAATCTCCACTGATGGGTACAGGCGTGGTGTGGACCTCCATTTCTCCCCGGAATCTCCACTGATGGAACTATTTACTGATGGGTACAGGCGTGATGTGGACCTCCATTTCTCCCCGGAATCTCCACTGATGGAACTATTTACTGATGGGTACAGGCGTGGTGTGGACCTCCATTTCTCCCCGGAATCTCCACTGATGGAACACTGATGGGTACAGGCGTGATGTGGACCTCCATTTCTCCCCGGAATCTCCACTGATGGAACTATTTACTGATGGGTACAGGCGTGGTGTGGACCTCCATTTCTCCCCGGAATCTCCACTGATGGAACTGTTTACTGATGGGTACAGGCGTGGTGTGGACCTCCAAATCTCCCTGATGAATCTATTCCACTGATGGGTACAGGCGTGGTGTGGACCTCCATTTCTCCCCGGAATCTCCACTGATGGGTACAGGCGTGGTGTGGACCTCCATTTCTCCCCGGAATCTCCACTGATGGGTACAGGCGTGGTGTGGACCTCCATTTCTCCCCGGAATCTCCACTGATGGGTACAGGCGTGGTGTGGACCTCCATTTCTCCCCGGAATCTCCACTGATGGAACTATTTACTGATGGGTACAGGCGTGGTGTGGACCTCCATTTCTCCCCGGAATCTCCACTGAATGGATCCCCTATTTACTGATGGGTACAGGCGTGGTGTGGACCTCCTCATTTCTCCCCGGAATCTCCACTGATGGAACTATTTACTGATGGGTACAGGCGTGGTGTGGACCTCCATTTCTCCCCGGAATCTCCACTGATGGTACAGGCTGGACCTCCAAATGTGGACCTCCGGAATCTCCACTGATGGAACACTGATGGGTACAGGCGTGGTGTGGACCTCCAAATCTCCCCGGAATCTCCACTGATGGAACTATTTACTGATGGGTACAGGCGTGGTGTGGACCTCCAAATCTCCCGGAATCTCCACTGATGGAACTATTTACTGATGGGTACAGGCGTGGTGTGGACCTCCATTTCTCCCCGGAATCTCCACTGATGGAACTATTTACTGATGGGTACAGGCGTGGTGTGGACCTCCATATCTCCCCGGAATCTCCACTGATGGAACTATTTACTGATGGGTACAGGCGTGGTAAGGACCTCCATTCTTCCCCAGATTCTCCACTGATTGAACTATTTTCTGATGGGTACAGGCATGGTTCTCCACGAGCTGCTATCTATAACCTGTGACAAATAACTCCCTGTGCAGTTAGTACAATTGTCATCTTTCCAACCAGCAGATACACATTTGAAAAAGGAAGTAAACCCTTGCGCTCTATGGAGATATTCTAAGAATGGGGTATCTACCTGAAGGCAACTGTATGAGGCTCCACACAGGTGGCTTAATGTTTTGTATGCGCGACAGTTTATAAGGAGCCACTGAGGCAATGCTTTAACACCACACTCAGTAATAGTCCAGCTGTATGATGGATATCTGTGAATAATCGAGTATGGACAGACAGTCCAGTGATCAACATCATGGACACTGATTTACGCAACTGGGATACGATGACGTTTCAAGCAGAGCCCTATCGATCACGTCTGTTGCTTTTTACCCCAAGGCATGGAGAGAACTATCTAACCCGGCTCTCCACAGGTTCTGGGGCCATTTAACCTGACATATATGGACAAATCATTATTGCAACAAGGACATATTGGGAAGACATACAATACCGATACTCAGATACCAAAACCGACCTTCCTGCAACACTGTACATGGATACATGGGACTATGGTATCTACTGAGGCATGGCCCGTGTTCTCTTCCACTCGGCTTGTTGCTTCACAACAGTGGTTCAATGTAATCACGGCGCGTCTGCTCCTTGTGGTAGGTGAGCCCGGAGTTGGCAGGTCTCAGCCGTTTACGCTGTGGAGAAACCCACCAGCTATGAAGCCTAGAAACATAACCGGAACGAATAGAGATATGAACCCACAGTCGTGGGTTTCGGCGTGACCAAGAGACGCAACTGCTCACATAGCATCGCCAGGTTGATTGAAGGGCTGGCGATAGACAAAGAAAAGACACATCTCAAACGAAATCAAACGGATAAGCTGTTCAGATTCTCACGTCTTAACACATTGCTTGTAACATCATCCACGAGACTCCAGACACCGTCAGCTAGCATTTGTAGCAGACGCTATATGCACTGGGCACCAAACTTCGGCCTTCAAAACGTCAAAAACAAATACATCAGACGCTAGACAGCAGACACCAAGCATCCGCCGAATGATTTTAGACATCAAATATGAGACGAGATATAAATTTAAACACGTCTGTGTTGTGTTTCAAAACGTCTGATTGATCAGAACGAGTTTATACATTATCGGGACCTACGTAAACCGTCTTCTGCTGCAGATTGATACTTTCAAAAAGCATTGGTTCTCGGTTTAAGGACCGAGGTGTTCAAGGAAAATGGTTTCAGTGAGCTAGACGAACTGGCCTAAAGTGATGTCCGTTCGATTAAACATCAAATCTGATTAGAGAAATAGTCACTGAGTCGGAAATGATACGACAGTTTATGGTCCACACGAAGACAAGGTATTGTAGAATATTGATGCCATTAAGTACCTCGGCATTGAGGGATTAGATTACTATATCTAAGAATGTCCAACACCAGTCTATACGGTGTAACGTGTGAGTACCGATTCGAAATTCACGTGGAAGGCGTGAGTCCCGCGTCGCACGCATTGGTCGGAGTCCCCAAGACACCACGGGAGTGTGAAATCTTGTGAAGGTGTTTCAACGAGGTGTTTGAAAGAGTTAGGTGTCTGGGGGACGCGTTGGCTATAAACACACGCGGCTTAAGACGAGCGGACACATCGGTCGTATATTCATCTCCATCTTCAAGAAGCATTTCAAAGTTTTTTGCGTATATTTTTTTACACCCAAGATGCTTGATATTCATACCAATCAAGTACAAACGTATTAATATTTAAACTGCTTTAACTAATTTGTGCTAAAACAGTTGATCACACTCATGGATATGTAGATGAGATTTGTTCACACATGGCAGGAAATGCGTGTTGACAAAGAAGTAAACGTACGTTCTGTAGATTAAGTAACACCGACCAGTGATTGTCCCTCGTGATAGTAAACAATAGATACATACCTCGTGATAGTAAACAATAGATACAAGGCTCAGCATCTGAGTGATTGTAGACCGAAATGTTGTCACAATATAACTGACCATGTTTCGAAAACTTTTTACATTTGAACATAACGAAATGAAGTTGATGATTTTCAGTGGATGAAGCAAACTGATCATATAAGGTAACGATAGGTGATGGAGGAACTGAAGAAAATCGTTCAATGAATTCGTCTCACTCATCAATGTACCAGATTCTGTTTCTATGACATTGACTAGTCCGTAGGCGTGCTTTTGTTCTTCAATACTTTAGCCCAGTGATACATAATAACCACGTGGTCAAGTTACCTTCCAGTTCACACGCTGGTGGTATGGTGCGGACTCTTAACCTTCCACAATGCCAGCCCACGGCGACATACTTTGAGGACCTTTCCTGGTTCACTGAATATGCATAATTTAAAATTCGAACTAAGCTTGGAAAACATTTCACAGATATCAGATGTTGCCATAAATGCGACCTAGACGTGCAGACTTGGACTGGTGACAACTTGAATTGTATAAGTAAATGTATAATATGTCAAGTAAACGTATAATATGTCAAGTAAATGTATAATGTGTCAAGTAAATGTATAATGTGTCAAGAAAACTGGTTTGATGCCATGGACTTGCTAAAACGTTTACCATTTTAAGTTAAGTACTAAATCTATCCATATTTGTGTATATGATAATGTCTCATTTGCGTTATTCATATGTCAAAGTTAAGGCCCTATTATTTTACCCCGTCCTTTATCTTCTTCTGAAAAGATGTTCAGAACTGCCAGATCGGAAGTATCGGGTATACTAGATGTATTTACCGTTATCTACCGGTACTTTATGGTTCACGTCTCTCTGTTATACACATAAATATTCTGCAGCAACCAGACGCAATTAACTAACAGACACGATATTGCATTTCTTATTGCACAAACTAGGGATTTGAATTTGTTAAAGCAGTAAAGTTTCATTATATCTCATATTAAGATATATATATTTAGTGATAAGATTGGATACCAGCTTTGAAACATCGCAGACAAACAAATGTCACGAGTTTCATATATCTACCGAAAGTCGTCAACGGTCTACTTTATGGCGCAGGAACGTCATTTCTGCATTTATCACACATCGTGGACACTCTCCCAACTGTACGTGAACTTCTGTTATGTACGTTTTGAAGCACTAATGTTTGTCTTGAGCACGTACTGGGGGGATGTGTGCCAAGAGTTGGGGAAGGGTTATTTTATATCTTTTCGAGGGCATGTATCTCAACTGGGAAGTAAGGGAGCAACCGTTTGATTTTCTGGGCGAACGGTGGGATTTTGAATTCTACAGTTTCATCAAGTCCCTGCTTTACATAAAGAATTCTGCATTCCCGTGACTTACTGGGAACATATGACAGTAATCACGTGCGTGGCCAGGCTATGACTTCCTTTATCAGGACCCACCTTAACATAGACCTTAGCACTAGGGGTCTGTGAGGTTCTAGAAGTGCCACGCTGAGCTCTCTTTGTAAGAGAAGGAGAGAAAAACACAACTAAAAACAACTAGTTTTTTAAAGGAATTAATGGTACTCTATTGTATCTATTACGTTTGCAGGCGAATTATTATAATTTACATTTCTTGAGCATACTCCGAAAGACGATGTGACGGGTCCTTTCAGCTGGAATCGTTTAAGCATCAGTATAAAGTTAAGAATTTCAAGGTCCTGTTTCGTTTTAGGAATTCAATCACAGACAAACACTCATGGCCGAATTTAGTTGATGTATTTTTTATTCACGGTGATACGCAACACATGATATTGCATATTGCAGTTTCAATAATCACGTAGTTTCATAAATAACTGGCGGTTAGATTTCTTTGAGGAAAGCAAGCGGATGAAAACGGAAAGTTTGATTCCAGACCATGAGTAAGTTTTCATGTAATTGCTGTTATATACGTTATGACTATTACATTACTAAAAAGAAGTGAGCAACTGCTGCTCACTCTCGCTCACACAATTTGCCACACAGTATTCGACAGTCTTCTGTGGTCAGGCCATCCTTGTTGACAAGTACTGCAAGACGGACGACAATTACACAAGTACACCAAGGATGCGACTGAAAATTAGCCAGAATGTCTACGAGTGCATCGCTGCACCAATGCCTATTTAGAGACAGTCACTAAAACAAAGATTACTCCAGCGACAACTCTGTAAACGAGTGTACAATAGTGATTACATAAGTGCCTTCCGCGGACACCATGCTTGACTAAGGGCTGTCAGAATCCGACCCAATCCGAGGCCATCCCTATCGATCCGAAGTTTGACGCAGGGCCCTAGTGACGTAGCTAATCAGGTACCGTGCAGGAAGACGGTTTTACAGACAGAGGTTGTCCAGAACAATTTCCTGAAGGACTTGAGGGGATCTGGAAACAGATGACTGCGGAGGGTCTTTCAGGAGACACTTTGTCATGGAAATGATGATAGAAAACTGTAGACTCAGGCCCTTCTAAGTCTACGTTCAGACTGAAGTCCAGTAAGTGTTAAAGGATTTCCTTCCATGAAGCACTGGTCCAATGTTGTCGCGGATTTGCTTCAAGTTACAGGTTACTGGTCACAAACAGTTCAAATAATGACGATTGATGAGTTGGTACCATGTGATGTGTTAAATAGATCAGAGAAACCCTGCGCCAACTTAGCCAGGGGTGCTTGCCTTAACAAAGTAGCATATGCATTTGCAAAGAAAAACGCAAATTACAAATAGAAACACCCAATATACGGTATGCCTGTATTGGACATCATGGTATGTTTTCTACATTGCTCACCATTGTAGGTCTGTGTTGGAAAATCTGTTTTACTGGTCATTTTTGGTTTGTCAGTTTTGGGCACCATGGTAGCTCTGTATTGTTTACCCTGGTATGTATGCTGTGGTCACCATATTACAGAAGGTCACCATATACATATATACACTATATGCATGTCAATATATACATGTGGTTGTCTATACAGGTATACAAATAGTCACCGTGGCATATCTGTACTGGTACTGAATGATGTACCATGATACGTCTGATGTACCTAATACAGCATACAGCTTGTTTCACTTTGATTGACGTGACCTTTAGAGGTTTCACTAGTTGTTCCCAGAGGGCAAATAACATTTCTAGACGTCTGTTATGTCACCATTAACATGGAATATATGGATTACAGTAGTCTGAATTATACGCTTACCATTGACATCCAAAAGTCTATGTTAGTGTTTATCTGAAACACGATCTCAATAACATCAGTTAGGAGTAATGTTGCAGTCTCAAAGACTCGCCTGAAGCTCGAGGTCAAATCAGTCCTTCATGGAACTTATGTCTACAAGCAATATCATATTTCTCTTAATGTGAAGAAGTAATGCTATGTAGTAACCAACTTCTCAGTATTCTACACGTCCAGGCGTGTTTCAGGTCGACACCGGAACATGTTCTCAATGCTCGCAACCCAGGATCATAAACAGGCGGGTTGTCAGAAATAGCGCTTGAGACTGTTATGTTGGTAAAGTGTCCTTTATGGCTGTTCCTTGTTTTCTGGATGAGTGGAAACAGTCACCTTATTACCTGTTGTCACGTTTTGCCAGCTTCCATCGCTCGGCTGGAAGTGAGATGTTGCAGGCATTAAGACTGTGGTCATATCGTTGGCCATCTTGTTATGTCCGCACTGGACACCATGATGTGTACATAACGAACACCTTGGTGTGTCTGTATAAGTAATCTGTACTGGTCACTTTGGTATGTACGCTAATGATCACCTAAGTGTGTCTGTATTGGTCATCATTTTATGTGCTAACTTGTCTTGGCATGTCTTAACTGGGCACCTTGATTTGTATATTATGGTCATTTTAATGTCTGAAATGGACCTTTTGGTGTGCCTGAACTTGACATATAATTATGTCTCTACGGATCTCTTGGTATATCTGAACTGGACACCTTGTTTTTTGTGTATTGGTCACCTTGGTATGTGTGTGTTGGTCACCTTGGTATGTGTGTGCTCGTCACCTTGGTGTGCGTGTGTTGGTCACCTTGGTATGTGTGTGTTGGTCACCTTGGTATGTGTGTGTCGGTCACCTTGGTATGTTTTGATATATGTGAGCTAAACAACATAATATATCTGTACTATTCGTACTTTTGGCAACTATCAAGGCGATGCGTACTATTGGCTTGGGTTCATTGTCTGTCAACGCCAGAGAATAAGCTATTTTATCTTCCGAAACATTCATTTCGGCATAAAGGCTGCATTGTGGATGTTGTTAGAAGTGGCGGTGGTATTGAAACTAAAACCATTCTAAATTACGTGCTGTGAGTCTACACAAGTAAAGAAAAGTGTTAATGTTGCAGTGTTTTAATGTCACATATGTCTTTTCATGTCAGTATGAATATAATACTACATAGTGTAGCAGAGATAGTAATGCATAAACCTAAATGTCAACGTGACTTTGTGTGTCTGGCGCTTCGTTGACAATGTTGATTGAATGTAACTTGCTCGTATTCCTCTGTTAATTAGTTTTGGTGTTTTCTTGTTACCTAGATCAGAAAAGACGGTGATAAACAATTACATATACCAGGTATAGGTTACAGTACTAGATGGGTCTATATCTATCTGTGTCCATACTGCCACATATATGCATGGAGGATATTTACGAAAGTCAGAACACAGAACCGATGACAACCAGGGCCCCGTTCCTCAAAGCGATCGTAGCGCTACGACAGTCGTAAGTCTTTGTTAAAGTATGGGAGTTACGATCATTTTAGCGCTACGATCGCTTTGAGGAACGGGGCCCGGATATTTTGTACATTTCCTGTATATTCCAGCCTGCAGCCTGCGTTATAATCGGTGCCACTGCTTGTAGATACACTCACGTCTCCCAGGAAAACCGTCTTAACATCACATTCTCCATCAGTCAACTGCACATTACAAGATTACAACCAAAGTAACAGTATAATGACGCTCTCGAAGGTCGTATTTGTGACGTGAGGGTATCTTCCCAAGCCAGAGGGTGTCGACTTCCCTATTTAAAATCCCAGTATACATGCTTGCCATTTGAAGCCACCTGAGTAAATGGCCAGGTGAGTCCCTTGTGATTAAAATTCAATATCCAATCAAGTCGCTGTTACAATTTCCAATGGTTTAACAAAGATGACTACCATTGTGAACGACCCCTGTCAGACAGATTTCGAAAAGATGTTAGTTTTCATCCCTGACAAACACAGCGACAAATTTCCACAGTAAAAATACTTATTACTGCCAATTTCATCTAAAAATAGACGAGTGAGACTACACAGTATCAGGCAACACTGGCCATCGTGGTGACATAAATCAGGCAACACTGACCATCGTGGCGACATAGATCAGGCAACACTGACCATCGTGGCGACATACATCAGGCAACACTGACCATCGTGGCGACATAGATCAGGCAACACTGACCATCGTGGCGACATACATCAGGCAACACTGACCATCGTGGCGACATAGATCAGGCAACACTGACCATCGTGGCGACATAATCAGGCAACACTGACCATCGTGGCGACATAGATCAGGCAACACTGACCATCGTGGCGACATAGATCAGGCAACACTGACCATCGTGGCGACATAGATCAGGCAACACTGACCATCGTGGCGACATAGATCAGGCAACACTGACCATCGTGGCGACATAAATCAGGCAACACTGACCATCGTGGCGACATAGATCAGGCAACACTGACATCGTGGCGACATAAGATCAGGCAACACTGACCATCGTGGCGACATATCAGGCAACACTGACCAGGCAACATGATGGCCATCGTGGCGACATGACCATCGATCAGGCTGAACACAATGACCATCATGGCGACATAGATCAGGCAACACTGACCATCGTGGCGACATATCGTGGCGACATAGATCAGGCAACACTGACCATCGACATGGCGACATATAATCAGGCAACACTGACCATCGTGGCGACATAACATCAGGCAACACTGACCATCGACCATGGCGACATAGATCAGGCAACACTGACCATCGTGGCGACATAGATCAGGCAACACTGACCATCGTGGCGACATAGATCAGGCAACACTGACCATCGTGGCGACATAAATCAGGCAACACTGACCATCGTGGCGACATAGATCAGGCAACACTGACCATCGTGGCGACATAAATAGATCAGGCAACACTGACCATCGTGGCGACATAGATCAGGCAACACTGACCATCGTGGATCGACATGACCAATCAGGCAACACTGACCATCGTGGGACATACCATCAGGCAACACTGACCATCGTGGCGACAGATAGCAACATAGGCAACAGCGACATAGATCAGGCAACACTGACCATCGTGGCGACATAAATCAGGCAACACTGACCATCGTGGCGACATAGATCAGGCAACACTGACCATCGTGGCGACATAAATCAGGCAACACTGACCATCGTGGCGACATAAATCGCTCTGTTAAAGTGGTGGACACCATGTTGAAGTGGTGGGTATCGTGATGAAGTCGTAGACCACCATGCCGGAGTGGTGGAACATTGTGTTGAATTGATGAAATATCGTGTTGAAGTGGTGGAACATAGGGTTGAAGTGATGAAAACATTGTGTTGATAAAGTGTAACATCGCGTTTAGTTTGTGGAACATCGTGCTGAAGGGATTGAACAACGCGTTGAAGTAGTGGATCATCGTCATGTAGTGGTGAAACATCCTGTTTAGGTCGTGGAACATCCTGCTTAACTAGTGGAACTTCGGGTTAGGTGATGGAACATCTTGCTGAAGTTGTAGTAAATCGTGCTGAGTTCATGGATAGCCATCTTGAACTAGTGGACCATCGTGTTCAAGTGGTGGATCACCATGTTTCTGTCGTTGAACGTCGTGTTGAAGTAGAGAAAATGAACTGTAAACGCATTAAACAGTTGCTATGTACCCAATATATAATCATAGGCATATATTTGGGGCGAATTACACTGCCTTTACACAAAACATGAACACGGTATTGAGATGGAATTTATAATGACAATTCTGCGTACCATGGAAGCATTTTGGCTTATGGAAGCCCTTGAACACAAAACCAAAACTGGAAATGAAGGTATTTCTAATGATTGGCGATATCCTCAATTCCATGATCATAAAGCAGCAGGACCAGGTTAGATTGTTGCTGAAATTATTAGGCTTTCATAAAAAACATACACTACGGTATTTGACAGATCGGTAAAATATTGTAATTGACGTCTGTTCAGTTCCGCAGAGTCGAGCGATAGAATAATATACCCCCAATGTGGCATGTTATCAGGTCTTTTAATGCATCTCAGGAGGATATGGGATAAAGGACTAAATTATGAAGAATATGCTGGATGTGGAAAAGGGTCATGTCCCAGTTCTATAAATGGTGTGCAACCGTAAATTCAGAAGTCAGAGATAACAGAAACATCCATGAATGTATTTGTCCTGGATTAAAATCATGGAACCAGGGGGACGTACATCAATGAGATACAGTATCCTCGCATAGTATGTAGTGAATATAGTGTATAAATACATGTGACATATTGTGTGAGTATTGCTAATTGTAAAGTAGGAAAGAGACATAATGCATAGAAAGTCGTACCTTTTTCGGAAGTTAATCGCATGATCACATCTTCACATTGGAATGGACTGTGATAACGTATAGAGCCCTACTACTATTATTTGTGTAGACTACAAGACTGACAGCATTTATTCGTGAATACAAAATAAATGAATAAAATTAATAGTGCATTGTTATGCGATGATTACAAAAACGTAATGTTAAATATAATGTATGTATGAGCTTTCGTGTATAAATACATTAACAAGTCCATATAACTGTTTGATGGAATGATAGAGGCTATATTACCATATACCGCTTTTAAAGTTCATTGCAGCGAGCATGGTCATACAGTTCAAATTTGTGAATCAGGACCCTGTTAAGATGGACACTCCTGTACTAGTTTAATATTTATTGAACGGAAAACGGTAGAGATTACGTCGCCACTGTCCACGTTACAGCGTTCCT
Organism: Haliotis rubra; assembly: GCF_003918875.1. Taxonomy (NCBI): domain Eukaryota; kingdom Metazoa; phylum Mollusca; class Gastropoda; order Lepetellida; family Haliotidae; genus Haliotis; species Haliotis rubra. The sequence goes on along the minus strand of NW_025766747.1, from coordinate 504,482 downwards.
GCATTGTAAATACACCAATACGGCTTTAACTATAGCAACAGAACTAGAAGTCTGGGTCTAGTCAACTTCTCCGTCAGCAGACAATGTCTCATAATCATAGTTAAAATGTCCCGGAATGTCAAGTGTAATCACTCGCATACTGAAGACAAATATCTCGAAAAGTATGTTTGTGGGCTGATAGATACTGTAGAACCTGTCACTGGCAGAGTTATAATTTCTTCCAAGGCCTTACATGTTGTGTACCACTTGCCAGGATCCTCAGATATTGAGGTACGTTTTCAGGAGTGACTGCGCCACTGGTACACAAATCCATTCAGATTGGTTAAATACGGGCTGTTTATTTTAGGCGTTGAGTGTGTTCCTCGTGCTGTTACTGACAATGCTGGTATTTAGGAATTACAAGTTGGCCTTTTAAAACCCAAAATGTTGGTACCATGTGTATAACCACACAATGAAACTAGATACATGTACCAGAAACAGGAAACTGTATGGGTTATTCCTACTTGGACTATATAAACGTTTGTATACTACATGTTGATTCCACTTTTACATGTGTCAGTAACAATGACATTAGTTAAGTGGACAATATCATTAAACATGTTCCAAGCTGCAGAAAGTTTTTGGAAAATGGTAAAATTGTTCTGACAGTTATTACAGGAACAGTGGAGCGGTTTTGGCGGCTGACTTTGTGTGCTGGCGAATAGGTGCCTGACTCTGAGGATGTGGGTTCGAATCCCGAATGGGAATCAACCCCCAAATTACTAGAATTTGTACTTTACTAAGAAAGTGTAATCCCAAATATAACATACGTTGCAGTTATTACAGCAGCGTGCAAGTCTAGATTGGTACGATACTTGAATATTTTGTTTCATATCAAATATATACAACAGCAAAGTCTTTTGATAAGTAGGCTGAATTACAAAACATGAACATGATACCTGATTTGTCATACAGAGAATGAAGATGCATTATCCAAAGCATCACAGGTGATGAAAAGGGGCATATTTTACCACCTTAAAACCTGCTGATACATTGTTGTAATGCAATTCTGTTATTACTGTACCTGTTCTAATGTTATGGTTGATCGTGTCGGATTCCACAACACTGAAACATATAACAGCTCCCTCTGTAGAATATGTGATGCAGGAGATGCTAACTGTTACACACTTAATGTCACATTTAAATGTCACTGGTGAACTAATGTTACAATTTGATATAAGAATAACTTGTTATGAAGTATTATTTTACACCTGACCAGATATGTGAGAGTGAATCCGGTGAAGACCACTGCAGTTAAGTCCAGTTAATTTTCTACCATTTTCAGATATATTTAGTACAAGTGGAGAATCTGGAGTTATATTTGTAACACAAACGAATGATGAAATCAGGCTGTTTGTTGATGGTGCCTCTCATGTAGGGGGTAGTGTACCTGAAACTTTACTCCAAAGAAAATTAGACGTTTTAGAATTATATACTGAGCAAAATTTGGGCCTCGAACTAAACTTAGATAAGACAAAGGTAATATGAATGTGGTTTTATGAAAGTTCCAAATTTAATGTTCCAGTAAATAATATTGGGTTTTGGTCTGTTGTTTGACGCCGCACTCAGCAATATTAAACCTATATGTATGAAGTCTGGACCAGACAATCCAGTGATCAAAAGTATGAGCATCAATCTACGCATTTGGGTTACGATGACATGTGTCGAGGAGGTCAGCGAGCCTGAAGACCCGATCCGGTTAGTTGCACGGGTTACTGAAGATCAATTCCAATCCCACATCTTCACAGGTCCCCAGAAAATAATAAATAAATACCCGAGTTTATTATGTTCGTCTCTTCTCTTGTATGGACTAAAGCATGTGATATATTAGCTGTTCAATATGACACAATATGACCAAAAACAGGACTTCTTAGTCTCCCATTATCTAATAATAGTTTTATGCTAATTAAGTACCACTTCCAACGTCAAGTTGGCCTAGGACGTTTGAAAAATGTTTCCTTTAATTCAAGCGATTTAATGCACTTGACCTTGATAGACAGTAGAGCGTAGATAGTCCAACAAAATGTTAGGTCATCCGAGGTTCAAAGACTGTAAATCCCAGTCAGATGTCCCTGTTACTATGTTCAACTCATTAAAGTTATATCAGTTGTTGTGAGACCCTTTTATGGAATATTCCCTCCTTGTTGATAACATTATCATCTCATTGAAATAACGTAAATTAACTCCTTACAGCACATGTCTCCTTAAATATCGCTTCCTACCTCATAAGCAGAATGTACGAAACATGCTTTAACATCAGATCATCAGTTAATGTATGCACGAAATGTTAAGATGGAATCATTTCCTGAAAATGTACAAAAGCTAGAAATGAAATATTAACCTCCTCAATATATCTGTGTAGAAACAAATCTAATCAGTGTTCTAGTTACCACTAAAGTATCTATCATCATTGTATAACAATGTACATTTCCATATAATCAACCCATAAAAGTTCAAATACGACTGTATGTAATGTGTACCATTGTCAATACCGTTGCCATGTTTGCAACAGGTGTGATATCAAACCATACACTGGTGTGGCTGAACGTCCGGCTGAACGTGATTTGTTTGCCCTGTAAATACAGTATAACATAACATAAACGTTACATAATCAACATACTCTGATTTTGCTGCCAGGATCTAAACGTGCTAACGAGATATTTGTTGTATAGAATCATGATTTGTCTTCGCCGACAAGAAGAAAAATCATCCACTTTCTAAAATACGTTCAATTTGTCAGTATTTCTATTAGAACTGAAATGTTGAGCAGAGCCTCTGCAGCGTGAGTGTTGAACACCACAACCTTCGTTACGCATGTTTATAGTATGCTTCTTCAGCTTACGTTGTCTCAATTAACAACTGTGGGGGTATTGACAATGATTCATACAGGCTCGTGGAAGAATTTGTCATATGGCTGATTCTGAATTAAAATATTAAGTCCATATTCCCCAATCATGAAGATGTTTGGTTTTCTCAGTTTGTTTATTCAGGACGTCTGTCAGTTTTCACACCCTTTGATTGGGCAGACTGCATACGCCTTTCGAATCCACTGATTTCAAATTAAATAAATGTAATAAAATTCACTGTGTCCAAATATCCAATTATTGGGCAATGATAAACACTTGGGATTACGTAGCCTCGTGGCTTTTGCTCTATTCATTAGTCTATCATTTTCATCATTGGAATTGTCAATTTGACCCGTGGAATTCCATCGAAACACGTCCACAACAAGGAAAATTGCTTGTGGAATTTGTAAACAGTGCATTTACATGCATCAACGTTTGGGCCAAACGGAATGGAGATGTTGAGTCATGTCCAATAGCTATTGATGTCTATTATGACTTGATCTAATTAACATGCTGAAATTGTGACCCCTGTCCGATAGAGGTCAGCAATGGCATCATTCGGTGTGTCTTCTACCGGATGCGGTGTTTGATTGGCGGCATAGGACGAGTCTGTTGAAAGACTGACTCATAAAGGCAAGTAACGGAGCTATTTAGAAGGATTTGGGAAGTAGAGCAAGAACGCCACGATAACAATTGTTGATTGTCAGGGGACTGTGGGCTTTAATTGCCTTACTTGCACCCAGGAGAGATGAAATCAGAGATATCCATTGCCCTTCATCTGGTGTTATTGTTTTTCTAGTACCAAGGGAAACGTATCCCTTTTAACGTACGGATGTATGTTAAAGATACTTTTTGTGCATTTGTTGATTTTTTAAAATTAAATTGATTAACCGATTTTGAAATGATATTACATTATATTTACGTAAGAGTCTTATATTAAAGCATTGTGCGCGTGTGTATATGTGTGTGGGTGAAATTGTGCCAGATTGTATGCGAGATTGTACGTGCTTCTCTGTGACAGAATAATATATGCTGGTCAGTAACTGTTTTCAATTTACCGCTTAATCTGATTAAAGATTTAACTTCTAAAAACAAAAGCAGATAACCAGCCGGGCCGTCACTCCGGCACCTAAAGTGAATTTAAAACTGACAAGCAGACATGCGAATGCGTGTCGTATGTTATTGCAAGGGCATTGTTTGAAGGTGGCATCTTTACAACCAAACTCGATCTACAGAGTCTCAAAACACATGAGATCAATACGTCATAAGCGTGTCGTTGCGTCTCTGGGTACCTTCAACAGTTACATTCCTTGTGACAGTCGTCCAATTGTATTGTACACTTCAAGTGGAACAACCAAGTGGTCACTTCGAGCTGTGCTTCCCCTTGTAGATACACACTTTGAAATACAAGCTGGTGGTACATGGTTCCTGCAGATACACACATGGCTGGTGGTCACCTCAAGGCCCTGCAGAAACACACATAGCTATACATGGAGGTCACCTCCAGGCCCTGCAGATACACACACATGCAGAAACACACATGGTTGGTGTTCACATCAAGGTCAAGCAGATACACACATAGAAATACATGGTGGTCACCTTCAGGTCCTGCAGATAGACACATGGATGTACATGGTGGTCAGCTTAAGGTCCTGCAGATATACACATGGCTGTACATGGTGGTCACCTCAAGGTCCAGCAGAAATAAATGGTAGCCACCTTTAGGTCCTGTGGATACACACATACAAACACATGGTGGTCACCTTAACGTACTGCAGATACACACATGGCTGTACATTGTGGTCACCTTAAGATCCTCTAGATACACATATAGAATAAGAATACCATGGTGATCACCTTAACGTCCTTAAATGCAGATACACACACCTTAAGGTCCTGCAGAAATAAATGGTGGTCACCTTAAGGTCCTGTAGATACACATATGGCTATGCATGGTAGCCACCTTAAGGTCCTGTAGATACACACATGGCTAAACATGGTGGTCACCTTAAGGTCCTGTCGATACACACATAGAAATACATGGTGGTCACCTTAAGGTCCTGTCAATAGACACATAGAAATACATGGTGGTCACCTTAAGGTCCTGTAGTTACACACATGGCTATGCATGGTGGTCACCTTAATGTCCTGTAGATACACACATGGCTATACATGGTGGTCAACTTAAGGTCCTGTCGATACACACATGGCTATACATGGTAGCCACATTAAGGTCCTGTCGATACACACATGGCTATACATGGTGGTCAACTTAAGCTCCTGCAGATACACACGTAGAAATACATTGTGGTCACCTTAAAGTCCTGTCGATACACACATAGATATACATGGTGGACACCTTAACGTCTTGAAGATACACACATAGAAATGCATGGTGGTCACCTTAAGGTCCTGTCAATACACACATAGAAATACATGGTGGTCACCTTAAGGCCCTGTCGATACACACATGGCTATGCATGGTAGCCACCTTAAGGTCCTGTAGATACACACATGGCTATACATGGTGGTCAACTTAAAGGTTCTGTCGAGGTCCTGTCGATACACACATGGCTATACATGGTAGCCACCTTAAGGTCCTCTAGATACACACATGGCTATACATGGTGGTCAACCTAAGGTCCTGCAGATACACACATAGAAATACATGGTGGTCACCTTAAGGTCCTGTCGATACACACATAGAAATACATGGTGGTCACCTCCAGGCCCTGCAGATACACACATGGCTGGTGTTCACATCAAGGTAAAGCAGATTCACACATAGAAATACATGGTGGTCACCTCCAGGCCCTGCAGATACACACATGGCTGGTGTTCACATCAAGGTAAAGCAGATTCACACATAGAAATACATGGTGGTCACCTCAAGGTCCAGCAGATACACACATAGAAATAAATGGTGGTCACCTTTAGGTCCTGTGGATACACACATACAAACACATGGTGGTCACCTTAACGTACTGCAGATACACACATGGCTGTACATTGTGGTCACCTTAAGATCCTCTAGATACACATATAAGAATACATGGTGATCACCTTAACGTCCTGCAGATACACACATCGAAATAAATGGTGGTCACCTTAAATACCTGTAGATACACACATGGCTGTACATGGTGGTCACCTTAACGTGCTGTAGATACACACATAGAAATACATTGTGGTCACCTTAAGGTCCTGTCGATACACACATGGCTATACGTGTAGCCACCTTAAGGTCATGTAGATACACACATGGCTATGCATGGTAGCCACCTTAAGGTGCTGTAGATACACACATGACTATACATGGTGGTCACCTTAATGTCCTGTCGATACACACATAGAATTACATGGTGGTCACCTTAAGGTCCTGTCGATACACACATAGAAATACATGGTGGTCACCTTAAGGTCCCTGCAATCAATAGACACATAGAAATACATGGTGGTCACCCTAAGGTCCTGTAGTTACACACATGGCTATGCATAACAGCCACCTTAAGGTCCTGTAGATACACACATGGCTATGCATGGTAGCCACCTTAAGGTCCTGTAGATACACACAAGGCTTTAAATGGTGGTCAACTTAAGGTCCTGTCGATACACACATGGCTATACATGGTGGTCACCTTAAGGTCCTTTAGATACACACATGACTATGCATGGTAGCCACCTTAAGGTCCTGCAGATACACACATGGCTATAAATGGTGGTAACCTTAAGGTCCTGTCGATACACACATATAAATACATGGTGGTCACCTTAAGGTCCTGTCGATACACACATGGCTATACATGGTGGTCACATTAAGGTCCTGTACATACACACATGGCTATACATGGTGGTCACATTAAGGTCCTGTCGATATACATTTGGAAATACATGGTGGTCACCTTAAGGTCCTGTCCATACACACATGGCTATACATGGTGGTCACCTTAAAGTCCTGTCGATACACACATGGAAATACATGGTGGTAACCTTAAGGTCCTGTAGATACACACATAGAAATACATGGTGGTAACCTTAAGGTTCTGTCGATACACACATGGCTAAACATGCTGGTCACCTTAAGGTCCTGTCGATACACACTTAGAAATAGATGGTGGTCCCAAGGTCCTGTCGATACACACATAGAAATAAATGGTGATCACCTTAAGGTCCTGTCGATACACACATTGCCATACATGGTGGTCACCTTAAGGTCCTGTCGATACACACATAGAAATAAATGGTGATCACCTTAAGGTCCTGTCGATACACACATTGCCATACATGGTGGTCACCTTAAGGTCCTGTCAATAGACACATAGAAATACATGGTGGTCACCTTAAGGTCCTGTAGTTACACCCATGGCTATGCATGGTGGTCACCTTAATGTCCTGTAGATACACACATGGCTATACATGGTGGTCAACTTAAGGTCCTGTCGATACACACATGGCTATACATGGTAGCCACATTAAGGTCCTGTCGATACACACATGGCTATACATGGTGGTCAACTTAAGCTCCTGCAGATACACACGTAGAAATACATTGTGGTCACCTTAAAGTCCTGTCGATACACACATAGATATACATGGTGGACACCTTAACGTCTTGAAGATACACACATAGAAATGCATGGTGGTCACCTTAAGGTCCTGTCAATACACACATAGAAATACATGGTGGTCACCTTAAGGCCCTGTCGATACACACATGGCTATGCATGGTAGCCACCTTAAGGTCCTGTAGATACACACATGGCTTTACATGGTGGTCAACTTAAGGTTCTGTCGATACACACATGGCTATACATGGTAGCCACCTTAAGGTCCTCTAGATACACACATGGCTATACATGGTGGTCAACCTAAGCTCCTGCAGATACACACATAGAAATACATGGTGGTCACCTTAAGGTCCTGTCGATACACACATAGAAATACATGGTGGTCACCTCCAGGCCCTGCAGATACACACATGGCTGGTGTTCACATCAAGGTAAAGCAGATTCACACATAGAAATACATGGTGGTCAACTTAAGGTCCTGCAGATACACACATGGCTATACATGGTGGTCACCTTAAGGTCCTTTAGATACACACATGACTATGCATGGTAGCCACCTTAAGGTCCTGCAGATACACACATGGCTATAAATGGTGGTAACCTTAAGGTCCTGTCGATACACACATATAAATACATGGTGGTCACCTTAAGGTCCTGTCGATACACACATGGCTATACATGGTGGTCACATTAAGGTCCTGTACATACACACAAGGCTATACATGGTGGTCACATTAAGGTCCTGTCGATATACATTTGGAAATACATGGTGGTCACCTTAAGGTCCTGTCCATACACACATGGCTATACATGGTGGTCACCTTAAAGTCCTGTCGATACACACATGGAAAAACATGGTGGTAACCTTAAGGTCCTGTAGATACACACATAGAAATACATGGTGGTAACCTTAAGGTTCTGTCGATACACACATGGCTAAACATGCTGGTCACTTAAGGTCCTGTCGATACACTTAGAAATAGATGGTGGTCCCAAGGTCCTGTCGATACACACATAGAAATAAATGGTGATCACCTTAAGGTCCTGTCGATACACACATTGCCATACATGGTGGTCACCTTAAGGTCCTGTCGATACACACATAGAAATAAATGGTGATCACCTTAAGGTCCTGTCGATACACACATTGCCATACATGGTGGTCACCTTAAGGTCCTGTCGATACACACATAGAAATACATGGTGGTCTCAAAGGTCCTGTAGATACACACATAGAAATAAATGGTGGTCACCTTAAGGTCCTGTAGATACACACATAGAAATACATGGTGGTCACCTTAAGGTCCTGTCGATACACACATTGAAATACATGGTGGTCACCTTAAGGTCCTGTACATACACACATAGAAATAAATGGTGGTCACCTTAAGGTCCTGTCGATATACACATAGATATACATGGTGGTCACCTTTAGGTCCTGTCCATACACACATAGAAATACATGGTGGTCACCTTAAGGTCCTGTAGATACACACCTAGAAATACATGGTGGTCACCTTAAGGTCCACCAGATACACACATAGAAATACATGGTGGTAACCTTAAGGTCCTGTAGATACACACCTAGAAATAGAATTGTGATCACCTGTAAGGTCCTGTCGATACACACATAGAAATACATGGTGGTCACCTTTAAGGTCCTGTAGATACACACATAGAAATAAATGCTGGTAACCTTAAGGTCCTGTCTATACACACATGACTAAACATGGTAGTCACCTTAAGGTCCTGTAGATACACACATAGAAATACATGGTGGTCACCTTAAGATCCTGTCGATACACACATATAAATACATGGTGGTCACCTTTAAGGTCCTGTAGATACACACACATAGAATTACATGGTGGTCACCTTAAGGTTCAGCAGATACACACATAGAAATACATGGTGGTCACCTTAAGGTCCTGTACATACACACATAGAAATAAATGGTGGTCACCTTAAGGTCCTGTCGATATACACATAGATATACATGGTGGTCACCTTTAGGTCCTGTCCATACACACATAGAAATACATGGTGGTCACCTTAAGGTCCTGTAGATACACACCTAGAAATACATGGTGGTCACCTTAAGGTCCACCAGATACACACATAGAAATACATGGTGGTAACCTTAAGGTCCTGTAGATACACACATAGAAATAAATTGTGATCACCTTAAGGTCCTGTCGATACACACATAGAAATACATGGTGGTCACCTTAAGGTCCTGCAGATACACACATGGCTATACATGGTGGTCACCTTAAGGTCCTTTAGATACACACATGACTATGCATGGTAGCCACCTTAAGGTCCTGCAGATACACACATGGCTATAAATGGTGGTAACCTTAAGGTCCTGTCGATACACACATATAAATACATGGTGGTCACCTTAAGGTCCTGTCGATACACACATGGCTATACATGGTGGTCACATTAAGGTCCTGTACATACACACAAGGCTATACATGGTGGTCACATTAAGGTCCTGTCGATATACATTTGGAAATACATGGTGGTCACCTTAAGGTCCTGTCCATACACACATGGCTATACATGGTGGTCACCTTAAAGTCCTGTCGATACACACATGGAAATACATGGTGGTAACCTTAAGGTCCTGTAGATACACACATAGAAATACATGGTGGTAACCTTAAGGTTCTGTCGATACACACATGGCTAAACATGCTGGTCACCTTAAGGTCCTGTCGATACACACTTAGAAATAGATGGTGGTCCCAAGGTCCTGTCGATACACACATAGAAATAAATGGTGATCACCTTAAGGTCCTGTCGATACACACATTGCCATACATGGTGGTCACCTTAAGGTCCTGTCGATACACACATAGAAATAAATGGTGATCACCTTAAGGTCCTGTCGATACACACATTGCCATACATGGTGGTCACCTTAAGGTCCTGTCGATACACACATAGAAATACATGGTGGTCTCAAGGTCCTGTAGATACACACATAGAAATAAATGGTGGTCACCTTAAGGTCCTGTCGATACACACATAGAAATACATGGTGGTCACCTTAAGGTCCTGTCGATACACACATTGAAATACATGGTGGTCACCTTAAGGTCCTGTACATACACACATAGAAATAAATGGTGGTCACCTTAAGGTCCTGTAGTAGATATACATGGTGGTCACCTTTAGGTCCTGTCCATACACACATAGAAATACATGGTGGTCACCTTAAGGTCCTGTAGATACACACCTAGAAATACATGGTGGTCACCTTAAGGTCCACCAGATACACACATAGAAATACATGGTGGTAACCTTAAGGTCCTGTAGATACACACCTAGAAATAAATTGTGATCACCTTAAGGTCCTGTCGATACACACATAGAAATACATGGTGGTCACCTTAAGGTCCTGTAGATACACACATAGAAATAAATGCTGGTAACCTTAAGGTCCTGTCTATACACACATGACTAAACATGGTAGTCACCTTAAGGTCCTGTAGATACACACATAGAAATACATGGTGGTCACCTTAAGATCCTGTCGATACACACATATAAATACATGGTGGTCACCTTTAGGTCCTGTAGATACACACATAGAATTACATGGTGGTCACCTTAAGGTTCAGCAGATACACACATAGAAATACATGGTGGTCACCTTAAGGTCCTGTACATACACACATAGAAATAAATGGTGGTCACCTTAAGGTCCTGTCGATATACACATAGATATACATGGTGGTCACCTTTAGGTCCTGTCCATACACACATAGAAATACATGGTGGTCACCTTAAGGTCCTGTAGATACACACCTAGAAATACATGGTGGTCACCTTAAGGTCCACCAGATACACACATAGAAATACATGGTGGTAACCTTAAGGTCCTGTAGATACACACATAGAAATAAATTGTGATCACCTTAAGGTCCTGTCGATACACACATAGAAATACATGGTGGTCACCTTAAGGTCCTGTAGATACACACATAGAAATAAATGCTGGCAACCTTAAGGTCCTCTAGATACACACATGGCTATACATGGTGGTCAACCTAAGCTCCTGCAGATACACACATAGAAATACATGGTGGTCACCTTAAGGTCCTGTCGATACACACATAGAAATACATGGTGGTCACCTCCAGGCCCTGCAGATACACACATGGCTGGTGTTCACATCAAGGTAAAGCAGATACACACATAGAAATACATGGTGGTCACCTTCAGGTCCTGCAGATACACACATGGCTATACATGGTGGTCAGCTTAAGGTCCTGCAGATACACACATGGCTGTACATGGTGGTCACCTCAAGGTCCAGCAGATACACACATAGAAATAAATGGTGGCCACCTTTAGGTCCTGTGGATACACACATACAAACACATGGTGGTCACCTTAACGTACTGCAGATACACACATGGCTGTACATTGTGGTCACCTTAAGATCCTCTAGATACACATATAAGAATACATGGTGGTCACCTTAACGTCCTGCAGATACACACATCGAAATAAATGGTGGTCACCTTAAATACCTGTAGATACACACATGGCTGTACATGGTGGTCACCTTAACGTGCTGTAGATACACACATAGAAATACATTGTGGTCACCTTAAGGTCCTGTCGATACACACATGGCTATACGTGTAGCCACCTTAAGGTCATGTAGATACACACATGGCTATGCATGGTAGCCACCTTAAGGTGCTGTAGATACACACATGACTATACATGGTGGTCACCTTAATGTCCTGTCGATACACACATAGAAATACATGGTGGTCACCTTAAGGTCCTGTCGATACACACATAGAAATACATGGTGGTCACCTTAAGGTCCTGTCAATAGACACATAGAAATACATGGTGGTCACCCTAAGGTCCTGTAGTTACACACATGGCTATGCATAACAGCCACCTTAAGGTCCTGTAGATACACACATGGCTATGCATGGTAGCCACCTTAAGGTCCTGTAGATACACACAAGGCTTTAAATGGTGGTCAACTTAAGGTCCTGTCGATACACACATGGCTATACATGGTGGTCACCTTAAGGTCCTTTAGATACACACATGACTATGCATGGTAGCCACCTTAAGGTCCTGCAGATACACACATGGCTATAAATGGTGGTAACCTTAAGGTCCTGTCGATACACACATATAAATACATGGTGGTCACCTTAAGGTCCTGTCGATACACACATGGCTATACATGGTGGTCACATTAAGGTCCTGTACATACACACATGGCTATACATGGTGGTCACATTAAGGTCCTGTCGATATACATATGGAAATACATGGTGGTCACCTTAAGGTCCTGTCCATACACACATGGCTATACATGGTGGTCACCTTAAAGTCCTGTCGATACACACATGGAAATACATGGTGGTAACCTTAAGGTCCTGTAGATACACACATAGAAATACATGGTGGTAACCTTAAGGTTCTGTCGATACACACATGGCTAAACATGCTGGTCACCTTAAGGTCCTGTCGATACACACTTAGAAATAGATGGTGGTCCCAAGGTCCTGTCGATACACACATAGAAATAAATGGTGATCACCTTAAGGTCCTGTCGATACACACATTGCCATACATGGTGGTCACCTTAAGGTCCTGTCGATACACACATAGAAATAAATGGTGATCACCTTAAGGTCCTGTCGATACACACATTGCCATACATGGTGGTCACCTTAAGGTCCTGTCGATACACACATAGAAATACATGGTGGTCACCTTAAGGTCCTGTCGATACACACATAGAAATACATGGTGGTCACCTTAAGGTCCTGTCGATACACACATAGAAATACATGGTGGTCACCTTAAGGTCCTGTCGATACACACATTGAAATACATGGTGGTCACCTTAAGGTCCTGTACATACACACATAGAAATAAATGGTGGTCACCTTAAGGTCCTGTCGATATACACATAGATATACATGGTGGTCACCTTTAGGTCCTGTCCATACACACATAGAAATACATGGTGGTCACCTTAAGGTCCTGTAGATACACACCTAGAAATACATGGTGGTCACCTTAAGGTCCACCAGATACACACATAGAAATACATGGTGGTCACCTTAAGGTCCTGTAGATACACACATAGAAATACATGGTGGTCACCTTAAGGTCCTGTCGATACACACATAGAAATACATGGTGGTCACCTTAAGGTCCTGTAGATACACACATAGAAATACATGCTGGTAACCTTAAGGTCCTGTCTATACACACATGACTAAACATGGTAGTCACCTTAAGGTCCTGTAGATACACACATAGAAATACATTGTGGTCACCTTAAGGTCCTGTCGATACACACATAGAAATACATGGTGGTCACCTTAAGGTCCTGTAGATACACACATAGAAATAAATGCTGGTAACCTTAAGGTCCTGTCTATACACACATGACTAAACATGGTAGTCACCTTAAGGTCCTGTAGATACACACATAGAAATACATGGTGGTCACCTTAAGATCCTGTCGATACACACATATAAATACATGGTGGTCACCTTTAGGTCCTGTAGATACACACATAGAATTACATGGTGGTCACCTTAAGGTTCAGCAGATACACACATAGAAATACATGGTGGTCACCTTAAGGTCCTGTACATACACACATAGAAATAAATGGTGGTCACCTTAAGGTCCTGTCGATATACACATAGATATACATGGTGGTCACCTTTAGGTCCTGTCCATACACACATAGAAATACATGGTGGTCACCTTAAGGTCCTGTAGATACACACCTAGAAATACATGGTGGTCACCTTAAGGTCCACCAGATACACACATAGAAATACATGGTGGTAACCTTAAGGTCCTGTAGATACACACATAGAAATAAATTGTGATCACCTTAAGGTCCTGTCGATACACACATAGAAATACATGGTGGTCACCTTAAGGTCCTGTAGATACACACATAGAAATAAATGCTGGTAACCTTAAGGTCCTCTAGATACACACATGACTAAACATGGTAGTCACCTTAAGGTCCTGTAGATACACACATAGAAATACATGGTGGTCACCTTAAGATCCTGTCGATACACACATATAAATACATGGTGGTCACCTTTAGGTCCTGTAGATACACACATAGAATTACATGGTGGTCACCTTAAGGTTCAGCAGATACACACTTTGAAATACATGGTTGATACCTTAACGTCCTGCAGATACACCCATGGCTATACATAATGGTCACCTCTTGGCCCTGCGGATACACACATAGAAATACATGGTGATCACCTCAAGGCCCTGCGGATACACACATATAAAGTATTATTACACCTGTAAAAGGTTTGACATTCTTCACCCTCTGATACCCAAACAACAAAACTCACTGCAAATATATATGTTCGTTTTGCATATGTATATGTCAATTGTATATTTATCAGATATTTTATATGAATCTATTCATAGCACGGTATATTGTATATGTATCAAAATATGTATAAGGTTCTCTTCACGGTTGAGTTATGATAATGTAAAAAATATTAATACTATCATTTTATATGCATAAGATTGTTGTATTTGAATTCAAGATTTGGTGAATATAAAAGTATTCATTACAGATGCCTGGATGTAGTACTGTCTTGATGTGTTCAATCTTCTTCTCAGTAATGGTGATTGCGAACTACGGTGTGGCTATGATAATGTTGCATCTTATGTTGGTAGGCTCTATTACGAACCTATTGCCGTGGCACTGATAAACCACCGAGAACAGCGATATGAAACAACACCCTCGTCAGGGCCAGGCTGTATAGGGTCTGATGCAGAGTAAGGTGTATCGCTACTTGATCAGTTTATCACTCATATTGGCAAGCCGGGTCTAGATTGTAATTTTGAGATCTCGGTTCATTACGCACATTTTGGCATACTTGATATATGATGACTAACTGTCAATCAAGATGCACATATACATTTCCTAATTACCTTTTACTGGAATTGCATACTGTAAGTATGATATGCCCTGGGTGATATCACAATGCTGATTAAACCTGAGACAGATGCCATCAGGGATTAGCTGATGCACAAATACACGGAGGCCAAGGTGAATCTAGTGTATCTCACTACAACACCGTAAATAGATAACAATCATCCGCTTCAATTTGTAATTGACCAACACATAACAAATAAATCGTGTTCTGCTTGTCATTTAACGCCGGAATATTCCAGCAATATGGCGGTATCGTGTATCTAATCTAATCTGAACCGCACTATCCAGTGATTGATACTATGTAACCGTTCTTATTATCAATAAATATTAATAAATAAAGTAGAGGATATTCCATTTGTGTGTGTGTTGTGTGTGTGTGTGTGTGTGTGTGTGTGTGTGTGTGTGTGTGTGTGTGTGTGTTGTGTGTGTGTGTGTGTGTGTGTGTGTGTGTGTTGTTATTTTGGAACCAAGTTGCATGATTGTATAGAGATTTAGAAAAGGATCGTTCCATTCACGTGTTATGAATCACGTACAAACACGCTAATTTCGTGCAAGTGTTTTTCATGATGGGCGCGTGAATGCCGTCGGGGTAACATTTACAGTGGAACGGAACAGTGTGTTGCTGTACATTTCAGTAATGAAACCAGAATGAAGATTGTTAGATAGTGGTTTATTCAGCAAGAGACGTAGGCCATCGGCCCATGACACAGCAGTTATACAGCAGCCACAATACATACTGCCTACATCAACAGATTTTTTCTTAATTGCATAGAATTCGCAACATACATAGCCAACTTTCTTATAAGATCACTGTGCACTGTTCTCACTTGACATTAAACGATTAAATTTAGCTAATGTTGGAAATACGTAGTATTTCCTTGGAATAAACTGTTCACGTAAATCGACATAAGCCTGGCATACTTACAAGAAGTGGTACTCATCTTCGACATAGTTCATTTTACAAACATCACAAAATCGTTTATTTCTTGGAACATTTGAATATCTACCCATCTCAATTTTCAGGAGGTGATAACTACATCTAAACTTAGCTAAAGTGACACGGAATTTCCGAATAGTTATAAGCTTAATATAATGCTCTGGATGTAAGTTTAACTTGTACATAGAATAATTATATGTTTTAGAACCTTGTGACAAAGATGTATGCCAAACTTGCTGATAAATACATTTAGCTCTATCCATAAATTCTGATAAAAATGACTGAATATTATCAATACACTGGTTATCCCAAACATAGCCGAATCCCATTTTAAATATAACATTTCTCAGTTTTGAGCCCAATTACATTTACCATGACTCATATCTAATATTAACATGTTATAACATTTTTTGGGCAAGCGTGAGTTTGGCATGGATAGCAGTTTCTACCAATATTTTATACAACGCTTATAGGCAAAGATATATACCGGGTATCTCCCACACTCGCCACGAACAACATGGTTTGAAGTGGACGTTTTCACACCAAGAAAATATTTGCATGCTTGAACATGAACTCCTTCAATAACACTGCTAATCTTACATTCAAAATCAAAGACTAGTCCCCATATTTCAGAACCTTACAATAAAATTGACATTGCTTTACTATCAAAAACCTTACAGAAAACAGCATATGGTAATGGTCTAAGCTTCGACAGACATTTTAAAACACCAAATAATGCTTTTGTAGATTGCAACGATGAACTAATAAACTGCTTATTCCAAGTTAGATTCCTAGAAAATACCACACCTAAATATCTATAAGATGAGACACATTCAATAGAGTTTGCCATCAAAATACCATTTTTCGCCCCTCGAAAGAACTCCTCCGTGTTTAAAGACAACCACTTTAGTTTTATCTAAATTTACAGTTAAATTATATTGGTGACAATACTGTTGTAACACGTTGATTCGATTTTGTAACCCTCCAATCGTGTCAGATATAAGCACGACGTCATCCGTAGCTGTAATAAGAATATATGAGTATTATCAATAAATATTATCAATAGATATCAATAAATAAAGTAGAGGATATTCCATTGGGGGGTGTTGTTATTTTGGAACCAAGTTGCATGATTGTATAGAGATTTAGAAAAGGAACATTCCATTCACGTGTTATGAATCACGAGCAAACACGCTAATTTCATGCAACTGTTTTTCATGATGGGCACGTGAACGTCGTCGGGGTAATATTTACAGTGGAACGGACCAGTGTGTTGCTGTACATTTCAGTGGTGAAACCAGAATGAAGATTGTTATGATATTTCTTTAAAAGCCAATTAAAGCTTTTTGACACAGGGCGTCGGTCACATCAAGAAAGGGTGAGTACAATTGGCATGTTGGGTATTTGAACATAACAGAGAAAGGCACGACCTTTTAACGTTCCATGGTCAGTAATTAGGAGATTACAATCACGATATCGACCACATGTAACGTTGTTGACAGACGTCAATCTGGTCAACCAAGGGCGGCAACTGGCGCACAGGACCGTTTCATCGGAACGAATGTGTTACGAATGTGTCAAAAATGAAGAAATCAAAGAATGTGTCTCTCAAAATTTAGATGTACTTTGCAAAGCTACCGTGAGTAGACAGACGATTCGTAATCGGCTACATAGATGAAACATGCATGTCCGACGTCCATGTGTTATCCCAACACGGACGACCGTCTTTGGTGTCACGAAGAGGCAGCGCTGGGCCAGTCGTCGTTGAGCAGTTATGTTTTCGGATAAATCCAATTTACTTTGAACTTCCTTCGCGCAACAAGTTTGGCGTAGGCGAAATGAGGGTTCCATGCCGTTAACGTTAGACAGAACGATCGTTTTAGGGGTGTCTCAGTATGGTTTTGGGTGGGATCATTGTGATTGGCAGTATACCTTTACAAGTTACTCATGGACATGTCACTGGGCAGTACTGCCGTAACACCATCTTGGAGGCACGTGAGGTGCAATTTTCGTGCTGACGTGGACGTCGTTTTGTGTTTCAGTCTGACAAGGCAAGAACACACATGGCTCGTATTGTTACTGAGTACCTCCAACAGTGGAACTTAACCACCTTACCATGGCCAGCACACAGGCTAGACTTGTCGTCACCCTCACCAACCACTGACCCCACTCAGCGAACTTGGCGCTGCCCTACAGGAAGAATGGGATGGAATAAATAAATCTGGATTCACTTGATATTAATGAGTTAGAATTTTCATGGCTAATTCGGTGATGGACAGTACTGTGCTTTGGGTCAGTCATCTAACAAAATCTATGGTCATCTGACGTTCAACAACTAATGCAAATGTCAGTGAGATGTCCCTGTTACACTGTCAAATCAGTTATATAATATATGAAATATCAATAACTGTGACACCTTCTCCTTGAATACCCTTACGTTTCTTAATAGTGAAAAAATATAGAAAAGTAAGCTGCACATGCTTTATGTGAATTGTATTTCTGTCGAAACAGGGATAAATTCATACGCAGTAAAGCATTATCACTCACTTTATTTCTGCTGTTTCTGAATGCAATATTTACCCCATTGCTTTATACAGTCAGCCAAATGGTGTATTCTGCAGCAACTGGCACTGATGTCCAACACCGACACTGTACGAGCCACAAGACCAGGCTACGTGCCATGTTGTTTGATTAATAGTTGAGTAGTAGACTATTATTAGTTGTAGACTAGTAGTAGTAGTTGTGTAGTAGTTGAAGTAGTTGAGCAGTAGTAATAGTACTAGGAGTTGAGTAGTAGTAGTAGTAGTGTTAGTAGTAGTAGTAGTAGTAGTAGTGGTAGTAGTAGTAGTTGAGTAGTAGTAGTAGTAGTAGTAGTAGTAGTAGTAGTAGTGGTAGTAGTAGTAGTTGAGTAGTAGTAGTAGTAGTAGTAGTAGTAGTAGTGGTAGTAGTAGTAGTAGTTGAGAAGTAGTAGTAGTAGTAGTAGTAGTAGTAGTAGTAGTAGTAGCAGTAGTAGTAGTAGTAGTAGTAGTAGTAGTAGTAGTAGTAGCAGTAGTAGTAGTAGTAGCAGTAGTAGTAGTAGTAGTAGTAGTAGTAGTAGTAGTAGTGTGCAGTAGTAGTAGTAGTAGTAGTAGTAGTTGTAGAAGTAATTGAGTAGTAGTAGCAGTAGTTTCTAGTAGTAGTAGTAGGAGTTGAGTAGTATTTGTAGTAGTAGTAGCAGCAGTTTCTAGTAGTACTAGGAGGAGTTGAGTAGTAGTAGTAGTAGTAGTAGTTGAGCAGTGGTAATAGTAGTAGGAGTTGAGTAGTTGTAGTAGTAGTAGTAGTAGTAGCAGTAGTAGTAGTAGTAGTAGTAGTAGTAGTAGAGTTGAGTAGTACTAGGAGTTGAGTAGTAGTAGTAGTAGCAGTAGTAGTAGTAGTAGTAGCAGTAGTAATAGTAGTAGGAGTTGAGTAGTAGTAGTAGTAGCAGTAGTAGTAGTACTTGTAGCAGTAGTAGTAGTAGTAGTAGTAGCAGTAGTAGTAGTAGTATATGTATTCGTAATAGTAGTAGTAGTAGTAGTTTCTAGTAGTAGTAGTAGGAGTTGAGTAGTAGTAGTAGTAGTTGAGCAGTAGTAATAGTAGTAGGAGTTGAGTAGTAGTAGTAGGAGTAGTAGTAGTAGTAGTAGTAGTAGTAGTAGTAGTAGTAGTAGTAGTAGTAGTAGTAGTAGTAGTAGGAGTAGTAGTAGAGAGTAGTAGTAGGAGTAGTAGTAGGAGTAGTAGTAGTAGGAGTAGTAGTAGTAGGAGTAGTAGTAGTAGGAGTAGTAGTAGGAGTAGTAGTAGTAGGAGTAGTAGTATTAGGAGTAGTAGTAGTAGTAGTAGTAGGAGTAGTAGTAGTAGGAGTAGTAGCATGAGTAGATAAGATAGGTAAACAGCATAGCAGTAATGTATAGCTGTTCAAGGCTGATCTGATTCATTGTACTAATTGTTATTAAGAGAGGTGGTATTTTGGCATTACTTTCGCGATGATAAACAAAACCCTTTCCCAGTCACCCTTGGCTAAAGCTCGAGCCGGCACGTCACAGACTCGTCTTACAGTATGTCAATTTCTTCTCTGTGTCATAACTTTCCTCCATCTCACGTCTGTAACGTCAATCATTAACGGTCATACGTTCTGATTTAATATCAATTTCGACCATAGATACGCTTCCAAAACGCTTTCATGCTTATGAAAAGCGCAAATTAAGTTCACCTGGACTACATTCTCCATGTGCTAAGCACCTTCACCTTAAACTTCCGTCTGACCAATACATTGAAAGAATGAACCTAGTTCGCTGAAGTAGACGCCGTGATATAGGGGCGCCTATTGCTGTCAAAGCAAACACTTCCGATGCTCTCCCACTCGCTGGCACTGATGGATACGCCAAGCGACTCAATACGAAATTTGATTTGTTGGACTTGAGGTCCGTACTCTTCGTTTGATTTCAAGCTGCTCTTTTCATGCTTTCATTTGCCTCGGCAAACTATTCCGTCTTATCGGGTCCAATTTGTCCCCACAAGAACCGATACAGAACTAACGCGATTTATGAGGGTAATTGCTTAAGCTTTGAATGGAAAAGAAAGGACCTCTTTCGGATTTTCTACCCGATTGAGGATATGGGTTGATTGGTCAAGTTTGATTATGTTTTGTGATGGGCAGTTTATACTCGATTAACGACACTGCCCACAAGGAATGGCTGTTTGTTCTTTGATGTTTACTTGCTCACAGTAATGGTACGGATGATGGATTCCGCGGAACACATTCTCACATATCCAACGCTATCCCGATAGTAGGAAGTAGCCTCGTCAACATAGAAAGCCGAGAGTTATTGGCTTCTTAAAGTATCATTTGACTTTGAAAGGACAATCATTATGTCTGAAAGACGAGTCTTCATTGAGAACCACAACACGTGGCAATGTGTCAACAGTGGTGTAAACAAAAGCAGACATACATATGGTGCTGAAATGTTTAGAATGGTTATAATACAATATATTGTATGTTTATCTGGGTACACCCATGGATAAACAAGCTGGACATAGATAGATATAGATATGACGAAAGGTAGATAATTCCGTTAGACAGATACAGGTGTGAATTTGACACTGTGTAACGCTTTTATAAAACACGTGTAGAATGGTTTGTTATATATAACAAGTTTTATGGATAACAACTTCTTTATTTTCGTGAGTGCGACGTTTCGATACAGATTCTTGTACCGTTGTCAAGCAAGAGTGATACATGAAGTGTAGGAGGTGCATATATATACTGTATATAACAATGAAACAACATAATAGACAAAGGAAACAACATAATTGCCATGATTGGCTAAGCAGTAAGCTGATGAAGCCAGTAAGTACATAAAGGATAGTGAATGGAAGCCAGAGATGTAGTTACAATGAGATGTTTATACAATGGATGCGAAGTTTATACAATAGACTGGCTTGGTGGAGGAGTGGATCATAAGCAGATGGAATGAAGTATCCTTGGTCACGGTTGATGGTAGGCTTGTGGCGTTTGATGTGAATGGCTTCTGTGAGCTTGCGTTTAGTGAAGTCCGTTTGGTTGTTGGCGAGAATGGTGATGTCGGACCACTCTATTTGATGATTGGGGTTGGCTTTGATGTGGTCAGAGATAGCTGATTTGGTGTCGGAATTAGCAACAGAGGTGCGATGTCCATGCCAACGGAAGAAAAACAACCCACCGTCAACAACAACAACCCGAAATGTGTTATTTACAAAATAGACTGTGATTGTGGACAATGCTACATAGGTGAAACATCCCGACCCATCAACACCCGAGTCAAAGAACATCGCACCTCTGTTGCTAATTCCGACACCAAATCAGCTATCTCTGACCACATCAAAGCCAACCCCAATCATCAAATAGAGTGGTCCGACATCACCATTCTCGCCAACAACCAAACGGACTTCACTAAACGCAAAAACACGTGTAGAATGGTTTGTTCTGTATTCAATCACTTCATCTAACGGTGCTGTAGAGATACCAATTTATGTCCATCTCCAATTTATGTCCATTGCAATAGTTCACTGTAACTATGTACTTGTGTTGGTGTCGCCTTTAATATTACAACAAATGAGTATTGCTCTTTCGTAGGCTCGTTTACATCTATTTTGAGATCCTCACAAGCATAGGTGTTTCTCTTAATTGTGCAGTAGCAGAATCTCTGCATTTGTTCACAGTAGACTTTAAGCAAAACATTACGACATTCAGGCCGCCGTGGTAGTATTGGAAAACTGCTGTGCGGCGTCAGGGGACATATGAAAACTATATGTAATGCGTGTGCTACCGGTCGAGGATATTCTTATACTTGCTATACCACGTGTCACCATTCCTTCATTTTATGTTCTCCATGAAGTTCCACTAACATGGAATCTGTGTCGGTATACGTTGAGACTAACTATTCTCTGGCGTTGGCTTTATATCACAGTACAATATAATATTGGAAATACAGATTTTTTATTGAGATAAAGTTGGTAAGAACTATTTCGGTTTAGCAAAAGCTATAATTTGCATCTCTCCGACTTGCTCCAGCTCTCACACAAAATCAACGTGTTCCTGTATTTCTTCTTGTAATGCGATAGTGGTAAATAATCACGCATAGTATTTAAAGATGTCGTTTCTGGTAAGCGCTTTTATAAATTACACTTCAGCACAAGATTGGCCAACTCAATGCGGAATATCTGCTGGTGTTTCTTGTAGCATCATCTTCTTTCCGCGTTATATATGTTGTCAGAATAACGTCAGTGCCATAGAGTGGCGGTGTCACCTGTCTTGAGCCATGTGTAAATGACAGAGTTCATATCTGACACAAACTACTGCAACCCATAAGTCAGCGTGATTGCTTTACCATGCTGAACGTTTATGCTGGTAATAATTAAACTTTACAATGGTATCCAACACCGATAAGTAGATGTAAATCGAAAATGCCAGGAATAGTTTCTTCTTCTTGATATATGGTCATACGTTGATGTTCTTCTACACAAAAGTACTTAATGCAGTGGTGTCACTGATAGTCTGATCATGAAACTGTTCTGTTGACCACCGGGTTTCACGTCCTGTCTCCATGTCACTGCAACAGTAAGATTGTGTTTCCATCAAGAAAGGGGAGGGTTGGTGGTAGGACGACTGTATGTTACTTGTCATGCATACGTTTTGGACTATTAGACACACTTTCTTACGTCACGTGCATAAATCATAAGCGTGATTGGCGCTTGGCGTAGCTCTCCTACGTAGAGCTTGTAATTTGTTTTTTCGTTATTATTTCATACATTTTTTTCTAGCTCCAATCAATGTACTGTTGTTGTCACCCAAGCAGACTAAACTCTGCTAAATGGCCAAGCAATATTCGCTGGTGATGACCTGTTGCAGCCAGTTTGGATTTGATGTAACAAATGTATTCTGTACATCGGTGTGTTAATAACATAGAAGGATTAAAGTCACTAACAAACTAGTGGTAGGTTCGGTTTGCCAGTATTAACACAAAACAATATCGATGTATCTACAGATATGGGCATTCTCGCTGCCTGGTTGAACGCCATGCAACCATTAGCAAGCCAAACATGAGTTGGTCACATGCAGTGAAGCTAACACATTAAAAACACATGCAGCATCGGTCCTGTTGGTATGAAACAGCTATGTTTCAACTATTCAGTCAATTACATTCAGGCTAGACTGGAAAATGATATCACATAACTGAATTCCCCGAAGACTTTCATTTCAAAAAGAAACAACAAACATTTCATTTTTAAATAATATTACTGGCACCGGTTCTTTCATTTCCACTGTTGTCTATTTATAATGGTCTCCCTGGATTTGCCAGTGAAAATAACTCAGGCCACTTAGTGTTATTGCTGTGGCACTTGATGCCTTAATAACAAAATTGAACAACAAAATATCGACATGACCCAGTTAGCCGCATCCAGATGTCATGTAAGTGTTGTCATTAGCGAGCTGAATCAGTGACTGAACAAAACCGCTGGCTCCAGCATTGTGGAAGTGTTATATACTCAGCAATATTCCAGCTATACACATGGCGCCGGCCTGTAAGTAATCAAGTCTGGACCACACAATGCAGTGATCAATAACATGAGCATGAACCTACGCAATTGGGATACGATGACATGTGTCAACCAAGTCAGCGAGCATGACCACTTGATACCGTCCGTCGCCTCTTACGACAAGCATGGGTTGCTAAAGACCAATTCTAACCTGGATCTTCACGGGGGAGACAAGCATCGGTTGCTGAAGACCAATTCTAACCCGGATCTTCACGGGCGAGACAAGCATGAGTTGCTGAAGACCAATCTAACCCGGATCTTGACGGGTATGTGAACACATCTAGAGGTGTTTCCTGTGTGTGAAGACGTGCTATATACACAGTTCCTCATACTTTGTCAGAAATCTCGACTTAACAAGATTAAAAATCCGAGAATTGTATCAATCCGAGAAACTTTTGAGAAGAACCCATTCATGTTTATCTTAAAACTACATAGATGTCATCGGGAAAGTCCGTCAGTGAACTGAAGACGAAAGTGGATATATCACGTCAGCCATGGGCAGCACAGCAACTTGCTTTAAGGATGGGAAAAGTCAATACCGACATTTGCAATCATTAGTATACTATAGGGCTGTACGGAGTCTGACACAAAGATCCCATAGACTTCGCATCAATACGGTATACGCAGGAGGTTAACTACTGTGTAAGAGGTATCACCTCGAGAAATCACACACACAGTTTCATTTGACAATTACTTACGATGTTCTAATTATCTAAAATGGAAATCGGGCACTGGTAGCGGTCTCTCGGAGAAAATCGATAGAAATCAAAAGACAAGGAACAATGAGTTATGTGCATTTTTTTCTGAATTCAAAAGACAAGGAACAATGAGATGTGCGAGTGTTTTTTTCTGAAAGGGGACGTACTAAAATTGACACGTTTACATAAACCAGAGTCAACCACTTACACTGTCTGTCGTTGATAAACGTGAATCCTGCTTCGCGAGAAGAAACAAACGAGCGCAGTGACCGGTACATCAATGTGTCATGTGTCTGGGGTTGCCTACATAGTTTATGTCCTTGGAACAACTGGAAAAAAGCAAGAGGTTTTACAGGCGTAGTTACACAATATATAGTGGTAAAATATAGTATCAGGCTGAGAAGTTAACATAATTGCTATGCGGTGTACATAAATTCAGAACATTAATACTAAATGCATTATCAGATCCTCGTGTCTCTAGTTACCCCGAGACCCAACGTCTAATATACGAGGTGTAGAGCACATATATCCACCATGTACCAGATAACTGAACATCAACGGGCACGTTACAACGGCGTTAATGGCTGCTCCCGACCACATCCATTGCCTGGTGAACCTGCCGGAATTGTCTCACTGACTTGTTTGCTGTGCGTCTTCTCAACCCAACAAGGGTTCTGGAAGACGGTACTGACACTGGCAAGTATGGTGTAGTATTTGTGTTAACGTACACATTAGGCAAGTATGGTGTAGTATTTGTGTTAACGTACACATGTGGCAAGTATGGTGTAGTATTTGTGTTAACGTACACATGTGGCAAGTATGGTGTAGTATTTGTGTTAACGTACACATGTGGCAAGTATGGTGTAGTATTTGTGTTAACGTACACATGTGGCAAGTATGGTGTAGTATTTGTGTTAACGTACACATGTGGCAAGTATGGTGTCGTAGCTGTGTTAACGTATACACAATACACATGCATGTGGTTACTTTCACTCAGTTCTTAAGCTATTTCGTAGTACATTCCTACCATCAAATATATATTCATTTCATGTGATCATTCAACAACCTTGCATGGTCTTAACAGGGGCTCATATTTCAGTGGGTCGTTTTATAATCGAGCGCAAAACGCATTTCTCTCTGCCAGTGGCGAAACATAATTATTTGGCTCTGAATGATCATCTCACGTTTATTCTAGTGCTGCATCACGTAATAGCACTCATTCAGCCATATGGTACTGAGATGTGGAGAGGTTAACCCGCTTGGATCATAACATAGCCAGTAGACTAAACACTCCTTCCCCTAAAGTACTATGATCACTGAATGCGGATCTGAACGTGTCCATTCTGTACGGCAGGGTGATCTACCCTGCCTCTGGGGCTTTCTGATAATGGTAATCTATTTTTGAAGTATTAGTTATTTCCAAAGTTTATGCCGCCTTACACTCCAATTTACTGCCTGCCTGCTTAACACATAAGTTTTCCTATCAATTATGCTGACTAATGTCACGTCATATTGTAGTGATGGCACATTATTGATTATTATTTCCTAACAGACATGTCTCCTCTCTCCTCCGTCTTGGCCATGGGTGCCAGGACTTCCGCGCCTTGCTATAGCTTGTTTATTGTATAACCACCTCTGTATCATATCCCAATCAATATTAAACATCTATAGCGTATGTGATTCTGCACCATCTTAGCACTGATTAAAATGCTACATTGTAACTACTGTCCAGTACTGACCAGTGTGTACGGCGCCATAGCAGCAAGCGTGTGGTCTGGACCAACAGACAGCTTCAATTATATAGATACAATGCTACTCAAGGAACTAATTACAACGTCTTTAAATAGCCTGGATAAGGACGCCGTACCGTGGAATCTAGTGTCTGTTTAAGGGACAAGACCATATGATGGTCTGAAAGGGTGAAGGGGGTGCGTTTAGACGTTAATTTATCCCCCCTTGAAGATCAAATGGCTAGTCCCTAAGATAATTCTGTCACTGTTTCTATTCTCAGATCTTCAGATGTTCTACAGACCAGTATAAAGCATCACGTGACTATACTTGTCACCATCATATAGAGTCAGTCGAATGAGGTAAAACCCTTCATGTAGTAGGGAATGAGTAACGCCCAATATCGGAGTTTGGGTGTGTCGAGAATACCAATATTCTGACAGGTGGTTAATATATAACTGAACACCAAAAATCGATGTCGTGCATATATTTCACACCTGGACGTTCACTCTGACGAACCGGGTAAACCTGTCCCCCTGCGTTCTGCTCTAAGAACGATGGCGTCAGGTTTTCAAAGTTCATGTGCAGATTCCCGAAGAGACTGCCATAAGTAAGGACTTCCCAACCTCCACTAGTATTACACTGGTAAATACATGACGTAGCTTTCAACTATAACATTTACCAAAGACTGTGCAGAAGTTATATATTAGACAGGTAAATATGGCACAGCCTCGAGCTTGTTTCATTTCCAATCTGAATATGATACGTGATCTCGGTCCGCCAACACACGTCTTTTTATGGTCACACTTGTAATGGTGGCTGGACAAAAGAAGCTACCAGTCAAACTTGTCTTACGTGATATTAAATTGATAGTTAACAACACACACTGGAAGCACAGATGTGATAGTAAGATGTGACCTCTAGATACCATTACGCCTGAAAGGAATGGACAAATAATCTGGATCAACGCCTTTTCCCAACACGTTAACCTGAAGTTGTCGAGGAGGTATTCTACGGAATTGTTGTTACCGGTAAAACATGCTTTTGCAGCGCATTATAATTGCATGCCTTTTTCTTTGTGACGAGTAGAAACAGCCAGCGCGATCCTGCACGACTTTATCACACGTGTGGCGTTGCTTGATACGCGAAATATCCCATGAGTTGAGTCGAAATAAAACCGTTAGAATGTTTCCCCAAGAGGCACATCTGTTCTCTGTGTCTTATACAAACATTGGTAACGGTGATACTGAACATAGTCCTGTTCCACAATACAATAAAAGAGGATAATCACTTGCGTATGTTCTTATCTGGGGAGCGAACAAAAAGCAAGTGTCAAACTACTTAAATAAAGTTCGGACATTGTACGAGTTGTCTCCGTCTCTCCCAAGCGACTTTGGGGCAGTTTCTCCACACGCTGAAATGACCAAAGACGCTGTACATCGGATTTAATCAATATCCCGAAGGAATGGGAATTTGATATGGTTTTATAAAGACAGTAATGTCACTGGTAGTGGAGCTTTTCATTCGGCAACATGGAATGACTGTATTCAATGCCCGGAAAGACAATGGGGCGGGTATTAGATGCTGAGGATGACGTTGTGATGGGTGAAGGAGGAGAGAGGTGGACACTGGAGATGGAGCAGATTCGAGAGGGGCGACCGCCATCTTGACACTCACAATTGCCATCCTGTGTAAATGCCCGTTTAGACCATTATCAGCGTGTATAGAATATATGTACACCAAACATTTAATTCTTGTTAAGGATCATTGTTAAAGTTATCTCACAGGATACATTCCCCTAAGGCATTCTACATCAGACAGGCAATGTATGATATATTATATATTATTCGTTCCCTTGCAGATGACACTATTGTATTGAAATACAAACATTCTTGCTGATAGATAATGTGTTGATAATTCGCGCTGATCATATATTTCATCCAATCGTTGCAGTAATGAAAGATAGTTCCTGTTCGCGATAAGTTCAGGTAACGCAGATAAGGAATGCTGCCAATGAAGGGATGTGTATTGAATCAGTTTATCGACTGGGGGCTGTGTATGAGTTATTGATATTTGTAAATGATTATTCCTTTTACAATATAAGTTCATATGTCCAGCTGGTATTCTGTGTAATCACTGTTACTAATGTTTGATCTACACCTTATCCCTTTTAGCATTGATTACAAGTGTTGTTTTTGCCTACTTTGACAGTCGTAATTAGATTATGTCAGAGATATGCGTCTATGTTACACAGTCAGTAAACATGAGAAGTTGATTCCGGTCATTGTCACTTCAGACTTTCATATAATCTGCGATGTATATTGATAATGCTTTCTTCGATTTTACTAATGATAGCGTGTTGTGTTGTGGAGTGGAGTGGAGTGGAGTGGAGTGGAGTGGAGTGGAATCAAAGTATATAACTAAAAAAAAGTATTTAACAGTGGTGAGCAATACCCACAACCACGGGTGAGATGGTGTAAATCCTGCTGGGTAATCATGGTGATCACAGAGATGGTGTAAATCCTGCTGGGTAAATATGGTGATCACAGAGATGGTGTAAATCCTGCTGGGTAATCATGGTGATCACAGAGATGGTGTAAATCCTGCTGGGTAATCATGGTGATCACAGAGATGGTGTAAATCCTGCTGGGTAATCATGGTGATCACAGAGATGGTGTAAATCCTGCTGGGTAATCATGGTGATCACAGAGATGGTGTAAATCCTGCTCACAGAGGTAATCATGGTGATCACAGAGATGGTGTAAATCCTGCTGGGTAATCATGGTGATCACAGAGATGGTGTAAATCCTGCTGGGTAATCATGGTGATCACAGAGATGGTGTAAATCCTGCTGGGTAATCATGGTGATCACAGAGATGGTGTAAATCCTGCTGGGTAATCATGGTGATCACGGAGATGGTGTAAATCCTGCTGGGTAATCATGGTGATCACAGAGATGGTGTACAATCCTGCTGGGTAATCATGGTGATCACAGAGATGGTGTACAATCCTGCTGGGTAATCATGGTGATCACAGAGATGGTGTACAATCCTGCTGGGTAATCATGCAGGAAACAGACCATGTCTTCATGATCTCCAGAGGCGGTCTAGAGTTGGCGGCCAGTGGTCAAAACCCTCTTATGATATGAATTACATGTATACCAAATTCACTGTTGTTAAAATTATTTCTTTTAACATTGATGTAGTTTTTTATACCTTAGCTGTGATATCTATCTTAATGTGTTACTGTCCTTTGTCGACGGAACATGATAATACCTAATTAACTTGCTAACATCATCTTGCAAAATCCCTGATGTGATTCAAAATCTGAACTCTCTCGCGGTGACATATAAGTTTCAATTGTCATTCGGAAACGCCTATACTCAGGCTATAAACGGGCTACTGACTCCAACCTCCAGGCAATATTTAATGCTACCTATACAGATTATGTCGCTTCTCAATTACACCAGGCGTGCCACATGGCCTCACAGTGGGCATCTGACCTGCGGTCATCGCAGTACAGGAATGTTGCAATATTTATTTCCTTAGAAGAGCACGTGTGGGGAAACAGCTGTGAAAATGGTCAAGAAGAATTAACACAAGACTCATCAATAAATAATTTTCCAAAAGACACTGACCTCTGAAGACCTCTGCATCTCAGTGTCAGCTACATAATCATAATATTATGCTATTAACATGTTTCCTTTGTCAAACGTTCTTCTGCAGTAATATTGCACTGATTGTTTCAGGTTCGGTATCCACAGAAGTTACTGTAACAATGTACGCCGTATTAAAGCATTGCTACATCCTATATGTTTATATGACACTGATATTTAACGTTTCTTTGGGGGGGGAGGAGTCACTTCACGACATTGCCATGTGATAAGACGGGTTCCGCACAAATGCCTGTTGATGAAACATTCGTTGCATCTGATATGATTTCAATTTATTATAAACCAACTACAAACGAAACCTACGGAGATAGTCCGTGTAATGTGATATTTGCCGTTTTGGAATAGCTGAGTAATTATTTTTCACTCATCAGCCTGGTTTTACTACCAACATGACAACATTTCAATGGACCAACCGATATTGTGTAGAAAGTATGTGGAGAGGCGAGATGGGTTTGGTCGTGGAGATATTTGTGGAAAAATATTAGGGGCAAATACAACATTAAGACAAGAGTGAGACAGACAACAAAATTTGTATTGATGAATCAATATATTTAAATGTTGTGTTTTTCCTATGGAAGTGTTGGTTCTTTTTTTGATAAGGGTTGATGGGATGTCTTATGTCCCTAACGTCTCGCAGAAGCTGGTGAATCAGGCATATTACCATTTATGAGAGTCAGTCGGCAGACTCATGGGGCAGCAGGCGCTCCACGTAAACCCTTGCTCGGCAAGGGAGGCGAGGTTAATAGCTGAGAGTCTGCTAGTATCCAAGATCTGTGACTGGCGAGACTGAGCGCCTACATATTTGAAAGATTTTTTAAATGACCTAGCTGTATGTAACAAATGTTACATTGTCCACCTCTAATTACCGAAGAAATTAGTATGGTAAACTATAATGTGCGAAGTGACATCTCTCAAAAATGAGAATAAGTTGCAAAATAGATACGAACGTCCTGGTATATAGCGATAATGATAACTCGTGGTGGGGTGGACAGTATCAGCCAACGGGAACATCAAAAGGATCCCGACGGTGTCACTCAGCAAATATTCAGAACAGGGAGATGTTTTACCGTTGAATCACAGCAAGGACAAAAGGAACAACTTTGTTTAGGGTTAACAACAGAGCGGAAATATGTGATAAATGTGAGTGTCATTTGTCATTCTTTGACTCCAAACCGTGTGGCTGTTGCAAGTGAAAGAGTGTGGTTTTGGTTTGCCTTTAGCAGTTTTCCACCAATATCACTTCGGGAAACACCAGTAATGTACTACACCTTGTACCCAGGAAGGGAATAGAACCTTCGAAGTGACAAGCGATCCCTTTTACCACAGTGGTACCCCTCCGCTCATTTGGGACAATACGATTCGTGTATGGAAAAAAATGTCGACACACATATGTATCAAGTTTGAGGTAATAACCAAATTGGCATGATGTAAGTGCAAAAGCCTTAATTAGATTCTGGACAAATGTCACCTCCTAAAAATGGGAAGCTGCTGATCAATATTTAGTTCATTATGCGTCATAACCGATTGTAAAGTAATCCACTTTAGATCATTAAACGTATTTCGCAAACACTGTCTCAGATTCCTTAAACGGTTTTGAACAAACTTTTCGGAACTACCAGCACTAACATTTAGGAGCATGGCCGGCCATGTTTCATTATCATGTTGTACTGGAGCTGGTGATATCCGTTGCAATAACAGTGGTGTTTAAGTAATGTATTTACAGATATTGAAAAGCAAACCGACACTATAGTTGGCCGCAGGACTGTATGGATATCTTACATTTCCAATATTTCATCAAACTGCCTTCATCTGCTTCATCTTTATTACCTCCCTCATCCAGCTTATTGAAATGTTACTTTAATCTTGGAAAAGGACGTCATCTTGATGTATCGGTCTTATATTTCCCAATCGTTATTATTACTTATCAGAAACGACTTTGATCTGTCAGATCTTAACTTAAATATCAAGTGTTCAAATTCCTAATAAAACTATCCCTATCAAGACAACCAGTAACATTTAACATGCCTTACAATCCCATTTACCGGGGATCAGTCGAAGGAGAGTCGCCTAGACGAGATGGAAGCGGGATCCAGCTTTGCTGAACGGTATCCTACAAAATATTACAGTTTACAAACTTCAAGATACGTGGAATGGGAGGAAAGAGGAGTCACCATATAACATAGTCAATGTTACAATCACAAACACGTAAATGGGTACACTTTCACGTCGGCCATACATTATTATGCATGCATGCATATAGTTAAATATTATGACATATATACACATCAGTCATACATTACTGCATATATACACAGCGGCCTTACATATACATGTATGCACTTACATGCAACTTTATGCCTTATAGTCGAGTAGTTTTACGTTTACGTTCACATCGGTCATACAGTGGTGCGGTCATACAGTGGTGTACTTTCACATCGGTCATACAGTGGTGCACTTTCACATCGGTCATACAGTGGTGTACTTTCACATCGGTCATACAGTGGTGTACTTTCACATCGGTCATACAGTGGTGTACTTTCACATCGGTCATATAGTGGTGTACTTTCACATCGGTCATACAGTGGTGTACTTTCACATCGGTCATACAGTGGTGCACTTTCACATCGGTCATACAGTGGTGTACTTTCACATCGGTCATACAGTGGTGCACTTTCACATCGGTCATACAGTGGTGCACTTTCACATCGGTCATACAGTGGTGCACTTTCACATCGGTCATACAGTGGTGTACTTTCACATCGGTCATACAGTGGTGTACTTTCACATCAGTCATACAGTTGTGCACTTTCACATCGGTCATACAGTAGGGCACTTTCACATAGGTCATTTATTGTTGCACATATTCCAACTGTCATTTATATATAGGAACACATCCGAATAGTTAAGTGTACATTCACACAGATCATAGAATGGTGTACTTTCACATTTGTCAGACATAAGGGTATGTTTACATCGGCCTCACGGGAGTTCACTCTTGCATCTGTCATTCAGACTGCACCTTTATCGTAGTATATTTTGCAAGAGTAGTGTATACATGTATTCTCATCATCATGTAGTTGGGCTTCTACACAACTAATATGTAACATTCTTCCTCCTGTCCAGTAATGTATTAAGTGAGGCTGTTTCGTCACCATGTTCATATTTTATGGTGCCATCCATATGAGACAACTTACGTCTCTGCATGACAAGCTTGTTTTGTCTCTTCCGAATGACATGCAGACGTGATTTTTTAGTATGTCGATGTCGTAACGTGTAAATGCTAAGAGCAATTTCGAACATGTATCTTCTTAATCTGGATTCCTCAGACTTCTTCGTTTTATTGGATAACCTCAATACAAAATGGCATCTTAATTGTAATTCTACGCATGCGTAAAAGGCCACCCGAGAGAAGGATCGATGGCAGTCTCGAAAAATCTCGTCAGATAACGTAGCTTTTTTCCTAAGAATAATTGACAAAAATTATTTGCTATTCGAAGCGATGTTGTATTTCTTTCATTGAGCCTAACCCAAAGTGGACATTTTCTGGTTCACTACGCAAGTAGCAGTTCTCTAAATTTCCAGTTTACTGCTAAAATAAGCCAAATTACTCCATATCAGTGATACCCTAACTCTATTGAGAAAACACGGTTTTAGAAGGACTTGAGGAAAGAAAGAAGATTGATAGAGCCCATTTATTATCGAGTTTGACATGAACATCAAATGATGGTTTTCTGAAACTCTGGACGCATATATCCTCAAACGGAAGAAGAGTGGTTTTAATTGGGCTGACCTAGAACATTAGATGAAGCGCTACTAATCTAACACATAATTTTGGTAATCAATAATGTATCGTGCCTGTGTTAAAACAGTGAGTTGTGTTTTGTGGTTAACAAACGTCATGTCAAAATGAACTCTGTTTCCAAGCGACGTGAAACCTCCTGCCCTGTATCCACCAGCATGTAGCATTATGCATCTTTTTTTAAAAAAGAGTGACTGCACAGTATGGAAAAGTCGAAGAATTAAACGATCTTAACATATTTTTTATATTTATCTTTAAAACATCTTCTTAAAACTTTTCTACCCTTCCATGATAATGGGAAGACACCAATTTCACCGCCTATAATTCACTAAGCTAAATAAAAGTCAAAGAAAATTGATACTTTTGCCGCTCTGTACCTTTATACAAAGGCGGCGACTCAATCTTTAATCCTCCTCATCGAAACGATGGATTAAAGGACTTCCGCCCGCCATCATTAAAATCAATTTGCCAGCTTTGTCTCTCAAATGGTCTTTGTCAGATGTGATTGAGCTTGAAAGATTGCAAGCAGTTCAGAGTCTCAGAATTTCAGGCCAGAACGAAAACTATCGATCGTTGTTTTGAAGATGCTAAATCCTTTCATTGAACCTTGTTCAAAATGGCGTCGGCCTGGGGTGGTATATTTAACAGACCATTGTGAAATCGGCAATTCAAGATGGCGAATACCGAGCTCCAACAGAGATGAACAAAATGTTTGAAACGAGTTAAGCTCACAGTTAGGTGCTGGTGTAATGACTTTATTGTCACCAGAGGGCCTCACAATGAGTCAAGTCACGTGCAAACAGTGGTCAAGTAACGGGAGGTTATGGTACAGAGAGTGCGATAATTGTGCTAAATTGATTACTGTAATCTAACCATGCAAAGACATTTAATGAACTCTTCGATCTGGCCTGTTAAAGTCATTCTGTGTTAGAACAGTAACCATGTTCCAATAAAACACTTCGTGTCTTACTAAAAGTAAGTTTTGAATGTAATAATCAAATTTATCAAACGATTTGAAATACAGTTATACAATACACATGTACACAATCACGTATTCATTGTGTATCTTAGCTACTATGACCATCCAGAAATCCCAGTCAAATCTTCTCAGCATCCCGACGACGCTTTAGTGTGAGGGTGAATATATTTAAGTCGAAATTCGTGCAAAATGAAATAAACCTATTTGTATACTCTGTTAGTGTCATGCGACAAAATGCACATGGGAATGACATTCTAACATCGCATATGAGCTCGTAATGGTGCACGTCATCGATTCATCGTGATATTAATCGCCAGGGACAAAGAGCCAATTACCTGTTTTCAAGTGACATCATATTTGACCTGTGATTGTGTAACTATTTATTAGATAACAAGATATTGTGCACAGCAACTGTCCTCTCAGAGTGTTCCCTTCAGCCGTGGCCATGTGTTAGATAGCTCCATACTCCCCGACAACGATGCAGTAACTGGAATGATTAAACAGGTGTTGAGGTAGAGCTACCTGGGCGTTAAGGCTGATAAGACTTGAGGTGGTCTGCAGGAGAGTGTCTGGATATTTGTGAGTGGGATGCCGGGTGGTAGCAGTGTGTCTGTTATCTTAAAGAATAGGGTCAGATGGGTGTTGGAGAGAAGTAGTCTCTGAACGAGGGATTGTAAACATTGGAGTGTGAGTGAGTGGTTGTAGTGTGCATGGTAAGTTCAAGATGGGACTATCAGTGTGGTGTTGGTGGTGGTCGTGTGGGATTTGGGTAAAGATGGGACTGTAAGTGGGGTGTTTGGTGTTGGTAGTGTGGGTTGGTCGGAGATGAAGCGTCAGTGGGGTGTTGGGTGGTGGTAGTGTGGGTTGGTCGGAGATGGAAGCGTCAGTGGGGTGTTGGGTGGGGGTAGTGTGGGTTGGTCGGAGATGGAAGCGTCAGTGGGGTGTTGGGTGGTGGTTGTGTGGGTTGGTCGGAGATGGAAGCGTCAGTGGGGTGTTGGGTGGGGGTAGTGTGGGGGTTGGTAAAAGATAGGGACTGTCAGTGGGGTGTTGGGTG
Organism: Haliotis rubra; assembly: GCF_003918875.1. NCBI lineage: Eukaryota > Metazoa > Mollusca > Gastropoda > Lepetellida > Haliotidae > Haliotis > Haliotis rubra. The sequence continues at coordinate 468,076 of NW_025766747.1, read as the reverse complement.
GTGGTAGTGTGGGTTGGTCGGAGATGAAGCGTCAGTGGGGTGTTGGGTGGTGGTTGTGTGGGTTGGTCGGAGATGGAAGCGTCAGTGGGGTGTTGGGTGGTGGTTGTGTGGGTTGGTCGGAGATGAAGCGTCAGTGGGGTGTTGGGTGGTGGTTGTGTGGGTTGGTCGGAGATGAAGCGTCAGTGGGGTGTTGGGTGGTGGTTGTGTGGGTTGGTCGGAGATGAAGCGTCAGTGGGGTGTTGGGTGGTGGTAGTGTGTGGGTTGGTAAAAGATGGGACTGTCAGTGGGGTGTTGGGTGGTGGTTGTGTGGGTTGGTCGGAGATGAAGCGTCAGTGGGGTTTTGGGTGGTGGTAGTGTGGGTTGGTCGGAGATGGAAGCGTCAGTGGGGTGTTGGGTGGGGGTTGTGTGGGTTGGTCGGAGATGAAGCGTCAGTGGGGTGTTGGGTGGTGGTAGTGTGGGTTGGTCGGAGATGGAAGCGTCAGTGGGGTTTTGGGTGGTGGTTGTGTGGGTTGGTCGGAGATGAAGCGTCAGTGGGGTGTTGGGTGGTGGTTGTGTGGGTTGGTCGGAGATGAAGCGTCAGTGGGGTGTTGGGTGGTGGTTGTGTGGGTTGGTCGGAGATGGAAGCGTCAGTGGGGTGTTGGGTGGTGGTAGTGTGGGTTGGTCGGAGATGGAAGCGTCAGTGGGGTTTTGGGTGGTGGTTGTGTGGGTTGGTCGGAGATGAAGCGTCAGTGGGGTGTTGGGTGGTGGTAGTGTAGTGTGAGAATTGGTTAAAGATGGGACTGTCAGTGGGGTGTTGGGTGGTGGTAGTGTAGTGTGGGAGTTGGTTAAAGATGGGACTGTCAGTGGGGTGTTGGGTGGTGGTAGTGTGGGAGTTGGTTAAAGATGGGACTGTCAGTGGGGTGTTGCGTGGTGGTAGTGTAGTGTGGGAATTGGTTAAAGATGGGACTGTCAGTGGGGTGTTGGGTGGTGGTAGTGTGGGAGTTGGTTAAAGATGGGACTGTCAGTGGGGTGTTGGGTGGTGGTAGTGTGGGAGTTGGTTAAAGATGGGACTGTCAGTGGGGTGTTGGGTGGTGGTAGTGTGGGAGTTGGTTAAAGATGGGACTGTCAGTGGGGTGTTGGGTGGTGGTAGTAGTGTGGGAGTTGGTTAAAGATGGGACTGTCAGTGGGGTGTTGCGTCAGTGGTAGTAGTAGTGTGTGGAGTTGGTTAAAAGATGGGACTGTCAGTGGGGTGTTGTGGTGGTGGTAGTAGTGTAGGTCAGTTGGTTAAAAGATGGGAGCGTCAGTGGGGTGTTGGGTGGTAGTAGTGTGGGAGTTGGTAAAAGATGGGACTGTCAGTGGGGTGTTAGGTAGTAGTGTGTGGAGTTGGTCGGAGATAGAAGCGTCAGTGGGGTGTTGGGTGAGTGGTTGTGTGAGTTGGTCGGAGAGATGGAAGCGTCAGTGGGGTGTTGGGTGGTAGTAGTTGTGTGGGTTGTTAAAAGTCGGAGATAGAAGCGTCAGTGGGAAGTTGTTTGGGTGGTGGTTGTGTGTAGGAGTTGGTTGGTTAAAGATGAAGCGTCAGTAGGGTGTTGGTGGTGGTTGTGTGGTGTGGGAGTTGGAAGAAAAGATGGGACTGTCAGTAGGGTGTTGGGTGGTGGTAGTGTGTGGGTTGGTCGGAGATGGGAGCGTCAGTGGGGGGTGTTGGGTGGTGGTGTGTGGAGTTGGTCGGAGATGGGAAGCGTCAGTGGGGTGTTGGGTGGTGGTAGTGTGTGGGTTGGTCGGAGATGGAAGCGTCAGTGGGGTGTTGGGTGGTGGTTGTGTGGGTTGGTCGGAGATGAAGCGTCAGTGGGGTGTTAGGTGGTAGTGAGGGGTTGGTCGGAGATGGAAGCGTCAGTGGGGTGTTGGGTAGTAGTGGTGTGTGGGTTGGTCGGAGATGGAAGCGTCAGTGGGGTGTTGGGTGGTGGTAGTGTGGGGGTTTGGTCGGAGATGAAGCGTCAGTGGGGTGTTGGGTGGTGGTAGTGTAGTGTGGGTTGGTAAGGAGATGGGAGCGTCAGTGGGGTGTTGGGTGGTGGTAGTGTGGGAGTTGGTCGGAGATGGAAGCATCAGTGGGGTGTTGGGTGGTGGTAGTGTGGGTTGGTCGGAGATGAAGCGTCAGTGGGGTGTTAGGTGGTGGTAGTGTAGTGTGGGAGTTGGTTAAAAGATGGGACTGTCAGTGGGGTGTTGGGTGGTAGGTAGTAGTGTGTGGGAGTTGGTTAAAGATGGGACTGTCAGTAGGGGTGGGGTGTTGGGTGGTAGTAGTGTAGGAGTTGGTTAAAAGATGGGACTGTCAGTGGGGTGTTGCGTGGTGGTAGTGTAGTGTGGGAGTTGGTTAAAGATGGGACTGTCAGTGGGGTGTTGGGTGGAGTTGGTGGTAGTAGTGGGAGTTGGTTAAAGATGGGACTGTCAGTGGGGTGTTGGGTGGTGGTAGTGTGGGAGTTGGTTAAAGATGGGACTGTCAGTGGGGTGTTGGTAGTGTGGGAGTTGGTTAAAGATGGGACTGTCAGTGGGGTGTTGGGTGGTAGTAGTGTGGAGTTGGTTAAAAGATGGGACTATCAGTGGGGTGTTGGGTGGTGGTAGTGTAGGGAGTTGGTTAAAGATGGGACTGTCAGTGGGTGTAAAAGGTGGTGTCAGTGGTAGTGTGGGGTGGTAGTGTGTTGGTTAAAGATGGGACTGTCAGTGGGGTGTTGGGTGGTGGTAGTGTAGGGAGTTGGTTAAAAAGATGGGACTGTCAGTGGGGTGTTGGGTGGTGGTAGTGTGGGAGTTGGTTAAAAGATGGGACTGTCAGTAGGGTGTTGGGTGGTGTAGTAGTGTGGGAGTTGGTTAAAGATGGGACTGTCAGTGGGGGTGTTGGGTGAGGTAGTGTGTGGGAGTTGGTTAAAAGATGGGACTATCAGTAGGGTGTTGGGTGGTAGTAGTAGTGTAGGAAGTTGGTTAAAAGATGGGACTGTCAGTGGGTGTTGGGTGGTGGTAGTGTGGGAGTTGGTTAAAGATGGGACTGTCAGTGGGGTGTTGGGTGGTGGTAGTGTGGGAGTTGGTTAAAGATGGGACTGTCAGTGGGGTGTTGGGTGGTAGTGTAGTGTGGGAATTGGTTAAAGATGGGACTGTCAGAGGGGTGTTGTTTGGTGGTAGTGTAGTGGTTGGTTAAAGATGGGACTGTCAGTGGGGTGTTGGGTGGTGGTAGTGTGGGAGTTGGTAAAAGATGGGACTGTCAGTGGGGTGTTGGTAGTGTGGGAGTTGGTTAAAGATGGGACTGTCAGTGGGGTGTTGCGTGGTGGTAGTTTGGGAGTTGGTTAAAGATGTGAGTGTCAGTTGGTTGTTGGGTGGTAGTTATGAATTTTGACAGGCATACTAAATGCATCATTATTTCAACAACAAAAGTCTTGAAAGTTTTGCTTAAAAATATTAAATAGATTACTTATGTGTATTCTCTCGGGGATCAAAAGACAAAGTGATGAATAAGTAACATTTAGTACCGTTCATACAGCATCAGACAGAACGACGGACTGTAGGAAACAGCGATAAATAATAGAAGCAATGTAGCAATTGTGCCACTTTTTTCTTTGACAGTATAACCTTCTTCTGACACTTCCAGCATTTCCGACCAAATTTATTACTTGAAAGTTAGCATGACAAATGAAATAAACATTGTTTCCATTTTTTTAAAAGAATTTCTTTCGTCTGAAATTGAATTTGGAAATAACATGCAATAAATATCTGATGTCAGAACGTTACTTTAGTGAAAAACAACCCAATTCTCTCAAGTTCCTTCTGAAAAATATTATCAGCAAACTTTCAATATTTCCACGAAAGCTACAAAACTACAGCCACTTATTACACACGCTCAATATCCATTTGACAGAGGATATAAATCATACCTGACCCTGGCTTAGCTCTCCATTATTTATCGCTGGAAGCTTGCCCTTACTGACAACAAACCTGTTGCTATTCATTGTACACCAATCCGGATAAAGTCCGAGCTTTCCCGAGCATATATATGAGGCAATTCGTGCCCTACAGGCTCTTTTTGACACTTTTTTGACATGAAAGTGCAAATTCGGCCCGGTAAATTCAGATAAGGGGAAAACGATATTCTTGCTGCAGACATGATGACAATTTTAGAATGTTCCGGCTTTACGACTGAATTTACAAGGGTCTGAAATATGGAATTTTTGACTGTGAGAATCCTGGAGAATACAGATTAAGGGCAACCAAATGAACGCGAAGAACGTACTGTAATATATTTGTAAAATTTCAGAGAATACATTTAATTGGTATGCGGACGAAGTTCTTCTGCTACACAAGCCTCAATAACGGTTGTGTATAAAATGGCTGTATTTAGAAAATGTGTTCCACGAGATGTCAGCTATGAAAATAAAGGAGTAACATCAATCAACACCCTCATGGTACAAAACCAAATTAGGTCTGAATGATTCCAAGACAGTTATGATATAGGTACATGTCCTATGGCTACCACATTATATATACTGTACATATACATGTAGTTACATCAAAGATGTCATATAGCTAACTGGAACATATAATATCGATACCTCGAACAGCGATACAGCTACAGCGATATCGATACAGCTACTTAAATATGTCATATAAAGCTACTTAAATCATGTCATATACATACCTCGAACATATAACATAGATTATCTCGAACATGCATTAAAGCTATTTAAACGTGTCATATAGTTACCTTGAATATGTCATATACATACCTCGAACATATAACATAGATTATCTCGAACATGCATTAAAGCTATTTAATCGTGTCATATAGTTACCTTGAATATGTCATATGCATACCTCGAACATATAACATAGATTATCTCGAACATGCATTAAAGCTTCTTAAACGAGTCATATAGTTACCTCGAATATCATATACATACCTCGAACATATAACATAGATTATCTCGAACATGCATTAAAGCTATTTAAACGTGTCATATAGTTACCTCGAAAATGTCATATACATACCTCGAACATATAACATAGATTATCTCGAACATGCATTAAAGCTACTTAAACGTGTCATATAGTTACCTCGAATGTCATATACATACCTCGAACATATAGCATAGATTATCTCGAACATGCATTAAAGCTACTTAAACGTGTCATATAGTTACCTCGAATGTCATATACATACCTCGAACATACAACATAGATTATCCTGAACATGCATTAAAGCTACTTAAAACATGTCATAGTTACCTTGAATATGTCATATACATACCTAAAACATACAACATAGATTATCTCGAACATGCATTAAAGCTACTTAAAACATGTCATAGTTACCTCGAACGTGCAACCTGATACCTCGCACATGCCATGAAGCGAGTTAAAAGACGTCATATTGCTATCTCATATAGTTACCTCGAATATGTCATATAGTTACCTCGGGCATATAACATATATATCTCGAACATGTCAAAAGTTTAAAGCTACCAGGAACATGTCATATGACTCCATGTTATCGTGGTATTACATGGAAGGAAAACAGTCAGTGTCATAACCACGGATATTAAAAACACATCGGATACTCCGTGCTTAAGAATATATCTATGTATCACGTTTTTATAGCTGAAAATTATGTCTTCAAGTTCCAGAAAGTTGTTTTTATGATGGTTTTGAATTATGTACGTAATATTGTAACACACCGTGTATATCATCCATCGCGGCAGATAAACAGCTGACTGTTTTATGAGTTTCTATTGATTTCGACTCTTTCTCTGTCTGCATGTTTTGAAATTGATCGAGGATCGTATGAGGGTAGGGCGACGTGTTTTATATCATGTGCGTGAAATGGACAAGTTTAAAAGATCTGCGTTACACGAATGGAGAATAAGTGACGTTGAATCCTCTTGAACGTGACACTGATTTAATCTACACAACCTGTACTGACAGGCGTTAATATCATCTCAGTGAAACACTTAGTAGCAATTGACATCTCTCTGTTACCAGCGACATGTTGAAATTAACATGCTGCAAGAGATATTACCGATGTAAATGTTCAGTCGATAGGCGATTTTGAAAAGCAAAATGGTTTTGTGAAAATCGTAAAAGTTCAGCTTCCTGCTCATAATTTAAGAACAATTGTGAGTTGTATTTACGAAACACCTTCGAATAAAATATCCTAGATATCACATTTTCAACAAACTAATTATTTCACTGACTCAAGTTTCATTGAAAACACAGGTAGTGATAAGAATGTACTAGCAAACCCCACGGTTTTTACCACATACATTCACATCAGTCATCAAGATTAAAGCTCTTTCATGGAAATTGATGTCAATTTTCTTATGAGAACAAGTCCAAATAAATTAGATCCACACATATCAATCATAGTTTTCTAAAGAAGACGATGTTAGTCAGCTATGTTGATGTCTCGAGAAACGTCTTCGTATCCCCAGCCGTGGCAGCATCGGAAGAATGACGTGGTCAAGGGATGACTGGCTATTGGGCTGCGGCGGGAGATAACAATGAGAGACTATCGAAAACATTCCAAACCTTCAAAGCAATGAGCCACAAGTTGATAGAATGTCAGACACCAAGCCCACAGTCGTGAATCACACAGACAAGCTAACCATCGTCCGCATCTCGACTCTCTTGACTTGCCGCCCCTTGTGTAGGGTGGGGGTTAAGACGTCACAGCGTCGTCTGTATCAGCAGGCCCGATGTTGGCACCGCTCAAACAGTGACCATATGCTCTAGGTGACTTGAACAGGTATAGGTACATACTGGGTGTGTGTTTTCTGTGACTCTCGGTGTGAATAAACGGATAATAGCCCGTTAATTTATACATTGAACATTGCTTCAGTTTTATCACGCCGTGAACTGATGTCGACCACGCATTGGGTGATGTCGACCACGTATTGGGTGATGTCGACCACGTATTGGGTGATGTCGACCACGTATTAGGTGGTGCGGACAACGTAATAGAATACTAACATGTAAATGTTTATGTATAGGGGATTGCCTTGTCCATTGCAGTAGTCGCTGGACAGGGTGCATCATTAGGCACTGTTTTGTTAAGGTCAGGAGGTTACAATTTACAGGTAGTGATACTGCTGTTATTGCCAACTGCGAATGATAACGACATCACCATATGACAATGATATATATTTGTCTAATCTGTGTTTGCGCAATGCAGTTGGTGAAAATTTAATCAAGTCAGTATTTCACTGTCTTCGAGAAACATAGTCTCATCTTAGCAATTACCGACAGAATACGACACCAGCCTTAAAAGCGCCTTATTTATTCCCCGGCGACCTTGGACGTTGCTTCTGGTATCAGGAATTGTTTAGATTTTTTCTGGTGTTTACTCGCTTATGTACACATGACCTTGATAAACAATGTTATAGAGTGAGGCGTCAGCACACAAACAAACCTTTAGCGGTTGAACAAATATAGTCGCATATACATTTCATGTTTAACTTAAACTCGACATTTTAAAACACCCTGTCCAACGTCACAATGATGTAAAGCCCTTCACTCATACGAAAGGGTTGCGAATGCCTGACACCTGGTTTCATGTGTCTTGTTAAGGTCCTAGATATTAGTAGGCCTGCACTGATCGCGCTAAGTGGACAGTTTAATGCGATAACCAAGCTGTCAGTCGTGTCAGTAATATGCATATCAGAGAGATAACATGTAATAGCAGAATCGATAGGCATGGCTTGTGAGTCATGTCGGAACAATAACACTGATGAGCCAGGCCCTCCTTGCCCCTCTCACTCGCAACTGAATCACATTCACAGTCATGCTTCAAGGAAATTGTGGCAAGCTTACATAGTTCTTTTTATGATAAGAACATAATTTGAACCAATTAAAACCAATACTTGTTTCAAGAACTACAGGGTATTTCAACAGTCGTGTTAGTGTGTGTGTGTGTGTGTGTGTGTGTGTGTGTGTGTGTGTGTGTGTGTGTGTGTGTGTGTCTGTGTGTCTGTCTGTGTGTGTGTGTGTGTGTGTGTGTGTGTGTGTGTGTGTGTGTGTGTGTGTCCGTCCGTCCGTCCATCTTTGAGTCTTTTTGATATATGTCAGATGAACAAAAGTGAAATGAGGAATACGATCGCCGCAGTGAATGGCGTAAGCAAATGGGAGAGTACCCATTATATCATTTCGTAACTGTATATTGCAACAGCTTAGATGTACCCGTAACCCGCCACTTAGTTGTATAATCACTATACTACAGATACTGTGGAAGGAATATATTATAATGCACATAAACTACAATCATTGTGCAAAAACTGTCTTAACGTATCATCTCTGTGCAACAGATGTATGTGATTGCAACAAATGTCTTAAAGTATCATCACTGTGCAACAGATGTATGTGATTGCAACAAATGTCTTAAAGTATCATCACTGTGCAACAGATGTATGTGATTGCAACAAATGTCTTAAAGTATCATCACTGTGCAACAGATGTATGTGATTGCAACAAATGTCTTAAAGTATCATCACTGTGCAACAGATGTATGTGATTGCAACAAATGTCTTAAAGTATCATCACTGTGCAACAGATGTATGTGATTGCAACAAATGTCTTAAAGTATCATCACTGTGCAACAGATGTATGTGATTGCAACAAATGTCTTAAAGTATCATCACTGTGCAACAGATGTATGTGACTGCAACAAATGTCTTAAAGTATCATCACTGTGCAACAGATGTATGTGACTGCAACAAATGTCTTAATGTATCATCACTGTGCAACAGATGCATGAGATTGCATCAAATGTCTTAAAGTATCATCACTGTGCAACAGATGTATGTTACTGCAACCACTGTGCAACAAGTGTTTGCACCTACAGTCAGTTTTGCAACAAGTTGGTTCCAACTGGTTATATGTAAAGGTATCAGTTTGCAACAAATGTCTCAACTCAAAACAAATTCATAACTAATGTCTTTACCCTACAACAATATATATTGTGCAACAGAAGTCTCACCCTTCAACAGTTATGAAATACATGTCGTGACTCACAACCACCAAGACGTCATTGTCTTAACGAGTAACCATTCTGTGAAGTTAGTGTATCAGCTTGCAACTATGTCTGAACCTACAATCACCTGCCAACGCATGTCTGAACCAAGAATAGCCGCGCGACCAATCTCTGAAGCTGAGTCGTCGAGCAACCGGTTTCCGGCCTAGGAACTGGGTTGCATCCCCACACAGTATCAACCAGTGCTGACTCCCGGAACAAAGTGTAAAGAAAAAACATCATGTTATTCGATTACTCCAGGAGATGCATCAAAAACCATTAGTCAGAAATAATTCAGAGCTCAACCTCACGTTTCCTGCTATTAAATGCTAAAAAGCAGCGCAATGGTTGGGTTAAACCGAAAATTACTTAGTGCTGACAAAGATGAAATTAAACTCGTTTTTCGTTAGCAGTCGCAATCTCGACGGATTCTGTCTATTCTCGGAGGATACCATCATAGTACACCGTGTACATGTCGATTGTAAATGCCATGTGCCATAAAGAATGATATATGCTACCCGTGTAGGGCAAGGATATAATTCACTGTATGTAACATGTCATACATACCACGTTGTCTCTCATTGTGGACGAAGGGACCTGCGTGTCACTTGTATGGAAATGTATCGATTGACTATACCTACAAGACCACACCGACCTATGCCTCACATTCAAATCTTTGGAGATCAGGATAAATTGTAAGTTTGTAACTATGGAACTCCATTCTCCGGAGCCAATAAGCAAATTTTGCAGAAGCCCAGCGACATAAAAACCTATTAGGATGACATATACACAATATTGCTTCTGATCACCACCGAGGACTAGCATTCCCCAAGAGACTAAACAAAATTTGTATTGAACTAACTGGTAAATGGTTGTCATAATAAATCATTAAGATAATCAAAAGTGAAGATATAGATCCATCAACCATACCTAACAGATCAGAACTATGTGAGAAAAAAATGTTCTGCTTTTTGTGTCCTGCCTTGAAAGATTAAAACACCGTTCTTGACCTGACCACATACCACGAGCTGGTCGTATCAAGACCATCACGAATGCGTATCTGACCAGGCGCCATACCCTACCCACCAGCTTCATATTTAATACAGCTGTGCTTTTGATACTATCTTTCTTAGAGTTAGGTTCAAGTCATCAACAAATCCATGTGGTAATTCCAAGTAAATCTTCGCCAACGTTATCAATATGACTGTTGAATGCATCTCCCACATATGCCTGAGAGCTTGTTCACTCCGTATTGCGTGTCAAACCCAATAATGTTCGCATGGCTGAGCAGACTGGCAGTTACACGACCTGTAAGACAGAATAGCATTAATCCTTTAAGAGATCAGCCCTGTTTTATCGGCAATATTCTGCCCTTATGAAACGATGCAAGATCGAGATTTGAGCGTGTCCGACCAGCGATCACTCAGAGAGATGCGCTTATCGAACAATGCCACTCATTTCCTTACCATTATGGGGTAGTAGAGGCTGGCCACTTTCCTCAATTACCCGGCCGATTGTTTAATTGTTGGCTTGAAGGTCGGCAGTGGGTCGATTAAGACTGAACGGTGGTCATTCAGAAGAGTGGACGTCGGGCAGTACTGTATGCAGGCAGGAATAACGTGCTGTATGGGCAGAAGCTGATGGCGAGCGGGAGATACTCCCAGCGTCTTTGTCGGAATATGCTAATTATGCTAATCTCGCAGTTTCCCAAACATTTAATTTGGGCGTAGAATTCTATCAAGCTGAAGATCTTTAATTTTATTCAGATGATATTCAGATATGAATTCGATATTCTGTTTCCTCGAGAAAGTTCATCAACTTCGGAATAGAAGCCGGCTAAAGTAATATTTCCTTAAATTACAGATCGATTCAATTTGCTAGATTGGTAATGGATACTGTGACGTCTTCTAAGACGACCCCGCGAGTTGACGTACCGCTGCAGTACAGGGGTGGGGATTCGCTGCTGCCACATGTCGCGGTCGTATTGGGTGTACCCAGGGGAGGGCGCGGCAACGTGTAAGGTATACTCTTTATAATACGACATGTGCATCACGAAACATTTCCATTCCATGTCGTCCTCTCAGTTGGTAGTATTCTTTTCGAGATGGATATGATTACTATTTAATATTCTTTTGTCAGGATGTGTTTTAAACTTCCATTTAGAGCCACGGAAAGTAATAATTTGTGTGTCAAATGTTTTCACAAAGGGAGGAGAGGGGGATAATTGTTGTCATTTTGAATGCATAATCTTGAAGCCCGGGAACATGTATTTTCCTCATGGATATCTCACCATCTCATCCCGTATGAGTAGTTAGATTGAACATAGGTGAACACATGCGGTATGTAGATGACGGCAGGTTATACATAACTGTCACATAACAGTAAAACAACGTCCACACGTCACGTCGGCCACGTTGACAGTTGGGGAGGTAATAAGTAACGGAAGCGGGCTACGTAACATGTCATTAAATCAAATTCTCTGAGTGGCATTTTAGAAGTTGGGATGTACGTTATTGACAAACCTTTTGGATAACTACTTCCTTTCATTTCGTGAGTGCGACGTTTCGATACAGATTCTTGTACCTTTGTCAAGCAGGACACTTAAAGTTTCAAGGTTGGTCCTTTTCAGGGGGAGATGAGGGGTGAGTGGAAAGTTTCGTTTTTTGACGTGTTTTGAGTTTGACTCAAGCCATTGAGTATGCAGTACAAATTGGGCAGGCGACAAGACTATAGTATGTATCACATGACTGGTCTATGATGGTTGGTGATGGTGACCCCCTCAATACGGCCTGGGTGTAAAGTAGGTCTATCAGACTATGTGGGAATGGCGTGACACAAGGGAACATATGACACAGATAGCTGGATTGGAGATATGTACTTTGTAAACATAATGATTAAACAAATTAAATTTCTTTTGTTGCACGGAGTTAATGTGTTGTGTAAATGTCAGGTCATTTCTGATTATAACCATGCTTGCTGACGTTGCTGAAGCAGGTCATTATATCCGTAGATTGATGTTCGTGATCTCTGCCACAAGAAGTGCCAGTACATAGGTGGATCCCATGCTTGTCATAAGGGGCGACAATCGGGTTGTCAGGTTCACTGACTTGATTGTCACATGTAATCGTATCCAAATTGCGTAGGTCGATGTTCATGCTGTTGATCACTGGATTGTCTGGTTCAGACTCGATTATTTACAAACCGCCGCCATATAGCTGGAATATTGCTGGGTGTGGCGTAAAACTAAACTCACTCATGTGTTCTTCCTCCCATATGAAAACACTGCATGTATACCTACGTGATAAAATATATGTTTGCCATCAGATAACTACCAGTGAAGAACCCCTTCGGTGTACGTCGGTGGAGCATGCATGTACCCCTACAGACATGATTACACAATGCCATTTCAGAAAGTGGTCAACATATGTAACATATGTGATATTTGGAATTACACTTTCTTTGTAAAGTATAAATTCTAGTACTTTTTGTCTAGTACTTAGTTACAACAAAGTCTCAGTGGCTGAGCGGGTTAGGCGGCTGATTTTGTGTGCTGGCGATTAGGTGCCTGACTCTGAAGGTGTGGGTTCGAATCCCGGATGGGACTTAACCCCAAAAGTACTAGAATCTGTACTTTACTAAGAAAGTGTAATCCCAAATATAACATATGTTACCTTACAGACATGTTGGTGTTATTGTGTATCTACTGGAGGAATGCACGTCGCACTCACAAAGAGCGAGTCTTAAGTATCGCTGCGTGTAAGAGTCAGTCCAAGTCAGTGAGTGCCATGTCATCCAGTGCACGTGCTTCAATGCAAATGTTGACTTCAATGCAAGATGTCTCCGCTCGTACTGGGAAATCCTTATCAGTTCAAGTAATGACAATTCGTGTATTCAAACGGATTTCAGAAACTCTTGCGTCTGAAACTAATGGCAATACTTAGTTTCTGCGGTATTATGCATCAAGCTGATTCTTAAATTTGGCTTTTGTTTCGTAGATAGTCTCAAAGGCAAGCATATTTATCACCTCTTGTCCATGTTCATATATTCTCTCTTCACATGTTTACTAGAGGAATATAAAGAGACTGTTGTATGTCTTTTGCACTGCACTTTGTTTTACTGCTGTGTGTAGTTATAATGTGTAACTATATGGTCAATTAACTTCTTTGAGTGGGATGTTAGAAGCTGGGAAGTACAATACAGACAAACTTTATGGATAACAACTTCTTTATTTCGTGAGTGCGACGTTCTGATGACGTATGATTCGATACAGATTCTTGTACCGTTGTCAAGCAGGAATCGGTATATTTCCTGCTTGACAACGATACAAGAATCTGATTCGAATCATACGTCTATATTATATGGTCAGCATTACTCATACATAATATATTGGATCTAGCCAAACCAGATGTGCGCACACCAAAAGGCTTATAGGTTATCGTATATAATATGCTTATATGAATGAGTGTAAGTAAGTTATCGGGACATGTTGCACGTGCGGAAACATGTACACATATTGGCGCTAAAACACAACATATGTCCACACAGTATGCCAACAGGGTCATGGCGTATACACTGTCAGTATGGCTTAGCAGCGGTTCAAGAAGAACTTGTGCACTTTACCTGGTCGGAAATATCCGACATATACTCATGGAAACGAATAAGGGAACACATGAAAGTACAAGTGTTCCTTTATTTATTGCCAGAAATTCACCCACATTGCAATACATACCTTGTAAAGAAACCTGGAAAAGAATAAAGGAACACTTGTACTTTCATGTATTCCCTTATTTGTTTCCATGAGTATATATTGCCTTTTGTCAGTTAAAAGACATGTGTTTACCTTGTAAACGCGGTGCACATTGCACAGGCCTATTTAGTGTTACTGTACATTTGAACTAATTGGCGTTTACAAGAGATCCGTAAACAATCTGTTGATATCATTTACCCAAACTATACATTTATTGGTTGTTTTGGTGGGGTATTCTACTGTGTCACAGTGGAATTTTAAAGACCTACAGAACTTCAAACTGTCCGAACTTTTCGCAGACAACCATAAGCCACGAGCCATACTCTCTTAAATGTAGCATTGATTCACAGCTAATTCCACAACGTTAACTTCGTGTCTTGAATTTGCAATAATCGCGCTTTTTATGTGATTTAGAACCGCCCAAAGCCTTCCAGCCTCAAAGCGCCTACAGGACGAATGGTGATATCTCCAGAACAAATTTACACGGAGGAAATTGAGTGAATAGAGATTGGGCGAATCAATGTGGTGGTGGTTGTGCACTTGCTTCTCAAGCCCATACTTAGAGGGCTTCCCTGGCGGACATTCGCTGGCAGTACACAACCCAAAGAAGAAGTTGATAATCAAGATTTCAGTTGCGCTTGTGTTAGTTGGAACTTAATTACTTAATGACTGATAGCAGTGGAAGAGATCGGCGCTATGTAAAGACAGCAGGACACGAGATGGACGTTATTGTGCCGTCTTTGGTGATCTTACAAGTCCAAGTCTGGCATAGAACTGCAGCAGTAGTCCAAATGATCCCATGCAGTGATCACCAATACTCTGCTCCCACGTCCCTTCGCAATCAATACCCAGTACAAGCAACTCTCTGTCCCTATCACAAACGCAAATGCCTTTGAGCATCGTGATTAGGGTGTAATAGTTTGTCAACCGTAAGACGTTTTTCTTGCTCTTTTTTAACTTCAACCGGTCGTTCATTTTGTTATTCTTTCACGGCTTCAAGAGTGCAGGGAGTTTTGTGATTGTATTATGGGTTGTTACACGATTTTAAATCGCAACCTTTCTTCCAATTCCAGTGATCTTCAGTTATTGAAAAACATCAATATTTCGAAAAAAAATATTATTGGAGCATTATGCAGTATTTGAAAAAGAATTTACCATAAAGGGGTTTTCCCTCATGATAAGATTAATATTTCCGGGTGTTTGCTTAATCGAACGAATCAATTTTAAGACACGCCTCCATCGATCGAATACAGCGGACACCCATGTCCACAGGGAACAAAACACAAATGTCAAGTCACACAGCAGTATTTAAACTGCCTGCTGAGGGGTGTTTAGGGGACAACACGGTTTGCTGTTACCATCTACAATAAATTTACACCATATGTACCTGTTTACACATGTCCATCATAACAACTGAACGTTTTTACCTTCAGGAATTTTATCTTTTGTTGGATTACTCAGATGAAAATTAAACGGAACGTTCATGGGTTGATATAAACGAAATCTAAATACATATTTTAAGTAAACTTGTAACACCCAGTAAGCATTTGCCACTTCACAATGACATCTCATCTTTATGAATCTATAGAATGAACAATGGGGAAGGAGTAGGGAGAGATCGCACTATCGATATCGATACAGTGGGTTTGCCTTTGAGCTAGTGACAATACATCCGTGGCAAGGTAGGATATCAACAGGTAATGCTGATGCTATACTGGACTGTCCACAGATGAAATAGCACGAAACAGTTATTGTTATTCATTTGCTCTTGTCGTTCGTTTTTCTCCACAATATATATTGGTCACGTGGGTATTAATTAAAACAACAATAATATACATCAGAGGTACCTTATACACCCTCTGAACAACGTCAGCTGCCGTAATGGGCGACTAACGGGATCAGGTGGTCAAGCTCGCTGACTTGGTTGACACATGTCATCGCATCCCAATTGCGTAGATTTATGATCATGCTGTTGATCACTGGATTGTTTGGTCCAGACTCGATTATTTACAGACCGCCGCCATATAGCTAGAATATTGCTGAGTGCGGCGTTAAACAACAAATCACTCAACCAAACCAACCAACCTTTTCGCATGGTCACATATGGGGACATTCAATATAGGTTCATAATGCCATATTGCATGAAAGAAGAGGAAATATTTTGTGACTGCAGGGACCGAGCGATGGGCAACTTGTATGAAGTGCAACATTCATGGACATGCCAATGTCTTTGACGAAAACGACCTTTTACCCCGAGACTTTACCGAGTATTTCACTGCCGCTTCGCTAGGAGTGTCTGGTACGCCTGTCCTCTGCTTGTAATACCGCTCCACTGTTGGGGTTGTTTTGGTGTATTATGTGGAGTCGGCTTTCTAGTAGTTTCCTGGAACGGTGTAACATGTCCACAATGGTTGTCAATGTGTGTCATGCGCAGTCATGGTGCAAGACACGTGACATGTTCTCTGGTGGTATGTTTTAATGAAGCAAGACAAGGTTCCATGAGAACTGGTGGTCTTGTGTGACACTGTGAGATAGACACCGGGTGTCATGTCTCACGGATATTAGCCTCGCCAGGAGATGGTACTGTCCAATTGCAAAAGTAATTAGAACATGTCTCCATATGGAAACTTAATATGGCTGGAGTCGGGATTGGAACGGAATGTTGTGAGCGGATATTGGAGTGTGTTAGGAAGGTAAGACCTCAAGACGAACAGAGTATCAGTGCCCGCAGCTTCAGATATTTCAACAAACAAGATCCAAACTATGCTCAAAATCAGTGTTGGTAACGCACAGAATGAATCAATAGCTTAGACGCCCCATAGAACATAAACCTGTGATCGAACGTTATATGTCATATAACGGAATGTTCAGTCATCAACATAGTAAAGCTACATTTACCGTCAAAAGGAAGGGTGATGATACATAATCCGTGGTGATTACACTCATCAATAATAAGCATAATAAAAATCTCGCTGTTATACTTTCAAAACGTACAATAAACGATACACAAAGTCCACAAAACGATGATGGTTTCTTACCTATTCAATATTCCCTAGGCAAACTTTGGCTAAGATCCAATGCATTGAAGCCTAGACTTCTGTTTCTTAATTGATTCTTTGAATTTTTTTTAAATATGGACAAGTCCGGAAAATTAGCGTCGCAGCGAAATGAATGGTCACACGTTTTGCTTCTTCGTTTTCAATTTCTCAAGAGATGGCCAAATAGAATCGGCTGCAAATATTATGAAAAAACGAGGAAAATTGACAAGTGACGAAATATAATCACCCCCTATTGATGAAACAGATGACCAATCTGTTTCGCTAGACGGTAAATTGGGTATAATTTTAGTCCATCAAAGACGTTGTGAAACATTTGAAACTTTGGGCAGCTTAGTTGTCGTCTGCTCGAAAGCCGTATTGCCCTGAGTGAGTCAGCCTATAACGAGGCTGCCTCTGGCTAATGGCGCTGAATCAATATGCCGTTTGTGGGCACATGAGGTCGTCACAGAAATAGTGAACAAACTGTGGATAGGCTTAGGGGGTTATCAAAAGGGATTAGAATAGAGGACACACTATGACCCTCTCCAATTTTGATCTCGTTATGTTTTGATCGATATAGAATTACTCTGACTCATCAACAATAACTTCTGATATTTTTGACAGAGTGCAACAAAATACGTGTTGATCCGATAATTGCTCAAATGCATTTTAAATTATTTTTCATCTTGCTATGATTAGCGTTTAAATGCAGTGAATCATGACCCACTGAAATAATTAAAATTTGTTCAATCAGTTTTTTTAACAAAAAAACTTCTGTAAGCTGTACGGTGTTCTGTACGATGATGAATTTGACAAAATTGAAAAACATAGCAAATAAGCAACAGGAATGGTTACAGGTACACTCTAAAGTCTTCCAGCGGTATACTGCATAGTAACATCCGTGTGTAGCGCTCACATCGGTGTGTCACAATTTGTGTGGAGACAATACACAATTGACGACTCGACCATGTGGTCGTTGTGTGGAGCTCCATGACGAGGGAGACAGTGCACACTTGACGACTCGACCATATTGTCGTTGTGTGGAGCTCCATGACGAGGGAGATAGTACACACTTGACGACTCGACCATGTGGTCGTTGTGTGGATCTCCATGACAAGAGAGACAGTACACACTTGACGACTCGACCATATTGTCGTTGTGTGGATCTCCATGACGAGAGAGACAGTACACACTTGACGACTCGACCATGTCGTCGTTGTGTGGAGCTCCATGACGAGAGAGACAGTACACACTTGACGAGTCGACCATGATGTTGTTATGTGGAGCTCCATGACGAGAGAGACAGTACACACTTGACGACTCGACCATGTCGTTGTGTGGAGCTCCATGACGAGGGAGACAGTGTCGACCATGTTGCCGTTGTGTGGAGCTCCATGACGAGAGACACAGTACACACTTGACGACTCGACCATGTCGTCGTTGTGTGGAGCTCCATGACGAGAGAGACAGACACACTTGACGACAGACCACACGTCGTTGTGTGGAGCTCCATGACGAGAGAGACAGTACACACTAGACGAGTCGACCATGATGTTGTTATGTGGAGCTCCATGACGAGAGAGACAGTACACACTTGACGACTCGACCATGTCGTTGTGTGGAGCTCCATGACGAGGGAGACAGTACACACTTGACGTTTCGACCATGTTGCCGTTGTGTGGAGCTCCATGACGAGAGACACAGTGCACACTTGACGAGTAGACCATGATGTCGTTATGTGGAGCTCCATGACGAGGGAGACAATATACACTTGACGCCTCGACTAAGTTGTTGTGTGGAGCTCCATGACGAGAGAGACAGTACACACTTGACGACTCGATCATGTGGTCGTTGTGTGGAGCTCCATGACGAGAGAGACAGTACACACTTGACGACTCGATCATGTGGTCGTTGTGTGGAGCTCCATGACGAGAGAGACAGTACACACTTGACGACTCGACCATGTCGTCGTTGTGTGGAGCTCCATGACGAGAGAGACAGTACACACTTGACGACTCGACCATGTCGTCGTTGTGTGGAGCTCCATGACGAGGGAGACAGTACACACTTGACGACTCGACCATGTCGTTGTGGGGAGCTCCATGACAAGAGGTACAGTACACACTTGACGACTCGACCATGTTGTCGTTGTGTGGAGCTCCATGAGGAGGGAGACAGTACACACTTGACGATTCGATCATCTCGTTGTATGGAGCTCCATGACGAGGGAGACAGTGTACACGACTCGACTGACTCGTGTGGAGCTCATGTCGTTGTGTGGAGCTCGACCATGGGCATGAGAGACAGTACACACTTGACGACTCGACCATGCCGTTGTTGTGTGGAGCTCCATGACGAGGGAGACAGTACACACTTGACGACTCGATCATGTCGTTGTGTGGAGCTCCATGGCAAGAGAGACAGTACACACTTGACGACTCGACCATGCCGTTGTGTGGAGCTCCATGACGAGGGAGACAGTACACACTTGACGATTCGATCATCTCGTTGTATGGAGCTCAATGACGAGGGAGACAGTACACACTTGACGATTCGATCATCTCGTTGTATGGAGCTCAATGACGAGGGAGTCAGTATACACTTAACGCCTCCACCATGTCGTTGTGTGGAGCTCCATGACAAGAGAGACAGTACACACTTGACGACTCGACCATGTCGTTGTGTGGAGCTCCATGGCGAGGGAGACAGTACACACTTGACGACTCGATCATGTCGTCGTTGTGTGGAGCTCCATGACAGAGAGACATATACACTTGACGACTCGACCATGTTGTTGTTGTGTGGAGCTCCATGACGAGGGAGACAGTACACACGATTCGATCATTGACGAGCTCTCGACCATGTCGTTGTGTGGAGCTCCATGACGAGGAGAGACATTACACTTGACGAGCTCCTCGACCATGTCATCGTTGTGTGGAGCTCCATGACGAGGAGTCAGTACACACTTGACGACTCGACCATGTTGTGTGGAGCTCCATTGTGTGGAGCTCCACTTGACGATTCGATCAGACACACATGCCGACTCGACCCATGTCGTTGTGTGGAGCTCCATGACAAGAGAGACAGTACACACTTGACGACTCGACCATGTCGTTGTTGTGTGGAGCTCCATGACGAGGGAGACAGTACACACTTGACGACTCGACCATGTCGTTGTGTGGAGCTCCATGGCAAGAGAGACAGTACACACTTGACGACTCGACCATGCCGTTGTTGTGTGGAGCTCCATGACGAGAGAGACAGTACACACTTGCCGACTCGACCATGTCGTTGTGTGGAGAGACAGTACACACTTGACGACTCGACCATGCCGTTGCTGTGTGGATCTCCATGACGAGAGAGACAGTACACACTTGACGACTCGAACATGTCGTTGTGTGGAGCTCCATGACGAGGGAGACAGTACACACTTGACGCCTCGACCATGTCGTTGTGTGGAGAGAGAGTAATGGTTTGACATAATTGTGAACTAACCATCGGGGAACACTTGAGTTTCTTGTATCTATGTTACACGAATGTGACTTGTTTCCCTATAGATGATATGTCCATCAGATATATGACTGGCTGACATTTACATGGAGAATAAACCGCACTGATCTAAGATGGCAATACGTAAAACGAACTACGACTGGTTAGATTTCATTAATAGTAGTTAGATAATGCTATGGTGGAGCCAACACAGTGGCTCTATTGCGTATCAGTTTTACACAGACAGCTCAGAGAATACGCCAACTAGATCCACCAGTTGAAGATGAATCTATAACAACAGACTGTAACTTCAAAGGGCGCAAAACCCGCAATGCTCTAAAGCATCTTTTCAGAAGTGCAGGCACGCAAGCAAAAGAGGAATACACGTCCGTTTCCCAAAGGTTCCTGAAGTGAGTAATATTTAGATCTTAAGCATTTGTTCATTTTATAAATGTACCAGATTTATCATTCTGTAATATAAGTTGGATAGAAATCCTCCTCAGGTTTTGTTGAGGAGAATGTAGGCAATGGAATAAGGAAATACAGGTTGGGCTTTCACGTTAGCCCATATTTTCCCGAGCGTGGAGTATCAGGGGAAGACCTTCGAGTCGGTGTTATCATATGACAAACAGGGGTCCTCCCACATATTACAGGATTGTAGAATCACACACGCACGCACGGATTGTCAGTGACAAACTACTTCCTCTCTTCTAACTGAAACAACCTCAACTCCCCTACTACCACACTGCCTTAGCACCACAAGTTCTGCTTCCGGCTCTGACTCTATCATCAGAGACAGAGATGGGCCAAGTACTCGTTGGCAGCGACGTGACTGGCAGAGCGTCATCTTCACTGATGCAAACCGGTTCTGTCTGTTCAGAACGGATGGAAGACAGCGTGTTTATCGAAAGGAAGAACGAACGGCGGCATATGCATGTTGCGTTTAGAAGCTCCTTTGCTGCATTTTCCATTTAGAACTACCCGTTCATATTTGTTTCGGGATGCAGAAATTAGAAATGTTACGCTGCTGATACCTCTGCAATCAACGCTGATTGGTTGACTGTACAGATCATATGGCCACATCTTAATGCTCGCGTCTTACCATGGATTATTTTTGTGGTGGTTCGGCACGGTGTCAGTGAGTTTGGAAAACGGATGTACCATCTTTACGTGAAAGTGTTATATACATCAACTCGCTTAGGAGCACCACTTGCAGTGTACACAACCAACAAGTGACAGACGAAATCAACAATGGACAGATAGACAAAATATGCTTGCTTCCTTAGACCATCAATTATTCATATTGGTCAACTATACAGTACAATCAGAAGTATGTACCTGCTTGGTACCGAACTCATAAGAATGAATGTGCATTATTTCATTTCTGTAATGATCATGTCCAACATAACTCAAACTGTTTTGTTTCCATTAATATTGTGTATCAACGTTAACAATGCATTGAACATCTATAACAACAGACTGTAACTTCAAGGGCGCAAAACCCGCAATGCTCTAAGCATCTTTTCAAGTGCAGGCACGCAAGCAAAGAGATATTTTACGTCCGTTTCCCAAGGTTCCTGGTAGTATGTTAGATCTTAAACATTGTTCATTTATAAATGTTGCAGATTTATCATTCTGTGTATAAGTTGGATGAAAATCTCCTCGGGTTTTGTTGAGAATGTAGGCAATGGAATAGGGAAACTGGGTTGGGCTTTCGTTAGCCCATATTTTCCGAGCGTGGAGTATCAGGGAAGACCTTCGAGTCGGTGTTTATCCTTGACAAGCTTGGGGGTCCTCCCCCATATTACAGGATTGTAAGAATCACCCACACGCACGCGTGCACGCACGCGCGGATTGTCAGTGACAAACTACGCCTACCTCTTCTAACTGAAACAACCTCAACTCCTACTACCACACTGCCTTAGCACCACAAGTTCTGCTTCCGGCTCTGACTCTATCATCAGAGACAGAGATGGGCCAAGTACTTCGTTGGCAGCGACGTGACTGGCAGAGCGTCATCTTCACTGATGCAAGCCGGTTCTGTCTGTTCAGAACGGATGGAAGACAGCGTGTTTATCGAAAGGAAGAACGAACGGTGGCATATGCATGTTGCGTTTAGAAGCTCCTTTGCTGCATTTTCCGTTTAGAACTACCCGTTCATATTTGTTTCGGGATGCAGAAATTAGAAATGTTACGCTGCATGAAACCTCTGCAATCAACGCTGATTGGTTGACTGTACAGATCATATGGCCACATCTTAATGCTCGCGTCTTACCCATGGATTATTTTGGTGGTTCTGTACGGTGTCAGTGAGTTTGGAAAACGGATGTACCATCTTTACGTGAAGTGTTATATACATCAACTCGCTTAGCAGAGACACCACTTGCAGTGTACACAACCAACAAGTGACAGACGAAGGCTCAACAATGGACAGATAGACAAATAATAACACTTCCTTAGACCAGTTGATGTGATGGCAGGCACCGCCAATGGGATGGTGGTGACCAGTTAAGGCTATAAATGTCATACAGTAATTAATGAAAGTGACAGAGTGGTACAGGGTGGCTGACAAGACAATGTACAATGCGGTAGTGATAAGGATTAAGTATGCAGATTAGCGTCATATAGATAATTACAACTAACTCTCACATGGCTTGGCTACAAAGTTTTTGGTCTTTAGAACTATTTGGCTGTCCTGAATTAGATGCTATGACAATATAGAACTATTTGGACGATGGCTGTCCTGTATTAGACGCTATGACAATATAGAACTATTTGGACGATGGCTGTCCTGAATTAGACGCTATGACAATATAGAACTATTTGGACGATGGCTGTCCTGAATTAGACGCTATGACAATATAGAACTATTTGGACGATGGCTGTCCTGAATTAGACGCTATGACAATATAGAACTATTTGGACGATGGCTGTCCTGAATTAGACGCTATGACAATATAGAACTATTTGGACGATGGCTGTCCTGAATTAGACGCTATGACAATATAGAACTATTTGGACGATGGCTGTCCTGAATTAGACGCTATGACAATATAGAACTATTTGGACGATGGCTGTCCTGTATTAGAATTAGAACTATTTGGACGATGGCTATGACAATATAGAACTATTTGGACGATGGCTGTCCTGAATTAGACGCTATGACAATATAGAACTATTTGGACGATGGCTGTCCTGAATTAGACGCTATGACAATATAGAACTATTTGGACGATGGCTGTCCTGTATTAGACGCTATGACAATATAGAACTATTTGGACGATGGCTGTCCTGAATTAGACGCTATGACAATATAGAACTATTTGGACGATGGCTGTCCTGAATTAGACGCTATGACAATATAGAACTATTTGGACGATGGCTGTCCTGAATTAGACGCTATGACAATATAGAACTATTTGGACGATGGCTGTCCTGTATTAGACGCTATGACAATATAGAACTATTTGGACGATGGCTGTCCTGAATTAGACGCTATGACAATATAGAATTACACAACATACATATGTTAGTCACGATACATGTTTTCCATGTTAAAGCAACAGTTTACATATGACTGAACATAATATCCCTGACACATAGTCCATTCAATGACCGAAAATATATAAACCTCACACACTTAACACATGTAGCTGATACATTACCTGTGTGGGTACCAGTATTCACACCAGATACATTACCTGTGTGGGTACCAGTATTCACACCAGATACATTACCTGTGTGGGTACCAGTATTCACACCAGATACATTACCTGTGTGGGTACCAGTATTCACACCAGATACATTACATACCTCAATCTTACCAACTTAACAGGGTAATATCGAAGTCTGTATGATTTTACACCAAGCATTGTGACACGCCCTTGAAGACATGTGGTGTCAAAAGTCAGTTCACAAATTCAATATGGGTGTGTGGACAGGTCCAGAGAAACAGCTGGCCAGGGGAGTACCGGGACGTTCTGCTGTCTCAGTAAATCTGTCACAACACGAGCGACATGTGGTACGGGCATCATCTTGCTGATTTTCTGTAAGCCGTGGCATGACGTAAGCACAGTTTAGGTTGACTTAACGTGTTTACCACAACATTCAGATGCTAGAGAGTAATTGACCACTCTTCAATTTTCAATATCAGATGTGCGAAGTTCAGGTGTCAAAAAGCATGCAAAAAAGTGGGTAAGTTCAGATGTTTGATGGGCACTTAGAAGTGCACGAGCCACGTGCAGAACGTGACATCAAAGCAAAGTGCTTTGATTCATGTTTATTTAGGGTTATTTCAATAACTTTTTAAATAACGTTTATTTTATGCAATTATATATTATGCACAGTTACCTTTTTCTGTTAGTATATCTATGCAAGACCCCACAGACAGTTTTGTTTTCTCATTAGAATCGGGTTGAACTTTAGTGACGCTGTTTAACTAACGAATAAAACAAAATACAAACATTAACCATCAAACTGACTAAAGTTATAGCAATAATATCAGGTTACTAACTTGTTCGAGGAATGTATCTGCAGCTCACAAAGAAACCTGTTCCATGGCATGTGTCATTTAACAGTCTATTATGCAAAATGTGTATATAACGTTATAACAAGCGATAGTTTCTCAACTGGTCACGTGACTGTTTCAGGTTTTTCACATTGGTGTATAGGTTCATTGGTTACCCTAGATAGCTCGCCTGACAACTATGATGTCCATCAACTCTTTAAAAAAGTAAGTTAGTTACGCCGTAGACCCGGGTTCGAATCCCCACATGGGTACAATGTGTGATGCCCATTTCTGGTGTCCCCGCCATGATGTTGCTGGAATATTGCTAAAAGCGGCGTAAAACCAAACTCAGTCAGTCAGTCAGTTAATCAACGTATTGGCGGTTAATCCTTTGAAGGAAGGACGTTGGTTTTACACAATCACTTTACGACAGAATGTGAGTGGATTCTGTTAGTAAATCTACATACATAAACACTACCTTTTGACAAAATCCGCTGCGCAGGATAAACGTAATACATTTAAATCAGTCAGCGTGTTGTCGGTTAATCCTTTGATCGATGTTTGTCTTTTAACTCAGCTGATCATTCCTCATGCTGCACTTCTATGCGCATATTGCATAACATGTAATACATTTGCCACACCAGACATTAATTCATAATGTTGTTTACTCCAGACACGAGAAATGCTAAATGTGAACCTTTGTCTGGTAATCTGAGTGGTGTTACCACTAATTATACCTGTTATAAATTCAGTAACTGACCATCAAGTGAATGATGACAAATAAACAGGTGTAGGTTTATACTACCAAACACGGGTTACAAGGGAGTAGTAGTCGCTGTATTGCATGCAATTCTAATTGCCTAAAACACTTAGGGGTAGAGACTGTTTCGAGGATACGAACGGAACTTCATTGTTGCATAAGAAATACATGTAAGTATTTGCTGTGCACTGAAGATAAAAACTGTATATGCCTACACTCATGCGTTTTCAGCAGTTCATGTCGACATATTTTCATATTTTGACTGCAATCGTCATTAAGACAATTCCTATGAAATGCACAATGCAATTTAGAAAGTGGTCAAATGTATGCTCATCGGTGGAAGCCGCGGTGGCTGAGCGGTCTAGGCATCTGACTTTGTGTGCTGGCGCTTAGGAGGTGCCTGACTCTGAGGCAGTGGGTTCGAATCCCCGATGGGACTCAACCCAACGAAAGTACAATGCAGCATCTGTACTTTACTAAAAAAGTGTAATCCCAAATATAACATATGTAAGACAATTCATATTTTTGAATCCCGTTAATCATGTCGTGGTTGTTTGTAAACGTTTGTCATAAAAAATGAAAACGACACATATAAAGTGCATGCAGAAAATGTTTTCCACGTAATGCACGTGCAATGTGTCCGAAACGTCCAATGCGTAGAGACATCGACTATGAAGGGCCAAACCAATTTCATCATTTCATTACGAAATTTACGACGTAAACGAATATAAGAATGCCAAGATTGAATTCTGCTGACCGAAATATCGTCACCCCACCGCCCGACATGTGGACAGATTTGGTTGAGAATGCGTCATGGTGTGGGGAGCCATGTCCGACAAGGGTAGATCTGAGCTAGTGGTGGTTCAAGGCAATTTTACAGCAAATCGCTACATCGACCAAATCCTGCGACCTCATCTCTTCCCACTTTTTAACCGCCAGAGGGAGCTGTTTCAACACGACAACGCTCAACCCCACACAGTCAGCTCGTATAAAAGGTGCCTATCTCGCCAGTACAAACATCAGTGGCCTTCCAAACCGCCTGATCTGAACCCGAGCGAGTATTTATGGGACCAGTTGGATCGACGCGTCCGTAAACGTCACCATCGTCCTCAGACGGTATCCCTCAGACTTGCAGAACTTACCAACGCGTTGCAGGGGGGAATAGCGAAGAATTCCCCAAGCAAAAGTCCGACGACTTGTGCAATCCTTTCCAAGGTGGTGTCGAGCAGTGGACAGCTGCAAAGGGTGGTGTCACCAGGTATTGACCTGAATGCCCCCCTGTGTCCACACGTGCAGTGAGTTAACTGAATTGATGCTGACAATGACAATACATATGTTATCCGTGTGTCGAATGTCCTTCATCTACGTTCAAGCTCAGTCGACTTGTGTACACTTAAATACGTTTATTACATTTCCTTATTTTTGGACTGTGCGTTTCTTTTTTTCTTATTACCTAAGTACATTTTCAGATTTTTCCAGCAATGGCAAAGTATGGTTGATTTAGATTCCAATAAACCAAATGTGTGTTTTTGATATCATAGCTAAATACACATCAAGCTGTTACATGACATGATTAAATATCAACGTAAAAAACACAGAAATAGCATTAACTTCGATCAGTCATCATTACACCACACGCATTAGAAAATCCGAAAAGCCTACACTGCTGGGATACTGTGTTACAATCAGACAAGAAGTACCGGGAATATTTTCAAATGACGGCACCTGATGGGCATCCACCGTTCTCATGGTCCCTCATTGGTTGAAGAAATTCTGCCAAGGCGGACAGCTGCCCAGTCCCCGTGTCCGTCACGGTCGAGGGAGTAGGGACTGACAGCCTGACGTATTAGATTGTTGGCGCGAAACATTGATCGCTCTGGATCAGTGCCCCATTAATATGTTGCATCTAGCGTGATAAAATATTTGTAAACATTTCCCTCCATGTTAATTTAATGTGCTTCGTGTTCACTACAAATAACACTGTGAGGTGAAATTGGGTTTAACGTCATGCTTGAGAATATGTCGCTCATATGACGACGTGTATGCGTGTGTGTGTATGTGCGGCTGCTTGTACTAGCCCAGACTTAAGCTGGTCTTATAGTGCTAGCCCACTGAGATACCATGCCGCAGTGAAGCATGAAAACCAGCGTTTAAAATTCCCGCCTGCCCGACCGTCCGGAATGGTCTATTTTCATCTCGGACGGTCAAATATCAAAAGTAGCGTGTCCGGTGGTCTGGCAGATATTTTTACCCCTAAGTGTAAATATTTCATAATATCAGACAGGTTCTCGTGTCGTCAGTTTTAGGTGTTTAAGGTATTATGAAAATTATGTTAAACTACACACGATTGTACAGTTTATGTTACGATAACCAATCATAACACATGTACTTTCAGTTTACCCAAACTCGGCGCATTGCCTGTCAGTGCTATGTAGTTCGTTGCGATCCCTACAAACATTGAATGGCAGTTACAGTTTTTTATTGTTGAAAACCGGACAGGCAAGCTTGTGTCCGGACTGGTAATTTTTTAAAGTTATCAGTCCGACTGTCTGGCTTGGAATTTTTGGAGTTTTAAACACTGTGAATACCCCACTCAGACACATTATACTGACTCCGAGTCGACCAGTCCTTGTTGTACCCATTCATTCCGAGCGCCAGTCAGGGACCAACAAGTACCATATTTTAACGTCTTTGAGTGTGACGCGGTCGGGGATCGAACCCGCGACCTTCCGCTCTCCGGGCGGACGCTCTAACCACTACACCACCGGAGGCGGTCGTATGTGTTTGAGTGTCGTTTGGTAAGGGATTTAAGTTAAAACTGTACGGTGTACACTGTTATTTTAAGAGTAAAGTCCGAATAGAAGTTGACAGTTTTGGTGAGCCATGGTAGGTTAACTAGACATGATTCGGATGTTGACAGAGTAACATAATCGCACTGAATGTGGGATTCGAACCTACGACCAACTATTGTATCGTGCGAGCGAAGGGACGCAATTCTGTACAGACATTTGCTATGCCTCGATCATTTCAGCTATATGTACACACACTGGACCTATACAAACCGTTGTCCGTGGGGTGTAGTCGGTATTGAGACATGCACTGTGCCTGAATACACATTCATGTGACGCAGTAACCCTAGCAACCCTAGGTGTCACTGTTGTCGTCGTAAGCGTTGGTGGCCGACATTCCTTTGGACGATTTCACTAACACAAAGGTATTAAGTGTTAGGCTACGTTTAAAAATATAACATGTCACGTGAATCACATCCATTGACACGGATGAGTTTGTTGTAAAAAACATTAAAGACTTGCGTCAATATATTGCCTCCTGCACTCTCATTATTGGCACATTTGTTTAGGTTAGGTGAGACGGTGTACTGGTAGCGTCTTTTCTGGAACTACTTTGCCGGAAACTTATCGACGCGCCCGAACACAGTTGTACCTGTCGCCAGTGCAGCTAACATAGCAGATGGGCTTGGATCATCGGAGGGACAGAGAACTGTATCCGAGATGAAGTTACTGGCTGTAATATGTATCTATTTCACCATGAAGCGTGGAACTGATGCATCGTCCATTTATAACATAGATGATTCAGCTGGATTAGGAAAACGGTTCGACGGCATTGGAGGTCTCAGTGGGGGGTCGGTAAGTGACGCTTCGGTCTCTTCCGCGTTTCCGCAAAGGGGCATCTCAAAAGTTGTGCATCACTTTTAGGTGAAATAATCAACAGGTGCGAGACCAACTAAATTTATGACGTTTTGTTATACATACGTACATGTTGTTCGTGGTGTTTTATAATAAAAAATAGTTAAATAATTATGCATACAATAAAGTGATATAGGCCTATATATATATATATATATATGGAGATAAGGGAAGTAAAAAACATGATCCGGAAAGACTTCCGATCGTCCCAGCCAATTATATGCTTTCTTATTAACTAAAAATATATCTATAAGCAATATGAAAGTAAATTTGCTATGAATTGTATAAGGGTTATAGAGAATTTAATCTCACCCCAAGTTTCTACTGATATCAATTACATCACCACGAGTTGATAAAGTTACAAATATCCGAGGCATGCCGAGGATATTTTTACCTTTATCAACGAGTGTTGATATAATTGATATCAGTAAAGACGAGGGTGAGATTCTATTTATCATAAAAAATCATTCTTCATTAGTTTTCAATGAAAAATGTCCATCTCTCAACAATGTACTACCATTAGACTTGCAGTGCAGTGATGTCATATAGCATTGTGACCTCATCAAGTTGATGACATCGTAGCATTGTCAGGGCATTGTACAAGATCTACTGTCATTAAACGATATCTCCATATGTATGATCTCACGCAAGCGATATCTCCTGTGAAACACAGTTTTGGATGATAAACAGTTTTAGTATCCATATGGTGAACATAACCAGTGTCATATGTGCACATATAACTTTTACCTAGCAACCATTGTTTCTCTATTCCATCGTCTGTGACGTCATTTAAATAATTGAACCTGACTTCAATGAACAGTCACACTTGCTTACTGTTTTACTGCACAAATGTAC
This sequence comes from Haliotis rubra, assembly GCF_003918875.1. Taxonomy (NCBI): domain Eukaryota; kingdom Metazoa; phylum Mollusca; class Gastropoda; order Lepetellida; family Haliotidae; genus Haliotis; species Haliotis rubra. The sequence continues at coordinate 437,963 of NW_025766747.1, read as the reverse complement.
ATGAATAAAATGGATAATAAAGAAATTATTACACTCGCAAGTGTGCCATACGACTTATACGAAACTCCTGCAAAATCGCTCAGGCAATACAAAATTTCACATTCGTTTCATATAAGTCGTATGCCACACTTGCTCGTGTAATAATCTCTATTTACAACCCCAACCCTAACCATGCATAACCATGTCCACAAAACGAAAGTCGCAGGAACGATCGTAATTCGTTGTTAGCATCACCCAAATGGCAACAGTTTCCACAATAAGCCTATTTTCAAGTCTTGAGAGATACCATGAAGATCCAGGGCAGTCAGACTTGTTCAGCATGTTGTAACTTATGTAAGAGGCGACTAACGTCTTGTTTGTTGGTTTGTTGGGGATTGCCTAAAACTCGGGCTGGGGGGGGCAACGGCATTATTGGCTACTTTATCCACTAACGAAAACCATGCCTACAATTTATTTATGCATCTTACACCCATGATAATAGTGAACAATCAGAAGCCGCAAGTGTGTACCATAATATATTAGCTTTTTTATTGTGAGTAAATCAATTATCTAATTAAAACTCAGTAAGACCAATGGCCTGATCTAATGTGTCTGAGCAAGGTTACGTCTAAGAGTGGAAACGTTACATGAAACAGGATTCAAAACGTATAAATACTTCCGTCTGTACTGATACACATTTCTGTCGGCCCGGAAAAAGCTTTTTCATCTATATCCAAGCAAATGCCACCCCAGAAGGTCACTGTTCATCATGTTTAGAGAATATGCCAACTGGTAAGAGATCAATCTTTCCTTACACTCTCATCCTTATCTCTGTCACAATTGTTCAGTCCTGCTTGGCACGGGTGTCAAAAACAACCTCACAGATCTATCTTGAATTGTGTTTACATCTGTAGAATGGTATTACATCTACCTAAATGACAGTTTGTATTGTTACAATACATCACATGTAAAGATAGCTGGTACATTGAAGTGAAGCCATTTTCCCTCTCCATATAGCCTCAGTCAAAAGTGTTGTCTCTGTTCTGCCTGACATGGCCTGGGCTCTCAAAAGCAGGTGTAGGACAATTCCCCACACAGACATTTCCCCACATGACAATTCCCCACCAGACAATTCCCCATCACGTGAGTGACAATTCCTCACACCTTAGCTCTTTTTATGATTTTTCAGATCAACATAAGTTGCTTAGTTGACTAATGTAGCAGTCAAGACCCAGTGATTGAGTTCAAATTTATATTCACATCGGCAATATGACGTAAAACGGTTCTATTTAAATAATTTATAATGTTATACCTTAATTTCTGTCTGCGAAGGACAGTAAAAGAACTAGAATATCACTGTGAGAGATTTAAAAGTAGCATGTGACTTAAAAGTATATACTATTTATGACATTACAATATACAAACAGGCTATAGATCACCAGCAACTGAAGGTAGATCACCATACTATGGACCATGGGAACTTACAGTGCCTTTGCTACCTGCATGGACCCTAGCCGGATTTACACCATCCCTTCATCCGCTGGCGATAGGACCCTAGCCGGATTTACACCATCCCTTCCGCTGGCAATAGGGACCCAGATTTACACCATCCCTTCAGCTGGCTTATAGGACCCTAGCCGGATTTACACCATCCCTTCAGCCGCTGGCGATAGGACCCTAGCCGGATTTACACCATCCCTTCAGCCGCTGGCGATAGGACCCTAGCCGGATTTACACCATCCCTTCAGCCGCTGGCGATAGGACCCTAGCCGGATTTACACCATCCCTTCAGCCGCTGGCGATAGGACCCTAGCCGGATTTACACCATCCCTTCAGCCGCTGGTGATAGGACCCTAGCCGGATTTACACCATCCCTTCAGCCGCTGGCTGGCCTAGCCGGATAGGACCCTAGGACCCTAGCCGATTTACACCATCCCTTCAGCTGGCGATAGGCTAGGATTTTACACCATCCCTTCAGTCAGCTGGCTTATAGGACCCTAGCCGGATTTACACCATCCCTTCAGCCGCTGGTGATAGGATCCTAGCCGGATTTACACCATCCCTTCAGCCGCTGGTGATAGGACACAAAACGGTACACTAGAAAAACCACAATGAGGTGGGAGTGTTCAAGCAGATTGTCTTTATCTTGCAAAGGTGCCCTGACTTCTGATGTACAATACATAATAAACGTGTCTGATACTGACAATTAAACTGGACCTATTGATACTGATTATTGTTAAGGAGCGTGAAAAAATAAATAAATATATCATTAAAAAAACTCAATTTGTTGTTATTCATACTTTTTTATGTGTGGGGAATTGTCCAAGTGGGGAATTGTCCTGTGGGGAATTGTCCAAGTGGGGAATTGTCCTGGGAATTGTCCTGTGGGGAATTGTCCAAGTGGGGAAATGTCTGTGTGGGGAATTGTCTGGACTCCCTCAAAAGCACCTTATAAGATACACGATAAGCCTCTATGAAGTGGTATTTAGGTAGTAGATATAATACCATATTGCCTTTCATGTGTAACTCAAGTAATCAACAAAGCTGTAACAGCTTTAACCAATATTCAAACATGTCATATTTGTCCATTGACATTCGCCCAAATCCTCTTTGCATTAACATAAACATCCTGCCCTGATTCAGCATGAGGCATTAAAGGTTAATTAGGGAGCCCCAATATTTTAATTAAGGAAAAACACTGTCACTTCCTGCCTGAGGACATCACAAGCTAACATAAGTAAGTAACCTTCTCATCAAAGAAAACACATAGCAACAAGACGGTGGCTTTTGTATCACTTAGGGACACTCGGTATGTAGTCAGAATTTTCTTTTTATTTCATGATTAAATATACATTTTCAATCAAACTACCAGGGATGGCAATTTTCTGCTGATCCACAGATTTTTGCCGATTTTATATCAAATTGATCAATTCAAACCCCCCATTCGATGACACAATATTAATTTTACAGCTGAAAATAGATTTTCCTGTTGCCATCCCTGAACTATACATTTGTGAATGCAGGAAGTATATCTACACAGATGCACAGGTTTCATTTTAATATTCTGCAGTCCATTTTTAGTTGTACCTGACCTGACTTTTCTTGGCCCGAGTTTTAGGCACTCTCGGTTTGTAGTTTAACACTGCACTCACCAATGTTCAAGCTATTGGACTGTAAATAATCAAGTCTGGACCAGACATTCCAGTGATCAACATCAATTTAATGATCTACGCAATTGGGGTATGATGACATGTGTCAACCAAGTCAGCGAGCCCAGGCAACTAACAAGATCAGGTGATGAGGCTCACAGATTTGGCTAACACATGGCATCATATCTCAGTTGTGTAGATCAATGCTTTTGATGTCAATCACTTGATTGTCTGGTCCAGACCTGATTGTTTGCAGAGCGTGGTGACTTGTAGCTGGTATACTGTGGAGTGTGGCAGTTCTCACCCTGGTTATCTGGGTATGATGCGCGCTCAGGTTCTACATTCACCCAAGCAATGACTCCACTGGACAAACAAGTTTGACAGTCACAATATGTGTTGACTATAGAAAATCCCAAGAACAAAATGGTGGTTAGAACTCACATATTAATTCCCAAAGTAAATATTAATCCCCAAAGTATATAATGGATCATGTAGGTAAGATGTCATCTGGCATTGTCTTCACGTTATCAACAGATGGAGTATTATTCATGTCTTCTGGAATGCTCATTGTGGCACACTTCAAATAATGATTGCTGTAAAACAAAACATGTTCATTAAAATATGCATAGCTTGTGTTCATGTGAATATTGGCATCATTAGCCTGTGAGTATAGTTTTGATATAGTCATATTTGTTATAAACATATTAATCATTTGGCGTTAAAAAAATACAAAATGATATGGTCCGTCAAGTCACTTTTGTTTCACTTACAGCAGTTACCATGAATGAAAATGAAATGTCTTGATATATCGGTATATCCTGTCATGAACAGTAATCAAAATAGGTTAAGCAAACATGAATTTACCAAAAGCCATGAACTTCCAGCACATACGGGCAGTCCTGTCATCTAAGTCACAGCAAGTCACTGTGCAGAGTTGCCTCCCCTGTAATGCCAGAATCCGGTGATTATGGGTTCGAATCCTGGTTAGCCTGGAGTTTGTGTCTCAGTTTGTCATCCTCATACCAGTGCTTGTGGGTTTTATCAAAGCAATAAAAGGTTTGGAGACTGGCATCACTTCAAGCTGACAAACCACGGTATAACTGGAATACTGTTGAGAACACCATTAAACCCAACTCATTCACTCATACATCTCTCGGCATTTGCGACCCATGAAGACCCGGGGTAGAATAGGTCTTCAGCAACCTATGCTTGCCATATAAGGCGACTATGCTTGTCGTAAGAGGCAACTAACGGGATCGGGTGGTCAGGCTTGCTGACTTGGTTGACACCCGTCATCGGTTCCCAATTGCGCAGATCGATGCTCATGCTGTTGATCACTGGATTGTCTGGTCCAGACTCAGTTATTTACAGAGCGCCGCCATTAGTGCTGGGAATTGGTCAAAATCTCATAATTGATGATTGGTTGATTACAACCGATCAATCATCGAAAATAATTGGTTAGCATCATTTATGAAATTTTCCTGATTATTTTTGTTAATGGACAAAAAAATAAAGATAAAACCCTGTAGTTCTTTGGTGTTGTTGCAAATTGCACAAAAAGCATTGGCAAATTTCACATCTTTAAAGGATGACTAGTAGGTTACGAACATTAATTTCTTGGAATCTTGAAAATAAATTCAACCATGACTTGGAACGAGCTTGTAGTGGTCATGAAATGTAACAGACAAAACCAACCTTGTGAAAAATATTGTCAATGCAAACAAGTGTCCAGAATTGTTTGTCTTTGATTGTGAGAAAACATGATCGATTGCTTGGTCGTTTAGACACTGCAACCAATCTTCGATTATTTCAATTAATCGGACCACCACTAGCCGCCATATAGCTGGAATATTGCCGAGTGCGGCGTAAAACTAAACTCACTCACTCACTCACTCAGTCACTCACTCACTCTCTCGACATTTGCATTTGAATGCAGACATTATCTGTCTCCAAATTGGCCCATATATTTTAGGAACATTGATTCATGTACTTTTACTCATTTGCTCAGATTGTTTTGGGGCAGAGGCCGCCGAGTCATCTTCGGTAACATGATTATCAGTACAGGGTTACATCCCTTGGGCATGTCGGGATCCTATCACTGTGTGTTTCCATAAAAGATTCATTACTGTCATGTGTCAACCTGTCTAAACTGATATCATCTTCAGAGTTAGCTGAACAACTAAACCAGTGTTCGTGGTGAACTTCTGACACCAGCATCAACACATTAGGATATTATTAAACTACTCACTCCCTCATCTGATGTATTTACTGAGTCATGTCTCATTCAAGTCTTCAGGCTTTCTTGGACTGAATGGAGAGCTATCTTCAGCACTAACTGTTGCACCTAATGCTTCAATAATCAGTTTGAGTAAACACTGTTATTAATAGAGCCTATTTATTGTTTTAAAAAGACACTACTGACAAACAAAGTAATATTTATAAATGAAATATACCTTAACCTGTGTGTTGACAATAATCTTACACACACAACGGACGGAAGGACAGAATAAAGTTACTACATTTTTCAAGGTTGATGTTTTTGAAGATGTATGTGAACTGTAGTCTGAGGTGTATCATGCAGTATTTGTAAATTTGTTGTGTTTCATATCTGGCACTTGGCAGATATCAAACTCGGTGACAGTTTGTTCACACCATGTACTTTATCAGGAATTAAGTTTAGATATGATTATTCATTATTGTTAAACACAAATGAAATGATAGTCATTTAGATAATGCCTATATTACTATTATTAGTAACTTATGCTTTATAATGGTATGTTGTATAACAAGCTGTAGTGTCATGTTGGTCTTCCTGAACTTCCAGGCTACATCCAAACTGCTGAAAGCTTATCTCATCCAACAGAGGAACCAGGTGTTAGATATTCTCTTTAAGGTACGTGTTCATGCTATGTTATGATACAACCACTGTGTTTTATAGGCCAATCATTATTCACAGATGTGATAACTGTTTGTGTTCAAGGGGTCCAAATCTTACACGGTAGACCTTTCCAAAACATCATTTACCAATAATGCCATATATATTTGAACCCATCTTGCTGTACATCTTGTCGATACAAGACAATATTTGAACCCATCTTGCTGTACATCTTGTCGATACAAGACACTATTTGAACCCATCTTGCTGTACATCTTGTCGATACAAGACAACTATTTGAACCCATCTTGCTGTACATCTTGTCGATACAAGACACTATTTGAACCCATCTTGCTGTACATCTTGTCGATACAAGACAATATTTGAAACCATCTTGCTGTACATCTTGTCGATACAAGACAATATTTGAACCCATCTTGCTGTACATCTTGTCGATACAAGACAATATTTGAACCCATCTTGCTGTACATCTTGTCGATACAAGACAATTTTGCCATGGTTGTGGTTTGTTTTTGCAGCCCAACTTTGCAGCCTCACTACAGATTCTGAAGGTAGAGATTGGAGGGGACTCTGAAAGTTCGGGTAGGTTGGCTGTTAGACATTATGTGCCAATGTATTCACTCACTGTAGTGTACATGACCAATGTATTCACTCACTGTAGTGTCCAAGGCCAATGTATTCACTCACTGTAGTGTACAAGGCCAATATATACACTCACTGTAGTGTACATGACCAATGTATTCACTCACTGTAGTGTACATGACCAATGTATTCACTCACTGTAGTGTACAAGGCCAATGTATTCACTCACTGTAGTGTACAAGGCCAATGTATTCACTCACTGTAGTGTACATGACCAATGTATTCACTCACTGTAGTGTACATGACCAATGTATTCACACACTGTAGTGTACATGACCAATGTATTCACTCACTGTAGTGTACATGACCAATGTATTCACTCACTGTATTGTACATGATCAATGTATTCACTCACTGTATTGTACATGACCAATGTATTCACTCACTGTACATGATTGTATTCATCACTGTAGTGTACATGACCAATGTATTCACTCTGTGTAGTGTACATGACCAATGTATTCACTCACTGTAGTGTACATGACCAATGTATTCACTCACTGTATTGTACATGACCAATGTATTCACTCACTGTAGTGTACATGATCAATGTATTCACTCACTGTAGTGTACATGACCAATGTATTCACTCACTGTAGTGTACATGACCAATGTATTCACTCACTGTAGTGTACAAGGCCAATGTATTCACTCACTGTAGTGTACAAGGCCAATGTATTCACTCACTGTAGTGTACATGACCAATGTATTCACTCACTGTAGTGTACATGATCAATGTATTCACTCACTGTAGTGTACATGATCAATGTATTCACTCACTGTATTGTACATGACCAATGTATTCACTCACTGTAGTGTACATGACCAATGTATTCACTCACTGTAGTGTACATGACCAATGTATTCACTCACTGTAGTGTACATGATCAATGTATTCACTCACTGTAGTGTACATGACCAATGTATTCACTCACTGTAGTGTCCAAGGCCAATGTATTCACTCACTGTAGTGTACATGACCAATGTATTCACTCACTGTAGTGTCCAAGGCCAATGTATTCACTCACTGTAGTGTACATGATCAATGTATTCACTCACTGTAGTGTACAAGGCCAATGTATTCACTCACTGTAGTGTCCAAGGCCAATGTATTCACTCACTGTAGTGTACATGACCAATGTATTCACTCACTGTAGTGTCCAAGGCCAATGTATTCACTCACTGTAGTGTTCAGGGCCAATGGAGGGCTGTCAGTTCTACTGTCTGTGTTTTTCTTGTAAATGCTATTTAAAAAGTGGTCAATTGGATCTCGTGTTATATTTTGGGATTACACTCTATCAGTAAAATACAGATTCTAGTACTTTCGTTGGGTTGAGCCCCATTGGGGATTGAAACCCACACCCTCAGAGTCAGGCACCTAATCGGCAGCACACAAAGTCAGCTGTCTAACCCACTCAGCCATTGCAGCTTCCAAATGTACTACAACCTGTACTTTACTGAGAATGTGTAATCCCAACTATAACCTGTGTTATAAAAGTGTTGTGCCTGTTGCAGATGCCACGGAGGCTTCACACATGCACAACAGCTGGGATGAGAACTACAACCGGGGATACGAATGGTGGATGATGGCAGAGGCTAAGAAGGTACACAAATCAGTGTTGTGTCCAGATCTTCATGTGGCCCAGGCCATTAACACCGGAGGAAAGCAATGTCCCTCTAGTTCTGAAAAATAATGTCCTTAAACGCTGCTCAGACCTGTTCTGTCACTTTCACAGTTTTGTGACACTCAGATATTCTGTCCATTGTACAGATTTATGTAGGATTTAACAAAGTACCCGTGCCAGGAAAATTGGGATACATTGTATTATTTCATCATTGTTTTGTTATTATAAAATGCAATTGTGAAAAAGTAAGCATTAAGACGGTCTTGTCAGTCCCCTATACTGGTCCTGTTATAAGGAAAATACTTGTCGTATCAACAAAGTCTTGACCCAGTTGATGCAGACACAATTGTCAATAACTTATTGAAAATGTATGGTTTATTTTAGGTTCTAAAGGGAGAATAAATGTTGCTCTCTGGTTGTTTCAGAGAAATCCCAGCATCAAGTTGTATGGCCTTCCCTGGAACTTCCCAGGCTGGATTGGCAACAGCACACAGAACCCTTACAACAACGTGAATGTCCTGGCCACGTACATCAGGAAATGGGTGCAGGGAGCACGGGACGTCCACAATCTGACCATAGATTATATTGGGGTATGGAGCCACTAGGGAGTTAAGATATCCACAACCTGACCATTGATTATATCGGGGTATGGAGCCACTAGGGAGTTTAGATATCCACAACCTGACCATTGATTATATCGGGGTATGGAGCCACTAGGGAGTCTTAGATATCCACAACCTGACCATTGATTATATCAGGGTATGGAGCCACTAGGGAGTCTTAGATATCCACAACCTGACCATAGATTATATCGGGGTATGGAGCCACTAGGGAGTTTAGATATCCACAACCTGACCATTGATTATATCGGGGTATGGAGACACTAGGGAGTTTAGATATCCACAACCTGACCATTGATTATATCAGGGTATGGAGCCACTAGGGAGTCTTTGATATCCACAACCTGACCATAGATTATATCGGGGTATGGAGCCACTAGGGAGTTTAGATATCCACAACCTGACCATTGATTATATCGGGGTATGGAGCCACTAGGGATTCTTAGATATCCACAACCTGACCATAGATTATATCAGGGTATGGAGTCACTAGGGAGTCTTAGATATCCACAACCTGACCATAGATTATATTGGGGTATGGAGCCACTAGGGAGTTTTAGATATCCACAACCTGACCATTATTATTTTATTATAGGATATTTATATAGCACACATATTCATGCACTAGTGCATGCTCAAGGCGCTGGTATTTGATTATATCAGGGTATAGAGCCACTAAGGAGTCTTAGATATCCACAACCTGACCATTGATTATATCGGGGTATGGAGTCACTAGGGAGCCTGAGATATCCACAACCTGACCATAGATTATATCGGGGTATGGAGTCACTAGGGAGCCTGAGATATCCACAACCTGACCATAGATTATATCAGGGTATGGAGTCACTAGGGAGTTTAGATATCCACAACCTGACCATAAATTATATCAGGGTATGGAGGCTCTAGGGAGTCTTAGATATCCACAACCTGACCATTGATTATATCGGGGTATGGAGCCACTAGGGAGCCTGAGATATCCACAACCTGACCATAGATTATATCAGGGTATGGAGTCACTAGGGAGTCTTAGATATCCACAACCTGACCATAAATTATATCAGGGTATGGAGGCTCTAGGAGTCTTAGATATCCACAACCTGACCATTAATTATATATCGGGTATGGAGCCACTAGGGGAGTTTTAGATATCCACAACCTGACCATTGATTATATCGGGTATATAGCCACTAGGGATTGAGATATCCACAACCTGACCATAGATTATATCGGGGTATGGATCCACTAGGAGCCTTAGATATCCACAACCTGACCACCTTGATTATATCGGGTATGGAGCCACTAGGGAGCCTGAGATATCCACAACCTTTTAGATATCCACGGGTATGACCACTTGTCTTAGATATACAACGGGACCATGGATTCACTATGGAGCCACTGAGATATCCACAACCTGACCATAGATTATATCAGGGTATGGAGTCACTAGGGAGTTTAGATATCCACAACCTGACCATAAATTATATCGGGGTATGGAGCCACTAGGGAGTCTTAGATATCCACAACCTGACCATTGATTATATCAGGGTATGGAGCCACTAGGGAGCCTGAGATATCCACAACCTGACCATAGATTATATCAGGGTATGGAGCCACTAGGGAGTCTTAGATATCCACAACCTGACCATAGATTATATCGGGGTATGGAGTCACTAGGGAGCCTGAGATATCCACAACCTGACCATAGATTATATCAGGGTAGGGAGTCACTAGGGAGTCTTAGATATCCACAACCTGACCATAGATTATATCGAGGTATGGAGCCACTAGGGAGTTTTAGATATCCACAACCTGACCATTATTATTTTATTATAGGATATTTATATAGCGCACATAGGAGCACTAGAGCATATCCACAACCTGACCATAGATTATATCGGGGTATGGAGCCACTTGGGAGTTTTAGATATCCACAACCTGACCATAGATTATATCAGGGGGGTATGGAGCCACTAGGGAGTTTAGATATCCACAACCTGACCATAAATTATATCAGGGTATGGAGCCACTAGGGAGTCTTAGATATCCACAACCTGACCATAGATTATATCAGGGTATGGAGCCACTAGGGAGCCTGAGATATCCACAACCTGACCATAGATTATATCAGGGTATGGAGCCACTAGGGAGTCTTAGATATCCACAACCTGACCATAGATTATATCAGGGTATGGAGTCACTAGGGAGTCTTAGATATCCACAACCTGACCATAGATTATATCAGGGTATGGAGCCACTAGGGAGTCTTAGATATCAACAACCTGACCATAGATTATATCGGGGTATGGAGCCACTAGGGAGCCTGAGATATCCACAACCTGACCATAGATTATATCGGGTATGGAGTCACTAGGGAGCCAGAGATATCCACAACCTGACCATAGATTATATCAGGGTATGGAGCCACTAGGGAGTCTTAGATATCCACAACCTGACCATAGATTATATCAAGGTATGGAGCCACTAGGGAGTCTGAGATATCCACAACCTGACCATAGATTATATCGAGGTATGGAGCCACTAGGGAGTTTTAGATATCCACAACCTGACCATTATTATTTTATTATAGGATGGACCTGACCAAGCACATATTATGGAGCCACTAGGCATACTCCAAGGCGCTGGTATTTGATTATATCGGGGTATAGAGCCACTTGGGAGTTTTAGATATCCACAACCTGACCATTGATTATATCGGGGTATGGAGTCACTAGGGAGCCTGAGATATCCACAACCTGACCATAGATTATATCAGGGTATGGAGCCACTAGGGAGTTTAGATATCCACAACCTGACCATAGATTATATCGGGGTATGGAGCCACTAGGGAGTCTTAGATATCCACAACCTGACCATTGATTATATCAGGGTATGGAGCCACTAGGGAGCCTGAGATATCCACAACCTGACCATAGATTATATCAGGGTATGGAGCCACTAGGGAGTCTTAGATATCCACAACCTGACCATAGATTATATCGGGGTATGGAGTCACTAGGGAGCCTGAGATATCCACAACCTGACCATAGATTATATCAGGGTATGGAGTCACTAGGGAGTCTTAGATATCCACAACCTGACCATAGATTATTATATGGGGTATGGAGCCACTAGGAGTTTTAGATATCCACAACCTGACCATTAGATTTTATTATAGGATATGGAGCCACATTATATGGAGCCACTAGTGCATATAGATATCCACAAGCTGGTATTTGATTATATCGGGGTATAGAGCCACTTGGGAGTTTTAGATATCCACAACCTGACCATAGATTATATCAGGGTATGGAGTCACTAGGGAGTTTAGATATCCACAACCTGACCATAAATTATATCGGGGTATGGAGCCTCTAGGGAGTCTTAGATATCCACAACCTGACCATTGATTATATCAGGGTATGGAGCCACTAGGGAGCCTGAGATATCCACAACCTGACCATAGATTATATCGGGGTATGGAGTCACTAGGGAGTCTTAGATATCCACAACCTGACCATAGATTATATCAGGGTATGGAGTCACTAGGGAGTCTTAGATATCCACAACCTGACCATAGATTATATCAGGGTATGGAGCCACTAGGGAGTCTTAGATATCAACAACCTGACCATAGATTATATCAAGGTATGGAGCCACTAGGGAGCCTGAGATATCCACAACCTGACCATAGATTATATCGGGGTATGGAGTCACTAGGGAGCCAGAGATATCCACAACCTGACCATAGATTATATCAGGGTATGGAGCCACTAGGGAGTCTTAGATATCAACAACCTGACCATAGATTATATCAAGGTATGGAGCCACTAGGGAGTCTGAGATATCCACAACCTGACCATAGATTATATCGAGGTATGGAGCCACTAGGGAGTTTTAGATATCCACAACCTGACCATTATTATTTTATTATAGGATATTTATATAGCGCACATATTCACGCACTAGTGCATACTCAAGGCGCTGGTATTTGATTATATCGGGGTATAGAGCCACTTGGGAGTTTTAGATATCCACAACCTGACCATTGATTATATCAGGGTATGGAGCCGATAGGGAGTCTGAGATATCCACAACCTGACCATAGATTATATCGGGGTATGGAGTCACTAGGGAGCCTGAGATATCCACAACCTGACCATAGATTATATCAGGGTATGGAGTCACTAGGGAGTCTTAGATATCCACAACCTGACCATAAATTATATCAAGGTATGGAGGCTCTAGGGAGTCTTAGATATCCACAACCTGACCATAAATTATATCAGGGTATGGAGCCACTAGGTAGTTTTAGATATCACAACCAGACCATAAATTATATCAGGGTATGGAGCCACTAGGGATTCTTTTTTATATATTCCTCCTTGGGGTACTTATAAGCATTTAAATGTCCATTTAAAATCCCTACGACAGTTGTAACAATATTTGAATAAAAATATTTACAAAACAAAAACTACGTTTTGTCTTGTGAGACCACCCTTACAGGGCCCTCCGGCCCCCTACAGCCTAGAGCAGGTAACTCTAGACCGTAACCTCGTACCTCACTTTCCATGCTGTCGTTTCCTGACATGGGTCCATTACAAGAAAGTTTTCTTTTCCTGACGAGAATTATGAGTGGGTCAGAAACAGCAACTGTATGTATGGTTCTCTTTTTTACCTGCATGGGCGATTTGAAGGCTTGTTCTGAACTTTTTCATTCATAATTTTTAGTTGTAACTTGGTACCTGTCGCGGTCGGCTTGCGGTGCGTGCCAAGATGGTGCCAGGTCCCTTCAGCTATCATCACTGTTCATTGGTTTCCCGTGTGGTTTTTCAATGTTACAGGTGGTTTTAGTAATATTTACTTATATGTGGTTACATGTAGGGCGTTTCCACTGCTTGCATTTTCTATCTTACGATAATAAGTCGTAGTTATGTCAGTGCGTATTATGGTTATTGTCAACTGTATGCTACGTTGTCGCATTAGTTGTGTCGCCCATGCGTGTTTTTTCATATATGTATGTGTGTATGGGGTTGATTGCTGCACAGGTTGTTTACTTGTTGCAGTTTAAATCCTGTACTTCGTGCCTCGCTGCCATTCCCGTCAGGGACACACACGAGGTGTGCTTACGTTGCCTCACCCAAACTGAGCATGAGGAAGAGGGGTGTGCGGCATGTGCCACTTTCACGCCTCAAACTATTAGAGCACGACGAGTGGATCAGCTGATTCGGCAACCTGATTCGGGCGGGGCGTGATATCTGGGCGCAGGATCCCCCGTCCAAGCGCTCACAAAAAAAAGGGGTCTACGGGAGCCGCTTCCCATACGGAGCCGGCTCCCAAAAGAGCTAAAGGTTCCAAGGAGGCATCTAATCCCAAACCTCAACCTGCTCCTGTCTCTACCCCACCCCCACCCACCCTGTTGTGTCGGCATCAGTTGTGCCTGTTGAATCACTAACCACTTTATTCCAGGAACAGATGGCGTCAGTGAAATCTCTCATCGATATGGCGTTGGATGGGTTCCGTAAGGAGCTCAGCGCGCCGGTCGTGGGGTGTGGATCTGACACATCTGGGGGGGGTTGGCTGCGACCCGAGCTTCGGCTCGGGGAACGCGCCTCCCCCAGGGCAGCTTGATCCCGGCTTCGGCCGTGGAGATAGCGCGCCCTCGGCACCTTGTGGCGGCCTCGCTTCGGGCGTAGGTCCGTCACAGGTGGCTGGCGCCGGCGATGTAGGGTTGCCCCTGGCTTCGCCTGGTGCCCTGACTGGCAGTAGCCTCGGCACTGCCCAGCTCGGGGACACCTCGGCGCCTGGCAGCCAGTCTGGGTTGCCGGGGGGGCCTGTTGCGGCAGGCTCCTCTCGGGCGCCTCGGCGACTTGGGGCGAGTTCTGCCCGGCTGGGCGACTCGTTGCCTCTGGCGCCTCTTGACCTTTATGGTCTTTCGGGTTCAGCCTCTGGTGTATCCTCGGCGGTCTCTCAGGAGTATGAGAGTACGGCTGCCGAGGATTATGCCGAGGTGGACATGGAGGACGATGGAGGGAGGGAGGAGTCGGAGGCGGGAGTGCCGTACTCCTTTGGCTCGTCTCTGAGGCTTAGCGGGAAAAAATTGCCGAAGCCCTGCCCCAGGTGGCCGTTCCCACACAGGCGCCCGACCCCGCGGAGTTTCGACTCCCGGGGGAGGCTTTTGCGCCTACCAAGGTCGCCGAGGCGCGCCTCCACATTCTACCATCACTGGTAGGTGAGGTGGTAAATCCTCTCTTGACTGGTTCTCGCTCGAGATTTGATCTGCCCGACGTTGGCAAGAGGTACCAGTTGGGAGAGGAGGCGCTATTCGAGCCGCCAGTGGTGGACGAGTGTGTCTTTGCGTCCGTTACTTTGGGGGGATCGTCCTCGTCTTCCCTGGCCAGGCAGGGCAGGCGCCTTCCCCCTTTTCCTACTAATTCCCTTACGCTGAAGTCTGCGTAGCGGTCCTTCGAGGAGTGCTACCGGTGCGCAGCCCAGCAATTAAAGGTGACGGTCCACTCAGCCTACCTGTCTGCTCTGCAGGGGCAGCTGGTGGACCAGCCAGTGCTCGCGCGGCAGCTCACGGGGGTACACTCACATCTGGCTCGGGATAGCATTCGGTGCTGTGCCAGTCAGATGATGGGTGCCGTGATGGGCCTGCGCCGCCTGTGGTTGTCTGTGGCGCGGTATTCACCGGCCACGCAACAGGCGCTCCTGTCATTGCCCTATACCATGGGATCTTCCCTGTTCCCTGGGGCATTGCAGGTTGTACGGGAGGCCGCGGAGGCTGTTTCTACCTTCAAAGACTCTAAGCCTTTGTTGGAGCAACCCTCCGCTCCTCGCCACCGGCCTTCCCCGCTCGCTTCCGCTTATCCTTCTGCCCCGGCGAAGGACGCTGCAAAGTGGACTGCCCCTTTGCAGTCCAAGCGGAGCAGGCGCGCAAGAGGCAAGGGCAGGCCTGCTCAAGCTCAGCAGCCTTTTCGGGGCAGGGGGAAGCCAGCCCCGGCTTCCCACTGATCACTTCCCCAGAGCCCTTATTGCCCTCCCACTCACGCAAGCGGAGACTTGCCGACTGTGGGGGTGCACTGCCTCATGCCACACGTCCCTGTCGCTGGCCGGTTGTCCCTATTCCTTCGGGAGTAGGAGGCAGCCACCTCAAATCCCTGGGTCCTGTCCACGCTCAGGGATGGCCATTTGCCACGGTGGAGGCGAGATCCTCCGTCCTTCTCCGAGGTTCGGCATACGCCTGTGCCGACCTCCCGCGACAAGGCGGACGCGCTCCGTGCCGAAGTTCAGTCCTTACTGAACAAGGCAGCCATCGAGGTGGTTCCTGTGGGTCAGCAAGGAGAGGGGTTTTACTCCACCTACTTCCTAGTGACCAAAAAGGACGGAGGGTTCAGACCCATTCTGAATCTCAGAGGGTTGAACCAGTTACTGGAGGTGCCGTCTTTCAGGATGGAGACACTCAGGTCAGTGATCTCCTCCGTCGAGACAGGGGATTGGCTTACGTCAATCGATCTCAAAGACGCATACCTCCATGTTCCAATGCACCCCGAGTTCAAGAAGTACCTCCGGTTCTCCTTCGACGGGACGTGCTACCAGTTTCGCGTGCTCCCCTTCGGCATCTCCACGGCGCCAAGGGTGTTCACCAAACTTATGCTAATCCCAGCTCAGTTAGCCAGGTCTCAGGGCAGGTGTTGTCACCCGTACCTAGACGATTGGCTTCTCAGGGCCTCAGTTAAGCAGAGCCTCCACACTGTGCGTGATGGATACTCTGGTGTCACTGGGCTGGATTATCAACCTCAAGAAATCAGACCTCGTTCCGACGCAGGATCTGATATTCTTGGGGGCCAGATTCAACACGGAGCTAGGGATTGTTTCCCTTGCTCCGGACCGCATCGTCAAAGTCCAGAGGACTGTTACACAGTTTCTCCAGTCGCCCAATGCGTCAGCCCGAACATGGCCGGTTGCTAGGCAACATGGCGGCGACAGTGGACGATGGTTTGGCGTCTTGGCGTCTGAGGATCGCGACCAGTTCAGCAAGCGTTAGCTCAGCTGTGGTCCCACTCGCAGAGCTCACGAGATTATTCTCACAACGCCAGAGTGGTTAATTCCTCACTTTGCGATGGTGGTGGACGTCGGGGAATTTGTCAGGGGATCCCCTCGACACCCGACACCTTCCCTCTCAGTTCAGGACGGACGCCTCCCTTACAGGTTGGGGGTCCTGGAAGCGAGCACTCAGCCTCCGGCCTCTGGTCCGAAGCGGAAGTCAGCCTACACATCAATGTGTTAGAACTGAGAGCAGTCCGCAGGGTGTTCGACTGCTTCCGGGTGTTGGTGCAGGGCTGTGTGGTTCGTCTAGAAATGGACAATCAAACGACCATGTCTTACATTCTCAAGCAAGGCGGCACAGTGTCTCCGTCGCTCCTTCAGGAGGCGTGGCAGTTTCTACTGTGGTGCGATCAGTTCAGCATTCGGGTTTTGCCTGTTTATCTCCCGGGGGTAGACAACGTCCATGCAGATGCACTCTCACGGCGATATACTAGCCCACACGAAAGTGGATGCTCGACCGGGAAATATTCGGGATTATCTCCCAGTTGTTTGGGTCGTTCCAGGTGGATCTGTTTGCGTCTGGGGTGACGAACCAGATTCCTGTGTTTTGCTCCCCGGATTCCGGATCCGGGAGCGTTAGACAACGACGCCTTTCAGCTCGATTGGACGGACAGGGTACTGTGGGCGTTCCCCCCGATACCACTGATTTCCAGGGTCCTGTCACAGCTCGGCTACTTGTGCTTCTGGCACCCCTTTGGTCGGCACAACGCTGGTTTCCGGTAATTTTCAGGTTTCTGGCTCAGCCTCCTGTTCTATTACCTTTTCGACCGGACCTCCTATCCCAGAACGGGCCCACCCGAATCCCAGGATTCAGTGGGTGGCTTGGCCGCTGTCAGGGATCGCCTCCGTGCGAGCGGAATTCCTGCTCCAGTTGCAGACACAATTCTGGCTTCGCGGAGGGATTCGACAAACGTTCAATATGGGGATAGATGGGCCTGTTATTCGCGCTGGTGTGTCAACAGAGGGATTCTTGATCCCTTTTCTACAGATTTAGTCTGTGTTTTAGAATTCCTCCAGTCTCGGTTGGACGCCGGTCTAGCGGCTTCAACTGTTCGAGGATATTCTACAGCTATTTCTGCGTTTCATATTCCTGTTGACGGTGCTCTCTTGGGGCAGCACCCTCTTGTACAGCAGCTTGGGACTTGTCAATCGTTCTTGATTGGCTGTCCGGTCCACTGTTTCACAATCTGTCGGCTCTTTCACTCCAGCTGTTGACGTGGAAGACGGCGTTTCTTGTGGCGGTGACTTCAGGCAGGCGGGTTGGCGATATTCACGCAATGTCGGCCGATCCCGCGCTTACTGTTTTTCACAAAGACAGAGTTAGCATACGGCTGCCTGATACTTACCGTCCTAAGAAGGATAGTCCCTTCCATGTGACGGCGCCTATTGAGCTCCCAGCTTTCACTCAGCCTTCCCTGTCCGGTACCTCTCTACGACGTGCTCATGTCTGAAATGTCCGTAAGACACTTAAGGCTTATATCAAACGAACAAGGGGTACCCGTAAGGGTAACCAATTGTTTTGTTGTTATGGCGGGGTTCAGGCTGGTCTTCCGGCGACCAAGCAAACCATTTCTCGGTGGCTTGTCTCTGCCATACATATGAGCTATACTCAAACAGAGTATCCCGCCTGTAGGGTTGAAAGCTCATTCGGTTAGGGCAGTTGCTACATCGAAAGCTTACGCTGCAGCCCTGCCCATTGAGGAGATCTGCTCCGCGGCTATTTGGAGCCGTCCGAGTACGTTCATCCGTCATTACCAACTTGACAGACTCTCCAGTGAGTGTGCTCGGTTCGGTCAGTCAGTTCTCTCCAGTGGGCATGGTTCCACCTCTCTAGCCGATTGAGCTTTCGAGGAATTATGTGAACCATTCTATGCAAAAAATTTTAACACTGGTGTTGGGTTTTTAAAAATCTTGTTTACATATTCCCTTGGTGCCGGGTTTTATGTGGTGATGGTTTTTATTCCCATGTCTTTTGCATTCTGCTCTAGACTTTACTGCCCTTGGAAACTTTGCTAAATATATACATATTAAGGCATTTCGTTTCTGGCGGCTTATTGCGGGACCCTTATCTTGGCTTCGAGTAGATTACGGGAAGGAGGGAGGGTGTGTCTCGTTAGTTTGCTTTAGCGAGGTTTGGCTGGGCAATTTACATATGTTCGACCCTGACCCTGGCTCATGCCCCCGCCTGATTGGCTATGGTGGACACGTGACCGGGTAAGTGTGCTTTTTCTGCTATAATTACCTTGGAAATTCCACTTCTTGTCGGGGGTGTTTTCTGCAGACAGAATGCCGCTCCTTAGCTCCGTCTTTAGGAGTCTGTCTTATGCTTATAAAGTACCCCAAGGAGGAATATATAAAAAGAATCGAACTAACCTGTAGAGGTTTCAGATTCTTTGAATATATTCCTCCTCCGATGGCTGCCTCCGCCCACCTCCCCACATTCTGTCTGATGTCGTTCAGCATGGAAAGTGAGGTACGAGGTTACGGTCTAGAGTTACCTGCTCTTGGCTGTAGGGGGGCCGGAGGGCCCTGTAAGGGTGGTCTCACAAGACAAAACGTAGTTTTTGTTTTGTAAATATTTTTACTCAAATATTGTTACAACTGTCGTAGGGATTTTAAATGGACATTTAAATGCTTATAAGTACCCCAAGGAGGAATATATTCAAAGAATCTGAAACCTCTACAGGTTAGTTCGAGTTTTAGATATCCACAACCTGACCATTGATTATATCGGGGTATGGAGTCACTAGGGAGCCTGAGATATCCACAATCTGACCATAAATTATATCGGGGTATGGATTCACTAGGGAGTCTTAGATATCCTCAACCTGACCATAGATTATATTGGGGTATGGAACCACTAGGGAGCCTGAGATATCCACAATCTGACCATAAATTATATCGGGATATGGATCCACTAGGGAGTCTTAGATATCCACAACCAGACCATAGATTTTATCAGGGTATGGAGCCACTAGGTAGCCTGAGATATCCACAACCTGACCATAAATTATATCGGGGTATGGATCCACTAGGGAGTTTTAGATATCCACAACCTGACCATAGATTATATCGGGGTAGGGAGCCACTATGGGAGTCTTAGATATCCACAACCTGACCATAAATTATATCCGGGATATGGAGCCACTAAGGAGTCTGACCATAGATATCCACAACCTGGACCATAGATTGCATAGATATCGGGTATGGAGCCACTAGGGAGTTTGAGGATATCCACACAACCTGACCATTGAATATATCAGGTATGGAGCCACTAGGAGCCTTAGATATCCACAATCTGACCATAGATTATATCGGGGTATGGAGCCACTAGGGGAGCCTAAGATATCCACAACCTGACCATAGATTATATCGGGGTATGGATCACTAGGGGAGCCTGAGTCTTAGATATCCACAACCTGACCATAGATTATATTATATTGGGGTATGGAGCCACTAGGGAGCCTGAGATATCCACAACCTGACCATAAATTATATCGGGGTATGGATCCACTAGGGAGTCTTAGATATCCACAACCAGACCATAGATTTTATCAGCGTATGGAGCCACTAGGTAGCCTGAGATATCCACAACCTGACCATAAATTATATCGGGGTATGGATCCACTAGGGAGTTTTAGATATCCACAGCCTGACCATAGATTATATCGGGGTATGGAGCCACTTGGGAGCCTAAGATATCCACAATCTGACCATAAATTATATCGGGGTATGGATCCACTAGGGAGTCTTAGATATCCACAATCTGACCATAGATTATATCGGGGTATTGATCCACTAGGGAGCCTAAGATATCCACAACCTGACCATAAATTATATCGGGTTATGGATCTACTAGGGAGTCTTAGATATCCACAACCTGACCATTGATTATATCGGGGTATGGAGCCACTAGGGAGCCTGAGATAACCACAACCTGACCATAAACTATATCGGGGTATGGATCCACTAGGGAGTCTTAGATATCCACAACCTGACCATAGATTATATCGGGGTATGGAGCCACTAGGGAGTTTTAGATATCCACAACCTGACCATTGATTATGTCGGGTTATGGAGCCACAAGGGAGCCTGAGATGTCCACAACCTGACCATAGATTGTATCGGCGTATGGAGCCACTAGGGAGCCTGAGATATCCACAACCTGACCATAGATTATATCAGGGTAGGGAGTCACTAGGGAGTCTTAGATATCCACAACCTGACCATAAATTATATCCGGATATGGAGCCACTAGGGAGTCTTAGATATCCACAACCTGACCATAGATTATATCGGGGTATGGAGCCACTAGGGAGTTTAGATATCCACAACCTGACCATTGAATATATCGGGGTATGGAGCCACTAGGGAGTTTAGATATCCACAATCTGACCATAGATTATATCGGGGTATTGATCCACTAGGGAGCCTAAGATATCCACAACCTGACCATAAATTATATCGGGTTATGGATCTACTAGGGAGTCTTAGATATCCACAACCTGACCATTGATTATATCGGGGTATGGAGCCACTAGGGAGCCTGAGATAACCACAACCTGACCATAAACTATATCGGGGTATGGATCCACTAGGGAGTCTTAGATATCCACAACCTGACCATAGATTATATCGGGGTATGGAGCCACTAGGGAGTTTTAGATATCCACAACCTGACCATTGATTATATCGGGTTATGGAGCCACAAGGGAGCCTGAGATGTCCACAACCTGACCATAGATTGTATCGGCGTATGGAGCCACTAGGGAGCCTGAGATATCCACAACCTGACCATAGATTATATCAGGGTAGGGAGTCACTAGGGAGTCTTAGATATCCACAACCTGACCATAAATTATATCCGGATATGGAGCCACTAGGGAGTCTTAGATATCCACAACCTGACCATGGATTATATCGGGGTATGGAGCCACTAGGGAGTTTAGATATCCACAACCTGACCATTGAATATATCGGGGTATGGAGCCACTAGGGAGTTTAGATATCCACAACCTGACCATAGATTATATCGGGGTAGGGAGCCACTAGGGAGTTTAGATATGCACAACCTGACCATTTATTATATCAGGGTATGGAGTCACTAGGGAGCCTGAGATATCCACAACCTGACCATAGATTATATCAGGGTAGGGAGTCACTAGGGAGTCTTAGATATCCACAACCTGACCATAGATTATATCGGGGTATGGAGTCACTAGGGAGCCTGAGATATCCACAACCTGACCATAGATTATATCAGGGTAGGGAGTCACTAGGGAGTCTTAGATATCCACAATCTGACCATAGATTATATCGGGGTATGGAGACACTAGGGAGTTTAGATATCCACAACCTGACCATTGATTATATCGGGGTATGGAGCCACTAGGGAGTTTTAGATATCCACAACCTGACCATAGATTATATCGGGTTATGGAGCCACTAGGGAGTTTTAGATATCCACAACCTGACCATTGATTATATCGGGGTATAGAGCCACTAGGGAGCTTGAGATATCCACAATCTGACCATAGATTATATCGGGGTATGGAGTCACTAGGGAGCCTGAGATATCCACAACCTGACCATAGAATATATCAGGGTATGGAGTCACTAGGGAGCCTGAGATATCCACAACCTGACCATTGATTATATCAGGGTATGGAGCCACTAGGGAGTCTGAGATATCCACAACCTGACCTTACATTATATCGGGGTATGGAGCCACTAGGAGCCTTAGATATCCACAACCTGACCATTCAGGATATGGAGATTATATCCAAACCTGTCCATAGATTATATCGGGGTATGGAGCCACTAGGGAGCCTTAGATATCCACAACCTGACCATTGATTATATCGGGGTATGGAGCCACTAGGGAGCCTGAGATATCCACAACCTGACCATAGATTATATCGGGGTATGGAGCCACTAGGGAGCTTTAGATATCCACAACCTGACCATAGATTATATCGGGGGTCATGGAGCCACTAGGAGATTCTTAGATATTCACCACAACCTGACCATAGATTATATCGGGGTATGGAGCCACTAGGGAGCCTTAGATATCCACAACCTGACCATTGATTATATCGGGGGTATGGAGCCACTAGGTATGGAGAGCCTGAGATATCCACAACCTGACCATAGATTATATGGGGTATGGAGCCACTAGGGAGCCTGAGATATCCACAACCTGACCATAGATTATATCGGGGGATATGGAGCCACTAGGGAGTCTAATAGATATCCACAACCTGACCATAGATTATATCGGGTATGGAGCCACTTGGGAGCCTTAGATATCCACAACCTGACCATAGATTATATCGGGTATGGAGCCACTAGGGAGTTTTAGATATCCACAGCCTGACCATAGATTATATCGGGGTATGGAGCCACTTGGGAGCCTAAGATATCCACAATCTGACCATAAATTATATCGGGGTATGGATCCACTAGGGAGTCTTAGATATCCACAATCTGACCATAGATTATATCGGGGTATTGATCCACTAGGGAGCCTAAGATATCCACAACCTGACCATAAATTATATCGGGTTATGGATCTACTAGGGAGTCTTAGATATCCACAACCTGACTATTGATTATATCGGGGTATGGAGCCACTAGGGAGCCTGAGATAACCACAACCTGACCATAAACTATATCGGGGTATGGATCCACTAGGGAGTCTTAGATATCCACAACCTGACCATAGATTATATCGGGGTATGGAGCCACTAGGGAGTTTTAGATATCCACAACCTGACCATTGATTATGTCGGGTTATGGAGCCACAAGGGAGCCTGAGATGTCCACAACCTGACCATAGATTGTATCGGCGTATGGAGCCACTAGGGAGCCTGAGATATCCACAACCTGACCATAGATTATATCAGGGTAGGGAGTCACTAGGGAGTCTTAGATATCCACAACCTGACCATAAATTATATCGGATATGGAGCCACTAGGAGTCTTAGATATCCACAACCTGACCATAGATTATATCGGGGTATGGAGCCACTAGGAGTTTAGATATCCACAACCTGACCATTGAATATATCGGGTATGGAGCCACTAGGGAGTTTAGATATCCACAATCTGACCATAGATTATATCGGGTATTGATCCACTAGGGAGCCTAAGATATCCACAACCTGACCATAAATTATATCGGGTTATGGATCTACTAGGAGTCTTAGATATCCACAACCTGACCATTGATTATATCGGGTATGGAGCCACTAGGGAGCCTGAGATAACCACAACCTGACCATAAACTATATCGGGTATGGATCCACTAGGAGTCTTAGATATCCACAACCTGACCATAGATTATATCGGGTATGGAGCCACTAGGAGTTTTAGATATCCACAACCTGACCATTGATTATGTCGGGTTATGGAGCCACAAAGGGAGCCTGAGATGTCCACAACCTGACCATAGATTGTATCGGCGTATGGAGCCACTAGGGAGCCTGAGATATCCACAACCTGACCATAGATTATATCAGGGTAGGGAGTCACTAGGGAGTCTTAGATATCCACAACCTGACCATAAATTATATCCGGATATGGAGCCACTAGGGAGTCTTAGATATCCACAACCTGACCATGGAATATATCGGGGTATGGAGCCACTAGGGAGTTTAGATATCCACAACCTGACCATTGAATATATCGGGGTATGGAGCCACTAGGGAGTTTAGATATCCACAACCTGACCATAGATTATATCGGGGTAGGGAGCCACTAGGGAGTTTAGATATGCACAACCTGACCATTTATTATATCAGGGTATGGAGTCACTAGGGAGCCTGAGATATCCACAACCTGACCATAGATTATATCAGGGTAGGGAGTCACTAGGGAGTCTTAGATATCCACAACCTGACCATAGATTATATCGGGGTATGGAGTCACTAGGGAGCCTGAGATATCCACAACCTGACCATAGATTATATCAGGGTAGGGAGTCACTAGGGAGTCTTAGATATCCACAATCTGACCATAGATTATATCGGGGTATGGAGACACTATGGAGTTTTAGATATCCACAACCTGACCATTATTATTTTATTATAGGATATTTATATAGCGCACATATTCACGCACTAGTGCATGCTCAAGGAGCTGGTATTTGATTATATCGGGGTATAGAGCCACTAGGGAGTTTTAGATATCCACAACCTGACCATTGATTATATCAGGGTATGGAGTCACTAGGGAGCCTGAGATATCCACAACCTGACCATAGATTGTATCGGCGTATGGAGCCACTAGGGAGCCTGAGATATCCACAACCTGACCATAGATTATATCAGGGTAGGGAGTCACTAGGGAGTCTTAGATATCGACAACCTGACCATAAATTATATCCGGATATGGAGCCACTAGGGAGTCTTAGATATCCACAACCTGACCATAGATTATATCGGGGTATGGAGCCACTAGGGAGTTTAGATATCCACAACCTGACCATTGAATATATCGGGGTATGGAGCCACTAGGGAGTTTAGATATCCACAACCTGACCATAGATTATATCGGGGTAGGGAGCCACTAGGGAGTTTAGATATGCACAACCTGACCATTGATTATATCAGGGTATGGAGTCACTAGTGAGCCTGAGATATCCACAACCTGACCATAGATTATATCAGGGTAGGGAGTCACTAGGGAGTCTTAGATATCCACAACCTGACCATAGATTATATCGGGGTATGGAGTCACTAGGGAGCCTGAGATATCCACAACCTGACCATAGATTATATCAGGGTAGGGAGTCACTAGGGAGTCTTAGATATCCACAATCTGACCATAGATTATATCGGGGTATGGAGACACTATGGAGTTTTAGATATCCACAACCTGACCATTATTATTTTATTATAGGATATTTATATAGCGCACATATTCACGCACTAGTGCATGCTCAAGGCTGGTATTTGATTATATCGGGGTATAGAGCCACTAGGGAGTTTTAGATATCCACAACCTGACCATTGATTATATCGGGGTATGGAGTCACTAGGGAGCCTGAGATATCCACAACCTGACCATAGATTATATCGGGGTATGGAGCCACTAGGGAGTTTAGATATCCACAACCTGACCATTGATTATATCGGGGTATGGAGCCACTAGGGAGCCTGAGATAACCACAACCTGACCATAAACTATATCGGGGTATGGATCCACTAGGGAGTCTTAGATATCCACAACCTGACCATAGATTATATCGGGGTATGGAGCCACTAGGGAGTTTTAGATATCCGCAACCTGACCATTGATTATGTCGGGTTATGGAGCCACAAGGGAGCCTGACATGTCCACAACCTGACCATAGATTGTATCGGAGTATGGAGCCACTAGGGAGCCTGAGATATCCACAACCTGACCATAGATTATATCAGGGTAGGGAGTCACTAGGGAGTCTTGGATATCCACAACCTGACCATAAATTATATCCGGATATGGAGCCACTAGGGAGTCTTAGATATCCACAACCTGACCATAGATTATATCGGGGTATGGAGCCACTAGGGAGTTTAGATATCCACAACCTGACCATTGAATATATCGGGGTATGGAGCCACTAGGGAGTTTAGATATCCACAACCTGACCATAGATTATATCGGGGTAGGGAGCCACTAGGGAGTTTAGATATGCACAACCTGACCATTGATTATATCAGGGTATGGAGTCACTAGTGAGCCTGAGATATCCACAACCTGACCATAGATTATATCAGGGTAGGGAGTCACTAGGGAGTCTTAGATATCCACAACCTGACCATAGATTATATCAGGGTATGGAGTCACTAGGGAGCCTGAGATATCCACAACCTGACCATAGATTATATCAGGGTAGGGAGTCACTAGGGAGTCTTAGATATCCCCAACCTGACCATAGATTATATCGGGGTATGGAGACACTATGGAGTTTTAGATATCCACAACCTGACCATTATTATTTTATTATAGGATATTTATATAGCGCACATATTCACGCACTAGTGCATGCTCAAGGAGCTGGTATTTGATTATATCGGGGTATAGAGCCACTAGGGAGTTTTAGATATCCACAACCTGACCATTGATTATATCGGGGTATGGAGTCACTAGGGAGCCTGAGATATCCACAACCTGACCATAGATTATATCGGGGTATGGAGCCACTAGGGAGCCTGAGATATCCACAACCTGACCATTGATTATATCGGGGTATGGAGTCACTAGGGAGTCTTAGATATCCACAACCTGACCATAGAATATATCAGGATATGGAGCCACTAAGGAGTCTAAAGTCCATAGATATCCACAACCTGGAGCCATAGATTATATCAACCCTGATGGAGCCATTTTGGAGTTTGGAGATATCCACAACCTGACCATAGATTATATCAGGTATGGAGCCACTAAGGGCCTGGGATATCCACAACCTGACCATAGATTATATCGGGGTATGACCATTGATTATATGGGAGCCACTAGGGGAGGAGTTTACAATATCACAACCTGACCATTGATTATATCAGGGTATGGAGTCACTAGGGGAGCCTGAGATATCCACAACCTGACCATAAATTATATCAGGGTATGGATTCACTAGGAGTCTTAGATATCCACAACCTGACCATAGATTATATCGGGGGTATGGAGCCACTAGGGAGCCTGAGATATCCACAACCTGACCATAAATTATATCAGGGTATGGAGTCACTAGGGGAGTCTTAGATATCCACAACCTGACCATTATTATATCGGGTATGGAGCCACTAGGGAGCCTTAGATATCCACAACCTGACCATAAATTATATCGGGTATGGATCCACTTGGGAGCTTAGATATCCACAACCCTGACCATAGATTATAGTGCATGGATCCTCAAGACCTAAGGTATCTGACCATTGATTATATCGGGTATAGAGCCACTAGGGAGTTTTAGATATCCACAACCTGACCATTGATTATATCGGGGTATGGAGTCACTAGGGAGCCTGAGATATCCACAACCTGACCATAGATTATATCGGGGTATGGAGCCACTAGGGAGTTTAGATATCCACAACCTGACCATTGATTATATATCGGGTATGGAGCCACTAGGGAGCCTGAGATAACCACAACCTGACCATAAACTATATCAGGGTATGGATCCACTAGGGAGTCTTAGATATCCACAACCTGACCATAGATTATATCGGGGTATGGAGCCACTAGGGAGTTTTTAGATATCCACAACCTGACCATTGATTATGTCGGGTTATGGAGCCACAAGGAGCCTGAGATGTCCACAACCTGACCATAGATTGTATCGGGCGTATGGAGCCACTAGGAGCCTGAGATATCCACAACCTGACCATAGATTATATCAGGGTAGGGAGTCACTAGGAGTCTTAGATATCCACAACCTGACCATAAATTATATCCGGATATGGAGCCACTAGGGAGTCTTAGATATCCACAACCTGACCATAGATTATATATCCCATATAGGGGGTATGGAGCCACTAGGGAGTTTAGATATCCACAACCTGACCATTGAATATATCGGGTATGGAGCCACTAGGGAGTTTAGATATCCACAACCTGACCATAGATTATATCGGGTAGGGAGCCACTAGGGAGTTTAGATATGCACAACCTGACCATTGATTATATCATTATATCAAATTGTATGGAGTCACTAGTGAGCCTGAGATATCCACAACCTGACCATAGATTATATCAGGGTAGGGAGTCACTAGGGAGTCTTAGATATCCACAACCTGACCATAGATTATATCAGGGTATGGAGTCACTAGGGAGCCTGAGATATCCACAACCTGACCATAGATTATATCAGGGTAGGGAGTCACTAGGGAGTCTTAGATATCCCCAACCTGACCATAGATTATATCAGGGTATGGAGACACTTGGGAGTTTTAGATATCCACAACCTGACCATTATTATTTTATTATAGGATATTTATATAGAGCACATATTCACGCACTAGTGCATGCTCAAGGCGCTGGTATTTGATTATATCGGGGTATAGAGCCACTAGGGAGTTTTAGATATCCACAACCTGACCATTGATTATATCGGGGTATGGAGTCACTAGGGAGCCTGAGATATCCACAACCTGACCATAGATTATATCGGGGTATGGAGCCACTAGGGAGTTTAGATATCCACAACCTGACCATTGATTATATCGGGGTATGGAGTCACTAGGGAGCCTGAGATATCCACAACCTGACCATAGAATATATCAGGATATGGAGCCACTAAGGAGTCTAAACCTGTCCATAGATTATGTCGGGGTATGGAGCCACTTGGGAGCCTTGGATATCCACAACCTGACCATAGATTATTTTGGGGTATGGAGCAACTAAAAAGTTTCAACCTGCCCATAGATTACATCAGGTATGGAGCCACTAAGGAGCCTGGGATATCCACAACCTGACCATAGATTATATCGGGGTATGGAGCCACTAAGGAGTTTTAAATATCCACAACCTGACCATTGATTATATCGGGATATGGAGTCACTAGGGAGCCTGAGATATCCACAATCTGACCATAAATTATATCGGGGTATGGATTCACTAGGGAGTCTTAGATATCCTCAACCTGACCATAGATTATATTGGGGTATGGAACCACTAGGGAGCCTGAGATATCCACAATCTGACCATAAATTATATCGGGGTATGGATCCACTAGGGAGTCTTAGATATCCACAACCAGACCATAGATTTTATCAGGGTATGGAGCCACTAGGTAGCCTGAGATATCCACAACCTGACCATAAATTATATCGGGGTATGGATCCACTAGGGAGTTTTAGATATCCACAACCTGACCATAGATTATATCGGGGTATGGAGCCTCTTGGGAGCCTAAGATATCCACAATCTGACCATAAATTATATCGGGTATGGATCCACTAGGGAGTCTTAGATATCCACAATCTGACCATAAATTATATCGGGTATTGATCCACTAAGGAGTCTAAGATATCCACAACCTGACCATAAATTATATCGGGTTATGGATCTACTAGGGAGTCTTAGATATCCACAACCTGACCATTGATTATATCGGGGTATGGAGCCACTAGGGAGCCTGAGATAACCACAACCTGACCATAAACTATATCGGGGTATGGATCCACTAGGGAGTCTTAGATATCCACAACCTGACCATAGATTATATCAGGGTATGGAGCCACTAGGGAGTTTTAGATATCCACAACCTCAGCATTGATTATATCGGGGTATAGAGCCACTAGGGAGCCTGAGATATCCACAATCTGACCATTGATTATATCGGGGTATGGAGCCACTAGGGAGCCCGAGATATCCAGAACCTGACCATAGATTATATCAGGGTATGGAGCCACTAGGAAGTCTTAGATATCCACAACCTGACCATAAATTATATCGGGGTATGGAGCCACTAGGGAGTTAACTTATCCACAACCTGACCATAGATTATATCGGGGTATGGAGTCACTAGGGAGCCTGAGATATCCACAATCTGACCATAGAATATATCAGGATATGGAGCCACTAGGGAGTCTTAAATATCCACAACCAGACCATAGATTTTATCAGGGTATGGAGCCACTTGGTAGCCTGAGATATCCACAACCTGACCATAAATTATATCGGGGTATGGATCCACTAGGGAGTTTTAGATATCCACAACCTGACCATAGATTATATCGGGGTATGGAGCCACTTGGGAGCCTAAGATATTCACAATCTGACCATAAATTATATCGGGGTATGGATCCACTAAGGAGTCTTAGATATCCACAATATGACCATAAATTATATCGGGGTATTGATCCACTAGGGAGCCTGAGATATCCACAACCTGACCATAGAATATATCAGGATATGGAGCCACTAAGGAGTCTAAACCTGTCCATAGATTATGTCGGGGTATGGAGCCACTTGGGAGCCTTGGATATCCACAACCTGACCATAGATTATTTTGGGGTATGGAGCCACTAAAAAGTTTCAACCTGCCCATAGATTACATCAGGTATGGAGCCACTAAGGAGCCTGGGATATCCACAACCTGACCATAGATTATATCGGGGTATGGAGCCACTAAGGAGTTTAAAATATCCACAACCTGACCATTGATTATATCGGGATATGGAGTCACTAGGGAGCCTGAGATATCCACAATCTGACCATAAATTATATCGGGGTATGGATTCACTAGGAGTCTTAGATATCCTCAACCTGACCATAGATTATATTGGGGTATGGAACCACTAGGAGCCTGAGATATCCACAATCTGACCATAAATTATCGGGGTATGGATCCACTAGGGAGTCTTAGATATCCACAACCAGACCATAGATTTTATCAGGGTATGGAGCCACTAGGTAGCCTGAGATATCCACAACCTGACCATAAATTATATCGGGGTATGGATCCACTAGGGAGTTTTAGATATCCACAACCTGACCATAGATTATATCGGGGTATGGAGCCTCTTGGGAGCCTAAGATATCCACAATCTGACCATAAATTATATCGGGGTATGGATCCACTAGGGAGTCTTAGATATCCACAATCTGACCATAAATTATATCGGGGTATTGATCCACTAGGGAGCCTAAGATATCCACAACCTGACCATAAATTATATCGGGTTATGGATCTACTAGGGAGTCTTAGATATCCACAACCTGACCATTGATTATATCGGGGTATGGAGCCACTAGGGAGCCTGAGATAACCACAACCTGACCATAAACTATATCGGGGTATGGATCCACTAGGGAGTCTTAGATATCCACAACCTGACCATAGATTATATCAGGGTATGGAGCCACTAGGGAGTTTTAGATATCCACAACCTCACCATTGATTATATCGGGGTATAGAGCCACTAGGGAGCCTGAGATATCCACAATCTGACCATTGATTATATCGGGGTATGGAGCCACTAGGGAGCCCGAGATATCCAGAACCTGACCATAGATTATATCAGGGTATGGAGCCACTAGGAAGTCTTAGATATCCACAACCTGACCATAAATTATATCGGGGTATGGAGCCACTAGGGAGTTTAGATATCCACAACCTGACCATAGATTATATCGGGGTATGGAGTCACTAGGAGCCTGAGATATCCACAATCTGACCATAGAATATATCAGGATATGGAGCCACTAGGGAGTCTTAAATATCCACAACCAGACCATAGATTTTATCAGGGTATGGAGCCACTTGGTAGCCTGAGATATCCACAACCTGACCATAAATTATATCGGGTATGGATCCACTAGGAGTTTTAGATATCCACAACCTGACCATAGATTATATGGGGTATGGAGCCACTTGGGAGCCTAAGATATTCACAATCTGACCATAAATTATATCGGGGTATGGATCCACTAAGGAGTCTTAGATATCCACAATATGACCATAAATTATATCGGGGTATTGATCCACTAGGGAGCCTGAGATATCCACAACCTGACCATAGAATATATCAGGATATGGAGCCACTAAGGAGTCTAAACCTGTCCATAGATTATGTCGAGGTATGGAGCCACTTGGGAGCCTTGGATATCCACAACCTGACCATAGATTATTTTGGGGTATGGAGCCACTAAAAAGTTTCAACCTGCCCATAGATTACATCAGGTATGGAGCCACTAAGGAGCCTGGGATATCCACAACCTGACCATAGATTATATCGGGGTATGGAGCCACTAAGGAGTTTTAAATATCCACAACCTGACCATTGATTATATCGGGATATGGAGTCACTAGGGAGCCTGAGATATCCACAATCTGACCATAAATTATATCGGGGTATGGATTCACTAGGGAGTCTTAGATATCCTCAACCTGACCATAGATTATATTGGGGTATGGAACCACTAGGGAGCCTGAGATATCCACAATCTGACCATAAATTATATCGGGGTATGGATCCACTAGGGAGTCTTAGATATCCACAACCAGACCATAGATTTTATCAGGGTATGGAGCCACTAGGTAGCCTGAGATATCCACAACCTGACCATAAATTATATCGGGGTATGGATCCACTAGGGAGTTTTAGATATCCACAACCTGACCATAGATTATATCGGGGTATGGAGCCTCTTGGGAGCCTAAGATATCCACAATCTGACCATAAATTATATCGGGGTATGGATCCACTAGGGAGTCTTAGATATCCACAATCTGACCATAAATTATATCGGGGTATTGATCCACTAGGGAGCCTAAGATATCCACAACCTGACCATAAATTATATCGGGTTATGGATCTACTAGGGAGTCTTAGATATCCACAACCTGACCATTGATTATATCGGGGTATGGAGCCACTAGGGAGCCTGAGATAACCACAACCTGACCATAAACTATATCGGGGTATGGATCCACTAGGGAGTCTTAGATATCCCCAACCTGACCATAGATTATATCAGGGTATGGAGCCACTAGGGAGTTTTAGATATCCACAACCTCACCATTGATTATATCGGGGTATAGAGCCACTAGGGAGCCTGAGATATCCACAATCTGACCATTGATTATATCGGGGTATGGAGCCACTAGGGAGCCCGAGATATCCAGAACCTGACCATAGATTATATCAGGGTATGGAGCCACTAGGAGTCTTAGATATCCACAACCTGACCATAAATTATATCGGGGTATGGAGCCACTAGGGAGTTTAGATATCCACAACCTGACCATAGATTATATCGGGGTATGGAGTCACTAGGGAGCCTGAGATATCCACAATCTGACCATAGAATATATCAGGATATGGAGCCACTAGGGAGTCTTAAATATCCACAACCAGACCATAGATTTTATCAGGGTATGGAGCCACTTGGTAGCCTGAGATATCCACAACCTGACCATAAATTATATCGGGGTATGGATCCACTAGGGAGTTTTAGATATCCACAACCTGACCATAGATTATATCGGGGTATGGAGCCACTTGGGAGCCTAAGATATTCACAATCTGACCATAAATTATATCGGGGTATGGATCCACTAAGGAGTCTTAGATATCCACAATATGACCATAAATTATATCGGGGTATTGATCCACTAGGGAGCCTAAGATATCCACAACCTGACCATAAATTATATCGGGTTATGGATCTACTAGGGAGCCTGAGATATCCACAACCCGACCATAGATTATGTCGGGGTTCGGAGCCACTAGGGAGTCTTAGATATCCACAACCTGACCATTGATTATATTGGGGTATGGAGCCACCAAAAAGTTTCAACCTGTCCATAGATTACATCAGGTATGGAGCCACTAAGGAGCCTGTGATATCCACAACCTGACCATAGATTATATCGGGGTATGGAGCCACTAGGGAGTTTTGGATATCCACAACCTGACCATTGATTATATCGGGGTATGGAGCCAATAGGGAGCCTGAGATATCCACAACCTGTCCATTTATTATGTCGGGGTATGGAGCCACTAATGAGTCTCAACCTGACCATAGATTACATCGGGTATGGAGCCACTAAGGAGTCTCAACCTGACCATTGATTATGTCGTGGTATGGAGCCACTTGGGAGCCTGGGATATCCACAACCTGACCATAGATTATACTGGGGTATGGAGCCACTAAAAGGTCTCCACCTTTCCAAAGATCACGTCGGGTATGGAGCCACTAGGGAGTCTCAACCTGTCCATAGATTACATCGGGTGTGGAGCCACTAAGGTGTCTCAACCTGACCATAGATTATGTCGGGGTATGGAGCCACTTGGGAGCCTGGGATATCCACAACCTGACCATAGATTATATCGGGGTATGGAGCCACTAGGGAGTTTAGATATCCACAACCTGACCATTGATTATATCGGGGTATGGAGCCACTAGGGAGTTTTAGATATCCACAACCTGACCATAGATTATATCGGGGTATGGAGACACTAGGGAGTATTAGATATCCACAACTTGACAATAGATTATATCGGGGTATGGAGCCACTAGGGAGTTTTAGATATCCACAACCTGACCATTGATTATATCAGGGTATGGAGCCACTAGGGAGCCTGAGATAGCCACAATCTGACCATAGATTATATCGGGGTATGGATCCACTAATGAGTTTGGGATATCCACAATCTGACCATAGATTATATCGGGGTATGTAGCCATTAGGGAGTTTTGGATATCCACAACCTCACCATTGATTATATCGGGGTATGGAGACACTAGGGAGCCTGAGATATCCACAATCTGACCATAGATTATATCGGGGTATGAATCCACTAGGGAGCCCGAGATATCCTCAACCTGACCATAGATTATATCAGGGTATGGAGACACTAGGGAGTCTTAGATATCCACAGCGTGACCATAAATTATATCGGGGTATGGAGCCACTAGGGAGTTTAGATATCCACAACCTCACCCTTGATTATATCGGGGTATGGTGCCACTAGGGAGTTTTAGATATCCACAACCTGACCATAGATTATATCGGGGTATGGAGCCACTAGGGAGCCTGAGATATCCACAACCTGACCATTGATTATATCGGGGTATGGAGCCACTAGGGTGTTTTGGATATCCACAACCTGACCATAGATTATATCATGGTATGGAGCCACTAGGGAGCCTGAGATATCCACAACCTGACCATAGATTATATCGGGGTATGGAGCTACTAAGGAGTCTAAACCTGTCCATAGATTATATCGGGGTATGGAGCCACTTGGGAGCCTTGGATATCCGCAACCTGACCATAGATTATATTGGGGTATGGAACCACTAAGGAGTCTCAACCTGTCCATAGATTACATCAGGTATGGAACCACTAAGGAGCCTGGGATATCCACAACCTGACCATAGATTATATCGGGGTATGGAGCCACTAGGGAGTTTTGGATATCCACAACCTGACCATAGATTATATCGGGGTATAGATCCACTAGGGAGCCTTAGATATCCACAACCTGACCATAGATTATATCGGGGTATGGAGCCACTAGGGAGCCTGAGATATCCACAATCTGACCTTAAATTATATCGGGGTATGGATCCACTAGGGAGTCTTAGATATCCACAACCTGACCATTGATTATATCAGGGTATGGATCCACTAGGGAGCCTAAGATATCCACAACCTGACCATAAATTATATCGGGGTATGGATCTACTAGGGAGTCTTAAATATCCACAACCTGACCATTGATTATATCGGGGTATGGAGCCACTAGGGAGCCTGAGATAACCACAATCTGACCATAGATTATATCGGGGTATGGATCCACTAGGGAGTCTTAGATATCCACACTCTGACCATAGATTATATCGGGGTATGGAGCCACTAGGGAGTTTTAGATATCCACAACCTGACCATTGATTATGTCGGGTTATGGAACCACAAGGGAGCCTGAGATGTCCACAACCTGACCATAGATTGTATCGGCGTATGGAGCCACTAGAGGGCCTGAGATATCCACAACCTGACCATAGAGGAGCCACTAAGGTGTCTCAACCTGACCATAGATTATGTCGGGGTATGGAGCCACTAGGGAGCCTGGGATATCCAAAACCTGACCATAGATTATATTGGAGTATGGAGCCACTTAAAGGTCTCAACCTGTCCAAAGATCACATCGGGTATTGAGCCACTCAGGAGTCTCAACTTGACCATAGATGACATCTGGTATGGAGCCACTCACTTAGGGAGCCTGGGATATCCCCAACCTCACCATAGATTACATCGGGGTATGGAGCCACTTAG
Source organism: Haliotis rubra (assembly GCF_003918875.1). NCBI lineage: Eukaryota > Metazoa > Mollusca > Gastropoda > Lepetellida > Haliotidae > Haliotis > Haliotis rubra. Next base: position 401,169 of record NW_025766747.1, on the reverse strand, counting down.
ATATCCACAACCAGACCATAGATTTTATCAGGGTATAGAACCACTGGGGTTTCTTAGAGCCTATTCGATTGTGCTAAACCGGTTTTGGTTTCTGGAAAACCATGCACTCGTTTATGTCGAAACCTAAAACTGGGTTCTGAAACTTCAAAACCATCTCAGAGGCAGGTTTCACAGTTTCGGTTTCGTGTTCTCTCACAACAAACATGGCGGAAAAGACCTTGGTGGCAAAATAGAGCAGCAGTTTCTCTAACCAAAATAATGATAAAAATCAACTGAGAACTGAAAATATTATTTAAAACCCCAGTCTATTGAACATGACTATTTTATGTAACTTGTATACATATAATTACTTGTAACAGTATAATTACATATACGCAAATATTTACTTCCAAAAGCATCTCATCTCTTTATTATTTGTTAATTCCCTGATAAAATGACCAAAAATATTACCTTTGGCAATGCTGTCATTCAATTCGTTCCTCATATATACTCAGCAGCAAAATAAAATGTCAGTACGAATTCAAAATCAGAGAGGCACTGCAATCAAATCATTACAGAAATGGACATAATAAGCAGATCAAAAACATTATTTTTCCTTATCCTGACTAATGCTATTTTGCTTGTCTTCTTCTCCTTGCGAACGTTAGTGGAACACTTGAATCCCCTTTTTGAAGTCCCTTAAAAAAAGCAGACGTAAAATCACTACTCACCAAGAGTTATCTCCCTTCCCAGTTTTGGCGGGAAACGGCGCCACTCGTCTCCCAGCTCCTCACTCTCTCCTTCTTCGCTCTAGTGGACGGTTGGGAGAGCACCTGGGTCTCCTACACGGCACTATATCCTTTTCTAACTTAGATATTACCCTCTAAATTACCTGTATAAGGTTTCAGGCAGTATCCTTCTACAATATGCTTTGAAATTTATTATCAATTTTGACTGTTTATTCATGTTTTTACGTGATTGTTCAGTTTGTTTACATTTCATGATAACCTGTTTTCGTTGCAAATTTAGGTTCTCTGCTGCAGACCCGCATTTATTGTGCCCCAGTTGCACAACAACATGTACTTCCAGCTCTCGCTGTAATATTTGTCAGCATTTAACAGATTTTGATTTTAATAATTATCAATTTTCTCTGCTTAGACGCGTGCTAAGGATAAATCCAGATGGCTGTTGCAAGTCATGGCCAAACCGGCTGAGTCTTTAAGGAACCGTTTGTTATTGTCAGGACGAGATGCTTCCTTCCAGTGATCTCCGAGGCGTCTTAGGAAGATGGGCATGGGATAGAGTCCGCCATTACCTTGAGAAAGAGATCGTCTACTTGGACAACTCCTCAGCCCATACTAAGAAGAAGAGACCATCATCTTCTCAGAAGAAGCCTTCTGCAGTTAAGCCTTCATCGAAGTCTTCCGGGGCTCATCACAGAATCTGAGGACCTTTTGTACTGAGATCGTCCCGATTGATGAAATAGGCATATATGACGAACCTCCTATCCTCATCCCAGAGGTATTGCCTAAAAGAAGACGAAAGCCTCAGCTACGGTAACGTGGACCAGCAACCTTATCTACGCGAGGCGTCCGAGATACCTTTATGGCGCAGACATCAAGGACCCATGAGGCACAGTGATCCTTGGAACATATCGCTACCCTCTCAGATCGGCGATAGACCGTCACTATAGTCGAGCCGCAGACGTTCAATGAAGGACCTTCATGCAGCAATTTCTCCCAACAGATGATGGACCTGATGGAGGAAGCGGTTCGCAGGCTCCACGAGGAGGAAAGGACCTTGCATGATGGACAGCCAGGTGGCTCTCATGCTCAAGTCATCAACCTCCTCGCAGATCTCCGCGCAGATCTTCATGCACGAGGAGGACACTCACGATATTCAACTGGACATGATAAAGAGGACGATGGCGGAATCATATTTTCTGATTCAGAGATAAAATATTGGATGGCTAACGGACTGGACCTGGCTTCACCCTCTAAGGAGGAGAATGAAGCACTCACGTACCTATTGACGGATGATGATGTGGACACCATCACCCTACCTCCAATTGACCCTGTCTCGGACGTACCTGAGCACCTTGATGCAGCCTTCAGGAAGGCAACAAAGTTCCAGGCCCCAAGTATTCCGCAGTTCAACGCAAAGAAGTTCTCACTACATAATATGGACCCCTTCATGAAGGCACCAGAGATAGATGAGAACTATAAAATCATCAACGACTCGGACCAAATCTTATAAGATTGATGACAAAAAGCTGGCACAGATAGACACTATGACCAGGCGGACCTTCTTCGGACTTACCAGATCGAGGGCAATTAATGAGACGCTCATCTCCAAGTTCAGGAACTCAACTTCGGAGGAGGACCGGATGATCAACTCTGCCTTACTAACGCAGAAAAAGGACCACCAGTTTATGTCAGAGCATTTTGCATCCATATCAGCAGCATTGACGCTTGCCAGAAGACAGGGACTTTTGTCTTCATGCAACTGGAAGCCGAGCAGCTTTACTAAGACTCTCTACAGAGCCGTGGTCTACAACATCGGTCTTCGCGGGAGAGATTGACGAGGTTGCCAAGGAAGTCACGAAGGAATCCAGGGAGGTGATGATGATAAAGTCTATTGATACACTAGCCAGTGTCATCAGGCAGGCGTCCTAACGCTACTCCGGCAAATCTAAATTTGCAGGCATCCAAAGAGCAAGAGAAAAGAAATATGGGACCTCCAGAGGAGGAAAGGACTCTTTTCGTCGCTCATCCGGGACCTATAGAGGACGATCCGGACAAGGCAGGGCACCCAGAGGTGCCAGAGGCTCTAGACGATGAAGGACGGGTTCGGAACGACTGGAGTCTTCCACCCCCAGCCGTTCCTGTACAACCTTCCCAAGTGGGTGGACGTCTACAACGCTACTGGGAGAATTGGGGAATTCTTCAGGACCAATTTGTATCCAACATCCTGCACGCAGGATATCAAATACAACTACAAGCAGCCTCTCCATTGACGGACAGACCTCAGGGCTTCAACATCGCTGCCCATCGGATAGAGAGGCTGCGCGAAGCGGTCACATCTCTACTAGAGAAGGACGCTATAGAAGTGATAGATCAGGACCAGATCTCACCAGGGTTCTACTCCCCAGTTTTCCTTGTACCAAAGAAAAACTCCAAAGAAAAGTTCCGACTTATATACAACATGAGGACATTCAACAGAGATTATCTACGCAGACCGGCAAAATTCAGAATGATTCATCTGCCTCCATTACTACATCTCGTTCGTCCGTCGGACCATGGCCAGCATATGGCCAGCATAGATCTACAGGACGCATACTTGCGCATCCCTATACATCCGGAATCAAGGAAATACCTAAGATTCCTACTAGACAGACGACACTAACCAATGGAAAGTCCTTCCATTTGGAATATCATCGGCCCCCTGGTTGTTTACACGAGTGACGAAGCCCATCATCACATACCTACATCATCGAGGTCTACGCAGTGCATTCTACCTGGATGATGGGATTCAAGCTCATCAAGATCCCAGTCATCTCAGACTACAACTATACTTCACCATCAGGCTTCTCACTCAACTAGGGTGGCTAGTGAATCTCCTCAAGTCGGAACTAGAGCCTACACAGGACCTGCAGTTCCTAGGAATTCGGCTCATCACAACAGAAAACCGCATAGCGGTTCCAGAGGACCGTTGGCTGAAGATACAACAAATGGTATCTCAAGCTCTACTCTCTCCGTGGCCACTACGAGATTGGCAAAGCCTGTTGGGTCTCCTCACGTCAGCACAGGACATGACGCGCAGAGGGAGACTACAACTACGCCCACTACAGGTCTTCGTGAATGCCCATCTGGACGATCCGGACCCCTTCGGACTTCCGGACAGACTAAAACCATATCTACTATGGTGGACTCTGAGATCGAATGGTTGCGGAGGGACCTACTTAGCAGAGCCGAGTGCAAAACTCATCTCTACGTGGGACGCATCTCTTCAGGGATGGGGAGCGCCTCGACAACGAAGTGTCAGCTGGGAAATGGACGTTACAGGAGAAAAGTCTGCATATCAACATGCTAGAAATGAAAGCAGTCATAAACGCCATACTCTACTGGACCAGCATTCTAAAAAAATGCTCATCTGATGGTACATACGGACAACTCCACAGTGGCGTTCTACATAAACAAACAAGGATCGACAAGGTCGGCGAACCTTCTGGACCTTTTCTTTCATCTGTTCAGCATAACGGACGATCTGAACATCCACATAAAAGCATGCCACATTCCAGGAGCCAAGAATGTGATAGCAGACGCACTATCTCGTCCAACACAACCATCCCCAACAGAATGGATGCTACATCCACAGATCTTTAAACAGATCATACAACAGATGGGAGCTCCGCTCATAGACTTGTTCGCCACAAGATTCAACAATCAACTGGCAACATTCGTCTCTCCAATACCAGATCCACGAGCATGGGCAACAGATGCTCTGAGCATCTCTTGGGAAGGACTAAACGCTTACGCGTTCCCCCCTCCAGCTGTAATAACCTGCAACTGATTTTGGTCGCACCTTATTGGCCGGGGGGGGGGGGGTCCCATTCTCATACAAGAACTAGGACCTCCTCAACTGCAACTACCAGTGTGGACGAACTTGCTAGTACATCCGCACACCAAGCAAGCACATGGGAACCCCACAGTGTTCCGCCTACACGCATGGACCGTATCAAGGCTTGCTTGAATGAGAGAGGATACTCCGCCAGGGCAGCAAAAGCGGTCACGCTAGCTTTACGCAAATCAACCTGCAACTTGTATGACGACAAGTGGCAAAGTTTTGAGACCTATGCTTTGAGGAAGGGCTTCACAGCCATGAAAGCGACACACCCTCAAGTGGCGAACTGTCTTTGTCATCTAAAACAAACAAATCGGTTAAAAGGTTCAACACTCTCAACATACCTAGCGGCATTGAGCTCAGTTATCACCATGAGGACGAGTGTAAAACTGACTAAGGTACCCGAGATACTGGCCTTACTACGATCCTTCAAATTGGAGGACCAACAACAGAGATTTAAAGCTCCGGCTTGGGACCTCAATATAGTTCTACAGCATCGTACCAGTGACGCTTATGAACCATTAGATAGGACATCTTATGAGTTCTTGACACAGAAAACTCTATTCCTGATTGCCTTCGCAACAGCAGCACGGATGTCGGAAATACATGCTCTGGACTTTGAAGGGACACGATTTGATGCGCAACACAACATCGTACATATGGGACTAAGATGGGACTTTATAGCAAAGAATCAACTACCAGGTCAACCTGACAGACAGTTCCACATCCCAGCATTATCATCAGTCCTTGGGCCTCAGGATACACAGGACCTATCCTTGTGCCCAGTAAGAGCATTAAAAGTCTACCTACAAAGGTCTAGGACCAGGAGACGAAAATTCAAGTGCCTTTTCATCCCTATATCGGCAGAGACACCTACAGAGATCTCTCGCACAACGATATCAATATGGATGAGAGCTGTCATCCTAAGGGCCTATAAAGCAGCAGGACTTGATCCTCCATGAGCCTCCAATCCAAATGAAGTTAGAGCTCTGGCGTCAACACTCGCTCTACATGGAAACTGCTCCATCACTACGATAATGGAGGGCTGCTTCTGGAAATCAGACATGGTGTTTGCCAACCACTACCTGAGAGACATCGCCACCGAGGACGTCTCCTGTATTCACCAGTTCGGACCTCTTGTTGTAGCGCAACAACTGACAGTTCCACAGAGGCGCTGAGACAGTCTCTCGCCCTTTATCACGTGACTTGCAAAAGCCAACACTCTGGGGAGTTAGAGCTTTAGAGTCCATGTGCACGTCTAAGACAGACCAGCATGAGTGATAGACCCTGTACTTGTAAGGACGTACTCGTACATAAGAAGGGTCGCTTCTCCACTTGATGCATGCATCAAGAGATGGAGTTGCTCAAATCCACACATAATGTTAACAGAAGAAAGGACCAAAAGTTGACAAGTTGTGGTCCCCCCATCAGAGAAAGCTGGAAGCAAGGGCAGCAGCAACAGAACCTAGCAGTAAATTAACAGTGCTACCATGAAGTTCCCATAGGGGGGTATGCAGGACGTAAATCACCAAACTTGGAATCCAGAAGTGGCATGACCCACCACCAAATCCATGGGATTCTACAAGCAAAATAGCATGAGTCAGGATAAGGAAAAATATGTAATTTTCTGAGTAAAATTGATATTTTATACTTATCCTGACTCATGAGATCAGCCCTCCCAACCTCCCCTCAAGGCACTTTTGGATTTCCCAGCAAATCTAAGTGTCGGGCTTGAAATATGGAGAGAGTGAGGAGCTGCGAGACGGGTGGCGCCGTTTCCCGCCAAAACTGGGAAGGGAGATAACTCTTGGTGTGTAGTGATTTTACATCTGCTTTTTTGAAGGGATCTTCAAAAAGGGGTTTCAAGTGTTCCACTAACATTCGCAAGGAGAAGAAGACAAGCAAAATAGCATGAGTCAGGATAAGTATAAAATATCAATTTTACTCAGAAAATTACATTTTTTGTGTACAATATCTTGACACATCAATGAATAACTCAGCACAATTTCAAGACATTACGTGAATGTTTGCAGGTCATTCAGACCCTTGACTTCAGTAGCTAGTGTGACCACGACGAGCGGCAATAACTACAGCACAGCATCTATACATGGAGTGCACCAATCGATTGATGAAGGCCATTGGCACCTTGAACCACACTCTGAGAAAGGCCTGGCACAATAAATCGGCTGTGTTCGGCCTTGGTATGACATGATTCAGTCTCCTCTGAATTTCATCCCAAAGATGTTCAACTGGGTTTGAATCAGGACTAAGGGCTGGCCACTGCATAATGTTGACACCGTTCTGCTGAAGGAAGTCCCGTGTAGCTCTGGCAGTATGGGCCCGGGTGTTATCATGCTGGAAAATCTTGTTCCAGTGACATGCGAAATGTGGTATGACGTTGGGTCTGAGAGCTTGGTCGATGTACATAGCGCACCACTGTGATGCCGCCTCCTCTCCCTGGACCAAGGTTCCAGAACACCACAGGACCCACTCATTGGTTCAGGCCTATTCCACCCCATACCATGATGCTTGCACCTCCCCATGAGTCTCTTTCCATAACACATTGGTCTGAGTAACGCTGGCCACGTCGTAGCCATATTCTTGTTCTGCCATCTGCAGTTTATACGCAGTACCGACTCTCATCCACAGAACAGTTCTCCATTGCCTGTATCACCAGTTTTGGTGTTGTAGGGCAAACAGTAGACCCCTGTAAGGTCTACGGCAATGGAGGTTCCCGCTGTTAAGACGTCGGCGTACTGTATCAGTACTGACTGGTCTTCCGTGTGTTCCCACTGTCTGGCGTGCTGTTTCGGATGCCTGCATGAAGGGATTCTGTACATGCTGTTGTACAATATGGCGGTCTTGTCGTCGTTTGGTCACCCTTGGTCTGCCAGTACGGGGGCGATCATTTGTGGTGTTGGTGGCCCGGAAACGTTGCTGCAGCCTGTAGATGGTCCGAACATTGACCTGGGAGTGATTGGCAACGGCTTGTGCAGTGTGGCCATCTTCAAGTCTTCCTAGCGCCTGGTTCCTCTGAGCTGTGATGAGAAGGGCCATCCTGCTAACGTTGTAATGTGAATGTTTCAACCAGGTTTGGGGGTGCATTTTATAGGGCTGGTCCTTGTGAACAGCACGTGCAGCATGAGTTGCATGAAAAACATGGAGAACACTGTACCAACTCCGAGATCAGGTTGCGTTTTTGAGACCATTTCCTGGGTTCCATTCTGAGTTTGGGAAGGAATGTCTTTGCTCAGGTCAAGTTGGAGATGTTGTCAAAAATATACAATCAAAACATTAAATGAGTTTACAGTTATCCGTTTCTGCGAAGGAAAATTCCAAACTGACGTTTCTTTTGCTGCTTTGTATATAATAGCTGAGACATTTAGTTTGTATCGATTTTGAAACCGGATGGTGAAACCATCCACTCGTTTATAAAACTAGAAACTAGTTTCACTTTGAAACCATATATCCGAAACTAGACACTCGTTTATAACAGGGGAAACCAGTTTCAGAAACCAAAACCAGTTTCGCAATAATCGAACAGGCCCTAAGATATCCACAACCTGACCATATATTATATGCGGGTATGGAGCCACTAGGGAGCCTGGGACATCCAGAACCTGACCATAGATTATATCGGGGTATGGAGCCACTAGGGAGCCTGAGATATCCACAACCTGACCATATATAGATTATATTGGGGTATGGAGCCACTAGGGAGCCTGGGACATTCAGAACCTGACCATAGATTATATCGGGGTATGGAGCCACTAGGCAGCCTGAGATATCCACAACCTGACCATAGATTACATCGGGGTATGGAGCCACTAGGGAATCCACAACCTGACCATATATAGATTATATCGGGGTATGGAGCCACTAGGGAGTTTAGATATCCACAACCTGACCACAGATTACATCTGGGTATGGATCCACTAAGGAGCCTGAGATATCCACCACATGTCCATAGATAGTATATATCGGGGTATGGAGCCACTAGGGAGTTTAGATATCCACAACCTGACCACAGATTACATCTGGGTATGGATCCACTAAGGAGCCTGAGATATCCACCACATGTCCATAGATTACATTGGGGTATGGAGCTACTAAGGAAACAGGCATATCCATTGGGTTTGAATAATGGTGATCCTATTCAGATGCATTAAGTATCAAATGCTCTCTTAATGAATGGTTCTACTGCAGGTATGGAATGAACGAGCTTGTAACACCACATACATTAAGGTAAGTACCACGTGTCACAGTAACCTTTGATACTGGGTTTATTCATGAACGCCTACAATAACCAGTGTCCGATACTGAAGCTATTAATGCAAAGGTATAATGATACTACTTTGGATACCTTCCGCTTTTGTGACTTCAAGTTAAACTTACAAAATGGCTTATCAAACTATATTGCCTCTTCCTCATACAAACATAGAACCTTAATGAAAGTGTATTGTAGATGTTTTCTCAAATTTAATCAAGTCATATCAATTCAGCATAAACAAATGTCCATTTCAAAGCATATGCCTTCTAACCATAACAAATAGGAGACATTCTGATCTTTTCATAAGAAAACCTGGACTCCCTAAATTGTTAAAGGTCACATGCAACGTAAAACACAACTTTGCAGATTCTGATACCTTTCGGTATGGATTTACCGAAACAAATCGTCAAAAATGCAAATTCAACTTATAAAGTTGAAAAATAACGCGATGAAAAAAACCGTGCGAAATCTTAGTTCAAACGATTCACTAATTTTCCCCTGACTTTTCGGGAACGCTGGTTTCAACAGCTGGACTAAGCTCATAGCACGTGCGCAGTGAAATAGGTTCGCGCAGCTTGGAAGCGGGTTGTCCGGTGAATACTCGGTGAAGGCTTTGGTGTGAGCTATTTTTCTAATGTTTTGTTGATATCTCACAGGCGGAGCCTGTTATGACAGTAAATTAACTGTTTATATAATTTCATTTATCTATTTCACCACACGTTCTGCTTACCGAGTCACTTTCTCAGTTCGATACTTAAAAGCAATGTCATTATTTAGCGTTGACAGAATTTCTTACTGTGATATAGATATGTCGTTGTCACAGACAAAACTCAATGTCTTGTTTTATTGACACCTGTGTGTCTGCCTGCCTGTCTGCTAATGACAATATTCAATACACAGCTGCTATCACTGACCACATGCAATTTGAACTTAACACCTATCGGGCTATACACCATAAACAAAACGCATTGATTTATGGCCCGAGTTCGGTCTCTGTCACATTATGTAATTACACAGACAGGCAGGTGTGATACTTGTACACATGACATGTTATGATGTCTGTTGATTGCAAAATGTTATACACAAAAAATGAGCATGTATTTACAAAACCCAACATCTCTATATATACACACACAATGAGCCGTGACGGCATCTGCAAATGAACCAGCCGTTACACTTGAGTGCACACCCACCCGCTCTGACTGGGTTTGGTATCCCGGCTGCTTGTTTCTTGGGAAGTAAACCCAAGTACACAATATTGCACTTTTGATTTGCGATTGTACGCTTATAATTTTGTTTATATGTTTTTTCATAACCAGCAATGTATATTATATGTCATGAATAAGTGATAATTGTGTTTTAATTATGTTTGATTTTTTGGTTGCATGTGACCTTTAAGGAAGTTACCTTAAAAAAGAACTTTTGGGGCCCCACACAAAGCTTAGACTTAAAAGTTGTATGTCTACGCAATGTCATGATATGTTATTTGTTTACCAGAGGTTGAGACAGGAACTTGATGTACATGGGTTCTCCCATGTGGGTATTGTGGCAGGAGACAATGGAGCGTGGGGCATAGAGAATGACATCCTAAAAGATCCAGATCTGGCCTCGGCTGTGGACGTTATTGGGTAAAACTCTGATGGTCCTTCTGACAGGACACATGTTTCATAAACTGAGCTGCTAGTAGCTGCCATGTATTGATGAGGTGGAGACAGCCGTTGTGTACGTGAAGCAGCTTGTCCTGTGTTCCTCATCCATAACATCATGCATCAATATACACCACACGATGGAACAGTATTTCCCAAATTTACTTACGTTAGGAAATATACGTTTCATCCGGCAGACATATTAACAATGTTGAAATATAACTATCATCTGGCTGTCGGATTTACACACGTTTAAAGTAGAGCTGTGTATGGTGGCCTAAGTGGCGAGCCGATATATTTTACATTGAATTGTTTGTGAAAGCATTGGTGTAGAAACACAACTTCCCAAGGGAAACTTCAGTTTCAAATTTATTTATATTAGATCAAGGTATACTGATTATGTGTTTGGCTGTACTTTCTTGAAATAACAGGATTGGGTAGTCAGGCTCCCTGACTTGGTTGACACATTTCATTGATCCCAATTGTGTAGATCAATGCTCAAGACGTTGAACACTGGATTGGCTGGTCAAATTTGATTATTTACAGACTGCACCCATGTAGCTAGTATATTGCTGAGTGCATTGTTAAACAAGAAACAAACAACAACAAAACAGAAAAAGAGCTTTTAAGTTGCATGATCCTTGACCTTACTTTTTGTACATTTGTGTGTTTTAGAGTTCACTACCCAAGGAAGGCCACACCTTTAGCAGCACTGAAGACTGGCAAACTGCTGTGGGCATCAGAAGACTACAGCGCCTATAACAATGCAAGGGGAGGTGGACTCTGGGCCAGGGTGAGTCTCAAACACATTCAACAGCAGTGAGGGAAAGAAATGGATGTGTGCCAGGATGAGTTCTGTTTACCTTAACTATAAGGGGGAGAGATGGATCTGGGGAATGGTGAGTTCCGTTTACCTTAACTATAAGGGGAAGAGATGGATCTGGGCCAGGGTGAGTTCAGTTTACCTTAACTATAGGGGGAAGAGATGGATCTGGGTCAGGGTGAGTTCCATTTACCTTAACTATAAGGGGGAGAGATGGATCTGGGCCAGGGTGAGTTCCATTTTCTTAACTGTAAGGGGGAGAGATGGATCTGGGTCAGGGTGAGTTCCATTTACCTTAACTGTAAGGGGGAGAGATGGATCTGGGTCAGGGTGAGTTCCATTTTCCTTAACTGTAAGGGGGAGAGATGGATCTGGGTCAGGGTGAGTTCCATTTTCCTTAACTGTAAGGGGGAGAGAGATCTTCCATTTACCTTAACTGTAAGGGGAGAGATGGATCTGGGTCAGGGTGAGTTCCATTTTTAACTGTAAGGGGAGAGATGGATCTTAACTGTAACTGTAAGGGGGAGAGATGGATCTGGGTCAGGGTGAGTTCCATTTTCCTTAACTGTAAGGGGGAGAGATGGATCTGGGTCAGGGTGAGTTCCATTTACCTTAACTGTAAGGGGGAGAGATGGATCTGGGTCAGGGTGAGTTCAGTTTACCTTAACTGTAAGGGGGAGAGATGGATCTGGGTCAGGGTGAGTTCCATTTTCCTTAACTGTAAGGGGGAGAGATGGATCTGGGTCAGGGTGAGGGTGAGTGGATCTGGGTCATTTACCTTAACTGTAAGGGGGAGAGATGGATCTGGGTCAGGGTGAGTTCCATTTTCCTTAACTGTAAGGGGGAGAGATGGATCTGGGTCAGGGTGAGTTCCATTTTCCTTAACTGTAAGGGGGAGAGATGGATCTGGGTCAGGGTGAGTTCCATTTACCTTAACTGTAAGGGGGAGAGATGGATCTGGGTCAGGGTGAGTTCCATTTACCTTAACTATAAGCAGGAGAGGTGGATCTGGGCCAGGGTGAGTCAGTCTGTTGCAGCTTGAAAAAATGATAGATTAGTGGAAATCTTGCTCTAGTGTGAAATCAATCAGTGACCTAGCATTTGTTTAAGGAATCACTACCACACAAGTGGGTACATTTACTTCTGATGGATACTCTCTAGATCATTTCATCTTGTTCTTTTCATGACTCTTAAACCAATAACTCATTGTTTCAGGTATTAAATGAAAACTATGTTGACCGCTATTTAACAAGGTAGGTGGAATCAAGCTGGTAGCATTTCTTAACTGCAGTCACAATTCACTATGACACCATTTTCATATAATGGAAAACAGTGGCACCTTTTATCATATATATCTTGCATACAGTCTACGAGTTGTTTGGGATTTTTGTTCAGGAAATCATAATGACATTAAACTTTATCAATTGTAATAAAATGTTTAAGAATACATAAACCTGTGAAATAAAGTTTTGACACCGAGATATAGCACTGAACATGTATAAGTAGCATAAGGGAGCAACTTCCATGCACCTTACCACACTGCAAAGTGGTAACTCACTCACTCACTCACTCACTCACTATTGGCCTGCTCTCTTGCAGCACTATAGCCTGGAACCTGATTGACAGCTACTATGAGGGCCTGACCTGGGACCGCGACTCCCTGATGACAGCCAGACAGCCTTGGAGTGGCAACTACATCGTGGAGAGTCCTATATGGATGTCCGGTGAGCACTGTCTGATACCCACACATTGTGTGATTGTTGGAACAGTAAAGTGACAACATATTAGCATCAGTGTGATGCTACACTTTCAGTAGTCTCAATATATTGTAATATTTAAATATTTTACTTACAATACATTACTGCTCTCAGGTCGAAAGGATAAAGAAGACTTCAGAGTTTGTGATGTTGATGTTGAACCTGTAGTAAGGTCCCAGTGACTGCTCCCTCCAGTTTCCTCCCATTACATTGGTTTGTGCTTTACTTCCCCATGGTGGGAACACCTGGGTCATAGAACTCAGAAAGATTGTTCAACAATACTGATACCCTTGCTTGAATTGTTTCTAATCCATCGCCTAGTGGTTAAAGCGTTTGCTCGTCACGCTGAAGACCCGGGTTCCATTCCTCACATGGATACAATGTGTGAAGCCCATTTCTGGTGTCCCCCGCTGTGATATTGCTGGAATATTGCTAAAAGTGGCATAAAACCAGGGGTTTACCTTGAGTCCTGTATCTGAAGGTCCCTGGGACTCATACTCATAATTTTCAGGGGTCCTGGACTACAAAATGGGGATCCCAGACACTTAAATATTATTATTAATACTGATATTGTATTGTGTATCATGATCCTCACGTTGATTGTTACAGTAATTAAATTGCAAATGATGTCATAACCCAGCTAGTAACAAACTCAGTGATAACTTATTGTTACTTGATTGGAATTTTTACCAAAAGTATTTGGACGTTTTCTGCATCCCTGTGAATGCGCTAATACATTTCGTCGCGTCCATTGTCAATTTTTATGCGTATAGGACGCAGGAATTCACGTCCTGTAAATCCCTGATAAAACCATGCTCACTCATTCACTCTAATCCATCACTCGGCATGTCTTCTGTTCAATGTACACTATGCCCATGGAGTATACTGTCTATTGCTGCTATATTGTTTTACTGTTGTTCCTGTGTGTGGCCATCAAACAGCTGGATGGATTATGTTAGCTGACTACTCTAACATCAGGGTGGATTGTTTATGAGCAGAAGTGACAGAACTAATACCAACTGTCTGTCATCCATGTGAGGACTATCAACCTCTTATTTGAACATATGGTGGAAAATCATGTTCACCTAGTTCTATCCAGTCCACTCAGATCTTCCTTTGGCAGAAGTGGTGGTGATCATGAAAGACTACTCCACAGTCATCTATTGTATCAACAACGAAGTGCTACTCCTCCTTCCAAGTTATTTCCCCACAAGACCTTCTGCTTCTGTCCCCTGACCAGATCAAGATCAGGCCAGAGTGAGACCTGAGAAGCACAAAATGTTATAGCCAACACCCTACCCCATCCAGATTATCTACTGACCGCCATGTCATCCATGAAGGTCCGGGTTAGAATGAACCTTCAGTTATCCATGCTTGTCTAAAGAGGCGACTAGCGGCATCGGGTGGTCAGGCTCGCTGGCTTCGTTGACACATGTCATCAGTTCCCAATTGCGCAGATCGATTCTCATGATGTTCATCACTGTATTGTCTGGTCCAGACTCAATTATTTACAGACCGCCGCCATTTAGCTGGAATATTGCTGAGTGTGGCGTAAAACTCAACTCACTCACTCACTCTGACCGCCATGGAGGGATGCTACATGCAGAACGCTTTCACTTTGTCTGCCACCATCATCAGGCATGGGAAATAATGGCTGTTCTGTGTTGAGTGACAGATGAAATCCAGACACTTTTCCTTCATGAGTCCTGGGACTGTTATCAAATTTGCGAATGTCACGTTCCATATCTGTTGAGATTTGCAGTGCAAGTCTTCGTATGATATTTTTAATGTATCCAGAATTATAGCAAATTTACATCTCTTGATCTCAGGAAAAATTCCCATGGCAGTATTGTTCAACCAATATCTATATAATCATTATCATCCGATCCCATTAGTTGCCTTTTACGAAAAGCATGGGTTACTGAAGATCAATTCTAACCTGGATCTTCGTTGGTCGTATTTAGTGTTGTTGTTGAGGTTATGTTGGGAGTCACAGGATTATTAGGGAGCCCTGCTGACAATTTCTGTCTTGTCTGTATGGTGCTGGTATAATACCCGTAACCCCCAGAATTATAAGACAGAATTATACTCACAGGTATAATATTACTCTGCTCTAGTCACGTCAGGAAGTGTAAACAGATGCAGACTTTTGTATTTTTTGTGGAGTATGTCTCCTCAGGAAGCTGGATTTTCCAAACCGACAGACAGGGAGTAACTGTTGTCTCAGTGGAGATGTTTTCCTTGTTTAACTTGTAGTCTTGTGAAGAATATTGCACTTTTTCTCAAAAAGATCATTGTCTAAAATTGTATTGAAATTAAGTATTTCTGATGTATCAGTGTTACGTACAAACTATCACTTTACTTCCTCCACATTGAATATGACCCACTGAATTTGCAACAGTGAAGAGGTAATCCAGAGACGTGTCTTAAAGGAGAATCCAGAACGAAAACAAAACTATTGTAAAGGATATTCTAAAAGTCACCTTCCGTGATTAAAATTGAACAAAAAGTTTGTAAAATAGCAATAAAAACACAAAAAACATACTCGTATAAATTCCGCCTTTTACGGAAACACCCGACAGTTTATGAGCAGAGGGGGTATAACGTGACTTGACGTCATAAGTGCCTGTTGCTGATGGCTGCCTCTTTGATTTTACCTCACAACTTAACAGTGTCCATGGATTCTGAAGCAGTAAAAGGTGTTCCTGATGTCATTTCTGAAATGGATGTTAGACCGTATCAATACGATCCGATTTTACATCTTGCAAGACAATCTTCCAGTGAAGATGAAGAAGAGGAATCAAGCGGAACGGAGGCACCGCTTGAGTTCAAAATAAATTTTAAAATATACCATATCATTTAACAAGAATACTATTTGACAGCAAAATATGATACAGTTCCAACCAGCAAACCCACCCCTATAAGTATATGACCAGTCCCTAAGAATTATATTTTTTGCAATGTGATTGCAGTTCCTTTTGTGTCAAATGGGTGACTGTAGGGTGTCTGGGATTTAAAAACACAATAATTATGCTTCAGACGGGGGCAAATAGAAATTATCTGCTACAAAAATTACGCTGGAGTTGAAAAAAAAATTAGGATCCTAGTTCTCATTAATAACGTAGCAAGTCTCCATACAAAATCCCAGCCTGGTCGAGCAGAAATAATATTCGCGACGCATCTAAGTGATTCCCCGAAAACTGGTGAATTATTAAATACTTGTCAGGACAATGTATGTTTCCCCAGTGTTTGGTTATGGAAATAGTACTCGGCCATAGCCTTAGAATGGCATCTTGTCAGCCAATGTGAACACAGAACAACTTTCACGGCACACACTACTGACAATTAGCGAGTCTGATGCCGACGTGCGTAATAGGACAAAATGGAAAACAGTGAAAGCAACAAGTACTTCATGATTTGCCGTTGTATTCGGCAATGTTTCGGGTAGTCTGCAGCATTTAGGGCTCCAAACCGAAAAGAACGTCATAGCGAAACATTTTCAAGCTCATGTGAAATCTCTTACTGATTTTGATATCTATCTCATGGGTACCAGTGGAACTGCGCCAGCTACAAAATGCCCCAGCAAATTTGGTCATTCATTCTAATTTGGTCAAATTTATTTAAAATGATTAAATATATGCCGTAATTGCATAGTTTTGTCAACTTTGATATCATGTTCTTCATATAAAAGTTATTAAGAACTAATATTTCTGATAAATGTTCCATCAGTAAACTCATAACTATGTATATACTTTTATATGAAGAACATGATATCAAAGTTGACAAAACTATGCATTTATGGCCTATATTTAATCATTTTAAATAAATTGGGACATTTTAACTACCCCCCTGGGTCAATTTGACCAAAACTTCAGGGCAATTTGACCAAATTTGCAGCTGGGGTCAATTCGACTGGCAATCGTACTTGCTTTAATTTATATTAAAAATACCACTGACAGTAAGCTGTAACAGGGAATGAATCTCGTGGGTAATTCTTCCTTCTTCAGCCTAGCTTTGGAATTTGTATGTCCCATGTGTGCTTGTCTCTTTCATATGCGTCCGACTCAGAATGATTGGACCATTTCTCCTGCCTAGGTCTTTCTCTTTACTTGGAAAACGGAAGAAATGGTGACTTTCCATTGTTCGATGATTCCATGCATCCCCAGGCAACAGAATACACCATCGCACAATTTACAAAAACAACATAAACAACACGATTTGTACTACTGTAGCGCTTGGTCTTTGGCAATATGGCGGACTCCAGGCACATTTGACGTCACGAGCGGAAAGGTCATGTGGGTTCCAGCGAAATATGCATAATGGCCGAAGCTGAGATTTACAGAAACTGTTTTCGCGATTAAGACATAATTATACATAATTTTTAATTGAAAATTTGGAAATATGTTTCTGATGACTTTATCTTTCACCCAGCAAATTATTGCAATTCACTCGTATTCTCCTTTAAAGCCAGATTCCTTAAATCAGAAATCTTCCAAAGTATCACAAAACAATATAAAGCTCAATCTGTGTATTTGCATGGATTTCAAATGGTAATTGTAAAATGGTAAATTTGCATTTTGTCACACCATGAATAAGAAACACTGGCTATTGTTAGGGTATTTTTCTTTTTGAAACTGTAGGGGTCACAGATTGCCTTATTGTATAAAGTGACAACACTTAGTGTGGAACATTGCACTCCTGAGTTACAACAGGATCCAGCAGATGCCTTGCCTTGAATTGTTAAACATTATCTGACTGAGGGACATTGTTAGGTATTTACCATTCTATGCATTGAAAGTTCAACACTCAGCTGAATCAGCTCAATTACAGATCCCAGACTCATATGGTCGACGGGCACATGTCTTTCAAATTTAGATAGAAGCCCACTCATGTGTAGTGTATTAATGTTTCTACATGTTGGCTCATTGGTATGTTCAGTTGTATAATCAAATAGAATGAATCCAACCATACATTGCTCTGCCTAACAATCAATCTCATAAGATTTTTTTATTTCAGTTTGATACCAGGGTGCCTCCTATCCTCTTAATTCGTGGTATTTTAAACTCATTTGGCTTGGGTTCATAAAATTATTGTTCTGATTCTTACTGGTCAGCACATTCTGTGTGATATGTTGGTAGGCCATACTACCCAGTTTACTGCGATAGGCTGGAACTATCTGAATCATGGATCTGGAGTGGGCCGGCTTGCAAAGGGAGGGACGTATGTCTCACTGGTCAGTCCAGACACCAAGGACCTCTCCATCATCATTGAGACAATGGTATGTAGCAGAACATGCACCTTGACTAACTGTGAACAACGGTATATAGCAGAACAGGGACCTTGACTAACTGTGAACAATGGTATATAGCAGAACCTTGACTAAGAACAGAACATGGACCTTGACTAACTGTGAACAATGGTATATAGCAGAACATAGGAACCTTGACTAACTGTGAACAATGGTATATAGCAGAACATGGACCTTGACTAACTGTGAACAATGGTATATAGCAGAACATGGACCTTGACTAACTGTGAACAATGGTATATAGCAGAACATGGAACAATGGTATATAGCAGAACATGGATCTTGACTAACTGTGAACAATGGTATATAGCAGAATATGGACCTTGACTAACTGTGAACAATGGTATATAGCAGAACATGGACCTTGACTAACTGTGAACAATGGTAT
The DNA here is from genome assembly GCF_003918875.1 of Haliotis rubra. Classification (NCBI taxonomy): domain Eukaryota; kingdom Metazoa; phylum Mollusca; class Gastropoda; order Lepetellida; family Haliotidae; genus Haliotis; species Haliotis rubra. The sequence continues at coordinate 382,375 of NW_025766747.1, read as the reverse complement.
ATAGCAGAACATGGACCTTGACTAACTGTGAACAATGGTATATAGCAGAACATGGACCTTGACTAACTGTGAACAATGGTATATAGCAGAACATGGACCTTGACTAACTGTGAACAATGGACCTTGACTACTGTGAACAACGGTATATAGCAGAACATGGACCTTGACTAACTGTGAACAATGGTATATAGACTAACTGTGAACAATGGTATATAGCAGAACATGGACCTTGACTAACTGTGAACAATGGTATATAGCAGAATATGGACCTTGACTAACTGTGAACAATGGTATATAGCAGAACATGGACCTTGACTAACTGTGAACAAAGGTATATAGAACAAGTATATAGAATAACATGGACCTTGACTAACTGTGAACAATGGTATATAGCAGAACATGGACCTTGACTAACTGTGAACAATGGTATATAGCAGAACATGGACCTTGACTAACTGTGAACAATGGTATGAACAAATAGCAAGAATATGGACCTTGACTAACTGTGAACAATGGTATATAGCAGAACATGGACCTTGACTAACTGTGAACAATGGTATATAGCAGAACATGGACCTTGACTAACTGTGAACAATGGTATATAGCAGAACATGGACCTTGACTAACTGTGAACAATGGTATAGAACATGGACCTTGATAAGCAAGAACATGGACCTTGACTAACTGTGAACAATGGTATATAGCAGAACATGGACCTTGACTAACTGTGAACAATGGTATATAGCAGAACATGGACCTTGACTAACTTGACTAACTGTGAACAATGGTATAGTAGAACATGGACCTTGACTAACTGTGAACAAAGGTATAACAATGGTATATAGCAGAACATGACTAACTGTGAACAAAGGTATATAGAACAATGGTATATAGCAGAACATGGACCTTGACTAACTGTGAACAATGGTATATAGCAGAACATGGACCTTGACTAACTGTGAACAAAGGTATATAGAACAATGGTATATGGCAGAACATGGACCTTGACTAACTGTGAACAATGGTATATAGAATAACATGGACCTTGACTAACTGTGAACAATGGTATGTAGCAGAACATGGACCTTGACTAACTGTGAACAAAGGTATATAGAACAATGGTATATAGCAGAACATGGACCTTGACTAACTGTGAACAATGGTATATAGAAGAACATGGACCAAGTATGTATCATAATATACTGAATCAGTATAGGGGGGCAGAGCTGCCAGGCAGACCATTCAATGTGGTTAGATTTCATCATGTGCTCCTCAAGTTAGTTTCACTTATTTATCTGTGATACAAGTGGCTCACATCGGGGTTCTTCATGATATTGCAGACACTGAACCACTCACTCTGTACAAGGGAGGTGAGATGCTCCCCCCGGCCTGTTGGGCCACAGACCGTCACCCTGCACATTGGAGGAAGCTTTGTAAGTCACTGTGGCATTGAATTCATGAACATTATAAAGCTGTGTCTTCCTACCTATACCATTATACCTGTCCCCTGATAATATACCTGTATGATAATACATGTCCTCTGATAATCTACCTATACCATAATACCTGTCCTCTGATAACCTACCAATACGATTATACCTGTCATCTGATAATCTACCTATACCATAATACCTGTCCTTCGATGACCTACCAATATGATTATACCTGTCCTCTGATTATCTACCTATATGATAATACCTGTCCTCTCATAACCTACATATACCATATATAATACCTGTCCTTCGATGACCTACCTATATGATAATACCTGTCCTCTGATAATCTACCTATATGATAATACCTGTCCTCTCATAACCTACCTATACCATATATAATACCTGTCCTTGATGACCTACCTATATGATAATACCTGTCCTCTGATAACCTACCTATATGATAATACCTGTCCTTTGATGACCTACCTTTATGATAATACCTGTCCTTTGATGACCTACCTATATGATAATACCTGTCCTTTGATGACCTACCTATATGATAATACCTGTCCTTTGATGACCTACCTATATGATAATACCTGTCCTTTGATGACCTACCTATATGATAATACCTGTCCTTTGATGACCTACCTATATGATAATACCTGTCCTTTGATGACCTACCTATATGATAATACCTGTCCTTTGATGACCTACCTATATGATAATACCTGTCCTCTGATGACCTACCTATATGATAATACCTGTCCTCTGATAACCTACCTATATGATAATACCTGTCCTCTGATAACCTACCTATATGATAATACCTGTCCTTTGATGACCTACCTATATGATAATACCTGTCCTCTGATAACCTACCTATATGATAATACCTGTCCTTTGATGACCTACCTATATGATAATACCTGTCCTCTGATAACCTACCTATACCATCACTAATACTTTTGAACTTTCTTTACATGTAAAGTGGACACCATGATATGAATGAAATACTGTTGATTGTTGTGATAGACATCTCTCTCAAGAATATAAGTGTACAGCATATTGCTTCTGTGTTGTAGGCTGATGTGTCCCAACTGAATGTGTGGTACAGCAAGCTTAGTTTTGACAGTAAACAGTCGGTGTACTTCAAGCACCTGGATCCTCTGAAGGTATCTACAAAGGTTGTGAGTGAGTGAGTGAGTATGGTTTTATGCCGCTTTCAGCAATATTCAATCAAAATCAGTGAAGGGGACACCAGAAGTGGCCTTCACACAATGTACCCATGTGGGGAGTAGAACCCAGGTCTTCAGTGTGATAAGCAAACACTTTATCCACAAGGCTACCCCACAACTGTTGTAGGCTTTCTCCTAAGTACAAATCCTGTAATATATTACCCATCAACTGATTTTCTGGTCCACACTTACTTACAGGCCATTGTTGTTCTAGCTGTAATATGTCTAACAATGGAGTAATACGTCCCTGAGGATGTTACTGTATACGACATTGCTGTAATGTGACTGCAGATGGAGTTGATTACCGATACCCTTAGAGGCTCGGGTGGATATGACCAAGCACTCAGTGACCACTCTCAACACAACCTAGTTTGCTGATGCCAAGCACACTCTGTGTCTGTTTCAGGTGACACAAGGTATGGCTAGCTTCAGTGTAGGTCTGGACGAGGTGTACTCACTGACCACTCTAAACACAGGACACAAGGGAGACTTCGGGCCACCACCTGCAGCCAAGTCCTTCCCTCTTCCATATGTGGAGGATTTTGATAGTATGACAAAAATTTTAGAGACTGTTGTATAGGATATAAAGGATATATAGCGACATGTTGGTTCACTAATACGTATTGTCTCTGCCACCAGTGTTGTATATTAGACCTAATGGCCATGTTGTACAGATGCATGTTACAGTGTATGGCCATGTTGTACAGATACGTGTTACAGTGTAGGGCCGTGTTGTACAGATGCATGTTACAGTGTATGGCCATGTTGTACAGATACATGTTACAGTGTAGGGCCGTGTTGTACAGATACATGTTACAGTGTATGGCCATGTTGTACAGATGCATGTTACAGTGTATGGCCATGTTATAGAGATGCATGTTACAGTGTATGGCCATGTTGTACAGATGCATGTTACAGTGTATGGCCATGTTGTACAGATGCATGTTACAGTGTATGGCCATGTTGTACAGATGCATGTTACAGTGTATGGCCATGTTGTACAGATACATGTTACAGTGTATGGCCATATTGTACAGATGCATTATAGTGTATGCCATGTTGTACAGACATGTTGTATGGCCATGTTGTAAGATAGTGTATGGCCAGATGCATGTTACAGTGTATGGCCATGTTGTACAGATGCATGTTACAGTGTATGGCCATGTTGTACAGATACATGTTACAGTGTATGGCCGTGTTATGCACAGAGTGATGCATGTTTACAGATGTATGGCCATGTTGTACAGATGCATGTTACAGTGCATGTTGTACAGATGCATGTTACAGTGTATGGCCATGTTGTACAGATACATGTTACAGTGTATGGCCATGTTACAGATACAGATGCATGTTACAGTGTATGGCCGTGTTATAGAGATGCATGTTACAGTGTATGGCCATGTTGTTACAGTGTACATGTTATAGATGCATGTTACAGTGTATGGCCATGTTATAGAGATGCATGTTACAGTGTATGGCCATGTTGTACAGATGCATGTTACAGTGTATGGCCATGTTGTACAGATGCATGTTACAGTGTATGGCCGTGTTATACAGATGCATGTTACAGTGTATGGCCATGTTGTACAGATGCATGTTACAGTGTATGGCCGTGTTGTACAGATGCATGTTACAGTGTAGGGCCATGTTATAGAGATGCATGTTACAGTGTGGCCATGGCCATGTGTTACAGTGTACAGATGCATGTTACAGTGTATGGCCATGTACAGATGCATGTTACAGTGTATGGCCGTGTTGTACACATGCATGTTACAGTGTATGGCCCGTGTTATAGAGATGCATGTTACAGTGTATGGCCATGTTATAGAGATGCATGTTACAGTGTATGGCCATGTTGTAGGCTATCCCGAGCATGCTGAGGCTTTACTCCTGGCACAGCAGAATGGTGCGTTTGAGGTAATCTCCACGGGCTCTGGCAATGTGATGAGGCAGATGGTGACTGAGATGCCGATAGTTTGGTGCCAGACAAACTTTGATCACTATACAGCTACCATGGACGTCATTGGCTCTGCTGACTGGTAGGCGTTTGGCTCTGTTGCTCTGACCGGGTAGATCAGCATGTTGTACTGCAGCCAACAAGCTGCACAAACCAGGAAACTATGATTATTAGTTATCACATTTATTTGGAAACTTTAAATTGACCTTTTGAATTAGGTCATTTTAAGTATCTTATGGCAATCATGAAAGTAGGAAACGCTTTATATTTCTGAATCAAATGATTTTTAAATGCTTCTGTTATGCATAAAATAACCAAATTGGTTAACCTCTGTTAGCAAACTGTTATGATTAGGATGTATGTTATGACTCCACGCAATGGTGCAGAGACTTATTCCAGTGTTTGTTTCATGTTGGTTGTAGGAGTGACATATACATTGAGGCAGAGGTGCGAGTTGGCAGGGTCAACGGTACACACGGCATATACATTGCAGCACGCATCAACAACACTGGATGCACCTACTTCAATGCAAGCGGGATCTTCTTCTTCATCTTCCCTGGCAAAGGGTCCTTCAGTGTCTCCTCAGATATTGGTGAGACAGTTGACACTGGCTTCTCAAGTGGGCAGGTCTAACCATTTGATTTCCAGTGTTCTTACCATCAACATTGATTGTGTGAAGAAAATTATTTGTTATATTTGCTCTAATCACTTGTTTAACACATATTAAGTCACTTGTTTTACATATATTTAAGGGGCGGTGGGGTAGTCTAGTGGTTAAAGTGTTGGCTCGTCACGCCGAAGACCCAGGTTTGAATCCCCACATGGGTACAATGCGTGAAGCCCATTTCTGGTGTCCCCCGCCGTGTTATTGCTGGAATATTGCTAAGAGCGGCGTAAAACCAAGCTCAGTCAGTCAGTCAGACATATATTTAAATGGGCCCTGATGCATAAATGTTAATTGCTCTCTAGTCAATTGCAAATCTGAGTTATTTCAAACATGAAGTAGTTGCGTATTTTAGCATTATGGAAGAATATACATCAAGTTATCGCAGGTACAGTTAAACCTAACTGGATCGGGTGGTCAGGCTCGCTGACTTGGTTGACACATATCATCGTATCCCAATGGCGTAGATCGATGTTCATGCTGTTGATCCCTGGATTGTCAGATCCAGACTTGATTATTTACAGACTGCCGCCATATAGCTGGAATATTGCTGAGTGCGGCGTAAACCTAAACTCACTCACTATTGTTGGGCCACTGTTATATGTCTGGAATGTTGAGGTTTGTTTTGTTATGTTATCATTAATAACACTGCATGCATCATCTTCCAGAGAGACTCCACATGTACGCTGAGGGAGCCGCTCCACAGCTAAGTCAGTACGGCTGGAACAAGATGTCATTGCATACCAAGGTGACTGACATAAACCACTGTAACCTTGATGTCCCTCCCAGGTAACTGACATACACTACTGGTGATGACACTCCCAGGTAACTGACATACACTACTGGTAATGACCCTCCCAGGTAACTGACATACAGTCAGACCTCGTTAATACGAACACTTTGGTTTTTTGAAAAAAACGTTCGGATAGTGAAACGTTCGTACTGCTGAAACCACAGTATATGCACCGAGTTACTTTCCCTTGATATCTTTCCTTACTATCGAGACTCTGAGGTCATAGATGAAGCCTATGTTTATGAAGGAAATTATAAGCTTGTAAAACGTTATTGCTACTACATCCCATACATCATTTAAAAGATCTAATCCTACTGTTGATAAATATGAAGTTTAATTTTACAATGTTATTCAAAAACTATGGCGATTTTTTTCCATTTGTGACATGTCATAACATGCCCGTGCCTTTTTCTTTTATATTTTCATTTTTACGTCATCAGAAAATTATTATAAAAAGATTTCTTAAATAATATGTATGGTCAGCCTATTTCCCGATATCTGTGGCTTTCCACTTTCGGTAACATGACATAACAACGGAAAATACCTCCGTTTTGAGCGTCGTTATGAATAACATGGGAGGCTTAATCGTTTGATGTCGGTATCGTTCGAAAGCTCTGAACATCAACAACATCACTGAACCCTTGCCGAGAGTATTTTCACAGTTGTAAGAAGCGATTTTATTGGATAAAAATTGGTTTCTGAAGACGCTTTTTCCGCTACAGTCTGCTATATGGGTCGTGATTGGTCAAAATCAGACACGTGACCTAAGGCAGCCAATCATATTACGACAATGGATACCATCCTCGAAAACGAAAACTTTTAGATTTAGATGAAAGTTTTGGGTAAAATAATGCTATTTTGAACATATTAAGCAAGAAATTGCTACCTATACGTAAATCATGGATTTTATTCATTAGTTTATTCAATTTACATCGTTACTTTGCTCTTTGACAATGTTATTGTGGACCCGCTGCCGAAGCATGTGTCCGAGAATCGTTGATTTCAATAACATTGCGAAAAATAGTTCATAATTTTAATTCAGTACCGAGCATATATTTCTGGATTGAAGTCCCAAAACAGCGTGGTCGTCGAAATTTCCATATCACTTATGATAAAGGGATCAAAGGGATGAGTCGCTAAACAAACAACGTGTCACTTTGGGTGGACCAGTCAGCAGCGCGGTCAACTTCAATCGTTCGGATTAACGCAGCTGTTTACAACTTAATTAGTCCAATCCGTTCCGACTGACCAGCGTTCGGAGGCGGAAACTGAATCATCGGATTAACGAGGTGTCAATTATATACAATATATAGGGAGATGATTTGGTGCCCGGTGAGTAGCGTTCGGAAGTCGGTGGATTCGGATTAACGAGGACCGGATTACCGCTGGCCTGACTGTACACTACTGGTGATGACACTCCCAGGTAACTGACAGACGCTATTGATGATGTCGCTTCCAGGTAACTGACAGACACTACTGGTGATGATGCTCCAAAGTAACTGACAGACAATACCTGTGATGACATTCCCAGGTAACTGACAGACACTACTGATGACGCTCCTAGGTAACTGACAGACACTATTGATGATGCTCCCAGATAAATGACAGGCACTATTGATGACGCTCCTAGGTAACTGACAGACACTATTGATGACGCTCCTAGGTAACTGACAGACACTACTGATGACGCTCCTAGGTAACTGACAGCCACTATTGATGACGCTCCCAGATAAATGACAGACACTACTGATGACGCTCCTAGCTAACTGACAGACACTATTGATGATGCTCCCAGATAAATGACAGGCACTATTGATGACACTCCTAGGTAACTGGCGATTGGCTTTGTAAACAAGCTTAATAATTGAATGGTTCTTTGTTGATATCTTAAACTGTAGACCATATATATGGGTGAGCAGGTCAGTGCCAAAGCACTCTATTTATCAGCTGTGGTCTCTGCTGATCCAGTACGTATCTGCTGCTTGTTTCAGGGAAGTTGGGCAGTGGGCTACATCAATGAAAAAGTTGTATTCAACTTGACAGTTGCTGCACAGCCTGCTCGTGGCTTTGTTGCAGTGGGCACAGATGTATTTGGCATCGCTGACTTTGACAACCTGAAGCTGGCCAGCAGTGCGGCTGAAGCTGACTGGGTCAAGGGCAAGAGTAACAGATTTTACCACAGTCTTCTAGAAACACAGTACCAGAACCAGGGATGAAACATCCACTTTCAGACCAAGACATCAATAAACTGAAATGTGTGTCTATATGTCACTGTCCTTTGCAGTACAAATGTTTAAATGTTTTTTCTGGAGAATAGATTGCTGTACTTTGTCTGTCCATCTAGTGGTCAAATTGGTTTGCATCTATTCTCAGAATATATATTTTTTGTTAGAAAACTGTTTAAAAACAAACCTACACGAGAAGTTTTCACACTAAAATGTGGCCTTACCAAAATGACTGCTATATGTGGCACTTAACAAAACTTCATAAATACTCAGTTTCAAGTCATATTTTATTGTTAATGTGTGTAAAGTGTTTTTAGTTTCTTTTCAGAAATGTTATCTCAATCACATTTTGTAGATCTTAGAGAGACATAAAGATTGGAAGGATCCATTTACAGATGTTTCATAACACATCTTGTGATAAATCTTACACCATGTTGGAAGAGGTGTTACTGTATACATGTACATGATGGTGTCCTGGTGTGTGGTGTCTAGGGGATGTGATGAGGACACTCCAGTACAGATGGTGTTACTATATACATGTACATGGTGGTGTCCTGGTGTGTGGTGTCTAGGGGATGTGGTGAGACTCCAGTACAGATGGTGTTACTATATACATGTACATGATGGTGTCCTGGTGTGTGGTGTCTAGGGGATGTGATGAGGACACTCCAGTACAGATGGTGTTACTATATACATGTACATGATGGTGTCCTGGTGTGTGGTGTCTAGGGGATGTGATGAGACTCTAGTACAGATGGTGTTACTATATACATGTACATGGTGGTGTCCTGGTGTGTGGTGTCTAGGGGATGTGATGAGACTCCAGTACAGATGGTGTTACTATATACATGTACATGATGGTGTCCTGGTGTGTGGTGTCTAGGGGATGTGATGAGGAGACTCCAGTACAGATGGTGTTACTATATACATGTACATGATGGTGTCCTGGTGTGTGGTGTCTAGGGGATGTGATGAGGAGACTCCAGTACAGATGGTGTTACTATATACATGTACATGGTGGTGTCCTGGTGTGTGTGGTGTCTAAGGGATGTGATGAGGACACTCCAGTACAGATGGTGTTACTTTATACATGTACATGGTGGTGTCCTGGTGTGTGGTGTCTAGGGGATGTGATGAGGACACTCCAGTACAGATGGTGTTACTATATACATGTACATGGTGGTGTCCTGGTGTGTGGTGTCTAGGGGATGTGATGAGGACACTCCAGTACAGATGGTGTTACTATATACATGTACATGATGGTGTCCCTGCGTGTGGTGTCTAGGGGATGTGATGACACTCTAGTACAGATGGTGTTACTATATACATGTACATGGTGGTGTCCTGGTGTGTGGTGTCTAGGGGATGTGATGAGACTCCAGTACAGATGGTGTTACTATATACATGTACATGATGGTGTCCTGGTGTGTGGTGTCTAGGGGATGTGGTGAGGACACTCCAGTACAGATGGTGTTACTATATACATGTACATGGTGGTGTCCTGGTGTGTGGTGTCTAGGGGATGTGATGAGACTCTAGTACAGATGGTGTTACTATATACATGTACATGGTGGTGTCCTGGTGTGTGGTGTCTATGGGGATGTGATGAGACTCCAGTACAGATGGTGTTACTATATACATGTACATGGTGGTGTCCTGGTGTGTGGTGTCTAGGGGATGTGATGAGGACACTCCAGTACAGATGGTGTTACTATATACATGTACATGGTGGTGTCCTGGTGTGTGGTGTCTAGGGGATGTGATGAGGACACTCCAGTACAGATGGTGTTACTATATACATGTACATGATGGTGTCCTGGTGTGTGGTGTCTATGGGATGATGATGAGACTCCAGTACAGATGGTGTTACTATATACATGTACATGGTGGTGTCCTGGTGTGTGGTGTCTAGGGGATGTGGTGAGGAGACTCCAGTACAGATGGTGTTACTATATACATGTACATGGTGGTGTCCTGGTGTGTGGTGTCTATGGGATGTGATGTGACTCCAGTACAGATGTTGTTACTATATACATGTACATGGTGGTGTCCTGGTGTGTGGTGTCTATGGGATGTGATGAGACTCCAGTACAGATGTTTCTATATACATGTACATGGTGGTGTCCTGGTGATTGGTGTCTAGGGGATGATGAGGAGACTCCAGTACAGATGGTGTTACTATATACATGTACATGATGGTGTCCTGGTGTGTGGTGTCTATGGGATGTGATGAGACTCCAGTACAGATGGTGTTACTATATACATGTACATGGTGGTGTCCTGGTGTGTGGTGTCTAGGGGATGTGATGAGGACACTCCAGTACAGATGGTGTTACTATATACATGTACATGATGGTGTCCTGGTGTGTGGTGTCTAGGGGATGTGATGAGACTCCAGTACAGATGGTGTTACTATATACATGTACATGGTGGTGTCCTGGTGTGTGGTGTCTATGGGATGTGATGAGACTCCAGTACAGATGGTGTTACTATATACATGTACATGATGGTGTCCTGGTGTGTGGTGTCTAGGGGATGTGATGAGACTCCAGTACAGATGGTGTTACTATATACATGTACATGGTGGTGTCCTGGTGTGTGGTGTCTAGGGGATGTGATGAGACTCCAGTACAGATGGTGTTACTTTATACATGTACATGGTGGTGTCCTGGTGTGTGGTGTCTAGGGGATGTGATGAGATACCCAGTACAGATGGTGTTACTTTATACATGTACATGGTGGTGTCCTGGTGTGTGGTGTCATGGGATGTGGTGAGACACCCAGTACAGATGGTGTTACTATATACATGTACATGGTAGTGTCCTGGTGTGTGGTGTCTAGGGATGTGATGAGGATACTCCAGTACAGATGGTGTTACTTATATACATGTACATGATGGTGTCCTGGTGTGTGGTGTCTAGGGATGTGATGAGACTCCAGTACAGATGGTGTTACTATATACATGTACATGATGGTGTCCTGGTGTGTGGTGTCTAGGGGATGTGATGTGACCCAGTACAGATGGTGTATTACTATATGCATGTACATCGTGGTGTCCTGGTGTGTGGTGTCTATGGGATGTGATGAGACTCCAGTACAGATGGTATTACTGTATACATGTACATGGTGGTGTCCTGGTGTGTGGTGTCTATGGGATGTGATGTGACTCCAGTACAGATGGTATTACTATATACATGTACATGATGGTGTCCTGGCGTGTGGTGTCTATGGGATGTGATGAGACTCCAGTACAGATGGTATTACTGTATACATGTACATGGTGGTGTCCTGGTGTGTGGTGTCTAGGGGATGTGATGTGACTCCAGTACAGATGGTATTACTATATACATGTACATGATGGTGTCCTGGCGTGTGGTGTCTATGGGATGTGATGAGACTCCAGTACAGATGGTATTACTGTATACATGTACATGGTGGTGTCCTGGTGTGTGGTGTCTAGGGGATGTGATGTGACTCCAGTACAGATGGTATTACTATATGCATGTACATCGTGGTGTCCTGGTGTGTGGTGTCTAGGGGATGTGGTGAGGACACTCCAGTACAGATGGTGTTACTATATACATGTACATGGCATTGAAAACCCAATAAGATCGAAAACAGCTGGTGGGGATGTTCCAAATGCCTACCAAACTTTGGCCAAACTGTGCTGCCATCAGGTGCCGATTCCGGTATGGTCTGACACTTATTTAAGACGGCAGCAGACCCCAACTGTGCAAGTACTTAAATGTGAATTGAAAAGTTTCTTGAATTGTGTTAGTGCTAAATGACACCTGGTGATTATGCAGACAAATATATAGATTGGAAACTGGAGTGGCATTGCTCTTGTTAAAGAAAGGACCACTTTCAGATCTTCTATGCACATTCCATTCTGATGACGTTAGTGTAGGTAATGTAGGTACTATTTGGTTTGATGGAAAATGACACTGTTGTCACAGAGGTGCTTGAGGATGCACCTGATGAAAATCTGATGGGATATGAAAGTAAATAAAGCATGGATCCGAAATTTAGATACGTTGTGTTGTAAAGACATTTGTTATGGTACTACAAGTGTTTGTTCAAAGGGTCTGTAAAATAAGTTATCTTGTAGAAAGGGTCTGGTCGAGACAAAGACCGGTATGCAACCATGATGAAATCAGCAGGTGCTTGCTATATAGTCTGACGGGTTGAATGACAGGAGTTTATCCCTTAAATCTCCACTTGGTGTGAATATATTTCTTTCTTATTCAAAACACGTTTTGATACAATTCTACGTTCGATTAATTTCGCTTTGATGAAATAAATGCTCATTAATTATATATTGCGTTCATACAACTTGTCTTTTCTCAGTTGTCTTTTCTCCTCACGGTTTTATCGTGGGGCTTTATTTGTCCAGCAGGGATGTGTCATTGTCCATTCTACCAACAATGTAATGACGTTATGTCTTACAAGTGTGCAGGGGCGGTGGGGTAGCCTAGTGGTTAAAGCGTTCGTTCGTCACGCCAAAGACCCGGGTTCGATTCCCCACATGGGCACAATGTGTGAAGCTCATTTCTGGTGTCCCCCGCTGTGATATGGCTGGAATATTGCCGAAAGCGGCGTAAAACCATACTCATTTGCTCACTTACAAGTGCGCGTGTTCATGTAGAGGGACAATGGTACGGCACATTGCTGATAGATGTCTTCAAAAAAAGAATGTTACGTTTTCGTATATTTTATGGTTCTGGATTCCAAATTTAAATTGACCATCTCGATCTGTGGTCTAGTGGATATGTATCGTCGGTCAGCAGAGTGGACGGTCGGTGGTTACCTCACCTGGTACTTCATGGCGAAAGACTTGTTTCTAGGTTAAGCAAAACCTAGTCTGCTCGGAGTCATTATAATGCTGAACTGTTGCATTAGTCGCATTGTTGCAACAGCCATATATGGGTGCACGTCCTATACGAGGGCAATAACACTAGTCTGATGTTAATTAAACCCATTCACTTCACAAAATGAAAATTCTGGGAAATATTCAATAAAACCTCTTTCATAAATGGCACATTTGAAGGGTGTATCGCACACATAAAGCGTATTAAAATTACTTAAAGTGTACCAGCGAGGATCCAATTTAGGGTTTGTCTTCAGCAACCCATGTTTGCTGGAAGAGACGACTAACGGGTTCGGAGTGGTAAGGCTTGCCAGCTTGGTTAATACATGTGTTCGTATAGATAGATGTCCATGACGCCTCCGCTATGTATGGGATACTATACTAGGCACATAAAGAAACTGTGCATACACAAATTTAAAATCTAAATTTATCAAACCTGTGTAGACACATAAGGATTCAAACTCAGAGATTAGTGACATGTATCCAACATGCATGCACGTGCCATGTTCCGTGACATCAGTGGGTTCGTCCTTGAGACGTGCAATATGTTGTTGCACGTGCATTCCGGGAAAGGGAAACAGAGCAAATGAATGACACACAATACTGTCACTTTGGAAAGCTCAACCCCTGCCCTTGCGATCGTTCAAAAAATTAAACGGCTATTGAAACGCATAGCATGCCAAGGCTCACGTCTGCACAACGTCATGAGGCCATTGGGATGGTCCGTGGGGGAATGTCTCAACGACAAGTGGCTGCACATTTCCACTGCCATCGGAACACCAGTTCTGCACTGGTGAGACGCTACCAGAACACAAATGACGTCATCGATCGACCACGTTCTGGACGTCCACGTGTAACAACACCAAGACAGGACAGATGGATAAGGGTGACCCATCTTCGGTACAGGTTTCAGACTGCAGTGATGACTGCCCTATCCATCCCAGGACTTCGCCGTATCCACCCCAACACTGTTCGACAACGTTTACGTCATCACGGGATCAGACCACGACGTCCCGCCATACAGCCTATCCTGACACAACGTCATCGACAAGCTCGCCGAATGTGGTGCCGAAATCATGTCCGCAGACCCTTGTTTTGGTGGAGAAATGTTGTTTTTTACAGATGAGTCCAGGTTTAACATTTCCCATAGTGATGGACGTCAACGTGCCTATAGACGCGTGGGAGAACGTTATGCACAGGCCTGTGTCTTGGAGAGGAATCGCTTTGGTGGTGGTTCCGTGATGATTTGGGGTGGAATAACAGCACGCCAAAGAACTCCTTTGGTGATTGTTCAGGGCAACTTAACTGGTGTGGGCTACAGGGATCAGATTCTTCGACCTGTGGCAATTCCTTTTCTGCAACGTCATGGCCCTGGGTTAACATTCCAACAGGACAATGCCCGCCCTCATACGGCAAGGGTTGCTATGGATTTCTTGCAACACCACAACGTTGACTTACTGCCTTGGCCTGCAAATCCACCGGATCTCTCCCCGATAGAGCATGTTTGGGACGAGATGGATCGACGTCTACGCCGTCTTCCTCATCCTCCAGATAACGTCCTTGACCTTGCAACAGAACTTGAGAGAATGTGGCGTGACATCCCACAAGCCTTCCTTGCACGTTTGATAGGCTCTATGCGTCGTCGATGCACTGCTGTTCTCAATGCCGATGGTGGACATCCCCGTTATTGAGCTTGTGACATGGTCGTTTGACCCCTGTCCCGCTTGTGGACTCGTGACGTCATTGTGATTGACTTTTCAATTGAAATTCTCCCGACTTGTTATGGTCTCATGATCCCTCCATTAATGTTTATATGTACCTTTGACATTGTTATCGTACTTATCAACTGGGATCATATTTTGACAATGCACAGTTTCTTTATGTGGCTAGTATATATTACGCAGTGTACATTTTGATACGGACTGTCGTATTACTGAGGAAGACGCAAGTATCAAATCTAACTATGCATGACGTCAACGTCAATAGATCTATCCATGGACCTCAGCCTCTCGATATACGTGCACTTGTTTGTGATCACGTGTGACTGTACTAGTCAGGACTAGTTTTATCCAAAGGATCTGGTAGTATATACGACCAACGTTGTCCACTCGTTTTTACTTGACACTTCGTCTTCCTCGTCTATATCAGAAAGTCTATATCGAGATCATGACGCCCCCATGGTGGTTGGAGCGACTGTCCGGAGAGGGCCGCCAAAATACTTCAGACGTTACAAGATGGCACTGACGCTCGGCATCAAGGGATAAACCAGGTAGTGGTAGTCTCGGGAGTTGGTAGAATGTACCTGGGACTATGTTCTGTGTTTCCCATCTCCCGCTCGCACTGATTTTCGTTCTGACGTGGAACAAAAACATAACGTTCCTACCTCGATTTTCTCCATCGCTCCAGAAATGTATGATCTGATATGATAAGTAAAATGGCCTTGCCGTTGCACACCAGGTCCGTTTGATCTTTCTCTATGTATATTTAGTAAACAACATGTATTCGAAGCAAAGCGACTCGACCGACATCAAAACATTTATTCAAAGACTAATACCAAGTGATCCAAATTGTATAATATCACCACCCGTGAAGGTCCGGGTTAGAATGAACCTTCAGTAACCCATGCTTGTCGTAAAAAGAGGTGGATAATTAACGGGATCGGGTGGTCAGGCTCGCTCACTTGGTTGACAGATGTCATCGGTTCCCAATTGCGCAGGTCAATGCTCATGCTGTTGATCACTGAATTGTCTGGTCCAGACACGATTAATTACAGACCGCCACCATATAGCTGGAATATTGCTGAGTGCGGCGTACTCACTCACTCACTCACTATAATTTCACAAAATAGTTTATTGGGATAGCCAAAAATCCCATTTCTTTCTATTTTATTTATTTATTTATTTATTTTTAATTTTTCAACTTCAAAACGTCACACAAACACGTGTAGGTTTAAGGGAGCCACACGTGCATGCTCGTTAGGATAATAAGCCCTGACCACAGCCTACCTCACCTTGGCTATATCCATGCGCCTGACCAGTAGACGGGATTCCAGGTAAGAAATTGCTTGGATTATCTGGACAGGTATCCCATCATCAGGATGTCACTGTATCCCATCATCAGGATGTCACTGTATCCCATCATCAGGATGTCACTGTATCCCATCATCAGGATGTCACTGTATGCCATCATCAGGATGTCACTGTATGCCATCATCAGGATGTCACTGTATCCCATCATCAGGATGTCACTGTATGCCATCATCAGGATGTCACTGTATGCCATCATCAGGATGTCACTGTATCCCATCATCAGGATGTCACTGTATGCCATCATCAGGATGTCACTGTATCCCATCATCAGGATGTCACTGTCGGGATCACTGTATCCCATCATCAGGATGTCACTGTATCCCATCATCAGGATGTCACTGTATCCCATCATCAGGATGTCACTGTATCCCATCATCAGGATGTCACTGTATCCCATCATCAGGATGTCACTGTATCCCATCATCAGGATGTCACTGTATCCCATCATCAGGATGTCACTGTATCCCATCATCAGGATGTCACTGTATCCCATCATCAGGATGTCACTGTATGCCATCATCAGGATGTCACTGTATGCCATCATCAGGATGTCACTGTATCCCATCATCAGGATGTCACTGTATGCCATCATCAGGATGTCACTGTATCCCATCATCAGGATGTCACTGTATGCCATCATCAGGATGTCACTGTATCCCATCATCAGGATGTCACTGTATCCCATCATCAGGATGTCACTGTATCCCATCATCAGGATGTCACTGTATCCCATCATCAGGATGTCACTGTATCCCATCATCAGGATGTCACTGTATCCCATCATCAGGATGTCACTGTATCCCATCATCAGGATGTCACTGTATCCCATCATCAGGATGTCACTGTATCCCATCATCAGGATGTCACTGTATCCCATCATCAGGATGTCACTGTATCCCATCATCAGGATGTCACTGTATCCCATCATCAGGATGTCACTGTATCCCATCATCAGGATGTCACTGTATCCCATCATCAGGATGTCACTGTATCCCATCATCAGGATGTCACTGTATCCCATTTACGTATTCTATGTTCATGATATCTATCACTGGATTGCCTTGTCCAGGCTGCTTATTTACTGACCGCTGGAATATTGATGAGTGTGGGATTAAAAAATTGAAAAACAAACAAGCTGAAACGAAAATGCATGATTTAATACCACTTAGATACCATCATGAAACAAGCTTGAACATGTCGTGTCTGAATGCCTTGATTTACATCAATAAAACATATCAAACACATTTGGAAAAAAAGATTAAGTATTTCTAACACATCGCAGGCACGTAACAGTGACATTGTAGTGGAAATTATAGTGGAAGTGGAAAGGATTGATCTTTTATTGTGATTATTAAAAAAAATTGAAATATGATAATGAGTTCCCGAAAATGTCCTGAGATTTCACCAATTAGACGGTCGCACAGGACGTGATTCATTTTTAAACATAATATTATATAGTGGGTCCAAAGCATGCTTCAGAGAGATAAATTGTATGTTTTGAATCTCATAATGATTAAATGTTAGGTTCGTACAAGTGTCGTTTTTGTGTCTGCAATGTCTGTTCATAACATGGCAATAAGATTTCTTGGAATATGAGCTCAATTGACAATTATTTTATTTATTTATATATATATATTTATATAGCGCCAATATTCAGATCATCTGCTCAAGGGCGCTTTGTTTTTCCCTCGATCATTGGATGTCAGTCTCAAACGGCACAGTGTATTATCAATCTCAACTCCCTGGGGATCATACAACTCTTGCAGCCACTAGGCGCACCTAGTTAATGTGGCCTTCCCATCCTTACGAGGTACACATTCACACCTGGGTGGACAGGGACACATAGTCACAGTATTTTGTCCAAGTTTACTGCACGTTGCTGTACCCGCAACTATAGTCCGTTTGGCTCAAAAGCAGACCGATGAATTGCAATCAAACTCGAAAACTAATAACATAAAATACTCAATGAAACGCTGATCATGATCAAAACATCATACCAACTCTGCAATTCATCGGTCCGCTTTTGAGCCAAACGGACTATAGGTGTTTGCACGTATTCATGTGGCCACCATCTGCTCATATACCAACGGAATCGTGGGTATATACTACTCACTTGGCTGTGGGCACTTTTAGCATGCCGATTAAATAATTAATTGACAGCTCGGCAACGGGTTTTTTTTAAATCAGTAAATATGTTAACAACAGTTTGCATTGTAGTGGAACACTGTATGGCGACAACGCTTTGGAAACACTATATGAAAGTCATAAATTGGCGTAACATTTCATGAACATTCAAAAACATTTTGACATCATGACATCATGTACATGTCATGTAGTGGGTTTGAAAATGCTATTTATAATACTTAGGAGCATCTCTCTTAACATTTTAATACCTTTTGTGATGAAGGGAAACGTTTCAGGACGTTTTTAGCATTCTTAGCAAAACTATCATGAAACGAGATAGTGATGGAGGAAACTGATCATTATTCACTATTGAAATTATATTCAGTGACACATGAATGTATTTTGGGCCAGTGGCCTTTCTATTGAATAAAAAACTGCCTGTCTGTATGAAATTGTGTTTTATCGACATGGTCTGCCTCAGTCCCTGAACAGCATATATAAATAATAATATTTTCCCTACTGCCTAAGCCGTCCCTGCAATGCTAAAACCCTAAACGAAGCAAGTCTACATTTATATATTTAATTATACGAAGTAACGGGGGTATTAAGCGTTCATTCTGTCCTTCCGTCCGTCCCGAAACTTTGTCCGTAGCATATCTCTTAAAGTTTACATGCTAGATTCACCAAACTTCACACACATGTTAATCATTACCCATTGATGTGCCTTTTGCTATTTTAAAGTTTTTTCAGCATTTTGGGTTTTTTTGCTGTTTCCATGGAAACACGACTTAGTACCAAATGTATTTGATGGTTTTGTCCGGAGCATATCTCTTAAAGTTTACATGCTAGGTTCACCAAACTTCACACACATGTTAATCATTACCCATTGATGTGCCTTTTGCTATTTTATTTTTTTTCCAGAATTTCTTTTTTTTTTGCTGTTTCCATGGAAACACGACTTAGTGCCAAATGTGTTGGTTTTGTCCGGAGCATATCTCTTAAAGGTCACATGCAACGTAAAACACAACTTTGCAGATTCTGATACCTTTCGGTGTGGACTTACGGAAACAAATCGTCAAAAATGCAAATTCAACTTATAAAGTTGAAAAATAACGCGATGGAGAAAAACGCGCAAAATCGTAGTTCAAACGATTCACTAATTTTTCCCCAGCGTTTGGGGGGAATTGAAGTGGTTTCAACAGCTGGGCTACGCTCATAACACGTGCGCAGTGAAATAGGTTCGCGCAGCTTGGAAGCGGGTTGTCCGGTGAATACTCGGTGAAGGCTTTGGTGTGAGCTATTTTTCTAATGTTTTGTTGATATCTCACAGGCGCGAGCTTTTTATATGTTATGACAGTAAATTAACTGTTTATATAATTTCATTTGTCTATTTCACCACACGTTCTTCTTACCCAGACACTTTCTCAGTTCGATACTTAAAAGCAATGTCATTATTTAGCGTTGACAGAATTTCTAACTGTGATATAGATATGTCGTTGTCACAGACAAAACTCAATGTCTTGTTTTATTGACACCTGTGTGTCTGCCTGCCTGTCTGCTAATGACAATATTCAATACACAGCTGTTATCACTGACCACATGCAATTTGAACTTAACACCAATCAGGCTATACGTCATAAACAAAATGCATTGATTTATGGCCCGAGTTTGGTCTCTGTCACATTATGTAATTACTAGGGCTGTAACGAATACACTATGTGGCGAATACGATACGTATCACGAATATTGGGTAACGAATACGAATAATTATTCACGAATACAGTAATGTTGTGAAGTGAAAAGCAATAATTTTAGTTTCAAGCACAGTCATTTTTTCCTTTGCAGTTGAATGCAAATATCAGATATAGCTGAGACATCTTCAGCTACATGAGTCAACAAATATTATTCAGATGATACTGTAATACCTTGCCCACAGTCACATTCCAACATATAGTACATGTTAATAAAGATTTGTGGAATTAATCCACATCCTCGGCAAGTTCCAACATTACATGAAATCATACTAGAATAAAGTGACATGTTGTTTAATCCATAAAATGTTTGATCCACTGCTCATTAGAAATTGAAATTGAAATAGCATTAAACCTTTACACTTTTCTAAGACATTTCCAAAAGAGTTTTGAATCCTTGCTGCACAAGTGTTACATTAAAAGCACATTAAATGGTAATTAAATTACTAATTACACAGACAGGCAGGTGTGATACTTGAACACATGACATGTTATGATGTCTGTTGATTGCAAAATGTTATACACAAAACATGAGCATGTATTTACAAAACCCAACATCTCTACAATATTGCACTTTTGATTTGCGATTGTACGCTTATAATTTTGTTTAAATGTTTTTTCATAACCAGCAATGTATATTATATGTAATGAATAAGTGATAATTGTGTTTTAATTATGTTTGATTTTTTGGTTGCATGTGACCTTTAAAGTTTACATGCTAGGTTCACCAAACTTCACACTCATGTTAATCATTACCCATTGATGTGCCTTTTGCTATTTTAAAGTTTTTTCAGAATTTGTTTTGTTATTGTTTCCATGGAAAATGGTGCAAAATGTGTTTGATGGTTACCTGGCCACAGCATATCATCGAAAATATACATGCTAGGTTGACCAAACTTAATACACAAGTTAATCATGACCCACAGATATGTCATGTGCTAAAAAAATAACAATCTTCATCTACGTCCACTTCATTGTGTGCAACTTGAGACAGTCAAGTTCAATTGTATGTCAGGTTTCCACGGAAAAAAAAATTAATGTTTCCATAAATTATTACTGTAATCAGTACATGGCAAAACTATTATCTAACATGTATATAAAGTTTAGTAGAGTCAAGGAGAAAGTCTTGTGAGCTGCTGATCCTTGTCACATTATATATATCAATATCAGTCATTTCCATGTCCCAAAGTGGGAAGCGGGGGGTATGTGAGCTGTGCTCACTTCTACACTTGTTTTGATAGTAAAAGTAACTCCTAATTAGGAGATATTATCTCCTAATTAGGAGATAGCTAAGTCCTAATTAGGAGATAGTAAGTCCTAATTAGGAGATGCTATCTCCTAATTAGGAGATAAAAAAATTCAGACTGTGGCACTAGGACGCTTCCGTAGTCTCCTTTTCAATTTAAATAGGATTATTTTTTACTATCAAAATTAAATATACTCAGAGGCTTAGCAGTAATAGACACAACGTGTATTTACAAAGCTCCACAACATGACAATGAACAGTTGCGCTGTGGGGAGAAGCAGCAAAGGACAGATAACTCTGAGTGGCGTGCGACGAAAGAACGCTTCGGTAAGAAGTGTTTAGCAAATGTTGACTGATGTCCGTTTCTCAACACATATCTAACGGTTGTCCTAATGACACGTAGAGGCATTGTAGGCTGGCGACACACTGCCGATTCGGAAACTAGAACTGGCAATTTGAATTATGTCAGTGCATCCTTAACATGTTTATCATGTTTCTCGCTTTGTGATTGATATACCGGCAATCATTCATCTAAACTGTAAAACATGATAGAAATTTAGAACGGAAAGATAAACTATAATGCTTTGATTGAAGTTAACTGACAGCTTGACAAAGGTGTTAATAGTCAAGTCAAAGTCAAAGAGTTTATTGTATTTAAGGCAATAGTGGCAATTAGGGCCAGCGAAAGACACATCACCGAAGCAGAGAGCCGCGGTGGGGACGCTACAGTCAACAGGTCAAGACATAACGCCCAGATTTGGCTAAGCCTAATAGCGTACTGTCTTGATCTTACACCTGCTTTGAAGCACATTATGCTGTTTTTACCAAACATGCATGTTGTGGAGAGCATGCTGCCCTTATCAAACATCCATGTTTTGAGGAGAGTATGGCGGCATGATCGAGCTCAAAGATTTCAGTGTTTTAATCAGAGTAGACACGTACAGGTCTAGATTAGGCTGAGGGCGTGCTGTCTTCAGTGAACACCTAGATTTGGAGGAGGGCATGCTTTTCCAACACAAAACAACATTCAGCAGCTTGTAACTGTTCTGATATTCTGTACATGCCTATATTATACATATTTGTGAACATATTCACAATTATGATAGTTTTCCAATGTATTTACACTAATAATTTTTTTTATGATTATGCTATATGGTATCTACGATACTTTTATTTGTTTATTAATGTTTTAGCACCGATTTCAGTCCTGATACACTTAATTCATCATGGATGCTGAATCTGATGAAGTTAAGAAATATGTGGACAAGGTTTTCGCGGAGGATCCTGAGAGGTTTGCAAAATTTGAAGAAGACATCAGAAGGAAGATGGACCTATGTAAGGGACAGGAGGAGAAGATAGCAGCATTGCCGATGGAAGACACAATCTGGTTTATTAAAGAAATGGAAACAGGTGAAAAAGCAATCATAGGATGATTTGTTTTAGATTGTAAAATTGAGATCTATGATCTATGAACCATTTGCTTTACTGGCAATGTTTCACAAATGCAATGTATGTGAACCAGATGGGGTGGGGGCCATTTCATGGAATACTCTCCCTACAATTACAAACTGGGCTGCAGTTGCCATGGTCATCCTTTGAGTCCTCAGGGATGTTCTGCATACAGTGTAATATGAGTTGTCTTTATATATTGAAATCATTTTTGCATCCCACATTTTTAATAGCTGGTATCATTAAGCAGTGACCAGGTGTTTGGAGTGTGGTATGAAGGTGTGTAGTATGCACCACATCACTACTAGGGATCATGCAATGTAATCAGGAATAACAGCCTCTTTGTAGCCCTACAGCATCAGTTAGCTCATTGTGTCAACTTACTCTCATATTGTTTTGAAATATTCATGAGTGACATCAGTGGAGCTCCTGTGGAGTTGGGGGCGATGGGGTAGCCTAATGGTTATGGCATTGGCTCGTCATGCCGAAGACCCGGGTTCGATTCCCCACATGGGTACAATGTGTGAAGCCCATTTCTGGTGTCCCCGCCGTGATGTTGCTGGAATATTGCTAAAAGCGGTGTAAAACCAAACTCAGTCAGTCAGTCAGTCCTGTGGAGTTGAACATATTCTCATAGAAAAATAAAGTCCTTACACAAGGTTACTTCATGGTCCAACTGGTGTATTGAATTGGGGAGGGCCCATATGCTGTGATTCAGTGTGTTTCATCTCTCAAAAGTTTCTCTCTCTTTGTTACCAGTAAACCAAGACGATGGGATTACATACCGCTATCTGTGCATGGTGGATCGGGCTGGGATGGGAGTTGGTGTGACCCACACTGACATGTCCATCTGCTCCATGGCACAGCACAGCTATGACCTCCTCTGTTTCTGCACACTGTTTCCTATGATGAGACAAGCTCGACGACCTAGGATGGTAACATACATGGACAAAACTCTGGCAAAGTAAGTGCTTTGCTTTCACAGGAATCAAAATAATTTATATCAGAATACTAAACTTTAGATTCATAAAACAAATGAACAGTATTAATTCATAGAAGAACCATTATCAAGAAGATTTTCAGTGTTTATACCAAGAACATTATCAGTTGATAACGGCCTTAAAAAGAATATGCAGTTATACGAAAATCATAGTCTACTTTTCATGGAAATAAAATATGAATCAGTATTTACAATGCTGTGAAAATAACCATGCGAGTCTAGCGAGAAGATGCATATTCAAGTCTTACATCGCAGTGATACATGACTGTGATCACTTTAATGTAAATAAATACTGACATCATGCTGACATCAATTCGATTAATTTTCCTCCAACAAACATCCCATGAAGATGACCACTGGTCTTTGCCCTCCCGCAGTGTTGTTTACATAAATCAATGCACATTCCCATTTGGGCACCGAAAAACAGTTTTGAATGTTGTTTTTAAGGTTTCTTGTTCCTCCAGAAACGAAATATCAATGATGAATGTTGGAAGTTCAAAACAATATGGCTTTGTAAAAAGGGTAAATAACATGGTATTAAACTTATATGAGGCAGAGATTGATTCAGCTATGTTAAGAAGGGAAAGTTGCTGTCAGTGTACACAATGATGTCTTGCTGATTTTCCTAATGGTTACTTCCTGCTATGCGAGGTTTGATAGGATGTTGATTCAAATTGTTAATGTCATATTTTTCATGTGTTTTCAGCATTGTGTATCTGTAAAGTTTGTCAGTGAAAAAAGACAGAAGGAAAACTGTTTCAAGCTTGAGCTGTATGATTGGCTTTCAGGGACAATGCTTTGGATCTCAAGAGACTTGGTATTAAATTTGTGTCTCCTGGCCTGAGTGCTGAACCTTTGAGGGACCTTGAGAGCCCCTGGATGAGAGAGTGCAGTATCTGCAGGAGGAGAGGCACAGCAGACCTCTTCAAGACGTGGTTAGTCCTTACTTCACACTTCAGCAAGTCTGTTGTACATGAGCCTGTAGTGAGATCACATGTGCATTGATTTTACCATGTAGAACCTGTAGCAGATTTAACCTGATTCTCTTCTTCATGTTTAAGCAGAAATGTGTCTCCAGCTTTGCACACTTCTAACATGTGAAAGGTTCTTCAAGACTCTGACTAGCTCACAGTGTACAGTAGTTGATCCCTCTCTGGAATGGTGACCTTCAGAAAAGATTCTTACCTCTCAGCATGACCTTGTATCCCAGTGATGTAGGTGTCTGCTACCACTGATGGTTCAGTTTTGTCGCTCTGCCTAATGTTTGCTTTTAACTTCATCTATTCCAAAATGGCTACTGCATGGAGTGTTGAATTTTAGTTCGTCCTGCCAGGCAGTGATCTACTGCAGTCGAGAGTGTCAGAAGAAAGGCTGGTCCCTGCAGGGCGATATGAAGGAACACAGTCATAAAGTGTGGTGTGGCAAGATGAAACACTTCATGTCGAAGACAGCAGAACTGACCCGACTGCCCTTCACCTTCGCACCAGGTACACACCCTGCACAATGAATGGGCTCTGTTAATGGTAGCACAAGCATATGTTACTCAAATGTTACTACACATAATACATGTAGATCCAGTTAGATCAGATTCAGTCATTGCTGCAGGTGTCAAATGTTCAACAAATATTGAACAAAAATATTGATGCAGTTAAAGCAATTGTTTCTTTTACCAAAATCAGTCAGTACAGCTTATGTGGAAGGTAAGTGTGCACATACTCAATATGGTTGGAGATTGTATGTTGGTTGTATATGGCAGGGTTAACCATAAACATGCTACAACACTATGTTTTACCTTACTTGACAATAAACAGTCCTCAGCCACAGGCGCCTGACTCTGATGTAAAAGAAAATATGACCTATATATATAACAAAAGTTATATATATAGGTCACTTTTTTTTTTACATCAGATTCGGGCTCCTGTGTCCTCAGCAACCTCTAAATTTGACTAAATGGACTGGTCCCCAGCAACCTGTGCTGGTCACATGTTTACTAATTGGATTGGTTCCTGGTAATCTCTACTGGTCATGCAAGCCAACCAAATGGACTGGGTGGCTAGGGTCAGTGACTTAGTTCATTGTCTGTCATGGTAGAATCTAGAATCATTAAGCTCATGATCATATCAATGACAGGACAAGGGAGATAACTCTATCTATATGAAAGGCTAAGCCTCAGTGACTTAGTTCATTGTCTGTCATGGTAGAATCTAGAATCATTAAGCTCATGATCATATCAATGACAGGACTAGGGAGATAACTCTATCTATATGAAAGGCTAAGCCTCAGTGACTTAGTTCATTGTCTGTCATGGTAGAATCTAGAATCATTAAGCTCATGATCATATCAATGACAGGAGAAGGGAGATAACTCTATCTATATGAAAGGCTAAGCCTCAGCACTGATATTCTTTCCTTTAGTACACAATTATGTACTTTGTAGAGACAACGGCATTTGAGTTCAACATTCTGCGTTGTGAAAAGTTCTTGGTGGAGAGGGGTGTGTACAACCAGGGCCTGTGGCGGAGAGAATGTACAACATGGGTCACCCAGGGGCACTTCATACCATTTGGTGAATACACTTGTCATACATCTGTATCAGTCAGGTTTACCATGTATACTCACTGTCAGTATGTGGTGCCAAACACAAACAGGAATATATACAACACCTGATATCTTTATGATGGTGCTCGAAGGTGCATGTAAAATGTACACATGTTAAAAAGTCTGAGTATTGTGCTAAATGCATAATGGAACAGGCTTCTTTTCAGTAGTGTCTTCAACTGGGAACGAAAAGATTGAAGTTCTTATTGATAAACATGTTGTTTTTTTCAAGAGATTAGGGTCAGCAACTGAGAAAGTTTGATAGCCTATTGCTGTTTGGTGATGTTAGTATGTGCAGGTCCCTAGAACAGAGAATCACTCAGCTTAGGTTGACCTATCAGATATTTGAATTATGGACAGATGTTGTCATAGTAGGCTAGAAGCAGAATTTTGAATTTTATCCATTTTTTGACAAGCAGCCAGTGGGGGGTTTGATGACAAGTGAAATTGGGTCTCTGTGGCAAGTATGGGGTAGCAGCTCTGTGGTTTGAATGCTTTGAAGTTTCGCTGGTAAGGATAATAAAATGTTGCAGAAAGAGGAGTTGCACTAATCTAGTCTCCTGTCGGGTTATTTATTATAAATGTAATATTGTATACATAACTCAGGTGAGCTGCCCCCCTGTGATGACCCCGTGGTTCTACCTGTGGAGAGCTGTATGCTGGACGACCCTCCTGCCAGCAAAGCATCTGACCCATCACAGCCAATCTCTGACTGGGAATCATACTACAAGTGGCGAGGACTCCGGCTGGACTCACCAGTAGCTGTTCTGCTCAGCTTCCCTCTCACCCTGTATCATATACTGACAACATGTCTTCCTAGAGACTGTGAGTCCCTTGTGTTATATACTGACAACATGTCATCCTAGACACTGTGAGTCCCTTGTGTTATATACTGACAGCATGTCTTCCTGGAGACTGTAAGTCCCTTGTGTTATATACTGACAGCATGTCATCCTAGACACTGAGTCCCTTGTGTTATGTACTGACAGCATGTCTTCCTGGAGACTGTAAGTCCCTTGTGTTATATACCGACAGCATGTCATCCTAGACACTGAGTCCCTTGTGTTATGTACTGACAGCATGTCTTCCTGGAGACTGTAAGTCCCTTGTGTATATACTGACAACATGATCCTAGAGACAGTCCCTTGTGTTATATACTCATCCTAGACACTGAGTCCCTTGTGTTATATATACTGACAACATGTCATCCTTTAGAGACTGTGAGTCCCTTTGTGTTATATACTGACATGTCTTCCTAGAGACTGTGAGTCCCTTGTGTTATATCATGTCATCCTAGACACTGGAGACTGTAAGTCCCTTGTGTTATATACCGACAGCATGTCATACGACAGCATGTCATCCTGGAGACTGTAAGTCCCTTTGTGTTATATACCGACAGCATGTCATCCTAGACACTGAGTCCCTTGTGTTATGTAGTCCCTCACTGATAGCATGTCTTCCTGGAGACTGTAAGTCCCTTGTGTGACAGCATGTCTTCCTGGAGACTGTAAGTCCCTTGTGTTATATATATACCGACAACATGTTGACTGGTGATGCACAACTCTCCTTGTTCCAGATCCGGGTATGAAGGTGTGTGCAGGAAGACAGTATGTCATCGACCTAGTGGGTGTGGAGAAGGAAGTCGAGATGCTGCCAATATTTAAGGTAAATAGCACAGGGATAGGATACATTGTAACATGCAGGGGGGATATGTGGTGTCATCTGTATCAGGGAGAGGATACATTGTAACAGGGAGGGAGATACATGGTGATACCTGTAACAGGGGTGGGGGTTGGGTTGGGTTACATGGTGATATCTGTAACAGGGAGGGGGTACATGGTGATACCTGTAACAGGATGTGATACTTGGTGATACCTGTAACATGAGGGGATACATGGTGATACCTGTAACGGAGGGGATACATGGTGATATCTGTAACAGGAGGGGGGGTACATGGTGATACCTGTAGCAGGGAGGGGGTACATGGTGATACCTGTAGCAGGGAGGGGGTACATGGTGATACCTGTAGCAGGAGGGATACATGGTGATACCTGTAGCAGGAGGGGTACATGGTGATCCCTGTAACGGGAGGGGATACATGGTGATACCTGTAGCAGCAGGAGGGGGTACATGGTGATACCTGTAACAGGAGGGGGTACATGATGATACCTGTAACAGGAGGGGGTACATGGTGATACCTGTAACAGGAGGGGGTACATGGTGATACCTGTAACATGAGGGGATACATGGTGATACCTGTAACAGGAGGGGATACATGGTGATATCTGTAACGGGAGGGGATACATGGTGATACCTGTAACAGGAGGGGATACATGGTGATACCTGTAACATGAGGGGGTACATGGTGATACCTGTAACAGGAGGGGATACATGGTGATACCTGTAACTGGAGGGGATGCATTGTGATACCTGTAACAGGAAGGGGTACATGGTGATACCTGTAACAGGAGGGGGTACATGGTGATACCTGTAACATGAGGGGATACATGGTGATACCTGTAACAGGAGGGGGTACATGGTGATACCTGTAACAGGGAGGGGGGTACATGGTGATACCTGTAAACGGGAGGGATACATGGTGATACCTGTAACATGAGGGGATACATGGTGATACCATACATGGTGATACCTGTAACAGGGAGGGGGTACATGGTGATACCTGTAACAGGAGGGGATACATGGTGATACCTGTAACAGGAGGGGATACATGGTGATACCTGTAACAGGAGGGGATACATGGTGATACCTGTAACATGAGGGGAAACATGGTGATACCTGTTACATGAGGGGGTACATGGTGATACCTGTAACAGGAGGTGATACATGGTGATACCTGTAACAGGAGAGGATACATGGTGATACCTGTAGCAGGGAGGGGGGTACATGGTGATACCTGTAACATGAGGGGGTACATGGTGATACCTGTAGCAGGAGGGGATACATTGTGATACCTGTAACATGAGGGGATACATGGTGATACCTGTAACAGGAGGGGGGTACATAGAGAATACTACAAGAGGTCTCATTACATACGAATTATACGAAACGAGTGTCCTTCCTATGGTATCTGACCGAGCGAAAGCGCAGGTCAGATAACATAGGAAGGTCACGAAGCTCTCGTGATAATTCGTGATGTAATGAGACCGAAAGGTGGTATTTTATTTATTACCCACGCCTTACATGCATTTAAATTGACAAAATAGCCGTATTTTTGTTATGTTTTTGGTTTCAAACCAAACCGGTTTCATAAAGAGGTTGGCGGAAGAGTTTTGTACTGTAGTACAATATTTGCATGACGCCACAGTAATGACGCCACTGCCATGGTAACCGACGCCACGATGCATGTCAGTTGCCATCGCACCGCACAGCCTCCTACAGTAAACTACTCCGCTGCACCTCGCTTCTTGGTTTCCAGTTGCTTCATTCGCTAACATCACTGGTGGAAACATTGCGCTTTATGTTTTTCGACGGATATAATGTCTCAGTTCGACTCACAATTAAACAGCTTTACACGCAACGTTCGCAATGTTTACATTCCCACAATGCATTTAAGTTGTAGAATGAATGAATTCACGTGTTTGTTATGAATGAAAAAATAGTTACGTCAGAATGTGACCTAATTGAGAGGTCATCGGTTATCCAATCAAATCGTTAGAATTTCAGGTCAAGTCGTTACGACACAGGTCAACGCGATACGACACTCGTGTGACGTACGAGATTAATATGCAACTACCCATACGTTGACCACGTGGGTAATAAATGGTGATACCTGTTACGGGAGGGGGATACATGGTGAAACCTGTAACAGGAGGGGATACATGGTGATACCTGTAACAGGGGGGGATACATGGTGATACCTGTAACAGGGAGAGGGGTACATGGTTATACCTGTAACAGGGAAGGAGGTACATTTTCAACCTTTTAGCAGGAAGTATGGTTGGGATAACATTGTGAACCCTTGTAACAGTGGGGGAATTCTTTATGGATTTTGTATTTTCATTGTCTTTTTCATCACAATGATAAAATAGTTTAATGTTTGTTATTATGTGTTTTGATTATAATGTGAACCCTGTGTATCTGTAGGAGTTTGGCCGCTTGCTACCAGATATCAAGTTTGAGATCAACATGGTTGGAACAGAAATTTCAAAGCATGTGGATAAGAAAACTTACAAAGAAGAAAACGTGTCAGTTACAATACACCGATCACTCTACCACAAGTACACAGGGCCACATCCACATCTAGTGCTAGGTGAGCCAGAATCTGTGTCTCCTTAATTATGAACAATTAGCTCCAAAAATATGTCTTGTCCACTCCACCTGCAGTGTTTGGCCCCATTTGGTGATTGTTGTCAGTGACCTTTGACATTGCCCTGTATGCCTCCCAATCATGCCCCAAATGTGCTTTATGGGGCAGACATCTGTCAGTCTCCCTGTCCCCTTCTCCATCTCCCTCGGTGCTTTTGGTTTTGTGCCAGTCATTTTACAAAGCCGATAATTCTCATGGTGACTGTAATATCCCCTACTCTGTTTAGAGAGTATATTAGGATGTTTCAAACTTCTAGCTGATACTTCTCTGTCCTGTGTGATATTCAGTATTATATGGTTACGGTTGTCAAAATCAAATACATGATCTATTCCAACAGGTTTTAATGCTGGCGTGGGGGCATACATGACCTGGGCAGCTTCTCTCAAGAAAATGAAGGTTTGTTTGCAGTGGAACCTTTTGACAGTGACTTTGACTTCGTTTTACTGTATATATTGTTGTGCAGCTTTATGTAACATTAGAATCTATATTATCATCCTAGTTTCATACTGGCACTCCTCTTGTCGAAAACTATGCATTACTAGTTTTATATCAAGATCAAACACTTAATTTTCTGAAGATGTTGCTTCCACCTTTTAATATTGATGAATTAGCCAGTAGCAGCATATAAAACAGGGATTCTGCTCATTGTCTGAACTTTCTGCACTTGATCATGAATATAATATAGTGTGAAATTCATACATTCCACAAAGTAACACAGTTAGTAGTGTAATTCTCAAAGAAGTGTTATGATTTTATCTGAGGTATGTATGGGTCTCCCCAGTCTGCAGTCTATGTTGCAGGTGAACAATATGGCTGCCTACTTCACTGACTACTGTCAGTACAGCTGTGACTGTGCTCGCCTCGCCATGGAGGGGTGATGCTCGGAACATGCACCTCACCCGAGATTAACCCGTTTCGCAGTCCATTCCGCAAGGTGTGTGAAGAGAACAACATGCCATGGTACAGCAATGGCTTCATCTTCAGACTGGTGTATGGTAACCTCTAGCTCCATGACGATGGGCTGGATTGGTGTATCACTGGGTCAATCTACAGACTGGTGTATGGTAACCTCTAGCTCCATGACGATGGGCTGGACTGGTATATCACTGGATCCATCTACAGACTGGTGTATGTGGTCTTTTAGCTCCATGATGATGGGCTGGACTGGTGTATCACTGGATCCATCTACAGACTGGTGTATGAGGTCTTTTAGCTCCATGACGATGGGCTGGACTGGTGTATCACTGGATCCATGTACAGACTGGTGTATGAGGTCTTTTAGCTCCATGATGATGGGCTGGACTGGTATATCACTGGATCCATCTACAGACTGGTGTATGAGGTCTTCTAGCTCCATGACGATCGTCTGGACTGGTGTATCACTGGGTCAATCTACAGACTGGTGTATGAGGTCTTCTAGCTCCATGATGATGGGCTGAACTGGTATATCACTGGATCCATCTACAGACTGGTGTATGTGGTCTTTTAGCTCCATGACGATGGGCTGGACTGGTATATCACTGGATCCATCTGCATACTGGTGTATGTGGTCTTCTAGCTCCATGACGATCGTCTGGACTGGTATATCACTGGATCCATCTACAGACTGGTGTATGAGGTCTTCTAGCTCTGCGATGATGGGCTGGACTGGTGTATCACTGGATCCATCTGCATACTGGTGTATGTGGTCTTCTAGCTCTGCGATGATGGGTTGGACTCATGTATCATTTGGATTCATTTACAGACTGGTATATGAAGTTTTCTAGCTCCGTGATGAGTTAGGTTGAAAGATGCAAATATGTGACTAGGTGTAGTGGATGACAACCCATTGTCAACAGTAACCAACCTAATTTGTGTTTGGTAATGTAAGAATGTGTGTGTGTTTGATTTGAAGAATGGAAGTACCAACTACCTATTGTGTATTTTGTTTAACAATAAACAGTTTACATTAACAGATGTTCTTTGAATGGATTTATTATGATGACAAAAACATTTGCTCTACATTTCATTACAATGGTAAATCTTTTGGTTTGATAGTTCATTGTAAGGAGAGCTATACTAATCTACTGCATACATGGAAATATACTAGTTCAACTGTATATAACAGTGAAAACTACTTTTACTGTGTATGATGGTGAAAAATACTGCTTCTAATGTGTATTACAGGGGGCAATGTACTGGTTCTATTGTGTATTACAGGGTGCAATATACTGGTTCTAATGTGTATTACAGGAGGCAATGTACTGGTTCTAATGTGCATTACAGGGGGAAATATACTGCTTCTAATGTGTATTACAGGGGGCAATGTACTGGTTCTAATGTGTATTACAGGGGAAATATACTGCTTCTAATGTGCATTACAGGGGGAAATGTACAGGTTCTAATGTGCATTACAGGGGGAAATATACTGCTTCTAATGTGTATTACAGGGGAAATGTACTGGTTCTAATGTGCATTACAGGGGGCAATGTACTGGTTCTAATGTGCATTACAGGGTGCAATATACTGCTTCTAATGTGTATTACAGGGGGAAATATACTGGTTCTAATGTGCATTACAGGGGCAATGTACTGGTTCTCTAATTACAGGGGAAAATGTACTGTGCATTACAGGGGAAATATACTGCTTCTAATGTGTATTACAGGGGGAAATATACTGCTTCTAATGTGCATTACAGGGGGCAATATACTGGTTCTAATGTGCATTACAGGGGAAATATACTGCATTCTACTGCTTCTAATGTATTACAGGGGCTAATGTACAGGGGCAATTCTAATGTGTATTACAGGGGGAAATATACTGCTTCTAATGTGTATTACAGGGGGAAATATACTGCTTCTAATGTGTATTACAGGGGGAAATATACTGCTTCTAATGTGTATTACAGGGGCAATATACTGCTTCTAATGTGTATTACAGGGGCAATATACTGGTTCTAATGTGTATTACAGGGGGAAATGTACTGGTTCTAATGTGTATTACAGGGGGAAATATACTGCTTCTAATGTGTATTACAGGGGAAATGTACTGGTTCTAATGTGTATTACAGGGGGCAATGTACTGGTTCTAATGTGCATTACAGGGGGAAATATACTGCTTCTAATGTGCATTACAGGGGAAATATACTGCTTCTAGTGTGTATTACAGGGGAAATATACTGCTTCTAATGTGCATTACAGGGGAATATACTGGTTCTAATGTGTATTACAGGGGAAATATACTGGCTTCTAATGTGTATTACAGGGGAAAATACTGGTTCTAATGTGTATTGTAATGTACTGGTTCTAATGTGTATTACAGGGGCAAATATATTGGTGCATTATTACAGGAAATATACTGGTTCTAATGTGCATTACAGGGGGCAATGTACTGGAAATATATATGCAGGGAAATATTCTAATGTGTATTACAGGGGGCAATGTACTGGTTCTAATGTGCATTACAGGGGAAATGTACTGGTTCTAATGTGTAATGTGCATTACAGGGGGCAATATACTGGTTCTAATGTGTATTACAGGAAATATACTGCTTCTAATGTGTATTACAGGGGAAATATACTGGTTCTAATGTGCATTACATTACTGCTTCTAATGTGCATTA
Source organism: Haliotis rubra (assembly GCF_003918875.1). Classification (NCBI taxonomy): domain Eukaryota; kingdom Metazoa; phylum Mollusca; class Gastropoda; order Lepetellida; family Haliotidae; genus Haliotis; species Haliotis rubra. The sequence continues at coordinate 348,012 of NW_025766747.1, read as the reverse complement.
CAGGGGGAAATATACTGGTTCTAATGTGCATTACACTGGTTCTAATGTGCAACAGGGAAATACTGCTTCTAATGTGCATTGGTTCTAATGTGGGGGGGCAATATACTGGTTCTAATGTGCATTACAGGGGAAATATACTGGTTCTAATGTGTATTACAGGGGAAATATACTGGTTCTAATGTGCATTACAGGGGGCAATGTACTGGTTCTATTGTGTGCATTACAGGGGAAATATACTGGTTCTAATGTGTTATTACAGGGAAATATACTGGTTCTAATGTGTTACATTATGTGTATTACAATATAATGTCTAATGCATTACAGGGGGCAATATACTGGTTCTAATGTGCATTACAGGGGAAATATACTGGTTCTAAATGTGCATATACTAATGTGGGCAATGTACTGGTTCTAATGTGTATTACAGGGGAAATATACTGGTTTCTAATGTGTTCTAATGTGCATTACAGGAGGCAATATACTGGTTCTAATGTGTATTACAGGGGGCAATGTACTGGTTCTAATGTGTATTACAGGGGGGAAATATACTGGTTCTAATGTGCATTACAGGGGCAATATACTGCTTCTAATGTGCATTACAGGGGGCAATATACTGCTTCTAATGTGTATTACAGGGGGCAATATACTGGTTCTAATGTGTATTACAGGGGGCAATATACTGCTTCTAATGTGTATTACAGGGAGACTACTGTGTAATACAGGGCGACACATACTGCTTTATACTGTGTAATACAGGGAGACATATACATGTACTGCTTCTACTGTGTAATACAGGGAGACATATACTGCTTCTACTGTGTAATACAGGGAGACATATACTGCTTCTACTGTGTAATACAGGGAGACATATACTGCTTCTACTGTGTAATACAGGGAGACATATACTGCTTCTACTGTGTAATACAGGGAGACATATACTGCTTCTACTGTGTAATACAGGGAGACATACTGCTTCTACTGTGTAATACAGGGAGACATATACTGCTTCTACTGTGTAATACAGGGAGACATATACTGCTTCTACTGTGTAATACAGGGAGAACTATACTGCTTCTACTGTGTAATACAGGGAGAACTATACGGCTTCTACTGTGTAATACAGGGAGAAATATACTGCTTCTGTGTAATACAGGGAGAACTATACTGCTTCTGTATAATACACAGGAGAACTATACAGCTTCTACTGTGTAATACAGGGAGAACTATACTGCTTCTGTGTAATACAGGGAGAACTATACTTCTACTGTGTAATACAGGAGAACTACTGTGTAATACAGGGAGAACTATACTGTATAATACAGGGAGCTATACTGCTTCTACTGTGTAATACAGGGAGAACTATACTGCTTCTACTGTGTACAGGGAGAACTATAAGCTTACAGGGAGAACTATACTGCTTCTGTGTAATACAGGGAGAACTATACTGCTTCTACTGTGTAATACAGGGAGAACTATACTGCTTCTACTGTGTAATACAGGGAGAACTATACTGCTTCTACTGTGTAATACAGGGAGACATATACTGCTTCTACTGTGTAATACAGGAGACACATACTGCTTCTACTGTGTAATACAGGAGAACTATACTGCTTCTACTGTGTAATACAGGAGAACTATACTGCTTCTACTGTGTAATACAGGAGAACTATACTGCTTCTACTGTGTAATACAGGAGAACTATACTGCTTTCTGTGTAATACACAGGGAGAACTATACTGTGTAATACAGGGGAGAACTATACTGCTTCTACTGTGTAATACAGGGGAAATATACTGCTTCTGTGTAATACAGGGAGAACTATACTGCTTCTACTGTGTAATACAGGGAGAACTATACAGCTTCTACTGTGTAATACAGGGAGAACTATACTGCTTCTGTGTAATACAGGGAGAACTATACTGCTTCTGTATAATACAGGGAGAACTATACAGCTTCTACTGTGTAATACAGGGAGAACTATACTGCTTACTGTGTAATACAGGGAGAACTATACTGCTTCTACTGTGTAATACAGGGAACTATACTGCTTCTACTGTGTAATACAGGGAGAACTATACTGCTTCTACTGTGTAATACAGGGAGAACTATACAGCTTCTACTGTGTAATACAGGGAGAACTATACTGCTTCTGTGTAATACAGGGAGAACTATACTGCTTCTGTATAATACAGGGAGAACTATACAGCTTCTACTGTGTAATACAGGGAGAACTATACTGCTTCTGTGTAATACAGGGAGAACTATACTGCTTCTACTGTGTAATACAGGGAGAACTATACTGCTTCTGTGTAATACAGGAGAACATATACTGCTTACTGTGTAATACAGGGAGAACTATACAGCTTCTACTGTGTAATACAGGGAGAACTATACTGCTACTGTGTAATACAGGGAGACATATACAGCTTCTACTGTGTAATACAGGGAGACAAATACTGCTTCTACTGTGTAATACAGGGAGAACTATACTGCTTCTACTGTGTAATACAGGGAGAACTATACAGCTTCTACTGTGTAATACAGGGAGAACTATACTGCTTCTACTGTGTAATACAGGGAGACATATACTGCTTCTACTGTGTAATACAGGGAGACATATACTGCTTCTACTGTGTAATACAGGGAGACATATATACTGCTTCTACTGTGTAATACAGGGAGACATATACTGCTTCTACTGTGTAATACAGGGAGACATACTACTCTACTGTGTAATACAGGAGACATATACAGCTTCTACTGTGTAATACAGGGAGACATATACTGCTTCTACTGTGTAATACAGGAGACATACACTGCTTCTACTGTGTAATACAGGGAGACATACTGCTCTCTACTGTGTAATACAGGAGACATTGCTCCTCACTGTGTAACAGGGAGACATACTGCTTCTACTGTGTAATACAGGGAGAACTATACTGCTTCTACTGTGTAATACAGGGAGACATATACTGCTTCTACTGTGTAATACAGGGAGACATATACTGCTTCTACTGTGTAATACAGGGAGACATATACTGCTTCTACTGTGTAATACAGGGAGACATATACTGCTTCTACTGTGTAATACAGGGAGACATACTACTTCTACTGTGTAATACAGGGAGACATATACTGCTTCTACTGTGTAATACAGGGAGACATATACTGCTTCTACTGTGTAATACAGGGAGACATACTGCTTCTACTGTGTAATACAGGGAGACATATACTGCTTCTACTGTGTAATACAGGGAGACATATACTGCTTCTACTGTGTAATACAGGGAGACATATACTGCTTCTACTGTGTAATACAGTAATACAGGAGAGACATATACTGCTTCTACTGTGTAATACAGGGAGACATATACAGCTTCTACTGTGTAATACAGGGAGGAGACAGGAGAACATACTGCTTCTACTGTGTAATACAGGGAGAACTATACTGCTTCTACTGTGTAATACAGGGAGACATATACTGCTTCTACTGTGTAATACAGGGAGACATATATACTGCTTCTACTGTGTAATACAGGAGAACTATACTGCTTCTACTGTGTAATACAGGGAGCTTCTACTATAATACAGGGAGACATATACTGCTACTGTGTAATACAGGAGACATATACTGCTTCTACTGTGTAATACAGGGAGACATATACAGCTTCTACTGTGTAATACAGGGGAGAACTATACTGCTTCTACTGTGTAATACAGGGAGACACATACTATACAGCTTCTACTGTGTAATACAGGGAGACATATACTGCTTCTACTGTGTAATACAGGGAGACATATACTGCTTCTACTGTGTAATACAGGGAGACATATACTGCTTCTACTGTGTAATACAGGGAGACATATACTGCTTCTACTGTGTAATACAGGGAGACATATACTGCTTCTACTGTGTAATACAGGGAGACATATACTGCTTCTACTGTGTAATACAGGGAGACATATACTGCTTCTACTGTGTAATACAGGGAGACATATACTACTTCTACTGTGTAATACAGGGAGACATATACTGCTTCTACTGTGTAATACAGGGAGACATATACTGCTTCTACTGTGTAATACAGGAGAATATACTGCTTCTACTGTGTAATACAGGGAGACATATACTGCTTCTACTGTGTAATACAGGAGACATATACTGCTTCTACTGTGTAATACAGGAGACATATACTGCTTCTACTGTGTAATACAGGGAGACATATACAGCTTCTACTGTGTAATACAGGAGACACAATACTGCTTCTACTGTGTAATACAGGAGACATATACTGCTTCTACTGTGTAATACAGGGAGACATACTGCTTCTACTGTGTAATACAGGGAGACATATACTGCTTCTACTGTGTAATATAGGGAGACATATACTGCTTCTACTGTGTAATACAGGGAGACATATACAGCTTCTACTGTGTAATACAGGGAGACAAATACTGCTTCTACTGTGTAATACAGGGAGAACTATACTGCTTCTACTGTGTAATACAGGGAGACATATACTGCTTCTACTGTGTAATACAGGAGACATATACTGCTTCTACTACTGTGTAATACAGGAGACATATACTGCTTCTACTGTGTAATACAGGAGACATATACTGCTTCTACTGTGTAATACAGGAGACATATACTGCTTCTACTGTGTAATACAGGGAGACATACTACTTCTACTGTGTAATACAGGGAGACATATACTGCTTCTACTGTGTAATACAGGGAGACATATACTGCTTCTACTGTGTAATACAGGGAGACATACTGCTTCTACTGTGTAATACAGGGAGACATATACTGCTTCTACTGTGTAATACAGGGAGACATATACAGCTTCTACTGTGTAATACAGGGAGACAAATACTGCTTCTACTGTGTAATACAGGGAGACATACTACTTCTACTGTGTAATACAGGAGACATATACTGCTTCTACTGTGTAATACAGGGAGACATATACTGCTTCTACTGTGTAATACAGGGAGACATATACTGCTTCTACTGTGTAATACAGGGAGACATATACTGCTTCTACTGTGTAATATAGGGAGACATATACTGCTTCTACTGTGTAATACAGGGAGACATATACAGCTTCTACTGTGTAATACAGGGAGACAACTGCTTCTATACTGCTTGTAATACTACTGTGTAATACAGGGAGAAATTATACTGCTTCTACTGTGTAATACAGGGAGAACTATACTGCTTCTACTGTGTAATACAGGGAGACATATACTGCTTCTACTGTGTAATACAGGGAGACATATACTGCTTCTACTGTGTAATACAGGGAGAACTATACTGCTTCTACTGTGTAATACAGGGAGACATATACTGCTTCTACTGTGTAATACAGGGAGAACTATACTGCTTCTACTGTGTAATACAGCGAGACATATATTTTTAAGTAAACCAGTCACGTGACAGCAATAAATTTCCTTCAGCAAAACCCAGGATGTTGGGCACAAAAAAACACCTTATCGGTCTAAGCACGCCTCTACTTTATATAGTAGGGTTTCGCTTAGGCCGAATGCTTCAGCAAGTATCCATGAATTCTTCAGACAACGGCAAGTTTCATCCAGTCCTCCTGCCATCTCCATGGTGATGTAACTTTTATGTACATGTACTTGTATGAATGTAATTGCATCTCTTCTTTGAGAGGCGTTGGTGTAGCGTAGTGGTTAAAGCGTTCGCTCGTCACGCCAAAGACCCGGGTTCGATTCCCCACATAGGTACAATGTGTGAAGCCGATTTAAGGTGTCCCCCGCCGTGATATTGCAGGAATATTGCAAAAGGTGGCGTAAAACTAAACTGACTCACTCTTTTCATTGATATAATTGTATATCTTTTGAGGTATCGTTTGCTCTGTCATTCAATATGAAATCAATACTTCAACCGTCTTCCTCTGTTTTCAGACTCACAAATCGGAATTTCATGAAGAATTGTCCATTTCGAATACCAAAAGGGTTCCTCCCAAAAATGTAGACTAGGCTACCCCTAAATGTACAAAAATCTGTTCCTTACTAAGAAAGTGTAATCTCAAATGCAACAAATGTTACACATATATAATTTTCCAGACATACACTGTAACCGGACATAGACCTTTTGGGTGTTGCATTGTTTGAGTGGCATTTCGTATTGCCAGGAGTCAAATCCTTCACTCACTCGTTTGGTGAAAAAGGACACCACTGAACATATATTGCTGGCATGTGACGAGTGCTGTGGGCGTCAAATGAAACCTGAGAGCATTCCTTCATTTTTGCGGTGCATATATATTTATGAGGCTAGTTATAAAAATCTCGATACAAAACTGAAATGTTAAATTTGGGTAACAAAATCACTATCCAAGCATTCGAGGGACATCGTACTACCATACAAGGAACAAACGGTTGCCCTTTCTTCAAGCAACCTAATCGGGACTCGCTGATTTCATCACGCGTCTTACCAGATGCATGCGACACAAATGTCCCGATGATTGGAGATCATATGCATGTGGAGTTTAAATATTCCCGTCAAAAGAAGTCACTCGATTGTTTGTTAATAATGTAGTTGATATATCATGTCATCACAGATCAGCCGGCCGACGAGGTAGCCAAGTGGTTAAAGCGTTGGCTCGTCATGCCGAATACCCGGGTTCGATTCTCCACATGGGTACAATGTGTGAAGCCTATTTATGGTGTCACCCATCCTGATATTGGAATATTGCTAAAAGCGGCGTAAAATCATACTCACTCTCAGATTAGCTATAGTGATACGACAGACCAGGCGTCCTTCACGGCTTTGTATTAGTATACTTAGAACAGAAAGTGTGGTCACATTGAAGGAAGAACCACCAGCCTGGTAACCTGGTTCTACAAAGTCGTGAGCAGTGTTTGTGAAAACACGGCAAAACATGTGTATAATCTGCCGATATAAATACATTCTAATGGCAGCGCTGGGACTATAGGATCGGAACTAATTAGACTGTGTATGTTGCCACAAGTCTACCTCGTCGGGTGTTGCAGACAGGAATACTGTTACGATGTTGGTATGCTTTAAGTTGACAGAACCGTGTCCTGACCATTTATACTGTGGTCAATATACTTATTTCATGTGTACAGGAACTTAGTTATGTGCATATTATGAAAGTCACGTTATTGTTTTAGTCGCAGTAATCTGCTGGGTTATCCAGCTGAACCATCACCGCGATTCTACTTGAAACATTTCTTATAGGGTAAAATATACTGTTCTTAATTCAAGACATTAACAAAGTGCCTTATTTTGATAGACGTCATCATTGTCATATATTTCCTATGTCCTCTTCCGGTAACGTAACGGCGAAATCACAAATGAATGATTTATCGTGACTTTTGTTATATCGATCACTGACGTCCAGCATTGGGGTTATGCCAGTGTATTTTGCCTTCAGCATTACAGATATGTATATGTATCCCATTTGATGAAATATGTCTTGAATATTAATTAGTCCCACGTTCATTTGCAACAGTTGATTTCAATGTAACATTACCTAGTGATATTTGCCATCAGCGTCAATATAAATAATACGGCCCCTGAGTTATATATACAGGTTAGTTTGACGCTGAAGACAAATTACACTTGAAAGAACCCGATACAGGTGAAGTAAAAGATAGGACCCTTGCGAATAGCTTCTGTCTGTGGACACATGTTTTGTTTGTATGCATTATATATTTCTCCTTTATTGAAATACGTCTCGGATATTTCTTGATAATGTTTTATACGGTACCTTTTATATGCATTACAGAATAAGCTTGCCCATTCTCCCTCCGCTGCCACCAGGTACCTATCCTCCAACAAGAATACCTGTTTAATCACGCTATTCAGCGTACCGCCCACCTCCCACGGAAACATTTGAAGGATATTATAGGCCGACCCACGATACATCGTCACTCCCTAAAAACACAAGTAGCGGATATCCCCGTAAGCTAATATATAACTGTAAATGAGAGATTATGTTATGATAAAAAAATGACTTAAATATATGTACAATTTAAAGTTAACATTTATGATAAATGCATGAGCTTCTAAGTACGTTTACCTTACGGGATGGGTTTAGTTTGTGAATAAAATCAGGATAGTTATATAGACGTTAAGGAAGAGCTATGTTATTCTTTTGGAAGATGGTTACAACGACGTTTAAAAATCGGTACTAGCTGTGGAACTGGAATTGATATACATGTAGTTGGATTTTGATTTTCACTTACAGCAGCTAATCCTGTCTGCCTGTCTATCTGTACTCGCACTGCGCGTTACATTCCACTGGGATTTGGGAAACAGGTTGTGTTTTATTTACTGTTTATGTCATGTGACTTGGTATTGAGGTGTTTTATTCTAAATTCACAATCAATTGAATCCTGTTCATGTTGGTACAACAAACCACGTAAAACACAAAGTTAAACCGTAAATGAGCATGCATGAGTGGGTGGACACTGGCGCTTTACAAATAGCCACTATTATTATTATTATTAAATGTTTCGCAGATGCTTGAAACTCAAAGTACTACCGATGTGCGGAATAGCTGTAAATGGACACGTTGATTTTAAAGTTAGAGGACAGCTCGTGAAATAAATGTGACCAAATTGACGTATAGCAAAAATGTTTTAAAATGAAAATATCTACATTTACATTGGATAAACTTTCAAAATCCAGTGCACACATTTAGTCAAAGGGAAGCACTATCACACGTCCTAGTTAAATGCACCTGATAAGAACCCCATCAAAGTAACACGATCAACAAAGGCTTGCCCTCTCTCCTTGTAAAACATATACACAGGACCATTAATTAAGCAGCACCTGAATCCAAGGACAATCGTTAAAATGTTGGTCCATATAAGCGATCATACCCCAGCGTGCTGGAATGCATATCATGTTTCACACAATATCTCAAAAGCTATGGGTGGCATGTTTACGTGCAGCGAAATCGCCAAGCATATTGGGGTATATTTTTTCAAAATTGCAGTATGTACAATAGAGTTTTATGAACTGATTTAAAAGACGACAGAGCTAAAATTAGAAAAAAATGACATGGCAAGACGTAGATTTTCACACAAAAACCACGAAGGCGAGTTACTGGCATGCATGACTCAGGGCTGTCCTGTCGCAACATCGGTGCTAACTGGAACATTAACAACTTGATTAGTAGTCGTAATATCAGGAAGCACGTGGCCACCAATAAAGTAAGGAATCGTCCCTAGTCTGAAAGGTCGAAAAAGACCGGTGAAGCAGAGGATTCCGATGCCGTGACTTCGGGTTTGATTGCCAGTATGGGGAGAAGACCTGCAGATGTTACCCCTGTGATGGGTGGCTACAGCAGTATTGCACATGGATGTCGTTAGCTATCAGACTGACTGACTGAGGTTGGTTTTACGCCGCTTTTAGCAATATTCCAGCAACATCACGGCGGGGGACACCAGAAATGGGCTTCACACATTGTACCCATGTGGGGATTCGAACCCGGGTTTTCGGCGTGACGAGCCAACGCTTTAACCATTAGGCTACCCCACCGCCCCCTTTTAGCTATCAGAAATGTGGCCTAACTACAGTACGGTATGACTGTCCTCTATTAAGCCCGCATTTGTTTCATTACGATCTGGTTGTTATGCTATTTACGAAGGAACCGCTGGGTGTAAATTATCATATATAGAACCTGAAGATATTAATAGCATGTCAAACCTAAAAGGTTTATGTGCTAACATTCCCCAAGTTTGTTTAATAGAAGGTGTGCATGCTGACACGCCCGAATGTCTGTATAACAGAAGGTTTACATGTTAGCACTTCCGAAAGTAAGTATAACAGAGCAATTAACTCATTACTGCCATTGCAGGGGTATATCTTGGCTACAATTGTGATGAAAAATCACTGACAAATCTGTTGTCAACGAGAGCCATTTACGCCCTTATATATTCAAACGATATTAAATAAATAATTCTCGGCGAGAGATTCATCTGTAGGACTCACGCTTAGATGTTATGATAATGAACGTAAGAAAACCGGTACCTCGGGAAATGCAGTGAGCTCAGTTCAAGTCATAAATTGTACGGTGCAGCCATAATTGCTATTATTGCCTTTAGCTTTGTTCAGTTAGGTTTGATATATCAGTACTGGTGGCAATTAAGAAAGACGATTAGTAAAATTCCAGGTAGGTACTTAATCTCCCTGTGTCTTCCTCCTGGCATTCGGAGATCACCCTGCAACCAGATACATCGACAGTGATGGATGCCCAAGGATGTTGATCAGAGCGTTCATAACACATATGCATCATGAGTGCACTGGCTGCAGAAGCAATGGGCTCATGTGACCTTACTTAATATGTCATATGTTCATTGTGCATATTCATATCTTTAGTTTGTCTTTGATGGTTTAACATGCGCGATGACCAGCGCACGTGGCTACAAACACATTACCAAAGTTGGACAGAAGATGACACAGTTGTTGCAACAAGTACTGTTTGGATTGTACATAACACGATTTGATGTAAAGACATGTATTCATATATATGTAAAGTCGTCCGTACTTGAGAACGTACCATTGCTTCTACTAATTAAAGAAGACGCCAATGCTTCAATCCTTTCATCTACCAAAGAGCAAATACATTTAAATGAAAGAATGTATTTTAATACTGTAAATGTTTGGATCTGTTACGAAACATCTTTCTGTTTCTGCATTTTGTTACATCATTCCTAATGTTACTGTGTAGGCTTGTAGGCAATATCTTAATGCAGTTTGGCCAAAACAAAACACGAAATGAAATAACACTATTTTTAAGATAACACTTTTAAAGTGTTTAACTCCAAATATATGTTTTATTGTTAGACATTCTCATTTTAAGTAAACGCTGAGTGATACACTTTCCCTAGTTGTTGTATATTCCACCTTTCACACTACTCCAAGTTTACTGTTTGAAATAAAACTGTAGCTTTCAGTCATAGCGTACCATACCGTTATCTGTTGTGCCGTTGCTAGGTTTCCTCCTATAATGTTAGGCATGTTCAATGCACCACCCTCTGAAAGTGATGGTAAACACGACCCTGTCTTGGAGACAGTTGATCAAACTTAACTTTCATTTCGGAGTAAAGTGCGAAATATAAGACTGTTTCCAAGAATGTGATTACTTTTTTTTACATGTTTGCAATGAGGAAGGTATTCTAAGCATGAACAACGTTGAAACTCCAATGTAACTGTGTACAATTATGACAACATTATACGTCATCGTCAGCAGGGGGCAGATTATTGGCTGTTGAATTTCGATTGACTGGTTAACTATATAAAGAATCTCGTTGAGTATCTAGTATATTTTATCATATATCATCTATATTTTATCTATGACAATTAAATCGTCTTCGTGATAACAAATAGTTTTGTTAATTTAGTGTTTCTTATTGTTATGCTGCTACTCGTTATAAATGCTTTGTATGATGGGCTTGTGGCCTCGCATTGTTCTGGGAAACAATTCTACCTACTCGTCTGTACGGATGACCATGTGTGGTCAGAGCTAGCGTACCAAGATACAACGCTACAGTTTAACATGTATACCCCACTCAGACACAGTATGCTGACTCCGAGTCGACCCAGTTCTGTCCGCGTAGTGTCGAGTCCAACAAGTGCTCAAGTTTAACATCTTATGACGTAGGTGGGACTCGAACCCCGTACCTTCCGTGGTCCATTGCGCATATCAATTACATTTTATTCGACAAGATGTCGTAACTACTCTCAACTTGTATATTTCTAACGTTCTGTTTTGAAATGTTAATAACTCAATTATGTGGTTATCAATAGATAGAGAGATATATTTAGTGTGGATCAGGTAAATGTCATCGAATTATACCACAGAAATTCAATATACCGAATGCATGCATCAGCCACCCAGTGTGTCTTTGTCCTTTCCAACAGAAACGATGTAAATATCTAATTATATAACACACAATTAATGCCGTGGGCGAAATGACACATGTGCATCAAGGAAGATCCTTAAACAATATTGTATACATTGTTAGGATCGTGTGTATTTACATGTTGGTCAGGTGGGGTGAAGCCCTGGTCCCACCAATCCCATCAACCTACGATACAGTAATATGTAGATGTACATCTATTGGCGCGTGCACCCTTGTCACTCACACCGCAACGTGACGTCACCGACAGACATCACAACGCCCCTCGGCTATAAAAGGAACGGTAATCACTGGGTGACAGTGTATGAGCACACGGCACGCACCTTTGAAGCAGACTTCCAGAAATAAGTCAAGCAGACGACATATCTCCAGACGTCATCTGAGTTTACAGCTTTATCAAGACAGTACAGACATTTCCCCTTCACTTGTCACTTCGCCGAGCGAACATGAGAAAGTCGATGCTGATAGTCGTGTTGGGTGTGCTGACAATGGTCCAAAAGAGTTTTCAGTCTCAGTGTGTTCAGGGTATTAACTGTCAATTACCAAACTGCTTCTGTAGTACAACACGACTTAATATGGACTTGGAGGAGATTCCGCAAATCGTATACTTTGGGTTTGATGACGCTTTGAATGTAGAAATGGCCAGCCACTACCGACGTCTGTTTCCGCCCGACAGGAAGAACCCTAACGGGTGTCCAATCACTATGAGTCTGTACGTCCAGGATCAGTACACGGACTACCGACTGGTGCATGAGTTTTACAACAAAGGGATGGAGATTGGGGTTCACAGTGTCACGCACACCTCCATCAGCACTGGAGACAAACTCGAGTACGAGGCGGATCAACAAAGAAAGAACCTGGCAAATCTTGGACGCATTCCAATTGAAGACATCGTCGGATGGCGAAGCCCTAATCTGAAGACAGCCGGAGATGTGCAACCAGATATTCTCAAGTCTTTAGGCTATACTTATGACATATCTTTGACTTACACACGAAGCAAGTTAGGAATGGAACGGCCATGGCCGTACACCCTCGACTACGGCTATCCGTTCAGCTGTATGGTGATCCCTTGCCCGAAACCAGGATCCCGCCACCCTGGATTCTGGGAGGTACCTGTCAATTCTTTAGTGGACTACAAGAACGCCTACCCTTGCCCCTATGTTGATGGCTGCTTCAATCGACCAGACACAGAGGAACAAGCTTTTAAATATTTATGGCAAAACTTTTTAGATTATTATAAAGGTTCTCGAACACCGTTCGGTTTCAATATGCATGCTGCTTGGTTCTGGTCGGAGCACAACCTAAATGCTATGAACAGGTTTATTCAACAGGTGCTGGCGCTGAAGAACGTTTATATTGTTAGTGTGAAGCAGATGTTGGACTGGATGAGGGAACCTACTCCCATATCTCAAATACAGATGTTATCTTCATGGAGATGTGGAACAGCACAGATGTCAAATAATGCAACAGTATCAACTACGTCAGTTTCAACACCAACTACGCCTTCAGCAACCACGACTACACCACCAACTGCATCAACTACGACGACAACTGCAACGACAACCACAACACCTACAACAACAATAACCACTACTACTACAACGACGACGAAGCCCACTACAAATATTCGTTTTCCTACGACGACCACGCCAAGGAGCACCAAAGGCACCAAGTTTATCACTAAGGTACATCCGTCACAGATTGTCGAGACATCTGTCTCAGACTCTCATCCCACAGTATCTGCACAAGTTCCTCCTGTAGTGTCTCGCAAACATAAGCCATCAACACCCAAGCTTTCCTTCCCTACAGCCGTAAGCAAACTACTGACAACAGCGGCAAAAAACCGGGGAGCGTCACGAGCCCAGAGCTCAGCACAAACGCCGTCCCTGCAATCAACTGCAACATTTGGACTCCCATCTCACTCGCTTTCCCCATCATCATTGCCATGTATTCAAGGCTGGAACTGTAGGCTACCTGACTGTATGTGCAGAACAACCAACCCGCCAGGTGGGCTAGCAGAGATGGAGACACCCCAGATGGTGTACTTCACTTTCGATGGCCCAATCAACGTAAACTCGTACCTAAATCTCGTGCATCTGTTTGACTCTGGCAGAAAGAACCCCAACAACTGTTCCATCTCGGCGACAATGTTCGTGTCAAAGAGTGGGAACTACATGACATACCTCAAACGTCTAGCTGGCATGGGCATAGAAGTTGGACTGAGAGGGGACGACATGGACGCATATCGACGTTCCAACTCGTTAGAGACAGACCTAGACAACGAGATCAATTATCTCCAAGCTAAGCTTCCCGTCAGAAACCTCAAAGGCTGGAGAAGCCCCGCTTTGAAACCTCTCGGAGACGCCCAGTTCAAGATCCTCAAATCTCAGAACCTCCTGTATGACAGCACCCTGTCCCTACCGACCCCTCAGACCAAGGCGGACTTCGTCTGGCCTTACACACTCGACTTCCGCTGGAGGGATAGATGTGATATTAGTGGGTGCCCCGTGGGGGCTTATCCGGGGTTATGGGAGGTCCCTATTTTACCTCTTCTGGACTACACACAAAGCTACTTCTGCACATACGCTGACGGCTGCATGTTCAACCCACCAACAGCAGACGAAACCTTCAACTTCTTGTGGCGGAACTTCATGAACCATTATGATGGCAACCGAGCACCTTTCGGTGTGACACTGAGGCAACAGTGGTTCTCCCACTTCATCTATAAACCAAACTTAGCAGGACTCGACAGATTCATAAGGAAGTTAGTGTCCATGCGTGATGTCTATGTTGTTTCCATTGAACAAGTTCTGGACTGGATGAAGAACCCAACCCCGCTGGCAGAACTTGGAGCCTTCCTACCTTGGCAGTGCTAGTGCATTGGACATATCTCTGTATGCACCCGTCAGAGTGCTGGTACATTAGGATTTCAAGTACTTGTGATTGAGGTAATGTCTCTGTACGTATCAGTGTCAAACACCATCATATATATGGATTGTAGGAGGGTTCCAAATAACCGACAAGCATATTGTGATAGAATTGTGCACTGTGTCATTCTAACGTGCCCACGGCATTATACAGACCATAAGAGACATGGGAAAATCATCTGAATTAAGGCACATGTTATTTCTATGATAATTAATATGTCGTTGGTGCAATAAATAGTAAAGCATTCCAAAGAAAATGAATTATCTTATAATTAATTATTTATGTTTTGAATAAGAGCGAATTTTTAGAAGAATATATTTAAGTTCGTGTTTGTAAACTTGTTACTTGAAAGACAAAACATTTCTATTACATTAAACAGGACAAAACGACCATAAAACACTCCGCCGTAAAGGGTCTTGTGTGAATCTGTATGTCTACTGAATGTGTTGTCTGAAAGCGATAAACATCTGAATACTGATTTGAACTATTGAACACCCATCTATAGCTGTATTTTTCAATCTAACATGTATTGTCTATCGTTCCTTATATTTAAAGGAAATTTATATTTATACCCGGTGTCTTGTCAGTTTGATACCAAATATCGTTGTTGTCTAATGCATCCATGATTATATTTTTGCTTTGATTTTTATACTCTCTTAAATAAAACAAAACATACAAAGTTTGTGTTGCTGTCATTAACGATGTACATCTGGTTATTCTCTGCTACATCAGATATCACACTTACCATCATTGGAAGAAACCATTAACCAAGAGTCATGTCTGTACCTGTCATCACTGTCGCTGTAAATCTTTACACCGAGCGATTTACGAGAAAAGAGCACACCATTACATTTTGAACAAACACTATGGAAAAGACAGCCAGCTCTTGTTCTCAGGTCAGACAAACTTGCATATACATATCCGTAAAATATTTCCATCATAACGAGCCCGACACAAAGAACGTTCCCCGTTTTCACTTCCTTGACAAGCTGTCGTTGAGGATGATCGATGCCTTGTGGAATAGTTTAATATATGTAGACAGCTACATGACATGGAGCGTGGAGTAATTATGCTATTTCTTCTGTACAACACGCAGAAGAGTGCACTCATTTCAACCAAATTAACAACCAGACAGTGTATTCTTTGTCTGATTGATTTGTGTTTTGTGTATGACTAGTCTCACGTCAATAAACTTGTTAATTAATAGCCTTTTTTGTTTTCGCTACTCAAGTTAACTGAGCTATATTGAGACAATGTTACTCATCCTTTCGATTAACTCGTCTATTCCGCTATCAATCAACGTGTCAACGTGCTGTACCGGTGTATTCCCACCTTGCCAGATGCCCGATGTGATTGTGAGGGATTAATAGACACGGTACACCGATTTGTCATATACCTTTCTACCAGATATATACCATCCACCCTTTCGTTGAGGAGAAGATTTTCCTCTTGTATATGCCCTATTGCTAGATACACAACAGTCTATGCATGAAGACTTCTTCACTGCCCTCAGACAGAGCGACACTGGCCATACGTCCTCCACAGTTTTCATAGTTTTTTTAGACAAGAGCCAACAAGCCCTATTGGTGTGGATGAGTCAATGTGTCTGCTTGTGTGGGGAACAAACCAAACATACAAGAGTGAGTCACACAGTCCGTCTGTATGGGGAACAAGCCCTATTGGTGTGGATGAGTCAAAGTGTCTGCTTGTGTGGGGAACAAACCAAATATACAAGAGTGAGTCACACAGTCCGTCTGTATGGGGAACAAACCCTGTTTGTGTGGACGAGTCAAAGTGTCTGCTTGTGTGGGGAACAAACCAAATATACAAGAGTGAGTCACACAGTCCGTCTGTATGGGGAACAAACCCTGTTTGTGTGGATGAGTCAAAGTGTCTGCTTGTGTGGGGAACAAACCAAACATACAAGAGTGAGTCACACAGTCCGTCTGTATGGGGAACAAGCCCTATTGGTGTGGATGAGTCAAAGTGTCTGCTTGTGTGGGGAACAAACCAAATATACAAGAGTGAGTCACACAGTCCGTCTGTATGGGGAACAAACCCTGTTTGTGTGGACGAGTCAAAGTGTCTGCTTGTGTGGGGAACAAACCAAATATACAAGAGTGAGTCACACAGTCCGTCTGTATGGGGAACAAACCCTGTTTGTGTGGATGAGTCAAAGTGTCTGCTTGTGTGGGGAACAAACCAAATATACAAGAGTGAGTCACACAGTCCGTCTGTATGGGGAACAAACCTTGTTTGTGTCGACGAGTCAAATTGTCTGCTTGTGTGGGGAACAAACCAAATATACAAGAGTGAGTCACACAGTCCGTCTGTATGGGGAACAAACCCTATTGGTGTGGATGAGTCAAAGTGTCTGCTTGTGTGGGGAACAAACCAAACATACAAGAGTGAGTCACACAGTCCGTCTGTATGGGGAACAAACCCTGTTTGTGTGGACGAGTCAAAGTGTCTGCTTGTGTGGGGAACAAACCAAATATACAAGAGTGAGTCACACAGTCCGTCTGTATGGGGAACAAACCCTGTTTGTGTGGATGAGTCAAAGTGTCTGCTTGTGTGGGGAACAAACCAAATATACAAGAGTGAGTCACACAGTCCGTCTGTATGGGGAACAAGCCCTATTGGTGTGGATGAGTCAAAGTGTCTGCTTGTGTGGGGAACAAACCAAATATACAAGAGTGAGTCACACAGTCCGTCTGTATGGGGAACAAACCCTGTTTGTGTGGATGAGTCAAAGTGTCTGCTTGTGTGGGGAACAAACCAAATATACAAGAGTGAGTCACACAGTCTGTCTGTATGGGGAACAAACCCTGTTTGTGTGGACGAGTCAAATTGTCTGCTTGTGTGGGGAACAAACCAAATATACAAGAGTGAGTCACACAGTCCGTCTGTATGGGGAACAAACCCTGTTTGTGTGGACGAGTCAAAGTGTCTGCTTGTGTGGGGAACAAACCAAATATACAAGAGTGAGTCACACAGTCCGTCTGTATGGGGAACAAACCCTGTTTGTGTGGACGAGTCAAAGTGTCTGCTTGTGTGGGGAACAAACCAAATATACAAGAGTGAGTCACACAGTCTGTCTGTGTGGCGAACAGACCCTGTTTGTGTGGACGAGTCAAAGTGTCTGCTTGTGTGGGGAACAAACCCTGTTTGTGTGAACGAGTCAAAGTGTCTGTCTGTGTGGCGAACAGACCCTGTATTTGTGAGTGAGTCAAAGTGCCAGATGCTGAAATATATTTGTGAGATGCTGAAATATGTAAGGGTATAAAGACATCATTCATTTGGAGCCAGTGACTGAGTAATGTTTTATGACGTTTAAAAAATAGTCTAGCAATATCACTGCTGGGAGAACCAAAAATTGTCGTCCGGTATCGTAATCGTATGTGGAAACCTATCTTATGTTCATTGGTACTATAATGTTTCACTGTATGAATTAATCTATTCGTGTCTCAAGTGAGATTTGATTCCTTGTTTGATCGCTTTTAGCAATATACCAGCGGGGACACCGTAAATGGGCTTCACATATTGTACCCATGTAGGAAATCGAACCCGGTCTTAGGCGTGACGAGCGAACCCGTCAGCCACAAGGCTACCCTACCACCCTCAACGAATGATTGAACATTGCTGGCAAAGTACCAAAATATATGTTATATTTCGTTTACGATGGAGCACGTCGATCCCTGTTTCCTGTCATAAAGACATGCATGTATACACATGGGACATGAGGGGAATGTTTGCCCAGAGGCCTCGGCGTCTAGAAACAGTGGGAATGACCTCATCACATGTAGCAGTTGGTTAAAGATGAATGTACGTGACGTCCACCTGACGGAGATTACTGACATGTTACACGTCTTCTGTGATGAAGCAGTCTTAGTGGTATAGCAGTTACACAGGTAGTAATATTGTGGTTAATATAAGTCTGCATGAACCAACACCAGTATGATGAAGCAGTCCTATTGAAGTGGTATAGCAGTTACACAGGTAGTGATATTGTGGTTAATATAAGTCTGCATGAACCAACACCAGTATGATGAAGCAGTCCTATTGAAGTGGTATAGCAGTTACACAGGTAGTGATATTGTGGTTAATATAAGTCTGCATGAACCAACACCAGTATGATGAAGCAGTCCTATTGAAGTGGTATAGCAGTTACACAGGTAGTGATATTGTGGTTAATATAAGTCTGCATGAACCAACACCAGTATGATGAAGCAGTCCTATTGAAGTGGTATAGCAGTTACACAGGTAGTGATATTGTGGTTAATATAAGTCTGCATGAACCAACACCAGTATGATGATGAAGCAGTCCTATTGAAGTGGTATAGCAGTTACACAGGTAGTGATATTGTGGTTAATATAAGTCTGCATGAACCAACACCAGTATGATGAAGCAGTCCTATTGAAGTGGTATAGCAGTTACACAGGTAGTGATATTGTGGTTAATATAAGTCTGCATGAACCAACACCAGTATGATGAAGCAGTCCTATTGAAGTGGTATAGCAGTTACACAGGTAGTGATATTGTGGTTAATATAAGTCTGCATGAACCAACACCAGTATGATGAAGCAGTCCCTATTGAAGTGGTATAGCAGTTACACAGGTAGTGATATTGTGGTTAATATAAGTCTGCATGAACCAACACCAGTATGATGAAGCAGTCCTATTGAAGTGGTATAGCAGTTACACAGGTAGTGATATTGTGGTTAATATAAGTCTGCATGAACCAACACCAGTATGATGAAGCAGTCCTATTGAAGTGGTATAGCAGTTACACAGGTAGTGATATTGTGGTTAATATAAGTCTGCATGAACCAACACCAGTATGATGAAGCAGTCCTATTGAAGTGGTATAGCAGTTACACAGGTAGTGATATTGTGGTTAATATAAGTCTGCATGAACCAACACCAGTATGATGAAGCAGTCCTATTGAAGTGGTATAGCAGTTACACAGGTAGTGATATTGTGGTTAATATAAGTCTGCATGAACCAACACCAGTATGATGAAGCAGTCCTATTGAAGTGGTATAGCAGTTACACAGGTAGTGATATTGTGGTTAATATAAGTCTGCATGAACCAACACCAGTATGATGAAGCAGTCCTATTGAAGTGGTATAGCAGTTACACAGGTAGTGATATTGTGGTTAATATAAGTCTGCATGAACCAACACCAGTATGATGAAGCAGTCCTATTGAAGTGGTATAGCAGTTACACAGGTAGTGATATTGTGGTTAATATAAGTCTGCATGAACCAACACCAGTATGATGAAGCAGTCCCATTGAAGTGGTATAGCAGTTACACAGGTAGTGATATTGTGGTTAATATAAGTCTGCATGAACCAACACCAGTATGATGAAGCAGTCCTATTGAAGTGGTATAGCAGTTACACAGGTAGTGATATTGTGGTTAATATAAGTCTGCATGAACCAACACACCAGTATGATGAAGCAGTCCCATTGAAGTGGTATAGCAGTTACACAGGTAGTGATATTGTGGTTAATATAAGTCTGCATGAACCAACACCAGTATGATGAAGCAGTCCTATTGAGGTGGTATAGCAGTTACACAGGTAGTGATATTGTGGTTAATATAAGTCTGCATGAACCAACACCAGTATGATGAAGCAGTCCTATTGAGGTGGTATAGCAGTTACACAGGTAGTGATATTGTGGTTAATATAAGTCTGCATGAACCAACACCAGTATGATGAAAGTCCCAGTAGCCCTATTGAGTTAATATACACAGGTAGTGATATTGTGGTTAATATAAGTCTGTGGTATATAGCAGTTACACAGGTAGTGATATTGTGGTTAATATAAGTCTGCATGAACCAACACCAGTATGATGAAGCAGTCCCTATTGAAGTGGTATAGCAGTTACACAGGTAGTGATATTGTGGTTAATATAAGTCTGCATGAACCAACACCAGTATGATGAAGCAGTCCCATTGAAGTGGTATAGCAGTTACACAGGTAGTGATATTGTGGTTAATATAAGTCTGCATGAACCAACACCAGTATGATGAAGCAGTCCCATTGAAGTGGTATAGCAGTTACACAGGTAGTGATATTGTGGTTAATATAAGTCTGCATGAACCAACACCAGTATGATGAAGCAGTCCTATTGAAGTGGTATAGCAGTTACACAGGTAGTGATATTGTGGTTAATATAAGTCTGCATGAACCAACACCAGTATGATGAAGCAGTCCTATTGAGGTGGTATAGCAGTTACACAGGTAGTGATATTGTGGTTAATATAAGTCTGCATGAACCAACACCAGTATGATGAAGCAGTCCTATTGAGGTGGTATAGCAGTTACACAGGTAGTGATATTGTGGTTAATATAAGTCTGCATGAACCAACACCAGTATGATGAAGCAGTCCTATTGAGGTGGTATAGCAGTTACACAGGTAGTGATATTGTGGTTAATATAAGTCTGCATGAACCAACACCAGTATGATGAAGCAGTCCTATTGAAGTGGTATAGCAGTTACACAGGTAGTGATATTGTGGTTAATATAAGTCTGCATGAACCAACACCAGTATGATGAAGCAGTCCTATTGAGGTGGTATAGCAGTTACACAGGTAGTGATATTGTGGTTAATATAAGTCTGCATGAACCAACACCAGTATGATGAAGCAAGCGAGTATCGGAAAGTGCATTTTAAACGTAATAAGTATGAACTTCTTGAGTTTGATTCAAGTGGTTAGCTTGTTGTCTGGCGACTAACTACTTTAACCACAGCAGAAATTAATGAAGTGATGCACTACATTTTTAAATTACTATTTAATTGAAAAACACATTTTGATCCAGTAAGATTATTGACGAACCAATGCATTTGGCGTGGGTGTTTGACGTACGATATACACCCTGGGATATCGCTGCAAGCCCATCAGGTTAGGTCACAAACACAAGAATAAGGCGGACATCTAATGGTTTGTGACCAGACAGGGCAGCTGAAGGACCGAACAGTCCGCACTTCCTTCCTGGAACCTCCTGTATCTCGGGCCGACACCTAGACTCGGGTACGATGTGGATGTGTTTTGGATGTATCCGTACCCGATAAACCTAGCAGCTAAATATACGTCTCGAATGTGTCATATACTCTGTGTGGGGGTGGGGGAATTCTACTAAATAAGGATGTACAAAGGTGCACGGGGCACCATCCCATATCTGATTCGACCTGAGACAACATCCTTAATCCACCATTGAACTGTGGGCTGAGTACATTCTTGAGTGTCAAATACAACATCTCAAGATCAAATATGAAATTTAGCAACTTGACATGATCACGTCAGTCATTGTAGATCGTAAAGTGTCTACTTTATAAACTTTCATTTAGAAAACTATAAACGTATCTATCATTTTAGTTTGACGTTTTCATGTACACAGTAATGTATACTATCGACTAACGTATGCATATCACACAAACTGTATGTGTACATAATTGTATAACATTTTGTGAGCCCTTCCCAGAGAGGCTACAAGATAATAATAACATGATCATTCTAGAGCGAGGACGCTTATCAACCCTACCTGAATGCACTCAAAAACTATCCATTTTGATGACATACCAGGAAATAAGTATATATCTGTCATAGTAAGGAGCACTATGTGCACATCGTGTACCAGAAGACGCCGTGTGGCCTGACGTACACGCTCCTTATTGTTCCTGTATTATCTGTCATAGTAAGGAGCACTACGTGCACATCGTGTACCAGAAGACGCCGTATGGCCTGACGTACACGCTCCTTATTGTTCCTGTATAATCTGTCATAGTAAGGAGCACTGTACCAGAAGACTGACGTACATCTGGACTATGTCACAGTAAGGAGCACTACGTTCACATCGTGTACCAGGAGACGCCGTGTGGCCTGACGTACACGCTCCTTATTGTTCCTGTATTATCTGTCATAGTAAGGAGCACTACGTTCACATCGTGTACCAGAAGACGCCGTATGGCCTGACGTACACGCTCCTTATTGTTCCTGTATTATCTGTCACAGTAAGGAGTAACTACGTTCACTACGTTCACATCGCCGTATGGCCTGACGTACACGCTCCTTATTGTTCCTGTACTATCTGTCACAGAGCACTACGTTCACATCGTGTACCAGAAGACGCCGTATGGCCTGACGTACACGCCTGTTCCTGTATGGTTCCTGTATAATCTGTCATAGTAAGGAGCACTACGTGCACATCGTGTACCAGAAGACGCCGTATGGCCTGACGTACATGCTCCTTATTGTTCCTGTATAATCTGTCATAGTAAGGAGCACTACGTTCACATCGTGTACCAGGAGACGCCGTGTGGCCTGACGTACACGCTCCTTATTGTTCCTGTATTATCTGTCATAGTAAGGAGCACTACGTTCACATCGTGTACCAGAAGACGCCGTGTGGCCTGACGAACACGCTCCTTATTGTTCCTGTATTATCTGTTATTGAGACTGGTTTATCTGGTATTTGATACGTATTTCCCATATACAATATGCCTACAATGGATCTTTCCCGTATCACTTCATGTACATTGTAGAATATCAATCTATTTACGTGAAATATGCAATGGCGGTTAATACTGTTAAATTCTAAGTTTGTACTTTATCAATCACAGCACTGGGCTTAAGTTGCATTTTATATTAACGTATTTTCTTCCTCTGAATGGAATGTTTAGTTGGAAGTATTTCACAGAACAGTATCTCGTTCTCTTTGTACTGAAATGTATGCAATTCTGGAAGGGACATTGTCGCGTTGTCGCATTGTCGCGTTGTCGCCCTCTCAAATACAAGCAAAATGAGGCAAAGCGCGACAATGGGACAATGTCCCTTCTCGGATTCCATAGAAATGTATCTCGAAGACATTTGACAAAACTGGACAGGTACTTAAAAGTCTTTGGGAAATGTTCTGTGTTTCCGCATATCTTACTTGACTTAAAACATTACGGGAATGTTAACAATGAATCAAGCTATCAATGCAGGAAATATTGCACCAAAAAATACAACCGTGAATCTTTCAAAACACAGTTGTAAACGTTTCTTCTGGCTCCTGAAATCCCACTTCCGTAATTATCTGTTATAAATGTTCCTTGTAGTATTGGTTGGGGATTGGCTCGCTGGACTCTTTATCTACTCACACTATCTTTCCTTTTTGGCTGTCTGGCAACCATGGCTTCTGCAAACACTACATCGCTGGGTCGCCTTCTTGAGCATCATCCGCTACAAACACTACTTGGTGAGCTGGAATCTCATTGCGAGACTGAAGCGGATGACACGTTCCTGTGAGATAATAGATGACGCTTTTTGAAGTGGTAAATGATCGTTGTCTGTCAGCGTCTTACTGTGTCCTATGCTTTAGTATGGTTCTTGATGGCAATGTACACACTACTGAGGATACTGTCGTGGCGTATTAATGTGGAAGACTGCGGAAGAGTATGTGTATAGATGCTACTAAGTAAACCGGAGACAGTGTATATATGTAGGTAGACCATAAGAAAGACGCCCTGTCCACGTCCTGCGGGCCCCGGAGTCTGTACAGTCACGTTTATGGTTCGAAACCAGGCGTTATGTGTTCCTCTTTGGGAATTGCAAATTGCCTTATGACACATATTTTTGTAACATGTATAGCAAAATTATCTTATACAAATATCAATGAACTTGTGGTTGGAAACCACTTCAGATTACACGAAGTACAGAATAGCAAAAATTGTCACTTGTACAAGAAACATTTTCATATATCAATTAACTTGTGGTTGCGTAACAGTCACTTCAGACTGACACCGTTCCAGGCACTTGTTACAGTGGTTTCAAACTGACACAGTTCCAGGCACTTGTTACAGTGGTTTCAAACAGACATAGTTCCAGGCACTTCTTACAGTGGTTTCATCCCCTGACGTACAATTCCCCTTCCCTCTTTCTACACAGAATGCACCGGGCGATTGGAAAACACCATAAGGATCCGAGCACATACGAAGGCTGCAGTCGATCCAGTCAACATGTTGCGTGAAGCTACATATTAAAAAATGACTATGCGTTTCTTACGTGATTCAGTATATATGGAATGAAGTCTATCTTCATGCTGACAAACACCAATCCCACGTGACAGATTAAAACAATACAAGGCGCCACTGTCACACAAGTGACTTTTATTGCTTAATATGTGCAGTACATTTAATCACGAAGCTATGTACAGTCAAGACGAACCTAGAACGTATAAAATGGACTTTTCAAACATAACATGATATATCATTTCATTTGACAAACTAGATAGATGAAGGCAAGGGGTGACAAGGATCAACTGTATGTATTTGTATGTGTATTTATAATAGCACTTCACGCCTGAAGGGGCGTGGGGAACGGGAAATGAGGTGTACACCTACTTTATCTGACCCACACAAGCAGTTTTGTTTTTATCTCCATGGTGATATATCCAGCCGGAGGATGTGTATTTGCCTGCAAGTCTATGCTAATCACCTCTTCGTCCCATAGTGATTTGTCCATAATAACATAATCAAGCCTACAAAGTTATTAACAAATATTACTTGGGTGTATATGTATGTTAAGTATGTGTGAAAGTATCTAGAGTGTTGTGTTAATGATAGGAGCAAGCATTCGTTCACACCTGGTGTTTCTGTAGACTGGCGTGTGCTGCACAGCTGAACATGATTGTGGGTAGAGTACCCGTGAACATCCGGGTTAGAATTGGTTTTCAGCAACCCATGCTTGCCGTAAATGGCGACTAACGGGATCAGGTGGTCAGGCTCGCTGACTTGGTAGACACATGTCATCGGATCCCAATTGTGTGGATCGATGCTCGTGCTGTTGATCACTGGATTGTCTCGTCCAGTCTCGATTACTTACAGGCCCCCGCCATATAGCCGGACTATTGCTGAATGTTGCGTTAAACAACCACCAACCAACCAATGATCGTTGGTACATGGGTGTGAGTGCATCACGATATGATCTCGCCCCAACTAACCACTCGTCCCAAGTACAGGCACAACCTAGCCGGCTTGATGGCCTCCCTACATCACGGGGATCGGGAGAAACTTGTCGCCTATCATGTTTAAGAATCTGTCAGGTTAATATGTAAACAACAGCAGTTTTGACTAAATACAGACCTCACTGGGTCACTCCAGTTATCACAGTAGTTTGGAGTGATTAATTCCCTTCTGACAGCAGGTTAGACATTATATATATGTGTAATCCACAACGACTGTCTCGTCATCACCGTGTCACTGCCCTCGGCTACAGGTGAATATAAATAGAGTGACAAAACACATACTTATTGCAGGCCACCATGCGACCACAGTGGTGATTGACGTAAATTCTTCATCATTGGCCATACATGTAGGTGTAATTTTTCATAGACACAGTTATAACCGTTGTGGGGGTGGCCGACCAGGACGCTAGGGCTGGGACGGGTCCACATTTTCTACCCGGGTACCCCACCCCCTAGTACCCTACCTTACCAGGATACCCGTAATGTTAATTCCTGACATCAAATTTACAAGAAATAGCAATATATTCTTAAGCTCAGAGGCTAATATTGCGAGTTTTTCAATGTCTTAACCATGTATTATATTCAAAAGAAGTGACTGTAAATTATGTCAAAGACAATACAAGCTTTTAATCATGAAAGAATAACATATTACATCGTTTAATCTATTAGTCACATGATCATAACTGGTCCGGGTATTGAGACGGGTACCCGGGTCCAACTCATTACCCACTCGTCTAGGGTATCCTGGTTACCCGTCCCAGCCCTACAGGACGCGCTACTATTAGTTGTCGTAAGAGGAGACTGTGGGATTGCAAGGTGTGTCTGATTGCGTCATCGTAATTAGATAGCATGGAACGTTGATATTGGATTAATGGTCCAAACCTGATGAAGCTGAAATGGTTCTCTATGGAACGTATAACAACCTTCACTCACCTCCAGCATAACGACACTACAGACACAGTCAACGAGCCACACCTCCACCAATAACAACACTACAGACACAGTCAACATGCCACACCTCCACCATAACAACACTACAGACACAGTCAACGAGCCACACCTCCACCATAACAACACTACAGACACAGTCAACGATGCCACACCTCCACCATACCAACACTACAGACACAGTCAACGAGCCACACCTCCACCATAACAACACTACAGACACAGTCAACGAGCCACACCTCCACCATAACAACACTACAGACACAGTCAACGTGCCACACCTCCACCATAACAACACTACAGACACAGTCAACGTGCCACACCTCCACCATACACTACAACACTACAGACACAGTCAGACACACGTGCCACACCTCCACCATAACAACACTACAGACAGTCAACGAGCCACACCTCCACCATAACAACACTACTACAGAGACACATGCCAGACACACCTCCACCATAACAACACTACAGACACAGTCAACGAGCCACACCTCCAGCATAACAACACTACAGACACAGTCAACGTGCCACACCTCCAGCATAACAACACTACAGACACAGTCAACGAGCCACACCTCCAGCATAACAACACTACAGACACAGTCAACGTGCCACACCTCCACCATAACAACACTACAGACACAGTCAACGAGCCACACCTCCACCATACCAACACTACAGACACAGTCAACGAGCCACACCTCCACCATAACAACACTACAGACACAGTCAACGACAGACACAGCCACACCTCCACCATAACAACACTACAGACACAGTCACACTACAGACACAGTCAACGAGCCACACCTCCACCACACACTACAGACACAGTCAACATGCCACACCTCCAGCATAACAACACTACAGACACAGTCAACGAGCCACACCTCCACCATAACAACACTACAGACACAGTCAACGTGCCACACCTCCACCATAACAACACTACAGACACAGTCAACGTGCCACACCTCCACCATAACAACACTACAGACACAGTCAACGATGCCACACCTCCACCATAACAACACTACAGACACAGTCAACGAGCCACACCTCCACCATAACAACACTACAGACACAGTCAACATGCCACACCTCCACCATAACAACACTACAGACACAGTCAACGAGCCACACCTCCACCATAACAACACTACAGACACAGTCAACGAGCCACACCTCCACCATAACAACACTACAGACACAGTCAACGAGCCACACCAGCTGGTCTGTAGTGTTATTGCTATGTATGGTAGTGATATGACGTGGTAGCGAGGTCTGTAGTGTTGTTGCTATGTATGGTAGTGGTGTGACGTGGTAGCTGGTATGTAGTGTTGTTGCTATGTATGGTAGTGGTGTGACGTGGTGGCGAGGTCTGTAGTGTTGTTGCTATGTATGGTAGTGGTGTGACGTGGTAGCGAGGTCTGTAGTGTTGTTGCTATGTATGGTAGTGGTGTGACGTGGTAGCTGGTATGTAGTGTTGTTGCTATGTATGGTAGTGGGGTGATATGGCAGCGGGGTGTGTAGTGAGTGAGTGAGTGACCTTAGTTTTACCCTGCTTTTAGCACTAGTCCAGCAATATCACGGCGGAGGACACCAGAAATGGGCTTCACCCATTGTGCCCATGTGGGCGAGGTCAGTAGTGTTGTTGCTATGTATGGTAGTAGTGTGACGTGGTAGCGGGGTCTGTAGTGTTGTTGCTATGTCTGTAGTGTTGTTGCTATGTATGGTAGTGATGTCACGTGGCAGCGGCGTCTGTAGAGTTGTTGCTATGTATGGTAGTGGTGTGACGTGGCAGTGGGGTCTGTAGTGTTGTTGCTATGTATGGTAGTGATGTCACGTGGCAGCGCCCTGTAGTGTTGTTGCTATATATGGTAGTGGTGTGACGTGGTAGCGGGGTCTGTAGTGTTGTTGCTATGTATGGTAGTGGTGTCACGTGGCAGCGGGTCTGTAGTGTTGTTGCTATGTATGGTAGTGGTGTGACGTGGTAGCGGGGTCCGTTGTGTTGTTGCTATGTATGGTAGTGTTGTGACGTGGTAGCGAGGTCTGTAGTGTTGTTGCTATATATGGTAGTGGTGTGACGTGGCAGCGGGTCTGTAGTGTTGTTGCTATGTATGGTAGTGATGTGACGTGGTAGCGAGGTCTGTAGTGTTGTTGCTATGTATGGTAGTGATATGACGTGGTAGCGAGGTCTGTAGTGTTGTTGCTATGTATGGTAGTGGTGTGGCGTGGCAGCGGGGTCTGTAGTGTTGTTGCTATGTATGGTAGTGATATGACGTGGTAGCGAGGTCTGTAGTGTTGTTGCTATGTATGGTAGTGGTGAGGCGTGGCAGCGGAGTCTGTAGTGTTGTTGGTAAGTATGGTAGTATTGTGACGTAGCAGTGATGTCTCTAACTGTATACCGAATGTAGAATTGATTTATTAGTTGAAATGGATTGTTTAACCGGTTTTAAAGTTACACAGAGGATCGCAAAGATCACCGGATGGTTGAGTAACTGACACCTGTATTCAGTCACTGACGCCATGAACCCGTGATGAAGGAGGGTGTCGTTTGCTGCACTGGTGTCAAGAAGGAAGACCAGTCCCCCTCCCATCTCGGCGTGGAAATATTCAGCTACCCTTGGGCGTATTTCATTTTCAGTAAAGTAAAATAAGTTCAGCCTGAGGGGATGTGACAATACTGTGTCAAGAATCTGCCAAACAACAAAGATCTGCAGACATGAGCGCGGTACGTGAAGTCTGCAAGTAGAATTGTGTGTTGTACGTGAGTTCATCTGCAGGTTGATAACATGGGTGCTAACGCTGAAGACCCTGGTTCGATTCTCCCCACAGGTACAATGTGCGAAGCCCATTTCTGCTGTCCCCCGGTGGAATACTGCTAAAAGCGGCGTAAAACCATACTCACTCACCACATAGCCATGACATAGATACAAAGGCGTTGTTATTATCGTTTAGGACACATTGATTGTTCCAACATAGCCATGACATAGATACAAAAGCGTTGCTATCATCGGTTAGGACACATTGATTGTAATGTGAAGTAGACATGATTTATTGATTGCTAACATATGTTAGAGAAGTCGGCCACAAAAATTCCAGTAGAAAACAGATCCTTCATAGGAAGGGCATGTTTACTTGTGTTTTATCTCTTCTGTCAGGATTGGTATTTAGGTATACATTATTCTGTAAAGATTTATATGTTTCATGATTATTGCACAATGACGCCAACAGTTTGAGTCAATCGTTGCAGTATCTGCGAATGACAGTCATAACAAGTAACTAGGAAACGAATGTGTTAATACCCCTTTACGACACAGTCTGGAAGAAATACAACCACGCGTTATTAATAGCGGCCTGTTACAGACAGATGATGGACCAGCAAAACAAGAGGCAATGAAAACAACCAACTTCCTACGGGATCAGGGCCATCTGCAAACACAAATTGTCAATCACATACCGTGTCAACAGTTTTGTAGACAATTATTAATCATAGTATATAACATTTTTATATATTTTAACTACATGAAGATGAAGGTTTCTCAAAAGAAATACGTTTTTATGTTAGCGAGCAAACTTTGAAGTAATCTTACCGCCATACAGTGACGGTTCCAAACATGTCCTTCTTACATATTCACCCGACAACATCCGGGTTAGAATTGGTCTTCAGCAACCCATGCCTGTCGTAAGAGGCGACTGACGGGATCTGGTGGTCAATTGTGTAGATCGATGCTCATGCTGTTGATTACAGGATTGTCTGGTCCGGACTCGATTATTTACAGACCGCCACAATAGAGTTGGAATATTGCTGAGTGCGGCGTAAAACAACAACCAATCAACCAACCATCTGACATTCATGCACATATTTGACCTTGCACTGACAATATATGACAACGCTACTCCCCGTACTGCAGTGCTGACGCGCAACTTCGTATGTAACCCCGGTGTTGATATCATGGATAAGAATAATGGAGGGTATCTCCAATATTCGTGATGATACTTTTGTCAGAGTCCGGCTGGGGATGTAATGGGAGATAGGCTCACTAATGTAGGGTGGAGCTAGATCATGCAGGGACACGAACACCAAGACAAGGATCTGGAACATAATTCTTTGTCGAATCGGTAACCAGTGAAGATCGCGCAAAACTATGGTGATATGGCCCTGCCGTTTAGTTCCAGTGATAATTCTAGCTACACTGTTTTCTTATTCAAATGTGTGTCAATATGTCACTGTGTGCTTCATCGGGTATGTTAACGGTGAGACACATACAAAATAATAATTATCCCTTTTGCTCTACATGGTTGATAATGCAGCGTTATATGAGCAGTCTCTGTCATCTGTAGAGAGAATCAAAATAACATGATGAAATCCCCCATTTATGGTCAAACAATTACATAGGCAGTGGAACAAAACTATGTTTATATTTGTAAGTACGGAAATTTCTAATACATTGATTATATGCATGTATATGAAATCAAGAAACAATGCAGTTGGTCAGGTGAAGTCTGATATCACAAACCTGCATTGATATCACCTGTAATGACTGCCAAACCATACACTGTAAACAAATACATTTTAGGGAACTGAAAGTTCTGAATACGGTCACTTTTAAGCCACCGAACAACTGGATTTTCTTATCACATCCCTTTGAAGTATTGGCCTGATTGCAATACAATGACAATGTTTCCCCTACTTCAACTTTACTAACTATGTGTGGATTACTGAAACAGGTGTGTCAATGGGTGGCCGGATTAAACACCGCCATCAAAATAGAATCAGAGCAACTTTCTTTCCGAAAACGCCGAGGTCATGGTATCGAAGGTACACAACCACTTGCCATGTTGTTTTATGCCATGTGTGCGAGACATCTAATCTGTTTAGTGATTAATACGAAGCTATGTTGTAGATATGAGAAGTCCCATTAGAAACAGGCAAAACCTGGTAAAGAAACATGCTGCAATTAATTAGTGTTTATATATAAAGGACCATTCTTGAATTACTATAATGGCGTGTCTTGTATTTAAAGAATTATGGTTACACAAATCAAAGGGTTTGTATACCTTGAAAACAACATGGTGAGGAACAACTCGCCCGAGGCGACTTGAAAGTCACTTGTTTTCTCTGGTGACGTTCATTGTATTCATACGCGCCATGCCCTACATCGTACATCTCTACAACAACTATAGCTAGTCAGCCATGTTAAATGTAGGCACTCAGAGAATTGTCCCAAGAAATGAAAGTAGGGTAACAAAAACCGAAACAACAGAAGAAAGGCCTGCATCGCATCACCCTACAGATTATATCTTCCTTCTCGTATTGAAATATTTTGTCCGTGTAAAAGCGTGATAAATGTGAAGCTCCGGAGTAGAACTGGTCCCGAGAAACCCTTAGTTTGTCGTTAGAGGCGAGTAACGGGATCGGGAACTCATTCCCTCACATAGAAGCCCCGTGATCTCACCTTCCCCCAGAAACAAGTCACCTGTGATTGTATGGATAGTTGATAATGTGAGCTTGGGGAATTCTGGTTGGAGTCAAATGTAATAAGATAGTTAATATTTTGAAAATAAATCGGATGGTTACGTCATTACCTCTGGTATATTTATATACATTTTTCCTTCGAAAACTGATTAAACGCATTATCGTGGAATAATTCCCCTACTAGCTAGGTGAAATTATAGTTAGTGTGGGCCCATAACCAAATGTTTCATGTAATCGTATACATGTATATGTCCGACATGTAGCAATTTTTGTGCAGTGTTCATAGTTTGAATAGATGAGTGAAACAGTTTAGTAGGCATTTTTTCAGGATTTTGATGGATGGTCTATAAATTTTATGATATTATTTGTTGATAACAGATTCTTCAAAACAGGGTATAGGACACAAGTCAGATATAATTCCATACCTATAACTTGGCTTACGTCATAGAAGAAGGGATACATACCATTGTACACAGGTCAAGTCAAACACTGTAACACTGACCACTCACCATGACTCACAGTTTACATTGACTCATCGGTACGCGATACTGTGACCAAACCTATTTGCGACAAACACAGTAAAAGTGCACGAATGTGTGTATCCGACTGAATGCATCGATACTGGTTGATGCAAGGAGTCTCCCTACCTGGTTGATGTATGGAGTTCACGTCTTAAAAATAGTTTTGTAGGAACATTGATGGACTTATAGGACCTTTCGTCTTAAATATAGTTTTGGACACATCAGTGACCTGAATGATTCAATTTGATATTTTGGCCAGTGCCACACATAGATATACACATTGTTTCCAGGTGAACAATTGACTTGCCTTTGCCTGTCTTTGTGGCGGGAGAAAACGGTGCGGCAGGATGCGCTGATCCTTTCGTGGACATCTATCAAAATCACTCTATGACAAAGATTCACAAACACATGCTAATTAATATCGTTGGAATCGTGCAATCGGCTCTGTCTTCAGCAGAAAGTTCTTATAAATATGGAAAATGTTCTGCGACTTTTATTTTTATTGAATTATGTATAGCTGTTCTCAAAAGCATACTAGTAATCTGAGCGTGTTTGTAATTCTACTGTTTAATCTATTACAATAACTATTTTGTTATATTTTTCCCATTCCTCGGCGACACTGAGGGAGAGCTCTGATTCTAATGACAATACACAGACTTGAGTGCTGATAGCCTAATTCTTAATGTTCAGGAACCACATATCAGTATCGCTATATGACTGTGGTATTTCCTATGTGATGTACACTTTTACCTCACTCACTCACCCACATCCTAACAAACACACCCTGAAGAAGAAAACCACCGATTATTATTCCCGAACAATAAAGATGTCGGTGAGTTCAAACGCTAAAGTCAAGCTGAAAAACTAAGCCTCCAAGTCCCGACGTCGAAGTCGGTGGACGTACAGTCTTCTTAGGTTTTAGCCTGGCGCCAGTCGCACTGTTCAATATCAAATTTGTCTCCATCCTCATTAGTTCAAGACCAAATGATCAGTTTCATCAACAGCCCCCTAACGGCGTTGATTAACGATGTTTGTCACGCCTTTGGTGTATTAAGGACGACGGTGGGGCAATGAACCAATATTTTCCCTCGGACAAATACGGGCGATAATCTGTCGTTGATAAAACCACAATGAGATTATCAAGTTACGCGCTCCTGATCCAGCGTTGATTAATCTTGTTAACTACAGCGATACATCAAACAGACCGACTTATGCTGGTGGGTGAGTGAGTGGGTCATCCGACAGCTCCAGACAGCTGCGCGCGCCGTTATCCAGGTTGAAAGTTACCGTAAAGTACACGAAATAGGATCACAGCTTCATCAAACAGGCATTAATTTATTGCAATTCAACATTACTTGAAGGTCCTAAAACAGATTCAGATGAATTAACAGATATATCAAGGACGATTGTGACGATGACCCACGATTTATCGATATGAGGTTGAAAATACTGCATAAATTCGTGTTTATAAAAATACACAATGTATTATAATCATCAAGTTGATATTGCCATGTGAAAAAAAAATTTGAAAATGAAATAATTCTCGAGCTCTTTATTAAAACTAACATTGGTTCTCTTCTGAGGTGTTGATTCCTTGAGTATACCTGACTGTGTATAAAGGCAGTATATAGATATTCGTAATGTCTGTGGTGTTTGACATGGATGACGTGACTTACGGTAGTTGTTTCCGCGAATATATTTGTACATAAAGGCAATAATAAATATATTGGGTTATCCAATAACCCCACGTAATGTATGTGGTGTTTGACATGGATGACGTGACTTACGGTAGTTGTTTCCGCGAATATATTTGTACATAAAGGCAATAATAAATATATTGGGTTATGCAATAACACCACGTAATGTATGTGGTGTTTGACATGGATGACGTGACTTACGGTAGTTGTTTCCGCAAATATATTTGTACATAAAGGCAATAATAAATATATTGGGTTATGCAATAACACCACGTAATGTATGTGGTGTTTGACATAGATGACGTGACTTACGGTAGTTGTTTCCCCGAATATATTTGTACATAAAGGCAATAATAAATATATTGGGTTATGCAATAACACCACGTAATGTATGTGGTGTTTGACATAGATGACGTGACTTACGGTAGTTGTTTCCGCAAATATATTTGTACATAAAGGCAATAATAAATATATTGGGTTATGCAATAACACCACGTAATGTATGTGGTGTTTGACATGGATGACGTGACTTACGGTAGTTGTTTCCGCGAATATATTTGTACATAAAGGCAATAATAAATATATTGGGTTATGCAATAACACCACGTAATGTATGTGGTGTTTGACATGGATGACGTGACTTACGGTAGTTGTTTCCGCGAATATATTTGTACATAAAGGCAATAATAAATATATTGGGTTATGCAATAACACCACGTAATGTATTTGGTGTTTAACCAAATAGTCAAGAAAAAAGACATTGTATAAACGGAAATGGATCGTTATTGCATACAATATATCTGCATGTTATAAATAAATGGTTAACCGATTACAACTTGACACACATACACATTACTGACAGCCGAGTTTGTTGCAGTTACTGCTTCCTTCAAGCATAGAAAGGGCCCTGGGTGGATAAGAGGTTGTGTCAGTTTCTACCCCTCACGCCTTAGTTACTTCAAGTTTTAACTTTACAAAATGTTTGGTAATTATGCAGTCCAAATCTCAATGTACTTTCCAGTCACAATTCACCTTACAGCTTCCTTTCATATCCTATCTTCTAATATTTATGATTGCATATGTATTTATCGGCTGCAGCATTGTTGTAATGTTAAAGTGGGTATAAAGGGGAAAGCTGGGGGTGAGTACACACGCTGATTTTACATGTGCTTCTATATATTGATTTATCTGGCTCTCTTTTGAGTGGCGCGAATGTATTTTTACGTGAGTCACATGCTCACATTTTTACATCGTATTAATAATCATGATAAAAAAATAACATTTACAATATATATATATACAATTAGTATTCTTCATACAAGGCTTAATTATGATTAACGTGCTGAATTATAGAGTATTGGGTGGCGTCCGTAAGGAACACGTGTGGCTTGGATTTGGATGATATGGAGCAGTAGGTGAATATGTGGTAGGTGTTACTCCTCAATGCTCTTGCATAACGAGAGCTTCATGAACACCAGAATGAACGGACAAATTATGTCAGCAATAACCATTTCACATGAATCACGACCCGTGAAGATCCGGGTTAGAATATTGATCTTCAGTAACCCATGCTTGTCGTAAGAGTCGACTAACGGGATCGGGTGGTCTGGCCAGCTGACATGGTTGCCGCATGTCATCGGTTCCCAATTGCGTATTTCGATGCTTATGCTGTTGATCACTGGATTGTCTGGTCCAGACTCGATTATTTCAAGACCGCCACCATATACTAGTAGCTGGAATATTGCTGAGTGCGGCGTAAAACTAAACTCACTCACATGAAACACAATCATGCAGGTTACATTATGTAACCACCTACTTCAGCCGTTTTTTGTGCGATACGGAGTTTCTCTACCGCGGATTCCATCACTTTTTAGTAATGGTTTCAATCCACTCATTTGGAAACAAATAATTTTCAGCATAAGTTATGACATTGTTACCGTTTAACCCAGATAGAAACGGGTATTAGTGCTTTTGATAGGAACACAAGTACTATAAATCTAAGTTATACATGCCACTTAATTATCCAGTAAATCAACGACTAAAATTCTTTACAAATGGAAGGGCGAGTTAAAATTTGATGTATCAGCATTATTTCAGCTCTACAAGGACGTGTACCCATCATACACATCACGCGTTGTTCAAAGTACGTTTGGTTGTGTTACCAGTAATACTTCAGTTGTGTCTCCCCACGTCTCTAGCTCCATAACATGAAACAGAGGTCACTAGTTGTGTCTCCCCACGTCTCTAGCTCCATAACATGAAACAGAGGTCACTAGTTGTCAGTAACAGGCAAATGTTACGAAAAAGGCAATCATGTGGCCATGAATAATGTGTGTTGTTTCACGCCGTACTCGCAAATGTTCCACCTATATGGCGGCGATATGAATAATACAACACAAAACAGAACACAAATATACAACCATCACATACCAAGTTGGTAGCAAAGAAAAGACGTCATATAAAACAAAAAGCAATGCAATACAAAAAGTCAATGTACACAAAATGACATTCCATGTCTATGTGACACATGTATGCCACGCCCAACGAGACACGGAGGTAACAAAGCATTCGTTTATGAAGTACGTGATTATACACATGCATTTATTGAGCTTTTGAGAAACATTTTAAAAGGGTTTTTTTAACTTAAACATTTGGAGACCTACGTTACAACTGATGGATTTTCAACCCTGTGACTACCGACACATACTACAAGATTAAAGCATACCCAACTTGTTTGAAGAGTATATGTTGCTCATAATTAGAAATATTGAATTCATATCTTATATCCTGAACAAAAACAAGTAGTGTTCTTTAATGAGGGTGTTATATTCAACAGTTATATCCAGAGGTTTACTTATATTTCTAATAGATTATATAATAAACATACGTTCACGCTTCCTCTTTTATTCACAAATTAGAATTGTATTTACTGTGCAATTATTTGTACATGTATCAACGAAACAGGTGTGTATCTGCCAGAAATTAGTATTATTTTACTTTTGAATTGAGGTGTTTTTTCTAGATTTCGAACATTGGTAATGAAAACAAGAAAATGTTCCATAAGTATATCTTAACTAGTCATGTAAAAACGCCTTCTCTAAACACCTTTAAAGTCGTGCTCGTAGGATTACAGGGTAGGCCTCGTCATCGGCAACCAATCAGATGGCAGTATTTTAATCAGTCTCTTCTCTGTGATTGATGTGCCAATTAGGTATAATTAAGCAGACAATAGCTGGTTTAATTGGTTTTATTGAGCTGAGAGTTGTAGTTTTAGTGGATTATGTGTAACGTATATAAGAATATTGGAAATACCTGTGGAACACACAAACTCTTCGGTATCTCACAGAGTAGAAACACCAGTTAACAGACATCACTATGTCGGTCTCCAACTCAAGTGTTCCTGGTATGGATGTCTTCCACTACAGCAATCAAGAAACTGACAAATTATCCAACATGATGTCGTCGTTTTCTTCCATGCAGCAGATGTTGTCCTTCTTGTCTCCAAACTCAAGTCCGGAGCCGCATATGTCTTTTCCAAATCCCGAGGAATCAACTCACCCCGTTGATGTCGTACAAGGTAATCTGCAGCTATCTCCAGATGTTGGGGCCATGACAACCCCATCAGACAACGACGTCAGTAAAACATCATCACCATCGTCATGTTCAGATAACGACCATGTCGGCATTGATGCTTCCGGGACGTCAACTCTCTCACAACAAAATCGACAATTTTCCAACAAGAAGCCTCCCTATTCATACGTGGCTCTCATCACCATGGCCGTCGAGAGTTCCACTACAGGTATGATGACTCTCAACGACATCTACAACTACATCATCAAGAGATTTCCCTACTACCAAGACAACCAACGGAGATGGCAGAACTCCATCAGACACAACCTGTCCCTCAATGATTGTTTCGTCAAGGTGCCCCGACCTCCAGGCAAACCAGGCAAGGGTAACCTGTGGGCTCTGCATCCATCTTGTGGAGACATGTTCGGTAACGGTAGTTTCCTCCGTCGTTCCAAACGTTTCAAGTCGGCCCAAAAACAACACTGCAACAACGCTACTCTACACCACGTCAGTCCGTACGGACAGATTGGGCTTTACAGGGCTCCATCTTCCTATCCAGGTTTCAGCCCCCTTAATCTTGGCCCTTTACCCCAAGGACTGACACACTCCTGCAGCACACCAGGCAACCCCGACCCTAGTACCTGGACTATGGGATCTCCTACAGTCTACTCTCCACCAGCCGGCTACTACAACGCCAGCAGCATCAACAGCTCCCTGACCGGCTCCCCTCTCTCCGGCTCTCCCCCAGGAAGTTCGCCCCTGGGTTGGACCTACATGTCACAGATGCCATACCCTGGTTCTCTCCCTGACTTCTCACCTTCAACTTACCCAGCTCTTTACCAAGCCTTGACATTTCCAAAAAACAAGACAAATGATACTGTCAGCGATTCCGTAACCAAAGCGAAAACTGGCTGACGAACAGTACTTTGTTAATCATCTGACATTTAAGACGTTTTTGTGTACCACTTGCATCCATAAGTGCTATGATGTTATTCTTTAACACCACTGGTCCATCTTCCATGTCACATTCAGCATCTTCATAAAAGCGAATGAATGTGATCCTGTACATGTGTTTATGTGTGGCTAAAATAATAAAATATCATTATTTCAAATATTTGTATGTGATTCTTGATACCACAACTAAGGTATCAGTGACTGTACATCACGCTGCAGCGAAGATGCTTTAAGGGATAAAGACAGCAGCAGTATACTACTACTACTACTACTACTAGTAGTAGTAGTAGTAGTAGTAGTAGTAGTAGTAGTAGTAGTAGTAGTAGTAGGAGTAGTAGTAGTAGTAGTAGTAGTAGTAGGACAATAACACATAAGAAGACTATGAAGTGTATCCAGCCAGACAAACGCCTTGGTGTGGCAACGAAGGAAAAAAAGGCGAGAGAGGGATAAAATTTATTAACGTCTCGCTTCTGTACAAAGATAAAATACACATACGTTTTTGCATACAATTCATTTATTGAAAAAATGTACAGAACCATTCAAAACAGAATTATGACAGACATAAAAAGATAATAACATGTTTTAACACATAAAAGGATCTCTGACAATAAAACATATTTATCCTCAGGGATAAATGTAACATGATGATAACTTAAACATTTTAAAAGCCCTGATGTAAACAATTTTTGTAAAACTCTTGAATTTATTGAGTGGGATTTTGTTTTCATTCTGAATCTTGAGCAATAAAATTTGCACAAAATATGTCACACCGCAAATCTTCATTTAAAAGTTATTTTCATCACTAACAAAATCACAACATCTTATTAACCTCTCCGCTGGTGGTAGGGAGATACTCAAAAGGTTCAACATTGAAGGAATAGACCACATTGATAATCGTAATATATATATTCCAACAAATTCTGGATAGACCGTATGACCCAAGTACTCTGTTTGCTTGTAATAAAATGATCCATGATTACATTTACCAATCAGCGCCAATCAACTACTGTCTTCCCTCACAAGCGTCCACCTTTGTTGTCTTATCACTTTTGTTGTTTTCATTGTACACTATATATAACTCTCTGCTTCCTAGATTTCATTCGCCTGATGAAAGAGTAGCAATATGCTCTACAACGTCGCGTTCCTTACAATACAGAAGTTGACATGAATACATTTCCCCCGTAATAAAATCCACGTCTGAAAGTGATAGGCTATTTTGTGACTTTTACTTAGATTATTAAATGCAGGTCAAGAAGAGCATTAACAAATCAGAAAGGTAAATGATTGATTTTACCAATACCGTTGCAAATATGGACAAAATGATGATGAGTGTTAAAAGGCTCTATGCAAGGTCTGTCTGCCACTTCCCCTTCAGTAAGATTCTGGTGTGTTCACAACTTTATATGTCCTATGTGACATGAAATGAAATGGAAACACTCCACACTCGCCTCCCACGAGAAGCGTCTCACTGATAAGTGATGTGACCAGTATCTAATAGCAATCGGGGCGGTGGGGTAGCCTAGTGGTTAAAGTGCCGCTTGTCACGCCGAAGACCCGGTTTTGATTCCCCACATGGGTGAAATGTGTCCATTTCTGGTGTCCCTCGCAAAGATATGACTTGAATATTGCTAAAAGCGTCGTAAAACTAAACTCACTCACTCACTCTGATAGCAATCAAGTGTACATGTAACTACTGTATGAATAAAGCAATGCACTTGTATATCTGATAGCAACACAGCAACGACTACGTGAATTGGAAACAGTAATTGGAAAGAAGTAGGTGTTTCTTCGTTGCCTGACTTCGGACAAAACTACTGCTGCGTGACCGGTCCTTTAATGAACTATTAATTATAAAACCGTGAATATTCTTAAATTTCTTACCTAAATTTGAACTCAAGGTCCATGTCGTTTGTATTTAAATTTCAAAGACACCCAAAGAGTCCAGCTCTGTGTGTCACAGATGTACATAGGGTACGATGAATCATTAACACTGGATGCATGCTGTCCGTGCAGAGAAGATTAACAAATATTACATTCTGGAGTTACGCTTAGATTGTGGTGCCCAACCAGCGTCAGAATAAATCAGCCGTCGCACCTTTATACTAGCAACCATAACATATAACGGCGTCCGTGTACACAACTGTACTTGACAATTGTTTTCTGTGTGATTTATAAAGTTATTATGCATGGCAGTGATAACTGATTATTAGAATTGTTTTGACCGCTGTTAAACTCTGGTGAACTGTTTTTTAATGTGCAAGGCCAACATTTGGGAGGAGGAAATAGTGTTTGCATGTAGTAGTTTCAACCAGAACTATGGCCATGAACACATAAGGTCATTTGGAAAGTGGACAAATGTATTATAGATTATATTTGGGATTATACTTTCTCAGTAAAGTACAAGTTCTAGTCCGTTAGTTAGGTTGAGTCCCATCCAAGAATCGAACCCACACTCTCAGAGTCAGACACCTAATTGCCAGCACTAAGCTACAACCATCTAACCCAATCCAAACCTGGAAGCCTCCGTGGCTTACGTTAGTTTGTCCATGAACCCAACCTCAGAGAATAACATTTACCTCATCACCAAATCAGGGAATTGTTTCCTTTGAAATTATATTTTGGCCAGTATGACATGTTTAAAGGTCAGTTCTGTATAGTTTTCTGTGTGTAATGTGACAGTAATCCAGTTGCGTTTAATTTCCACAATGACTTATTTTGTGAAATGCCCATTCAGTTGAACTTTTATGTTTCAGTTCAAATGTCCAACCGGTACATAAAATACTTTTGGCTCCGTTTGAAATAGGATTATGACAATTGACGCGTGCAGCAAGTCCAACACTGTCGCCCCCTTAAGCCAGAACACAGTCGCTGACCAGGCCGAGTGTCGGGGACTTAGGAATGTTTGCATGGACTTGGTCACTGCTACAAACGTTCCGACCAAGGTGCATTAGGAGGCGCAAGCAAACAGGAAACTGATATATATTTTCTCTTTCATGAATTAAAGTGATAATCTGTTCCTAATGAAATTACAATTAGATTATCAAGACATGGATTCTAATCTAATCCTAATCCAGAGCTGATTTAATCTCGTTAGTTGCATGACGACATCAAAGAGGCCGACTCGGCCAGCTTATGTCTACAGGCGGGAGGCAACAAGCTTTGGTCATGTCTTCTCACATCGTTGTTGAGTCACCATGTTGTTAAGACAAGCTGTTGTTATGTCGCACCATTGTCAGTCGCGAATCTTAACGAAACCAATATTCAAAAATGAAATATAACTATAAATGTATTTTATTATCATCACATTAAAACTGCTCGCTACTGATCTATAGTAATGCTGAGTATCAAGTTGTCTGTTTACAATTTCTTGAATGATACC
This sequence comes from Haliotis rubra, assembly GCF_003918875.1. Taxonomy (NCBI): domain Eukaryota; kingdom Metazoa; phylum Mollusca; class Gastropoda; order Lepetellida; family Haliotidae; genus Haliotis; species Haliotis rubra. The sequence goes on along the minus strand of NW_025766747.1, from coordinate 305,577 downwards.
GACCGTTGTTCATAAAGTGTGGTTCCATATGCTGTATTTAGTCTGAAATTATTGAATTATGAAAGCATTTGTCTGCTCATTTTCTGTATTTCCACAAAATTCATTCGTTATAAGTTTATGTCTAGGAGAAGCATTTATAAAATTAGGCTTGATGCAGTCTGTTTACTGATCCTTTATGTATTATTCATTATTGTGTATTACATATTAAATACTGTTTAAATCAAGTTGTAATGGCATACAGAGTACTTCTTGGGTTCTAGTTGTCTTTGTACAAATCGTTTAAACCTACACACATAAGTAGATGTTAACGAGCGTGAAATGTTTGAGTCAACACAGATAATAAGTGTTTGCTTTGTATAATAGCTAAACCTCGGGCGATCTGGGGCAGCTGAACATCCCCGCACCTACAACAATAGAAAGACAAGCACAGTGAGATCGGTCAATGGCAGCAGGCGTTTAATTAACGCATACTGGACTTTCTTCTTCTGCATGTTACTTGTATTGTTTCCTAGTTTGTCCGCTTATGGAATATGAATCGGTTTTGCTATAAATGCCAGAGTTGTGGATAGTATCGACACTAAAGCGTACCTTCCTGTTCCTTTGGGTGAATATGGCGAGTTCAGCTGTTCAGTGTTTAAACACCTTCCAGATGTACTGTAATGGAGACGATACCACCCCCCTTTATGGTGCAGCAGGTGTCGTCTCCGACGTCCCCCCATTTCACCTGTATCTCACTCGTCGATAGTAAAACGCAGGCCTCAGCAAGCGCCTCTTTCAGGAAATGGATTGGATAACAAACTCAAGGAGACTTCGCACAGCGACCATTATCACCTTTCAGTACACGATGACGACAGCCTCCTGCCATCACCATCATCTTCGTTATCTTCTGACAACGACGGTGATATCAATCTCAGCCTTGACAACTTCCCCGGAACGTCAACTCTGTCCCAGCAAAGCAGACAATTTTCCAACAAGAAGCCTCCCTATTCATACGTGGCTCTCATCACCATGGCCGTCGAGAGTTCCACTACAGGTATGATGACTCTCAACGACATCTACAACTACATCATCAAGAGATTTCCCTACTACCAAGACAACCAACGGAGATGGCAGAACTCCATCAGACACAACCTGTCCCTCAATGATTGTTTCGTCAAGGTGCCCCGACCTCCAGGCAAACCAGGCAAGGGTAACCTGTGGGCTCTGCATCCATCTTGTGGAGACATGTTCGGTAACGGTAGTTTCCTTCGTCGTTCCAAACGTTTCAAGTCGGCCCCAAAACAACACTGCAACAACGCTACTCTACACCACGTCAGTCCGTACGGACAGATTGGGCTTTACAGGGCTCCATCTTCCTATCCAGGTTTCAGCCCCCTTAATCTTGGCCCTTTACCCCAAGGACTGACACACTCCTGCAGCACACCAGGCAACCCCGACCCTAGTACCTGGACTATGGGATCTCCTACAGTCTACTCTCCACCAGCCGGCTACTACAACGCCAGCAGCATCAACAGCTCCTGACCGGCTCCCCTCTCTCCAGCTCTCATTCAGGGCCCGAACGGGTATACAGCACAGACAAGCCATCAGCCCTGTCGGACCAGACCCACACTTCGTATCTCGCTCTACAACAGCACTTCTCAGCCCGGTTGTACAGGGGCCACCTTTACCCCAGCCTCAGTACAGCATTAGACTGTGATCAGTGATCGAACACTTGACTCAAGTGGACTCAATAGTGCTATGTGCAATGACTTTTAGATATGGATCACACAGTTGTACACGGAAGACTTGGATTCTTCTCTCTATGACATCATGCAAGTATATGGAATGTCACATATAATATATATTTACGGGTATTTATTAATAAACATATATACTGGACAAAATAAATGAGGGATATTGATAATTTTTTATGATTGATATTTTATCAGTGTGTCCATGAATCAATAGATCATTATTCACAATTTCAAAATTTACATATATCCCTAACTATTTCTGTCCAGTATATTTCCAGAGTTATATATGTTGCTTGTTTATTCAAGGATACTTTTCCTTACAAAATACACACGAGATTTTAGGAATATATCGAGCTCGGATGTTACTGTGTTTGAAGGCATACCTCCTGAGTTTACTTTGGTTACTTGACTGAACAAAGCATGATTTATTGAACAGTAATTATTCACTTGTTTTGTTTACGTCAACATATTTGTCATTCAACCTTTTGTGAAGGTATGTACCTGCAAAGTGCTTTGTAAGTCGTATTGACGTCACGAGTTAGGCTCCTTTACATATTTTCTTTGAAAGTGGATGCTTTGACTTTGTCAGCACGATTTCCTATAATGCATTTCTCACAAGAAAATGTGTGCTGTTATCGTGTGTACAGCTCGTCATCGCTCATCAAGGAATTGGTCATGGGGAGGCTATTTACAGACTGTGTACGTGACAGTCAAAGTTAACTTCCATACAATCTGTAATCATCTCTCTGATTTAGCTGATGCATGTTGTCGATCCCAGTTGAAAATCATTATGTCAATCACTAGAGTGCCTGGTCCATACTCGATTATGTACAGATGTTGTCATTTAGGTGGAATATTTCTGACTGAGGTGTTAAGCAGCAAACAAAGAAGAATGTGGTTTCCTGCTACCTTCTTGCATGGGCATACTTCTGTCAGTGTGGTATGACATACATGTTTTATGTCATAGGCTTGTAGCATGCATAAATGATTTAGATCAACGAAAACTGATATTCAGTACTGACAACGTTCTCAACCTTAAACGGTGTACATAATTGATATATGTCAAATAGTTTGGACGTCATAAAGTAAGTGAAGTAAAACAGAGCGGATGGTGTCTCTATAATCCAACAACTCATTTAATGAGTCTCTCCTACCTTGTTTGTTTGTTTATTTTTGTGTCTTTTGTATAACAGATAAATGTCACTAAACCACGAGAACCTCCAGAAACATTATTTGTCAAACAAAGGATGGTATTCAATAACGTATAGACAAATGGCTCTTAAACCCCAAACGGAGCCTTTTACCAAATAAATGTTTCATACCACTGTGGTATATGTCATGAATGTGAAGAGTGAGACACCAATACATAATCGATGGTGTAATCTGATTGCTAGTGTGTACAGAACCAAGTACATATTTGTTCACTTCGACGCACTGTAAATCATGCCACAGATTAGGTCCGCGGCAGTGTTATATAATTATGTTTGATTCTCAGTCCATTGAAATCAAAATAAGTGTCATCGTTTCTGGTAAATATACAAATTCAACGACAGATGATAATCAGCCTCGCCTCTGAGCGTTAAAGGCAAAGTAGTTGTGAACATTACTTGAATGGATCTCATAAGTGGTGACACCCGGTGTTCGGGAAAAGAGTAAGCATGTCCTACTCTAAGTTGGCGTTGTCACGATGATGCTTATCACGTGACAGATGCAATATTTTTGCATTACTTTCTCATTTAGTATGTTAAATTATTTCATTCCGTAAATAACCGGGCATCACCTTATGCGTATTGGATTTTGTACAATAAGATTTGTTTCAATTACAGTCGGTTTGACTTCATTTGAGACCGATGAATTGCTCACTAACACAAAATCTTATACATGCAACAAAATCAAACTTTGCACAGTCACATGAAATCGACAGACCAACTCTGATTATTTGTCTCATAATTTTGGACACCCGAATAAAAAAGTTGTTTAACAAACGATCATTATTTTGTTGTTCGCTGTTTCTTACGAGGGGAGACCACTTGCTGGTAGAACAGCCAGGTGTGCGAGTTGTACGTGTGAAATTGAAATTTCACTGCACACGCTTGTTGGTTACCAGCCAGGTGTGCGAGTTGTACGTGTGGAATTGAAATTTCACTGCACACGCTTGTTGGTTACCTGGCTGTTCTACTAGCAAGTGGTTATCCCTCGTAAGAAACAGCGAAAAGTGACAACAAAATAATGATCGTTTGTTAAACAACTTGTTTATTCGGGTGTCCAACATTATGAGACAAATCATCAGAGTTGGTCTGTCGATTTCATGTGACTGTGCAAAGTTTGATTTTGTTGCATGTATAAGATTTTGTGTTAGTGAGCAATTCATCGGTGTCAAATGAAGTCAAACGGACTATAGTGTGGCGTATTGTTTGAGAAAACCATGTAAGGACAATTACGCTTTGCTTATGTGAGGTGAATTAACATTTTCCAACTTACCGAGGTATTGTACCTACCATTTACACAACGTAGGTATTTTGTTATGTATGACAACATTTCACATGTTCCACAAGGTGTAATATTGTTCTATGTGGAAACATGCTGCATGAACTAACGGTACCAATATACAGTGTGTAGTATTGTACTATTACAGCTTAGTATCTTTGTTTCTTTATTTATATTCACTAATGTGTTTTGCGATGTGTCTCTTATGCCTATTCGGTACTGTTTTAATTACAATTTCATTTCAGTGAGTGACAAAGTAATGTTGTGTATCGTTATATTACTGTATTTACATCAGATTAACAAGTCTCAGATCTCGCCATATACCACGCCTGTACAGAAGTGCCCTTGCTACATTTAGATGTGGAACTGCTCCCATCAATGTTTAACTTGGTAGATATAACAATGTACCACTTAATGAAAGAACGTGTTTTAATTGTCCAACTTCGACTGAGGACGAAATACATATATTGAATTATCTGTCCTGTATACAATGCTGAATGTTGTAACCTTTTACAATTGCGCCATGTGATATGCCCGGATTTTTACACTCTATGTGATGCTCCAAAAGATTCGTTTATTTTATCAAACTATGCAATATGTACTTTATAATTAGCTGCCAAAACCTGTCATTTTATCTTTAGTAAAAGGAGAACAGTTTATACAATTCATGATATGTGTTCGTTTTAAACTGTATTCTATTTTAAATCCTTTGTACAGTTCAACCTGTAAAATCACTCGTAATTCTGCATGGAATGACCCTATATACATCCTATTAATGAACTATATCTATTTATATATTTAGTTACTGTATGAAGGATCAAATAAACAGTCTGTCTGTCTGGTATCTTCATCGCCATACGCTGTCCGTCAAGTTCGCTGACAAACTGATAGTCAGGTCACATGTTAGTTAGATCGCCATTCTAGATTGAGGTTTACTAAGTGAACCTTTCATTATTTTGATCATACGAGGGGCTATCAACCCGTAATGAGCCTAACTATATTCTCTATGTCCAATGTTTGAAAAGCTTCCATTTCGTTATGAAGGAATCATTAGCAAAGCCATATCCGAAATTACAGAAGAAGAAGAAGAAGAAGAGAAGAAATATAGTTTATTAATGTGTCACATGCTGCAGAACATTAGAAAGGACGGTACATTATTGCGAGAGTTTAAAAGCAGCATCCAGCCATAAGGCCTATGAGACACAAATATCACAGTTGTATAAAACATTAGTAATAAAATCACACCCACACATACACACACGCAGGCCGAACTGTATGCACAAACACAAAACGCATACACCTTCACACACCCACACGCACGCACACATACACATACACACACACACACGAGCGCACGAGCCTACAGACAGACACCTACGACAGACAGGCCCACATACACGCGCACGCACGCACACACACTTACACTTTCTTACCTAAAATGCATAAATTACATAAATAACAAACACGTTGACGTTATTATTATAAGTACATTGTAGAGTTACCTATTCTACAGAAATATTCCGGCGCCTAAACATAGTATGGACGAGTGCGGCAAGGTGTTTTACGAACTGGTTATTTGTAAGTAAGAATACCATTTTATCTACTGCTGACATAGAGGAGAATGTAGGATGGACACTGGTTATTTCCTTCCAAAGATTATATCTGAGATCTGAATAATAATCACAGTTAACCAGAAAATGTAATTCATCTTCAACGGCATTGCTACTACAGCGAGTACACACCCTTTCATGAAGGGGAGACTTCGGACGAGAATATCTACCCAATTTTACCTCTAATGGCAAAGTGCCACAACGGAATTTGCTCAAGATACTACGATGTGACCTAGGTAGAATTGTTTCAACATAATGTTCAACTTGTAAAAAATCTTTTAAAAGACGATAAGTACGTAATTTATTTCCGTTGTCCTGCCCTTTATCATTCCAGAGCCCAGAAAACCAATCAAAACTGTCTAGTGCCTTAAGGTGTTCTTTAGCCGCAACAAACTCCTCATGTGAAATACTAAACAGATCATTTATAGGTAAATGAAAACTAATAAATAATTTATGAGCTCCACTATACCAAGATCTCCTCCAATTAAATGACCATCTGCTAATAACGCTGGGTATTCTGCTAAATTCAAGTAACTGAAGTTTACGCCAAAGACGAAGAACCTCAATTTTTTGTTTGGTATACTGAGAAACCCAGCCCATTTCGCCACGAACTGCTAAATTTGGAGTTTTTCTAGCGACGGCTAAGAAGAATCTGGCTGCCCGATGTAGGAATACTGTGGTTAACGACATATTAGTCATCACAAGACATTGGGGTATAATATGTGTAAAATAATTGCAGAAAATGAAAAACGATCTGTCATTTGGTACCTCTTGAATAATGGTATGCTCTCAAATACCATCATATGTTCAGTATAGTATTGGATGACTTCCCGTCAAAGATTCGGATTGCTTGATTTATATTTAGAGGGGGATGTTTTTTAAGGACACCTCCATTCTAGTCTTCCAAAAACATTGTGTCCAGATATTCAAGCTGTCACTGTTTACAATATATTGAGCACTGACACTTGTGTGACCTTGACACTATGTCTGAATAAGTGAAACCATTAAAATAAGTTATGTCTTATGATTACGTCAACTGAAAGAGGGTGGGTAGTGCCTCCAAAACAAGCTGTTTCGGTAAACGTGAAGGGTGGGGGTTGTCACTTTGACAAGCGATTGTAGTTTCAAGTTGCTTTTTATGCACTTTAATATCTAAGTTTGATTCTAGCAGACTTCTACCTATCTCAAAACACACAAAATGTTTCTTGCATATTTTGTTTCCTGAAGTTTGGGATGCATTTATTGCAGATTTTGCGTTTATGGGGGTACCAATATAAAAAGTGAAATACAATGGGGATCGTGAGGCTGGAACACAGCAAAACCAATTTCCTTGACAGATAATATGTAGAAAAATAAAACATAAAAACAGCTGCATTTGTATCATTTTCTTGGTGAGACACACTACTTTTTGACAGCCCTTCGTAACTTTGTTTTCATGCATCATGAATTCATGAATGGATTGAAATGGCAGAGTATTTATTGTTCTCATCTTGAACACTCGCTTGACGCAGAAAACACGATTTGTAACTTGATACAAAATTGATAAGAGGGATTTTTTGTATTTTTTGCGTATTTGTAAACGTATCTATTCACATAATTAACATTAAAACATATTCAGACATGCATAACACTTCAGGTCTTTGCTTTGGGTAATGTCAAAACGCCATGGAGAACAAATTCAATCATTCATTCATTGCGGCCTCTAGGGTGGCCAAGCTGTTTAGCTCGTCACGACAAAGGTGTGTATAATGTAGAAGGCCATTTCTGGTGTTCGCAACCGTCATATTGCTGAAAACTCACTCACTCATTCACAGTTACACTATAGTACCATGTCCCTAACTTAGAGTCGTTAAAGTGGCATAACTCCATGTTGAGAAAAGAGTATCACTGTCCAACAATTTCTGTGTGTTTGCAATATTTCACTGCTACGTGTGAGTAATAGCCCCAGCAGTCATCATTGTGTTCTTGTTCAACAGCCTTTCGCAGGTTGAAAATAGGGTGAAATCCAACCGCTCGCTATCTATTTGGATTTGTTGTTGTAGCAGACATCATTTCTAAAATCACACTATGAACAGTATGAAGCTAAATTGACACAGAGTGAATGATATTTCTGCGATCATCGATACGAACAACCGATAAGTTTGGTGTTGCTGTGTTGTGATACCAATAACGCCATCATGAAACCATGAACGGTAATCAGATACAACTGCTCGTGTCACATGTATATTATTAAGGTGAATACTCCTAATCCGCGGATAACCCAACACAGTGTGTATGTGCGTGCGTGCGTGCGTGTGTTTTCTTATTCGTCCTGATAATAAAACCAATTCCATAGTCTGTCACGTCTACATATCCTCCATTCAAACATATAATGATATTTGCTGACTTAATGGATTGCTATTGTCTTTCCATTAATGGTGATTTAAGACATTCCTGTATTTTGATGAACAATACAGTTCGCATATCGTGCTAGTATTGTCATCATTTCCAATTACTGACAAATACAGAGCAGCAATTTTCGACTTTGTTGTACACCTTTCAATCGTCAATTTGGAATAGTTAATATTTATTCTAGTAGTTAAAACTGACATGTTTAACAAAGTTGATCCTTGAGTGACATATTGGTCAATCATCCCCAGGGGGTGAGAGTCCGGGGGGTACGTCGCAGCCAGTGGGTAGGTATATTGATTAGGGTGTGATGTACATCTTGCAGTCAGATCACAATGAATAGTGGTGCAGGGATCTCACTGTTGAGGTGTTACATGTATTGTTTTATTAGTGTCTTCGGTGGCACCCACAGTAACAGCCAGGAGTTACCCGGATGAAGGCTGTGTCATGAACGTGCAAGAACATATCGTACATGATATATCACAGATCTGGTTAAGCGCTTATCATGTTATCCGTCATATCTACACACAGCTTCCACTTACCCCGAACCGTCATATCTACACACAGCTTCCACTTACCCCGAACCGCCATATCTACACACAGCTTCCACTTACCCCGAACCTCATGTTATCTGAATCTCAGTTCCGCCCAACAAAAGTTACCTGTTCTCTGTTTCCTACATAATAATCAGAACAAATACATTACAACTGATACATACAGTAACTAACTATATTAAGAAGAATAGTGTACATCTAGAAAAGACCTAAGGCTATATATTGTTTCCAAACTTTAAATATTTTCGGTTATGGGGGGAAATGACACGTTAAAACGGTATCTTTGGGTATAAGTAGTGACGAAAATGGGATTGAAATAGGATATTAAATTGGGTTGACGTGCTTGAAATTTGTTATGAGTGTTTGGTTGAGAGGGATTTACCAGTGGCCGGTTTGTGTGGGGATAGTTATTCACTTAAGTGTCCCAGTTTGAGCCATCCAGTTCTAATATGTAAAACCATTATTTGGAAATATCATTGTTTAATATACTACCCATCAAAAGTTTAGACTCACTTAAAGCACTCACTATATGTTATGTATATATGTATGGTCACATCGACGATGAATTTCTCCACTAACTTGGGGAACCAACTGAAAACCTTATGCAGATGTACTGCACGAGGATCATGCATCAAATTGCTGTAAAGCATGAGCAAATATCATGCACGTGAACAGCTGCGTTTTGGTGTAAAGTTTTGTTACGAATTCGTCAATTTTCATCATTTATTGAACTCATGACAATAATATTTTCAAAGCTTCAAATTTGTTTTACAATACATCAGTTCATGTGTAAACAATACCTTTAAACAGTATGGAACATTTTGCAAAATTAATTTTAGAACAGTTGACAGTTGACTTAAGTAAATGGCTACATTTACACTAGTGAGTCTAAACTTTTGATGGGGAGTATATTTGCACTTCAGCTTCAAACCTACCCCTACAAACACAAGTGTACGTTGATGTATTTTCGCTTTTTAGATTGTTTACAAAATAAGAATCGTGCTCAAATCTTTTCTCAAAGAGTATGTGTGAGAGTGACAAAAACATCTCCGCAAGACTGTGTGACAAGAGCAAAGATTTCCCTTACCAACACGGCGGATACAACGCTTGGATACCCTAGGTGTACTACTGCTTCAATTGATACCTTGGATGCATTTTGTATATACGATCGCGAACATGCAAAGTATTCTATCATTATTTTTCATCTTTAAGTGGTTCATGCCAAATAAGCTATTTAGTGCACCAGCTTCGCGTGTACTTTAATACATCACCAACATTATAGGACTGCTACCGTTGTACACTATATCTATCAGCATGTATGTGTGACCTTCAAGACTAATATGTTTGTGAGACAGTATAGCATTATCTACGTTTCTGATTGCATTTTCTTTTTCACTTTACAGACTAAAATCGGCTTTGGGATATGCATGAAGAAATACAATAATAAAACTGAATAAAACGACCCAAATTCCCTGACCTATCTAAAACTGGGGCGGCCTAATAGAATGGACAATGGTGGGCGTAGCTGCAGATGAGCCGGCCACTAGGAATGAACGACCAATTAAAGACGTGCCTGTTGTATAATACACGACCCATTCCAAATTACCCAACAATGGCTGACTAATCAAGAGACAAAACAAACTGCATTGAGGGGATAATCTCGGCGGGGAATATAAACCCATGGACGGGGTGACGACGGTATACAACACTGTACCTTCACTGCTACATCACCGTGACCATGTTGAATCATACACTGTTATCTCCGTACGGCAGCGTGACTGGCGAGGCCGTGATGCAGCTCGAGACACCTCCGTACATGGGGCCTCAAACATTTACGATTGCGCCGGCAACACCGGAGTCCACTGCGCCTCTTGGAACGCCAAAGGGAATAGACATGTTTCTTAGAGCCACATACCGAGAAGAGACAGACTCCCCTGGCGGAGACCTTCTGCCGTCACCGTCACCATGCACAGACAAGGACGGCAATGACGATGTACACATTGATGATGTCCCAGGAACGTCAACTCAAACCCAACAAGACAGACAATTTTCCAACAAGAAGCCTCCCTATTCATACGTGGCTCTCATCACCATGGCCGTCGAGAGTTCCACTACAGGCATGATGACTCTCAACGACATCTACAACTACATCATCAAGAGATTTCCCTACTACCAAGACAACCAACGGAGATGGCAGAACTCCATCAGACACAACCTGTCCCTCAATGATTGTTTCGTCAAGGTGCCCCGACCTCCAGGCAAACCAGGCAAGGGTAACCTGTGGGCTCTGCATCCATCTTGTGGGGACATGTTCGGTAACGGTAGTTTCCTTCGTCGTGCTAAACGTTTCAAGTCAGGACACAAACAACGACAAGACGACGCGCTGATTGAGCGGTTCACAGCATATGGAAAGCTTGGTCTTTACCGGGGTCAGTCCCCCTACCCAGGCTTCAACCCCCTATCTCTTTCCCCCTTACCCCAGGGACTGGCCCAGACACACCCCAGCACAAGCAGGACTGACCCCAGTACCTGGACTATGGGATCTCCTTCACTCTACTCTCCATCATCCGGCTACTACAACGCCAGCAGCATCAACAGCTCCCTGACCGGCTCCCCTCTCTCCAGCACTCCCCCAGGACATCAAACGGCCTATATGCCACAGATGCCCTCTGTCCAGTCGAGAAACCCGCCTCTGCCAGGGACATACATCCCAGAATCACCGAACTCCAGTGCTATTCAGAATTTGTATAATTATTCCTCTCCTCAGTTCTATCCAACGTTCACAGGAGCTGCTCTGAATATGTCTTTTTTCGGGATGTCGAAGTGAATGCCTTTGTTGAGATGCTTCACCAACAACATCAACGATAGTGCTATGGACATTGTTTGAAAACGATGTACAGGTATAATCATACCTACCCATTAACTTGGGAGACACGGCACTGACTTGTGTCTATGTATTCCATAACGAGTAGCCTGAATTTCATATGTACTCTTTCATGCTTTGATAGAAGTTATCTAAGTATTCATGTATATAATACATTTTAAAATAAAACATTTTATCACAAAATGGTCTTTTCTTGTGGAGTGATGTAACTTGAGAAAAGTGAGGTGAACCCTACTTCGATGTGGCCATGTCACTTTGTCCAGTGAGTTAGTGAGTGAGTAAGTTTACTTTTACGCCGCACTCAGCAATATTCCAGCTATATGGCGGTCTGTAAATAATCCAGTTTGGACCAGACAATCCAGTGGTCAACAGCATGAGCATCGATCTACGCAATTGGGAACCGATGACATGTGTCAACCAAGCCAGCGAGCCTGACCACCGGTACACGATCCCGTTAGTCGCCTCTTACGACAAGCATGGGTTACTGAAGGTTCAATCTAACATTCTAACCCGGACCTTCACTGGTACTTTGTTCAATGAGTTGTTACAGCATACTGTTTATCTTGTAAGTTGATCGGGTTCTCCATTCTCAAAAACAACATGTTAAGTTGGTAACACAGAAACTCATTATATACAATTCGCCGTTCGACAGTAGACCGAAGCATACATCGACGGAGACATTATCGTCTCGTAAATACATTACAATGTTGTTGGTCGTGGGCACAAGATCCCTCAGTGGCGTAGATCAAGTAAACTCCCCTGTCTGCGCTTATCCTAGCGCAGTAGCAGTAGCAGTAATATAAAACTAATAGTAGTATAGCAGTGGTCGAATAGTAGTAGTAGTAGTAGTAGTAGTAGTAGTAGTAGTAGCAGCAGCAGCAACAGTAGTAGTAGTAAGTAGTAGTAGTAGTAGTAGTAGTAGCAGTAGTAGTAGCAGCAGTAGTAGTAGTAGTAGTAGTAGTAGTAGTAGTAGTAGTAGTAGTAGTAATAGTAGTAGTAGTAAATCTTTATAAAAAAGGACATAAGGCGCGTCCAACGATTATATGGTTGGTGTAACACGTAAATGTGTACACAAATAGGTTGCATTACAGAGCAACTTATAACATCTATGTTATAACATGTATAATCGGAAGCATGGTATGCCTTGACTGTCTCTTAAACATCTTAACATGTATTGATGCTGAAAAGTTATAAAGGATAATTTCATTCTAAAGACACATGAACAGTTTTTATACTCTCGGTCCAATATCAAACTTGAAATAAATGTGTTTCATGGAAACAGCCACATAAAATCACTGTTTGGTTGTCATGTAGATTTACACTAATCTACTTGTTGCTCTTACTTCTTTGAGAGGCATTTAGAAGTTGGAGCAGTAAGGATGGATAACAATATATGGATGAACAACTTCTTTATTGCTGTGAGAGCTACGTTTCGGTGAAGGTTCTAACACCGTTATCAAGCAAGTGATGAACAGCTGTTAACGGTGTTAGAACCTGTTCATCACTTGCTTGATAACGGTGTTCATCACTTGCTTGATAACGGTGTTAGAACCTGTTGATCACTTGCTTGATAACGGTGTTAGAACCTTCACCGAAACGTCGCTCTCACAGCAATAAAGAAGTTGTTCATCCATATATTGTTATCCTTCCTTACTTGTTGCTCTGACGGAGCATCATGGGAGGGTGTCCGTTCCAGTCAGGAAGCCGGACACCTTCACTGCATGCTGGAGCCGACAAGAAACAGAAACTTGGCAACAATACACAGATTTTAATATGTTGTGTGTGGCACTGATCGTCATGGTGACATGTTTCAATTCGGGAAGGAAATCAAGGCTAAATACTTCGTCTGAATTTGATGTTTAAATATATGTAAAAATAACTACGTTATGACTTAAACTGTTAGATAAAGAGTGTGTCCTTATTGTACAAATGCGTTGAAGACTTTAGTCGCTGATATTAACCACTTGACTGTAGATTTTGGAGGAACAGCCGACTGATCCCGGTCCGACATTTATTCTGGATTAGCAAGCCCCAACCTCTAACTGTGTGCCTGGCGGCCACTTCAGTCTCATCAAGCCAAGTCAAGGGTACATTGAATGTATGTGATGTGTCATCAGAGGATAATCTCAGTTACAGTATATTTCCCTCTGTAGAAATCATGACTGCAAGCAAGTCTCAGCGTCCAATGTCTCCTGGGACTCCGTCATGTTGTTATTTTACATATATGTTTCCACTTAACAACACTGATAGACTGTATACACTGGTCACGACAAAACACCTGCCACTACCGTACACTGTACATGCACCTTCTGATCCCTGACTCTGTACAATACACGGCTAGTGGCAGACGTCATTTGTAGCAGAAGATAATTCGGGGTTGCATTCAGCAGCAATAATAACAACGTATGTAAGTTTGAACAGGAACCTTCAAGCAACCTGATTGAGGCATTCTCTTTTCCTTCATCTTCGCTGAGCTCCGACAACGACGATGAGGAAGGTTTTAGTCCTCCTGATGGTGTCTCAGGAACGTCAACTATCTCCAAACAAAACAAACAGTTTTCACTATTCCTATGTGGCTCTCATCGCCATGGTCGTCGAGAGTTGATCATGACTTGGAATCAGGGAAGGAATCTGCAGAAGTGCCACCTGGCGATTGTTACGTGGCTACCTCTAGCTGATTCAATATTTGCACAAGACATTAGCTCTCAACAATAGACTTGCTGTGACTGGTCACAGGCTATTACTTGGGCTTGACCGGCTTACATTATTCTAGCTATCTCAAACCTATGAGTGACGTCCGTCTTACAATTCTTCAGTCCTTAAGTCTAAAATATGCGACCAGACATTCTTTCCGAGGATGTCAGTACTTTGAGGTCAGTGTCACCAAGAGCTAATCCAATGACTGCGATAACTATATATAAAACATTCACATACATTAGAGTCTCAACTATGTGCAGGTAGTGGTAATATACATGCAGACATCTAACATTAGAGTCTCAACTATGTGCAGGTAGTGGTAATATACATGCAGACATCTAACATTAGAGTCTCAACTATGTGCAGGTAGTGGTAATATACATGCAGGCATCTAACATAGAGGATTCAATTATTTTCAATGTTTCTTACGGGAAAAGGATTTCAGTCAAATTTCATATACTTCAATGACAGTTGGGGCATATCGTCCTAATCTGTACTAATTTAATGACAAGCCATGGATATTTCAGAACTACAGGTACATCAAGTTAAATGGCATTCAAAATCTGGATTAGAACGATGTCTGTAAAATTATGGCAGGTGAGATGTATAATTAGTTCCTTGAATGTCTTCCAAACACTCTCTTTTGTAGTTTCCCCAATTCGTGTTAAGTAGGTTTTATTGAGTTGTTTTTTTCTGATAATAGTAGTATGATGATCCGATTCATCAGTGCGTGTGCTGTTATGTATGGGTTATGGTAGAATGTAATCATTCGCAATATGTGATTAAAATATGGTCATGCTAGGTACAGGTGAACATGTAAATGAACGTCTAAACGAGAGTGGCGATATCGATATTTGGCATGGACTACGCTCATCCTCGGATTTCCAAGTTCTCGCTGGTCTCTTTCACAGTTGATGCATATATGAAATTGGAAACCAAATTACGTTCATTCGAAGTTTGCCTTTTGGCTTCTTATAATTCGGTTATTAAAATGGGATGACATTCAACGCTGAGTTGTTTTTACGTTTGATTTGTTAAAATGTCCTACTGTACTAGAGAGTTCTTCGGATTTGTTTCTGATTCCAGAAAGAACGTAGTCAGGCAACTGGCCTACTACCTCACCCACAAACATTCCCATTCATGGTACGTCCGACTTGGAAACATTTCCATTGGATATAAACAGATTTAAGTCTCTGTCTCCGTCCGGAGAACCATTTACATAGACGGATGCAGCCTGTCTGCCAATCCATTTTCCTTTGTAATTTATTCATGTTTAATGTATATTACATGTCTTTCGGGAAATAAAATACTGTTTAAAAAAGAAAAAAATAAGTCTTCGTCTCTGTGATATAGGATTCTGGCGTCTACATAGTTACCCGCTACTGTCGCCTCCCTACTTACACTGATTCTCATATAGGGACGACAGAAAGGAAGGAAAGCAGTTTTACAGTAATCCATTTTAAAGTCATTCGTTAGAAGCCGATTAACAAAAGGGCGGCGGTGCAACTGACGGTGTATTAGGAAGCGCAAACAAACAGTAACTGCATCAATATTGTACTTGCTATGAACAACAATAATAATCTGTGATAAAACAAAAGGTTTTTATGTCCCACGACGTTCGAATCTTAATCCAGTTTCTTTTAAATCCTGTTACCTGTGCGGGTACATCAAAAGCCTGTGGTGTTTATTTAACATGTTCACGAACAACTCTTACAGATCGTTAAACCCAGTGTAATGAACAGCATTAGATGACACCCACATGTATTTTGTCACCTT
Organism: Haliotis rubra; assembly: GCF_003918875.1. Lineage (NCBI taxonomy): Eukaryota > Metazoa > Mollusca > Gastropoda > Lepetellida > Haliotidae > Haliotis > Haliotis rubra. The sequence goes on along the minus strand of NW_025766747.1, from coordinate 289,448 downwards.
TATCACAATATTTCAACAACTGGTATTTCAGTTTCACAAATTATCTGTACCACACTGAGGTGTGAAATTATGCATGTATGTGCTCCAAAGATGCAATCCATATTTTAGAAAATATCTGGTAAATGTTAGAACTGTAACGATTTTTCATTACTACATGTAATTCTATCTCCTACTTTAAAATTACTTGGATATAAAAAATGAATTAAATAAACCTTTAAATAAAGGAGTGTCACTCTAGCTCATATTTTACATATGTGCAAAAAGCGGAATTGAAAAATTCCGTTTCTTGTATACACTGTCACAATGGGCAGTTTCACAGTTTGCACAGCCTAATTGTTAGATGAAGTGGTCTACGTTTAGTTGAAAGAGCTGCTGGCAGTGATTAGATGTTGTTTCTGTAATGATCGATACTGACAACCCGAGAAGTGTGATTTTGTATGTTTATTGTGAAGTCAATAAGTGTAGAAACAACTCACTAAACGAGTCATTAAGACTGGCCGATACGATTACTTGTGTCATCCTTAATGAACATGTCATATCAGTATTGTCTGAGCATTTCACCATATTGTCACTGTTCAGTCTAAAAACATACTCTTCGTGCATATAATCAATACAGGTACACAAACAGATTCAAGAGAATTCAATTCAAAAGAAATAATTGTCAATATTCGGTTAACTACTACAAACACAAAATATGTTGTAACAAATGAAAAATTGAGCAACACCTATATCAGTTAGCACGAATACGTGCCTGTTTAGTTATTCATTACAATCCTGCCCATTTCTCCGGTGTATGTATATTGTATGTAAGTATGTTTACAGGATGCTGATGCCACTCGGCTGCTGGAGCAGATTGGATGTTATTTCAGTCATAATTGATACTGCTCTGTTCTCAAGTCAGTAAGTGTTGAAACTTTTTTAAAGAAGCTGTATGTCTTCGATTACTATTTCCAGGACCCATGGTGTTTTCGACATGTGATGGTTATTTCAGCATGTGACCTTTCCCTTACAACGCCAGTACAACACGTTACTAACAGTCTGTCACCCTGAATGTGTCGCCAGGTATCGCTAGGTTCAGTATGTACAAGCATGTAGTCGTCACTCAGTATATGCACAACCTTTGACAACAAGTGTGGCCTACTCAGCCCTTCACTCATAGTGGACTGTGATATGTCCTTTTTTAGCATTCATGACATTAACATTTCAATATACAGAACGACTGCAAATATGATACACTGAGAAGATTGATGTGGATCTAAATATACATGTGGACATATTTTAATATTTTGAAGGCGATCATTTCCGTTTTTACCCTCGGATAAAACTTTATGATTTAGATAGATTTGTTAAAATGTCGTCTGTTTTACAGGGTTATGACATCAATGTTGACTTAAGCTTTAGAAGTTGACATGTACAAGATAACCCTCAGGCTACCGGAACCCTATGGATACGGGTTTCACTACATCAATGAATAACGGACTAATAAGCCTTTCTCTAAATGTGTACGTTTGTAATTAGAAGTGTTGCATTGTGCTCAAAATTCTATTGTAGAGAAAGACACTGAGCACAAATGATAGTTTATTCGGCTTATGAAGAAATAAGAAATATTTAGCTAAAATATTTCACAATCAGGTAGGCATTTCTCATTGCATCCAGCGTCAGGCGAGAGCTTACACTACCAATGTGATTGGTGTCTAAACACGTAGGCGGGACCTCTGTTTACAAGTAGCCAATAGCATCTATGCTACATTTACACTGGCCGGACCTCCGGTAATTCCCGGGGGTACAATTACCTAACAATAGAGTTGCTCTCTGGGAACAAATTGGAATTGTAAGATGTTTTTGTGGAGGATTATTACAGGGATATATACTCCCCGGACCAGTATGAAGGTATAGTCTCACTGCTGCTCGAGTACAGTATACAGGATTCTCTGAGAATACAAAATGCTGTTTAATCCAACAACGCTTCAGTATGAAGGTGCTGTTGCTGACCCATCAACGGCTATGACGATGGCACCGCTATATGCAACACAACATCACCCTACTTCGTCCAAGTTTGGTGTACGTGAACCCGACGTCAGGTCTGAACTCTCTCCTATAGACATGAGGGACCCCCTTCAACAGCAACATTCTCCAGACAACGACCACATCACCTTGCCATCACCATCTTCCTCCTTGAGCTCCGACAACGATGGGGAAGAAGACACAAGTCTAGGCACTGTCTCAGGAACGTCAACTCTGTCCCAGCAAAGCAGACAATTTTCCAACAAGAAGCCTCCCTATTCATACGTGGCTCTCATCACCATGGCCGTCGAGAGTTCCACTACAGGCATGATGACTCTCAACGACATCTACAACTACATCATCAAGAGATTTCCCTACTACCAAGACAACCAACGGAGATGGCAGAACTCCATCAGACACAACCTCTCCCTCAATGATTGTTTCGTCAAGGTGCCCCGACCTCCAGGGAAACCAGGCAAGGGTAACCTGTGGGCTCTGCATCCATCTTGTGGGGACATGTTCGGTAACGGTAGTTTCCTTCGTCGTTCCAAACGTTTCAAGTCGGCACAAAAGCAACGTCGTGATGATCTTCCATTCCATCCTGCCAGTTCTTATGGACAGTTATTCGGATTGTATGGGGGTCCATCACCTTACACAGGTTTCAACCCCCTCAGTCTCGGCTCCTTACCCCAGGGGCTGACCCAGACACACCCCTACAGCACATCGAGCAAGCCTGATTCCAGTACTTGGACCATGGGATCTCCTACAGTCTACTCTTCACCAGCCGGCTACTACAACCCCAGCAGCATCAACAGCTCTCTAACCGGCTCCCCTCTCTCCAGCTCTCCGCCGGGAAGCTCGTCCCTGAGTGGGACCTATATGCCTCAAGTTTCATCGTCCAGCTTTGAGAGATCTAGAAATCCTTATGACTCTCTGTACCAGCGAGTACAGCAATCACTCCCCAGTGCTACAAAGTCCATTCAACCTTTGGGAAACCAATACACTAACTTTATGTAACGCTTGTGATGTAGTACTGAAGTGTACAAATGGGCAAACCAAAGTGCTGCTGAGAGTGTTCCAACTGGGAGTGGAAGCTCTGTTTATGACAATGCAAACTACGCTTGGTTTCATGGCACAATATGGATATCTGTCTTGTCTTAATTACAGGTGGGTAGACGCTTGTAACCATGCTTTGTATTGTGTATGTATTCTAGCTTATTTATTTAAATGTTAATAAAACTTGTGTGAATATACTACATTTGTTTCTATTGATATCACCATTGTCTGATGGACAAGTACGTCATTATAATAATACATATGAATTTACATTACATCAACGGCAAAACAACATAGCATATACGCAGACCACACGTTGATCTGGATCTACAGGTGCTTAAAACACAGTAGTGCAAGATCAATGTGATGGTTAAGAGAGTTTTCACAGTGTAGGTAGCTCAAGATTTACTTTCCTTGGTTGAACATTTGTAATAATAACATGGCTATTGGTTTAACACGCCTGTCATTGCGTTTACAAATGTGCTTTGGCCATCTTACATCAGCGTAAAGCGTAGAACAGAGATACCAGTTCCAACACGTTATACATCTAACCAGACGAGTGAAGACTACAGTCTGATTGGACAGGTAGTTCATCGTCGACAGTGCTTTACAAAGTTTACACATTCCTACCTGAAAGTACAATTGTATGGATAATAAACCTTCAAGCAGAGAACTGGAGGGCCGTGTATGTATGAGGTATGAATAATTTTTGGTCAAAGTTAAGTTAATCGGGACATCCAGCCCATGTCACCATGGCCAGCTCAACTTGGGGTTTTACTAGCGCCAACTTAGATGGGTTCTACTGAGCATCAATACAACTGATATCCCAACACCCTGGAGGGCAAAAAAAGCTTTTCATTCAAGTATTAAACATTGTTTTATGCTTATGCAAATGTGCTATTTGAAGGTTTATCTGTGTATTTTAGAGGTGTATTTCCATGTTATCTGACCTCTAAATACTAAATACTGTATACATTGGTAGTTTCAACCTTATCACAACCAATGGCTAAGTTAAATTCAGGCCTTTTAGAATATCCAGTTGAACAGTTTGTAACAGTTTGCTGGGAGCCACGAGATCGATACATCTGAAATAGTCCTGGTTGTGGTGTGAAGCAGCTTGGTCAGAGAGAAAATGTTTATTAAAGTGTCACGTGCTTTTACAATAGAATACAATACAATGAATACATACAATAAATATAACAAACCACTCGACCATATGGCCTATGAGACACAAAATATCACAGTAATACAATAAAGTAAGAGAATTCAAATAAAACACAGAATGATAACATATTATAATCACACAAAAGTTACAACAGCACACGCAACCACACCTATCAACCACATTGACGCACGCATGTACACTGGCACGCAATCACCCTGCTGCGTCTACCGTAGTACAATCAGGATATGGCAGATTATGGCATTGTTTGTAAGATAATCAAGATAATCAAGATAATGACTCAAAGGTCCCTCGCCATGCATTTTCATACAGATGTAGTTTCTGTACAAACAAGTTTCTCAATTAACTTTTAGTGGCCCGTACCTGGACAATCTCGAGCAGAAACAATTAAGATATCACATCCTCGAACAACTGGCAGCGTAGTTGAATTATTTACATCTGTGTTTGCTAAGTTGTATTTGTTGACAGATTCAGTGGAATGGATGGATGTGCATATAATAATGAGTCCATTTATATGGCGCCAACTCCATACACTACACTATGCTCATAGCGCTACGAATATACTACGGTATCAATTTAAACTCTGTCATTGGGGACACAATCACATGGCAGTAGACTTTAGTCCAGGTATGACTGTCGGAAGGGATATGTTTTTTAGCTGGGACTTGGAAACCGTTTCCTAATTAGAAGACTTCATGATTAACAGAGAACGGTGCGAACATTAACATGTAATAACTATTCGCTCAATATACCGAGTAGTATACGTCGTATTGTGTCTTTAAGTGGCATTTAGAAGCTGGCATGATGAAGAGAAACACGTGTAACTTGTAACGGAGACTTTTGAAGTGTATGACATTCGGCATGTAACATGTAGTGGGTAATAAGGTGGAAGTTGAACTCGGAATGTGGTTGTGATTGTCACATAGTGTACCACATACAGGCTCGTATTATCACCACTTGCTAAACATCTAGCACAGTTATTCTTCAGTCCATGTCTTGTGAACTTTAATGTGATTTCACTCACTTTTCACTTCACAGTGTAGCCAACGTTATTGGTGTATACTTCACAGAGACTGGAGACAAATTTCCATTATGCCCCGACAGACATAATGACAGATAATATTAGAAGAGTCCCTTCAGTCTTGTTGTCATTGACCATATACCTATGAAAACATGCCCAGCGTACCTCATGCATCGTCATTTCTAAGTTGAAAGTTTTCAACGGAAATAAAGGAGATGACTACAAGTTAATAAGACTGTCACTTGTGTTTAAACACCGCAAACAGCATGTAGATGAATCTTTTCTTACAAGACACCCGGTATCAGCCCATAAGCGTGCAAGGTCATCATCCTTATGGCGGAAGGTTGTTTATGTAATTAAATCCAAATCAAGTTTAAGCGATTCAAATTAAGCCAGCTGTGAAATTGGCATTTGCCGCATACAGGAATGCCGTTCTTGTCGCCATCTTTGTCGCCTTGAATCTAGACCATGACGGACATGTATGTTTACATAGGCCAGTGTCGATATTCCTCGCCGTAAAGGAATAACGCACATTGTTACAACCGAATCTTAATTAGACAGAAAAAGCAAAGTGTAATTGGATCAATATTGTACTTACTTCGAACAACAGTGATAATCTGTATTTGATAAAACAATAGAAATTCTCTAAGTCGACCGCAATTTTAATCCTAATCCAGTTTTGATTTAATCGTGTTTCTTGTGCGGTGACATGAAAGATCTGGCATTAACGTATCACCCTGTTGCCACTCCATGAATATATGGGACACACAGGTGTCTGGTATTAATGTGCGTGTCCTGTACATAACAGCAAGAACACGCTCCTGGGACAGACGAACCATGTAGGGAGCTTATTCAAATTTGAAAGATATAGCCTCTTCCCAACAAATGCTACAGTGAGCAAATGAGTTTGGTTTTACGCCGCACTCAGCAATATTCCAGCTATATTGCGGCGGTCTGTAAATAATCGAGTCTGGACCAGACAATCCAGTGATCAACAGCATGAGCATCGATCTGCGCAGTTGGGAACCGATGACATGTATGTCAACAAAGTCAGCGAGCGTGACCACCAGCGAGCGTTGCCTCTTACGACAAGCATGGGTTACTGAAGGCCAATATTCTAACCCGGACCTTCACGGGCAACAAATGCAACAGAGGAGCTATAGAAGCTCATAAGAGATCTTAAGGAAAAGGGCAGACAAACCTTCCCACATACAATGAAGACATAGTTACTGAAAGTGTCATCACTTCCCTATTTCTACGTGTCACTAAAGATGTAGTTGCTGACAAAGATGTTGTTACTGTGATAATCGATTAATTCAAGGTATGATGTTGATACATTGTGATGTCAATAAGTGTTGAGACAACCCATTAGCCGAGTCCAAAGTCTCCCCTGTACGATTACTCGTGTCATAATTATCGATGGGAGCTGCACCTTATGTTGCGTGTGGTACGCTACTACAATACAACGTCATCCCCCTACGTGATGTCATTCCACACCATCCGAGTAGATACTACTGTCATATATAACATAGCGAAAAACAGAAAAGAACAATGAATGGCGATGCGTGGTGTATACCACAATGAAACATAGCTCTATCTCTGGAGATTGGTACATGCGCTTACAACTTGATGACGTCATAAACTGAAAGACGCTAGTTTATAGAATGAGATGTGAATACGTTTGAGAACTCTCTTTTCTTTGTTTCGATGGGGGTTTGTTTAGACTATTAAGGAAATACCAAATACACTCTCCTGTCCGTGAAATGGATTTGTCCAACATTGTTCAAATTGAATTATATATAGGCAGTCATCAATATTTAGATACGGGAAAACATTTTTAAAGAATGTGAATTTTATTAACATACTTGAAGATGCTTAATGGCTCACATAGAAATTAAACAATAAAAGTGTACCTTCATGATTTATGTTCCCTACAGTACATGTATATTTGATGCACGATTATGAACTCCCCTCATAAATAAGGAGAAATCAATATTGTCTTCATAAACAATCAATGACCAGCAGCATTTTGTCAGTTAGGTCTTACGTGAGGTTTTTCATTGTTCAATACATATTTCAGACAGACAGACAGACAGATATTTTATTTCAGTCTCACCTCACATAAAATACATATATAAATATATTTTAAAAATATAGCATATAAGTGAGCCACCCTTTAAGGGTTATGAGAGACTAATGTATTAAAACATTATAAATACTAAATAATAAATAATTATATAGGTACATACAATGTAAAATCTATCCGTATAAAATATGTTTTCTTCTTTGCAAGATATAAAAGCAGGTTTTGGCACTGAAATATACATGGTGTTTAAAAAGTAAAACTAACTTATCATCATCACAAAGATCTAAGAAGTTGGGATAGCTAAAACAGACATTTTCATATAAACTTTCACGCAAATCATCATACATAGGGCAATACAACAGAACGTGTCTTTCATCCTCAACACTCTCACTGCACTGAAAACATACCCTCTCATTCACATTCACATTTGTATATCTGCCGGTTTCCAAATGCAGAGGAGCAGTACCTGATCTGAATTTGGAGAAGGCTTTCACAGCCATACACATCCTTAAACATTCGATACGTTCGTAATTTATTACCTCCCGTTCTACCGCTTGGCTTGTGTAATAAATCATACCAATCATTCACATACTTCTGCATACAAATATCTCGCACCTTCTCGCATACCCGTTTAACATTAACATCAGCTTCCATTCATTTAACCTTGCTTTTACTCGGAAATTCCAATTTCTCACACATCCACTCGCACAACTCTCCGACCATATAAATACATACTTATTTATTCTAAAAGACATTTTTCTAAAACGACAGTATTGTCTAACAATACATATCCATTGTCTAACAATTGGAGGGATCCATCCCATATCTCCATTCACTGCAACGTTAGGTGCATATTTACCCACCCCCAAGAAAAATCTCAAAGCACGATGGTGGGCAGCATTTACTGCGGATACCTCCCGATCAGATGTGCAGCTTCTGTGTAAACAAGTTTCTCTGTTAACTTCGACTGTTTCCTATTTGGAAAATGTTCGGTTTGGGATGATTCTTTCCGTCAGCATGCTGGCAGCACGTGGCGCTTCCCGCGATTATTAACACTGACAACATGAGAACAAGCATAAACAACTTACATACCGTCATTATATCTCACCAGTACTATATGTTCATATACAACATGTACACAGTAGGTCACAAATAACTCATATTTACCGTGGCTCGCTTGTGTCGATGTGTACACCCCACTACCCCATATCTGTATAAGCATCTATATCGTAAATTGATACGATAATATCAAATAAATAAAATGCCAAAACATTTCAGACCTTATTTAACTGGCTGATAAATCTGTGTATTTTCATATTCAAGGATACGATGTTAAAACTACTTTATACGGTAACGGCGCATTGAATAACTCAACTAATAGTAAAATTATCAACTCATTACACCAGTTCATTTCTAAAAGTAACCGCTTCCAGTGATTATCACCTCAAAATATATATTCAGTGTAAGACAAATTTTATATAACTTGATTTTCTGCAGCAGCTCATTTCGTTGCTAGGCATAACCAACACCATAACGAACATATTCATTACTCAATCATATATCTGTTATTTTGTCTCTCTATTATTCTTTTGTTGCCAAATTATTTCATTTATGTATCCAGTCATTGGAAAAATATACTGGAGCGGCGTTTATATAAGCCACCAGGCTTGTTCTCTTATACAGGTTTCGGCTTTGGCGAAATACAAATATGTTTAAACCATAAATCTGTGCATTTTTTTAACAGACCGATTAAACATTATGCAGAAAATATTACAAAGATTTATCATACTTGGTCAGAATCCAAAAGGTATAAACTTCTTGTTTTGATGTTTATATAATCTTATGGGAAATGGAATTCTTAATAAACTTGTTTGAAATTCGTTATCTTGGTAAACTAAATTTACAGATTTTTCAGTTCATCGCCTAAGCAAAACAACATCATTCATTTTACAAAATGACTGAACACGTTCGTGAGAAACAACTGCAAGGCCAACATGGTTAAAACAACACACTGGTGACCAAGGCGAAAATAGAGGCGTGGTTACTTGAGGAGCTGCGGACAAGTAGGCGGGGTAACTGTGATGCAGTAGCCAATAGCACTTCGGAAAATACAATACTGACAAACTAGCCACACCTCTCGCGGGGCATTGTGGATTTAGTCCAATCAGTGTACATTAACAATAACTACCCTTTTTGTACTTGGAGAAATGTTTGCAACTAGTTGTTTTCTTTGGGGATTATTACACGGATATATATACACCCCGGCCCAGTATGTAGGTATAGTCTCACTGCTGCTCGAGTACAGTATACAGGATTCTCTGAGAATACAAAATGCTGTTTAATCCAACAACGTTTCAGTATGGAGGTGCTGTTGCTGACCCATCAACGGCTATGACGATGGCACCGCTATATGCAACACAACATCACCCTACTTCGTCCAAGTTTGGTGTACGTGAACCCGACGTCAGGTCTGAACTCTCTCCTATAGACATGAGGGACCCCCTTCAACAGCAACATTCTCCAGACAACGACCACATCACCTTGCCATCACCATCTTCCTCCTTGAGCTCCGACAACGATGGGGAAGAAGACACAAGTCTAGGCACTGTCTCAGGAACGTCAACTCTGTCCCAGCAAAGCAGACAATTTTCCAACAAGAAGCCTCCCTATTCATACGTGGCTCTCATCACCATGGCCGTCGAGAGTTCCACTACAGGCATGATGACTCTCAACGACATCTACAACTACATCATCAAGAGATTTCCCTACTACCAAGACAACCAACGGAGATGGCAGAACTCCATCAGACACAACCTCTCCCTCAATGACTGTTTCGTCAAGGTGCCCCGACCTCCAGGGAAACCAGGCAAGGGTAACCTGTGGGCTCTGCATCCATCTTGTGGGGACATGTTCGGTAACGGTAGTTTCCTTCGTCGTTCCAAACGTTTCAAGTCGGCACAAAAGCAACGTCGAGATGATCTTCCATTCCATCCTGCTAGTTCTTATGGACAGTTATTCGGATGGTATGGGGGCCCATCTCCTTACACAGGTTTCAACCCCCTCAGTCTCGGCTCTTTACCCCAGGGACTGACCCAGAGACACCCCTACAGCATATCGAGCAAGCCTGATTCCAGTCCTTGGACAATGGGATCTCCTACAGTCTACTCTCCACCAGCCGGCTACTACAACGCCAGCAGCATCAACAGCTCCCTGACCGGCTCCCCTCTCTCCAGCTCTCCCCAGAATGGAACCTATATGCCTCAAGTGAGCTCCCAAGGGTCCTGTGCTGATGAAAACCTTCATTATCATGTGTCCCCATATACACGACAGTCTTTCAGTTCTATACCCTCCACCAGGAACACGGAAAACTACCCCTAATTCCAGGTGATATGTCTAGCCAACGATTCTCAAACTAGTGCTACTATCACTGAAATGTTGTAACAGTGTTTTCAATATAACAGACACTGCAAGATGTAGTATCTGTATTCAATGCCAGTGTGTTCATGTGAAAGTGAATTCTTTTCCCTTGGCATTCTTTTTCAGATAATTATCTGCATTATTTTGTATAAAATAAATAAAATAAATATGTTGCAAATCACTATGTTGGGTTTTTATAATACATGTATATGATAGTATGTATGAGCATGTCTGATTATGGGTGGAGGAAAGATGGGGTTTGAACCTCCCCAGAATGTGTCCAGTGTATATTTCAGATATTTACAGTTTAATTTGTGAGAACACCCGTCACACCTGACAGTGTATTTGTTCCAATGAATCCCGAATGATTACATCAAATTAGTGGTGGTCCAATTAATTGAAATAATCAATGACCAAGCAATCGATCACATTTTCTCATAATCAAACACAAACGATTGTGTCACTACTGTTTTAGTGTTTGAAATACTCGACGTTGGAACATATCTTAGAAGTTGTCAGGGCCTGAAAACGTGTTTAATGCTAAGAAAACTCACTTCACTTTCTGAATAGTAATGACTGAATATTTCTTGAAGACTCTGGGCAGTTTATGTTCCTGATATCCCAGTCATCACTTTCAAAGTAGCAAGTTGCATCATTTCACGTGAAGTTTGCAAATGCAATTTGCTCAGTTTCTAAATAGAAAACAAAAGAAGACAACAAGAGAGAATCACATGTTTTTCTTTATACTTATATGTATAGCAAAAACAAACTGAACAGGAAAATCTGAAAAATGATGCTAACCAATGTTTGTTTCGGTGATTGCTCGTTGATAATGAACCAGTCATCAATTGTGACTGACTGACTGACTGACTGACTGAGTTTGGTTTTACGCCGCTTTTAGCAATATTCCAGCAACATCACGGCGGGGAACACCAGAAATGGGCTTCATACATTGTACCAAAGTGGGGAATCGAACCCGGGTCTTCGGTGCGACGAGCGGACGCTTTAACCACTAGGCTACCCCACCGCCCCCATCAATTGTGAGAATTCAACCAATTCCCAACACTACATCAAATGCACGTGCACGTCATGATGTTTTCATCGACGTATTCCTAATGCCAGTACATGACGGATATCTGTTGACCTCCAGCTGCACCTGTGGGACAGCTTTATATGTGTAGACGGACTGCAAGTCAGAGAGGGCTGTGGGAAGATTTATTAGTATTCTCACGAAACACGAAGGTAATATAATTTATGGATGTCAACTTCTTTATTACATTATGATATGACATTTTGGTACAGATTCTTCTGCCGTTGTCAAGCAAGAAAACCTTTTGTCATCCATAAAGTATCTTGTCTTTCTTGTTCCTCACAAACTTCAAACATGACAATCAAATATAATATTCTGATGACAGTTGACAATATGGAGGTAGAAATGTGAGACAGACACAGCCGGTACACTGCAGGACATAGCAAGGATAATACAAGGGTCCCCAATTAAACATATGCCATTTTGTTTGAACATACTTCTTATCATTACCATTTGAAATTTAAGTTATGGGATCTGTGGATAATAGACATGCGCTTTTATGAAAACATAGTGAGTAACCAAGAAATGTTATAAGTGTCCCCTTTACTTCCGCCCACCTGTTCATATGCTCACAAGTCAATGTTGACCCGACTGTGCACAATACACAGACAGACAGATTGTTTATTAAAGTCTCACCATATATACATATAAATTATTACATTCAATTTATACACAGTAAGTAAAAGTATATATGCCACTCCTATATGGAGTTATGAGAGACGAGATATAGAACATAAAATGTACATCATAGAATGAGTATTGAAATACTGTATGAAATGAATATGCGTTAAATAGTTAGACGATGATATGAGTATAAAAATATACATTATTTATACAAATATTTTTGACGCAATACAAGCATATTACAGCAGCTTCTGGGACATATTTTAAAGGGTGTTCACAGCTAGAGAGGAGTATTAATTTCTCAACGTCCGCTAAAAAGTAAAATCCTGATAAAACATGATTGGCCGCAGATAAAAGACGTGACTGTAGCGTGTGGGCGTGTTCCGGGCGTGACTGGTATATCTTATCGAATGTTATATAAAATATATATATTTTTTGAGTGATTTAAAGTGTCTATGTTTGTGTTATATATAACATGTGACACACAAATAAAAATAGTTTCTTCTTTCTTCTTCTTAACTATACGTAAACGCACTTTGTAGTTATGAAATTAAATATACCACACTCCACTGTTGCTTACAAAGCTGTGATATTTTATTCACTACTATCTGTTTTAGGTATAATGTAGTGTCTTGTGTGTCATAGGTCATATGGCAGGCTGTTATATTTTACTGAGTGTTTTAAAGTGTCTATGTGTTTTATATATAACATGTGACACACAAATAAAAATATTTTCTTCTTCTTCTTCTTCTTCTAACACGAAAGTCGGCCAGACCTATTTATGATACCCTCATATGTATACAAGAAGCAGAAGGTAGCACAGACTGAAGAAACACGGAAAAAAACGTTGTCTGATCTCGGTCGTGTCGGTCTTATTCTGTCGAGTAACTTCGGTGGCTATGACGGCTGAGAAACCGGTTTCCAATGTGACTATTTGCAGAACAGTATCCGGCCAATGTCGTAAAATATTAATGGAGATTGTTAATTAAAGGGGAATTCCGTGTAGATCTCACCTGGTCCTCAGATCACGACAACCGGAGCTTCAGCCAGGCAGGTATGTAGTCAACATGAGGGTTTATGCAACACATGCTTATACATTGTATGTATCTACCTGCATCTAACACTTGGTGAAGTGAGTGAGTGAGTTTAGTTGTACGCCGCACTCAGCAATATTCCAGCTATATGGCGGCGGTCTGTAAATAATCGAGTCTGGAGCAGACAATCCAGTGATCAACAGCATGAGCATCGATCTGCGCAATTGGGAACCGATGACATGTGTCAACAAAGTCAGCGAGCCTGACCACCCGATCCCGTTAGTCGCCTCTTACAAGCATGGGTTACTGAAGGCTCATTCTAACCCGGACCTTCACGGGTACTTGGTGAAGTAATATTACAAGTAACTATACAATAACTTCTTTGAGTGGCATTTAGAAGTTGGTGTGATGAACTCTCCCAGTTGTTAATTATACAATGTTCACTCTCAGACATGGGGAGCTCGGCGAAATCATAATTACCGGGATTGGGTATATGTTAATATTATGAAATAAGATATAGTGCATTCTTGGCAAGATATTTCTTTCTTTAGTACGAAGGCAGAACTTACCCCGACAATGACAACTCCCCTTCCGCACCTCCTCCCCCATGTATACTTTCATGAGCCTAACTTAACCAACACCTCACAGCTCGGATAATTGGCCCCCCACCACCTTCGCTAAACGCCATTGTGTATCCGTTTAGGTTGATTCACAATGAAATTACCCAGGGTGGAGTGTTGTTAGTGTGATGATCGATTCAATAAAGGACAATATAAGTGTGGAGATTACAAGTACCAAGTGGACACATTATTCTTACAACACCATTATTACAATTCTTACTTAGTCTTGTCCAGCTTGTTGCAGGCATGACACATGCTCAGGTCCTTCTCAACTACACAGTTTAACGTAATGTATACTACCCATCAAAAGTTTAGACTCACTAATGTAAATATAGCCACTTACTTCAGTCAACTGTTCTAAACTAAATTTTGCAAAATATTCCATACCGTTTAAAGGTACTGTTTACACACGAACTGATGCATTGTAAAACAAATTCGTTACGTTGAAAAGATTATTATCATGAGTTCAATAAATGATGAAACTCGGTGAAATTTTGCGAATTCTTAACAAAACTTTACAACAACACGCAGCTGTTCACATGTACGATATTTGTACATGCTTTCAGCAATTTGATGCATGATTCTCGTGCAATTCATCTGCATTAGGTCATGGTATGGACAATTTTTCCCTTGATACTTGACACATATCGTAAAAACATTATTTTATATATTCATCTATTCGGGCACCTGAGCTGGATTCAGCACTAGGTTGTATTTACATGTACTTTGAAGCTTGGATTAGAACTTCAACAGTGGATAAGTCATTCGGCCGTGGGTGGAGTTGCTGTCCCCGTGATGGAGTCTATACCGCCTGTGTAGTCACAGCACGGGATTACGTGAAGTCCGGAATGTGCCAGTAGAGGGACATTATCGACCCTTGGTCAGTCGGGCAGCCACAATTCCGACAACGTTATGTAAAATAAACAACTGTCATCGTATCCCAATTGCGTAGATCGATGCTCATGCTGTTGATCACTGAATTATCTGCTCTAGATTCGATTATTTACAGACAGCTGCCATATAGCTGGAATATTACCGTGTGCGGCGTAAAACTCACCTACTCTAATGGGAATATTTGTTGGAAGACGACGCTAATTGTGTGGCAATGAAAACTGCATTTACAGACTACCATTTATTCAGCGGCAACCAAAAAGTCAGGTTGCGTGGGTGTGTCCCATCCGGCTCATTATCACAGGAGACACATGAAACAACAGGGTAGTGAAATATAGATGGTGCTGATATCTCGAACTGTTGTCTCAGACATTCTGTTAATATCCACAGCCTAGGAATGTTAGGCAATATATTGCGAAGGATTTCGCCGAACAGGTCCTTTGTAATTCAAAGGCGAGTCACTGGAGAAATAACATATATCAAACATAACAATGATAACATGACGTCTACAAATGCCGACGCGGACATGTTTTGTACAGCGCCTACAACACTGAATTGAAAGTGACAACATATTCAGACACATAATGTTGGGTACGTCTGTAAAGGAGAGGAGTACTATGCTCTCACAACAAACACCACCATTTACCCTGGTGGGCCACAGGTATGCAGGGACATCTAACGTGTATAAAATGTGATTTAAAGGTAAACATGATTCGACTCCAGTTGAGCAATAAACCTTAGTGTCCTGCAGATCGTACAGAAAGTCGTGTGAGTATGTGATTTGTATACATCATACATATATATATATATAGAGAGAGAGAGAGAGAGAGAGAGAGAGAGAGAGAGAGAGAGAGAGAGAGAGAGAGAGAGAGAGAGAGAGAGAGAGAGAGAGAGAGAGAGAGAGAGAGAGAGAGAGAGAGAGAGAGAGAGAGAGAGAGAGAGAGAGAGAGAGATTAGTTTTAGAAAACTGTAACAATTATATTTACGACTCCTTCTTTCTGCGAACGAGTGCAACCTTCCTCTGGTGTCAGTATCCTTGGTTTCAGAATAGACATGCAATGATTCTTAGAACGTAGGAATTTCCAACACTTCTATATCAAAGTGTTTTTCTTCCAGTTAAAACCAAGTCACAAGATGGAGCCCGAGGGTTTCAAGAGCAGTTTAAACAAAATTGCTGACAAACTTGATAAAAAACACCGGACCCTGAACATCCTCCGAATCATTTTCTCGGTCTTTGGTATGACTGGTAGTGGTTTTGTTCTGTTTGGGTCAGGCTGGACCTTCAAAGACTTCACTGAGTCCTCTCACATCGGCGTGGTGGGAGCTAGTCTGGCGCTGGCGGCAGGTCTTGCCACCTTCTCCATCAAACTGGTGCGGGACTGCTACGACAACAACTCCATCAAGGCCACGAGAGACGTGTTTCTGGGAAGGGGCAAGTATCCCAACGTATACATCGTTTCGAAAGATACCAACCTTATAGCACTAAGTAAACCGACCTTATGTGCCTTCAGTGACTTGATTCTAGAGCCTGAGGAACCGCTGTGTACAATGCAATCCTTCCTACTACTGTGTTGTGGAGGTAAGATATGGCGAGTTGTGGAGGATGCTTTTCTGACTATTCTGCCCGCATGGATACTCATCAGCAGTATCAAGGACCTACAGAAGATTTTCACCACGGTAGTGGACTCCGTGTCCAGTGGAAAGAACCCACTGGTGATCGTCCCAGGCTTAATAACGAATAGTTCATTACTTCCCAGTCACAAAGAGACATGGCTGTCTCTCAACGACCTTGGAAAGGCCATGGAAGTGTTGGACACCTTCTTGGCTTTTGCTTGCTTTGTTGTAAACGTTGTTACTTTGTTTTATTTCTGCTATAAGGTAATTAAGTGGAGGGAGAGAAACACAACTAAAATCGCAGAAAAGATTCGAAACTTAGCCACAGAGATGCAGCTACAATCATTACCTCCTACTGAAGACATCCTATTTGAACAATAACAGTGCTGACTTGCCAACTGGATGCATTCATTCCTGAACCTGTCATGTTTTTTGTGATCTTTCAATTGACCACAACATGAACATCAATTTTCTTACCTTGAATTAGTATTGTAGGTATACTATCAATAATGCTTGACGCCTGTCACTGATTTACCTCACACTTGTAGGGAGTCATTAACATGGGGAAAAGGTGATGGAATTCTGCTAAAGCTTTCAACCACTGGCTTGCATTGACAAGTCTAAGAATGAATATGCCATTCTAATATTATCTTAATATTTGTGACAGTGGCATAAAACAAATCAATCGAAGCATGCATGGTACTACATGGCAATATGGTGGTCCTACTGTCTGACTTGTCTTGTGTCCTGATTATGTCCTGCTATTCATCAGTTGATCTGGACATGAACAATGTGATCTGCATCTAGCAGTTCCTGAACACACTACATACAACATATGTTCTCCAGCTGTCAGCAATTGTCAGAACAAATGGAACACAAACAATCATGGGATCATATACTTTAATTATAGATAACAACATATGTACACAACATAACTGTTTTATATATTATTGTACGTTTGCCAAACAAATCTCAAACCTTTCCTGTTTGCCATTACATTGGATAGCACCTATGTTTGATTGTACCAGTGTTTCATGTCCCAGGGTTTGGTGCACCTGTGTGACAACCTAATGATGACACTTGTCACAGTTAATTAGAACAGGACCATGACAATATATGTTGAAATAAACTCACAAATATCTGTCTTGCTCTTGGTGTGTTTGTAATCACTGGAAGCAGACAACAGTCCCAAGCACATGTGTATTGATGACCATAGTTTTCTACTATTTGGATCCTGGTTTTAAACTGCTGAGAATCTTACTGCAACGAAGTTGTAAACTCAAGTCGTTCATGAAATTTGTCACATATGAATCTTTTTCTGATTTCTTGGTTTCAAACACCACAACCAAGTAAATCCGAGGATCCACCCTGCTGATGAAGTAGGTGCTCTGGGCTCTCTACAACAACAAACAAGAAACCTAACATCAGCATTTCAAGGTTATCACATCCTCCTGCAATGACAACACACCACCACCAGACATCTTACCACTGAAGCAGTCTGACAGATCATGATACAGACCATATAGCTTATGGTCTGTATCAACATCGGACGAAGTAAGACTGTATGGCCAAGATCCCTTATTTCTAGAGAATGGAGAGTTGCAATGATATTCAAAACATGAAAACACATCCCTAATCATAAACATTGACAAAATGCTTTCTATTAAAACATTTAAAAATTAACCAGAAAAATTATACATTACCTTGATTTTGTCATCAAAAGATTTATGTAATTGATTTAAAATGAACATTGGCATAGGTAGGACGAAACACCATGTACCTTATCATAGAAGCAGTTGATCTTGTCCTGGTTGGAAAGGTCAGGTGTGTTCTTGTCGCTGATCATCATCACTACATTTGGCCAGTGAGAGGCTGGGCGGTCCTGGAACCAAATGTAACACAACTCTGTAAGTTCAAGGTCACCGGTGTAAAACTGATAAACACATAAACCTCATTAGTATCACATCATTAACTTTGATGACATTACCCAGAACACAAAATGTCATATCTGCCATCTACTGGATGTTGAAATAGGTATATCAAGTAGTGTATAAAAGGTGAATTGAAATAGTTGCTTGTAGCACCAGGGAGTAAGATTCCTTAGTCTCACCCCCGGTATAGACAGTATGGCAGGGAAGGTGTTCAGTCCCTCGGGGGCCTCTGTAATCCTATTGGGGTGGTGGTAGCCAGGTCCCTTGTATGTATCCTTCAAACCATGACTATCTAGCACCAAGGACACATTGAGAGCGTCACATTTCTTCTGGAAACTTGTAATTCTGTGAAAAACATGACCATGGGCAATTTATCATATCATCCTATATAGCAGTCAGGTAAACAAACGAAGCAGGTTATTTTCTGTACTTGGGTGGAGAGTACCTATACAGGCACAGCTATGAACAAGTTAACAACTTGTATTCCATTTTATAACATAACACCACCTTACCACTGAATTCTACACCACATATAGACAGTAGCAGGAGGTTGGCTTATCTACAGGTTATACTTTCATCAATCTATTTTTCAGAGGGTAAGAAAACGACATTGTATCGCTTTGCGTGAGCAAACCAGAGAGGACGACTTCGTCAGTAAAGACATCAAAGTTACAATTAAACATACTAGACAGGATTATTTACCTATTCAGTTATAATTTGTTTTTGCTAGGCATTGTCTTATATGCAGGGATTAAGATTACTGTGTGTATTTGTCTTGTATACAGAGCCAGAAATAGCAATCAGCTGTGCACACGTTTCTGATGAATTGAATTCAGTGAGTGGGATGGTAGGGCTTAACAGAACTACCAGTATCCTTCACACCTAATATATTTCAAGTGCCTGCTACTTACTTTCCTATAAAGTCGTCTGTTGTCTTGCTGGCCCAGCTCTTCATCTCTACGGGAACTGCCTGCTTGCTGAGTACCTCATAGAAGTACAGACTGAACTGCAACAGTCCGGCATATATACAAGGTACATTCAGCACAACTCAAAACATAAATGTTGAATTGCAGAGTCTTCAAAACTGTTACACATATGCAGCTTCAAGGATTATAAGAGAACCTTCTTCAGAAATTACCTATCTCAGGTATAAATAACTCTCTTCAAAGCAACATTAAAAGAGTAATGCACATGCCCCCAATGCCAGCATCAACAGACCTTACCTTGGATACAAGCAGACCCTTGAATCTGGCAAGCCAGTGATACACCCCTGTCTGTACACTGGCCCTGGTGGTGCTCACAAAACCTTTCTTGCTCTGAAAACAACATCTGCCATCACTATTTGAATCACTGATCCACCCAACACAGTTACCACAGTTTGGCAGCGAACAAGGCCACCAGCAGTAGTATTCTATTCCATGTGACAATGTCTCATGGATTCAGCACCACATCTATCTTCAGGATAAAACATGCATCATTCAGGCTGTCCTCCCACAGCAGAACTGACAACACTGACATACCACTCGAATTGGTAATGTCGAAGCCTAACTCAGTCACATACTACACGATTACTCAGCTGTACAAACATTAAGATACTTGATGAAATTGCTCAGACTTAGTATATAAGCAGACAATCATGCACAACACATTTAGAATTCTAACTCAGGTAAATCATACTTGAAGCATACAATGGTAGAATAAACTGAACTGAACTGACAGATAAAAGGATGAAAAGCAGTTTTAATTCTTACAGCAAACATATCCACATGGAAGGACTTTATGAACAAAGAAGAAATCCTTTGTCATCATATTGTTTTCTTTGTTCTTACAATAACATGAGTATTTAATCTGATTATTCCCTCATCTGTCACACACTTACCCCGGTACTAGGTTTTAAATATTACAAAATGTTATAAAATCATTTACTGAAGACCAAGTCATATCTACAGGTGATATCTGTTCTTATCAAACTGGGGATCGGATGGTTAGGCTCGCTGACTTGATTGACACATGTCATCATATCCTAATTGCGTAGATCGATGCTCAAGATGCTGATCACTGGCTTGTCTGGTCCAGACTAGATTATTTACAGACCGCCCTCATATAGCTGGACTATTGCTGAGTACGGTGTAAAACTAAACTCACTCACTGACTCTAATGAAACTGTGTTGAGAACCACCCATTTTTATATGTGTACTATCTATGTCATCTGTGTTAATATATATAAAACAAGTGATCTTCCTTTAAGGTGCATATACAAAATATCAGCAAGTCTGTTCCTGAGTAGTAGTGTGATTTACTGATTTACACAAATTTGCACTGCCAACTATCTGAACTTTTTGGTGTGTTTCATGTAACATACAACCTGTATGGTGCTGATGGGAATGAAACAGTTTGACTTCAGCACTCCAGCAAGGCTTAAAGGGGGAAGGGGTAGTTTCTGTCCAGCATATATTTCCATTCACATATAATGACCACAACATCATGATGAACACTGAAAACATAGCTGGGTAGTGAAATGTGATTTGAAGAATATCTTAGCACCTAAAACCAAAACAGAGCTACAGATAACTGTTTGGGTAATTGAGTTAAGTACTCACTTGTGTTCATCTCAATTGGGTATCCTAATTTTTCTTTGAGTAACCAAATATATTGTACTCAACTCACTCAAACTCAATTGGGTATTTTGCCATTTTCCATTAAATTTGAAAATATAGTAAAGTCTAAATGTTAATGCTTGTTATTTATATTTGATCTGTAATATGAGAAACGATAAGAAAGACTGCAAGTTGTCATGTTCATGTCCTGAAATAGAACGTCTCAATATACTTGTTATTTTATCTATCCACCGGTACGCAAGCTAAGATTTGACATTTTTGTGTGTACGCATGTAAGATCACATTTATTGAGTATTTACAAATATTCAAGCGTACTTGTACACAATAGACTTAATAGGAATTGAGTTTTCACATAAATATTTGCGTAATTTATGCAGATACGCAGCTTATCTGTACCTCTGCCAATATACAGAACAGTTCAAGATGCCTACGGATGTGTGAGTAGCCAGGGATCCAACACACTGCATTGATGTATTGTACTTTGTGTGATAGAGATGTTAAAAACCATTTGTGCTGTTGTCAACAGCAGTTGTATCACTTAGAGAAACTGTGCTTCGACCAGACACACCAGTGAACTCTATCATGTACAATGTCCCACCCCTGAGGAATCAATGACACCAGGGGAACCAGGTTGTCTCTGATGACACATTCATATGCTGGGGCCCTATTTTAATCGACACTGGCGGAATCAGATCACTGACTATGCTAACATGGTTTGGAGTTTGAGCGGTGAATGGGTGAGTGAGTTTACTTTTACGCCACTTATAGCATTGTTCCAGCAATATCATCGGCGGGGACACCAGAAATGGGCTTCACATATTGTACCCATGTGGGGAATCAAACATGAGTCATCGGAGTGACAAGCGAATGCTTTAACCACTAGGCTACCCCACCGCTCCTGCCTGTCGCTGACATCATGTTCAGCAACCTCCTGATGTTAGTGATATTAGCACACGAAACCTTCCATTTCCAGTATACAGATTGTGAAACCATTGGTTACACACAACATATAAAAGCCACACAGAATTAATTCCAAAGATAAGAAAGAGATGACACATCACACAGACTACAAAGCAACTTGTTCCCCAGCCTACAAGTGACAGCAATGTTTCTACCATCAAGCTTACCGGTGTAGGCTTATCCTTGGACGCAGGCTGAACAAAATGACAGGGATTATGAACATGACAGGCAGTTACAGTATATAATCATACAAGCATCCTTCTGCTCTCATCCCTACCATGCTTACTACAATCAGGAATATGTCAGAGTTGTAAACACTATGCATCTATGCCAGAGA
This sequence comes from Haliotis rubra, assembly GCF_003918875.1. Taxonomy (NCBI): domain Eukaryota; kingdom Metazoa; phylum Mollusca; class Gastropoda; order Lepetellida; family Haliotidae; genus Haliotis; species Haliotis rubra. The sequence goes on along the minus strand of NW_025766747.1, from coordinate 266,962 downwards.
GGTGATATGTTACTAACAGACTGCTACAAGATTGATGAAGACAAGCTGATACAGATGTGAAAGTACTTGTAGTGTTTTAAGTGCAATGAACTATGCTGCTGCAAAGATGATATAGCTACCTGGCCATACTGGAAACATTGGTCACCCACAACTCACCTCTTTGATGGCCGCCATGTTGGCCCAGCTAGCCAGCTTGGTGTGGGCCTGGTTTAACTGCAGCAGGGAGGGGAGACACTGCCACTCTGACATGAGTATCTGGGCCTGTAGTAGGTGGCGCATCACATCACACTCCAGGCTGGCAACACAAGGACACAAGTCAACACCACCCTCCAGGCTGGCAACACATGGACAACTATCAACGCCACACTCCAGACTGGCAACACAAGGCCACAAGTCAACACCACACTCCAGGCTGGCAACACAAGGACAACTATCAACGCCACACTCCAGGCTGGCAACACAAGGCCACAAGTCAACACCACACTCCAGGCTGGCAACACAAGGACACAAGTCAACACCACACTCCAGGCTGGCAACACAAGGACACAAGTCAACACCACACTCCAGGCTGGCAACACATGGACAACTATCAACGCCACACTCCAGGCTGGCAACACAAGGCCACAAGTCAACACCACACTCCAGGCTGGCAACACAAGGACACAAGTCAACACCACACTCCAGGCTGGCAACACAAGGACACAAGTCAACACCACACTCCAGGCTGGCAACACAAGGACACAAGTCAACACCACACTCCAGGCTGGCAACACAAGGACACAAGTCAACACCACACTCCAGGCTGGCAACACAACACATGGCAATACCAGCTGTCTGGTATCAGGAGCCATCAATGCCATTGCAGTGTTGTGACGCTGGTATTCTGTACTCTTGTAAGCAGTGCTCACTTACTCAGGGATGAGTGAGTAAGGCTTCATGCTGTTTTAGCAATATTCCAGCATGGTGGGGACAACAGAAATTACCTGCACACAGTGTACCCATGTGGGGAATCGAACTCTGTTCTTCAGCATGATAAGCAAATGCTTTAACTACAAGGCTACCCCATCAGCCTACTCAAGGGTGAGAACAATGGTTCAATCTCTACCTGAAGCTGGACTTGAGAGGGCTGAGGAGTGGATGATGGAACCCCCGACTGTGAGCCTGTATGATGTCAGTAACCATGGTAACCAGGTCATCAAAACTCACATTCCTGTGCACGGCAACAGAAGAGATCTGCTCATATCTTGTTTCGTTAAATGGACAACACAATCTTGTAATACTAACAAACAAACAGACACAAATTGTAGATTTCTTCACTATATTGATGTTAAACAGGTCTACCACTACAACAGCTCCAGTTATGGTCATGTTCATAATCACATAATTTAACATTTAGGTAAAGAGATAACAAAAAACAACTGATGCTTAAGCATTGAATTTTAAAACATAACAAATTGGCACAAGCATGATGTCAAATTTTGAAACATGGCATTTAATCTGTAGGTTATGTCATAGATACATTTGTCCTAAAGTAGACATAAATTTGTAGTTATCGTCGATAGACTGATAGAAGAGTTGGAAGGATACAGATCCATGAGTCTCTGTCTGGCAGTGAGGTAGTGACTCAGCTGACCACTGAGGTGTGCCAAGAGAACCTCCAGGTCCGAGCGAGCAGTCACTGGGGTCTGAGACAAGCTGTCAATGCGCTGGAACTCCTGACCCAAGAACTGGTAATTGTTCATTTAGGTAAAGAGATAACAAAAACAACGCAGGTTCTGCACAAAGAAATGCTTAAAGGAGAATACAAACGAAAACAAAACAAAACTAGCACTAGGCTGTTGTGTTTGGGGGTTTGAATCAAACATGGTGCTGGTGTGTTTCAGCATCCTTGTTTTTCGCTGTTTTTAACAATGCTTCATTTCACTCAAACTCAACGAATATTGAATCAGTTGCTTCACTGCATGTTCCAACATGTCGTTTAAAGTGCATATTAAGCACACAAAAAGTTGCATTTACCTTAGTGTATAAATGACCTCACCACGTTTCAGTTTATATACGACTATCAAATTTTAGGGTGTTCCCTTTTTTTTTTTTGTAGTATATTTACAAAATGACCACATCAAAATTCACCATCCAGTCGGGCCAGTAACTGGGGAGATTTACTAGCCCGACTGGGTTTTTACTAGCCAGATGCTAGCGGGCCAGTGGTTATTTCACACACTGGCAATATCACAGCTATATGGCAGCAGTGAGTATAATACTACATCTGGCCTAGATCCAGTGATAGATCTACACAGTTGGGATACAATGAAATGCATGAACCAAGTCCGACCAACCGATCATGTAATGGCCTCTTACAACTAGCAACAGTTACTGAAGACAAATTCTGACGCAGTATCTCCCCAGGGCAGCAATGTGTTATCTCAGTTTAACAGTATGTTCAAAATGATTATAGCAAAGTGTATTATTTCAATTACCCAATGAATATACTACTCAAAAAAAGTTAAAGAACATCAAATTCTTTCTTATTATGATATTGAACCTGTATTTAAATGGCACTGAATTGGATGTTCCTTGACTTTGTTTGTGTAGTATAGATTATATTGTTTACTGATATATAGTATTTCTTGGGATGCTTTTAAAGATGATGTATCCCATGTATCATAAAGCCAAATATTGTTTTGCTTCACTCTCATTAGGATATTATCAAGTATTAGAATGCGTAGACACAGCATACCTCTCTGGCTCGTCCAATGGGATTAAACCTCTTTTGTCCGAGGAAGGTGAGGGACATGTACATCTTCTCTGCCGCGGCCAGCTGAGACAGACATTGGATGATGGTGCCCCAGGAGGCAGCTGCGGACAGCTTGTGCACATCTTTATCCTTCTCCTGAAACACCCAGAAATAGCCTCCTCTATACCATGGTAACAAGTGCAAGTCTACTGCTGTAGATTGTCGCAAGGTAACTACACCTAAAACAGAAGTCCTTCTATTACGTCAGCTCCAGACAGGTCTTCTCAGGATGGTCCTTAAAACTGAATCACAGTCAAACACTGTTGTGTCAAACTTTAAAGTGTCAAATTTACGGTTGTGTCAGAGTAAAGATTTGGTCCCTCAAAATATCTCATTTAGTCGTCATTATGTGGTGGTCATACCTTGCATAACCTGCAGCAGTATCTGAAACTCAGCAGAGTGATCTGATGGCCTTAACACAATTAAATACTGTAGCCTGAAACATTTTACATGAAATGGCCTGTCGAAATCTGGGTCAAACAGACATGGCATATCAGCTACCGGAAAAATATTCACAAGCTCTATAGCAGTGCATTACAGCAAGTAATGTGATACCTACTGCACTCCATAGAGTGCATATAGACTTATCTCATAACTCTTATAACTCCACTTTGCAGGGCGATGGGGTAGCCTTGTGGTTAAAGCATTCACTCGTAACACTGAAGACGCAGGTTCAATTCCCCACAAGGGTACAATGTGTGAAGCCCATTTCTGGTGTCCCCCGCCGTGATATTGCTGAATTATTGTTAAAAGCGGCGTAAAATAAACTCACTTTCTCAATCGTTCTGCACTTTGCATCTGTACATTCCTTGATTAAATGAGCAGAGTGTTTTGAAGTCGAGGCCTATTTTACAAAGCCATCTTCTGACTGTATTAAGATAGCTGAAGAAGATTATATACGTTGAGTATTGGATTTTGAGACAGTAGGATACACAAATCAGTGGACTTAAACATACAGTGAGTTCCTTGGCCTTATCATAGGCAAACTGGCTGAGCAGAAGGAAATAGTTTTCAAGAAGTGTCTCTTCTTTCGGGCCCGATGGAGTTGATGTGGCAGACGATGACCGTGTAAATTCAGCCATTACCTGCAAAGGTCAGAATATATATGTTACAAGAGTGGCACCATGTTATAAATACGTTGATATCACTAAACAAGTGACGTAACCCTCACCTTGACATTCTTACAAATAAACTGTCCTGTATTCTTATCTTCATCTGGTTTTCCTATCCTAGATTATACGTCTGTTGAGACCCCATAGCAATCAATAGTAGATCAATGAGCGCTTACTTAGTTGGAAACTGCATTCACACCGGTTTAATCTCATAAAAATCTGATTTTGTCACTTCAGACAGTACTTGTATGTACCGTTGTCTGTGACCTCTCCACCAGAAACAAAAATGTCTGGCATCACAAACCTAGATGCTCAGTTCGAGACTTATTGCAACTGATAGGTTTATCATCCAAAACTGTGTTCCACAGTAGATTTCACTTGTGTGAGATCAGACGATATCTCCTAGGATATATCGTTTGGACAGTAGATTTTGTACAATGCCCTGACAATGCTATGACATCATGACTGACTGACTGAGTTTAGTTTTACGCCGCTTTTAGCAATATTCCAGCAATATCACGGCGGGGGACACCAGAAATGAGCTTAACACATTGTGCCCATATGACATCATGAACTTGTTGACGTCACAATGTTATGACATCACTGCACTGCAAATCTAATGGCAGTACTGTGTTCAGAGATGTACATTTTTCATTGAAAACTAATGAAGAGTGATTTTTGATGATAAATAGAATCTCACCCTTGTGTCTTCTGATATCAAATATATCAACACTTGTTGATAAAAGTAAAAATATCCTCGGCAAGCCTCGGATATTTGTTACTTTATCAACTCGTGGTGATATATTTGATATCAAAAGACACTCGGGTGAGATTCTCTATTTATCCTCAACCTGGAGAGTGAGTGAGTGAGTTTAGGTTTTTGCTGTACTCAGCAATATTCCAGCTATATGGCAACGGTCTGCAAAAATCGAGTCTGGACCAGACAATCCAGTGATCAAGTGCACGAGCATCGATCTACACAATTGGAATACGATGACATGTGTGAACAAAGTCAGCGAGCCTGACCACCTGAAACCGTCCATCGCCTCTTACGACAAGCATGAGTTACTGAAGATCAATTCCAACCTAGATCTTCACGGGTCTCATCAACCTGGTTACCAGCAACAGGTACCTGGGATACCATTAACTATATCAGATTATGTTTGAAGTTTATATCTTCTTATGACCAGCTATACTCTATACCAAGGGCTTGCTCACTGCTACAGCGCTAGTTCATGACAATACATGTTTTGTCCATATTGTCCATGTAACAAGGAATCGTCATGAAACTAGCATCAAGTAACCCTGTTATCTCAGATTCCATTGTCTCTGCTCAGTCAACTAGAAGAGAGAAGCTGGTTACAAAAAGACAAGCCTAGACATAAAACTCAGAGTACAATTTGATGTATCTGATTGTACTCAAGGTATAATTCGATGTCACTCGGGTCAAGAGTGACCCCTCATCAGCTTTACTGGGGGTACCAGTCGAATTGCCAGCTACAAAATGCCCCAGCAAATTTGGTCAAATTGCCACAGGGAGGTAGTCAAAATGCCCCAATGTATTTAAAATGATTAAACTCATGCCATATTTTTAAACAACTTTGATATTATATTCTTCAGTTCTCTACTGTACACCATTACTTCACATTGATACTAACAAATATTTTTGTGAGTCGAAGTAAAACCCTGCTCTAGTCCTACCCTTGAGTTCACACCCAGTTTCCGTCTCATATATGACCGCAGTGTCCCCTCTACTGATGACCATCGATAGCTGACCATGTTTGTATTTTCTGATTTACAACCAAACACCTACTGAGTACAACTCGGTGACTGCAACACTACCCTCGATAGTTTAATTGTGAAGAGGGATTCGGGCACATGCGGTAGGCACGTAACACGGACACTTTACCTGAGCATGTTCTGTTTACAATAGGTGAAGAAATGCCTCTTGTTTTCGCATACATGTGTCATCTGTCAGTGAAACCCATGAAACATAACATCACAACGATCCAGCTGACCCTCTTCCGGCAACATGCTGTCCTATGTAAGGGAGGCAACTCTGCAATGTATTATTGAGTAGTTGTGCAAAGTGCGAAACCCCGCACATGACACGCTCGACGAAAGGACACAAGAAAATACATATTCATCGACATGTCGCTGCATAGCTTGATATCAGTATAGTAACGAGGTTGAAAATGTTTGGAACACAGCAATACGCTTGAAAGAAAACCTGCCAGCTGTTAAACTTAGTCCAGTCCTCAAAAGGTGTACAGTAGAGGTTTGCAAGTTTGGCACTGGACACAATTTTAAACGCTTCAATCGATCGAAATTTCTTACAGGGACGCACGGAAGCAAAAATCTGTAGGGGCAACTATAATTTATAAATCCACTCACGTTAACATATATGTACAATTATCAACTTTGTGTACAGAAAATGTACAGCATTATTTATGCTTTATAAAAGCAACAATAAGTTTGTATCATCAAGACAGCAACGACCATTCCGTTTTATAGGCAACTAAATAGCATGCAATAGAACGAATAGCACCTCATTGTTGTCACCCATCATGTTTGGTGGTATACACTTGTGGTATATCTATTTGCCACCATTCAAGTGATGCTCAGTTAATCAATTTATAACCGGTAAAGGTTACTTATCTAACACCACTCAGTTTACCTGAGAAAAGTTCCCATTTGGCATATCTCGTATACATTCAGCCTTCAGGTCTGATGTGGCAGAAGTATTACATGTTATGTAAGATCCTTGTGGAAGCGCAGGGAGCGAGAGGAATTATCATTTGCTTCATAAAACTTCGATGAAATGATTAACTGATAATACGTTGATTGATTAATCACTGTTATTTTGCACAGTTGATTTGTCAATAGTTACTGTTGGTGTGTTTAGTTGTATTAACGAAGGCAGAATACACCTGTCGTATTTTAGTGACCGTGTTAAAAACAACGTCCTTTTTTCATAGGATTGAGATGTCATTGTTGTCCGACACACTTTGTTTTAAAGAACCGTGGACCTCGTGCAAAATGTTGTAACGTACGTGTACTGGCTATCTTGGTTGACCAAACTAGTTGAGAACTATCACGATCGAGTTCTAATATCCAGAAACGTAATGTATATAGGTAGAATTAAATTTCCAGTGGATCCACACTTTGAACAGATGGACAATGCATGTTTACTGTTTCATTCAAATACCCATAAGCCCCATAGACAACTAATGTATACAAATATCAACCTAAATAGCCGTAATACAAATGTTGTTTTTGTCAAAATATATTAACACTTCCTATAAATTATAATTAAATGATTTTCACTCTGCTGTGTTCACATCTCCTTACCCCCATTGTTTGTGTCAACTGTTTTTACCTTATCCCTATTATCATTGTTTTTATAACTTCCTTTTTATATGTCCTCTGTGATTGATTGTATATACATGTACATCTCTGGCTTCCTGTAAATCTGGTATATATAGTATGTTTTCTACATATGTCTTTAATCACCTGAAGAAGGGGCAAGAAGTAGCCCAGAAACGTTGTGTTATACAATAACGAAGAAGTTGCCATCCATATGCTCGTCTTATACATTTACATGATGGTCGATACTACCGTTCATCGCTTATCACACCGACAAGGGTCACTGGATCAATATTGACGTTGTTCAACGTCAATATTGATCCAGTGACCATTGGCGCTTCGAAGCGTGCCCCCCTGAGCAGGACATGGTGGGCACGCTCTGGGGTGGGAGCAGAAACACCGGGGGTGACGACTTGAGGCGCCCATGGGTTATGGCGTTGCTAACCGTGGGTGTGAGGAACATTTTGGGATTATGTCATGACGATTAGAGCGTTATCATTAAGCGCGATTAAGTATTACCGTCATTGTCTTCACTGGTGATAATGTGCTAAATCGTCAGTGTCACAGAGAGAGTTTCCACCTTCAACTAAACTTGCATGTACGCATATCGCCTGCCACGTAGATGGAGTGTCACAGTAGTCGGTATCCGTGTCTCCATAGCAAAAATACGTATGTTCGGAATCACGCGTCATCTTTCAATCAGAATTTCTCTTTTATGCCACCGATCGAACAATCTAGTTAGCGCTCCCTGCCTCTACTTTCAATGTATGATATTAGTACTATTCTAGCACAACTCTGCTTTTACTATTATTGACCATTTAACGGTAACATGGTGTCAAATAGGCCTTTGTTGGCCGGGCGTTGTCTAACAATGTGATGTATGTGTTATTATGGTTTAATTTTTATATGTATACACGCTAGACACTTGAATAAAATATTATTATTATTCTCTGTACTGCTCTGGACGAGCACAAGTATAGGGCAATATAGAACTGGATAGTTGGAGTATAATTACTTTACACGTATACGGCAGCTTGGAGAGGCACACATTCAGGTGCGGTAGGCTACCCTTCCATCCATGTTTAGCCATTGAGTCAAGCAACGGTTTGCTCACCTCCAGTGTACTATAGGAATTGCATATTTCATTGTACTTCCTGTCACCCATGTTTACCAGAATACACGTTAACATTCACAGCTTCTTCATAACCTTTCCTGGTCCAAACACACGAAACAAGGGTCAGTACAATCCTTCAAAGTTATAATCGGTGTTTGTAAAGATATGAGATCTTTAGGTGAAATGTCCTTTAACACATTATTTAAAATATTCGATATGAAGATAAGCCCAATACTTCTATATAGTTCTGATATATGGGGATTACAGCAGTGTATAACACATAGCCCGTCCCACCGTCCTTGACGGTCTATTTATGTGAAGGACGGTCGTCCTTTGGTCGGGGAAATATTTGAAAAAATAAACTTATCTTGGTTTGAACTTCGTCTTAGCAATCATTCTCTTTCTCGTTCTTCTTTCAACATTAGTTGATTTTTTATTGTTTTAGTTTTTGGGACTGGCTGTGTTTGTTCAGGACTAGTCACTTTTTTGGACAACCAGTCCTTGGACAGGCCACATTTCAAAACTATTTTATACACTGATTACAGCAATATGATAGTATCCAAAGAGTTCATTTATATGCATGCAAAAGGTTTCTTGGTGTAAAACCGAACACATGTAATATTATGGTTTCCGGACAATTAGGTGGATTTCCATGGTTTATATATTCCTCCTTTAAAGCCATAAAGTATTGGGTAAGATTGCCCTGAAATTGTAACGAATTGTGATAATACATGTAATACTCTATCTAAGTATTCTATCATCCGCCATCTTGATTGTATATTTATGTTAAATTGTATATCATTATATTCTCATGTACCACCGTGGGTGGATTTTTAGAGAATAAAATGTTCTGTTCTGTTCTGATTACTGCATATGCCATGCCATAGGTTTCCGAAAAAAGGTTATGATATGATGAAATTGTATCACGAAAATGGGAAACGAAATTGGGTGACTGATATTAGAGAGTTGTTGTACAAAACAGGTTATGGTTATGTGTGGTGTGATCACACGGTTCAGTCCCATGCACACTTTATCATATCATTTGCACAAAGAAAGAAATGTAATATATGTATTTTCAATCTGGGTCGGAATCATTACTTCAATAAACAAAATGTTTATATTATAATCAATAGAAATCGGATAGACGTTTTGAGGACTATTTAGCAAAAATCGACGTAAAAAAAGTTTCGAATATCTCTCTCTCTCTCTCTCTCGTTTTCTTCCCATGAATTATTTTATTAAACTGGCAGATATACAAAGAGAAAACAGAATATGTCAATTATGTAATATTGTCGTAACTGGCGTTTGGGCTTCAGTAAACCCTACCCAGTTACCTATTAATTATGGTCGTTCCACATTGCTCGGGGAGATGGTCCAGGAGTGAGGGGTCGGACGACCGTGACTCCCAACTAGCCACATAACATTCATGTACTGGCACACATACATTCATAGATAAACGCAACACCAAGTTTATACTCAAATAGTTTTTACTCTGTCTCAGTCCATCTCTAACTACAACTTCATCTACAGACAGGATAAGCTCGTACCACACAGGCAACTGAGTGAAGTGGACTGGCTTCGGTCACTTAAAAGCGCGGACCCCTCGCTCAGTGCCAAACCTATCTTTTTATATGGTTCGAGCCTGGCCTGATCCTGATCACCTGTTTCAACCCATCGTTTTAATTCGTTAATCCTATATCCGTCCCAGTTCTCATGAATATTATGATTGGAAAATTATCGGTAAATACAGTTCGGTAACTCCCCCCAATTTTTATTGATCTGTTATTGGGTTCTGTCTCAAGCGACGTATATATTTCTAACTTACGACTGTATTGCGAATCCTCATAATTTTACCTTGCCAAATGAACATTTAAATCTCAGAATTTTATTCAACTTAGGATAAAAGTTGTTTAACAAACGATCATAGTTTCAAATCGCTATTGTTGGTTTGCATTTCAAGGGGGTATGCACTTTAAATGAAACACCGAAAACAAGTAGTGTTGGTTTAATTAAGTTAACGCTCATCACGTACCGCACGTGCATTTGTTTCACTGTTCAATCTACTGCGCTCACCCCCTTGTAATACAAACCAATAATAGCGATTTGAATTTATGATCGTTTGTTAAACAACTTTTATCCTAAGTTGAATAAAATTCTGAGATTTAAATGTTCAATTGGCAAGGTAAAATTATGAGGATTCGCAATCTTAATTTCACTTTATTCGATTTACCTTTTTTGTTTAGAGTGAAATTCATCGGTACGTTTTCACTGCAAACAGACTATACTCGTGTAAACTTTAAATGTACTACAGGCATGTAGCCGTTTTAAGTACTGAATAAAGATTGATTGAACTTCACCACTAAAGAGATGTATCAATGCAAGAGTACATAAATATATCAATTTGTACGTGTATGGTTGTGGTTTAGAAAGTTGAAACCATCGTGCTGAACACGATGAACATGTATGGGTATTAACCAACTTGACTTTGAAGTGAAAGGTCAGTTTAACCTGTTTAGTATTTTGAACATGTACATGAAGTCAATGGTCGTAGTCAACTTTCACTGAACCTGTCGGCCTTGACAAAATCGGCTAAGTAGGTTTGTCTCTGCAAATACATTACATCAAACAGAACATACACAACACAACATTCATCTTCATTAAAAAGTTGGACTGAATTGTGGACACGGTTATCAAAGTCCAGCTTAATTGAATCGCATTATGTGGACACAAACATCGATATCACAGCGTTCGGCATAAACACGTGATCTGGGAAGACGCCCCTGCTCGCGTCTAACATTACATGGCATTGTGTGTATGCTATCAGGTTACTACATATAATTTCAAACATATTTGGCTAATTAGATGCCTATACAAATAGCATCCACCAGAGTGGTGTTGTTTGTGGTGTGGTCGACCCTGAACACGAGAGGGCGTGATACTGATTGGTTCTGTAACCATGGAAATATAATAAGTGGACTGTTGACAAATGGAACACCTTTATATCAAACCAAGGAGTAAGTTACAACTCTTCGATCACATACCTACTATCGTGAATAGATTCACATTTGGTGATCTATATTGTATATGGTATGTACATGTATAAGGCTACACCTTCAGCACTGGATGCACTTGTAATAATTTATGATAATGTATAAACTGTATGGTATGGCTAATGTATGGTATGTCTTAACTGTACCTGCGTCACTTTGGCCTTTCGTCAACGTGAAAACACAGTGCCGTTAGATAATGTAAGTATTTGTGACAAACTCCCACCAAAACGGACTAAAGGAGAGGACGGACATATTTCTTATGATGCAACTCCCGAGCACACAAAATACTTACAGTTTCAAGTTGTTCATAACTGGATTGTCCGGTCCAGACTCGAATATTTACAGACTGCTTCAACATCGCTGGAATATTCCTGAGAGCTGCGTTAAAAACCAAAGTCTAACCTTAAATATGATATACACATTGATGATGTAAGTGGACAAAACATTTGCTGCAAGGCTTTCTATTTAGGTTTAAAAGTGACATGTTCAAACAGCTTTTACATTTAACTGGCTTTAGAAGCTGGTATTTTAATCGATAGTTAACATCTTTATTGAAACAGATGCGACGTTTCGGTGTAGATGCTAATGTGTTATTACGCAACTGGCCGAAAGGTTGCATCTATTGCCAAAGAGAAGTTGTCTTTGCAGAAAATGTGTTCCTCTTCCGTTTCTACATTGCTGTCTACATCAGCGTACAGGCAGAAAAATATTACTTTTTTGTCTTGATACGTACGCGTATCACGCTGTTGTATGGAGAAAAGCCTTCCTTGATAAAACACGTCATAAAACATACTGCTGGTCATACTGCTAATGTTATTGGTTATATCAAAAAAGTTTGGAATATTCCTTGGACCTGTAACACGTAATTAATCTGTGGCAACCTAGAATGATTTTTTTGTCAATCATCAATTACAATAGGAACGTTCCACTTTTACTAATTCGCCGGTCTTCTGTGAACTTGGATAAAGACGTCTGTCGCGTGCAGTAAAGTCGGCCGCCACTGTCGCCATCTTACTTACCTTCATCCTCTCACCAATAGGATGGTAAAGGGAGATAAGCGGTTTGGGGTAAGCCAATTCCGAAGATCGGATAATGCTCTTCATCGCTTGCTTAATAAAGCTGGTTGTTCCTGACAGGTAAATTACGAGACTAAGCAAACAGGAAACCGACGAAAGGTAATCTCTATTTGATCAAACCACAATTGGTAGCAGACTAGCCACAAGCTCTAATCCCGGGTTGATTGAATCTTGTTATATAGAAACATCAAATACGCCGACATCATCAGTCGAAACGTTGAGACGAGGAAACAGGTGGCCTCATCTTTCAACAGAAATGAGAAAGGCATCTAAACAATGTGACCACTTGTTTTGTCACTAAGGACAACATGCTAAGGGAATGACATGGAAATGTGTGTCAGCAGAAAGGCGTGTGTGGTAGAACCAAGCATGTCTTGCATGTAGTACACGCAGTGAAACACTTCTATAAAGTAAGATTATGGATGTTGTTTCTGCTGTTATATGTTCTGACAATGTGACACAGCATGGTGTTGATTTGTTGTGATGTCAGTGAGTGTAGAGACAACTCATTTAGCACACCATTAAGTCTCCCCGATACGATTACTTGCGTCAGCTTATCCTTAGATATGAGTGTGAATTGTCGGCTTTCGGTGATAATGTTTGGTTACAAAATATTCATAGAAAATTTCGAAAGCAAAAGCACCCCTTCATTCATGGTTTATGGGAATTTGGGATATATCCGCTGGAAATTGAAATAAATCACGAATGTTACTCTTTGTGGAAGACTTATTTCTGGAGAGGATTCTTAATTTTCTCTCCTAAAATATAAACTACGCTATAATGGGACTATTTGCAACACACCTGGCTTGCCTTTATTAATGATACATTTGACTAAATTGGTTATATTATAATGAGTGACATTTTGGCCACACAGGCATATCCCAATCAAAAATACGCTCAACGATTTTGCTGGAAAGTATTCTGAAAAGAAATATTCTGCAGACTTGGATATGAAACATAAAACAATCTTCAAAAGTAGCCATATTTTTCAAAAGTTATGAATCGAAATATGAAACTTATCTGCATGTACTACTTTACAAGTATACTACTCGGCGGGCAAAACTTTATTTCAGAACTTGAAACCATCATAACCTTCTTGCTGCCCTACCTTGGTTGGTATCTTTGAAAGATAATTGTAAAAATTCGTTTCTCTTTTGCCAACTCAGGTATTTCTATTCTGCTTTCTAAATGCTAATACAAAATATCTGTTGTATTCCAGAAGAATAATCCACACATAGATCGCTCCTGACACAGATTGGATGTTGTTTCTGCTGTTATATGACCTGACAATGTGACACAGCATGGTGTTGATTTGTTGTGATGTCAGTGAGTGTAGAGACAACTCATTTAGCGCAATATTAAGTCTCCCCGTTACGATTACTTGTGCCAGTTTGTCCTCAGATACGTATAATTTGTTTCACTAGTTTTAGTGGCGATTTTGCTGAGATGTCACAAATTTGCACAATATGAGAACCGATGTTATTGTGTTGTTCATGGTGGTCACGTGGTGTTCTACCGTCCCAATGTAACCTGGTATGAAGGCAATGTACATAGTGTGTCCATGTCAGCGTCCACCAGAATCAGCAATGTGTAACGGTGGGGAGGTTAAATACGTCACACGTTTTCATCGACTTGACACTGATAAGTAAATGAGTCTGTTTTTACGCCGCTTTAGCGACATTCCATCAGTATCAATGCGAGGAAAACGAGAAAAGGGGCTTCACACATGTACGCACGTAAAGAATCGAACCCCGGCATGGCGAGAGATCACGTTAATTATAAGCACTAGGCTACCCTACCGTACTACCGATTAGGACATGCAACACGTGTTACAAATCTGTGAGAGGATCTCGAAAAATACCTCAGTAAAGGTTTCATTAAACATTCGAAAGAATTTGGATACATCAGCTATCCCGTATTTAATCTGGTTTAAACTGGTTTGTTAGAGTTATGTAATGTTGAGGACCATGGACCACGAGCAGCGTCTTTGTGATGCTAAAACACCAACATGTGGTCAAAAGAGATTATGACTCAGATTTACACATCCACTTGGTGATATCAACAGTGCTTGTTAAGGTGGGATCAATAGACCCAGTGGTATGCTGTGAAACAGTATGTATGGTGATCAGTACTGTTGAGTAAATGCTGTAATTCGACATAGCCTGTGAATGTCAGTTGCTACCTGGCAAATTCCACCTTGTTGATATTAACTTGTATATTTTGGTTATGTTGTGAGGACTTCGTATTCACATGAAAGCAGAACATTACTGAACGAAACATAGATGGATAAACTAGTTTGTTTAAACATATATTAATCACGAGAAAAGAATTGGGTACAGGTTATACAACTTAGAACACCCTCTTCGTAGTGAGTTCATAAATATTATTTACTTTCTTTAAGCAAGATAGACAGAATGATGGGGAAACAGTGGAATAATGACAATAATTAAAATATTCTTTTGATTGATTTGAACAATTTTAAACATGTTTTAATTTATGCGAACAGTCGGATCTGCATTGCCATGTAATAGTAACTCATAATTTATATTCATATTAGTAACACTGCGTAAATTAGTTTTAACTGGTTATAATGATACACATGGGAACAATCTACATGGTACACTGGACAAATAG
The DNA here is from genome assembly GCF_003918875.1 of Haliotis rubra. Classification (NCBI taxonomy): domain Eukaryota; kingdom Metazoa; phylum Mollusca; class Gastropoda; order Lepetellida; family Haliotidae; genus Haliotis; species Haliotis rubra. The sequence goes on along the minus strand of NW_025766747.1, from coordinate 251,816 downwards.
GAATCTCATATACCTGCATGTCATGCACAGCAAGTGTATATCTTTGATGGGCGTGGCCGTAGATATTGGATTTACGTATTACGTAACCTGGTTGCTACAAATCGGATTTATACCATGCTGAAAAGCATGTCACGAAGTTAGTACACGTGGTTCAATATTGACCCTGGAAATTACTCAGGAAAAGTCAGGGAGATAGGCCCGGGGGAGACACGGTATTTCACCTGACGCCCCTGGGTAAGGATTTCGATACAAGGTGTGATGCTCATCATTCAAGCAACACGTAGTGACATTTTATTAGCTGCAATTAGCGTTTCATTATTACAGAAACTATCATTGTCACTGTTTGACTCGTCTGTGAGCCAGTGTTCCTGTCGTCATCTTGTGTCGCTTGTGTTGTGGAAGTACATTTAGCCATTGTGTATTTCCAGATCGGAAGTTCAGGTTCTGTAAAAATAAATGTGAAATACAGTAATACGAATCAGGATTAATAAAACAGTGGATTGCAATGTCCTACCAATGGATCTTATGAGACACGATTGATAGGTATACACCCATGCTCATAAACACAGTCAACCTTACACTGAGACGCATATACCTGGAAGGCGTGTCGATAGTTATGAGCAGAGATAAATGTGCACAATTTTAAAAAAAGGTTAGAAAATATATCTATAAAATACTTAGCACTGCAACTGTGGGGTGGAGATAATTGCTGTGACATTGTCTACGTAATATCAGCAAAAGCGGCTAGCTGCCAATATTCTACACTTGCCACTTGCCTGTGTATACAGGTACCAGTATATATATTCATAGCTCTTACAAACAACTAAATTGTTTTTCAGAATTAATGTATCCCATCAGCCACGAAAGGCAGGGTACTCAAATCTGATTGCACTGAACCAACATATTTCTTCACCCTAATATAATTAACAAACAAGTCAACAAAGAGCCTTTTCCACAACTTCGTCGAAATCCTTAACTTGAAGCACTGCTCTCTGCACCAATACTTAGAACAACGACCATCATTGTAGCTTCTGTCACAAAACTGGATGTTATTTTTTGTGATGACCAATATTTATGTTTCTAGACAGAATGGGACTGAACTGTGGTGACATTAGCTGTATGACATAAACGTAGCTAAGTAACACGTCTCCATGATACCGTGATCAGTTATATTGGACATACATACCAATTTCATGTTCATTGGGCAGGTTATGACGTACCATCGCAAAATTCCCCTTATGATTTCTGGAAAGGATCAAGTCCTTCAAATTTGCATCATTTTACTTAAGCAGAGCAATTGACATAATATTTCTGTTCTAGATATAAATTTGTGAATGTGTCTTTTACATGTAACATGAAGGTCGTAAAGAAGCAACAAGGTATTGCTGCCTGGAGGCAGGGCTATTGTCCTGGCCAGAAGTAATTGACAGTGTCACGTGATTGAGGACACACCCATTACATCCACAAATCTAATTAACCTATCAATTGCTACATAATGTTTTTCTCTATGTCAACTTATCAACACACTCAAAGCTGTACATTGACTGTAAAACTACTTAAGCAGAGGCGGAGTTCAAATCTGGTGCATAACCAATCGGAGCAGATAACAGGTACCATGTATTTGAGATCCCAATTACTAGGTTTGAGATCAATCTAATTTACGTATCAATGGTCGCCTACTCTAGAAACAAATGAGATCTGTAAAGCGCGTGTCGAGGGGATTATCTGAACGGGGCATATAAACCTCGCCGTGGAGATGGGGAGGAACATTCAACTGCCTACTGAGATAATACCTTTTCACCTGCTGCACCTTGAGTCAGGAATCATGTATAATCCATCCATGTTTCAGTATGTGCCAAGTACGGCTCCTTGTATTGGACAGCAGACGACATCTGGTCACCCAACACCTTCTGAACATTCCGTTACAGTCATGCCTCAAACTTCTGAAGGAGAAGACGTCACATCAGAGATCAGTCATGGGTCTGTCCAAACTCAACTACCATCTCCAAATTATGACAATATTCTCCCTTCTCCTTCGTCATCGGTATCTTCAAACGGAGACGGAGACATCAATCTGGATAGTTTCTCAGGAATATCGACGCTCTCACAACAAGACAGACAATTTTCCAACAAGAAGCCTCCCTATTCATACGTGGCTCTCATCACCATGGCCGTCGAGAGTTCCACTACAGGCATGATGACTCTCAACGACATCTACAACTACATCATCAAGAGATTTCCCTACTACCAAGACAACCAACGGAGATGGCAGAACTCAATCAGACACAACCTCTCCCTCAATGACTGTTTCGTCAAGGTGCCCCGACCTCCAGGGAAACCAGGCAAGGGTAACCTGTGGGCTCTGCATCCATCGTGCGGGGACATGTTCGGTAACGGCAGTTTCCTTCGTCGTTCCAAACGTTTCAAGTCGGCACAAAAGCAACGTCGTGATGATCCTCCATTCCATCCTGCCAGTTCTTATGGACAGTTATTCGGATTGTATGGGGGTCCATCTCCTTCCACAGGTTTCAACCCCCTCAGTCTCGGCTCCTTACCCCACGGACTGACCTACAGCACATCGAGCAAGCCTGATTCCAGTCCTTGGACAATGGGATCTCCTACAGTCTACTCTCCATCAGCCGGCTACTACAACCCCAGCAGCATCAACAGCTCTCTCACCGGCTCCCCTCTCTCCAGCTCTCCCCGGCAAGATCGTCCCTGAGTCGAACATACGTACCACAAGCTCCCACACCCACTTCAAATGTACCTGACCGTTCCTGCACCTACCTGTATCCACACATACAACAGTCAATGACGGGTTCTACAAGGGATATCAGTCAGAGTTGGGTTCGAGGTCTTCGAGGTCATACGTCGCTTAGTGTGGATTCATCACTGTTGCAGTGATGCTGAAGACTGATGTACAAAGTGCTATGTGTTAATGTTAGTTTCATGATGCTTTAAGAATAATACAAATACATACATGATGTGAAACCTGAACTGGGAGTGATATCTCAGAAACAAAATAAATACAAGTAAAAATACAGATTGGTACATTTGTTATTTATTCATCTCTGTAATATGCATCCGTCGCCCTTCAGGCTCGTGGTGTATAAGCCCATACAGAGTGCAATCAACAACAAACACTTTACTGTATGGACAGTACAGGTTAATGAGATCGTGCAGTCTGCTTCCAATGTGAATGGTGGAGCAGGTGTAAACTGCGCGTATGGTTTGTGTTACTTAAGAATTTACCCTTGCTCTAAGGATAGAGAACGTGTGTCAGTACTATCTATTATACACGGACGACCAGTGAAACGTGTGATTACAAGTATTTTTGACAAATTAAAATCAAAGTTCTTTTTAAAGTATTACATGTTTTGCGTTAAACAAAGTTACATTTTTGATATTACCTGCATGTGCTGAAATTACACTTCAACAGTATTTTGGACATGCCCGGAGAGCACAAGAAGCACCAAAGCAATGTATTTTCTTCCAGAGAAAACCCTTTTACATCTTGATGATGTTGCAGGCAAAAAGTTATAATGTTTGCGACACAAATTTTATAATGCTGAATTTGAGACTCTCGGTCCGGAAAGCTGAGAATAACCTCAGTGTTTCAGCATAAGTTACAAACGATGTTTTTTCACCTTGTAACAAGCTTAAAACCTCCCCTTTCCTGTCTGGACAATTGGTTTCAGCAATTGTGGACACCTGTGAACATTAGCCATCATTTCAAAAGCACCAACATCAGCATTTTCCCTTACCGTTCACACAAAGGCAGAAACGACAAAACATAAACAGGCACACAGATTTAGCAACAACAACAACAACAAACATCAGTGCGACAGCTTATCGACGTGGGCCTATGTCGTGACCTAGTGTAAAGGTGGGCTGGAATTCCAGATTCGTCCCTAATATAATGATGTGTATTTCCATGCAGGATAAACAGGAGAACCACGAATGAGTATAAAAATGTTTAAAATGCTCCTAATAATGTTGACAGAAGAGGGAACATCTAAGCATTGATGTTAAAATTATCAAGCACCGGGGGTAGGTCGTGTGGAGTATTGGGTTAATGATTCTGAACGTAACCTCATGGAACCAAGGTGGTATGTGTCCAGGTCTTGACAAAATGGGCTTACCTCCAAATTGTGAAAATGGAATATAAAGTATGGAAATGACAGCAGTGGCGATAAACCATGTACACCATCAAGATCAGGTTGTCTGTTTGGAGAATGTGAATTATCCACCTCAGGGGTGCCCAACAGTGTTAACCGTTATTCTCATTAAGATAATGTACAGTATTCGTTTACGTACACTGTGGTAATACAAACAACCTTTAAGTTCACATACACTGAAGATACTGGCAAAATGTTTAAATTCACACTACAGCAGTAAAAGCATATGTTGATTCCCTACCCTATCCTAGAACATGTCATGAACTTTATTCTACAGGTGGGATACGACAAGAATAGCTTTTAAAAGAAGCAAATATTTTCAAATAAGTTCACCAATTTTCCTAAACGTTTAAGCATAGAGCACAATTCCATTCTTGCATGTGCTGATGATTTAATTCCATTACTACATTTGATATAAACCATGAAGTCTTTAACATATTGATGTCCTGAAACACAATCAAATGAGAAACATATAATAAACAATAGATATGGAAAAACGATATCTTAGGATGTGCCGCAGTGCGGAATCGTCTAGAGGTATTATGTACTGTGCCTCCCACAGAGAATTATCAATTACAAGAACAAAGTTTTAACAACATTTGTCACTGTTACTAATACGCCGGCCTTCTTTGAAATTGGACTAAGACTGTCGCGTGCAGTAAAGTCCGCCGCCACTGTCGCCATCTTACTTACCTTCATCCTCTCACCAAGAGGATGGTAAAGGGAGATAAGCGGTTTCAGGTAAGCCAATTCAGGCCAATTGGTTCAGTTTCGGCATTGCTTGCTTAACAAAGCTGGTTGTTCCGTACCGGTAAATTAGAAAGCTAAGCAAACAGGCTGCCGACGAATGGTAATCTCGATTTGATCAAAGAATAATTAGAAAAGGACCAGCTTAACCCCACAAGCTCTAATCCAGTGTTGATTGACTCCTGTAACTCGTGTAAACATCAAATACACCTCATCCTGCTACTGACATCAAAACAGTATGTTAACATTTTAACACACTTTTGTCATACTGCTGACAACATGCTTAGGGCATGAATTGTTAGATGGGCTTCTCTTACACCTTGACCAAGAAATTATGGGAACTGTACCGACACGTCGCTAATAAAGAAGCTTAATGGATAATTTAGTTGCCACTTGGCGTAGAATATATACAAGTAAATATGTAATATATTGGCACAAGGAATGTGTCACTGTCTACATATTTAGCACCTCTTATATGCAGCAAATCAGGTTTAACCAACACACAGTTACACACTATGTGAATATTTCAGAATAGTCATAAGAAATCGTCAATTTGAAAGATAATTATAAAAAAAACCATTCACATAACAAATTCATTTTCTCTTTTGCCAACACAGGTATTTCTTTTCTGCTTTCTAAATGCTAGTACCATATATCTGTTGTATTCCAGCAGAATAATCCTAACATAGATCGCTCCTGACACAGATTGGAGGTTGTTTCTGCTGTTATATGTTCTGACAATGTGACACAGCATGGTGTTGGTTTGTTGTGATGTCAGTGTGTGTAGAGACAACTCATTTAGCGCACCATTAGGTCTCCCCGTTACGATTACTTGTGTCAGCTTATCCTTAGATATGTTCAGCTGGTTAGCTTGTGAAATGTTTCCCTTGTTTTAGCGGACACATTTTCGTAGGAAACACACCGGGCAAACCCATAGGTAATTCTTACATTCATTTTTGCCTCGATTATACGTTTGTAACCCAGGAACAGAAACACATAGTTCGGTCTGTTATCTGTATGACTGAAGTTAAAGTTATGTCGCTTATGCCCTTCGTCCCGAATGACCAGATCAGGTCCTCAGTTTGTAACGCATGTTGACGGTGCTGATGGTAGCTGTAATACTAATGGTGGTAACTGTTGGTACAGCTAGTACCTGCAATATCAAGTGTTACAGAACGACATAATATCAGAAATCCAGCCAAGTCAGCCATTTCCTTCTAATTGATACCAAATATTCAGATATTAACCGTTTTGCTATTGCAAGACGACATCAATCGAGCCTGACACAGATTGGATGTTGTTACTGCTGTTACAGCATGGTGTTGATTTGTTGTGATGTCAGTGAGTGTAGAGACAACTCAGTTAGCACACCGTCAAGTCTCCCCGTTACGATTACTTGTGTCAGTTTGTCGTTGATCGCAGGACACCGAATACAGGTTTCCTTGATCCAATGTTCACATGCAATGTGGCCGCGTTGATGTCTGTATCTGCCAGAGTATCGAGCTAATGTTGGCCCTGGTCGCTTTTATAAGAAATTTATTCGGTCTTTGAGTGGCATTTCTTATTCAACTATTAACAATAAAATCTTATGTTTTTAATGTGGTTATCATAATTCCTAATACATTATACACATTGGCATTTCCCGAGTGAATTGGGATAAATTCATATCATGTTTCGTCGTCCGCAGTACATAATTTGACAATATTTGCACCGTGCCGAAGACCTCATGAAAAGGAAGTTGAATCGACATAGCATGTAACGTGTCTGAATCAATATTGACCCTGGTACTTACTTCTGTCGCTACGGGGGAGATACTGGTGTCACTTGACTCCCCTGCAGCTGAGGGGTGTGATGTACATCTTTCAGGCAGCCTGTGGTGACTTTGGTCATTTATAAACTCAATTAGAGCATGTAACGACCTAGTCTTGACTGTATAGAACAATTTTTTATGATGGCTAACAACTTCTCTTTTTCGTGAGTGCGACGGTTCGATACAGATTCTTGTACCGTTGTCAATCAAGAGTGAAAACTCCTCACTGAACGCATCCGACATCATCGCCAAATCCAGGCCACTTCCACGTCCGCCATCAGTGACCTCCACACCTCCCTCAGCTCCACCCTCGATCCAGAACTCTTCTCCTCCTTACGAACTGCCCAGACTACCGCCAACAACAAACTAGTCACTCTTGCTTGACAACGGTACAAGAATCCGTATCGAAACATCGCACTCACGAAATAAAGAAGTTGTTATCCATCAAAAATTGTTCTATATCGTAAGTCTCAACTTCTAAAATGCCACTCAGACAAGTCAGTCTTGACTGATATACTGGACCCGGTCGGTAGTGTCAAGTAGTGTTAAACCAACTTCACTCACGCACACGTAGATACAATGTGTAGTATCATCACTACTATTGTGGCGTATAACTACCAATTTACTCCTGATATTTACCAGCATTGCCATACTAGTGTTATCTGAATATTCAATACAAGAATCACAATATAAAGGTACAAGAAACAAGTCAGCTAATGAAGCGTTAGTGTTTGGCTTTATCAACTCAGTGTTCAACTACAATTCTTTATTGTCGGGGTACATTTAGAATGTCATGCCAAGCAAACGACTTCTGAAAATTAAATGCTTTATTCAATGAAATATGCCATATGTCATCCTGGTATATGTTCACTTAATCATTGCACCATAATCCTGGAGATTTGTGAGTGGACAAGTGAGTGAGTAAAAGTTTTGTACATCAGCCGGCATTGTGACTCAGCACATAGCATTCAGCTGAAGTATAAACGTAACACAATTGGTAGCTTACGTTGTTTACGCTGCAATATTGTATCTGCAGCCACAATCAAACACATGTTATATTGCTGTAATGATTGTATATTAGCTTAGGCAAATATATTTAAATATGTCAATCAACTAAAACAATACCTTAGTTTGCAAGTCTTTGCACACACCAACTTATCATATGTTTTGCAAGGTGTAGTATTCAAGTAGATTCTCGCCTCGACAAATACTGATTTTGTATTTCGTGATGATCAATACTGACAACTCTAGATGGCGTGGTAGAGCGTTGTTGTGATATGACAAACGCAATTCGACTCCCCAAGTCATGTTATTTATATATATGGATGACACATGCAGCCACGTTCATAGTCTGTTTTTCATTTCAATGAATACTAGTCTTAAGGTGCAATTTCTTTTGATATCCACAACAACAAAAAACAAACATTTTGCGTCAACACATAGACATATATGAGCTCTGAGAATGTAGTCCGAATCGTCCGGTCTTCCTCATGATTCAAACGTTGGCATCCACAAATAACTCCCCCACACCTTCTTCGATAATATTGCAAACCTGAAAATCCATGTTACAGCCATTAACCCATTAACACACTTACAGTGGTTGTATTGTTTTTACTTTTTCTCTATGTCAACGTTATCAACACACTCAAAGCTGTACATTGACTGTAAAGCTACTTACGCGGAGGCGGAGTTAAAATCTGGTGCATAACCAATCGGAGCAGATAACAGGTACCATGTATTTGAGATCCCAATTACTAGGTTTGAGATCAATCTAATTTACGTATCAATGGTTGCCTACTCTAGAAACAAATGAGATCTGTAAAGCGCGTGTCGAGGGGATTATCTGAACGGGGCATATAAACCTCGCCGTGGAGATGGGGAGGAACATTCAACTGCCTGCTGAGATAATACCTTTTCACCTGCTGCACCTTGAGTCAGGAATCATGTATAATCCATCCATGTTTCAGTATGTGCCAAGTACGGCTCCTTGTATTGGACAGCAGACGACATCTGGTCACCCAACACCTTCTGAACATTCCGTTACAGTCATGCCTCAAACTTCTGAAGGAGAAGACGTCACATCAGAGATCAGTCATGGGTCTGTCCAAACTCAACTACCATCTCCAAATTATGACAATATTCTCCCTTCTCCTTCGTCATCGGTATCTTCAAACGGAGACATCAATCTGGATAGTTTCTCAGGAACATCGACGCTCTCGCAACAAGACAGACAATTTTCCAACAAGAAGCCTCCCTATTCATACGTGGCTCTCATCACCATGGCCGTCGAGAGTTCCACTACAGGCATGATGACTCTCAACGACATCTACAACTACATCATCAAGAGATTTCCCTACTACCAAGACAACCAACGGAGATGGCAGAACTCCATCAGACACAACCTCTCCCTCAATGACTGTTTCGTCAAGGTGCCCCGACCTCCAGGGAAACCAGGCAAGGGTAACCTGTGGGCTCTGCATCCATCTTGTGGGGACATGTTCGGTAACGGCAGTTTCCTTCGTCGTTCCAAACGTTTCAAGTCGGCACAAAAGCAACGTCGTGATGATCCTCCATTCCATCCTGCCAGTTCTTATGGACAATTATTCGGTTTGTATGGGGGCACATCTCCTTACACAGGTTTCAACCCCCTCAGTCTCGGCTCCTTACCCAACGGACTGACCTACAGCACATCGAGTAAGCCTGATTCCACTCCTTGGACCATGGGAACTCCTACAGTTTACTCTCCATCAGCCGGCTACTACAACCCCAGCAGCATCAACAGCTCTCTCACCGGCTCCCCTCTCTCCAGCTCTCCCACGGCAAGTTCGTCCCTGAGACGAACATACGTACCACAAGCTCCCACACCCACTTCAAATGTACCTGACCGTTCCTGCACCTACCTGTATCCACACATACAACAGTCAATGACGGGTTCTACAAGGGATATCAGTCAGAGTTGGGTTCGAGGTCTTCGAGGTCATACGTCGCTTAGTGTGGATTCATCACTGTTGCAGTGATGCTGAAGACTGATGTACAAAGTGCTATGTGTTAATGTTAGTTTCATGATGCTTTAAGAATAATACAAATACATACATGATGTGAAACCTGAACTGGGAGTGATATCTCAGAAACAAAATAAATACAAGTAAAAATACAGATTGGTACATTTGTTATTTATTCATCTCTGTAATTTGCATCCGTCGCCCTCCAGGCTCGTGGTGTATAAGCCCATTCAGAGTGCAATCAACAACAAACACTTTACTGTATGGACAGTACAGGTTAATGAGATCGTGCAGTCTGCTTCCAATTTGAATGATGGAGTAGGTGCGAACTGCAGTGTTTGGTTCGAGGAACTTAAGTATTTGCCCTTGCTCTAAGAAGGAAAGAGAACGTGTGTCAGTACTGTACCTGTTACACACGGACACCTAGTCAAACGTGTCTTCTTGACAAAAAATATACAAAGTCTTGTCAAACAATGTCATTTCTTGCGTTATACACATATTTACATTCTTCATATTATATACATGGACTGGCAATCTTTATTCAGACTCCTGCCATCAATTTAGAAAACAAGGTTTCAAAATCAATCTAGCATGGTTACTTCTGTAGGTAACCAAACCTTACATTCAAAACACAGTATACATACTTCTCTCAAATAATTAATTTTTTTTGTAAGAAAACAAAATACCTTTTACATCTTCATTATGTTTCAGGCAAAAGTTATACGAAGTAAATTTGATCATGCTGAATCTAAGAAACACTTCGTCCGGGACAATGAGAATAACCTCAGAGTTTCAGCACAAGTTAGAAAGAATGTTGTCACCTTGGAACCAGCTTAAAACCTACCCCTTCCTGTCTGGACACCATGGTATTGTGAACACCTGTGGACATTAGCCATCATTTCAAAAGCACCAAAATCAGCACTTTCTCTAACCGTTCACGCAAAGGCCCGGGTTCGATTCCCCACATGGGCACAATGTGTTAAGCCCATTTCTGGTGTCCCCCGCCGTGATATTGCTGGAATATTGCTAAAAGCGGCGTAAAACTAAACTCAGTCAGTCAGTCAGTCAGTCACGCAAAGGCATATTAAAAACGACAAAACATAAACAGGCACACAGATTTAGCAGTAGCAACAACAAACATCATTGCGACAGCTTATCGACGTGGGCCTATGTCGTGACCTAGTGTAAAGGTGGGCTGGAATTCCAGATTCGTCCCTAATATAATGATGTGTATTTCCGTGCAGGATAAAAAGGAGAACCTCGAATGAGTATGAAAAATATATAACATGCTCCTAATAATGTTGACAGAAGAGAAAACATCTAAGCATTGATGTTAAAATTACCATGCACCGGGGGTAGGTCGTGTGGAGTATTGGGTTAATGATCCTGAACGTAACCTCATGGAACCAAGGTGGTATGTGTCCAGGTCTTGACAAAATGGGCTTACCTCCAAATTGTGAAAATGGAATATAAAGTATGGAAATGACAGCAGTGGCGATAAACCATGTACACCATCAAGATCAGGTTGTCTGTTTGGAGAATGTGAATTATCCACCTCAGGGGTGCCCAACAGTGTTAACCGTTATTCTCATTAAGATAATGTACAGTATTCGTTTACGTACACTGTGGGAATACAAACAACCTTTAAGTTCACATACACTGAAGATACTGGCAAAATGTTTAAATTCACACTACAGCAGTAAAAGCATAATATTGATTCCCTACCCTATCCTAGATCATGTCATGAACCTGTTTCTACAAGTGGAATACGACATGAACATATTTTAAACGAAGTAGATGTTTTCAAAGAAAGTTAAGTAATCTTCCTTAACGCTTGAGCATAGAGCACTATTCCATTCTTGGAAGTGCTGATGATTTAATTCAATTACATGCATAGCTTGTAAAAGAAGTAAATATTTTCAAAGAAATACAATGTTCCAAATAAGTTCAGTAATTTTCCTTAACGAGTGAGCATAGCGCATTGACTCTTGTAAGTGCTGAGGATTTAATTCAATTACTACATTTGATTTAAGCCATGATCTGTTTAACTCATGGATGTTATGAAACACCCGTGGAATCAATATGATTAAGGCAAAGACGACGTATGTTGTCAGGGTAAACAACTTTGAATTACCCTATCAGTGTCAAAAACAACATTTACACAAAAAGAGGATCGTCCTAAATGTGTGAGTATACACAGTATCACGATGAACATGCAGGTATAAGCACAAAATGAGAAACATATTATAAATAATATATGGAAAAACTATTTCTTCGAGTGTGCCAGATTGTGGAATCGTCTAGAGGTATTATGAGCAGTGTCTCCGACAGAGAATTATCAATTACAATAAGAACAAGATTTTTCATTTTTATTAATACGCCGGCCTTCTTAGAAATTGGACTAAGACTGTTGCGTGCAGTAAAGTCCGCCGCCACTGTCGCCATCTTACTTACCTTCATCCTCTAACTGAAAGGATGGTAAAGGGAGATAAGCGGTTTCAGGTAAGCCAGTTAAGGAGAATTGGTTCAGTTTCGGTATTGCTTGCTTAACAAAGCTGGTTGTTCCGTACCGGTAAATTAGAAAGCTAAGCAAACAGGCTGCCGACGAATGGTAATCTCGATTTGATCGAAGAATAATTAGAAAAGTACCAGCTTAACCCCACAAGCTCTAATCCAGTGTTGATTGGCTCCTGTAACTCGTGTAAACATCAAATACACCTCATCCTGCTACTGACATCAAAACAGTATGTTAACATTTCAACACACTTTTGTCACACTGCTGACAACATGCTTAGGGCATGAATTGTTAGATGGGCATCTCTTACACCTTGACCAAGACATTATGGGATATATACCGAAACGTCGCTATAACACTTTAATAAAGAAGTTGAAATGGATAAATTAGTTGCCTACTTGGCGTCGAAAATATACAAGTAAATTAATGATATATTGGTACAAGGAATGTGTCACTGTCTACATATTTAGCACGTCTTACATATAGCAAACCAAGCATAGCCAACATACAGTTACACACTATGTGACTATTTCAGAATAGTCATAAGAAATCGTCAGTTTGATTGACAATTGTAAAAACGTTCACATAGGACATTCATTTTCTCTTTTGCCAACACAGGTATTTCTATTCTGCTTTCCAAATATTAATACCATATATCTGTTGTATTCCAGCAGAATAATCCTAACATAGATCGCTCCTGACACAGATTGGAGGTTGTTTCTGCTGTTATATATTCTGACAATTTGACACAGCATGGTGTTGATTTGTTGTGATGTCAGTGTGTGTAGAGACAACTCATTTAGCGCACCATTAAGTCTCCCCATTACGATTACTTGTGTCAGCTTATCCTTAGATATGTTCAGCTGGTTAGCTTGTGAAATGTTTCCCTTGTTTTAGCGGACACATTTTCGTAGGAAACACACCGGGCAAACCCATAGGTAATTCTTACATTCATTTTTGCCTCGATTATACGTTTGTAACCCAGGAACAGAAACACATAGTTCGGTCTGTTATCTGTATGACTGAAGTTAAAGTTATGTCGCTTATGCCCTTCGTCCCGAATGACCAGATCAGGTCCTCAGTTTGTAACGCATGTTGACGGTGCTGATGGTAGCTGTAATACTAATGGTGGTAACTGTTGGTACAGCTAGTACCTGCAATATCAAGTGTTACAGAACGACATAATATCAGAAATCCAGCCAAGTCAGCCATTTCCTTCTAATTGATACCAAATATTCAGATATTAACCGTTTTGCTATTGCAAGACGACATCAATCGAGCCTGACACAGATTGGATGTTGTTACTGCTGTTACAGCATGGTGTTGATTTGTTGTGATGTCAGTGAGTGTAGAGACAACTCAGTTAGCACACCGTCAAGTCTCCCCGTTACGATTACTTGTGTCAGTTTGTCGTTGATCGCAGGACACCGAATACAGGTTTCCTTGATCCAATGTTCACATGCAATGTGGCCGCGTTGATATCTGTATCTGCCAGAGTATCGAGCTAATGTTGGCCCTGGTCGCTTTTATAACAAATTTATTCGGGTCTTTAAGTGGCATTTCCTTAAGAAATTTATTGTTCAACTATTAACAGTAAAATATTATGCTTTTAATGTAGTTATCATAATTCCGAATGTGTTATCTGTACATTATACACATTTGATTTTTAAATACATATCATGTTTCGTCGTCCGCAGTACATAATTTGACAATATTTGCACCGTGCCGAAGACCTCATGAAACAATGTGCATACGACGTAGCATGTAACGTGTCTGAATCAATATTGACCCTGGCACTTACTTCTGATGCTACAGGGGAGATACTGGTGTCACTTGACTCCCCTGCAGCTGAGGGGTGTGATGTACATCTTTCAGGCAGCCTGTGGTGACTTTGGTCATTGATAAACTTGATTAAAGCATGTAGCGACCTTCTTTTGGCCTACTCATGTCCTGGACCCGGTCGGTAGTGTCAAGTAGTGTTAAACCAACTTCACTCACGCACACGTAGATACAATGTGTAGTATCATCACTACTATTGTGGCGTATAACTACCAATTTACTCCTGATATTTACCAGCATTGCCATACTAGTGTTATCTGAATATTCAATACAAGAATCACAATGTAAAGATACAAGATACAAGAAACAAGTCAGCTAATGAAGCGTTAGTGTCTGGCTTTATCAACTCAAAGTTCAATTACAATTCTTTATTGTCGGGGTACATTTAGAATGTCATGCCAAGCAAACGACTTCTGAAAATTAAATGCTTTATTCAATGAAATATATCACATCTTCGTATAAGTTCACTTAATGAGTAAAAGTTTTGTACATCAGCCGGCATTGTGACTCAGCACATAGCATTCAGCTGAAGTATAAACGTAACACAATTGGTAGCTTACGTTGTTTACGCTGCAATATTGTATCTGCAGCCACAATCAAACACATGTTATATTGCTGTAATGATTGTATATTAGCTTAGGCAAATATATTTAAATATGTCAATCAACTAAAACAATACCTTAGTTTGCAAGTCTTTGCACACACCAACTTATCATATGTTTTGCAAGGTGTAGTATTCAAGTAGATTCTCGCCTCGACAAATACTGATTTTGTATTTCGTGATGATCAATACTGACAACTCTAGATGGCGTGGTAGAGCGTTGTTGTGATATGACAAACGCAATTCGACTCCCCAAGTCATGTTATTTATATATATGGATGACACATGCAGCCACGTTCATAGTCTGTTTTTCATTTCAATGAATACTAGTCTTAAGGTGCAATTTCTTTTGATATCTACAACAAAAAAACATTTTGGGTCCTCACATAGACATAATTATATAAGCTCTAAGAATGTAGTCCGAATCGTCCGGTCTTCCTCATCATTCAAACGTTGGCATCCACAAATAACTCCCCCACACCTTCTTCGATAATATTGCAAACCTGAAAATCCATGTTACAGCCATTAACCCATTAACACACTTACAGTGGTTGTATTGTTTTTACTTTTTCTCTATGTCAACGTTATCAACACACTCAATGCTGTACATTGACTACTTACGCGGAGGCGGAGTTTAAATCTGGTGCATAACCAATCGGAGCAGATAGCCGGAACCATGCGTTAGAGATCACAATTAGTAGGTTCGCCATCTATCTAATTTACATATGAATGGTCGCCTAATCCAGAAACAAATGAGATCTGCCAAGCACGCGTTAAGGGGATTATCTGAACGGGGCATATAAACCTCGCCGTAGAGATGGGGAGGAACATTCAACTGCCTACTGAGATAATACCTTTTCACCTGCTGCACCTTGAGTCAGGAATCATGTATAATCCATCCATGTTTCAGTGTGTGCCAAGTACGGCTCCTTTTATTGGACAGCAGACGACATCTGGTCACCCAACACCTTCTGAACATTCCGTTACAGTCATGCCTCAAACTTCTGAAGGAGAAGACGTCACATCAGAGATCAGTCATGGGTCTGTCCAAACTCAACTACCATCTCCAAATTATGACAATATTCTCCCTTCTCCTTCGTCATCGGTATCTTCAAACGGAGACGGAGACATCAATCTGGATAGTTTCTCAGGAATATCGACGCTCTCACAACAAGACAGACAATTTTCCAACAAGAAGCCTCCCTATTCATACGTGGCTCTCATCACCATGGCCGTCGAGAGTTCCACTACAGGCATGATGACTCTCAACGACATCTACAACTACATCATCAAGAGATTTCCCTACTACCAAGACAACCAACGGAGATGGCAAAACTCCATCAGACACAACCTCTCCCTCAATGATTGTTTCGTCAAGGTGCCCCGACCTCCAGGGAAACCAGGCAAGGGTAACCTGTGGGCTCTGCATCCATCTTGTGGGGACATGTTCGGTAACGGCAGTTTCCTTCGTCGTTCCAAACGTTTCAAGTCGGCACAAAAGCAACGTCGTGAGGATTCTCGATTCCATCCTACCAGTTCTTATGGACAGTTATTCGGATTGTATGGGGGTCCATCTCCTTACACAGGTTTCAACCCCCTCAGTCTCGGCTCCTTACCCCACGGACTGACCTACAGCACATCGAGCAAGCCTGATTCCAGTCCTTGGACCATGGGATCTCCTACAGTTTACTCTCCATCAGCCGGCTACTACAACCCCAGCAGCATCAACAGCTCTCTTACCGGCTCCCCTCTCTCCAGTTCTCCCCCGGCAAGCTCGTCCCTGAGTCGAACATACGTACCACAAGCTCCCTCACCCACTTCAAATGTACCTGACCGTTCCTGCACCTACCTGTATCCACACATACAACAGTCAATGACGGGTTCTACAAGGGATATCAGTCAGAGTTGGGGAACTCGATGCGCTAGGTTATACTTTGGCTAGGTGGTTGCATCATTGCCTGTAGAGATATCGAAGACCGATGTATCAAAGTGCTAAGTTTTGTCTTCACTATTCTGTGTAGTATTTATTAAAAGACATTCGTGTAATATGTCCATGTGCATATTAAATATCTTTTGAAAACAATCAAGCATGTTCTATTTATTATGTGTCTTAGTTTGCGGAACAACAAGATGGACACGGGGCCTGTTAATTCAAACAAGCATTGTACTTGTCAGTTATTTGACCCAGAAAATGTCAGACTCTTTAACAGAACAGTTAATTTGTGTACATTTTGTAACAGATCTAGAACCACAGTATATGATGGGCATAGCTTGACTTTGGACAGCCCAAATTCTGATGATTGTAGTGAGAGTGGAAATGCGTCTTTTAATTAGGGGCAAGTGAACCACAGTGGGAATCAGCAAACATCAACATCATTTTTCCGGTGACATTGATACTACAAAAACGAGCCGAAGAGGAAAACAAGTCACTCCAGGTAGTCTACAACGCAGAGATTCAGGGGCAGCCACCAGATGGAATCCCTCCTGTGACTTTCATCCATCCCTGATGACATACATAGGCACTGGCGAGCAACAATCCCGCCATTTCCACAATCCAGACCTACGTAAATGATTCGATTTTTCTAAGGTTCGAGTCAACCGAAAATAAATGAATGCAGAAAGAGTACGACGGACCATGCTTTCACTTCTAGACAA
Source organism: Haliotis rubra (assembly GCF_003918875.1). Lineage (NCBI taxonomy): Eukaryota > Metazoa > Mollusca > Gastropoda > Lepetellida > Haliotidae > Haliotis > Haliotis rubra. Next base: position 234,469 of record NW_025766747.1, on the reverse strand, counting down.
CTGGCCCCGATTTCTCGAAACAAACTTAAGTATTTACTCAAATTTCAAACTGAGTTTGACAATTTGAAACGGCTCAATTTTTAACTCAACTGCATACCAAACAACTTAAGTAATCTATCCACTAAACTCAAATAATCTAGTATGTTTTAGTTTAATATCGGTTTCAGTTCATTCTGGAAAATGCATTTTCCTGCGTTTTCTTTAATTTGAGTAAAAACTCTAACTTAAGTCAAAACTCAGACTTAAGTTTGTTTCGAGAAATCGGGGCCTGGTCTTTGACTATATGACACGGTGTTCCTTTCACGATGCGTCCCTCTTTCAATTATGTCAACGGGTGTTGCTATATAACTAAATCTGTTCCTATATCAATGCGCGTTTCTACCAATATGTGTGTATCTCTAAATGCATAATGCCATTTAGAAAGTGATCAAATGTAACTTGGGATTACACTTTCTTTGTATACGGAGTGTAGTACTACTGGGGGTCGAGTCCCATCCGAGGTTCAAACCCACACTCTCAGAGTGCGGCATCTAATCAAAAGCACACAAAGTAAGCGATCTAACATCACAGCTACCACAAATAAAGATCAGGCATAGGTTTTACCTCATTGTTCATATATTTAAAACTTTCAACCTGCAGTTAAAAACAATTGCGAGATGGAAACACAATTTACGCTCTTGTTTTCCGTGCCAGCTTTCATATCGACGTTATACCACCACCCCGATACACTGAACTGTACTAGTGACCCTTCAACATTACATATATGGTATATGATGAGAAATAGACGCGATTGCAGCTCTATCCTTTTCAAAGTTGATTTATAAATCAGCTAAATGACGGTAAATGAGAATTGAGCGGGTCAAGGTAAACCATTTCATCAGCTCGCTGATACTGAGCGGTTACTTTACAGGTTAAGTACGTCTTGCATATCATACCATATGTAAATCATATCATATGAAATCTTAGTCGATATTTGTAAATTTCATGGGGTTAAGGGGAATAATGTTTGGATTTAAACATGTTTCTTGTAAGAGTATATATAAGAACACAAATTCAATGGACAGTTTTACACTTCTACTTTCCAAACAAGACGAGCATGCCGGCAAATACAGAACAATCTACAGACATGTCAGTCTTGTTTATCATAATTGTCAAGAGGCGGTTGGGTAGCCTAGTGGTCCCCCGCCATGATATTGCTGAAATATTGCTAAAGGAAGCGTAAAACCATACTCTCTCACTCTCACTCATGATTTTCAAATGAAAATCGGTGATTTGCAACGTTACTTCATTTGTTATCGCAGGACTATGCGTCCTACTTAGATCGCTCCTGACACAGATTGGATGTTGTTTCTCCTGTTATATGACCTGACAATGTGACACAGCATGGTGTTGATTTGTTGTGATGTCAGTGAGTGTAGAGACAACTCATTTAGCGCAATATTAGGTCTTCCCGTTACGATTACTTGTGTCAGCTTATTCTTTTATATGGGTGTGAATTGTGGGCTTTCGGTGATAATTCTTGGTTTCAAAATATTCATTGAAACTTTTTAGAGGAAATGTACCCCTTCATTCATGGTTTATTGGGGATTTGGGAGGAAATTGAAACTCTGAGAGTGCGGGTTCGAATCCCGGATGGGACTCAACCCGAAAAGTACTAGAATCTGTACTTTACTAAGAAAGTGTAATCCCAAATATAACATATGTTACATTTGACCACTTTCTAAAATGGCATTGTGTATTTCATACAACGATATTCATGTTAGCGACAATTTACAGGTGCTGTAGAGAGTATATTGTCCCTTTATGATATCGGAAACCAACAACTATAAATAACATGTAACGCATTCTTGAACATCATTGTGCATTGTAACGATGTGTTTCAAGACAAACGACCAGTTCAACTGGTGTTTAGACGCTCATACATATAACAGTATCATCATTTAGCCAGCAGAAACTCTTTCTACCGCGACCTGGGGAACTAAGTTACCTCAATTATCCCGAACACGATGTTAAACATTGTGCTGATCATACAATTAAACACAGCTATTGTTTTTTAGACGAAAAAACAGTTTGGAATCGTTTTGGTGCCTGTAACATGTAACTACTTAAGCGCATCCCAGGATTTTTAAAACGTATAAGTAGCTTCTTTTTTTTTAATCTTTGCAGTGAAACTTATAAGTCGGTCTTCTGTGAAAATGGATTTGGACGTCTGTCGCGTGCAGTAAAGTCGACCGCCACTGTCGCCATCTTACTTACCTTCATCCTCTGACCAAGAGGATGGTAAAGGGAGATAAGCGGTTTGGGGTAAGCCAATTCCGAAGATCGGATAATGCTCTTCATTGCTTGCTTAATAAAGCTGGTTGTTCCTGACAGGTAAATTACGAGACTAAGCAAACAGGAAACCGACAAAAGGTAATCTTTATTTGATCAACATACAATTGGTAGCGGACTAGCCACAAGCTCTAATCCCGGGTTGATTGAATCTTGTTATATAGAAACATCAAATACGCCGACACCATCAGCTAAAACTTTGAGGTGAGGAAACAGATGAGTTTACCCTTCTACTGACATGAAAACAGCATGTTAACAATGTAACCACTTGTTTTGTCACTCTAGGGATAACATGCTCAGGGCATTACATATATGTAACGTTTCGACACAAAGGCGAGTTTGTTTGTGTACACATGTTAACAATGGTTAATTAAGAATCTAAATAATGTTCTTTTCTTAATAAACAGCAAAATTACACGTGCAATGACACTCAGCTATGGATTTCGTTTTCTCTTTTGGCCCAGTCTGTCTTTTTTTCCTGTGGTAATAATAGCATATGTCAGCATATTTTCTTTCTATCCAAACACACGGCAATGCACGACCGCCACTGTGTTAGCTACTCACACAGATTGGATGTTGTTTCTGCTGTTATATGTCCTGGCAATGTGACACAGCATGGTGTTGATTTGTTGTGATGTCAGTGAGTGTAGAGACAACTCATTTGACGCACCATTAAGTCTCCCTGTTACGATTACTTGTATCAGCTTAGCTTGAAATTTTATTTAATCTTTATTTAATCCCCCAATGTTACATAAATACTATTTCCCCCAACCCACAACACCCCACACCAAGATGACATGAAACAATAATAACACAATGCATGAGCAGCCATTCAATATTTAATCCACAACACTTGCAATATGACAATAGACTGAAGGCATTCTTTATTTAATGCTTTCATGAATAACCACAAATGAATCAAATTGAAATATATAATGTCGAATATATAATGTTGAATATATAATGTTGAATATATAATGATGAATATATAATCTTGACGTCATCATTGGAGTGATAGTGACGAAACTAACCTTTCCTCCTCATAAACAAGATAATGAAATAGCTAGGATTTGTTTTAGGATTATTTGGGACATTTACATGACATGTAGTAGCTATTGTTGCCCAGCGTGTAACCATCAGTGTACACACATGATGTGACGTGCTTTGTGTGAACTGCAGTATGTATGACTGCCGATCTTGTGACCAACATAAACATATACATACTTGTATTTCTGTAGTTACTTACCATAATTATATACACATTATTCAACCTACTCCAATTACTACAAGTTGAAAACCTTTCTCAAAAACAGGTAGCATGTCATGGAGCAGACATATGGGTCTGAATCAATATTGACCTAGGTATTTACTCCGACTGGACATGGAACACAGGCCCTGGGGAGAAACTGGATTCAGCTAGTACGTCACCTGAAGCCCCTGGGTAGGGATTAGGATACAGGGTGTGATGTACATACTTTGCGTAGCCTGTAAAGAATAAAGGGGAAACGTTAAACCCTCAATTTGTAATCAGTTGCAAAGTAATTGACAGTGACGTTGTGCACATTCACCTGTTTGAACCGTCGGCTTGAGACGCATACATGGTAGAGAGGAACAAACGTGTAACCTGTCTTGTTCGTAAATCTATCAAATATATATATATATTAAAACATATATACATCTGTTCGCAAATACTAAAATTGCTGAGTAGGTTTATCGCATGAATTATCAAATTATCTATATGCTAATAAGATTTCTTCGTTTGTAAATACAACTTTATTTTACCAGTGGAAGTGGGTACTGGACAGATCAAAATCACATATTCCGTCAGATATAAAAATTAAATTATGAACAAATTACATCCACCTTTTGACAATAATAAAGCAGCCATCTTGCGAAAAGTACCATTATTATGCAGTGTATCATAGATGTTTAGATGAAATATAAAGGTATATATACATATGAAATATATTATGTTTAATGTACAAATTACAAATATGTATGTATCTCTTATGCAGTTGTTTGCTTACAAGGATAGCAACTTCTTTTTATTCTTTATCACGACGTTTCAGAGCTGATTCTTGCTCCTCCATTCATGTTCGTCCAGCTTCTACATGCCTTTCACCACAGGTGTTTGCTGTAAAACAAAACATAACCTGTTTACTCTCATCGCATGCTGGGAATTACAGGAGGTATAACAGCGACAAGAATATTGACTTGAACCTAATGAAGTTCCTTCAGTGATTGTTGTGAAAGGTGGAGCACCTGGCCGCCGGCAACATTAAAGGGCACTCAAGCCGGAACTGAACTCTTCACATTGTGTCCGGCCAACACAATTTCTACACGAGGTCGTGTCCCACTGGCCCCGTGGTTGTCGTGTCTCACTGGCCCCGTGGTTGCGTCCCACTGGCCCCGTGGTTGTCGTGTCCACTGGCCCCGTGGTTGTCGTGTCTCACTGGCTCCGTGGTTGTCGTGTCCCACTGGCTCCGTGGTTGTCGTGTCCCACTGGCTCCGTGGTTGTCGTGTCTCACTGGCTCCGTGGTTGTCGTGTCCCACTGGCTCCGTGGTTGTCGTGTCTCACTGGCTCCGTGGTTGTCGTGTCTCACTGGCCCCGTGGTTGTCGTGTCTTACCGTGCAGCGTTGCGTCCGAAGATTTGCTTGCAATGGGTTTGGATACCAGAGTCGCAGTGATTATGATCAGGCAATATTCCATCTATATGGCGGCGGTCTGTAAATATTCGAATCTGGACCAGACAATCCAGTGATCAACATCATGAGCATGGATCTACGTAATTGGGATCCGATGACATGCGTCAACCAAGTCAGCGAGCCTGATCGCCCGATCCCGTTAGTCGCCTCTTACGACAAGCATGGGTTTCTGAAGACCAATTCTAACCCGGATCTTTACGGGCTGTTTTGTAGGAATAACTGACTGACTGAGTTTAGTTTTACGCCTCTTTTAGCAACATTTCAGCAATATCACGGCGGGGGACACCAGAAATGGGTTTAACACATTATGCCCATGTGGGGAATCGAACCCGGCTCTTCGGCGTGACGAGCCAACGCTTTAACCACTAGGCTACCCCACCGCCCCTTGTAGGAATAAAAGGCAATTGGCATATAAATCACCGCACTTGTCATAACAAAAATGGTTAATGAATGAAGAGTGTTGCATCAAAACACATTATAATAACATTCACAATCGATTTCATCCATAAGTCAGTGTGGACATAATTCGATTTGACATTGATTAAGTGTGATTAAAGTAGCGCCATTTTAAGTACCTTATCATCCGACCCGATGGATGTGAAGGGAGGTATGTGCTTCAGGGTAGACTAACGGCTAGTCTCTGAAATGAACATATTTGACACAAAATGGTTCTTAAATCATGTTCATAAACTACTCGTATATTTAAAAGGAACCGAAAGACTTTCTTCAGTTTCCGAAACTGTGGTAATCTAGACTTGCCATGCACACTGTATGGGCTGTAGTGGGTATATTTGTTTCGGGGTCTGGACTATTTTCCATTAAGCCAGTTCCAGAAATTGTCTTTTTTAATAAAGCTACTTCTCCGGTAAATTAGGAGACTAGACAAACAGAAAGCAGTAAATATCTGACCACTTGTAAGTACACCTGATAATCTCATTTTGATCATTGGTAGGTGTCTAAAAACTAATTCTTACCCGCTGTTGATTAAATGTTAGTAACCGTGTGAAACATCAGATGCACCGACACAGTAAGGTGAACAATGAAGTGAAGAGGTAGACAACAAACATACACTCCTTGTAGCCCATGTTTTGTTTGATCACATTTAGTGTGGAAAGTGTTTCAAGGGCCAAGAATACATAGACATGTAACACTACGTAAAAACACAAACACACATTGTGCCGGTAAGACATCAGTAAACATATCAACAACATACGTATGTTTACAACAGGATACATTAAACACACGAAGAATGCAAAGCGCAAATAAAACGGAAGCTCGACATCGATATATTCAGCATCTATACGCCAGTTGTGTGCAGGCTACATATTCGGACAGTGCTTGACCATTCCATTTCTGATATTAAACACTTGAACAGCTCAACTACAATGTATATTGTAAATACACCATGCTGACCATTCACGGTCTGACGTCATGTACTGAACAAGGGGTGGTGGTTCTATGGTAACATGGGTACTATGGATATGTATACAACTTCTTTAACAACTGCAGTTTCGGTGCAGCTGCAGTTATCACTCAAGTGATAGGTTATCACACCAACTCCTAAATGCCAGTCAAAGAAGTCATGTACCGATATATTTAGTTCATTACATTTGCTTGTATAAAAATGATTTTGAGATTAATGTCTACTTAGGATGACGTTCTGTGTGTCATCGCGCCTGTGAAAGATCGGATGTTCAGTGCCTAAAGCACTAAAGATGTTAATACAGAAATTCAATTTCTTGACATACATATGAATTAAGAATACCAGAAGCATCAAACTAATCATAATACAATCGTGGCGTTCAATTTAAACTGTCTCATATGAAAACCTACTGTCATATTAGTGTTTATAATTCACATTATTAAATAGTCCCGTTGTTTCCCCTTCCGGGACCCTACATGATCGACTGTGTTAGTTCATGTTCTTTAGGTCCAGTGTCTACTATCCTGACAACTTCAGTGGTTAGCAGGTCGATGATGTACAAACTTAGCTTGATAAGAACAAATTACAAGTTCAGCAGGCATACTTCTTCTGGAAGCAACCTGCATGTCACAGACCTGTGAAAGTTGCTGAACCAATATTGACACTTGCGTTTAACCTCAACAATGGGGACCCTGGACTGGCATACTGGACACACGCCCTGGGGTGGGGAGATTGGGGTGCAGTGTGGCCACCACGTGAAGCCCATGGGTAGGGATTTCGTTCAGGTGTAACGTACATATTAAAGTCACGTCGTGGTCAATGAAGACGTGTGAATGTCACCAGCTGAGCGTGTAATTAGGAGTGTGTGGACATGCTAAGGGAGTTACCTCAACGGATACATCATGATGACCTTATACCTGTTTCAGGAAGCCTTTCCACATAGAGATAGCTAGTAATATGCACTGATCGTGAAGGTACTACCAATAAACAAGTTCCGTGAACATGATCTACGGATTGAACGACACCTTTGTACACACTCGTTATGAATAATAGACAAATGTTTATTTACTTGTTTTCCTTTACAAGATTGTTTCATTCGGTAAGTCGTTAATGAAAAATGAAAACAGAGTCTGACATAACACACAACCTGGCTTTTACACTTGAGTCACTTCAATACTGGTGATGTCTGCAGCTGTTTGACTTTCATCGTCAGTTTTATCAATATTTATTTACTGGTTTGGAATCCAGCATCAATAATCAATAAACACGCCCCTTGTGAATTGACGCAAACACGTATATGCACGTGACTCTTGTTCTTGTTAATAATGAGTGCTGAAAACACATAAAGATGGCTTCCGTCTCCAAGAAACGTCTGATGTCTCAACTTGCCTGAATATCAATATGTAGCTGAATATCACTCATGGCATGGACCTTATCAAATAGATTCTGGTATATATTGTGATGAATAATGACTGATGTATAATGTTGTGTTTATGGTCATCAATATTGCAAAACCGAGATGATGTGGTACCGATGTGGTCAATAAGACCCGCGACAACCTCTCCAAAACGTCAGTAAGTGTTCCGATATGATTGACGATTTCTGTTTTTTAAACAAACCTATTGAAAGTGATATATGTTCATTTTATGCATTACGTATTTGAATAGGGTGTGGTTAACGTTGCAACCAATCAGCTCGGTTTAGCTGATACATAGTAATCTCCTAGTCTACCTACAATTAGAGACACAATGGATGTCTAATGAAGAAACAAAGGAGCTGTGTAAAGTGTGTGACAAGGGGATAATCTAGACAAGCAATATAAACCTCATGGTTGAAGGAAGAACATTTTCGGTTCTACACCGGTGTGTGTTGTGTCTAGAGTCATGTATAACCCATCCACGTTCAGAGTTAGCGAGGGTTGTTTTCCCAGCAGGACGCAACTGCAGACATTTCCCATGTCTACACAACAGGTCGCTCCACTCACTCACCGGACGTCCGCAGTTCCCAAGGAAGCGCATGACATATTCGTACCCGATGACCAACGCCATTTTGACTCTGAAGCAAGCACCATCCCTCGTCATAATGAAGAGTCTCCGACACATGACAGCATCCCCCCGTCGCCAACTTCTTCACTAACTTCAGATATTGACGACGAGGACCCCTCCACATCAACTTCCACCCAACAAAATCGACAGTTTTCCAACAAGAAGCCTCCCTATTCCTATGTGGCTCTCATCACCATGGCCGTCGAGAGTTCCACTACAGGCATGATGACTCTCAACGACATCTACAACTACATCATCAAGAGATTTCCCTACTACCAAGACAACCAACGGAGATGGCAGAACTCCATCAGACACAACCTCTCCCTCAATGATTGTTTCGTCAAGGTGCCCCGACCTCCAGGGAAACCAGGCAAGGGTAACCTGTGGGCTCTGCATCCATCGTGCGGGGACATGTTCGGTAACGGTAGTTTCCTTCGTCGTGCTAAACGTTTCAAGTCAGGACACAAACAGCGACAAGATGAAGCCACTGTCCAACGTCTTACTTCTTATGGTCTTTCAGGTGTATATGGAGGTCAGTCCCCCTATCTTGGTTTCAACCCCCTGAGTCTTGCCCCCTTTCCCCGGTGCCTGGGGCAGCCACACCCATACGCCACATCGAGCAAGGCTGATTCCAGTCCTTGGACCATGGGATCCCCTACAGTCTACTCTCCATCAGCCGGCTACTACAACCCCAGCAGCATCAACAGCTCCCTGACCGGCTCCCCTTTCTCCAGCTCTCCCCCGGGAAACTCGACCCTGGGTGGGACCTATATGTCACAGCCACCCGCTACAAGTCGAAGTGAAAACTATCACAGTCTGTATTCATATTTGCATCAATCTCTTGCTAGTGCTACGAATTCGTCGTTTTCATATGAAAACAATACGATGTTTCCACTTTCGAATGAAAAACAACCCTAGCGTTTAGCTTGTATTGACGCATAAGTGCTACGTATCATCACTCAGAGTTGTCTGTCTGAACCGTGTAATAACCGTATCATTGCCAAAGATAGTATACGGCAATATTCTCATATGGATGATTCTGTATACATAAACGCCTGTATGTACGAGACGTGTTAATACTTATAATAAACTACATTTACAAAATTTGTATCTCCTCTTTTCTACACAACCACCTCAGTACTATTTGTACACTCGTCTTCCTATAGAGGCAGCGAATGGGGAAAAGGGGATTCGGGTCTTCCTGGCACAATCAGGCTGGGCCCTGGTGGTGGTGGCAAACTGCGGTGGTTGTTGATTTGATTACGTTCATGATATACTAGTTCAGCTTTCATTGCCACATATGTAGATAAAATTGGATATGTAGTAATTACTGGATAACTGTACGATACATTAATGTACAGATCCCACCCACCTTCTTGTACATAATAGTACAAAAACACTACATGTTGTGTATGCCTCGAAAACCAACTCCGCGTAATAAAATGGCAACAGTAACACATTTTACTCACATTATAAAAGTTACTATACAAAACTGAAATTAAGATTTGATAACAATTTACTTGCAATCTGACAGAAATACACAAAAACGTGAATATCAGCTATTTCGGAAAGTGTAGTAACAATGACTACGCAACCAATCTGATTGTCACACAGTTCTCAAATAGATACAGTAACAGCTTGAATGAACCACCACTGGCGACCACATCACCCCTATCACGGACAACACCTAGCAGTCTCCTCCTCACACTGACAATCAAGGAATCCTCTGACATTCGCATTGAGTGCCTGCGTAAATTCCTGTAGATTTTGAACAGAACAACCTCTAACTTGAACTTGGTTTCCAAGATAGTCTTAAAGATGTTCAATAGGGTTCGGGGGCGGTGGGCTAGTCTAGTGGTTAAAGCGTTCCCTCGTCACGCCGAAGACCCGGGTTGGATTCCCCACATGGGTATAATGTGTGAAGCCCATTTTTTATGTCCCCCCGTCGTGATATTGCTGAAATATTGCTAAAAGCGGCGTAAAACTAAACTCACTCACTCAATGGGGTTCACGTCGGGGCTCCTTCCAGGCCATGGTAATGGTTCCATGGCGTTGTTCTGCACACGGGCGATGACGAACGACAAGATCTAGCAAAGACATCCATGAACACCGGAAGACTGGCAAGTGTGTCAAAATGTGACACGGTAGTGGTATCCAGTACTCCCTGTTAAAACCGCTGACCATTGTTGTACCAGGTACTGTAATGACATCCATCTTGAAGTCATACGAAACGCAACCCCACACCATCGCTGAGCCATCATTTGCTCCTGGTGATATGCCTTGTTACGACTTCTCCATACGCGACAACGGCCGTCGGTAACGTGTAGAAGATTCATCAGCCCAATAAACCATACGCCATATCCTCAATTTGAGGTTCTGCAGGTGTCTGCACAACACTAGACGTTCCTGCCTATACCTGTGGAAGGGATATATGACCTGCCCTCAACCTCTTTCTAATGGCACTCCCACTCCCGCTCTCAGTTCGCGCAGTTCTTTGGCAGTTCTTTTGGTTAGGAATCAGTCATAACGATCAGTGATCGTCCTGGGTCTTCCATCTCTTGGACGATCATCGGTAGCCACGAGCGTCCTCACTAGTCAACTAATAACCGTGTGATTAATGTTCAAGTTAGGGCCAATGTTGCGTCAGGGCATTCCTGAAAGTCTCCGTCTTGTCATATCAACAAAGGTTTTTTTGTACAGTTGTGTTTTTGATTGAGATCAGAAAACAGTGCCCATACTGCAATTATGAATGTTATACCCAAATATGCTTGGCGCCTTCCCAGCACGTGAACATGTGACTCATACCTCTTGTGAACATATGCATTCCTTTGTGTTAGGGTATGATTACCTGCAGTTGGTGCCAAACTTGCAAAACGTGCCACTGGATTCAAATGGTGCTTGATTAATGATCATGTGTCTGGATACAGTCATAAGTGCTTAAAATATTGATAATTGCCCAGGTATCAACAAAACACAGTTAGATAACAGCACTGCAGTGTATACCGTATATATCAATAAGTGCTTCCTTCCTACTAAAACGTTTACTAAAGGAACCACTTAACCAACAGTTATGTGCAACTGGTGATCAATGCTGATGAATACACTTCAACAATTACATTACCTACAGAAATATGCCCTGTCACTTGGCGTTGATAAATCAATAACGTGTCACATGATGTCTATATCGATGTGATAATGCAAGAGGGGGTGTTAATATATTGTTACAACAAGAACGCCCACGTGCAGTCATTACCTGCCTGAAACACGCAATACAAAATGGCGGCCATACAGTTTGAGTATCGCCGGAGTAATCAGTACCGCAAAGTGAGGTTAATTGACAATGGTGTCACGTTTACATGTTCTAGAGGTATTAAGCATTGGAAGGGTTCTTTCTTATGCAAAGACCTTTTGGGAAAAAAGTACGTTTGACAAAACCGTAAAGTAGAAAACGTTTGACTTTTCACAAAATCTAATACCGTCAATGTATGTTTTATTGTTGTGGTTCCTTATGGAAACATGAAAAATGTTTCCAAACATTGTGTGCAGAAAACAAGAAACTGAATCTCTTTGAAGTTAGCATAGAAACAAGAGGTTTACACCTACCACACAGAGAACACGCTCCACTGACGCCACAGCGATTATATAGATCGCGTCACCCGCGTTTAATGAAAGGGGAACGAGTTATTTCATTTTAATCCAATTTGTAAATTACTTCCGACAAAGGTTGAATATAAACATAGACATAAATACTTGTGTGCGGAAAGAGTAAGTCTCTCTCAACAAGATACAAATCTCTTGTACAAATTAGATTAGGTAGTTGTACGTATATATACTAGAAATAATTCCTTTCTGAAGTTACCGCACTGTATTCTGTTTAATTAGGAAACAATGAACAAATTATCACACTGATATAGATGTTGTTTTCCTTGAACTTTCTACATGATCATCTGTAACACTGATTAGTATCTAATAACTAGTTTTTGTTGGGTGCAAGAACACATTGAGGTCGATGGGGACACCTGCGACAATCGCTTGACCATGACGTGTTTATATCAATTTAGCAGCTATGTAAATATGTGCCTCATTGACGATTTCACTGTGGAAATATATTTCACCAGGGGCACCACACATACACATGTCAGAATGCTGCCGGTCAATATTGACAATGACAATCACTCTCTACATACACAAGTTTACTGAAACTGACAAGAAATCATGAATGGTCTCATTTCCCCTTACCCCAAGGGAGAGGGGTTTGTCACAGACAGTAAGCCCCAGGGTGGGGACGTGACCGTGCAATATGTTGTAGGCTAAAGAAGTGGGAAGCTCCATTATACGAAGTGTGTAATTAGGTGTCTGTGATGATTCACTACTGACAAAACTCATGTCATGGCTGACGGAGGCATTGTCGAAAGTGATGATGCAATACGGTCACCGACAAGGTAGATTATAGGCTGCTCTAATCTAAGTCTAATCTACAAGGTAAAGTCTGGATATCGGGGTGTTTAATCAATTAAAATTTTATAAAAATATTCCCCGAGAAAGGATTTCCGGGTTCGAGTGTCTAGCTGTTTAAGAGTCAGTTTCAAACATGAACGCTGACATCAGATGACTTATCTGGCATTTTCTCTGACATAAATATATGGTTTAAACCCAACGGACCAATGTGCATTTAAATTATCACTTTTTCAGATCAAGTGAAATTTTATTTAATATATATAGATGTCTAGATAGTTTGATACATGCGTCAACGAGTCATGCGACAAATAAATTGAAGGTCGGACATGTTGATTTTTAATAAAACAAATCGCTCTAACACCATATGACTATTTTCGGCGTACTTGATATCACATATATGTCATTATGCCACCAACTTTCAATATTTGTCAATCAATGCAGAAAAAAGAACTGTTTAAAGGAGATATTGTGAAAATAGCAATGGTCTTAACAAAACATTTATAGCTGGTGTATTGAATCGTTACCAATATCATTAAGCTGCTATTTGCAGGACGTGTTTACTACGTGTAATAATACTGAGTCCCAGTATAGCACCCGTAAGGGGTGTGGAATCAATATGGTAACTCGCCAATCAGAACAGAGGAACAAGATTTAGACCGAACTGGTTTGCGATTGGTCGGATTTAGTGGGGAGCAGATTATAGAACAATAGCGGCTTAATCTATGAACAGGGGGCACGGAAGTTGTGTATTTTGTGGATTATCTCCACGGGGGATATAAACCATGCCGTGAGTAGATTTGACAAACACTTCAAGTTTGGAAAGTGAAATCCCACAAATCTGTTAGATTTGATCTGTGAAACATGTTGCTGAATCAAGGCCCAAATCTGTTCCAATATGGAGGCGGAGCAGAAGACAAGTCTTCCTGCATGATGTCGTTATCGCATGCAATGCAGCAGGGGCCCCCCATGTCAGGAGCGTACATTATGTCCACACACACACCTTCCCTGTCTCTTCCTCCGATGCCTGGCATGACGACAGGGATAGCAGATGTAAAATCAGAAGTATCTCCTGGAACAGACGACACACGCGACAATCTGCACCATCAAGGGCCTTCAGACAACGACCGCAGCAACCAGTCATCGCCATCGCCGTCATTATGTTCCGACAACGACGAAGACGAGGGTTCAGATGAATATTCAGGTACATCAACTCTGTCGCAACAAAATCGACGCTTTGCCGAAAATGTGAAGCCTCCATATTCTTATATTGCATTGATTACCATGGCTATCGAGAGTTCGTCTACTGGTATGATGACCCTCAATGATATATACAGCTTCATCATGAAGAGGTTTCCTTATTACAAAGAAAACCAGCAGAGATGGCAGAACTCCATCAGACACAACCTCTCCCTCAATGACTGTTTCGTCAAGGTGCCCCGACCCCCGGGACGGCCAGGCAAGGGTAACCATTGGGCTCTGCATCCATCTTGTGGGGACATGTTCGGTAACGGGAGTTTCCTTCGTCGTGCTAAACGTTTCAAGCTGGCACACAGACAGCGCCGAGACGACGCCACCGTTCACCATGTGAGTTCTTATGGCCATTTTAGTCTCTACGGAGGCCCGTCCCCCTACCCTGCTCTTAACCCCCTAAGTCTCGGGTCCTTACCCCAGGGACTGACCCAGCCGCAGCAATACAGTTTAGGAAGCAAACCTGATCTCAGTAGCTGGACTGTGGGGTCCCCTACAGGCTACTCTCCGACAACTGGCTACTACAACGCCAACACAATGAACAGCTCCCTGACGGGCTCCCCACTCTCCAGTTCTCCCCCAGGAAGCTCGCCCCTGGGTGGGGCATATATGCCCCCGGCCCCTGCACCCACTGCAGGAAACAGTCACCCTCATGCAACCTACCAAGCTCTACAACAACATTTCTCTTGTGGACAATACTCCGCCTATCCCCATCTGAGAATGGCGTCAGGATCGCCTTGATGTTGTGGGCTGTTACAGAGGTCCTGGTCTCTACATCGTGTCTCATGAACTACTACACCTATCGTTATGTGGGATAGTATCGAAACAGACTGTGTCAACCACGTGAAAGTGCTATATACTACCAGAAACATGTGTGGTGATGTTTGTGCACATTGCAATACCAACACACAGTTGGTAATGATACGCAAGATAAAGACAGTATGTACGTAATACCCTATCTGTCTCTTTGTTCCAGTTCATTATGTTGCTGAATAGTTTAAATAAAACTTGTTATATTTCAATATTGTCATGTTTTAAGATCCATGTTGGAAGCCAACAATTGGTCTCTAGAGTTTTCACTCACTCATGAAAAGGGAGCACTGCATCAAACCACCATCCACCATCTTGACACATACAGGGTAGATATATTTGATGACACATACAGGGTAGATATATTTGATGACACATACAGGGTAGATATATTTGATGGCACATACAGGGTAGATATATTTGATGACACATACAGGGTAGATATATTTGATGACACATACAGGGTAGATATATTTGATGACA
Source organism: Haliotis rubra (assembly GCF_003918875.1). Lineage (NCBI taxonomy): Eukaryota > Metazoa > Mollusca > Gastropoda > Lepetellida > Haliotidae > Haliotis > Haliotis rubra. The sequence goes on along the minus strand of NW_025766747.1, from coordinate 218,965 downwards.
CATACAGGGTAGATATATTTGATGACACATACAGGGTAGATATATTTGATGACACATACAGGGTAGATATATTTGATGACACATACAGGGTAGATATATTTGATGACACATACAGGGTAGATATATTTGATGACACATACAGGGTAGATATATTTGATGACACATACAGGGTAGATATATTTGATGACACATACAGGGTAGATATATATATTTGATGACACATACAGGGTAGATATATTTGATGACACATACAGGGTAGATATATTTGATGACACATACAGGGTAGATATATTTGATGACACATACAGGGTAGATATATTTGATGACACATACAGGGTAGATATATTTGATGACACATACAGGGTAGATATATTTGATGACACATACAGGGTAGATATATTTGATGACACATACAGGGTAGATATATTTGATGACACATACAGGGTAGATATATTTGATATACAGGGTAGATATATTTGATGACACATACAGGGTAGATATATTTGATGACACATACAGGGTAGATATATTTGATGACACATACAGGGTAGATATATTTGATGACACATACAGGGTAGATATATTTGATGACACATACAGGGTAGATATATTTGATGACACATACAGGGTAGATATATTTGATGACACACCATTATGGCCATGTTTCAGGCATCATCGGGAGTAACTGGTCCAAATCGTCTTGAGAACGGTGTTTTAGTCTGCTTGCTTCACATCTATAGTCTGTTTGCAGTGAAAACGGACCGCTTAATTTCACTTTAAACCAAAAAGTAAAACAAATAAAGTAAAATTAAGACTGCGAATCCTCATAATTTTGCCTTGCCAATTGAACATTTAAATCTCAGAATTTCATTCAACTTAGGATAAAAGTTGTTTAACAAACGATCATAGATTCAAATCGCTGTTACTGGTTTGTATTATAATGGGGTACGCCCAGTAGTTGGAACAGTGAAACAAATGCACGTGCAGTACGTGAAGAGCGTTAACTTAGAACAACCCGAGTCGTTCTCGGTGTTTCATTTGATATGCATATCCCCTTGTAATACAAACCAATAATAGCGATATGAAACTACGATCGTTTGTTAAACACCTTTTATCCTTAGTTGAATAAAATTCTGAGATTTAAATGTTCAATTGGCAAGATAAAATTATGAGGATTCGCAGTCTTAATTTCACTTTATTTGTTTTACTTTTTGGTTTAAAGTGAAAATCATCGGTACGTAGCTTACTAAAATAAGGCAGCTCTAAAGAGAGCACGGATTTCAGGATTCTGTATGTTGTGGAACGCAAGAGTTATAAACTTGAAAAGACCAGGTCATGACGAGTTGATCCATTTTCTGCAAAGTGTGAACAGTTAAAATTTTGAGACTGCCAAATTTACATAAGACCGTCTTTTTCTAAAGAAAGATTCTAATTAAGAAATCCCGTGTTCAAGTTTTGTGACAGGTAATGATCTTCTAAAAGCAATTAATACAACAGGTATGAACGTTTAGATGGTTTCTGATGAAATTCCAGAGGCATTTACCAAGATGTTTACCAAACAAGTACCTTATTAAACGTTTGCAATGTGTATGTCAATGTGGGGTTTAACATTTAAACGTTATCAGTGTGTATATCAATGTGGAGTTGAACATATAAACGTTATCAGTGTGTATATCAATGTGGAGTTGAACATATTAACGTTAGCAGTGTGTATATCAATGAGGGGTTTAACATATAAACGTTATCAGTGTGTATATCAATGTGGGGTTTAACATATAAACGTTATCAGTGTGTATATCAATGAGGGGTTTAACATATAAACGTTATCAGTGTGTATATCAATGAGGGGTTTAACATATAAACGTTATCAGTGTGTATATCAATGTGGGGTTTAACATATAAACGTTATCAGTGTGTATATCAATGAGGGGTTTAACATATAAACGTTATCAGTGTGTATATCAATGTGGAGTTGAACATATTAACGTTAGCAGTGTGTATATCAATGTGGGGTTTAACATATAAACGTTATCAGTGTGTATATCAATGTGGAGTTGAACATATTAACGTTAGCAATGTGTATGTCAATGTGAGGGTTTAACATATAAACGTTATCAGTGTGTATATCAATGTGGGGTTTAACATATAAACGTTATCAGTGTGTATATCAATGTGGGGTTTAACATATAAACGTTATCAGTGTGTATATCAATGTGGGGTTTAACATATAAACGTATATCAATGTAGAGTGAACATATAACGTTCAATGTGTATATCAATGTGGGGTTTAACATATAAACGTTATCAGTGTGTATATCAATGTGGAGTTGAACATATTAACGTTAGCAGTGTGTATATCAATGTGGGGTTTAACATATAAACGTTATCAGTGTGTATATCAATGTGGAGTTGAACATATTAACGTTATCAGTGTGTATATCAATGTGGAGTTGAACATATAAACGTTATCAGTGTGTATATCAATGTGGGGTTTAACATATAAACGTTATCAGTGTGTATATCAATGTGGGGTTTAACATATAAACGTTTGCAGTGTGTATATCAATGTGGGGTTTAACATATAAACGTTATCAGTGTGTATATCAATGTGGAGTTGAACATATAAACGTTATCAGTGTGTATATCAATGTGGGGTTTAACATATAAACGTTATCAGTGTGTATATCAATGTGGAGTTGAACATATAAACGTTAGCAGTGTGTATATCAATGTGGGGTTTAACATATAAACGTTTGCATGTGTGTGGGGTTTAACATATAAATGCAATGTGTATGTCAATGTGGGGTTTAACATATAAACGTTTGCAGTGTGTATATCAATGTGGAGTTGAACATATAAACGTTATCAGTGTGTATATCAATGTGGGGTGTAACATATAAACGTTATCAGTGTGTATATCAATGTGGGGTTTAACATATTAACGTTAGCAGTGTGTATATCAATGTGGGGTTTAACATATAAACGTTTGCAATGTGTATATCAATGTGGAGTTGAACATATAAACGTTATCAGTGTGTATATCAATGTGGGGTTTAACATATAAACGTTATCAGTGTGTATATCAATGTGGGGTTTAACATATTAACGTTATCAGTGTGTATATCAATGTGGAGTTGAACATATAAACGTTAGCAGTGTGTATATCAATGTGGGGTTTAACATATAAACGTTTGCAATGTGTATGTCAATGTGAGGTTGAACATATAAACGTTATCAGTGTGTATATCAATGTGGGGTTTAACATATAAACGTTAGCAGTGTGTATATCAATAGGTGAGGTGAGGTGAAATTGGGTTTAACGTCGTACTTGAGAATATTTCGCTCATATGACGACGTGCATGCGAGTGTATGTGTATGTGCGACTGCTTGTACCAGCCCAGACTGAAGCTGGTTTTATAGTGCTAGCCCACTGAGATACCATGCCGCAGTGAAGCATGAATACCCCACTCAGACACATTATTCTGACTCCGAGCCGACCAGTCCTTGTTGTACCCATTAATGCCGAGCGCCAGGCATGGACCAACAAGTACCATATTTTAACGTCTTTTGGTATGACGCGGTCGGGGATCGAACCCACGACCTTCCGCTCTCCGGGCGGACGCTCTAACCACTACACCACGGAGGCGGTCCGTATATCAATAGGGGGTAACCATATAAACGTTAGCAGTGTGTATATCAACCATATAAACGTTAGCAGTGTGTATATCAATGAGGGGTTTAACATATAAACGTTAGCATGTGTATATCAATGTGGGGTTTAACATATAAACGTTAGCCGTGTGTACATCAAAGTTTTGTTAAACATATAAATGTTTGCAAAGTGTATAGCAATGTGAGGTTAAATATATAAACGTTAGCAGTATGTATGTCAATGTCTGGTTTAACATATAAACCAGAAATGGGCTTCACACATCGTGCCCATGTGGGGAATCGAACCCGGATCTTCAGCGTGACGTGCGGACGCTTAACCATAAGGCGAGCATTGTGTATATCAGTGTGGAGTTGAACATATAAACGTTTGCGAACAAAGAAATGAACACGGTGCTCATTCAGAAACACTTACATTTGCATATGCGTTACATAGAAAATTACATACATAAACATTTAGATAGATAAGTGTTGAAGAACGTATTTGTTAGGGTAACATTGATGCATTTGTTAGGGTAACATTGGTGTATTTGTTAGGTAACATTGATGTATTTGTTAGGGTCACATTAATGTATGTTAGGGTAACATTGATGCATTTGTTAGGGTAACATTGATGTACTTGATAGGGTTACATTGATGCATTTGTTAGGGTTACATTGATGTATTTGTTAGGGTAACATTGATGTACTTGTTAGGGTAACATTGATGTACTTGTTAGGGCAATATTGATGTATTTGTTAGGGTGACATTGATATATTTGTTAGGTAACATTGATGTACTTGTTAGGGTAACATTGATGTACTTGTTAGGGTAACATTGATGTATGTTAGGTAACATTGATGTATTTGTTAGGGTAACATTGATGTATTTGTTAGGTAACATTGATGTATTTGTTAGGGTAACATTGATGTATTTGTTAGGTAACACTGATGTATTTGTTAGGGTAACATTGATGTATTTGTTAGGTAACATTGATGTATTTGTTATGGTAACATCGATGTACTTGTTAGGGTAACATTGATGTATTTGTTAGGTAACGTTGATGTATTTGTTAGGGTAACATTGATGTATTTGTTAGGGTTACATTGATATATTTGTTAGAGTAACATTGATGTATTTGTTAGGGTAACATTGATGTATTTGTTAGAGTAGCATGGATGTACTTGTTGGGGTAACATTGATGTAATTGTTAGGGTAACATTGATGTTATTGTTATGGTAACATTGATGTACTTGTTAGGGTAACATTGATGTATTTGTTAGGTAACATTGACTGTATTTGTTAGGGTAACATTGATGTATTTGTTAGGGTTACATTGATGTATTTGTTAGGGTTACATTGATGTACTTGTTAGGGTAACATTGATGTATTTGTTAGGTAACATTGACTGTATTTGTTAGGGTAACATTGAGGTATTTGTTAGGGTTACATTGATGTATTTGTTAGGGTTACATTGATGTATTTGTTAGGGTAACATTGATGTATTTGTTAGGGTAACATTGATGTATTTGTTAGGGTAACTTTGATGTATTTGTTAGGGTAACATTGATGTATTTGTTAGGGTAACATTGATGTATTTGTTAGGGTTACATTGATGTATTTGTTAGGGTAACATTGATGTATTTGTTAGGGTAACATTGATGTATCTGTTAGGGTTACATTGATGTATTTGTTAGGGTAACATTGATGTATTTGTTAGGGTTACATTGATGTATTTGTTAGGGTAACATTGATGTATTTGTTAGGGTAACATTGATGTATTTGTTAGGGTAACATTGATGTATTTTGTTAGGGTTACATTGATGTATTTGTTAGGGTAACATTGATGTACTTGTTAGGGTAACATTGATGTATTTGTTAGGGTTACATTGATGTATTTGTTAGGGTAACATTGATGTATTTGTTAGGGTAACATTGATGTATTTGTTAGGGTAACATTGATGTATTTGTTAGGGTAACATTGATGTATTTGTTAGGGTAACATTGATGTATTTGTTAGGGTAACATTGATGTATTATGAATATATATTTTGTAGTGATTCGGTGACGTATTTCGGCTTAGGATCGTTTTGAAAACTCAATTTGTATGCGTTTACATTTTCTTGCCAAGCAGTTCATGACATATTTCAGATAAATGCATGTTAAAACAAACACATTAAATTAATTTGGACAAGGACATTAACACTCAGTCGGCTAATTTGCAGGTTTGTGGAAAAAGTGATGATTCGTTATTACAAATACGACCATCGTACTCAGTCAATTAACACCCTAGATCCCTCCCGCTGAACTCATTGTCTCCCTTTACAATACCGCCCACGTGACCTATCATCGCCTAGCATTTCTCACCTGTAATTAAGCCCCTTGTATGACCTATTGTCAGATATAATTGGGACATTACCCGGAGAAAGTCTGTGTTTTGCTAAGTCTTTAAGAACTCCGCCAGAGGTGCTCCTTGTCATAGCTTTCCCATGACTCGATCACACAAATTAAGCAGATAAAATTGAGTAATCTGAAATATTCAGAATTCCTCTTCGTTTGATGTGTAAGCTGAAGTTGGTGTTAACAAGCAAATATCCTCGTGGGCTACGTCACCTGTCCTTATTCTTCTTATCTATCTTCTTCCGTCCTCAAGACTGTCTTCCCTCCTTGTATCTTTACATTCCCGTTGTCCGTCTCCACTACCCGCCCTCACCGCACCCCCACCTCCTCACCCCCACACACGACTGTCGTCTATCTTCCCTCCCAATGTCTGGCTCCCCTGTTTGTATCTTTACACTTCCTTTAACTGACCTTGCTCCCAATCAGTTTATAAATGCGACTATTTCATGAATATGTTTTTCTGACGCTCTATCAATCGTAAAGGTGCTCGGTATTCGCTAAAAACTGAGTCTACCCTATCCCATCAGTTGTCTTTGTCAAAAACACAAGCAAGGTCATTTTTCAAGTGTTTAACTTGAAGAACGTTTATTTCCACCATGTTTTCATTTTGTCTATCTTGATTTGGCTATAAAACTATCTGTCATACATTGTAAATTTGAGTAATGAATGCATCATACACTACACATCATAAATAACCAATACTAACTCATGCAAACATATCATATTACTGAACGTTATCCTGAACGCTAACTTATACACACAGTATTGCTATACATTTACACCAAACATGCATCTTATGGGTATTATATATCAGTGTTAGGAAAGTGCATAACTATTTATTTGCTTGTGAATATATTGCTCTAGGAGGGACATTATCATTTAAACAGTGAGATCATAATGACAGTAGGACACAATCATTGATTCATAATCTTTTCCTGGGGACTACTATCGCGTGAAAATGTTTCAGTTTGGGTTCAATATTGACATCTGCCGTTTACATATTTTGCGAGTGTTCCCGACTTTCTACATAAAATGGCTATTCTCAAAACGCCTTTTCTGCGGCCAAACACACATATTGACCCCATTTAATACCCCTACCCAAACACTCAGTGCGACCCACGGGATGTTTGCATAGTAACAATAGCAGACAATTAACGCAGTAATGCAGTTACAAATTTTGTGCAAACATTGGAAAATATGGCCTTACCCTAAGGGGGGATAACTCACTGACCAAAGACGGGTGTGCCTCGGTGGTAATGCATTAGATAAACAGGATTAATGACAAAGTGAGCGAGAATGGCCAATACTACAGCTTTTAGACCCTACTAATAAAGTCACAAAAGGTTTTCTGGTCAAGCTTGTCAGCCCGAGCCTTATGTGACAAAACTGTCGTTTCGGCATTGCTGAAAACACCCGCGGCCAAATTCATGAATAAGACCATTTTCATGTAATTTGTACCGGTAATGTCATTCCAGCAGATACTCAAAATCTGTGTTGCCTGTACGAGATTCATGTTTTAGCACGTTTCCAACCTTGTATTCCTCAATCTTGCATGGTCACTATATACTGTTAATATTGTTTTATATTTACATATAAAATTCTCATTTTAAATGAGTTATTACACTAGTATGAATAGATGCGAAATTAATGATCTAATCTTTTTAAGTCTTTTCGGACATTTTCATTCCAGAATGTTTTTGTTTTGTATGTACAGTAAAATATGGCTGTTGAAATGCTTTCGTTGCCCTGTCCGCTATTTTGTATGCCCTCACTATACATCACATATTTGTATTGGAATGCTCTTAATAAGTGGGACCCATGTTGATACAGAAATGCTTGTGTGACTAAGTATCTGTCGTCAAAAGCTATGATATAATGTTCTTGATAACTGGAACCTCTTTAATAAAGAGCTATCAGTCTGAGTATATAAACTGTATTATAATGTGTGCGATTATGATGTGTGTGTGAAGTCCTGACCTCAATCCATTCAGGAATTAGGTCTGACACTTCACGAAGAGTGGAAGATCATCCGAGAAGACAGTATGAGTTGACGTCTCATAGCTTCCATGATCAGTAGAGTTGGAAACGTCCTCCGAATGGCTGGTGGATACACTACATATAAACAATAGTGGTTGATTAACTTGATATGCTGGTGTATCGTTTCTTTCTGAAAGGGACATGATATATACACGTCTTGCTGATTCTGCGCCCATACTTATGGCCTAGTATTATGTACGCATTTCACTTATGTACGTATGTCATCGAAAATGAAATTTTGATCAATGTCTTCGAAATGTCATTTGTAATCGCACTCATATCTCGCCACGTTAAGTAAACGTGTTACTCGAACAAGAGGTTTTAAGGGAAGGGAGAAATACTGTTTATCACCCATCCTCGTTCACACCGGTCATTGAAACCAGGTTGATGAAACGGGTATCCACAACTGATTATTGGTGTTGATTACAACGGTACGCTAAATAAAACTCTGGTATTGTGAGTAAGGGCGCAGCACGTGGAGAGGATTACTTTGTGTATGCGAAAAATGTAGTGTTCAACAGAATTCAATAGGCCTCTTTTTAAAGTTTTTTTTATAATACTGCTTTATATCTTAAATTTATAGGGAGAGTGTATACTGATTTGATGGATTACCTTGGAAGATGGTGTATAGATCCTGACATTGTAGTCAGTGGTGAGGAATGTAAAAATTGTCGCTTTCGTACATGTCAACCTCTTGTGTTTCGGTTAGTTGGATGTTTTGCTTTAACGACAAATCTATTTATCTGAGCCTCCTACTGCGAGAACAATTTGATTGCCAATTAAAACACAGTAGTATTCGGACCGTAGACGTCTTAACATCCACACAGCAGTATAATTCGCTTATATCACCTATTATCACATATGAAGCTACAGCATTCAAATGCGAGAATATACCACGCCAAACGAGCTTCAGAATCAAACCTACAGATCTTCACTTCATGTAGGTCAATATACACTAAAAGAGGGCGCTTGGTGATGGTGATGTTGGTTGAAACCCGTGGTGCAGCTGTTAAATAAGAGTGACTTTAGACTTATGTTTATATACACCTGGAAAACGGCACCAAGATGGTGCTGACAAACCAAACACCAAATCAGGGCGAATCAGGATTCGAACATACAATCTGGCGTGCCCAAAGGGACGCAACTCTGACCAGCGAATTGCTGCGAGTTAGACGACCGGCTCACTCTACCAACTCAGTAGCAGGTGTTAAAGTGATGGCTGTGTATATTCGGAAATTTTACTCCTGGATTTTTGCTGTACTCAATTCAGTTTAAATAAAGCGAGATATACAACTAGAAAAAAGTGATTCTTTAAGGTATTTGATTGTCAGATACGTCTACGCCTCTGAAATTTCGAAGGTCAAGAAGATCTGACAGTTTAGAGAAAATTCGTCTTTTCGCATGTGAAAACTTCTTATAAACGACATGAAGAAAACCTAATGGCCGATATCCAGTATGCGTGAACTCATTTGTCCGTAGCGTTGGGTACTGCTGTAAAATGTTATCAATGAATGGTGCATGTTGTTATCTTTATGCAATGTAATACCTTCGCAAACTTTCATTGTTTGGGTTACTTTGATGTCAAAACCAGTTGGAAGGGGGCAAATGCTGAATAAGTATGCCTAATTATCGTGCTATTAATATTTTAATAGAAACTGGATACGTAATTTTAACAACTGTTCAAGACAAAACCTTCATAGAGAAATTTAACATGTGTTAGTGAGGTAAAGCTTCAAAACTTTTAGTAAACTTATAGAGGGGTACTATTACGGTTGAGAAATATTTAAGGTAGGTGTCGAAATTTCGATATACGTATGAGTAACTGCCCTTTATGTAAAAGAGTATCAATATGATGTTATTTATCATATTCAGTGCAGCTTTGAATGCTATTGGATCTATATATTTCTCAAAGACACGTATTACTAATGAAAATACTAATTGTAATATATATATTTACAAATGATCGTGAACAAATCCAATCATTATGCATGCTTATTTACTATGCAAATGAAAAAGACAATGAATAAAACCATGTACATGTACATGTATTTTCATTGCCACCATACATGAAAAGTGCAGTTTGTAGATGAGGTTAAGGACTTCTTAATAAATATAGTATTGGCAGATTATACTGCAATAGGGATGGTGAAATGTGTGATAGTTACAAGAAAGAATTATTGTGTTGAGGTTACAAAATGTAAGTTAAATTAAGGTAAATTTCTGCAAGTTACAAGTATGAAGCATTGTGCTGGGGATGGTAAAAGTAATGTTACAAGTTACGTGTATTGTGTTATGGATGGTTTTGACATAAGTTAGTAACAAGTAGCAAGCTTTGTGTTTGGGTTGTAACCTATACGTCGGTTAAAAGTAACAAGCTTTGTGTTTGGGTTGTAACCTAAACGCCAGTTACAAGTAACAAGCATCATGCTAGGGATTTCAAAATGTAAGTTAGTTGCAAGTATTGTTCCAGGGTTTGTAGAATGATAGCTGTTACAAGCAACACGCATTGAACAAGAGATGGTAAAATCTAATCTAGTTACAGGTAATATACCTATATTGTGCCAGAAATGGAAAAATGTAATTTAGTAACAATTAACAAGTATTGTGGCAATTAAAAAGTACTGTCAGTGCTGGTAAAATGTAAGTTAGTTGCAAGTACGTTTACCAGGACCTTAAATAATTTAATTCATAGCTTAGAAAGTTTTGTTAAATTGTGAAAACATTTAGGCATTCCTGACACTTAATGTAACAGTTAAAGGTAAATGTTGATAAAAGCAACTCAAGTGACTTTCAAACTGGCGTTCAAGTGAAATAAGTCAAAACACATGACGAGAGAAGATTGTAATTAGATATGTCATCACCTGATTAAATCTTCCGCTGAGCTCAGCACCCTACCCGCGGCTAATGAACTGTCAACTATCTCTGTATTCCAGTATCTGTGCACTATTCTTCTTATTAACGGAAGGAGGCCCAGAGACATTAGAGCTTTGTGCCAATTAGTACATACGAAGCTCTAGGTAAAAGCCAACCAGTTAGATGGACACCTGTGGACTGTTAACTCGGCAGAAACAACGACTCCCTTCAATTTTGTACGGACTACAATCCAAATTGTTCCCTGAGCCCTGAACTCTACTGGTCTGCAAATCAAGACTCTAGTCGCCCATGATCTACTGAACATCACTGGAACTCTAGTGGTCTGCAAGACACCGCCCCAGTCGTCCATGGTCTACTGAATACCATTGGAAATCTGGTGGTCTGCAAAACAAGAATCTAGTCGCCCATGGTCTACTGAACACCACTGGAACTCTCGTGGTCTGCAAGACACCGCCCCAGTCGTCCAGGGTCTACTGAACAGCACTGGAACTCTAGTGATCTGCAAGACAAGACTCCAGTCGTCCAGGGTCTACTGAACACCACTGGAACTCTCGTGGTCTGCAAGACAAGACTCCAGTCGTCCAGGGTCTACTGAACAGCACTGGAACTCTAGTGACTCCACAACTCCACAACACAACCATGAATTCTACTGATCTGCAAATCACAACACCCGACTCAAACAGTGTACGGAATATCACCCTCTGCACAAATGATCTTCGGTGCACCACTCTCGCTTCCAACGTCCTGTTTACCACACTCAATGGCCTGGAAGTGACAACCGGTTTTCTCCTGGTGAACTTATTCATCCTCTTAACTGGAATTCTAGCTCTTGTGCTCAATGGTTTGGTTTTGGACACGCTCGTGAGACAGCCAAACATCGAAGCCAGCCATCTTATCATATGTCATCTCACCGTTACTGACATGTGTTCGGGGTGTTTCATCATACTGTCTTTCTGTTATAACATCGGTAACTATCACGTGGTGGGGGAGTGCATAATCCGTTTGGGCAGCATGGTGACGTTCATGGCGTCTTCAGTGCTTCATCTGCTTCTTCATACCATTGACAGATACGTTAAGATCAATTATCCCTTCAAGTACATAAATAGCTTCACAAACAAAAATGCCTCCATTTTCTCTTCTGTCATATGGGTTGCGTCTACACTTCTTGGGCTGTTACCAGCGTTTGGGTGGCGTAACACTCCTGAACCAACACAGAATCCTTGCGAGTTCAGCATTATTATGACCAAAGGCTACATCATCACCATTCTTCTTACTACAGCCTTGCCACTCATTGTCATCACCCCGATATACATGGCTCTGTTTAGGGTGTCCTATCGTCATAGTATGGTCATACACCCTCGGAGGACCGCCTGGATGCCAAATGCCGAACCCCAGTCTCTGCAATTTGCGAAAACAGTGTCAGTCATCTTCCTGGCCTATGTCGTGGCATGGTTTCCTTTTGGTGAGTTCCAGTGTATGATCCAATATTAAATGTCGTTTTAATATTCCAAGGCAAAACTTCCTTTGGCATTATTTTCTGTTATTCTCACTGAGCAACATCATTTTGCTTCTTGTTGACTGGGTAGATCATTCCGATTATTATATTGTTTTCGACATTTGCGATGATTCTCATAACCCATTATACGTTCTTCAAATATCTATTATTTCTGAAATAACTTAAGTCAAATTTCTGAGTTACAATTTGGAAATTGACTTCGTAACATAAATTAGGTCACTCGTGTGGGATTGAAACTGAATTGAAATTGAAATTGAATTTGGTGACCTAAAAAAGGCTTTTCAAAAGCTGCCGTATCGGCTGTTTTAATCAATCATAATTTTAATCGACTGTAATATGACATATGTATGGGTGTGCACACTCTTAAAATATGTTTCATTTTAAACATTATCGAAAAGCTTTGGAATCCGTTTGCAAAACGTTTATAAAGCAGCCTTGATTCCTTCACCTCACTTCGGACATCTTCTGGAGGAAATGGAGTTAAATGGCTATAAAGTCCAGTTTCCTTGCCGACCTTGGGTGGAATTTCCTTGTTGCCTTCTTACAGTGGAAGCAACAACCTTTTGGTTTTGTAGAAGAGAAGTGATACATGAAATTCTTCAAATGCATTTAGAAGTTGGTGTAGCAATAGAAGACAAATATTATGGATAGCAACTTCTTTATTTGTTTATCACGACGTTTCTGGGCCAGTTCTTGCCCATTCTTCAGGTTGACCATCCACCTGAAGAAGGGTAAATACTGTCGTGAGTTTAAAACGAGAAATGAAATTAAGGTGCTGATTGCAATTGCTTTTCAGATATGTGAACAGTATAAGCCACACATGGCCGTGTGTCAGTACACATTGTAAGGTAATATAATACAAGAGCAATGGTTATATTAATAAAGACAGCGATGCTATTATTCACCTCTAACATCTGAAATTAGGTCCAGGCAAGTGCATCCCGAGGTTGAGAGTGATCACACAAATGCTGGTCTTCTTTGTGGTGTAGCGTGAGATGAAAAGGAAGAGATAACTCCTTTCATATACGAAAAATATGCTAGAACATTTTACACTAAGGCAAGGGGAATAAGCCCCTTGCAGATTTACAATACATGACTATCCATATGTAAGGGTAAGAGTATGGAGGTATATTTGTGCCACAGTCTATTTTCACACATGAGATAAGATAAGATAAGATAATGCTTTATTGCCCGAAAGTGAATTTTGTGTACATCAGAGTTAAGAACATAAGAAAACAACATTTAAGACATGAGCAATAACAATGATATTGAATGCATAGTAAACAACAGTATTTATGAGAGAAACATCTAACAATAAATATACTAAGAGAATAATGTTTAAGACTTGTTTAAAAAGGATATGCTAACTGGTTTAAAAGAGTGTTTACATCTCTTTGACTTTACATATGGTAAAAGATACCTACGGCCAGATGGTAAAAGTGTATAACAAGGGTTTAAAACATGTGTTGGGTCTTGTAAGATTCTGACAGAAAGATTTAAAACTGATGATATGTACAGGGTGTCTAAACTATCAAAATTACAACAAGAAATTTTTCCAGCAACTTTAACAATCCTCTTTAATTTGTTCTTATTTTGAAGCGACAGAGGTCCATACCAACACTGCATAGAAAATGTTAAAATGGATTGAATACATGATTTGTAAAACAGAGACATAAAAGTGGAATCAATGTGGAATGAGCGTAGCTTTCTCAGGAAGTGGAGGCAAGACTGACATTTGTTGTAGACTGCATTGGTATTGCAACTGTGAAGATGTTGTAACTTCTACGTAGATGTTAGTATCTTCTACGAAGACATTAGTATGCTCTTTTTGCGTAAATGTGTCTTCGGCGTAGATGTTAGTATTTTCAACGCAGATGTTAGTATCTTCTACGTAGATGTAGATGCTAGTATCGTCTGCGTAGATGCTTGTATGCTCTGCATGTTAGTATCTTCAACGTAGATGTTGGTATCGTCTGCGTAGATGTTAGTATCTTCTACGTAGATGTCAGTATCCCCTGCGTAGATGTTGGTATTTACTGCGTTTTTGTTAGTGCCTTCTAAGTAGATGTTAGTATCCTCTGCGTAGATGTTGGTATCTTCTGCTTTTTTGTTAGTGCATTCTACGTAGATGTTAGTATCCTCTGCGAAGATGTTGGTATCTTATGCGTATTTGTTAGTATCTTCTACGTAGATGTTAGTATCTTCTACGTTTTTGTTAGTGCCTTCTACGTTTTTGTTAGTGCCTTCTACGCAGATATTAGTATCCTCTGCATAGATGTTGGTATCTTCTACGTAGATGTTGGTATCTTCTACGTAGATGTTAGTATCCTCTGCGTAGATGTTGGTATCTTCTACGTAGATGTTAGTATCTTCTACGTAGATGTTAGTATCCTCTGCGTAGATGTTGGTATCTTCTACGTTTTTGTTAGTGCCTTCTACGTAGATGTTAGTATCCTCTGCGTAGATGTTGGTATCTTCTATGGTTTTGTTAGTATCTTCTATGTAGATGTTAGCATCTTCTCCGTAGATGTTGGTATCCTCTGCGTTGATGTTAGTATATTCTACGTAGATGTTAGTATCCTCTGCGTAGATGTTGGTATCTTCTCCGTTTTTGTTAGTGCATTCTACATAGATGTTAGTATCCTCTGTGTAGATGTCGGTATCTCATGCGTTTTTGTTAGTATCTTCTACGTAGATGTTAGTATCTTCTACTTAGATGTTAGTATCTTCTACTTAGATGTTAGTATCTTCTACTTAGATGTTAGTATCTTCTACGTAGATGTTAGTATTTTCTACGTAGATGTTAGTATCTTCTACGTAAATGTTACTATATATTCTACGTAGATGTGAGTATCTTCTACGTAAATGTTACTATATATTCTACGTAGATGTTAGTATCTTCTACGTAGATGTTAGTATATTCTACGTAGATGTTAGTATATTCTACGTAGATGTTAGTATCTTCTACGTAGATGTTAGTATTTTCTACGTAGATACCAGTATTTTCTGCGAAGATGTTAGTATCTTCTGCGTAGGTGATACAATCGCCCTAATACGTTTCCATATAAGAGTATTTTTATCACATCAGCGCAAACATTACCTGAACGGTGGGAAACATTGAGAGAAGTTCAGGGATGGTGTGAGATGGGAAACTTAGACTTATACGGACAGCCTTGTGTTTATGAATTGGCATTTCCCCTCAGATAAGCACTTTCAAAAGAATGGATTTGGCCAAGACGTTTCCTATGGGCATTAGCGATATCGATGATCTGATTGTTATTTATTTTATTAATGATTTTGTCGACTGAGGTAGAAATGACCTATACTACTGAAAATGCATGATCATATTTAGAACTGTAGATGGCCACAAGCCGGCCAACTTCAGTCTTTTGAGAAACTGTTGAACATTCTCTTCCCACGAATCTTGCTCGAGAGGACAGGATTGCATCATTCAAGATCTCAGTGAAGCTTTTAAAGTGTTCTATGGCAGATATGCGGAAGACAATTTGAAAATTAAACACATCAGTTACCAAACACATATCCGATGCAACACTATATCTTGACTTCAACCATGTGCTCCCGTGTTTGTTTGGAAGAATGGGTTTCTGGCATCAAGGATATCTGCATGAACAAATGCTATATAATATATAATAATCACATGGAATACATAACGTGCCACGGTAAAGCGTCTATTTCAGGTATCGCCATGCTGTTGTTCCTGTGCGGCCAACTGGACGACATGTCTCACGAAGACATCGGGGACGTCATCATCTTCTGCAGCGCCTTGCTGTTCATCAACCCCGTCGTAAACCCGGTCATCTATGGTTTCAAACTTCCACCTGTCAGGCGAAGAATAAGAGTGTTCTACAGCAGAATCCGAGCTCTCCCGCCACCTGACAGCAGTATACCAAACATCTAGTCTGGATATTTCAAGAATATAATAATTGCAAGATATTACACAGACATACCCAACAAGTTTGAAATACCACATAAATAGATAGGACTATTCCGGAATTTAACAAGTTTTCCGTAGTGACATGTGCTTCACACAAAAAAACACAATAATTGTCATAAAAGATTATTTAATCTTACGCAAAGTAATTCGGAACTATTCTTAACCTATTTTGAAGGGAAAATATTACTTACGAAATTGTGGGGGGCCTTTTTACTACATAATTCGTCAACGCCAACGCCGGAGCTGAAGTTGGCCATACCTTCCGACTGGTCAGTTACTACTTCTAGTTCTCCCGCTTTGTTGCGCTGTCCTACACTACACTTACGCGGCAGAGCCCAATCTACACACTTTTGAAACCCGGATCAATCAGGACGGACAACAAAAATTAAACCTGAGCTGAGAAGCTTGCTTAAAATTGAAAGTTATCTTACAATGGTAAGTCTTTATCATTCTCCATTTCCCTTCATTGTTGTATGTTAAACGATGACGAGATTTAGAGTAATACAATTATACATGTCGATGTTTTCTTGCCACAGAAGAGATTATTCTTATACAGACAACCTAACACCCCTCTGTTGTAACAGGATGAAGTAAAACATTAACTGGAAACTGTCCCAGGTATTTTAGTTACGCGTTTACGTAATGTGCTTAAAGAGTACTCTCACACTCTGCTTGACCCTGGTGTTTTCAGTGACGATTGTAACTGTATACACTGTGGTCGACTTCAGCCAGAATATCAGTGACCACAAGGGGATTGGACTAATGTGAACACGCCCTACATGAGAGAGGTCCTAATTAATAAAAGTGGTGACAAGGCGAAGTTAAACGAGTTGATTGAATCAACTGATTGGTCATGCTTATTCAATATTTTCGAGTTTGTTGAATATGTGATGTACTTCCTGTCCACATGTAAATACTAACTATGTCTATGTATACTCGGTTTAGCAGTAACAATAAGGACATAGGTTAAACCATGGTTTGATAGTGAACTACCCAGGGCAATATACATCGGAGAGGGAACGGAGACAAAAGCTAGACTAACATGCAACGAATAGGGTTTATCTGAATATAGAGAACCAAGAAATATAATCATTTGAAGAAAACTGCCAGGGAAAATTTCTATAAAAACGTCGATTGATTGTTTATCTACTAAAATAAAACAAAACAGCTCTAAATAGTTGAAAATAGGAATGACAAGTGTTTATGGATGATCCACGTCTTTATTTTACTATTGCGACGTTTCGGTGTAGATGCTTATACCGTTTTCACAAAACAGTATAAGCATCTATACCGAAACGTCGCCATTGTACAATAAAGAAGTTGATCACCCATGAACACTTGTCATTCCTATTGCTTACAACTTCTAGAATGCCTCTCAAACAGTTTAGTGCAAAATTCTGCGTCACTTGACCCAAGATTCTGGAGCTAGCACCCTTATCCCATAGCACCTGGAGCAATCTCAGATATTGATGAAGCTGTAGCTTATAACGATTACTTTACGTCATTTTCCAGTGTTGATGATGGATACGCCACGATTGTTAAAATAAATGATCATAAACTGGCTTATACCGTTATCGAAAATGAAGAAGTAACAGATCGCATAAACTCCCTGTTTTGTAAATCTAGCACTATCCATAGCCAAACATCTATATGTATGTTTGTTTTTTCAATATATCTCTTGAACAAATCACATTCCAATCACAGTGGAAACGAGCAAATGTAGTGCCATTGCACAAAACATGACATAATACTATCTTTCCAGCTATGGGGACATGACGCAAACAATTATTTGAGCGATTTATCTTTAAACCAATGAATATTTACTTTCCGGAGATTAAACTATTTTCCATGTATCAATCACGATTCGTACCACACAACTATACTACATATCAATGTATCGACATTGTTCATCACATTTGTAATTCCCATAATGGTCATAAATACATTTTATGGTATTCTGGAATATTTTATACGAGGTACCCGACAGGGTATGGCATAAAGGTGCATTATACAAATTGCAGCAACAGTTCTTCTCATGTGGTTATAATTGAAGAAAGGCTAAATCAAGAGCTACTCCTACATCAGTAGGAAGTACTTTTTGTTCATCCTTAAATGAAAATAGACTTTGGTCAATACAGTTTGAAGCTACTGGAATTGTTTCAAAAATTGACCAAGTTTGCATCCAGTGTAAGTGGGCTACCACTAAAGAGAGATGAAAAATAATAAAACCAACGACAGTACAAAATGGTTCATACCTGAACTTTTTTAAGATCAACTACTTCAAATTATAACCTATTTAAAAAACCTAACATGACCGTTCTTTTTGCCAGAGCAACAAGGTTGCAAAGTCATTTTCCTAATGACAAGAGGCTTTTCAATAGTTTCTTCCATGTAAGAAAATCAATATGCTTTAATCTTTGTTCGTCAATATATTACGAAAATAGGAGCTTAGCCCAATTTAGAAACAATTCTAAGTTCTAACTAAACTCTTTCCAAAGAACAAAATAGTCACTTTTTTACTATGTCCATCAATGTATAGATGAAACAACCAAATTTAAAGAATAATCAAAATTTGATTTTATTTAACAATTATTACCTATCGCTAGCTTCTCCTCTATTGTACGTTACTTGTTTATTCCATGCATGCTGGTTATTGTACAAAAGCCGTCACTATATTATTTGTACATGTAGTACTCGTCTAAGTTATGGTCTTAATGCTACAGTTAGAAATATTGCATAAAAACAGCACACTTTAATATTATTATACAGTTCGGGCTTTTCACATACATTCCAAACAGCCATCACTGATATCGTTTTAACTACTATTAAATTCATTAAATATCTATAACAAATGCAAGAGTGTAAATTCTACATTCATCGTGCGTTTTTGTATGCACATACATCGTGCGTTTATGTGTATATGTGCATTATTGTACATGTGTACGTCTGTGTTTCATGTATTAATTGTATATACTTTCTCAGCACTGAAAAATATTCTGCACATGAAATGGATACAGGAGAAAATCTCGTACAGTGCACTCTGTCTAATTCGGACCAGTTTGGGACCGACTAAAAAGTCCGAATTATACAGTAGTCCGAAGTACACAGATTTTAATGGAGTTATCTCCTTTCAAAATGAGACATAATTCTAGGAACCTACCTGACTTATGATTCATATATTAAATCTATCACATTTCACAATGTCTGAAAACACTTAATAAATTTTAATTTATCATATATTATCAGCAGAATTAAAATTATAAACGCAATGCTATTGAAAACAACGATTCTCGGACACCTGCTTCGGCAGCGGGTCCACAATAACATTGTCAAAGAGTAAAGTAACGATGTTTCGAGGAATTCATTAAATAAATTGAATAAACTAATGAAAAAAATCAACAACAACATTCATAAAAGTTGTCAAACGTAAAATATAAAATTACTATGTCCATCTTTTTGTGCGATCATGTAATGTAAGTCAAGTCACTAGCAAGTGACACATCTCGGCTCTCGCTCGCCGCCTCAATCTTCACTCTCGGACACGATGTTTAATGCGAAAATATATACATGAAGCATTTTTGTCACAGGTCATAGCCTAGCACGATAAGTCGAATAAGTTCCATAATTTACGTATAGGTAGCGATTTCTTACTTAATATGTTCAGAATAGCATTATTTTACCCAAAACTTTTGTCTAAATCTAAAAGTTTTTGTTTACGAGGCGGTATCCATTGCCGTAATATGATTGGCTGCCTTAGGTCACGTGTTTGATTTTGACCAATTACGACCCTTATAGCAGACGGTGGCGAAAAAGCGTCATTAGAAACCAATCTGTATCCAATAAAATCGCTTCTTACATAGTGACATTGACACTGAGTTGACATGATCGGCTCAATTATAGTTTACAATTGGTGTTAGTCGCATCAAAGGTAAATAAGCCTTCACCGCTAGATGACGCGGTCTTGGCCAAGCGGACTTCCTGCTAAGTAAATAAATACACAAACTAATCAACGGAATGTTTATTCAGGGTTTATTGGCCAAGCGGACTTCCTGCTCAGTCCGAATTATATAGCAATGTTTTTACATGTAACTACCTTATCGGGCCGACACTTTGGTCCGAAGTCCGAAATAATGAGAGTCCGAGATACAGAACTTTTTCATTATGACAACAAAGAAGGATTACGCCGGGACCGTGAGTTCAGTCCTGTTTATACAGCAATCCGAGAAAGACAGAGTCCGAGTTTGACAGAGTGCACTGTAAAGCGTCGTATAAGGCCTGGAAGACAGAAGAAGACCACTGACCGAGATGAACCAGTAGTAATTCGTCTGGCAAGATGCTGTTCCATGACCTACGACGAAGCACTGTACTGGCAATGGATAGTGGAATCCGACTCCCACCAGCGCCGTCAGGATTAGGCTGCAGGCTGCTGGTCTGTGAGAACGTCGTCCCATCAGATGTCAGTTCTTCACAGATAGGCACAGGAACTGAAACGTCCTGCGTGGTGCCAAAAAAACCGCAACTTCAGGACGTGGCATAGGGTTCTGATGAAAAGTTTCTACCTTCTACATGGTACCGGCGATCGTTGTCACGTATGAAGACGTCTAACGAAGCAAATCACCACATGGTCCTTTGAAGGTGGCTCAGAGCTGGTGTGGGGTTACGTTTCGTGTCACTGCAGTTTGGATCTCATTACAGCATGTGGGACACTCAAAGTTCAGGGTTATCAATATGAAGTACCAACGTGCCACGGTTTGATAACCATCCCTTGCCACTCGTCAGATATCCATGGATGACATGCCAGACCTCACTGTTCTCAAGCCGTTATCGCCCATTAACATCTTTGGTACTATCTTGGACACTACGTTCGAACTTCAGATCCTCTTGTTCCTGTTTTGTAGGAAGGATTTGACGCAGATACTCCATGATGAATGATAGAAGATTCTGATGCTGTGAGTTCGAGTTTGTTTTTGCCATTATGATGAGGAGACTGGCAAATATTATCCGTGAGACTGGCAGCACTAGGTACTGATGTGGTCACAAGTGGTCATCATCATTCTTTCAGAATTGTGACCATAAGATGGGTGGCATAGTTTTAGTGACCATACTTTTTGGCATTGTTTGATTTTCACGTTTTTGTGTATTCCTCTCATATTGCAAGTAAATTGTTGTCACATTCCAACTTCAGTTTTGGTTTAATCAGAGTTTTTGTTTGTTTCTTGTTTAAGGTCGCTCACAAACATATTCCAGTGAGTGAGTCAGTTTAGTTTTACGCCGCACTCAGCAATATTTTAGTTATATGGCAGCGGTCTGTAAATAATCGAGTCTGGAACATGCTGATCTACAGCATGAGCATCGATCTGCGCAATTGGGAACCGATGACATGTGTCAACCAAGTCAGCGAGCCTGACCACCGTTAGTTGCCTCTAACCTCAAGCATAGTTGCCTTTTGTGGCAAGCATGGGTTGCTTAAGACCTATTCTACCCCGGATCTTCAAGGGTCCAATATTCCAGCTATATGACGGCGGTCTGCAAATAATAAAGGCTTGACCAGCCAATCCAGTGATCAACACCATGAGCATTGATCTACGCAGTTGGGATATGATGACGTCAATCAAGTCAGGAGCCTGACCACCCAAATTCCGTTAGTCAACTCTTACAAAAAACATGGGTTGCTGAAGACCAATTCTAACCAGGATCTTCACCGGTATTTAATCAAAGTAAAATGTTATAATTAACATTAATTTGTTAATTTGTATATATATTGAAAGCAGCATTATTCAGTTTCAGACTAAATGGATTTTAATTTAAATTATATTATATGAAGCACAGTAACATGTTTTCCAGCGTTATATTATAAATCATGAACAGACACCAAAATCACAAACTCAAGAATTATCAATCACCTTCACATCTCTTCAATCTTTATCTTGTGGTCCCAGTAATGTAAAACCAAAACCATTACAAACATACTTCACACAATAGTTTATTCTGTCAAATGAATTAACAAAGCTTATATGAATGTTAAATGCATACTTAGAACAGGTCCCTGAAGTCTCCCTGTCATTCAACACATAATGATATCACTACTTCACCATGAGGTGACACCTCGTTCTGACACAATCACACAATCTTCACCCACAGTACAACAGAATGTATGGCAAGTAAACATTACCTCATACAAAATGGGGTGATGAAACTTTGAGGAATACATAAGGGTATAATTTCCTGGACACATATTACTCTGGCTGCTGTAACAAATGAAATCACTAGGATTCTTCTCTTCTCCCAAACACTAATCTGAGGATGTGGACAAAACATGGTCTCAATTCCCTTTGGTCATAGGATGACAAGTTACAGAAGGTGACACAATTTTCTACCTTTACAAGCACCTAGCTGTCGTCACTTAAACAACTGTGCACAGTTATCGAAGTTTTGGGGAATATAGGTAGAAAATACAAGCTTAAATAAACACTAATACAGAGCATGCCACAAAACTAACATACTTTATTCTACAAACCAAATTTACTGAGATGAGGCATGGTCTCTTCAAATAATGAAGTGTCTTGTTTTCTGAATGTGGTATTTACACATCACTCATTTTCATGATATATCTTGAGACATGAGACACACATTTATATATCCTGGCAAGTGATATACATGTGGTTAGAAGCAATAGATGGAAAGGTGACAGACATTGCACTTATGATTCTCCATCACAGAAGTTAGACGAAAGAAGACGGTTATCACACTCATCAAAACGCAAGGTGTCCTCTATGTGTGAGCAGTCTAAGACTTTCTACAGTGTCATTTCTCTTCTTACACTCTTGTTCTACAGACGGACCACATCTTTCACATTTCCCTCAAAATGACTTATTGAAATCTCCTTGGCTCTCCATGCTGTCTGATTGGACCACTGAAGCTAAATGATCTATTACGCTGCTGGAAATTGTCCGAAGTCCTCAACATCCTGGTGACTGGTGCCTCTAAGAAGGCTCGTAGCGGGTCGTTCCTGATGAAGCCATCTGCCCGGAGACTGTCAATGAGGGGCAAGATATGCTGCTTCAGCTCCACATTGCCTCTCGTCAACGCCTCTTCCACTGCACTGATCTGTGAGGAGAGTTCAAATTGTTGTTATCAGTACAGTGAGTCGTCAGTTGTCAGTACAAGCAATCAATGTGCCATCGTACAACAGAACCCTAACCGTTGACTGTGGTGCGTATATGTTAAGGTATGGCAGATATTATAGCCTTACGGCTAAGATCTATTTGCAAAATGACACCCTGGTCACACAATGCTACAAACATTTTCAGGCACCTCTTACAAACACTTGGGGTTATGGGGACCTTTCTTCACAGGAATAACATACTTCAACACGATAATGCAAACTAGAATTCCCTACCTTTAACCTCATGGATGATAATCACATGTCAAACATAACAAGACATTTTTGCAAAACCTCTATCTGCTACCATTCAAAGATATTTGTTCAAAATCAATCACATTTACTTCAAATTCTTGTTACATAACCTTTTGAATCATACCAGTACTTGCAAAATCACATCTTATTTCAATCAGTATCCTTAATCCAGTAATAATTTACGGTATAGATAGCTCACAGTGGATTTTACAGCTACAGGATGACATTGTAGGTACTTGGTGCTTCTCACAAGGCACACCTGTACAGTCAGCATCTACACTGTCTCACAATGTACACCTGTACAGTCAGCATCTACACTGTCACACAAGGCACACCTGTACAGTCAGCATCTACACTGTCTCACAAGGCACACCTGTACAGTCAGCATCTACACTGTCTCACAAGGCACACCTGTACAGTCAGCATCTACACTGTCTCACAAGGCACACCTGTACAGTCACCATCTACACTGTCACACAAGGCACACCTGTACAGTCAGCATCTACACTGTCTCACAAGGCACACCTGTACAGTCACCATCTACACTGTCACACAAGGCACACCTGTACAGTCAGCATCTACACTGTGTCACAAGGCACACCTGTACAGTCAGCATCTACACTGTCTCACAAGGCACACCTGTACAGTCACCATCTACACTGTCACACAAGGCACACCTGTACAGTCAGCATCTACACTGTCTCACAAGGCACACCTGTACAGTCAGCATCTACACTGTGTCACAAGGCACACCTGTACAGTCAGCATCTACACTGTCTCACAATGTACACCTGTACAGTCAGCATCTACACTGTCTCACAAGGCACACCTGTACAGTCAGCATCTACACTGTCACACAAGGCACACCTGTACAGTCAGCATCTACACTGTCTCACAAGGCACACCTGTACAGTCAGCATCTACACTGTCTCACAAGGCGCACCTGTACAGTCAGCATCTACACTGTCTCACAAGGTACACCTGTACAGTCAGCATCTACACTGTCTCACAAGGCACACCTGTACAGTCAGCATCTACACTGTCTCACAAGGCACACCTGTACAGTCAGCATCTACACTGTCTCACAAGGCACACCTGTACAGTCAGCATCTACACTGTCTCACAAGGCACACCTGTACAGTCAGCATCTACACTTTCTCACAAGGCACACCTGTACAGTCAGCATCTACACTGTCTCACAAGGCACACCTGTACAGTCACCATCTACACTGTCTCACAAGGCACACCTGTACAGTCAGCATCTACACTGTCTCACAAGGCACACCTGTACAGTCAGCATCTACACACCTGTACTCATCTACACTGTCACACAAGGCACACCTGTACAGTCAGCATCTACACTGTCTCACAAGGCACACCTGTACAGTCAGCATCTACACTGTCTCACAAGGCACACCTGTACAGTCAGCATCTACACTGTCACACAAGGCACACCTGTACAGGCATCACACTGTACACCTGTAGTCAGCATCTACACTGTCTCACAAGGCACACCTGTACAGTCAGCATCTACACTGACACAAGGCACACCTGTACAGTCAGCATCTACACTGTGTCACAACGCACACCTGTACAGTCAGCATCTACACTGTCTCACAAGGCACACCTGTACAGTCAGCAAAGGCACACCTGTACAGTCAGCATGTACACTGTCACACAAGGCACACCTGTACAGTCAGCATCTACACTGTCACACAAGGCACACCTGTACAGTCAGCATCTACACTGTCTCACAAGGCACACCTGTACAGTCAGCATCTACACTGTGTCACAAGGCACACCTGTACAGTCAGCATCTACACTGTCTCACAATGTACACCTGTACAGTCAGCATCTACACTGTCTCACAAGGCACACCTGTACAGTCAGCATCTACACTGTCACACAAGGCACACCTGTACAGTCAGCATCTACACTGTGTCACAAGGCACACCTGTACAGTCAGCATCTACAGTCAGCATCTCTCACAAGGCACACCTGTACAGTCAGCATCTACACTGTCTCACAAGGTACACCTGTACAGTCAGCATCTACACTGTCACACAAGGCACACCTGTACAGTCAGCATCTACACTGTGTCACAAGGCACACCTGTACAGTCAGCATCTACACTGTCTCACAAGGCACACCTGTACAGTCAGCATCTACACTGTCTCACAAGGCACACCTGTACAGTCAGCATCTACACTGTCTCACAAGGCACACCTGTACAGTCAGCATCTACACTGTCTCACAAGGCACACCTGTACAGTCAGCATCTACACTGTCTCACAAGGCACACCTGTACAGTCAGCATCTACACTTTCTCACAAGGCACACCTGTACAGTCAGCATCTACACTCTGTCTCACAAGGCACACCTGTACAGTCAGCATCTACACTGTCTCACAAGGCACACCTGTACAGTCAGCATCTACACTGTCTCACAAGGCACACCTGTACAGTCAGGCATCACACTGTCTCGGCCACCTGTACAGTCAGCATCTACACTGTCTCACAAGGCACACCTGTACAGTCAGCATCTACACTGTCTCACAAGGCACACCTGTACAGTCAGCATCTACACTGTCACAAGGCACACCTGTACAGTCAGCATCTACACTGTCTCACAAGGCACACCTGTACAGTCAGCATCTACACTGACACAAGGCACACCTGTACAGTCACCATTTACACTGTCTCACAAGGCACACCTGTACAGTCAGCAAAGGCACACCTGTACAGTCAGCATGTACACTGTCTCACAAGGTACAGCTGTACAGTCAGCATCTACACTGTCACACAAGGCACACCTGTACAGTCAGCATCTACACTGTCTCACAAGGCACACCTGTACAGTCAGCATCTACACTGTCTCACAACGCACACCTGTACAGTCAAGGCACACCTGTACAGTCAGCATCTACACTGTCTCACAAGGCACACCTGTACAGTCAGCATCTACACTGTCTCACAAGGCACACCTGTACAGTCAGCATCTACACTGTCTCACAAGGCACACCTGTACAGTCAGCATCTACACTGTCTCACAAGGCACACCTGTACAGTCAGCATCTACACTGTCTCACAAGGCACACCTGTACAGTCAGCATCTACACTGTCTCACAAGGCACACCTGTACAGTCAGCATCTACACTGTCTCACAAGGCACACCTGTACAGTCAGCATCTACACTGTCTCACAAGGCACACCTGTACAGTCAGCATCTACACTGTCTGTCTCACAAGGCACACCTGTACAGTCAGCATCTACACTGTCTCACAAGGCACACCTGTACAGTCAGCATCTACACTGTCTCACAAGGCACACCTGTACAGTCAGCATCTACACTGTCTCAGAAGGCACACCTGTACAGTCACCATCTACACTGTCTCACAAGGCACACCTGTACAGTCAGCATCTACACTGTCTCACAAGGCACACCTGTACAGTCAGCATCTACACTGTCTCACAAGGCACACCTGTACAGTCAGCATCTACACTGTCTCACAAGGCACACCTGTACAGTCAGCATCTACACTGTCTCACAAGGCACACCTGCACAGTCACCATCTACACTGTCTCACAAGGCACACCTGCACAGTCAGCATCTACACTGTCTCACAAGGCACACCTGTACAGTCAGCATCTACACTGTCTCACAAGGCACACCTGTACAGTCAGCATCTACACTGTGTCACAAGGCACACCTGTACAGTCAGCATCTACACTGTCTGACAGGAAAGTTATGTTGCCAGGTACTCACTGTTTCAGAGAATATCCTATTTTTCCATGTGAGGTTGGCTCTTTCATCCTTGAGAAGGTATCTGAACCATGGTACCACCTCCTCCACTCTGTCCAACTGTGCGTAACAGATCATCTAAAGAAGGAAGACAATGCATGCAGTTACAACAATCTTCATTCTCTGTTACTATTGATGTGTCCTAAACTGAATCCAATATCAGGAAAATACGGCTTAGCAACCAAATTCAGAAACATGGTAGAACTTGTTAGCATGATGTTGTCCAAGAGTATACAGTAGTACAATCTGCCAAGATGTCATCAATGTCAATGAACTGAGTCACCTATGAAGTTTAATATAGCTTTAAATGTTTTTAAAGTAACAGCATGTGTGGGACCAGATCATAGATCAGTGATGATTGCAACCTCCCAAATAATCATGTATGGTCATGAGAAATCTGGCATCATAATCAAGAAGAATGCAAGACATGGAGACACTTCCCAACTGAATATGTCTCCTACTGGACCACCACCATCAAGAATGTCTCGTTCAAACTAATGTTCCTACCATGAAGTTGAATCCTTCAAACTATGACAAACAATGCTTATTTGAGGGTCAAAATCAATTAGTCTGTTACATGGTCCATAACAAATACTTCCAAATGCTATTTCCATCACTCTCACCTTAATATTCACCACCCCAACTATCCTGTGGTTAGGGGCAGATGTGCACACCTCCAAGCCAGTCGCTGGCTTTCCCTGTGAAACAGAAGCTGTGTTATCACTGATTACCAAATACTAATGATGATAGAAATGATATCACTTACAGTGACAACTAAATTCTTAAACAGTAAAAGGTATTTTTCATTACTCCCCGGATAGATCAGGCTACTTTCTAAACATAGAACAAATTCAAACCAGTGAATATTTCTAATACATGTCGTGGAAATCAAATGTGAGGGAGACTTGGGAAGAATCATATTTATTTCTGAGGTCATACCATGAAAATTCACAACAGAATATAGATATAAAGTCACTGACAGATAATTGAATGAGACTTTAAACATTGATCACTACTGTTTCAAACGCATGCTTGCAGCAAGAAACATGAAAGAGGCTGACATAAGGCTGTTGATAGGCCATGATCCACAATGAGAGTATACACACAACTGCTTAACTCAGGTGATGAAGCAACATGACACTTTACCTGGTTCACAGCGAGGGCTGCAATGAACGACAGACTACGACCTGACGGCCTGAATCGTGCTGCTTGAATGTCCCTCAAGTACTTCAAACTTAAGGTCAAAGACTCTTCTGTGTTCTACAAAATCAAAAGGAGAGAATGAGGAATTAGGGCATTAATCACATTATCATCCCACCCAGTATCCTGACATAGAAGCCTTCACCTCACCTCATTAATCAACAGCCTTCCCAGATGTATGCTGCTCTGTTCAAATCAGCCAGTATTAATTACTAAACAAACACCCTCTTTATCACTGCCATAAAGCTTACAATACCACATTACAAATGTAAGGATCCTATAAATCAAAAGCAAGTGCAAAAACTTACCTACTTCATGAGCTAGAATATAATATGTCAAATAATGTAGCAAGTATTGAGACTCTTGCATACTGTGTTTATGCACTTGGAATTTAGATGATAAATTGTCATTAGTAGCGATTTGCCAGACGCTTCATTCACTGTGTAACCGGGTTAACCAAGGGAGGTAACTCTAAATCTGACTTCTACCATGTGAACTGGCTGAGAAGACACAGGTTTTTTTGTCATGGCTTGCATGAGTGAAAAGGCTGACGATTCAAAGGTATAGAAAATACCATTCTCTTCCCACAGAGGTTACTTGTCATATCTTCCTACGAACCTCTGTTCTAATACGGCCATATTTCCCGGTTCTCGTAAAATCCCCTAGCGGCAAAAGATCGTAACACGAATTATCTCCCTTCTTCCTATCCAATCAGAACACGTGTTCCATCGACTTAGATTCAACTTGACTAACACAAGCAAATGTGGGGCCACAAATATCCCCCATCTGCCAGGGACTTGTGTTGATATTACACACAAGACGTTTAATGGCTAGCTTGTCCGTTGTCAACGAGGGCGATGGAGACGCCACTGATCCGCAATAACATGACTGAGTTCTGTCTAGAAGAAACGTTTGCTCATCGCGCAGGGGAAGAGGTTTAGTTTTCTCGAAGCATACGGAAATTACCGAGGCCTTGCGAATGATCACTTTTGAAACAACGTCGCTGATTGCACAACTAAATCTGATTGCCTCCAATCACGAGTCTTGAACGCTCACACCATGAAAGGGCCGTATTAGAACAGAGGTTACATAGGAAGATATGACAGGAGTAACCTCTGTGGGAAGAGAATGAGAAAATACATACACATAGACATTTGGAACAGCACCTATGGTATTTTGTGAAAATCATAGGTGTCAGCTTTTCAACAAGTTGTACATAGTCTGTTTGGGTGCTGCCTAATGCAACCGATGCCCCTATTTCAAATGACCAGCTGAAATACAAAATAGTCCCATCTATCTGCATGTGATTTTTACAATATTGTGTAAATCAGCTTTATTTAACACTGCATATTCAACAGCAGAGTGGAGTAACGAGACAACAGAGCTACAAGGTTCTGCATCTTACCTACATAAAGAAGAAAAGATATTGTTGGCAATACTTTTTTACTGGTATTCTGTGAGCAATATTAGTGTGAGTGAGTTTTATGCCACTTTAAGCAATATTCCAGCAATGTCACGGCTGGGGGACACCATAAATGGGCTTCACAGATTGTACCCATGTGGAGAATCGAACCCGGGTTTTCAGCTTGAGGAGGGGATACTTTAACCCTTAGGCTACCCCACTGCCCGAGGAATACAAGAGAAACCATAGCTGCGATCATTCATACACAGCTCCATAGGCCTTGTAGTGCCAGAGATTATGTAAAACATTCAGTCACAACTGAAAATGGTAAGTGAAGGACAAAGGTAGTAGGTTGGTGCATCCGAAGTCAAAATCTGCGAAAACAATTATATATACAGTACAACCAGAAATTATTGAGAATTTAGAGATTGTAATTTTTTTTTCTTTTCCACTCATTACTCACGTATTAAATGTGAATATTAGCAGAACATAACTCCAGATTCAAAGACAGGTGAACAGTTAGTATTTTGTTAAGTCACCATGGGCAGCAATGCAGGCTTCAATGCGGTGGGGCATACTACTGATCAAAGAAGTTAGAAAGTCGTGGTCCATGCTGTCCCAATATCGGACCACCTCTTCTTTCATTTCAGCAATATTTGTCAGATTTTTCTTATTGACACTTTCCTTCATAAGTCCCCAAACATTTTCTATAGGATTTAGATCAAGGCTATAGCTTGGCCAGTCTAATAATGTCATATTTTGGGTCCGAAACCAGGCCTTTGAATGCTTTGAACGATGTTTTGGGCCGTTGTCCTGCTGGAAAATCCATAAATTTCTATAGAACACGTGAGCAGATGGAAGTAAATGTCCCTAGAGAATATCTGTGTACCGCTCACTGTTCATATTCCCTTCAAATACACAGAGGGGCGTTGCCCCTAACACAGATATGCCACCCCAGACGTTAAATTTCGGACTGTACTTTGGGCGTTGATACAAAGGTTTTTGAGTTTGTCCAGAATTTCAGTGTATTAGGAAACAGCCACACAGAACTTTCATCTGAGAAAATCACATTGTCCCAGTTAAAATTTCTATGCTGTAAGCACCAGTTCAACCATCGCTCCCTTTGTTCAGGTTTCATGATCGGTGATGGAATTCCTCCACTTTTCTGCCAACCCATTGCATGCAGCTCAGTTCTAATTGTCTCCTTACTGACAGCCACAGTTCCTCTATCAATCATATCCAGCCTTAAGTTTTCTAAACTCCTTTGTTGGTTTTTAGAAACAAGAATACCAAGACGCCTCCTGTCACCAACAGTCAATTTTCTGGGTCTACCTGCGCCTCCCTGGTGCTTAATGCCATATCCATTTGCAATATTTTTCAAAACGCGATAAACAGTGGACAAAGGGATGCCTGTTCTACCTGAAATCACTTTAGCTGATCTGATGTCCTTGTTATAATACTCTAAAATCAACTTCCTCTTCTCTAAATCATCCATACTGAGGATCACTGAAAATGTCGTCTGCTAGCAAGTAAACAAAGGGGGATAACTCTTCACAAACTAATGACAAAGGATTAACAGAGTTGTTTCTCTTGAATGAAACCAAGCACTTGAAAGCTGGTCAAGGTTGTTTATACTAGAAATCCAATTAAACATATTCCTAAAATTCTCAATAATTTCTGGTCATACTATATTATTCTGCACACTTGGATAGTCTGCATATCAAATTTAACAATGATGCATGCAGAAATGGCCAAGTAATGGGTGGAAATGGCATTTCCAATGTGTCTGCCACGGTGGCCCTGTGATTCCAACACCAAAGTTGGGATCAAAGTAACTGTTCCATTGACCTCATAATGGTGACTAGATGTCAAAGAGGTTAACAACTGACAAGCAGACTGTGGACAGAAAGAGACACATCACATGCTTACATGACCCAGGAGACATCCTTAAGGGACCCTTCATAATTTATGGCTAGTGGGGGTGATAATGATTTTAAGGGGGGGTCACTCATTTTCTTCTGGGGAGGTAGGGGGGTCATCAATTTTGTACAAATGTTTCTAGGGGGAGTCAGCAATTTATCCTATCTCACGACTTGCACCTCTCTCTTGCTTAGACTTTTAGTGGA
Organism: Haliotis rubra; assembly: GCF_003918875.1. Lineage (NCBI taxonomy): Eukaryota > Metazoa > Mollusca > Gastropoda > Lepetellida > Haliotidae > Haliotis > Haliotis rubra. The sequence continues at coordinate 186,590 of NW_025766747.1, read as the reverse complement.
ACGACTAAACTTTTTTCCATAGGCCTCCTTGTCCATTCGCCCGTGCACTCCATGCTGCTCTCCTTAATTAGCTTCCTAGTTCCTAATAAAGCTTGCAGCATGCTCCACTAATTGCCCACGTGACTACCTTGAATGATCATTCTCATCTTGGAGCCAACGTTGTAATCTGAGTAGTGGGGAGGCCCGGGCGGGCATCCATCGCGTGAGATAGGATAAGTATATAAATATACAATTTATATCATAATTTCCAAATTTACAAACTTATCCTATCTCACTACTTGCACTTATCCGACGGTTGGACGGCGGGCCGCAGATTACCCTTCTGTCTGGACAGTGCAAACAGCTGGTGTTGGAGCTGTGTGGACTCATGACAACCGTATATAGCGATGTACAAGGGAGGCCTGTTACGCACGCACGCAACTGCTATGCTTGTAGTGGGTTCTCCGGAACCCCTTGGCTTACTAAGCACAACGACTCCCAGGGAGATGGGTGCTCCCGAGCGATGTGGTGTTAGGCCGCAACCTTGTACAAGACAAGGGACGCAACTCGGCAAGTAGGCCTCGCCTTGCCACGATTTACAAGGTACCCCAAAAATTAAAGTCTTGCAACTAGAATCGGGCCAGCCCCTGCTTCAAGAAGGCCCCCCCAGACACCGAGGTGGGTGAAAGAGAAACACAACTCAGCATCTCCAAGGTTTAACGTTCAGTTCTGGGCACCATCAAATTGACCCTCACTCCTTTGCCTAAGCTTAATCAAAGGATGTGCCCGGCAACTTTGGAGGCAGAACGCAACAAAATCCACTGGAATTCGGGAGTGTCACACTTCACTGACGTAATTGCTTAGTGGAGTAGAGGTCAGTAAGCATGAATGTCGAACACCTCTGCATTGACATACTGATTGTGCCTCAGGTCCGTAGGGCCACACTAGGTGGCCGTATTCCGATGCCTTGGTATGGAGGCCAAATGAAGTAGTTCTTAAACCCATATAATGAGAACAAAAGGTTGAGATCCAGTTCAACTTTTATTCAGTATAAACAAGGAAGTAGTAACGCAAATGAGGAACCGTCCCTCATCTGCGTTGCTGGGCCGATGTAAGCTGCTGAGCCAGTACAAGAGGTCCGAACTGGTGTAGTCCCTGGACATCCGTGACAGACAGGTCTCGCAGGTGATGTGAAGAGAAGGCTGTATCAGAACGCCAGAAGCAACCTTCCATGATAGCGGTCAAGGAGCAGTTGCTAAGGAGGGCCATCGTAGAGGCTAGTGCACGAGTCTCATGAGGATTGGAAGAGGCTAGAGGAGGCAACCCTGCAAAGGTGTAGGCTTGCAGGATCGTGGCACGCATCCAGAAGGCCAATGTGGTCCGGGAAACCTCAGTTCTTGAAGCGGTCGACAAGGGTAGGAAGAGGCGCTTCCGTAGCCGTCGACGATCCTTGGAGGCAGCAAGGTAAACGTGTAGAGCCATAACAGGGCAGAGTGTCAAATCTTCATTATCATCAGGCCCAAGAATGGTGGACAACGGGGAAATGGTAAACATCCGGTCCAGTTGCCCTGGCAGTTGGTTTTTCGCAATGAAGTCCCAGCGGAGACCCAGGAAAGCCTTGCCATGCTTCTTCCGCTCGAACCGCACCCGATTGACATCAAGCGCATGCAGTTCAGATATACGAGCAGCGGTAGCTAAAGCTACCAGGAAGAATGTCTTGAATGTCACTTGTTCGAAGTCCTTGTCTTCTAAAGGTTCATAATCTGTAGAAATCATATGACGAAGGACGACGGACAGATCCCAGGCCGGAGGTCTGAACTTCCTGGACTGGTCAGAGAGTCTATCGGAGCGTAGTAGACTCTGCAACTTGGGAACAGTGGAAATCTTCGTGCCTGTGGTGGTAGCCAAAACCGAGTTGATGGCGGCTAAGTAGGTAGCTAATGTAGTACCCTTGAGTTTCTTAGTAGTGCGGAGATGCTGGAGAAACTCAGCAGCGACCTGAGCCGAGGTGGAAGTGGGAGATGCAATTCCCCTAACCTTGCAATAGTCTTCAAACTTCTTCCACTTGTTGTCGTAAAGGGAACGGGTCAAAGTACGATGCGTTGAAGTGATAGCTGTGGCTACTCGGCAAGAGTAGCCCTTAGCTATGAGAGACCTCTGAAGATGCGCCAAACGTGTAGATTGAGGGTCTGAGGTGACCCGTGGCGCAGTTCAGAGTGAGGGTGAAGAAGTAGGTCGTAGAAGCGGTACTGGGTTTGGCTCTGCCAGGCTTCTTAGGTTGACGAACCTTGTGGCGAACAGATCTATTTGAGGCCATGATAACGGGTAGATCATCGACTGAAAGATCTGGGGCAGTAACTTCCACTCTGTCGGGGACGGTCGGTTGGATCAGGACAAGGCATCGGCGATCACATTTTTTACTCCAGGAATGTGTCTGGCTCTGGCTGCGATGTTGAGTGAGTCGATAAGATGGAAGAACCTGATCGCCCATTGTAGCAGATTCGCCGAGCCTGTCGAGCCTAGATGATTTATATACCAAACCACTGTCGAATTGTCTGATTGGATCAAACAGACTGGTTGATTGAAGCTCTGTTGCCCAATGTGAGATGGCTTAAATTACCGCCTTGAATTCCAGCTCGTTTATATGAAGTACCCGTTCGTCGGATTACCACAGCCCGGCCACTTGGTGGTCGAGGAAGTGAGCTCCCCAACCCATGACGGATGCATCGACGAATAGGTGATGAGTCGGTGCAAAGGGCATCATAGAGACTCCGGCGCAAACATTCAGTTCGTCCAGCCACCATTGAAGGACTGGACGAAGCGGTTCTGGAAGGCAAGTTAGTTCCTTGGGGTTGTTGGCCTGAAGGTACGGGCGTAGAAATCGCTGTATCAGCTGAAGTTACGGCCTCTGTACGTTAAGGCTTGAGCTGACGTCAGAAAGCCCAGTAGCTCCTGCCACTGTCGTAAGGTTCTTGCCTGAGATAGTGCTGGAGGAATGCATTGCTGAATCTTTATCCACCTGTCGTGACAACTCAGCATCTCCAAGGTTTAACGTTCAGTTCTGGGCACCATCAAATTGACCCTCACTCCTTTGCCTAAGCTTAATCAAAGGATGTGCCCGGCAACTTTGGAGGCAGAACGCAACAAAATCCACTGGAATTCGGGAGTGTCACACTTCACTGACGTAATTGCTTAGTGGAGTAGAGGTCAGTAAGCATGAATGTCGAACACCTCTGCATTGACATACTGATTGTGCCTCAGGTCCGTAGGGCCACACTAGGTGGCCGTATTCCGATGCCTTGGTATGGAGGCCAAATGAAGTAGTTCTTAAACCCATATAATGAGAACAAAAGGTTGAGATCCAGTTCAACTTTTATTCAGTATAAACAAGGAAGTAGTAACGCAAATGAGGAACCGTCCCTCATCTGCGTTGTTGGGCCGATGTAAGCTGCTGAGCCAGTACAAGAGGTCCGAACTGGTGTAGTCCCTGGACATCCGTGACAGACAGGTCTCGCAGGTGATGTGAAGAGAAGGCTGTATCAGAACGCCAGAAGCAACCTTCCATGATAGCGGTCAAGGAGCAGTTGCTAAGGAGGGCCATCGTAGAGGCTAGTGCACGAGTCTCATGAGGATTGGAAGAGGCTAGAGGAGGCAACCCTGTCGGGGACGGTCGGTTGGATCAGGACAAGGCATCGGCGATCACATTTTTTACTCCAGGAATGTGTCTGGCTCTGGCTGCGATGTTGAGTGAGTCGATAAGATGGAAGAACCTGATCGCCCATTGTAGCAGATTCGCCGAGCCTGTCGAGCCTAGATGATTTATATACCAAACCACTGTCGAATTGTCTGATTGGATCAAACAGACTGGTTGATTGAAGCTCTGTTGCCCAATGTGAGATGGCTTAAATTACCGCCTTGAATTCCAGCTCGTTTATATGAAGTACCCGTTCGTCGGATTACCACAGCCCGGCCACTTGGTGGTCGAGGAAGTGAGCTCCCCAACCCATGACGGATGCATCGACGAATAGGTGATGAGTCGGTGCAAAGGGCATCATAGAGACTCCGGCGCAAACATTCAGTTCGTCCAGCCACCATTGAAGGACTGGACGAAGCGGTTCTGGAAGGCAAGTTAGTTCCTTGGGGTTGTTGGCCTGAAGGTACGGGCGTAGAAATCGCTGTATCAGCTGAAGTTACGGCCTCTGTACGTTAAGGCTTGAGCTGACGTCAGAAAGCCCAGTAGCTCCTGCCACTGTCGTAAGGTTCTTGCCTGAGATAGTGCTGGAGGAATGCATTGCTGAATCTTTATCCACCTGTCGTGAGGGACGAACATTATGCCCTGGTGAGTGTCGAACAGTGCTCTGATGAATTGGAGTGTCTGAGTTGGTATTAGTTCCGATTTCGCGATGTTTAACAGTCTTCCTAACTGTCTGAGCAACGTGGTGGTGAACTGTAGCTGGCGAAGCAATACGATCGGATCCTGTTGAGCCTGGATGTCTATGAAGCTTTCGAAGGTGATCCCTTGAAAGTGGAGGAAGCTTGTTATGGGCTTGGTAATTCGGGTAAAAAAGCCACGGGGCCGTGGAAATTCCAAATGATAGGACTTTCCATTGGTAGTGATTCCCGCTGAACACGAAGCAAAGGTACTTCCAGTGTTCTGGATGTATCGGAACGTGAAGATAAGCATCCTGAAGATCTAGGCTGATGAGGAAGTCTCCCTTTTTCAAGATGGTGCGTAAAAGGTTGATCGACACCATCCTGAAGTGAGGCGGTGGAAGCAGGAATCGGGCATTGAACAACTTCATATTGAAGATGAGCCGAAGTTTTGTTGGAATTTTTCTTTGGAACCAAGAAGATGAGGGAGCGACAGGAGGAACCACCACGGCCAGATCGGTTTCCTGTACCACGGCCTTGAGTGGATGCGCCACGAAAAAGATTGCGTTAATCCGTATTGGTAGGGGTGAACTGTGCAGTTCGACGCTGTTTTAATGAGACTTGGAGCTGTGACTTCTACAGTTCAATCGAGACTTGAAAATGTAATTTTCTGAATAAAATTGATATTTTATACTTATCCTGACTCATGCTCTTTTTGCTTGTCTTCTTCTTCTTGCGAACATAGTGGAACACTTGTATCTCCCTAATTGAATTTCCCTTGAATATAAAATCACTAATCAATACTCACCAAGAGTTGCCTCTCTTTGCCCCTTTTGGCGGGAAAGGTGGCGCCTCCACATCCCACATGCTTCACTCTCTCCTGTTTAACGAGCCCGACACTTGAATTTTCAGGGAAATCCAAAAGTGTCATGTGGGGAGGATGGGAGGGCTTACCTCATGAGTCAGGATAAGTATAAAATATCAATTTTATCCTGACTCATGCTCTTTTTGCTTGTAGAATCCGACGGAATCGGAGGTGGGAACAGATACTTTGGATTTTAATTAGTGATTTAGATGTAAAAAAAACCTACGGGAACTTCATAATGGCACCGTAATTAAATTAATTTCTGCTGCTATCATACATAAGTTCTACAAGCTGCCATAGATGGGGGTACTACAATATTAAAATAATATAGGAATAAGCGACTCCAAAGTGGAGAAGCGGCCCAATAGTACATGTAACATAGGTACTGGGTTTTAAGACTAATGTAGGCTTAAGATATACAACTAGCAAAAACTCCGTAGAGTTTGTAAGCTTGATAAATACTGATATAGTATATACAAATATCATCTCATGAGACTATGTCTCATGAGGAACTGTCAACTGCTGTGCTAAAACCAATGGTCCGAAATTGTGAATACCTGAGACGTCCTCGGTAGCGATATCTCTCAGGTAGTGGTTAGCAAACACCGTGTCGGATTTCCAAAAGCAGCCCTCCATAATGGTATTCCACGAGCAATTTCCATGTAGAGCGAGTGTCGAAGCCAGTGCTCTGATTTCGTGAGGATTAGATGCTCTTGGAGGGTCCTGCAGCCTTGTAGGCTCGAAGTATGACAGTTCTGATCCATATCGATATCGTGGTACGTGAGACTTCGGTCTCAGTCGCTGTAGATAGAGGGATGAATAACCGCTTGAGTTTTCTTCAGCCTCGCTTTGGATCGTTGTAAATAAACTTTGAGTGCTCTCACTGGGCATAATGATAGATCAAGCCGTATCATGAGGTCCGAAAGTATCGAGGAAAGTGCAGGGACGTGGAATAATCTGTCTGGTTGACCTGGCATTTGATTCTTGGCGATAAAGTCCCATCGCGAGTCCCATATGCACTGTGTTTTGATTCTCATCAAAACGCGTGTTCTCTCAGAGTCTAGAGCGTGGATTTCTGATACTCTGGCTGCCGTTGCTAGGGAAAGCAGGAACAGTGTTTTCTGCGCCAGAAATTGAACGATGTTGATTCCAGTGGTTCATAAGCCTCACTTGTGAGGTGTTGGAGCACTATATTTAATCCCATGCTGGGAGCATAAAATCTCCAATCGGAATGAACGTAGCAAGGCCAGTAACTCTGGCGCCTTCGTTAACTTGACACCCGTTCTCATAGTTATCACTGAACTTAATGCTGCGAGATAATGAGATAGTGTCGAGCCTTTTAGACGCTTTGGTTTGTCGAGGTGACAAAGGTAGTCTGCCACTTGAGGGTGTGTAGCATTTCTAGCTGTAAATCCCTTTAGCAGCGTATGTCTCAAAACTGTGCCACTTGTCATCATACAAGTTGCGCCGTAGAGTTGCATAAAGCAAGCGTGACTGCTTTTGCCGCTCTGGCTGAATAACCTCTCGTTTAAACACTCTTTAATACAGTCCATACGTGAAGTTGGAATGCTCCTGGGTTTTCGTGCGCTTGTTTTGTGTGAGGATGTACAAGTAGATTCGAGCACTTTGGTAGTTGTAGTATTGGTTGTCCGATTTCTTGAATTAGAATGGGAAACCACATTCTCGCTGGCCAGTAGGGCGCGACCAAAATCAGTTGGAGGCTCTGAGTTTGTCTGACTTTCTGTAACACCCTTGGTATTAGAGCTGGCGGCGGAAACGCATACGCGTTGAGGCCTTCCCAGGATATGCTTAGAGCCCGCTGCCCACGCTTTGTGGATCCGGGACTGGTGAGACAAATGTTGTTAGCTGATTGTTGAAGCGAAAGTGGCTTAATAGGTCTATTAATTGAGCTCCTATTTCCATGATAATCTGAGCCAAGATTTCTGGGTGGAGTTTCCATTCGCCGGTGACGGTAGATATGGCCATGAGAGCGCCTGCGTCTGCATTCTTGGCTCCGGAATGTGGCATGCTCTGACATGTATGTTTAGATCGACCGATCAGATCGAACAGTTGGAAGCATAGAGTCAATAGGTTCAATGATCTCGCTGAACCTTGTTTGTTTATATAAAACGCCACTGTTGAGTTGTCGGTGTGGATCATTAGGTGCGCATTCTGTAGAATGGTGCTCCAATGAAGTAGGGCGCTGATTACTGCTTTCATTTCGTTTATGTGCATGGTTTAACCCTGATGTCCGGTTGGCGCAGATGAGCCCCCAACCTTGCCTACATAGAGATGGGTTTTGAACTCCGCTCTGTTAAATAGATTGGTGGTCCTGAGGTAATAATCTGTCCGATCGTCCGGTTGTACATTCATGAAGACCAGTTCAGTGGGCGAAGTTGTAATTCTCTTTGCATGTCATGTCTTGTGCTGACATCTCTAAAAACCTCGCCACTCAGAGTAGTAAAACGAGAGAGTAGTGCTTGAGATACAAGAACTTGTATCTATATCCCACGATCTTGACACCCTTACCGCGGTCTGTAAGGAAATGAAGTGATGGCCGACTCTGTGACTGCCATCGCTGAAACTATGTAAAATCGCCTGGCTCCATGTCTTCTGATGACAGGGGGAGGTCTCTAACCCCATGAAGGCAGCCAACCACGAAGGTCCAGTCTAACTGGACTGTCCTGACATGTTGTTGTCACTTTTGTAACCCATGTCTTGATCTGTGAACTACGCTCGATCTCTGCGCAGGGCGTTGTCCCTCGTGGTCCAATCAAAACAAAGCATTTTGATTCTGTAGGCTAGCCGCGCTGTGATGTCACCGGTGTTGAATAGTCCTAGTTGAATAACCTTGACGATCTGCGTAGTGATCTGCGTGGTGGTCGGCTTGGTGTGACTGTATGGTGCCTTGCATGTAGATAATCGTCTCATAGTCTGGAATTGCCTACCTGGCAATATATACGGAAATGGTGATTCCCGTGATGATCTGTGAAGGCCGCTGATGCCCTTGATGTAGGTATGGTCGGTCTGAAGATCCTTTATTAGGCTCTACATCTGTTGACAGTCTCTGAAGATAGCTACCGTCCTTCGCGCAGCTTGTAGACTGAAAGTAGCTCTGTTAAGAAGTAAGTACTGGCGACGCCTCTGCCTTGTGGATGGCTTCCGGCGCCGAATGCCTTCGCAGGCTAGCTTGTAGACGGCATGTGTACAGTTGAGAAGGCTGGCCTGTAGTGTAGATCTGCTGCCAGATGTCACGTTGATGAAGGGTCCCTCAGAGATGACGTCTGCGTTGGAAACTTCGCTGAAGGCTCAGGGGATGGTTGAGGACCTCGTTGTGGGCTGTGACTTCTTCTCTAGGCCATAACGCTGATCATCTCCTGCATAAAGTCCCCCGGTTTGAAGGTCTGCGGTGGTAGTAGTAGCTGCCCTTTCTGCGTTGCTGATAGCGTGGTCCACAGGGTCCACAGGACGCCATCTGTTGTCATCGTGAGATACCGGTACCGTGGAGATCTGCGCTGAAGTCACCAAAGGTGACTGGTCGTTACTTGTGATGAACCTCTGGGAAGATGATCGGTTGATCATCGGAGAGTCCCTGTACCGCCAACGGAACAATCTCGGCAGAGAAAGTTCTTGTAGTCTGCGCAGACGTCCCCGTAGAGTTGTCTTCATCTAAGGGGTGTGTAGCCTTCTCTGGGTAGAGGATGGTGTCTATACATCGTCTGCGAAGTTGTAGACGCTGCCCTATCTGCATTGGTGGCGACGGGACCCATGGGAAGATCATCAGTCATCAGCGTTGATACATCGAGCTGATTGTGGATCTGCGCTGACATCACTGTAGCTGATACCGGTCGTTTCTTGTGATGAACCTCGGGAATGATGAGCGGCTGCTCATCATACAGGCCCTGTTCTGCGACGGGAACAATCTCGGCAAAATTATGAATTAAGAAACTCCAGTAATTACACTCAACCCTGTACAAGACTACGATATTCGACTCTATCCTTTTTTCCATCAACAATTAAACTGTGGAATAACATCACCTTAGCTATCAGAAACTGTAAATCTGTTGTGTCTTTTAAAACTGCAGTTCAAGTGAAACAAAAATGTGCACCCGTATATTTCTCATATGGGAAAAGGAAACTAAATGTTTTGCATACAAGATTAAGATATATGACAAGTACACTTAATTATGATTTATTCAGAATTAATGTTAGAAATGATGCACTTTGTCAGTGTGGCCATAATTGTGAAAATGCTTTTCATTATTTTTTTGAATGTCCATTATATATAATTCAAAGAGAACAAATGTTAACCTCTTTAGAAAATATAGTGAATAATAGAGCATGTATTGATATTAATCTCATCTTAAATGGCAATGCAGGTCTCTCGCTTAGCGAAAATCAAAATGTTTTTAAAAGTGTACATATCTACATCCATAACACTAAACGATTTAAATAACTCTGTCTGTACATATCTATACCCTTTGTCTGCCTCTTGTTGTAATATACACTTGTAACTATGTGGAGAGGGCTTATTTAAGTTGGATAACTTGTGCCCAATCCGTTTCTTAATTGAATAAAATATGTTTCAATCAAAAAAAAACAATCTCGGCCGAGAAAGTTCGTGCCGTCTGCGCTGGCTTGCCCTTGGTGGTAGACGCTGCCCTGGGGGTGCGGAGTCTGCGCTGAGATGTAGATGCCCTCTTAGTCTAGACTGCGACGACTGGATGTCTGGTGATGCAGGTCGCTTCTTGGAGACGGCGGACTGCATCCCACGCCTCTCCTCCAAGAGAACTCCAGCGGAACACCAGACGGGAGGGGATCATCCGACAGCAGTTGACTTGAGAGGGATTCAGCCGCATATCCATGCCTGGATATAGGTTACGTGACCTTTCTGCTGTGCGTCACAAGACGCAAAGTAAATATTTGTTAAATGCAGAATTATATAAATTATTGCAAAAACTGCAACCTGAACTGAAAGAACATGGTACAGTACAGCTAGGGCATATTAAATGCGGATCAGCAGCAGAAAAACGTAATTTGCAAACAGTACAGAATTTTTCATGAACGTAACCTACTGAACAAACACGGAATACACCGCGAATAAACAGCAGTAAATACAGATAATTATCAAAACATATTGTTGAAGGATACTAGCTAAACCTCTATAAGGTAATTACTAAGAATAATCAAAGGATATAGTGCCGTAGGGAGACACAGGCGCTCTCACATCCTGCTCACTTGGCGAAGAAGGAGAGAGTGAAGCATGTGGGATGTGGAGGCGCCACCTTTCCCGCCAAAAGGGGCAAAGAGAGGCAACTCTTGGTGAGTATTGATTAGTGATTTTAAATTGAAGGGAGATTCAATTAGGGAGATACAAGTGTTCCACTATGTTCGCAAGAAGAAGAAGACAAGCAAAAAGAGCATGAGTCAGGATAAGGAAAAATATGGGTTTCTTTATCAACTTTAGTAGATACTTCTTGGATGCTAGCATTGAAGAGGGAGTCAGTAAACCAAGGCTGGAGAAACAGTTCTGTTTTAAATCGCTCCTCCCATGAACAGATGTTAAGAGGTGCACGTCGGTGAACAGCAAGAGTGTAGCCCAAAAAATGAGACAACTGATCCAGGATAATTTGGAACTGGTCCAGAGCTAAAGTCATGCATCCTCGGATGTAAGCATCTTTATCAGAATAAGTATGCTCCAGAGCAGAGTTCACAGCGTCAACTGCTGCAATCACACAACTAATAGATGGCAACGTCTTTCTCACGGCTGAATCCATGTGAGCCAACTCTCGATCCTCAATAAGGTAGGGCGAAGCAGCTCGTTTGCCACACAGGGTTCCAATATCCTCATCAACTGTTGGAGCCGTAGAGATTTTTGTTAGGCCATGGACATGAGAGGTAGACGGATTATATCTGGGAGCAGAGAATCATTCCTTAATTCGTTTCAGGCTTTGAAACCATCATTTAGTGTACTGGATAATTTCAGAATACAACGTTGAGGTGGTAGGGTGATGGTAGACCAATCCCGGTTCCTAGGATGTAAGGAGTGATCCAGGTCATCTGCTGAAGTACTCAAGGGAAGTTGGAGCTTCTCACCAATCCAAAGGAGTACCTGAAGTGTCTCAACTGCTGCAAAGCTACCCCCAGGGGTAGATAACTCAGAGTGAGCGGGAGATGCAGGCATGGCTATTTGGACTGGATCAATCTCAGGAGGTGGACCAGATGAAGAGCCAGGAGCTACCGAATCCGGATGGGCTGGAGTAGAAGGCTGTATTTGGTTCCAGGCTGAGGTTATGGCCCTGATCATCATATTTAGATCCGTAGTCGCTGTAGGAGTGGGATTGTTATCAGGTTCCCATGACTCAGCGATGATCCTAGAGTGAGTCGAAGGATTCTCAGAGCGTGTAGACGGAACATCGTAAGAGACTGTAGGCGTATTAGTGGTATCAGAGCAATGATCACCTGAACGTCAGTCAGAGGAACTGTATCGAGTTCTCGACGTGGTAAGTACCGAAGTAGGTGGTAAGCTAGTGATCTGGATTCCCTAGTATGGCTAGGTGATCCGGTATGATATGAAGAACTAGTCCGGGGTCGATGTAGTTCTAGTTGGTGATCTGCTTCTGATTGGAGCTCTGGTTCGACCATCTGAATAGGATCGGCCATGAGATGTGTATCTGTACTGTGATCCCGATTGGTCAATGGCTCTGTAAGGTGATCTAGATCGTATAGGTGACCTGGGTTAGTAAGATGATCTGGTTTTGTAAAGTGATCTGGATCGATTCGATGCACTAACTGGAAACTGTGATCGTGATCTGGATCTATAACGTGATCTGGATCAGAATTCCAAAACTACCAAAAGGCACAAGTACACCACCAGATCTATCTATGTGCCAAGTTTGGTGATGACATATTGAACGGTTTTAGAGTTCTGCTCCGGAAAAGAGCACTTCCACCAATTTCAGTCTAAGTCGAACTTGTTGCCATGGAAACGCCAAAAATATTTAATTCAGAATTCCAAAACTACCAAAAGGCACCAGTACACCACCAGATCTATCTATGTGCCAAGTTTGGTGACGACATATTGAACGGTTTTAGAGTTCAGCTCCAGAAAAGAGCACTACCACCAATTTCAGTCAAAGTCAAACTTGTTGCCATGGAAACGCCAAAAATATTTTATTCAGAATTCCAAAACTACCAAAAGGCACAAGTACATCACCAGATCTATCTATGTGCCAAGTTTGGAAAAGAAATAATGAATGGTGTTAGAGTTCTGCTCCGGAAAAGACAAATGTGCACGGACGGACTGACGGACAGACAAATGTGCAGGGACGGACGGAGTCCATTTTAATACCCCCCGCAAAACGCGTTGCTGGGGATAAAAATCAGTGATTTACAATGTGATTAGGTTGTCTGACAAAACATCCACTTGCACAGTTTGAGATCGATTGGGTCATTTGATGAAGAGATATTTACAAAAAAACGGGTCCACATGCATTTCATGCCAAACTATAAGAAGATAATTCAGGAGAGCAGCATGGAGTGCACGGGCGAATGGACAAGGAGGCCTATGGAAAAAAGTTTACAGTCGTTCCACTTAAAGTCTATGGAAGAGAGAGAGGTGCAAGTCGTGAGATAGGATAAGTCTAAAAATTAGATATCATTTTAGAACTCCATAGCAGCGAAGGAGAGATATTCCTGGATAACCTTTCATGACCATCCAGATCAATTTGAGCTTCATCATAGCAGTGTACCTCTAAGGCCAAACAAAAATATATGTCCATTTCCCAAAACATGCTTTTTAAAAATAGGGTAGGTGGGTCGGTTTTATCTTCTTTTTTTTACCTTTTTTTTCTATTTCCTAGTGGTACCAGGTGGGCACCTGAGGTCTTCAAGAGTACCATATCATGTAGTGACAATGCATTATGATTAAACATTGTAAGATTTCTATATCAAATCATTATTTATGTTATTTATCTGCAGATTTGGTCAGTGAGGACCCATTATGCCAATTCAATGCAATCCATTTTAGCCCTACGTACACTGATAAACATGAAAATATCATACTCGATTTGGATGAAAATGATGAGTTGAAATGCACTCCAGTCATGATATTGACTTGGTTAAAAAAAGATTTAGGGTCGGGGGGGTTTGGATAGGGTCGGTTGGGTTACCGTAAATGGACATTTTGGGGGGGGGCCTAAGGATGCTAGACCCAAAACAACAATCCACCTACATACTGGCGATTGAGATTGACTTAAAGCAGTGTATGTCTCAAGATGATAAGTAAATTATCAACATACCATTTTATATAATGAAGCAAACAACAAGGTCATGCAGTTGATGGGGTATCGGAAGTCATCACCGCCAAACTCCCTCAGCTGTTTGTAGTACTCGACCACCTCTGGGTAGCGACCCTTTTTGTACAGCATGTCCATGATGAGCATGTAGCTGGAGATGTTGTCAAACAGACTTCTCAGACTCTGCAACAACACAACATACACTCAACAACCACACTACCAGCTTGTATGGCCATTGCCAGCGTATTACAGACACCATGCTCCAGGGCATATGATTGACAGTGAGTAGTAACGTCAATCATTTCTTCCTCCAGTTGTATACAGTTATACAATTTGATACTTTCTATGTGTGTTTCATACAAGTCCTCAAAGTTTACAGACTTTCCACACATCCTGATCCTGAAAAGTTATATTAAAAAAGGTACTGCTACAATGCCAAATGCCATATGTGGGGCCATCCAGGCCAAGTTCCACCATGCTGCTTCAGATAAGATGTCTTACAATGTACAGATATAATTGCGACCACAGACAATGTTTGATGAGCTGAATATTGGTAAGGGTCATACTAAACATGCTCAAACAGTTATTCCTTGTGTGTAAACATATGTATCTTCCCTCTACTATATCTGGAACAAAACATTGACAAGCACATCGGTCTACTGACAAATTCAGGATTAGACGTGATATTCAGGAAAGGTCACTTTCTGTGAATACATGGACTTAACACTTGCATTTCTACTGCCAATACCTGACTTCACACAGGCCAATGTGGGAAGGGAAGCAACTCTTTTTCTTTTCATCTTCTCCAACACGATATCTTCATTGCACTGATCATTCTTGACTATTCCTCACATATCAAATCTTAAACACAATCAGGCAATACTCATTCTTTATCAGTTTTCTATCAGATCACCAAACGTCTGGTTTTGATAAGACATCATGGGCAAAATAACTGGGAAACGATGGTTGACAGCAAGTGTTTCTCACCTCATCTTGATAAAGTTCCACTGCTTTATCTACTTCATTTCTGATATGCAGCAAACGTAACACTGGTGGACCAAAGCAGTATGGTCGGGGGGAATCCTCTGTGTCCTGAGCCCGGTCTGCACAAAACCTGCAACATCACACAGAATCAGAGTCAACCCTGCCACTCTCTTACAGGAAACCACTGCATCCAAGTACAGACAAAAACCCTGTAAACTTACCAAGACTTCAATAACCATCTTTGCTGACGAGTACCAGCATCATTTGACAGGAAGATTTATTTGTCATTAAATGTCATTAAAAGTCTGCCCTACCTTTTCAACATGGCTACTAGTGTCTCTAGATCTTCATCAGTTTCTGTAACGGCTACTGTTGTCTTCAAATCCTCTGTAAATATCGTCTGACCTTCTCTAGCTGTTAGATTCTTCATACGTTCCATAAAACTTCCTGGAACCACCATAGCAACAAACATCAGTTAATACTTCGCAACACTACAGGATCCAGCAGCAACAAACATCCCAGCAACAAACATCAACACTACAGGATCCCAGCAACAAACATCAGTTAATACTTACAGGATCCCAGCAACAAACATCAGTTAACACTACAGGATCCAGCAGCAAACAAACATCAGTTAAACATCAGTTAATCGCAACACTACAGGATCCCAGCAACAAACATCAGTTAATACTTCGCAACACTACAGGATCCCAGCAACAAACATCAGTTAATACTTCGCAACACTACAGGATCCCAGCAACAAACATCAGTTAATACTTCGCAACACTACAGGATCCCAGCAACAAACATCAGTTAATACTTCGCAACACTACAGGATCCCAGCAACAAACATCAGTTAATACTTCGCAACACTACAGGATCCCAGCAACAAAATCAGTTAATACAGGATCAAACCAGCAAGCAACAACATCAGTTAATACTTCGCAACACTACAGGATCCCAGCAACAAACATCAGGATCCCAGTTAATAGTTAATACTTCGCAACACTACAGGATCCCAGCAACAAACATCAGTTAATACTTCGCAACACTACAGGATCCCAGCAACAAACATCAGTTAATACTTCGCAACACTACAGGATCCCAGCAACAAACATCAGTTAATACTTCGCAACACTAAGGATCCCAGCACTTGGGACATAAAGCCAGCAGATCCAGATGTCATATATCTGTCAAGATTCACTACAGGTGAGGTGAAATTGGGTTTAACGTCGCGCTGGAGAATATTTCGCTCATATGACGACGTGCATGTGTGTGTATGTGTATGTGCGGCTGCTTCTACTAGCCCAGACTGAGGCTGGTTTTATAGTGCTAGCCCACTGAGATACCATGCCACAGTGAAGCATGAATACCCCACTCAGACACATTATACTGACTCCAAGCCGACCAGTCCTTGTTGTACCCATTAATGCCGAGCGCCAGGCAGGGACCAAGTACCATATTTTAACGTCTTTTGGTATGACGTGGTAGGGGATCTAACCCGCAACATTCCGCTCTCCGGGCGGACGCTCTAACCACTACACCACGGAGGCGATGTTCATTACAGGTACTACAAGAGGATAATATCTTAAGGTGAAGTAAACAGCTGGCTTCAACAGCACCATGCATTTAGTGTAATCCCAAGTATCTTGTTAGAGTTACCTGTGACAATGGTTACACACTGACATACCCTTAAGTGTTCCAAGTCGGTCTTGTGTCAATACACGAACTCGCCTCAAGTTGTCTAGTCCTAAGATATCTCCATTTAACAGGAACCTCTGCCCTGAAACATTTGAAAAAGGAACAAAACCATTATTCACATTAACAGTGATTCATTTTAGGCACAAACAGAATGTACACTTCTCACACCAAGAATTCTTACCCATAAGCTTGTACAATACTAGATTTATGTCCTCACCAGATGGGTCATTTTCAAAATTGGTAGGATTTTCAATTCTTTATTACAGTAATATCAAACTCCTGAAAATTGATTTAGTTTTTGTTTAAATGAAATCTCAAATACTTAATTATTCAATAATACAAACATGCAGGCTCAAATTTACTAATTGGCCTTTTAATTGATACATAAGTAATTAATAGGGTGAGGGAAAGTACTGACAGTTACCACTTCTTAATCAGAATAAGGATTTTGAAATATAATTCATAAAAATCTTTTAAAGATGGCATACACAGCTTTTACACCGACTTAATCAAACTTGAAGGTAAAAACTATTATCATGAATCTTGAAAGTGTTATTTTGTATCTTTCATTTTTTTACCACAAAATAATTGCATTTTTCTAAAACATTATTATGCATATAGCTTTCAACAGGTAAAATTGTCTAAAATAAACATCAGCTACTAAGCCCAGAACATCTTTTGATGACACCAGCATAAAGAGGAGTGTTTCATGTATTATCATGAATTAATTAGAGCAGACAATTAACACCAGTAACGGTTAGGACAATAGTGGTAACGGTTTGGACAGGAATGGTAACCGGCTGGACATAAACCTTAAACAATTTAATTCAACATAGAAACAGGTAACATGAAAGTAAAAAAAAATATCATTTACTTCAATTGCTAACCCTATTTTGGACAGACAGTGAAGTGTGTATTAGAAATTGTAACTTGTAACAAATGTGACATGTTTTCTTCCACGCTGTGGTAACGGTTTGGACATGTGTTATATCAATATGAAACTTGTGAATGAATTTAGGCTTTTGAATAAAAACAAACTGTAGCTTCTAAAGAATAGAAAAACACCCCTGTCTAGGTTGAAAATCACTTATAATCTAAAGAAGAGTGCAATTGGGGAACGAAAATTGAATGAATAGTAACGGTTGTGACATTATTGGTAACGGTCAGGACATCAGTGTAACAAACAAATGTTATCCCTCTAAAAAGTTGCAAAAGATTAAATTCTGAAAGGTACTGCAACAACTATGATACTGTACACATGGTCATGCTACACAGGTCACTGCATAGATATCATTTTGCTGTTGATATTATGGTGCAATATTAGTCTCCACGAAATATACTTCTTTCATTCACTCGGATACCTTTAGTTTTGTTAATCGTGAGATGGTAACACATATTTATCAAATACAAAGGTTTGGCCAACATATTAGCACCTAGCAAATATTCAAAGTAAATGGTAGCCTTACATATCTCACAGTTAAAGTTAAATCAGTTTACACCTAAAAAATCTGTAAAGGTTGGAATACTGAAAGTTGTTTACCGTTACTACATTTTGTCCAAACTGTTACCATAGATGTCCTAACCGTTACCTTTAATTGATAAAGACTATAGATCTTATAGAAAATAGAAACTTAACGTGATAAATTCGTTTTGGTTTTTATTATTTAAAGCAGATAGATAAGTAAATAGAAACTTATTATCACACCATGGAACATATTCTTTAAAATTGAAATTTACTAAAGACATGTCCAGACCGTTATTATTATTTGTCCAAACCGTTACTAGAGACTGTGTTTTTTATGCTACTACATCAAAACTCCTTTGAACAGTAAAATTCCATGCTTAAACTCATCTTAACCCTTAAAGTAATTATAAATTTGTTATATTTCAAATATTAATGAACAACTTTTTGAAATACAAATCATTTTGTCCAGACCGTTATAAGGACTGTCCAAACCGTTACTTTGCAGAATGGTAACGGTTTGGAAAGTAACGGTCAAGACAATTTGTAAGTAAATCTAAAATAAAAAAATGAATGATCCCTAAAAGATTCAAAGGACATGCCTTCCACCTCTTCCATTTCTGGGCAACATATCCATTGAAATTAAAAAAAAAAAAGAGATATATTTGACACAAAATACATTGGTAATGGTCTGGACAATTAAGGTTGACACATACCATTTATACGTTTTTGATGGTGTCAATTTTCTGCAAAATGTGCTGAATTTCATTATTTCATCTGCTGTCACATGCACAGGGGCTAGCTCAAGCAGACACAGGAAGTAGAATTACAATCCAGCTCAAGGGGGAAATTATTGCAGGAATTTCATACACTGGTAACGGTCAGGACACAAAATCACAGGACAAGCATGTTACAATTTGTAGAAAAAAAACTTTTTTAAGTTAAAATAAAATTAAATGCAGTTTGAGTATGCCTGTTCAATCCTAATGGGCATAATATGAATTAGTTTGTTTATTTGCAGACCGTCACGTCCGGACAGAGGAAATCTGCCAATTTTGACCCTAAAATGTGGCTAAATATAAATTTCAAAATGACAAGACTAATGATATACCACATTTACTGACTAGTAAACATCTAAATATGTTCTCTAGCACAAAAGAATCCTTTTAAGTTAACAGAGTTTTTTTTATTTACAGAAAATCCTACCAATTTTGAAAATGACCCATATATATATATATATATAGTGTACTTGCATGAATGCAGAGATTCGGAACTTTTTTGTCAGAGAGGCGTGGCATTGTATGTACATCAAAAGTACAGCTTCGTGACGTCAGTCGAAACTTAAAGGTCACATGCAACCAAAAAATCAAACATAATTAAAACACAATTATCACTTATTCATGATATATAATATACATTGCTGGTTATGAAGAAACATAAAAACAAAATTATAAGCGTACAATCGCAAATCAAAAGTGCAATATTGTGTACTTGGGTTTACTTCCCAAGAAACGAAGCAGCCGGGATACCGTACCCAGTCAGAGCTGGTGGGTGTGCACTCAAGTGTAACGGCTGGTTCATTTGCAGATGCCCTCACGGCTCATTGTGTGTGTACATATAGAGATGTTGGGCTTTGTAAATACATGCTCATTTTTTGTGTATAACATTTTACAATCAACAGACATCATAACATGTCATGTGTTCAAGTATCACACCTGCCTGTCTGTGTAATTACATAATGTGACAGAGACCGAACTCGGGCCATAAATCAATGCATTTTGTTTATGGTGTATAGCCTTATCGGTGTTAAGTTCAAATTGCATGTGGTCAGTGATAGCAGCTGTGTATTGAATATTGTCATTAGCAGACAGGCAGGCAGACACACAGGTGTCAATAAAACAAGACATTGAGTTTTGTCTGTGACAACACCATATCTATATCACAGTTAGAAATTCTGTCAACGCTAAATAATGACATTGCATGCTTTTAAGTATCGAACTGAGAAAGTGACTCGGTAAGAAGAACGTGTGGTGAAATAGACAAATGAAATTATATAAACAGTTTATTTACTGCCATAACATATAAAAAGCTCGCGCCTGTGAGGTATCAACAAAACATTAGGAAAATAGCTCACACCAAAGCCTTCACCGAGTATTCACCGGACAGCCCGCTTCCAAGCTGGGCGAACCTATTTCACTGCGCACATGCTATGAGCGTAGCCCAGCTGTTGAAACCAGTTAGTGAATCGTTTGAACTCTGATTTCGCGCGGGTTTTTTCATCGCATTATTTTTTAACTTTATAAGTTGAATTTGCATTTTTGATGATTTGTTTAGGTAAGTCCATACCGAAAGGTATCAGAATCTGCAAAGTTATGTTTTACGTTGCATGTGACCTTTAATTTACGAGCTAGCATGATAATTTCCGCGATCCACGAATCAAGGTTATCCACGAATTTAGGTTACAGTTCTGTAATGAATGGTGTTTGCTTTCTAGTAGCAGCCACTTCCGTCATCTCTGAAATAGTTTTTCTAAAACTATCTCAACCTTCAGTCTACTAAATGCCGATCAGCGTAATAAAAATAGCTCTTTTGGGGTATAATAGTTCGATTGAGACGAATGTCGTGTTATACGTCGATCTATGGTTATCCTCGACCCGATGAAGGTCAAGGGTTGTATTGAAGATATATAGGGTATATCTACACAAATTACGTCATAAAATGACAATAAATATCATCAGTCAAAAAGGCTAATCAAGTGACTAGATGAACCACGCAAATAACGTAACACTATAGCATTTTCGTGAATACTGTCAAGGTTTTACTGTGTGTCTACATAAACTGTCTCATTCTGTATGACCGGGAGCACGTGGAGACGCAACTGATGATTTTTCTGTGTTCCAAAAATAATGCACGACCTGAAAAATAACGTAGTCGGCAATTTTTTAGAATATGGTTTAAACGCGGTTTCAATGAACTGTTATTACCTGACACAGAAATAGGGCGAAGTTTGAGTAAACATCGTGAAGCTGACACCGCATGTCTTCCAAAGGCAGCCATTTTGACAACTTTGAAGTGTCTAAAATGATGACCGGCAATCTTCAAACGAACAAGGAATTTTCAAATAATTGCATTGAGTCAATATATATGTTCGTATCTAAACGTATATCAACATAAGGAGTATCATTTCAAGCATGTACATACAATAAGTAAAATAAACTTAGTCCAAGGTAAATTTTAATGTTTTACAAAAAGGAATTCGTATCTAGAACGGAGGAGCGGGTCTAGGATGCGGTTTTGGTTATAAATATGAGTCAAAACGGCCGCAAATAACTGTCACAAGGGTGAGGTGAGGTGAAATTGGGTTTTACGTCGTACTTGAGAATATTTCGCTCATATGACGACGTGCATGCGTGTGTATGTGTATGTGCGGCTGCTTGTACTAGCCCAGACTGAAGCTGGTTTTATAGTGCTAGCCCACTGAGATACCATGCCGCAGTGAAGCATGAATACCCCACTCAGACACATTATACTGACTCCGAGCCGACCAGTCCTTGTTGCACCCATTAATGCCGAGCGCCAGGCAGGGACCAACAAGTACCATATTTTAACGTCTTTTGGTATGACGCGGTCGGGGATCGAACCCACGACCTTCCACTCTCCGGGCGGACGCTCTAACCAGCTATGGTAATTATATGAATTCAACAAATAAAATGTTTTATAAAGACCTGCTCACAGACGAGAAAACAACTTCAGAGAGACAATAGTGGACGAGGAAGTGTCTTTCTTTGCAATAGAATTGCACGTAGTTTTAAAAATTTGGTGAAAATAAAACTGGTATTTTCACTGAGTAGAATAACATGTTATTTCACTGAGTAGAATATTACTTTTGCCTGGAACTCAATGGCTAAACTGTAGTTGGGTTACGTAATAAAATGCAGACTTACTCGATGTCTTGATGATTTATAAACAATGATCAAAATATAATAAATAGAAAATTTTGTTAATGTTGTCAAATAACATGTATATTTCATCTAGTGGTCTTACAAAGTGGATATGTTCACGAGTGGCACTCAGCAGAGTAAATCCTTATCCATGCACGCAGCAGAGTATATCCTTATCCATGCACTCAGCATAGTCTATCTTCACCCATGCACTCAGCATAGTCTATCTTCACCCATGCACTCAGCACAGTATATCCTTATCCATGCACTCAGCAGAGTAAATCCTTATCCATGCATTCGGCAGACTATATCTTCACCCATGCATGCACTCAGCAGAGTATATCCTTATCCATGCACTCAGCAGAGTATATCTTCACCCAAGCACTCAGCACAGTATATCCTTATCATGCACTCAGCAGAGTAAATCCTTATCCATGCATCCGGCAGACTATATCTTCACCCATGCATGCACTCAACAGAGTATATCCTTGTCCATGCTCTCAGCAGACTTTAACCTTATGCATCCTTTTTTATTTCCCGAAAATAATTGGATTGGTGAAAAGGCAGAGCTTATCTAAACATCTCTTCCTACAAATTAAGACATTTAACAATTAATAAGTGTGGAATTTATAAATGCGGATAACGGCACCGTCTAGTGCACGTATTAAGATGTAAATATGCACCTCACACGTAAATATACAGTACATTATCAAAAGGACACATGAACACAATGTATATAATATTCACATGCATCCGCGTGTAGACAGGTTTGTCTATGTACCAGCATATCACACATGCTGACAATTATGAAACTGTACTTGTTGACAACTTTTTTAATATTAAATGTTTAAATTTAACACACAAATGAACAGTTTGCATAATAACAAGGTTGATATCAGTAGAGTTGTTATATAATACCGAATCTAAGTCACATCCTTTTTTCAAACAGTACATATTATTACGAAGACTGCAATAGTAACGACATAAATAAAAGTAATGTCTAGGATCCTCAAAATAGCATCCACATGAGCATGTTGTAGATTCTTGAATATGTCTGATATGTGTGTACATTTACGCTATTGAATCATAACCTGTGACGGAAGCGGCTGTTATGGGTTTTTTTAAGCCAAATGTTTGAAGATTTTCATTTGTCGTTATGCGTTTAGTGAAACCATTAATTCATTCCACATATGCACTGTATCAGGTAAAAGTGATTTGTAGTATTTAACTGTCGTATCATTTACAATCTGTAGCTTTGGAGATGTTCATAATGGTGAAAAGTGCCTGCTAAGACATAAGAGGGAACACGATTACATAGATATTCAGGGGTCAGCTTTATAACCATTTTGTAAAAGGTTTTTAATTTATGAGACAGCCGTCTTGTGGATAAGGGTATTTCATAGTACAGAAACTCGTCACTGGCTCACATTGTTCTCAGTGCGTCGAAAGGTAGCCTTTCCAATAACCATGCTAACCAGTTATCCAACGTCTGATCACAGATGTCGAATACCGGTAAAAAAGATAAATATATATATAAGTTGTAACGTTTTACAGTACAGACCGTATTTAAATGTTCAAAAGCAGCTGATCACTTCACGTACTTAGTACCATATTATCTATATGATTTGGCCATGTACACATACACCCGACCCCCTCTGGATCCGCCTATGCATACTAAATAGAGAATACTACACTCGGTCTCATTACATACTAATTATACGAAACGAGTGTCCTTCCTATGGTATCTGACCGAGCGAAAGCGAGGTCAGAAAACATAGGAAGGTCACGAGGTTTGTTATGAATGAAAAAATAGTTACGTCAGAATGCGACCTATTGAGAGGTCATCGGTTATCCAATCAAATCGTTAGAATCTCAGGTCAAGTCGTTACGACACAGGTCAACGCGATACGACACTCGTGTGACGTACGAGATTATAGTTTGGCATGAAATGCATGTGGACCCGGTTTTTTGTAAATATCTCTTCATCCAATGACCCAATCGATCTCAAACTGTGTAAGTGGATGTTTTGTCAGACAACCTAATCACATTGTAAATCACCGATTTTATGCATTTGTATTAAAGAATCTGTCTATGTAACTGTCAACAAAATAAACAGCAGAACGCCGACTGCTTGCAGAGGGAGGGAGCCAATGACCTGTAACAGCGGCAGTGTTGGGTCATAAAGGTAAATGCACGTGCAGTTCATGATAGTTACCTGTGCACTGCACAATGATAGACCGTTTGGATCATTCACATTGACTTCTGACCCACATTGACCCAACACTGCCGCTGTTACAGGTCATTGGCTCCCTCCCTCTGCAAGCAGTCGGCGTTCTGCTGTTTATTTTGTTGACAGTTACATAGCAAATAACCGGCGAATGACATCTCTGATGACCCTGATGTCAAAAGAATCTACTGACTGACTGACTGAGTTTGGTTTTACGCCGCTTTTAGCAATATTCCAGCAACATCACGGCGGGGGACACCAGAAATGGGCTTCACACATTGTGCCCATGTGGGGATTCGAACCCGGGTCTTCGGCGTGACGAGCCAACGCTTTAACCACTAGGCTACCCCACCGCCCCCAAAAGAATCTAACTTTGGATGCCTACCTTTTTGTACAAGGTTTTGTTTATTGGTTGTTGGTTTATTTTTCACAATTTTTAGCACGATGTTCTTTTCCATGCCAAGAGCAAAAGTTGTACGTTTCATGTAATCCGACACCTTATAAATTGGTTTGCTACGTTTGCTCTCTTTTTTAAAAAAATTTCAACACATTTCTAATTAAACGTTTAGCATCATCTGAATAAGCTTTCATGATGACAGCTAGAAGAAGTCAATGTGAATGATCCAAACGGTCTATCACTGTGCAGTGCACAGGTAACTATCATGAACTGCACGTGCATTTACCTTTATGACCCAACACTGCCGCTGTTACAGGTCATTGGCTCCCTCCCTCTGCAAGCGGTCGGCGTTCTGCTGTTTATTTTGTTGACAGTAACATAGACAGATTCTTTAATACAAATGCATAAAATCGGTGATTTACAATGTGATTAGGTTGTCTGACAAAACATCCACTTACACAGTTTGAGATCGATTGGGTCATTGGATGAAGAGATATTTACTAAAAACCGGGTCCACATGCATATCATGCCAAACTATAGCAATGAATTAAAACGTGTTCATTTTACAAAAGGTTTTGCTCTGTTTATGAGTCCTATGGTGTTTATGTTTTGAAACATCACAACAAAACGCACCATCCGTAAAATACCCGTATTTAACAGCATGATTTTCAATTTCGGCGTGTAGTGTCACAGAATACACAATTCACATGCAATGCACGTGAAAGTTGGGGATCAGATAGTCTCAATGATGGGTATAAAAGGTTGATCGCTGTCTATCGATTATTCACTGTATTTGGAATATTGTTGACGAACGCAAAATGCCACGTCTAAGTGAAGCCAACCGTCATATCGCCATTGGTGTGCTTGAAGCTGGCCAGTCTCAACGTGCAGTTGCCCGACGCATGAATGTTCACCAAAGCACCATTTCACGGCTCTGGGAGAGATATCGCCGGCAGAATGCGGTAGCAGATGCCTCTCGTAGTGGGCGACCTCGAGCGACCACTGCAGCGCAGGATCGCTACATCCGGGTACATCACCTGCGTCATCGAACAGCTACGGCGACCAGTACCGCTCGACAAATACCCGGATTGAGGAGGCTTTCTGTACAGACCGTCAGGGACAGGTTGAGAGAGGCTGGTTTACGTGCCAGAAGACCTTATTTTGGCCCTGTGCTTCGACAACAACATCGTCGACATCGAGTTCAATGGTGCACCAACGTTCAGGCCTGGAACCTACCGAATTGGCGTAGAATCTGGTTCAGTGATGAATCACGAATTCTATTGGAACGACACGATGGAAGAATGCGGTTGTACAGACGTCGACGTGAACGTTTCGCCGACGCTTGCGGTCGCTTGGTGGACAGATTCGGCCGGGACAGTGTTATGATGTGGGGAGCGATCACCTGCCGTAGGAGAAGTGATTTGGTGATGATCCAGGGCAACCTGACAGCTCAACGGTACTGTGACGAAATCCTACGCCCACACCTCCTTCCAATCATTGATCGCCAGAGGGAGTTGTTTCAACAGGACAATGCCAGGCCCCACACAGCACGTGACACTAGAGACTTCTTCCAGAACTACAACATCAATGTGCTCCCCTGGCCCTCAAGATCACCGGACATAAAACCGATCGAACATATGTGGGATGCCCTGGACAGACGGGTGCGACGCCGTAACCCTCAGCACCAGACACTTCAGCAACTCGCACAGGCACTACAGGCAGAGTGGGCTGCGATTGGGCAACACGAGATTCTGAGACTTATTCGTTCGATGCCGAGGCGATGCCGTGCAGTTCTGGATGCCCACGGTGGTCACACGATGTATTGACTTCAGTGCCACCACACGTCTCCATGTGACACTCAAACTGACTTTCCTCGAGTTGGTGCCAAAGACGGATAAATCTGCATTCCCAGTGTGCAATTTCGCTATATTTCATTGACTCATAAAGCTTACAAGGTGTTTCAAAATAAACATAAAAATACAGTTGAAATTCCTATATGCGTTTCTTTTTGGGGAGAGTATACAATTCGTCTACCATGGGAACATGAACAGATTCTACACATGTAATAATGCCATAAATGGATATTTTCTTCTTATAAAATAAGAAGATATTCGGTTTATCGGGGGTTTGCCGTGATTAGTTTGGGTTTCTTCACATTAATAATAATAATGTGTCCATTTAACTCCACACTAGGTATGCTCAAAGCGCTAACAATCAAGGCACAGCACATTATTACCCCGGATAACTGTTAGGTTATAGTCATATGACTTTTTCCACCGGGTACCCATTTTCCTGCTGGGTGAACAGAGACAATTTTGAACAAACTCACTTGCCTAAGGTGACATGTGTCACATGTGCTTCGTTGTGTGGCAGGACTCAAGTCCTAGAAACTCTCAGGAGTCAAGCTGCCAAACACGGTCACCCATCCAAGGACTCTCCGAGCTCGACGCTGCTTAACTTCACCGATTTGTGACCTGAGCTTTGAGCAGAGGACCACGCGCCGCCACGTGGTAGGGTGCTAAATGCAATGGTTGGGTTAGATGGGAAGGTGGGCACTGAGCAGGGTGTTGATCTGACCAAATGTTTTTCTGAAGTCTTTCTGACCTGTAACAAATATAAATAGGCTGTATAGTTCAAATAATACGAGGTATTATTTAAAAAAGTAAAAATGAATGTAATCAACTAACGTCCAAAAGAAACTTGACAACGAAAAAAAAAACAAATTGTGTATTTTATACACTCAAAGAACATACAGACGTATTTTCCAAACCGAACTACAATTACCAACCACAGTCTTGAAGGTGCACAAGTAGATTTGACTTTGCAATCTGAACACCCTCCTTAACCTACAATATATTCAAAAGTCCTATAATTGGAGGCTACAGTTCTCCATCCTAAAATAAATAACAGTATATTTACTATTCTTCTACCGTGTGACACTCATCAAAGTATCTCATTGTGATGTTGAAAACAAGACGTCTGGATGGCACAAGATGACATCATACAGTCCAGATTCTATGCCTGCATGTGATGCATCAGTCTCACATTCCTAGAATAAACAAATGACAATTCATCATTCACCTACATACATAAAACGTATTACATATTTTCCATTACATTATAAAATAGCTTTACACTTCATTATTTTTTCAATAGGTTTATAATTATTTGCCCTCTTCAAACATTAGAAAATATATGTCTACATTTGACAAATTAATTACGAATTTAAGATATTATACCAAATACTTATTATAATTGTATGATGACAGGGCAACACAGTTAAGCTATTAGGAACTCGTTGATGAAGCTGTGACTATGTCATGATTTTGACATGCCTTGCGTGTAAATAATGTTAACGCCAATTGGTTTCTTTTCGATGTGCGTAATTTGAACAATACAGATACGGAAAACCGCTTTGATCTATTCTTATATCGATGGGTTTTCACCAGAACTATTTATAGACATTTTGACGATGGCTTGGCCAGATATACAGCGATATACCAGGGACGGATACAACTTGTTGAGAAAGGAGGGGGTGCACAGTTCATTTACAACCGTTATCACGAGAGTCTCAGAGGCCATTTAATAAACTCTCAGGACAAAGGAGTTCTCTCTGTGCTGCCATGATTTTCTTTAATACCTATAAACTCTTTTTTCGAAGTAATGTATATGTTTATTTTGCACTTACAATAACGTATAATCATGTTGAAGGCGGTGTGTGAAATAGCCATTGGCCCGCTAGCTCGTGGCTAGTAAAAGTCCAGTCGGGCCAGTAAATTTCCACAGTCACTGGCCCGACTATCTAGTGAATTTTCATGGGTTCATTTTTTAAATATATCTATCTTTCCGATTTGTTAAATTATAACACACTTTAAATTCATGCAAGATTATGGCCGGATAAATGATGATATTTTATCTTTTTGTAACATTTTACTTAGTTTCTACATTCAAATTTCGGGCTAGTGAATTATTCTGTGGGCTAGTAGCTTTCAGGCATAGCTAGCCCGACTGGCTAGCAAAATTTGGAAACTATTTCGCACACTGTTCGAAGCTAGGGTGGTTCCATTCCCACTCCTACTCAGTCTGCATGCACCACATTTTCGTATACGGGTCACCTGATCCATTTGTGAGATATACAGGGGAGATATCACCAAGACAGATCCTGAATTTGTGAGATATACAGGGGAGATATCACCAAGACAGATCCTGAATTTGTGAGATATACAGGGGAGATATCACCAAGACAGATCCTGAATTTGTGAGATATACAGGGGAGATATCACCAAGACAGATCCTGAATTTGTGAGATATACAGGGGAGATATCACCAAGACAGATCCTGAATCATGATCTTTCTTCAATCTTAGAAGCGGACCAAGCAGGTGCAAGATCAAAGATTCCTCGTACTATAATCTTAGACAGACAAATTAGATCTATATACAGTTGCGTTCTTGCGTAATAATATACTCAGGAGCTTCCCTCTGATGCATATGAGGTTTTAACATAACAAAGTCACCATACATGTGCAAAATGTTATCTATATCGGATATTGAAAGCAATCCATTTTCTTCTACACGCGCGTTTGTTTACATGCAAGGTTGTAGCCCATGCTTCGGTCACGTGATATGCAAATTACACGGAGTGACCACTCCCCTACCTAGAGTTCCACGTGAAACATTGTTTCGATTTGCGATCCTTTGCTTACATAGGTTGTACTGCTCCGTCATCGAAGCCCGACATAGAGCAAGCTATGTTATGCTAAGGCATCACTGGGCCGGATCGTCGTGAATAACCTCGATCAACAAATTTGTGCATTGTGAGTCGTCCGGTCACATGATATGCAAATCAGGGTCAGGGAGCGATGTTATGCTAAGTCATAGCTGCGCCGTCCAGAGTGTGTGGAAAGATGGCAAAACAATCTCCTTCCTGTTTCCCAAATAGTGATGTTGTATTTCTTGACCGCGGTAATGGAACATCTGTACTCGTGCACTTGCATGGTAAGCATCGTGGCTGACTCTGCTTATCACTGACGATTAACTGAAAACGTTGGAAAACACGTGCAGTGACATGCACAATGTCAATGACACTCTCAAACTTAGCTAAGATACATAGCGTTCACTGACATCTTATAGCTAACTCAAACTGGACATGTCACAGTCTATTATACTAGTCTGCCACACAGACCCTGAAACTAACATATCCAAGAAAGCCCATGCAAGTCTGGGTTATGTGGCAGTTTCAGGAAAATGAAGAAAGTCTCAGCAGAGACCATCTAATATATGGTCTCTGGTCTCAGGGCTTTTTTGCGTTATATTTTAATTTTTTTTACTATGAACTTTTTTTATTTATTTTTATGGTGAACTGTTTTTTTCTGTAAAATATGTTCATTTCAGAGACTAGTGGTTAGTCTAAGTCTATACTGACCCGTGGGGATGATTTACATAGGAATCGGTGCACTAGTTCCATAGTCAAAAGGCATCACATGTTTCCATTAAAGACTTTATTCCAACCAGTAACTATATAGCCAACAGGTCTACTGAAGCTGAAGTTGGCCTAAGTCACTCTGCCCCTCAGTCCACTACTTTGGTATACTCACTGTTTCATGCTATGGTGGTACAGTGTTTTCACATACAGTGTGTAAAACATAATGGCTATTGTATTGTCTTGTACAGGAGCCACCATTTTGTCCTGGAAGTGCCATGAACAAGAAGTCTTGTTTTTGAGGTAAGTCACAGGAAAGTTGGAGACGACCAGTCCAGGGCCTAGATTTTCGAAGCTTTCTTACAGCTACGATAGTCATAAGTGCCATATATTATCATTAACTTACGACTATCTAAGCTCTAAGAGAGCTTCGAAAATCTAGACCCTGCTCTGAAACATGATAATTCCAATCCTGTACAGTTGTTTGGAACATATTTACTATGCAGCATCTGATCAGGTGTACTGACTGGCAAAAATGAATGATGATCCAATGTATTGTCCATGAGAAGAATTATAATGATTATATTCATATGAAAATTGTGTCATCCGTAAAATCTTACATAAACTATTGTGATAACATAATATCTTAATTTACACTGACATTACACAGAGCTGAGTCTTCATAGCTGCTTCTGAAATATGTTCAGAATGCTGTTGTTGATTACTTTATGCATTAATTTGTCACCACTCAATAGCAATGTGAAATGTTAATTTCATTTGGTCCATTTTTGCAGGTTTGCTTAAATTATCTTCTCTGGCATTTAATCAACTGATGTTTAGCTGATGAACATTATCTCCTTGATCTATGTCGTTGACCAACCCAAGATGTTGTTTACCAGTGTTATTATACCCAAGCCGAAGTATTCTGGGCGATGATAGCAGTGGGAAAACACTGATATATTGTTTGGCAGACTATGGTAGTATATTCATTATTATTGTCAGACAACATGCACAATGGCAATGCTTCAAATGGATATTAAAAAAACTGAGAAATTTTGGATTATCAAGGACCTACCATTGTTAGGAAGTATAACCAGCGTATTTGAAATTAAAAACTGAATACACAATTTATAAACAAGGGAAAACTATCAATTTAGTTCTTCCAGGTATTCTGATTCAAAAGTAAGGCAAGAACATCTTAGGACCATTGTGTATGTTATATTTAAGAATAAGTGTACTTGAATGAGACAACGGATATATCTTTCAATATCAATCTCGAGCTGCATCATCCCCAGACCAGAGGAGTGGTCCAGCAAAGTAACCCATATAGAAGGTTATAACATCCTGAACTTCTGGTTACAGAAGAGTTACCTCCCTTAGACCATGTGAGTGACTACAGGGTTGCTGGACATTTATCAATATTGGCCTTGCACCCTGACTGTTGAAGTAGTAATATATTGTACTCTGTACATAAACTTAACATTGATCTTACTTTACTTGTCGATTAATTGTATATGTATCAGTGAAGAAGTTTATCTACATGAAATGGTATGTAATTCTTTTCCGTCAGTGAGAAGGCTGTGTTTGATAACAAAAAGGCCATCAGAGGTGGAATACCAGTAGTCTTCCGTAAGTATTCATTTCTAAACATATTTTTGTAAAAAGTAGACACTTCTGAAAAAGTGACTGTATCATGTTAGATTTTGTGTTTTATTATAATAAAAGTCTTCAGTATGTAGAGGTTTTGAGTACGGACGGATTCAGTACCTGCAAATTTCAGTGATATGCATGTTCCATTTATTTAACTGGAATATCGTTGGCAGAGTCATTAAACAACAACAACAAAATATATTTGGTCGTGAGGGAAATCAGAGTTGGCTAGTGTCCAGAGCAGGATACAGTCCCTTTGTGAGCCACTGGAAACAATTAAATCTTTAAGTTTACAGAAAACTTTGAAACATTAGCGTGAAAATTATCAGACAAGTCCAGATTTGTGGCTTGTAGCTCTTTTCCTTTCATACATGCAACTATTTGTTACTGCTAACTAAACTTAGGGACCGTTCATAATTTAAGGCTAGGGATGGGGTGAGGGTATTATTTTTACATAGAAGCATGTACAATGTGAATGACCCCCCTAAAATTAATTTATGTACAAAGTAGGAAACACCAACCCCCCAACCCCCATGTCATGTACAAAATCAATGACACACACATCTCTTCCCATAATTTTTAAGCAGAATTGTAAAATATTTTAATGTACAAAATTGCTGACCCAACACACACAGTTTATGTGTACAAAATTTATGCCCCCACCCCCCACCCTACCCTGAACAAAATGAGTGACAACCCCCTTGAAATCATCGTCACCCTTAGCAGCACAATAAAACTGAGTAGGAAAAGTGGTACTATGAGCAAGTTTATGACAAGCATGATGTTTTGTCATATGTTTGTACTGTTCTTATCTTCATAGTAAGAAAATAAACTTCATTCAAAGCCTGAAAACATAAAGATATAAAAAGTTACATACACAAATCCTTTCCCAGGAAATCTTCTGGAAACTAGTTCTCATCCCGATGATAAGTAATTTCTGAAAGTCTAACATTCTTCTAAATTATGCGGATCCCATGGCACAAAACATGTAGTATCTGCCACAGATTTGACATGATATTCACAGACAAGTACAAGTGTGACAACACATTTAATGTTATTTCACAGCATACTCAGTTAGCCATTTTGGGGGTTGCTGACAAAACATATTGTTAAACTTGTTCTGAATAATCCCAAATTTGCAACACATGATGTCTCATCATATATTAACTTATAACAAACTAGGAAATAACAACATACTTGTCTAGGTATCAATCATTCCAAGCTGCATGAATCATTGAATTTTGATATATGATTCACAGAATAGTAATTAATAATTGACAGTTTAAAAGTTGTAACCAAGGCCCTCAGCTTACCTCAGCTGTTGCTAACTCTTGTGTTGTTACCTCTTGTGTTTTTACCTCTTGTGTTGTTAACTCTAGTACATCCTCTATAGTCTCCAGGGTATACGTTCCGATAAATCTCCACTAGTACCCTGGATGCATCTATGGCTCGGCCCGATAATTTTATTACCTCTCTTTGCTGGCTCTGCATTCTCACAATAGCCAATCAGCTAAGCTGCGGTTACACCCGAGCTTGCCAGTGTCAACAAAGATAGCGGTCGCAGCTGCAAAGGTTTGTTCGCAGTGCGACTCAGATTTTGTGGGAAATCATATAGACAAATTGACAGGTTTGAAACCTTAAAAATATATGCAAGAACTCTATCTACCTCTTTCAGAGTACCTCTGCAACAATTATGTTGCCAAGTTTAATCAGTTAGATAAAAGAAACGAAAGTGAGTTGTGATTGGTACGCTCAACTTCCCAGTGTAGACACCTGATTGGATAAAAAGACAGCCAAGGGAGGTAAGAACATCATCGGGCTGACCCACAGATCATCGAGGATGACTCAAATGTTGTTTCCTTTTTTGTTTCCCCTACTGTGGTTACTTCTAGTGTTGTTACCTCTAGTGTTGTAATGGATAAAAGTAATAATAAACTGTTGTTTTTGTAGCTAATTTTGGTCCCTGGGATCTTGGCCCACAGCATGGCTTTGCAAGGACAAAGAGATGGAAGACAGAAACACCACCTAGAAAGGTTTGCTCTTTACTTGTATGTTGTTTAGAGGGGTTACATGCAGCTCACCTAAATTAATGTTACATGAGATGTAACCTGTTTGCTTGGGGTATCCTGAGTGTCAATTTATCTCCACACACACTCACTCACTCAGAGACCTCATTGAAAAGAGCCTCACTTATATATCAGTGCAGGCAGCATCTATTAAGTGTCTTTAAGGGTCTATATTGGTTGACATGTTACACCGTTGACTATAGACAAGTGAGACACAGAACCATGGCTGTGCCACAACAGCTAGGGTAATAGGATGGCTCAGGCAATGTACATGATTTTAGCATTTTACACACAAACATAGGCTTGCATAACTTTACACACAAACACAGTCTTCGATAACTTTACACACAAACACTGGCTTCCTTAACTTTACAAACACAGGCCTTAACTTTACAAACAAACGCAGCCTTAAATAACGGTACACACAAACACAAGCTTCCATAACTTTACACACAAACACTGGCTTCCTTAACTTTACACACAACACTGGCTTCCTTAACTTTACAAACAGGCCTTAACTTTACACACAAACACAGTCTTCCATATCTTTACACACAAACACAGGCTTCCATAACTTTACACACAAACACAGTCTTCCATATCTTTA
Organism: Haliotis rubra; assembly: GCF_003918875.1. NCBI lineage: Eukaryota > Metazoa > Mollusca > Gastropoda > Lepetellida > Haliotidae > Haliotis > Haliotis rubra. Next base: position 152,623 of record NW_025766747.1, on the reverse strand, counting down.
CAAACAAACACTGGCTTCCTTAACTTTACAAACACAGGCTTCCATAACTTTACACACAAACACAGGCTTAAAACATAGGCTTCCTTAACTTTACAAACACACGCTTCCATAACTTTACACACAAACACAGGCTTCCTTAACTTTACAAACAGGCTTCCATAACTTTACACACAAACACAGGCTTCCATAACTTTACACACAAACACAGGCTTCCATAACTTTAGACACAAACACAAGCTTCCTTAACTGTACAAACACAGGCTTCCATAACTTTACACACAAACAAAGGCTTCATAAATGTTACCATGAACCCGTACATGACCAGTGTTGATGTATTGAGTATTGAAGACGTTGCTTTCAGGATAGTTCAGGCAATGTTGTAGCTGAGTTCGTCCTTCAAGACGATGAGGCCACCCGAGCCGTGTGGGACTTCAGGTGAGATTTACATACATGAATCCATTCACACAATGTGAAGTGCTACAACTTTGTTTATGTTTTTCTCAACCATAGTGTCAGCAGATCAATTAAAGAATCTTTGCATTAGATGGTGTGTATGTGAGGACAACTATTCACTGGGTCTGTTTACCATCTACGTGGGTGAAACTACAGTTCTCATACTTTTAGGTTGGTCTTCATACAAATGATTACTTAAAAACAATGACAGTTTGAAATGACACATAAGCAATCAGATCTCCTTATAGCCAACTTGTGTTTAATGATCACCTGTTTCAGGTTTAAGGTTGTCTACACTGTCCAGGTGATGGAGAAGACACTCACTTTAAATATGGCTGTGAACAATGTGGGTGAGTATACTGCAATACCTGTTCCCTGGATGTAAGCAGTATCGGTGAGTATACCACTCCACCTGTGCCCTGGCAGCAAACAATATCGGTCAGTATACCACTCCATCTGTGTCCTGGCAGCAAACAGTATGGGTGAGTATACCACTCCATCTGTGTCCTGGTAGCAAACAGTATGGGTGAGTATACAACTCCATCTGTGTCCTGGCAGCAAACAGTATGGATGAGTATGTCGCTCCATCTGTGTCCTGGCAGCAGACAGTATGGGTGAGTATGTCGCTCCATCTGTGTCGTGGCAGCAGACAGTATGGGTGAGTATACCACCCCATCTGTGTCCGTGGCAGCAGACAGTATGGGTGAGAATGCCACGACACCTATGTCTTATCAGCAAACAGTATCAGTGAGTATAACACGACACCTCTGTCACGTATGAGACATTTTAAATGCATTGTTATGTAGTGATTATGTCATCAACTGGGAATACAGTCATATGTCAATTACTGATTTACAAAGTTCTATCCCCTATATTTCTGTGTATTTGCTCAACTGGGTGTAGCATTTCTTTCAAGAGCATTTTCTTCAGGAAACTTTGTATAAGCATCAGGACTGTGCTGAAATAGTACCGGTCAATGTTCTGGAATATATATATATATTATAATTATTGTTGCCTTTTTTCATAGGTTACTAATTCAGTTGATAGTGGGGTTTCATTCCAGTGCCAAACCATTCATTATTTTCTCCATGAAACTTTGCCAGCATATTAAACTGCCTATGACTGGTTTCTACCATGCCTTGATCTAAGACTGTTAATTTACAATTTTAAGCGTGTGAAGATGGCAGGAATATTGATGACCTGTCTTCCTGTTTCAGACAGCAAAGACTTTGACTTCACCTGTCTCCTACACACATACTTCCGTATCCCTGACATCTCTAATACAGCAGTCATTGGTCTGCAGAACACCACCTATGTAGACAAGGTCAGTTGTCCAGAACAAGGATGTAGACAAGGTCACTTGTACAGAACACCACCTATGTAGACAAGGTCACTTGTACAGAACACCAAGGATGTAGACACGGTCACTTGTACAGAACACCAAGTATGTATACAAGGTTAGTTGTACAGAACACCAAGGATGTAGACAAGGTCACTTGTACAGAACACCAAGGATGTAGACAAGGTCACTTGTACAGAACACCAAGTATGTAGACAAGGTCAGTTATGTAGAACACCACCTATGTAGACAAGATCACTTGTCGAGAACACCACCTATGTAGACAAGATCACTTGTACAGAACACCAAGGATGTATACAAGGTCAGTTGTACAGAACGCCAAGTATGCATATAAGGTTTGTTGTACAGAATACCACCTATGTAGACAAGGTAACTTGTACAGAACACCACCTATGTAGACAAGGTCACTTGTACAGAACACCAAGAATGTAGACAAGGTCACTTGTACAGAACACCAAGGATGTAGACAAGGTCACTTGTACAGAACACCAAGTATGTAGACAAGGTCAGTTATGTAGAACACCACCTATGTAGACAAGATCACTTGTCCAGAACACCACCTATGTAGACAAGATCACTTGTACAGAACACCAAGGATGTAGACAAGGTCACTTGTACAGAACACCAAGGATGTAGACAAGGTCAGTTATGTAGAACACCACCTATGTAGACAAGATCACTTGTCCAGAACACCACCTATGTAGACAAGATCACTTGTACAGAACACCAAGGATGTATACAAGGTCAGTTGTACAGAACACCAAGTATGCATATAAGGTTTGTTGTACAGAATACCACCTATGTAGACAAGGTCAGTTGTACAGAACACCACCTATGTATACAAGATCACTTGTCCAGAACACCACCTATGTAGACAAGATCACTTGTACAGAACACCAAGGATGTAGACAAGGTCACTTGTACAGAACACCACCTATGTAGACAAGGTCACTTGTACAGAACACCAAGGATGTAGACAAGGTCATTTGTACAGAACACCAAGGATGTAGACAAGGTCAGTTATGTAGAACACCGCCTATGTAGACAAGGTCACTTGTACAGAACACCAAGGATGTAGACAAGGTTGGTTGTACAGAACACCAATTATGTAGACAAGGTCACTTGTACAGAACACCGCCTATGTAGATAAGGTCACTTGTACAGAACACCGCCTATGTAGACAAGATCACTTGTACAGAACACCAAGGATGTATACAAGGTCAGTTGTACAGAACACCAAGTATGCATATAAGGTTTGTTCTACAGAACACCACCTATGTAGACAAGGTCACTTGTACAGAACACCAAGTATGTATACAAGGTTAGTTGTACAGAACACCAAGGATGTAGACAAGGTCACTTGTACAGAACACCACCTATGTAGACAAGATCACTTGTACAGAACACCAAGGATGTAGACAAGGCCACTTGTACAGAACACCAATTATGTAGACAAGGTCAGTTATGTAGAACACCACCTATGTAGACAAGATCACTTGTCGAGAACACCACCTATGTAGACAAGATCACTTGTACAGAACACCAAGGATGTAGACAAGGTCACTTGTACAGAACACCAATGATGTAGATAAGGTCACTTGTACAGAACACCGCCTATGTAGACAAGATCACTTGTACAGAACACCAAGGATGTATACAAGGTCAGTTGTACAGAACACCAAGTATGTATACAAGGTTAGTTGTACAGAACACCAAGTATGTTTACAATGTTGATTGTGCAGAACACCAAGTATGTATACAAGGTTGGTTGTTCAGAACACAAAGTATGTAGGCAAGGTTGGTTCTAGAGAACACCAAGTATGTATACAAGGTTGGTTGTACAGAACACAGTGTATCGAGACAAGGTTGGTTGTACAGAACACCAAGTATGTAGACAAGGTCAGCTGTACAGAACACCAAGTATGTATACAAGGTTAGTTGTACAGAATACCAAGGATGTAGACAAGGTCACTTGTACAGAACACCACCTATGTAGACAAGGTCAGTTGTACAGAACACCCAGGATGTAGACAAGGTCAGTTGTACAGAACACCAAGGATGTAGACAAGGTCAGTTATGTAGAACACCACCTATGTAGACAAGGTCACTTGTCCAGAACACCAAGTATGTATACAAGGTTAGTTGTACTGAACACCAAGGATGTATACAAGGTCAGTTGTACAGAACACCAAGTAAGTATACAAGGTTTGTTGTACAGAGCACCAAGTATGTATACATGGTTGATTGTGCAGAACACCAAGTATGTATACTAGGTTGGTTGTGCAGAACACCAAGTATGTATACAAGGTTGGTTGTACAGAACACCAAGTATGTATACAAGGTTGAGTTGTACAGAACACCAAGTATGTATACAAGGTCAGCTGTACAGAACACCAAGTATGTATACAAGGTTGGTTGTAAAGAACACCAAGTATGTATACAAGGTCAGTTGTACAGAACACCAAGTATGCATACAAGGTTTGTTGTACAAAACACCAAGTGTATATACAAGGTTGGTTGTACAGAACACCAAGTATGTATACAAGGTTGGTTGTAAAGAACACCAAGTATGTATACAAGGTCAGTTGTACAGAACACCAAGTATGCATATAAGGTTTGTTGTACAGAATACCACCTATGTAGACAAGGTAACTTGTACAGAACACCACCTATGTAGACAAGGTCACTTGTACAGAACACCAAGTATGTATACAAGGTCAGTTGTACAGAACACCAAGGATGTAGACAAGGTCACTTGTACAGAACACCACCTATGTAGACAAGGTCACTTGTACAGAACACCAAGGATGTAGACAAGGTCATTTGTACAGAACACCAAGGATGTAGACAAGGTCAGTTATGTAGAACACCACCTATGTAGACAAGGTCACTTGTACAGAACACCAAGGATGTAGACAAGGTTGGTTGTACAGAACACCAATTATGTAGACAAGGTCACTTGTACAGAACACCAATGATGTAGATAAGGTCACTTGTACAGAACACCCCCTATGTAGACAAGATCACTTGTACAGAACACCAAGGATGTATACAAGGTCAGTTGTACAGAACACCAAGTATGCATATAAGGTTTGTTCTACAGAACACCACCTATGTAGACAAGGTCACTTGTACAGAACACCAAGTATGTATACAAAGTTGTTTGTACAGAACACCAAGTATGTAGACAAGGTTGGTTGTACAGAACACCAAGTATGTAGACAAGGTCATTTGTACAGAACACCAAGTATGTATACAAGGTTAGTTGTACAGAACACCAAGTATGTAGACAAGGTTGGTTGTACAGAACACCAAGTATGTAGACAAGGTTGGTTGTACAGAACACCAAGTATGTATACAAGGTTGGTTGTACAGAACACCAAGTATGTACACAAGGTTGGTTGTACAGAACACCAAGTATATGTAGACAAGGTTGGTTGTACAGAACACCAAGTATGTACACAAGGTTGGTTGTACAGAACACCAAGTATGTAGACAAGGTTGGTTGTACAGAACACCAAAGTATGCATAGGCAAGGTTGGTTGTACAGAACACCAAGTATGTATAGAAGGTCAGTTGTACAAAACACCAAGTATATATAGAAGGTCAGTTGTACAGAACACCAAGTATGTAGGAAAGGTTGGTTGTACAGAACACCAAGTATGTATACAAAGTTGGTTGTGCAGAACACCAAGTATGTATACAAGGTTGGTTGTACATAACACTAACTTTGTTGACAAGGTTGGTTGTACAGAACACCAAGTATGTATACAAGGTTGGTTGTACAGAACACCAAATATGTAGACAAGGTTAGTGGTGCAGAACACCAAGTATGTATGCAAAGTTGGTTGTACAGAACACAGTGTATGTAGACAAGGTTGGTTGTACAGAACACCAAGTATGTAGACAAGGTCAGCTGTACAGAACACCAAGTATGTATACAAGGTTAGTTGTACAGAACACCAAGGATGTAGACAAGGTCACTTGTACAGAACACCAAGGATGTAGATAAGGTCACTTGTACAGAACACCAAGGATGTAGACAAGGTCAGTTATGTGGAACACCACCTATGTAGACAAGGTAACTTGTACAGAACACCACATATGTAGACAAGATCACTTCCACAGAACACCAAGGATGTAGACAAGGTCATTTCTACAGAACACCAAGGATGTAGACAAGGTTAGTTGTACAGAACACCACCTGTGTAGACAAGGTCAGTAGTACAGAACACCACCTGTGTAGACAAGGTCACTTGTACAGAACACCAAGTATGTAGACAAGGTCACTTGTACAGAACACCAAGGATGTAGATAAGGTCACTTGTACAGAACACCAAGGATGTAGACAAGGTCAGTTATGTAGAACACCACCTATGTAGACAAGGTCACTTGTCCAGAACACCACATATCTAGACAAGATCACTTCCACAGAACACCAAGGATGTAGACAAGGTCACTTGTACAGAACACCAAGGATGTAGACAAGGTCACTTGTACAGAACACCAAGGATGTAGACAAGGTCAGTTATGTAGAACACCACTTATGTAGAAAAGATCACTTGTACAGAACACCACCTATGTAGACAAGATCACTTGTACAGAACACCAAGGATGTAGACAAGGTCAGTTGTACAGAACACCAAGTATGTATACAAGGTTAGTTGTACAGAACACCGAGTATGTATACATGGTTGATTGTGCAGAACACCAAGTATGTATACTAGGTTGGTTGTGCAGAACACCAAGTATGTAGGCAAGGTTGGATGTACAGAACACCAAGTATGTATACAAGATTGGTTGTGGAGAACACCAAGTATGTATACAAGGTTGGTTGTACAGAACACCACCTATGTATACAAGGTTGGTTGTACAGAACACCAAGTATGTAGACAAGGTTGGTTGTGCAGAACACCAAGTATGTATACAAGGTTGGTTGTACAGAACACCAAGTATGTATGCAAGGTTGGTTGTACAGAACACCAAGTATGTAAACAAGGTTGGTTGTACAGAACACCAAGTATGTATACAAGGTTGGTTGTACAGAACACCAAGTATGTATACAAGGTTGGTTGTACACAAACACAGTACCAAAACAGCAAGTATGTATACAAAGTTGGTTGTAAAGAACACCAAGTATGTATGGAAGGTTGGTTTTACAGAACACCAAGTATGTTGACATGGTTGGTTGTACAGAACACCTAGTATACATACAAGGTTGGTTGTAAAGAACAGCAAGTATTTAAGCAAGGTTGGTTGTACAGAACACCAAGTATGTATACAAGGTTGGTTGTACAGAACACCAAGTATGTATGCAAGGTTGGTTGTACAGAACACCAAGTATGTATACAAGGTTGGTTGTACAGAACACCAAGTATGTATACAAGGTTGGTTGTACAGAACACCAAGTATGTATGCAAGGTTGGTTGTACAGAACACCAAGTATGTATACAAGGTTGGTTGTACAGAACACCAAGTATATATACAAGGTTGGTTGTACAGAACACCAAGTATGTATACAAGGTTGGTTGTACAGAACACCAAGTATGTATACAAGGTTGGTTGTACAGAACACCAAGTATGTATACAAGGTTGGTTGTACAGAACACCAAGTATGTATACAAGGTTGGTTGTACAGAACACGAATTATGTAGACAAGGTTGGTTGTAAAGAACACCAAGTATGTATACAAGGTTGGTTGTACAGAACACCAAGTATGTATGCAAGGTTAGTTGTACAGAACACCAAGTATGTAAACAAGGTTGTTTGTACAGAACACCAAGTATGTATATACAAGGTTGGTTGTAAAGAACACCAAGTATGTATACAAGGTTGGTTGTACAAAACAGCAAGTATGTATACAAAGTTGGTTGTAAAGAACACCAAGTATGTATGGAAGGTTGGTTTTACAGAACACCAAGTATGTTGACAAGGTTGGTTGTACAGAACACCTAGTATGCATACAAGGTTGGTTGTAAAGAACACCAAGTATGTAGGCAAGTTTGGTTGTACAGAACACCAAGTATGTATACAAGGTTGGTTGTAGAGAACACCAAGTATGTATGCAAGGTTGGTTGTACAGAACACCAAGTATGTATACAAGGTTGGTTGTACAGAACACCAAGTATGAAGGCAAGGTTGGTCGTGCAGAACACCAAGTATGTATACAAGGTTGGTTGTAAAGAACACCAAGTATGTAGACAAGGTTGGTTGTACAGAACACCAAGTATGTAGGCAAAGTTGGTTGTACAGAACACCAAGTATATTAGAAGGTTGGTTGTAAAGAACACCAAGTATGTAGACAAGGTTGGTTGTACAGAACACCAAGTATGTATACAAGGTTTGCTGTACAGAACACCAAGTATGTATACAAGGTTGGTTGTACAGAACACCAATTATGTAGACAAGGTCAGTTGTGCAGGACACCAAGTATGTATACAAGGGTGGTTGTACAGAACACCAAGTATGTATGCAAGGTTGGTTGTACAGAACACCAAGTATGTATACAAGGTTGGTTGTAAAGAACACCAAGTATGTATGCAAGGTTGGTTGTACAAAACACAGTATATGTAGACAAGGTTGGTTGTACAGAACAGCATGTATGTAGACAAGGTAAGTTGTACAGAACACCAAGTATGTATACAAGGCTGGTTGTACAGAACACCAAGTATGTATGCAAGGTTGGTTGTACAGAACACCAAGTATGTAGACAAGGTCAGTTGTGCAGAACACCAAGTATGTATACAAGGTCAGTTGTACAGAACACCAAGTATGTATGCAAGGTTAGTTGTACAAAACACCAAGTATGTATACAAGGTTGGTTGTAAAGAACACCACCTATGTAGACAAGATCTCTTGTACAGAACACCAAGTATGTATACAAGGTCAGTTGTACAGAACACCAAGTATGTATGCAAGGTTAGTTGTACAAAACAACAACTATGTATACAAGGTTGGTTGTAAAGAACACCAAGTATGTAGGCAAGGTTGGTTGTACAGAACACCAAGTATGTATGTAAGGTTAATTGTACAGAACACCAAGTATGTACAGAACACAAGGTTGGTTGTGCAGAACACCAAGTATGTATACAAGGTTAGTTGTACAAAACACCAAGTATGTAAACAAGGTGAGTTGTACATAGTGAGTGAAGTGAGTTAGAAGTTAACATCACCTCGGCAATATTTCAGCCATATAGTGACGAGAAATGTTTTACATAAACAATTAATTAAAGTTGCTAAATAATCAGTCATCAGTTGTACAGAACACCAAGTATGTAGACAAGGTTGATTGTGCAGAAACACAAGTATGTATACAAGGTTGGTTGTGCAGAACACCAAATATGTATACAAGGTTGGTTGTAGAACACCAAGTATGTATACAAGGTTAGTTGTACAGAACACCAAGTATGTATACAAGGTTGGTTGTACAGAACACCAAGTATGTAGACAAGGTTGGTATGTAGAAGGTTGGTTGTACACACCAAGTATGTAGACAAGGTTGGTTGTACAGAACACCAAGTATGTATACAAGGTTGATTGTGCAGAACACCAAGTATGTAGGCAAGGTTGGTTATACAGAACACCAAGTATGTATACAAGGTTGGTTGTACAGAACACCAAGGATGTAGGCAAGGTTGGTTGTACAGAAGACCAAGTATGTATACAAGGTTGGTTGTACAGAACACCAAGTATGTATGCAAGGTTGGTTGTACAGAACACCAAGTATGTATACAAGGTTGGTTGTAAAGAACACCAAGTATGTATGCAAGGTTGGTTGTACAAAACACAGTATATGTAGACAAGGTTGGTTGTACAGAACAGCATGTATGTAGACAAGGTAAGTTGTACAGAACACCAAGTATGTATACAAGGCTGGTTGTACAGAACACCAAGTATGTATACAAGGTTGGTTGTACAGAACACCAAGTATGTATGCAAGGTTAGTTGTACAAAACACCAAGTATGTATACAAGGTTGGTTGTAAAGAACAGCACCTATGTAGACAAGATCTCTTGTACAGAACACCAAGTATGTATACCAGGTCAGTTGTACAGAACACCAAGTATGTATGGAAGGTTAGTTGTACAAAACAACAACTATGTATACAAGGTTGGTTGTAAAGAACACCAAGTATGTAGGCAAGGTTGGTTGTACAGAACACCAAGTATGTATGTAAGGTTAATTGTACAGAACACCAAGTATGTAGACAAGGTTGGTTGTGCAGAACACCAAGTATGTATACAAGGTTAGTTGTACAAAACACCAAGTATGTAAACAAGGTGAGTTGTACATAGTGAGTGAGTGAGTTAGAAGTTAACATCACCTCGGCAATATTTCAGCCATATAGTGACGAGAAATGTTTTACATAAACAATTAATTAAAGTTGCTAAATAATCAGTCATCAGTTGTACAGAAGACCAAGTATGTAGACAAGGTTGATTGTGCAGAACACCAAGTATGTATACAAGGTTGGTTGTGCACAACACCAAGTATGTATACAAGGTTGGTTGTACAGAACACCAAGTATATATAGAAGGTTGGTTGTACAGAAGACCAAGTATGTAGACAAGGTTGGTTGTACAGAACACCAAGTATGTAGACAAGGTTGATTGTGCAGAACACCAAGTATGTAGGCAAGGTTGGTTATACAGAACACCAAGTATGTATACAAGGTTGGTTGTACAGAACACCAAGGATGTAGGCAAGGTTGGTTGTACAGAAGACCAAGTATGTATACAAGGTTGGTTGTACAGAACACCAAGTATATAGGCAAGGTTGGTCGTGCAGAACACCAAGTATGTATACAAGGTTGGTTGTAAAGAACACCAAGTATGTAGACAAGGTTGGCTGTACAGAACACCAAGTATGTATACAAGGTTGGTTGTACAGAACACCAAGTATATATAGAAGGTTGGTTGTAAAGAACACCAAGTATGTATACAAGGTTTGCTGTACAGAACACCAAGTATGTATACAAGGTTGGTTGTACAGAACACCAATTATGTAGACAAGGTCAGTTTTGCAGAACACCAAGTATGTATACAAGGTTGGTTGTACAGAACACCAAGTATGTATACAAGGCTGGTTGTACAGAACACCAAGTATGTAGACAAGGTTGGTTGTACAGAACACCAAGTATGTAGACAAGGTCAGTTGTGCAGAACACCAAATATGTATACAAAGTCAGTTGTACAGAACTCCAAGTATGTATGCAAGGTTAGTTGTACAAAACACCAAGTATGTATACAAGGTTGGTTGTAAAGAACACCACCTATTTAGACAAGATCACTTGTACAGAACACCAAGTATGTATACAAGGTCAGTTGTACAGAACACCATATTGCTAAAAGCGGCGTAAAACCAAACTCAGTCAGTGTACAGAACACCAAGTATGTATGCAAGGTTAGTTGTACAAAACACCAAGTATGTATACAAGGTTGGTTGTAAAGAACACCAAGTATGTAGGCAAGGTTGGTTGTGCAGAACACCAAGTATGTATGTAAGGTTAGTTGTACAGAACACCAAGTATGTATACAAGGTTAGTTGTACAGAACACCAAGTATGTAGACAAGGTTGGTTGTGCAGAACACCAAGTATGTATACAAGGTTAGTTGTACAGAACACCAAGTATGTATACAAGGTTAGTTGTACAGAACACCAAGTATGTAGACAAGGTTGGTTGTGCAGAACACCAAGTATGTATAGAAGGTTAGTTGTCCAAAACACCAAGTATGTAGACAAGGTGAGTTGTACAGAGTGAGTGAGTGAGTTAGAATTTAACATCACCTCGGCAATATTTCAGCCATATAGTGACAAGAAATGTTTTACATAAACAATAAATTAAAGTTGCTAAATAATCAGTCATCAGTTGTACAGAACACCAAGTATGTATACAAGGTTGATTGTGCAGAACACCAAGTATGTATACAAGGTTGGTTGTGCAGAACACCAAGTATGTATACAAGGTGGGTTGTACAGAACACCAAGTATATATAGAAGGTTGGTTGTACAGAACACCAAGTATGTATGCAAGGTTGGTTGTACAGAACACCAAGTATGTATACAAGGTTGGTTGTGCAGAACACCAAGTATGTATACAAGGTTGGTTGTACAGAACACCAAGTATGTATACAAGGTGGGTTGTACAGAACACCAAGTATGTATGCAAAGTTGGTTCCCCTTACACTGTTGAAAACATGCAGCACATGTGAGTCCCGAGTCCCATGTCACACGTGTGTGCAAGAAGACACACACGCATACCATGCCTGTAACAGGGGACCCAAGTTTCAGTTGAATTTGATGAACAATATTAGGGATGCATGATTAAATTTGTATAAATTTTGAAATTGGAAATTTGACGGAAGTGGTTGGATGATGAACTACAGGATGGTTGGGTCTTACTTGTTCTCTTTGTTTTTATGTTTTGTTTTTGATGAGAAATATTCCTAAGTCTTTGAAGGTTTGGGTGATATTTAGTGGGCTTGGAAGGAGTGTGTGTCCAGTGGAGTACCATTGCAGGTATTATTTGTAATGTAGATAGGAATTTAATTTTGTAGGACCTGTTTGGACTTTGGTTATTGCTCTGTCAATATCTTTGGATTTATGGTCGGGTTTTTTAATAGTGGTTTTCAGTGTGCTTTTCGTTTAGAAGTTGAAGTTTGGTATTTACTTTCTCTCTTTTGGAAGATATTTTGGAAGATCTGTACATTGAGCACTTTTGGCAGTACACAGGCACCAAAATTGTTAGAGCAGAGACCATAGTCTAGTATATGGTCTCTGGTTAGAGTCATGACAAATTCGTAACCGGACTGATGAAAATCGGGGTGTTGTTTTGTGAGTGGTTCTTTTGTTTGTCAACAGAAAGTGGATAATAATGGCAATAAAGAAGATTCACTGACTGCAACATTCACTATAAAGACATAACACTGAAATGCTAATAAAATCGACTTTAAAAGACAGTAAGGGCATTGGGGCCAAAGTAGCATGTTCCAGAACACCCATGCAGTGTATATACATCTTGGCTTCATCTGTAGGCTTCGTCAAGCTGGCAATCGGTATTTTCTTACTCAACTTCATTTTGCCTTTATAAACAACATGCACTAAGCCACTTTATTATGCACGGGGACAATTGAGTCGTGCATGAGTCGTAACACCCACTGTCGTCGATGTACTGGCCCCAACATCTATAGACGTTTCTCTGCACATGTTCAATGTTACCTCTCTGCACTGAGGCATTCTAACACCTCAGTGATCTAGTGTACACGTAGAACCCTATCGCTGATTAAATAATTACTCCAGGGAAGGGAAAACGCCAAATGAATGCTGATTGCAATGTAGTCGCGAGTGTCACCCCTTGTGTATATTTAATTTAATGAGTGTAGTGGTAGAATTTTCTATAAAATTCATATCTTCACCGATCTCGTTCAAATTTGAAATATAGGTTAATCATAACAAATAGAAACAATATACGATTGCAAAAGTCTTGATTTTTATTTTTAAGAATTATTGTCTAAACAGTGATTCGAACCCCTGTGCACCGGACGGTATTGTCCGAACATGCACATTAGCAAGGGGTGGTGGAGGTACTGCCAGGCTGACAATTGGTTTAATTTGTCGGTTTCAGCCCCTTCTAGCAAGTGCCAGGCGCAACGTTTTACCATCCAATTTAAAAAGGATTAGCGAAACAATGGCAGTGGGTGATTAAATCTGGGGGACATGTAAAAAAAGTTATTTACGACTGGCAAGATGATGCGTTTATTTACAATATCACACAAACATGTATATTTCCTACACTTGTTCGTTCACAAACTGCATTGTAGTGATGCGGTTAGTCTGAAGTCTCTCCTTGAGGGTCAAGAATTGGGTGTCTCTTCCCTCCATTGAGGTACTGGTGAAGGTGGGTTCCATTGTCTTTCTGCTCCCGTTTCAAGAACACAACTGACGGTTATCACCTGCTCCTTGCTCAGGTCAAGATGTCGTCATTTACTGTTGCCAGTCGTCCTTCTATCCAGTTAGTGGTCACGGTTATCACCTGCTCCTTGCTCGGTCAAGATGTCGTTTACTGTTGCCAGTCGTCCTTCTATCCAGTTAGTGGTCACGGTTATCACCTGCTCCTTGTCTCCTTCGGTCAAGATGTCAGTTTACTGTTGCCAGTCGTCCTTCTATCCAGTTAGTGGTCACGGTTATCACCTGCTCCTTGCTCGGTCAAGATGTCGTTTACTGTTGCCAGTCGTCCTTCTATCCAGTTAGTGGTCACGGTTATCACCTGCTCCTTGCTCGGTCAAGATGTCGTTTACTGTTGCCAGTCGTCCTTCTATCCAGTTAGTGGTCACGGTTATCACCTGCTCATTGCTCGGTCAAGATGTCGTTTACTGTTGCCAGTCGTCCTTCTATCCAGTTAGTGGTCACGGTTATCACCTGCTCCATTGCTCGGTCAAGATGTCGTTTACTGTTGCCAGTCGTCCTTCTATCCAGTTAGTGGTCACGGTTATCACCTGCTCCTTGCTCGGTCAAGATGTCGTTTACTGTTGCCAGTCGTCCTTCTATCCAGTTAGTGGTCACGGTTATCACCTGCTCCTTGCTCGGTCAAGATGTCGTTAACTGTTGCCAGTCGTCCTTCTATCCAGTTAGTGGTCACGGTTATCACCTGCTCCTTGCTCTGTCGAGATGTCGTTTACTGTTGCCAGTCGTCCTTCTATCCAGTTAGTGGTCACGGTTATCACCTGCTCCTTGCTCTGTCGAGATGTCGTTTACTGTTGCCAGTCGTCCTTCTATCCAGTTAGTGGTCACGGTTATCACCTGCTCCTTGCTCGGTCAAGATGTCGTTTACTGTTGCCAGTCGTCCTTCTATCCAGTTAGTGGTCACGGTTATCACCTGCTCCTTGCTCTGTCAAGATGTCAAGATGTCGTTTACTGTTGCCAGTCGTCCTTCTATCCAGTTAGTGGTCACGGTTATCACCTGCTCCTTGCTCTGTCAAGATGTCGTTTACTGTTGCCAGTCGTCCTCCTATCCAGTTAGTGGTCACGGTTATCACCTGCTCCTTGCTCTGTCAAGATGTCGTTTACTGTTGCCAGTCGTCCTCCTATCCAGTTAGTGGTCACGGTTATCACCTGCTCCTTGCTCGGTCAAGATGTCGTTTACTGTTGCCAGTCGTCCTTCTATCCAGTTAGTGGTCACGGTTATCACCTGCTCCTTGGTCGGTCAAGATGTCATTTACTGTTGCCAGTCGTCCTTCTATCCAGTTAGTGGTCACGGTTATCACCTGCTCCTTGCTCGGTCAAGATGTCGTTAACTGTTGCCAGTCGTCCTTCTATCCAGTTAGTGGTCACGGTTATCACCTGCTCCTTGCTCTGTCAAGATGTCGTTTACTGTTGCCAGTCGTCCTTCTATCCAGTTAGTGGTCACGGTTATCACCTGCTCCTTTGCTCGGTCAAGATGTGTCGTTTACTGTTGCCAGTCGTCCTTCTATCCAGTTAGTGGTCCTTCACGGTTATCACCTGCTCCTTGCTCTCTGTCGAGATGTCGTTTACTGTTGCCAGTCGTCCTTCTATCCAGTTAGTGTTCACGGTTATCACCTGCTCCTTGCTCAGTCAAGATGTCGTTTACTGTTGCCAGTCGTCCTTCTATCCAGTTAGTGGTCACTGTTGCCAGTTATCACCTGCTTATCCTTGCTCTGTCAGTCAAGATGTCGTTTACTGTTGCCAGTCGTCCTTCTATCCAGTTAGTGGTCACGGTTATCACCTGCTCCTTGCTCTGTCAAGATGTCGTTTACTGTTGCCAGTCGTCCTTCTATCCAGTTAGTGGTCACGGTTATCACCTGCTCCTTGTTGCCAGTCAGTCAAGATGTCGTTTACTGTTGCCAGTCGTCCTTCTATCCTGTTAGTGGTCACGGTTATCACCTGCTCCTTGCTCTGTCAAGATGTCGTTTACTGTTGCCAGTCGTCCTCCTATCCAGTTAGTGGTCACGGTTATCACCTGCTCCTTGCTCGGTCAAGATGTCGTTTACTGTTGCCAGTCGTCCTTCTATCCAGTTAGTGGTCACGGTTATCACCTGCTGCCTTGCGGTCAAGATGTCGTTTACTGGTCAAGATGTCAGAGATGTCGTTTACTGTTGCCAGTCGTCCTTCTATCCAGTTAGTGGTCACGGTTATCACCTGCTCCTTGCTTTCGGTCAAGATGTCGTTTACTGTTGCCAGTCGTCCTTCTATCCTGTTAGTGGTCACGGTTATCACCTGCTCCTTGCTCGGTCAAGATGTCGTTTACTGTTGCCACTGTTGCCAGTCGTCCTCCTATCCAGTTAGTGGTCACGGTTATCACCTGCTCAGTTAGTTGCTTTGCTCGGTCGAGATGTCGTTTACTGTTGTCAGTCGTCCTTCTATGTTAGTGGTCACGGTTATCACTGTTGCCAAGAGTCGTGCCAGTCGTCCTCCTATCCAGTTAGTGGTCACGGTTATCACCTGCTCCTTGCTCTGTCAAGATGTCGTTTACTGTTGCCAGTCGTCCTCCTATCCAGTTAGTGGTCACGGTTATCACCTGCTCCTTGCTCTGTCAAGATGTCGTTTACTGTTGCCAGTCGTCCTTTTATCCAGTTAGTGGTCACGGTTATCACCTGCTCCTTGCTCAGTCAAGATGTTGTTTACTGTTGCCAGTCGTCCTCCTATCCAGTTAGTGTTCACGGTTATCACCTGCTCCTTGCTCGGTCAAGATGTCGTTTACTGTTGCCAGTCGTCCTTCTTTCCAGTTAGTGGTCACGGTTATCACCTGCTCCTTGCTCTGTCAAGAAGTCGTTTACCGCCCGGGGAGCGGAAGGTCGCGAGTTCGATCCCCGACCGCGTCATACCAACAGACGTTAAAATATGGTACTTGTTGGTCCCTGCCTGGCGCTCGGCATTAATAGGTGCAACAAGGACTGGTCGGCTTGGAGTCAGTATAATGTGTCCGAGTTGGGTATTCAGGCTTCACTGCGGCATGGTATCTCAGTGGGCTAGCACTATAAAACCAGCTTCAGCCTGGGCTAGTACAAGCAGGCGCACATACACATACACACGCATGCACGTCGTCATATGAGCGAAATATTGTCAAGTACGACGTTAAACCCAATTTCACCTCACCTCAAGAAGTCGTTTACTGTGTTGCCAGTCGTCCTTCTTTCCAGTTAGTGGTCACGGTTATCACCTGTTCCTTGCTCGGTCAAGATGTTGTTTGCTGTTGCCAGTCTTGCAGGACAGGTCTTCAACATACATCCCCACGATTGCCAGAAATATCTCTTCTTATTGCTCTGAAACATGCAACTGTAAACTCAAAGTTTACTTATTCTTATAACAAGTGTAAATATATGATGCATTTCTTCAGTACTTCTGGCACATGCATAAAACATACGACCCTATACTGTAAAACAATGATAACTGGCGTTAATTGCTTCAAAGGACAGTAGACCGGCAAGTCGGCCTGGCGCACCTCTCTGCATGTCCGTTTGGTAGGTTCACTCCCACAACGCAGAACTCCCAATATGCAGAATGAAAATTAAGTCTGGGCTAGAAGTTTATGCTGATCACACCTTATTGGATAATGGACTTGCCCACTCACCGAGCCCAATGCTCCCTTCTCCGGTGTCTCATGTTTTCTTTAATCAACTATATAAAGTTTAAAAATCTAAGTATGTCCAATAACTTTCGATTATGGCTGAGTTAAGGAAAGTAGACTATGTTTTATCACAGAAAGGGGCTCCCCAAGCTCTTCTTGATGGATATCTTTACGCCAAGAACAAGAGAAAGGAGAGGATATCTACTGGAGATGCGTGAATAGAACCTGCTTGGAAAGTGCACAACTGTCGGAGATTTCGTCAAAAACACATCAGATCAAAACCGCCAACCCAGTGATGAGAGGGCTCTAAATTTGTAAGTACTTTGCGAGAAAGAGCCAGAGAAGAGACAACGCCCATGCAGCAGGTATTATAAAACAAGTTTATCAAGTTCATCAATTATTTATTTATCTAGCATAATGATAGAATCTTTACTACACACGATGGAAGAAGGTTCCTGCAGTTGGACGATGGGGACGATGACAAACTACCGGCCTTCTGCGCAGATGAAGCCAAGAGACACTTCAGTTACATTATCTCTCCATGGGTAGATGATGACGCGAGATTCTCTCCAAAAAAATGGAACCACCACCAGACAGTCGACCCAAGGGCAAAGAACAACTTAGAGGGCTTTTATTCCAGACTGGCAAAGATGCTACAGCACAATCATACAAACCTGTTCCGGCTCATCTGTTTGATCCAGGAAGTGGAAATCAGCGAGAGAACCAAGCTGACTCAGACAGATAGATAGACAGACTGCAGCTCCGCCTTCCAGAATAGTAGGGAAGAAGGAGAATCGGCTAAGAGGCGCAAGGAACAGTATAACAGTGGCCAGAACACGAGGTTGCAGTTCCTTGTTGCAGTTGGACCTCTCATGAAGAAGAACTAAGAACTTTAGTCATGCAAGCTGTGTGAGTGTGTATGAACTCTAGTCATAATAAAATAATTATATATATTTATATATTGCTGTGATATTTAAAAGTAACTGAGGAGGATGTACATCTGGTTTCTGGGTGGATAATTTGTTGCTGATGTTCTTTAATTTAATTAACTTATCTAATCTATATATCATATTTTTCAATGAAATGTCCTTGTTTTGTCGAACACAGAATATTCTGAATAAATGCAGTCCCTATTGTCATTTCTCAGATCATACAAATTAAGGTACAAGCTAGGGTACAGTATAAAGAAACTAGGTGCAACCAACCATAAATTTCGTTGTTTTAATGGTTCACATGTGACACATGTGGTCTCACCATTGCCTCTGTTCACCTAGCAGGAAAATGGGTACCCAGTGGAAAAGTTATGTGACTATAACCTTCTAGCGCCTAACAGGCCGCTTGGGTTATCTTGGGTAATAATGTGCTGTGATGTTGATCGTTAGCTAGTGTCGAGTTTGGCGCTATATAAATGGACACATTGTTATTATTATTGTTCTGCGTTTTGGGAGTTCTGCGTTTTGGGAGGACACCATTTGGTACAAATGTCGGCCTCGCAGCACGCCCCCGTAGGGCTGACCTATTTTTAAATGTGTAGTGTGAGTCATAGAGCTCGACGGAGCTGTTACCCACATGTAGGCCTTTACCTTCTGCCTCCATGTGCTAAATCTGTTGGTGGCCATTTATTAAAATATCAGTGCGCTAGTGCTATCTTAAAATTGGACCCTTCATGACGCGAAAACAAAGCGTAGTAAATGAATTCCCTATAAGGAAATTGTACTACGTGGTCACGTGTTTATCAAAATAATAGCCAACTGTGCATCCTGTTTTCACCGAGTCATGTCTACAGTCGGAGTGCCTGACTCTATGCCGGTGTTCCTTCTCCTTTCATAGTATGTCATCTTAAAAAAATATAGGTTTCTCAAATATCTAATGTGGCGTTGTTTATCAACAAAAATGTAAATTTACATTTTCCAAAAAAACAAACACTTTAAACTATCTGTCCCTCCTCCCACGAGTTATTCCTCCATATTTGATACTCAGATATAAGGCATATAGTGAAGATAGAGTTTAGATACAAACAATGAACTGTACATGAACAAGCGTATTATAGTTACCTAGCTTGCTCCAACGTTTCACCCAAATCCAATTCAGAATCACCACACAGAGGAACCTTCCGGAAGAAAAAGTATCAGGTTTTCCCCACAAATCATCACCATCCGTTACTGTTGATCACCACATTGAATTACTGTTACAACGGGAGCCCATATTTACCTGTAATTATTTAATCGTCCAGAAATAGCATCTCTCTTGCCTCCGAGAAGATGTCCTCTACCATACAAATGTACGACGAAATACTTCCCCATAACACCATGTTTTCATCTCTCTTTTCCTCTCTAATAATTTTCTATTTCAAATTTGGACATGTTCATAAGAACTATGTCCTGATAAAAGTCCAAAAGTAAATCTCTAAATCATTCACTCGAAAATACAATTTCCGTATTTCAAGGCGATTTCATGCCAACCCTAATCAGTCCGGCAATCATCCACAATTTTTAACAAAATGCAATAGGTTCATTTTAACCATTATGGATAAGCTTAGAGCCCCCCAGGTAAGCATATATATGTATTGTGTACGACAGACAGTGTACCGCCGTGACACACGCTGAGCAAATCATATCCAGATGAACTGTTAACTGAACTGAGCTTTTTAACACTGGGGACTGCAAACAGCGGCAAGGAGGGTTACTGACATTTACATAGATATTGGTTTTCACAACATACCTACTATGATTTGCGGATCCAGAGGGGGGTTCGAACCCCTGACACCACCACCACCACCCCCCAACCCCTTTCAAAATTCCTGGATCCGCCCATGTACTATAATGTAGAGTAAGATATAACACACACCCAGTTCGTGAAGTATATTAAACCATCTGGTTATAGATTTCATTACACGCTATAGAGATCGCACAGTGGTGTTTTGTGGTTTAATCATATTTTTCCATGAAAAGTAAAGGGAAACGGCAAACAAACCATATGACTTATGTTTATGCCTCGCCCTATACGTGATGAGATACAGATGCATGGAACAAACACGACAGTCAACCTGAAACATCTTTTACAACAACATATTACAAAACAATGCGTGTTGCGACGTGTATATGTTTGTACATGGTAACACCGATTCAAGTCTCCTGTGGTGCTTCCTGAATGAGGAAGTTAGGGTTTGTTATTGTTTTCAAAAATATTTCCATTGTGGTAATTGTGGTAATCCCGGATGGGACTCAACCCGACAAAAGTACTAGAATCTGTACTTAACTAAGAAAGTGTAATCCAATATATAACAAAAGTTACAAAACCTGCGAGCTTCAAATAGAATTATTTCCATCTGCAGGAACAAGGCGTGTTCGCTCACAAGTAAATTACGTCTTCTTCATCCAAGTACATAACACTCCTTTGTTTTCCATCACCTTACTTTCCAGATAATGTTCAACAGATGTGTATAAGGGTTGTAACACAGTGAAGTTTTTATTTTTATACACAAGTTAAAAATGAGGCCAACTCCACTTCCACTCTTATAAAACAATTCCCGAGTCTCTATATTTTCTTTCATAACTATTCATTTTTGCCATGCACTAAAGGTGTGGTCATATCACCTAAGAAGATAAAAATTCAGGATAGTACATGTGTTAAACAAGGACTACAGCAGATCTTAATGAAATTCAGGAAATTAAAATGTGTTCAAATAAATGTTCAGTAAACTTGGATGACCAAGAAATACTGGTTAAAATTTGTGAATTTGTTGATGTCAACTATAATTGGACAGAAGAGAACGAAATCCTTCATGTAATCAAATCTTTAGCACAATTTGGAGAAATCTTCGAACTATTGTATATAAATATAATGTACATATGAACATTGAGGTTTTGCCAGTGGAAATATTAACACAATATTCCAATTCCCTTTGGACAGTTACGATTGTCGTGAGGATGAAGAAATCGAGGAATACATGAAGATGAATGTTTCCATGACATTCTATAGATTATTTGAATACCACTTCACTGATGCTTTTCGATGCAATGTATGGAACCAAACATATGAATGAGGAGTCTCATGAGGATATTCTGGAGACACCAGCGTATTTGTTTGAAT
Source organism: Haliotis rubra (assembly GCF_003918875.1). Lineage (NCBI taxonomy): Eukaryota > Metazoa > Mollusca > Gastropoda > Lepetellida > Haliotidae > Haliotis > Haliotis rubra. The sequence goes on along the minus strand of NW_025766747.1, from coordinate 131,135 downwards.
AAAGGTGAGTATGTCGTTATCACTTTATCTGTCATGAATTAAATTATTAAAATTATTCCAACATATCACTTTGACTCTAAAGACAGTGATCAACGTCCTCATTATTGTATTAATTACTTGCTTCATATAGCTTCAAGCTTCATATACAACCTATAAACACAAACACACATATATATTGAGACATATTTTCAAATGTTTGGCAAGGTTAAATAATAGTGGGGGATAATTACATTTAAGAAGACTTTCAACAAATTTTGCAACTGTTGGATTATTTCAGTAATAACCTGGTAAGTATTGTTTACTTTGATGATGACAATTTGGACAAACAAGTAAAAAATGGTATTCACCCCCGATTGCTGATTTACATAAATTACAAACTCTGTCTTCTTTTAAAATACACTGAGCGAGGTTGCATGCATGCATCTTCACTGAGTGATGTAAAGAGATTTGTATTTTGTCTTGATGAAGAAAGGCCTGATTAATTAAATGACCTTTGGTGACCTTAACAGCTGCGTGACCTACTTTATCTGGTTGGATTTGATGTTATTTAAGGTCATCAGGTACTTGGGTGTCCGCCGTTGATCTGGGGCAATGACCTGGACTGTGTGGCCGTGAGAAATATTATGTTATGAATGTTAAGGGAACTTTCCCAGGGATATTTTTAAATCAGGTGCAAAGCAACGGGAAGAGAATGGCATCATGGTATACTGATAGATCAACTGGTTTAATCCGGTTTTTATTTTAACTATAAACCCATTGATAATGCGTTGATGGTATTACTTGATAGGGGTATCACTCGATGGGGGTATCACTTGATGGGGGTATCACTTGATTGGGGTATCACTCGATGGGGGTATCACTTGATTGGGGTATCACTCGATGGGGGTATCACTCGATGGGGGTATCACTCGATGGGGGTATCACTCAATGGGGGTATCACTCAATGAGGGGTATCACTTGATGAGGGTATCACTTGATGGGGTACTCGATGGGGGTATCACTTGATGGGGTATCACTTGATGGGGGTATCACTTGATTGGGGTATCACTTGATTGGGGTATCACTCGATGGGGTATCACTCGATGGGGTATCACTCGATGGGGGTATCACTTGATTGGGGTATCACTCGATGGGGTATCACTTGATGGGGTATCACTTGATGGGGTATCACTCGATGGGGGTATCACTTGATGGGGTATCACTTGATGGGGGTATCACTCGATGGGGTATCACTTGATGGGGGTATCACTCGATGGGGGTATCACTTGATGAGGGTATCACTTGATTGGGGTATCACTCGATGGGGTATCACTCGATGGGGGTATCACTTGATGGGGTATCACTAGATGGGGTATCACTCGATGGGGATATCACTCGATAGAGGTATCACTTGATGGGGTATCACTTGCGGGGGGGTATCACTCGATGGGGTATCACTTGATGGGGTATCTCTTGATGGGGTATCACTTGATGGGGTATCACTCGATGGGGTATCACTCGATGGGGTATCACTTGATGGGGTATCACTTGATGGGGTATCACTTGATGGGGTATCACTTGATGGGGTACCACTCGATGGGGGTATCACTTGATGAGGGTATCACTTGATGGGGTATGACTCGATGGGGGTATGACTCGATGGGGGTATCACTTGATGAGGGTATCAATTGATGAGGGTATCACTTGATGGGGGTATCACTCGATTGGGGTATCACTCGATGGGGGTATCACTCGATGGGGGTATCACTTGATGGGGGTATCACTTGATGGGGTATCACTCGATGGGGGTATCACTTGATGAGGGTATCACTTGATGAGGGTATCACTTGGGGGTATCACTTGATGACTTCACGTAGAGTAAGAGGACAGTATTTTTTTTCAACAAGTTCAACAAACGAAAAGGTAAATGAACTGTATTTTTATGTACTAAATTTTTACATCTTTAAAAAAAGACAATGTTTATATTTTCCATACTCAATAACTTTTTCTGTCGCGAGTAGGGAAAAAGTCACTTTACAACTGGGAAACACGTGCCCATTAAGGCAATGATATTAAACTACGCCCAAGGCTGCAGCCTTAAATATCCTCACGTGTAGGCAAAATCACTTTATTACACAGATAAATATCAACTGTAAACGCTCACAGCCAGTAGAAGTTTTAAGTAGAACAGCATGTGTGAATATTTGGTTTAAACAATATTTGTTTCCTTTGATGACAAATACTAATACATTTACATATAACCGGGTTTTAGGGGATTGGCATATAGACAGAGGAAGATATTGCATCATGCAACCATGTCTGGTTTTAATGTTCCAACATCCGGTATTTTGTGTCTGTCTAACTGTCTTATAGAGCATGGGAAACGGAAATACAAATTCTTTGATAATATTGCATCAGGTTGCTGACTTCTTTACAGAAGTGATGTCAATCTGTTTTTAATGTTCCAACGTCTGTAGATTCCAATGTAATGTTGCACTTGAAGATATTTCCGGCTGCATGTGTCTTTGAGTGTCGTTGACATATGTCGTCATTTTTGTCTCAGTGTCAGTGAACTGAAGTCGTTTCATGATTACACCGCCTGCTGTTAACGCAGTTTCCGGTCTTTGTTTGCACTAAAAAACATACATCTGCTTAAAACTGAGATATCTCGAAAAAACAACATGCCAGCCTTATATTCGCGTTAAGTGTTATCATGATGAAAAGCGATATTTTTGAGCGGTTGTTTTTTAAGGCCATTGATTTGAAAGTTTAGCTTATCAGTCTTGTGGTCGTAGATTACCTTCATGGGAAAGCTTATAAACCAGTATGACACTGTAAATAGTTGAATAGTACATAATAAAAGACAAAACGAATGAATACATATATTGAATTCAGGTTATAAATATTTAAGATCAAAAATAAGTAAATAACTCCTTTTGATTGTTTTCTGGTTGAGAGTTGCAACTGAGAACTATATAAATGTCATGTCCCATTGCAACTACAGTGTTTAGAAAAATGAAATAGCCTCTGTATATTTACTTTTCTGAGTAAACTTCAATTCAATTTGCAAATTACTATAATAATGTGTAACATTTTTCCATCGACCAGCAACGCTTATTCACTTAACAGTTTGTCGAAATTAAGAAATGGGAACCGATTGTCCCAGTTTGTCTCACAAAGAAGTCATAGATAAAGTAACTGACACCCCCAACCCCACCCCTCTTTGATAACCCCCCTCTCCCTCTCTCTCTCTCTCTGTGTCTCTCTCTGTCTGTCTGTCTGTCTGTCTGTCTCTCTCTCTCTCTCTCTCTCTCTCTCTCTCTCTCTCTCTCTCTCTCTCTCTCTCTCTCTCTCTCTCTCTCTCTCTCTCTCTCTCTCTCTCTCTCTCTCTCATTAACATGCATAAAGGTGGTGGGTGGGGACACAACATTACAGACATGACACATAGTCTGAAATTGAAAACGTCGATGGCTCAAATAAGACAAAAATGAAGATCATTTGTGTTTGGCTAGGTCATTATATGTTTGTTTTGCTACAACCCACACAGTGTCACAGTCTGAATGGGATGCCCTAACAACAGCTCATCCAGTGGAAGATTGTGAATGTGTTCAACTGGATGGACCTTTCTCTCATAAGAAAATGATTCATGCCGCTCATATATCTTTGGAGCACATGGAATGCCCTCCAAATTTCTACACTAATATGAAAGTTCCAAAGAGTATTCAACTATCCAATTTTGCTCAGATCCTCTGTGATAAAGCAGGTGTAATAAAGTACCGGCCTGAGAGTTGGGCCAATATTCCTAAATTTGAACAAGTGCTAGGATATATTTTGGTCGTGAGTGCTTGAAAGGACACAAAGTTGACGGAAACTAACTATTTGTATACTTAGTATTTTTGTCAACATTGTTTGACACCCTTTCATAATACATTTGGACACATGTGTGAACATTATTGTCGTGTCTGTAATCGTTAAAATTGCAAATTATCCTGTGATAAAATCACATGGTCTGACTGTTATATGCAATGTCGTTCTCAAATCTGAGTCTTATAAAATACGACCTAAAGCAGACCTACCATCTCAATGTGAATCACCTGTGCTACCAATTGCCAATAGAAATAAATGAGAGCAAAGCCAAAGCAGTGAAAAAGTTTATCATGGATTATTGCTGAAAGCGGCGTAAAATCAAGCTCACTCACTTTACCAAAGCTCATAGATTACACTGTTTTCGCTCACAACTTTCGTGATCCTGAATTGAATTGTTTTATTCAAAACAGTATTCTTCCAGAATACAAGATCATGTACATGCATGTCTCACGTGGTCTCACATCTTACGTTGTTGCCTAAGCCCAAATGACAACAAGGATCATGTAAACCTGTCAGTGACTTGTCAGTAGTCTCAAGACCCAACGATTCCATGGTTTCTGTCTCTCCACATTCCTCCAAAGCTTTGCAGAATAGGACGTAAGCTTAGGGCCCACGTCTAGGTAATTTAGGCAGCAGTTCTCTGACACAGTTAAAAAAGGTTTGAGGTTTTTCGATAATTTCAGCTTTCATGAAGATAGTAAGGACTTCAAACTGCACCAGTTTGTCGGCAACATCTTCTACATGCTGTATAGCTTCCACTAGGCCGGGGCGATTCTACCTGAGAATATCACGGTGAATTGCTTCGATTTTCTATCTTCAAGATAAACAACCAACAGAGAGAGAGACCGAGAGATGTAAAGCTTGATGTCGTCTGTGAAATCAGTGATTAAGTGATGAACTATCCGAAATATATTTTTCACACCAAAACAAGATTAAACCAGTTGATCTAACATTCTACCATGACTTCAGTAAACACTGGATTGTGATTGGTTAATTAAAGTCATTCAGAGGTATATAATCACGTTATACAGGTCTCTGTTTTCCGTGCGCAATCATACATGGTTTACGGTAATGCACTATTTTTGTCTGCCCACTAACATGGCGGACACCAAACAACCTACCGATGCATCGATAAATTACGGCGATTTTACTGTCGGAAATTACACATATGTCTTTAAGATGGATTTAGCGATGACGGGCACGACTCACTACTTGCGTAAATCACAGCAATAGGTGTTTATACATACAAAAGTACTTCGAAAGCATGGAAACAAATATTCAGTCGAACAAGATCAAAACATCGTCTTTCGTCAACGATATCGCCACTGACTAGATCCGGTAACGGAGGATGCATTAACATCGAACGCCGAAGAAATTTTAATGCCTTCCGTCCACATAAATAAACAGTTGGGTTATCAATTCAAACAAAATGATATTTTGAAATTTGTACTGTTTCAAATTTAGCGGTTGTAAAACACAATTAGATCTACAGAATCTGCAAACCGTTCTGTTTAGCCCAACATATTTTTTTTCTAAATGTATAATATCGTTGAAAACGTTATTTAGCTTAGTCATGATCCCTCTTATCCATTACACTGCTTGATCTAAAGTAGTCTATTAAAGTATAATTAATTACCTTACCGTGTTTATGCCAGAGGTACACCTCGTGTCCTGATCCATCCTTTCGGAAATATCACCCACAAATCTGGCTCTTTGTCAACAGACTAGCGAACATGCCAGCGAATCCGATTCAATTTGAATTCACTACACTTTGAAGCCACTAGGTCACAAAACACTTTCCAAAATGTAAGAAAATAATATCCGTAGAATCGAATTTGAGCACAAAGTATATGAGTGTGTAAAAGTCACCACAGCTGTCGCACGCAGACGTAGAGGTGCGTGAAATCGTCAAGTTGACAGGGCGCAAAATTCAACAGTATGTAAATTCGGTACAACACGGACTTTCGTTACAGCAAAAGCGCCCTACTCTTAAATTTTGTACCAGTACCAGTAATTAGATATCAAAGACCATCTCAGTCATACAATCAGGTTAACCCTGCGCAAACTGTCAGTGGCTCTCCTTTCGCATCTTTCCAAATGTAAACAATGACTTCGAGAAAAGGTCAAGGCCATGAGGTTGCCGCTTGCCACTATTCTGGTGGGGAAAGGGTCTACGGTGGAATTTTCAAATGTGAACCAAGCTTTTTAAACTCATATACCATACATCACAGTCATGTAGACAAGGACGCACCTGTATGTTGTCATATACCATGCACCACAGTCATGTAGACAAGGACGCACCTGTATGTTGCCATATACCATACACCACAGTCATGTAGACAAGGACGCACCTGTATGCTGCCATATACCATACATCACAGTCATGTAGACAAGGACGCACCTGTATGCTGCCATATACCATACACCACAGTCATGTAGACAAGGACGCACCTGTATGGTGTCATATACCATACACCACAGTCATGTAGACAAGGACACACCTGTATGTTGTCATATACCATACACCACAGTCATGTAGACAAGGACGCACCTGTATGTTGCCATATACCATGCACCACAGTCATGTAGACAAGGACGCACCTGTATGTCATATACCATACACCACAGTCATATACCATGCACCACAGTCATGTAGACAAGGACGCACCTGTATGCTGCCATATACCATGCTGCCATACCATGCACCACAGTCATGTAGACAAGGACGCACCTGTATGCTGTCATATACCATGCACCACCACAGTCATATACCATGCACCACAGTCATGTAGACAAGGACGCACCTGTATGCTGCCATATACCATGCACCACAGTCATGTAGACAAGGACGCACCTGTATGCTGCCATATACCATACACCACAGTCATGTAGACAAGGACACACCTGTATGTTGTCATATACCATGCACCACAGTCATGTAGACAAGGACGCACCTGTATGCCATATGCCATATACCATGCACACAGTCATGTAGACAAGGACGTAGACAAGGACACGCCTGTATGCTGCCATATACCATGCACAGTCACAGTCATGTACCAGACACAGGAGACAAGGACACCTGTATGCTGCCATATACCATACACCACAGTCATGTAGACAAGGACGCACCTGTATGCTGCCATATACCATACACCACAGTCATGTAGACAAGGACATACACCTGTATGATGCACCTGCATGTTGCCATATACCATACACCACAGTCATGTAGACAAGGACGCACCTGTATGCTGCCATATACCATGCACCACAGTCATGTAGACAAGGACACACACCTGTATACCATACACCACAGTCATGTGACGCACCCATATACCATGCACCACAGTCATGTAGACAAGGACGCACCTGTATGTTGCCATATACCATGCACCACAGTCATGTAGACAAGGACGCACCTGTATGCCATATACCATGCACCTGTATGCTGCCACATCACAGTCATGTAGACAAGGACACGCCTGTATGGTGTCATATACCATGCACCACAGTCATGTAGACAAGGACGCACCTGTATGTTGTCATATACCATGCACCACAGTCATGTAGACAAGGACGCACCTGTATGTTGCCATATACCATGCACCACAGTCATGTAGACAAGGACGCACCTGTATGTTGTCATATACCATGCACCACAGTCATGTAGACAAGGACGCACCTGTATGCTGCCATATACCATGCACCACAGTCATGTAGACAAGGACGCACCTGTATGCTGTCATATACCATACACCACAGTCATGTAGACAAGGACGCACCTGTATGGTCATGTGCCCATACCATGCACCACCAGTCACCACAGTCATGTAGACAAGGACGCACCTGTATGTTGTCATATACCATACACCACAGTCATGTAGACAAGGACACGCCTGTATGTTGTCATATACCATGCACCACAGTCATGTAGACAAGGACGCACCTGTATGGTGCCATATACCATACACCACAGTCATGTAGACAAGGACGCACCTGTATGCTGTCATATACCATACATCACAGTCATGTAGACAAGGACACACCTGCATGGTGTCATATACCATGCACCACAGTCATGTAGACAAGGACGCACCTGTATGTTGTCATATACCATGCACCACAGTCATGTAGACAAGGACGCACCTGTATGGTGTCATACATATGCACCACAGTCATGTAGACACAGGACAAGGACGCTGTATGTTGTCATATACCATGCACCACAGTCATGTAGACAAGGACGCACCTGCATGCTGCCATATACCATGCACCACAGTCATGTAGACAAGGACACACCTGCATGTTGTCATATACCATGCACCACAGTCATGTAGACAAGGACACACCTGTATGCTGCCATATACCATGCACCACAGTCATGTAGACAAGGACGCACCTGTATGCTGCCATATACCATGCACCACAGTCATGTAGACAAGGACGCACCTGTATGCTGCCATATACCATACATCACAGTCATGTAGACAAGGACACGCCTGCATGCTGCCATATACCATACATCACAGTCACAGTCATGTAGACAAGACCACGCACCTGTATGGTGTCATATACCATACACCACAGTCATGTAGACAAGGACGCACCTGTATGTTGCCATATACCATACACCACAGTCATGTAGACAAGGACGCACCTGTATGGTGTCATATACCATACACCACAGTCATGTAGACAAGGACACGCCTGTATGTATGTTGTCATATACCATGCACCACAGTCATGTAGACAAGGACGCACCTGTATGCTGCCATATACCATGCATATACCACACAGTCATGTAGACAAGGACGCACCTGTATGCTGTCATATACCATACATCACAGTCATGTAGACAAGGACACGCCTGTATGGTGTCATATACCATGCACCACAGTCATGTAGACAAGGACGCACCTGTATGTTGTCATATACCATGCACCACAGTCATGTAGACAAGGACACACCTGTATGGTGTCATATACCATGCACCACAGTCATGTAGACAAGGACGCACCTATACCATGCACCACAGTCATGTAGACAAGGACGCATGTACCATATACCATACACCACAGTCATGTAGACAAGGACGCACCTGTATGTTGTCATATACCATGCACCACAGTCATGTAGACAAGGACGCACCTGTATGCTGCCATATACCATGCACCACAGTCATGTAGACAAGGACGCACCTGTATGGTGCCATATACCATGCACCACAGTCATGTAGACAAGGACGCACCTGTATGTTGCCATATACCATGCACCACAGTCATGTAGAGACAAGGGACTGTATGCGCCTGTATGCTGTCATATACCATACACCACAGTCATGTAGACAAGGACGCACCTGTATGCTGCCATATACCATACACCACAGTCATGTAGACAAGGACGCACCTGTATGCTGTCATATACCATACATCACAGTCATGTAGACAAGGACGCACCTGTATGGTGTCATATACCATGCACCACAGTCATGTAGACAAGGACGCACCTGTATGTATGCTGCCATATACCATACACCACAGTCATGTAGACAAGGACACACCTGTATGTTGTCATATACCATACACCACAGTCATGTAGACAAGGACGCACCTGTATGCTGCCATATACCATGCACCACAGTCATGTAGACAAGGACGCACCTGTATGTTGCCATATACCATGCACCACAGTCATGTAGACAAGGACGCACCTGTATGCTGTCATATACCATGCACCACAGTCATGTAGACAAGGACGCACGCACCTGTAGGACGCACCTGTATGCTGCCATATACCATGCACCACAGTCATGTAGACAAGGACGCACCTGTATGTTGTCATATACCATGCACCACAGTCATGTAGACAAGGACGCACCTGTATGCTGCCATATACCATACACCACAGTCATGTAGACAAGGACGCACCTGTATGTTGTCATATACCATGCACCACAGTCATGTAGACAAGGACGCACCTGTATGCTGCCATATACCATACACCACAGTCATGTAGACAAGGACGCACCTGTATGCTGCCATATACCATACATCACAGTCATGTAGACAAGGACACACCTGTATGCTGTCATATACCATGCACCACAGTCATGTAGACAAGGACGCACCTGTATGTTGCCATATACCATGCACCACAGTCATGTAGACAAGGACGCACCTGTATGCTGCCATATACCATACACCACAGTCATGTAGACAAGGACAAGGACACCTGTATGTTGCCATATACCATACACCACAGTCATGTAGACAAGGGACACCTGTATGTTGTCATATACCATGCACCACAGTCATGTAGACAAGGACGCACCTGTATGCTGCCATATACCATGCACCACAGTCATGTAGACAAGGACGCACCTGTATGCTGCCATATACCATACACCACAGTCATGTAGACAAGGACGCACCTGTATGCTGTCATATACCATGCACCACAGTCATGTAGACAAGGACGCACCTGTATGCTGCCATATACCATGCACCACAGTCATGTAGACAAGGACACACCTGTATGTTGCCATATACCATGCACCACAGTCATGTAGACAAGGACGCACCTGTATGCTGCCATATACCATGCACCACAGTCATGTAGACAAGGACGCACCTGCATGCTGCATATACCACATACCATACATCACAGTCATGTAGACACAAGGAGACGCACCTGTATGTTGTCATATACCATACACCACAGTCATGTAGACAAGGACGCACCTGTATGCTGCCATATACCATACACCACAGTCATGTAGACAAGGACACACCTGTATGCTGCCATATACCATGCACCACAGTCATGTAGACAAGGACACACCTGTATGCTGTCATATACCATGCACCACAGTCATGTAGACAAGGACGCACCTGTATGCTGCCATATACCATGCACCACAGTCATGTAGACAAGGACGCACCTGTATGCTGTCATATACCATACATCACAGTCATGTAGACAAGGACGCACCTGTATGTTGTCATATACCATGCACCACAGTCATGTAGACAAGGACGCACCTGTATGTTGTCATATACCATGCACCACAGTCATGTAGACAAGGACGCACCTGTATGCTGCCATATACCATGCACCACAGTCATGTAGACAAGGACGCACCTGTATGCTGCCATATACCATACACCACAGTCATGTAGACAAGGACGCACCTGTATGCTGCCATATACCATGCACCACAGTCATGTGTAGACAAGGACGCACCTGTATGTCATGTGCCATATACCATGCACCATGTCATGTAGACAAGGACGCACCTGTATGCTGCCATATACCATACACCACAGTCATGTAGACAAGGACGCACCTGTATGTTGTCATATACCATGCACCACAGTCATGTAGACAAGGACGCACCTGTATGCTGCCATATACCATGCACCACAGTCATGTAGACAAGGACGCACCTGCATATGCCATATACCATACACCACAGTCATGTAGACAAGGACACACCTGTATGCTGCCATATACCATACACCACAGTCATGTAGACAAGGACGCACCTGTATGCTGCCATATACCATGCACCACAGTCATGTAGACAAGGACACACCTGTATGCTGTCATATACCATGCACCACAGTCATGTAGACAAGGACGCACCTGTATGCTGCCATATACCATACACCACAGTCATGTAGACAAGGACGCACCTGTATGCTGCCATATACCATGCACCACAGTCATGTAGACAAGGACACACCTGCATGCTGCCATATACCATACATCACAGTCATGTAGACAAGGACGCACCTGTATGTTGTCATATACCATGCACCACAGTCATGTAGACAAGGACAAGGACACCTGTATGCTGCCATATACCATGCACCACAGTCATGTAGACAAGGACGCACCTGTATGCTGCCATATACCATGCACCACAGTCATGTAGACAAGGACGCACCTGTACTGCATATACCATACATCACAGTCATGTCATGCTGTCATATACCATACACCACAGTCATGTAGACAAGGACACACCTGTATGCATGCTGCCATATACCATACACCACAGTCATGTAGACAAGGACGCACCTGTATGCTGCCATATACCATGCACCACAGTCATGTAGACAAGGACACACCTGTATGCTGCCATATACCATGCACCACAGTCATGTAGACAAGGACGCACCTGTATGCTGCCATATACCATGCACCACAGTCATGTAGACAAGGACGCACCTGTATGCTGTCATATACCATGCACCACAGTCATGTAGACAAGGACGCACCTGTATGCTGCCATATACCATACACCACAGTCATGTAGACAAGGACGCACCTGTATGTTGCCATATACCATGCACCACAGTCATGTAGACAAGGACGCACCTGTATGCTGCCATATACCATGCACCACAGTCATGTAGACAAGGACGCACCTGTATGCTGCCATATACCATGCACCACAGTCATGTAGACAAGGACACACCTGTATGCTGCCATATACCATACATCACAGTCATGTAGACAAGGACGCACCTGTATGCTGCCATATACCATGCACCACAGTCATGTAGACAAGGACGCACCTGTATGCTGCCATATACCATGCACCACAGTCATGTAGACAAGGACGCACCCATGTACCATGTCATGTAGACATATACCATATACCACATCACACAGTCATGTAGACAAGGACACACCTGTATGGTGTCATATACCATACACCACAGTCATGTAGACAAGGACGCACCTGTATGCTGTCATATACCAATGTTTACTTCTTGCATAAGTACGTGCTAAGTGTGAGACTTGATGACAAAGCGTGGTGTTCCTTAGTACGTCTTGTGTCATCTGTACTGCTACCCGTTGTACCTCGTGAACATCAGTCTCAACAGCAGGTTCAACAGGTAGAGAAAGATAATTATCTACAGACCAAAAGGAAAAGAAGAAAAACACAAAGCTCTACCAAGATCATGTTTATCTTGTACTCTCAAACATTACCCTCTCAATGTTGTGTCTGACACTTGCCTCCAAGGTGAGGGGTGGAGTAGGTACAGTAGGTACAGAGGGAATTGATAGGCTACAAGTGACATCAGACAAACTCTTGACTCTTCTAGTTACACAGTGCAACACAACCTTTATGAAAAGAAACATTGCATCTAGTAGTATACACAATGTGTATACTACTACTGAGGTGCATGCACAATTTGATGAAAATCGGTCGAATAGTTTCTGAAATATTGACTTAAAAGTGAGCCGGGGGTCGGTCAGGAAAAAGGCTCGGGTCGCCTCGGGGGTGGTTGCTCCTCCGAGCGCTGTGGGCGGACGAGTCGCAGTGCGTGTGCGTGTTTCTCTCTCGGCTTGGTGTACGGGTGGCTGGATGGCAGGCTACATTAAGCAGAAAAATAGGCATACAAGACTGATAAAAATCATGACGAGAAACTATAATCACACGGTGTGTGATGTGTAAGGGACTGTGTCGTGAGGTATGATCATCAACTCCTCGCTGACGAATGCTCTCGGCGGCCCGTCTTTCAAGTAGTACAAGTTTGGTTCGCCGTCTTTGATTTCGACAAGGCCTACGTTGTACGTTTTCATGGACCATATCGGATCGGTGGCGCGTTTTCTGCTGTCTCCCTCGTATTCTCCCGGCTGGTACAAGTACCTAACGCTGACCCGGTCCGGTAATGTTTTCTCTGTTTTATCACGACGTGCCACCGCCGCTGGTGATGAATCGACTGATTTAATTTTGATGGCTTCGATGGGTCTTTTGCCCATGAGTCTGGTGACTTCGTTGTTGATGACATCCACCACTCGTGGCAAGCGTACAACCCATTCCGTGTTTCTGTTTCCGGGATCGATTAATTCCTGCGAGTACTGATGTGAGAACAGACGTTCGGCTAAGGTGCGATTGAATCTCTCGACTATGGCTTGGCTTCGGTGAGCTCCCACTATACCTCGTCTCACCTGGACTTTGTGCTTGGCCAGCAGTTGTGTAGGCGTACTTGTAGGTTTTACGCCTCACCCTGTCGTGAGGTAGAAACAGGAGGTCGGCTTGGTGAACGCGATTTGGCGTTGAAATGTCGAATTTTCTTCTCGGGATGTACCAAGGCGCCGGCAGGTAAACTTGCCAGATGGCTTGTTTTTTAAGCCAGGCTTTGGCTTTCTCTTCCGAGACTCTAGCGGCTTTGACGAGTTTCGGGATGGCGTCCATGTCTTTCCAGTAGCCGCATGGGCTGTGATAAATTTTCTCCATGATGTATGTATTGAGTGCGTTTTAATTATTTAATATTTGCGTGTGTCCATACGCGTAAGTGGTGACTCCATCGATAGCGATCCATCGTTTCGTGTCCATGGGAGACAGCGACGTCTTGTTGATTCTCAGTCCGTATATCCTGTGTCCGTCGCTTCTCAGCATGTTCATCTGGTGTTTGAACATTTTATTCTTGAACAGGGCTTCCTTGAATCTGGCGTGTTTGATGTTTTCTTTCACCACGTGTTTTTTCACGACTTTCGCCTTTCGGATTTCATCGTCGTCGGCTTTCTTGATGGTATACATCTTGGGTCTCAAGCTGACGTACTCGGCGATCGTCGTTGCCCGGGCATTCGTCCTTCATCTTGCCGAGCACTTTTCTGTTGACTTGGCTGTGCATATGGTGATCTTTAGGGTAGTTGCTGGTGTCGTACAGGTGCATGTGTTTCTTCATGTCCTCGTACACGTCCTCGGTGTGAATTTCCATCAGCAGGGAATCTGTGTCCGTGTACAGCACTTCTCACCTGTCGCCGTACTGCTTTTTTAGCTCGTTGTAGTAGAAAACGTACATCAAGTGTTTGGATAAGTCGAGGATGCTCATCCCCACGTAAACGGGCCGGTTGAATTTGATGTGACTTTTGTTTATATGTAGCGCTGCCAAGTCGTCGTCGAATATTTTGCTTCGGTTGAACGCCGGGCTGTCTGTTTCCTGAGTTTTTCTTCCTCGCTGGATCTGACTAGCTTCACGTTCACGCGTTTTCTCAAATTCTCCATCCTTTTGCCGAACACTGAGTTGTTCATGAGCTTGTACAAGTTTTTCTTGAAATCGCTGGTGGCTAGCTTTCGTAAATCCGTTTTCATTCTGATGTAGGGCTCCATCCACAGACTTTGACCGAACTCAAGCGTCCTGTGTATTTTCATGAGTTTCATTCCCAGCGACAAGTACAGCTGCAGATTGCAATAGTGAACGACGTATTTCCCCTGCCGCTATCCCATCGAGCTTGTCTTGCGTGAAAGCTCTTCCTACATGCATGTCGTTCACACGGCAGTTAGCCCAACAAAGTCTTCGATACAACATGTCAGCGCGTTTGTTCTCGATTCTCCAGAGGTCCGTGTAAATGAAAAACACGTCGGTGTTGTCGATGCTCAGCACCTCGTTCCCGCTGATTTTGATGGTGGTTTTCTTGACGATGACGCGACCCAGGTTACACACGATCATGCGTTTGTCGTTCCTGGACTCCAAAGTGGTGTGAAAAGCCAGCCGAGCCGAGCCATGCCGGGGACGATGACGTCGTTCGCGCCCAGGCTGGGGAATCGAACCAGCAGCGTTAGGTTTTGATCGATCGTGCTCGGATTGTAAGTGATGGTCACTGACTGACTGACGCACGGCTTTAACACCCAGGGGTTCTCTCGATCTTCGGAAAGGATCTAGCTTTCGTCCGTAATGCGACAATGTTTATATTGAAACTATGTAGTTTTTAAGTTTAATAAAAAAAAATGGCTGACGATATTCCCATGGACGATTTCCATGTACACCAGCTGAACGACAATGTTGCAGCATCTGCCATGGACACCTCGTTCATGGGGGACACCGTCGGCAACGAGGTTTTAAAGCAGGCTGTGGATGAGTATTACGGTGCTTTAAAGCGCGATAGAAATTACGTCCGAACCATTGGTTCTCGACTATTCGAAGTTCAAAATCGACAACGAAGGGACGCTGCGATTGAAAGCTCATCCGGAGGTCTATCTCATGAACAAACACACGAGAAAGCCGCTCGCCATGTCGACACTAGACAGTCGCCGTGGCGGTAGTCAACTGATCCGCGACGAACTAAACCTGCGAGATTACGGCGGCGCACGACCCAAACAACTTCCCCTGAAGGTTGTCTGAGATCTGCAAAACGTAAGGACCGAACTCGGTGATGCTGGCGCTGATCCGAGAGAAATGCCTCAGCGTTCGCCAAAGAAGCGTCGGACAAAATCAAAAAATATTGGTCACGACAAAATCGAAAAATATTGGTCACATACTCGAACAAACCCTTGCTCGGTTTCGAATTTCCTCTTAGGGAACTTCGGGGTCTAGACGAAGCCTTGAACTCGTGAACAACATGAGTAAACTGAACGAAATCGACGGATATATCGCTCGTGAAAAAGAAAAGATGAAGCCATGAAAAACATCATCGAGAAAAAATTGCGTGACCTGGAAGACGAGAGACAGACCAAATCAGTCGCGAAACCATTGACCGAGTCTTGAATGAGGACACCACGTTGGCCGACAGGATCCGAATTCTGTTCCGGGAACCCTGGTCGCATCGCTGACAGGCGGTGGTGGTACATCATTATCATCAGGCGACGGCGTCAGAGACTGGATAAAAAAAGCATTTGAAATCTCTCGGTGAGGCCCTGGCTAAACTGGCCGGCAAAGCTGCCAAATTAGGCACAGACTGACCGCGATCCCCCGACCACCAGCGCCGTTTTGCGATTGGCGTGCCGCTGATTGTTTGCCTGCACGTGAGGGGGCAACTGCTGCTGTTGTTGGCGTGGTGGTGCTACTTCTACTTCCAGTGTCAGTGTCATGATGCCCGTTTCGTACTGCAACACAACTCGACTTGCATTATTGACGTCCTGGTTCAAGCCCAACTTTTGATCGCCGTTGCGCTGACGATTTCGTTGTTGTAGCCCACCACTCTGTTCACCCTCACTCGCATGTCGTTCGGAGCCATGTACAGTCTCGCCCGGGCGTATTCTAGCACGTTTTGATAGCGTTTGATGGCACTCGGTAGATCGACCGGTCTAGCAATGGCATTCTCGACGTTAGACACGAACTGTTTCTGCCGTCGTAAGCCGTCCCTTCACGACCCACGATGCTGGAACGCGACCAGCACGGCCCACACGTACGTTCGATTCGAATCATTACATCTGACAACACTGGCATGGGTCCCTGCTCATACCTCCAAACGCAGTAATCCTTGCTGTCGTTGAAAGCCATGTAATCGTCGTTCCACTTGTTTGTCTTGACGTAATGATACGACTTGTAACCCCAATCTTTCACTAGCTGTTTGCTTGCTTCCACGAGAGACATGTTGTAAACGATGGGAATGCCCAAACCGTGGTTCAGACCCGGCAAACGCCAATCGACTGTCTTCGGATCTAGTTCAAATTCATCGCAAACGCGTTCGTACCCACGTTCGTATGGATTGTTTACGCCTTGTCCTACGGAATCGGGGCTCTGATTTCTTTCAGGATACGTCTGATCTGGTGAAACACGTGAAACGAGAATAGAGACGGACTCAGCGCATCACGACGAGTGTCGTTCAATGTCACGCCGCACCCAGTGGTCGCGCACCACACAGCAAAATTGAATTGATTCTGCCAGAACTGCATCAGGTTGTTAAACCAAGCGTGTACCGTTCGTGACTGAAAACCCGTACATTTTAAACAGGTCGATGAGCTGAAATATGAAATGTAAACCATCCTTTGCATTGACCACAGTACTCGGTTGCGTGACATCGGTAGCACTTATATCATCACTTTTAGAATAAAACACTCCCGGTTTGGACATATTTGAATTGTTATATAACATACATATCTACTTTTTCAATATGTACGTGACACTTCCGGGAATCACGAGCAGCGAGTCCATTCAACAGCTGCACGCGATCGATAACACGTCCGGTCAGCTCGAAGTCTCGCTCTGTGACATCACCTACTACGCACGATGGACCAACATCAAAGACAGAAACAACAGGCTGTTCGTCAATAACGCCCGCAACCAAATAACGGACGGCTACTACAGCGTGTGCTCACTCTTCAAACCCGTGGGAGCCGAACTCAAAATGAACGACTCGAACGGCACCGTCATGTTAGCCAACAACGAAGAAACACTTTGAGACTCAGTCAGCCGTTGGCTATCACGCTCGGGTTGACGTCGAACGACATACCACCGGAAACCACCATGACCGGGACGAAATTACCAGATCTCGTTCCGTATTGCGAACTGTGCATTCATCTAAATCAGCTGAGCACGACCGACAACGTTTAAGGCGAATGACCTTCCACACTGCTGAGAGCCGTGCCGGTGAAAACAAAAAAGTACGGCAGAACAAAATCGATTTCGTCACGGCATTACAAGAAATTAATCTGAGGCAACATCACGGAATTGAAAATATCGGTTTTACACGTTAAACACGTTCCCATAAGTATAGGATATCTCAGCGCGACGCTGCATATACGGCAATGACAGAGTCTCATGGTCCAGGAACACGCGTTAGAAAATGTGCCAACATAGCGATCTCTGACCTCAGGGACACGTGCGGATTCGACGAACCCGGAGTCGACGGCAAACTGTACACCTTGCAACTGAAAAACAGCATTTACTACCGCCCTATACTGCCGCTGGTAGTGGTGGCAATGACCTAGGCGATTTTGTCAATACCGAAGGAGCGGTCAACAACACTCGGTACGACCTGATACGCAACGACGAGGACGAATAACCCCAGCCTTCCACGGCAGGCTAACTGCCATCTCCAGAAACACTCAGTACACTCTCATGTTCAACGACGACAACAAATGGGTATTAGTGCCATCCCAAATCGACTGGAATCTCAACATCACGCTCGACTCTCCCCACGTTTTCACGGACAACAAAGATGACTACCTGACGAAAGTCGTGAACAACGGAACACTGCTCGTGGCTTACGTCCCTACGCAAAGACGCAGCGTGATGGTCAGCATGTTGAGGCAAAGAGTAGCCCACATGCTGTCGAACGAACCCGGGACGCAAAATGTGGGATTGCAGATGGTGTCGGAAATCGACAGCGTGGTAAACGCCCTGGAACTGGATTATTAACCTGGTCCTGACCTACCCGTATCTTATTATGGATAATAATGATGGTGGCGTCTCGCTAAAAAATAACGGGATACCGCTGTGGAGGTTTGATCCTGGAAGAAGAATGTGGATGAGCATAGCGCCATTACCAGATCAAACGGCTAACATGTTAGTCCCCAATGAGAAAAAAGCAGCGTTATTTTTACTAAAATATACTGATGTGCCAGACTCGTGGATCAGTATGATACAAGGTTCTACTCTTATTATCGAAGTATTTCTTGGAGATGCCCCCAGAGTAAATATAAACCTTCTGCATGGGTTAAAAATACGCTGGCATGATCGCCATCAACAAAAACGTTGTCGTATTTGTATACAACCAGGAAGAACCCCCACCGCAAACCTAGATATTATGATATTTCAAAAGGATTTTATTGAACTCCAGACCATTTATATATACGAAAACTTGTACCTCATCAGCTTAAAGTATATTCATCAAACATTGACTGAGGACCAATTAAATACTATTTTATAAAAAGAGTATATATACAGAATGGGACTGTACCCGGTCGGGGATGAAGTGACGAAAACACTGGAAACCGTAGACGGGTTTCGCGACAGATATGCGAGATCAAACAACAACTAGAACGTGAACGCGCAATACCCGGTAGGCATTACAGAAAAGATATCACAGGGCCGTCAATTCCGTGGAGGGTGTTGACAGCGCTCTAGATCTGGTTTCAGTCAGCATGGGATTAGGCGTAGCAGGTATCGGGTTATTATCCACCATCGTGGCTGCAACCGTGGTGCTAGGCACTGAAATAACAGCCGGAGTGGCAGGGTTGATGGGACTGACACTTAAGTACGTGTCTCGCAGACTGCAACATAAAGCATTGAAACGCGATGAAATTAGAATTCTAGTCGAAGCGAAGTTAAACACGATAGACGATCATATTTCCACCACGCTCACCGACTCTAAAATCTCCGAAGAAGAGTTTCGTTTGGTGCTATCAGAAATCGCAAAATATCACAGAATGAAACAAGAGATTCGGACCAAGTCTCGTAAAAACGCCGTCATTTGCGAAGACGAGAAAAAAATTTCATAGAACAAGGGAAGCAACAGGCCCAACAAGCCTTCATTACGACAACCAAACAAATCATAGGAGATTCACAATAAACTGTTTCGCGGACATCAACATAACGTAGCCAGCCATCTCAGCGAGCTGTAGGTAAATAGCCGAGCCGAGACACACACACTGCGACTCGCCCACAGCACTCGCTCAATGCTACCGAGACGGCAGCGAGTCGACCCGGGGGAACTGCCGAGAGATGCGGTATGATTTAGTGGAAATCAACATAACGTTGCCAGCCAGCCAGTCAGTTGGCTGTACAAGCCGAGCCGAGCCACACACTGTGACTCGCCCACAGCGCTCGCTCGGTGATACCGAGACGACGACCTGGGGAGGAACTGCCGAGAGATGCGTTTCATTCACTTTCAGACATCTGTAGCCTCGCTAGTCAGCCGGCCGTGCATCATCATCATAGCCGAGCCGAAACACACACGCACACACACTTATACTCGTCCACGGCGCTCGCTCAAAGCAACCCCCGAGACGGTAGCGAGGTGATGACTGCCGAGACCTGCGTTTCATTCAGCTAAAAACACCTCTCGCCTCGATAATATATAACAAGTACGACAATACGTTGGATTGTTAGCCTTTCGCCAGACCGACCCCATGCTCACTAAAAAGTGATTATTTCCTAAACTATTTGACCGATTTTCGTGAAATTTTGCATGCATCTCGGCAGATGGTTACGCTATAGCAAAACGGCATTTGGAACACTCTCGATGACTTCATTATTATTAATTAAGACTTAATTACGACAAAAGTTTGACATTTTGCCATTTTTCCCGACCGACCCCATGACTCCTCTCACTTAAAAGTCAATATTTCAGAAACTATTCGACCGATTTTCATCAAATTTTGCATGCACCTCAGTAGTAGTATACACAATGGGGCTACGGGATTAGGGAAACATGAGATTACATTCATCATTCATTCATACATCCTACACATATGCCCCTTTGCTTAATATGCGGACCTCGCCCTTGAAATGTCTCGCTTGCATCCCAAGTTCCCCGTCGTCAGGTTCCCCATTGTTCTCGGTGCTCTTGGTTTGGTACCTCTTTGCGCTGATCAGGAGAGTGCCCGGGTTCTTCATCGGGATCACCACCCTTCTGACACTCTGTGTAATGCGGAAAGCTGCAGTGTTGGAGAGTCTACATATTCTCCGGAAAGTTCTTGGCGGGTTCGACTAGGCAGCGTTTCCTGGGAGAAGCCCCATTCGCTGTCTGGGCTGCGTGTAGAGGGGGCAAGGGGCCTGAGCTGATGATGAGCTTTACCTGCCTGACTGTTCCAGGATCACCCGAACCCTCTCTGCTGCATTTTCATCTTAATCTGTAAAACATAATAACAATAGTCTATATAGCGAATATTTCCATGCGTATTGCATGCTCAAAGCGTACAACTATTACCCCCCTTACATACCATGTACGTGTAAGTATGTCAAGTTGATCCATGAGACAATAGATAAAACTGTGCGCAGGTCCGACGGGTGTTAAAACTGAAAACAAACTGCCTAATATCTTTGATAAAATGAACTGTCAGCGTGTTGTTGGTAATTCGGGGACAACTATTACTTTGTTTTAGTTACTATAGGCTTTCTCAAGAGTTACAATGTTCATAATTTCAAAATGTTAACCCTTGTCCGTGAACTGTACATTTAGAAGGTAGATCAAAGAGATATCGGCTTGTGCTGTAAAGCGTGGGCGAGCTGATTGAAGTGTCAGTCAAGGGAGATGGGGGGTGGAGGTGGGGTGAATGTCGTACGTGCAGGAATGTGTCTGCTGGGATGACACAATATCAAAAGCAAACATATTTGTTTGCCAGTCACCAACAACTCGTCTAGAGTAAATATTAGTTCTCTCACTATGGACCTCTTACTATGGTATATTTTTAATGCAATTCTCGCGGAGGTAGCTTTAACCCCTACATCAAAAGACGACAAGATAACAGTTTGGTGCGTCACCAGGGTAGGGATCATGTACCAGGTGATCTACAACACAGGGATGTTGGGGTAGAAGGGTCGGCCAGAAATAACAGCTTTGTTGTTCCCCGCAACAGGTGACTATGTATTCAGCAGCGTCCGTACGTACGTCCGTCCCGATTCTTGTTATAAGTAGATATAAATTTCATTCTACAGCACATACAATAGAAACTATGCTAAAACAATGGTAAAACAATACAATAATTAGCTAAAAACAAAAGCCCATATCCCACATCCCACACCCAAAAAATCCCACATTTCATACTCCAATTAGCAAAAACAAAGGAACAAATGACCAGAAATACCACATCCCACATTTTATCCCACATCCCACATCCCACATTTCATCCTAAAATAGTCTCACAATACAGTAATTACCTAGTAATCCCACACCCAGCTTCATTAAGCGTAGTGATACACAATGTCTTCTTCATTAAGAAGTTAATGATTGATTTTAATGAGAAAGTTATTTATTATGAATGGATGTTTCCTGCTATATTTGAATTACGGTTTGCTTAGCGTCACAACGATTGGAATGCTGACTATTCAAATATATATATGCATGGTGTACTCTATATATAGAACAGTTGAGAAAGGGCGGCGTGACTGGATGATACTCAATGCATGGTGTACTCTATATATAGAACAGCTATGAAAGGACAGCGTGACTTGATGATTCTCAGTGGTAAATGTTGAAAGTGGATGCATAGGCGGTGTCTAGGTGGCGTCGACGTGTTATTTGATGACTGCCAAAACTTGACCAACTTCGTCTTCATCTGAATAATCGTCCGAGTTCAATACTCTTACCAAGATCAACAAATCATACAATGAGAGGACTGACACAGAGAATTATCTCGTTATATATCTAAAATCCAAGGTTAATCTTTGTCATTGATAGGCTTCTATCAGGCTCCCATAGCCGTTATTGTCCTATCAATCGCGGGCGGATAACATCTACACTGGTGGTGGTGAATTGAAATGAGAGACTAATTGAAACCTGCGGGATGTTAAAGTTTATACATTTATCTTAAAGTTTCTCGGTTTGCTCTTGGCTGGGACGAGTTTCCAGAATAGACTCAAACATCTAGCGATTTTGTTTCAAGACACGTGCACGCTCTAGTCCATCACGAGTCCATCTCGTGGTAGTGGTAGTAATTTCGTGGTAGTAATTTCGTTGTAGTAATTTCGTTGTATCACGTTCATGCATCAGTTTTCTCATTATCCTATTGTGTCAAAGTGCTGACAAGTAGCTTGATCTGTAGGTCAAGATGGTTCGCTTTGTATTACTGTCTATAGAACTGACATGTCCAAGATCCCTCCCTGTTACGTTTCAACATTTTTATCAGTAGAATTGGTGATGAAAAGAAATTGTTAGTACCGCGACAGTTCGTTTAAGTATGCATACGTGCCACATCATCAATAGCTTTTAACATATTTAAGGGATTGCAAAATTCGTTTACATCTTAAAACTCACCACTGTACGCAACGGATTTAGTTGGAATATTTCATGTAATGGGTGTTCACGTTACATTTAATGCTATAAAAGCAGAGTACGAACTTAAAATTGGAAATAATCACGCTTCGAATTTTATTTTAGATTTTGAAACAGCTTCCAAATTAAAAGCGTTATTTATCGACTTTTTCCAAGAAGTTAGAATTTTAAATCTAAGACATACAACGTAACCACGTGTTGTTTGTTGAGTCATATTATTAAAAAGTTTCATTTCACTTTTGATCGACTGTTTGGATCACTTTTCATTCAAAAGTCAGACACTAGCTCTGTTGTCATATTGGATATCGATGACATGAAAACTATTGTTGAATATCTGATTAAAGCCGATGCTATTGTGGAGTTTCATCGATTCCAAGAAGAATCCAAAGATAACTTATAGAAGGTGAGTATATTCATTATTTATATAGAGTAGATGTTTCAGTACTCTATCTCTTTTTTGTTTAATCATTTTGTGCACTTTACCTCATCAAAAGGACTATCATGTACAGGTATCCTCAATGTTTCCACTCTTATTGAAATTTGTTATTAAGTGAGTGCTGTATCAAGTGATAGGTCGTTAGATAGAATTATAGCAGTTAGGCTAAAACGAGAATTGTATTCGTTTGGAACGTACACTGTCTTTATACATATGCGATAGTGAGTTCACTAGCAAACTGAGGGAGATTTTGTTGCAAACAATAAATTTTAAGACGCGTGATTAGTGATCTGTTGAAAAGCCGCAGAACCTAACACGCAAGTACTTTGTATCAACTTCGATCATCACATATGTTACCACAATCACGTATTATCTATCATGTGATACAGATAACTTTATCTGTCTGATAAGTGGTTTATAATTATGTTCATGCGATTGTCTTGAACAAAGGTGATATTCAAAAATTTATACATCTTGATAGGTGTAATAAACCGCTCAGATAATGATCTTGTGTACTGTATACTGGTGAATATGAACAACTATTAAGAATTTCTACTGAGAACGAGGAAATTCACAAAAGTGTTCTTGCTCTCACACTTTTTATATCACCCACATCGCGATAGTGTAGGATAAATTTTTATATTTATTGCTATATAATATTATTGCTAAGATGCGGGAAAATACCGCTGTGAACTTAGGGTTAATATATTGTAACAGGTTACCGTCTACATTAAAATAAATCATGCGTATTACTTTAAGGTGTTAAGATTTAAAGTTCTTTTGACAATATCTCATCCATATCGTACCTAAACGCATTGTTTAACTAATGTAATTTAAAAACATATTCTGCACAAGTTTTAAAATATATGTACGTTTAAAATGAGTACTACTAGCATCATAATGTCTTATTAAGATGGGCAGCATCTCTGTAGTTATTCTGCGAAGTAATCTAAAACGACATATGAATGGTGCTTGCGAGATGTTTCTCCGAGGAAACACGTGATCACCCAACTCACACAGCCATTGTTCGCGACGTGTATATATATATATATATATATATATATATACACACACACACATGGTCTTCATCAGACTTACCCACTCACGACAGGGTACACGCCAGAAATGAATAGTATTGATATAATTTATCATTCGGATGGTGAGTAGAGTTTGAAAATTTCGGAAAATAAATCACCATTTGAAACTTTTATCTTAAATAAATTTTCTGCCGAAATCGTTTATAATTATTTAGGAAAATATTTGAAACGAGCAAGAGTAAGTGAGGTTGTCACTATTGTTATAAATTTACAAAATTTCTTTCCAAAATTTTCCCAAACAAATTTTTCTGGTGTTGTCCAAGGAAGCTCTGAGTGGAATACCTCATCAGAACATTTTGGTAAGAGCACGACAGCAACGTACACAACTCAGACTAGTCTTACATGACAGACATACCGTCTGTTATGAAAACATTGATTATTTGAATTCTGGTTTGCTTTCCAACATAGGAAAAGAGAGACTGGAGATGCTAACCAAACTCAACATGAGTTTACCATAGACAAGACAGACTAGTCATTCAGTAATCCATTTTTATTTCCTTGTACATAATATGTATAGAATGATGGATGTACATTAAAAAGGCTCGATGGCCCTTACTTTTGTTGTACCAGGCACAACATCAGATGCTTTGCGTTTTAAATATAAAGTATTTACAGTTTTCTTCTTCTTTTTGTCTTTCTTTTGTCTGCTTTTCATGAGATGTTTAGGAACATGTGAATGTCTTAAAAGTTTATAAAAGTCACTATATCCTACTGGACGGCGACTTTTAACACCTGCTTTCATGATGACAAAACGGATCAAGTCTACTATGTTCGAACCATGCAACACCTCACCATTAGGTAACACAAGTTGTAAATCTTCTGTCAGTACTATTTGTCTGTTTAGAATGTTTTCTTTCACAAATATCCACAAAGTCATTAACTTGCCGATGGTTTTTGTAGACGAAATACCTCTAATGATCTGCCCAGGTACACGAAGCATGATGTCTATGTTATGCTTCACAACAGATGCAGGTGCTTCATCACCGCTGTTACTAGATCCATTATTATGATTCATAATCTTCAGATCTTGTTTCGTTGTCAGATGACCCTGAATCGGTGTCTGATTCACTGTCTGAGGAGGAATCTGTTCTTCTTGATTGTTCATCAACCTCTGGTAGGTCTCTCTTGTCAGAAGAACCATAGGCTTGATCATAGTGAATCGATGAGAGGTATGCTTGATAGGATCTTATGCAAATGGGTAGAACCAAATGATGTGTCAGAATCAGCTCACGTTTCTCGTGGTTGCTAACTGTCTTGCTGGCTAAAGATCGAATGCACTTCTTGTAGCGTGTCAGTCGTATTTTATCACTGTCTGGTAAGGGTATGATTCCTCACAGAATGTTAAATATAAGAGTAATCACCGACATAACCTGTTCACGTGACGCATGTATTAACAAAGCCTTTCTTTGTCCAACACCGGCTTGCTCCAACATCAGAAGAAAATTCAAATGTTTTTCTAGTAGTTCACTCATGATGTGATGTGATGTTTAATGTTCGATGTACCACTTTCGAATGTACAAGTATAGGATAGTCAACAGGATTTTATTACTTTCTAACCTTTCTTGGTGTCCTTGGGTTCAGACACCATGTGCATATAGCTACAGTGAGGAGACAGTCTGAAGTGTTCGGTCGTGGGATCATCATCAGGTATCCATTGATGTACGCGTTTTGAATTTGAAGTAGTAGACTTTATCATATTGTCCTGTGTAAATAAATCCTGTTTCAGCCATGGCTTTTGGTGACTGTTTCATTTGAACAGGCCAATTGCTGAATGACTTCAGTCTGTCACTAAACTTTTGTCCATAGCTCTCAGTGTGAGTCTCTATTTCAACGCAATCTGGGAGCACATCATTGAAGCGTCCACACTCATCCATGGTTCTGTTCAGTTTAAGTGATGAAAGTGAAATGATGAAAAAACACTCATAGAGAGACGGATATGTCAT
Source organism: Haliotis rubra (assembly GCF_003918875.1). Classification (NCBI taxonomy): domain Eukaryota; kingdom Metazoa; phylum Mollusca; class Gastropoda; order Lepetellida; family Haliotidae; genus Haliotis; species Haliotis rubra. The sequence goes on along the minus strand of NW_025766747.1, from coordinate 104,133 downwards.
CTTAGGCATAATTCTATGACTGCGGTAAGTAGACTGTACATGCTTCATCAGGAAATATGTTTGTGCGTAAACGTCCATAGGGTTCATCAGCATAGGGTGAAGCATCCAAAACAAGATACACATATTTTTTTCTCCCCACTGCATCTGGAAGGATTCCGTAAAATATTTGCTCTGTCCTGTAAATATTTGCGATGCCAAAATTTTGTATTCATGCGCTGAACGTGGGTTAGATAACAGAACAAAGACATGGTTCTGTTACATTCGCCTTTAGGAAAGGCTGACTGTTATATGTTAATGACGGTGATCCCCAGATGATGAGATAGTGTGGTATAAAGATGTAAAAACAGAGGGTTCTTACAAATGTCCTGCATGAAGTCATCTACTACCAGTACACACCGTTTATCAGATTCTGAGGAATATGATTTTAACTCCTCTTCCGTAGGTAGTGCATCTTTAAATCGAATGTTGGGAATCATCCTCTCATGTTCGCTGTATACATCCTGCCACACAGCATAGCAATACACAATCAGGCTGGGTGGTGGAACGAACATGCTACCAGCTTGTCGTGCAACCCAAAAAGTTTTTCCCCTTGAAGAACCACCCACAACCGATATTGTGGTAGGAGTTTGAAATGGTAACACACATTCTTCCATGATGTATCCAGATCGCTCTTTAGCACAGAACTACACTAAATGTCATGATACAAAGGTATTTATACACAACACAAACATAATCTCATCTACACTAATTTTATTGATATTTTTTCTTGTGAATACATAAATAGCATCAATTACAATCTAGACAAGAAGGAGAGCAGTATTTGAAATAATTTCAAATATATTCAGATACAAAGGTGTCATTCCACATGAAGTTATGTATATCAAACTGATGAAGTATATGGTTTAGACTCTGATGTGCTTTAATTTTACATAAGACAAAGTACAAACAATAGAACCCACAGACATTTGAATCTACAGTAACTGGTGATTATTGCGTAAGTAAGAACCAGCATAAACCTTTAAATAGTGATCAAATGCAACATCAACAGGATCTGCTAAACTATCAAAGATTTCTGCTCTATTGTTTTTAAAGTACATTGCAATCCAGTGACGACCACTGTTTTGTCTGATCTCAGTATTCACAATAAGTCTTACACCTTGTCTTTGCATAAAAGGCGTGATTATAGGAAGCGTATCTCTGGCATACACACCCAAGACATGTTTCTGTAAGGTTGAATCACACCAAGACATGTTTCTGTGTTTACTTGATGGTTGAATCATCGATTTCTATGAAGAGTTTCTTTCATCAACTGTACATGACTGTTGTCCATGGTATCGGGCAGCATACAGGTGTGTCCTTGTCTATATGACTGTGGTGCATGTTATATGGCAGCATGTTTACTTGATGAAGTTGTCCATGGTTTACAGGTGTGCTTCATCGATTTCTATGATAGAGTTTCTGTCCATTCATACAGGTGTGTCCTTGTCTACATGACTGTGGTGCATGTTATATGGCAGCATACAAGTGTGTCCTTGTCTACATGACATACATGGTATGGCAGCATACAGGTGTGTCCTTGTCTACATGACTGTGATGTATGTATATCATACAGGTGACTGTCTACATGACTGTGTGCATGGTACACAAGTGTGTCCTTGTCATACACTGTGATGTATGTATATGTCCTTGTCTACATGACTGTGATGTATGGTATATGGCACCATACAGGTGTGTCCTTGTCTACATGACTGTGATGTATGTTATATGATAGCATACAGGTGTGTCCTTGTCTACATGACTGTGATGTATGTTATATGACACCATACAGGTGTGTCCTTGTCTACATGACTGTGATGTATGGTATATGATAGCATACAGGTGTGTCCTTGTCTACATGACTGTGATGTATGGTATATGATAGCATACTGGTTCGTCCTTGTCTACATGACTGTGATGTATGTTATATGACACCATACAGGTGTGTCCTTGTCTACATGACTGTGATGTATGGTATATGACAACATACAGGTTCGTCCTTGTCTACATGACTGTGATGTATGTTATATGACACCATACTGGTTCGTCCTTGTCTACATGACTGTGATGTATGGTATATGGCACGATACAGGTGTGTCCTTGTCTACATGACTGTGGTGCATGGTATATGACAGCACACAAGTGTGTCCTTGTCTACATGACTGTGATGTATGGTATATGACACCATACAGGTGCGTCCTTGTCTACATGACTGTGATGTATGGTATATGACACCATACAGGTGCGTCCTTGTCTACATGACTGTGATGTATGTTATATGACACCATACTGGTTCGTCCTTGTCTACATGACTGTGGTGCATGGTATATGGCAGCATACAGGTGCGTCCTTGTCTACATGACTGTCGTGCATGGTATATGGCAGCATCCATGTTGTGTGTTTTTGGTTGAGCAGACTATCCGCCAATTTGTTTTAATGACGTCACATATGTGTGACCTTTGTGTGACCTTATCGGTTTTACTGTTGAACCCTTAAGCCCCACCCTCCTTTGGGAGTCCCCTTCCGGCCCAGGTGTGTGTGTGACCTTCAGGTTGACCTTATTTGGCTGTGATTATTGTTCAATTATTTTATGAGTGGTATGAGTTTGCCGACTCGAGTGTTCACACAGCAAAATCTTTTTCAACGTAGAATTAATATCACACTATGCATATGAGGGGAAATTAGTTGCTATTTATCAGGTCAAAAGCTGTGAAAATATCAGAGCGCATTTTGTTAATCAAATGCATCACTAGCCAGTTTAAAATACGCTGTCATTGGTGATTTGGTACACAAGGAACAACTCCGAATGTTTCCATATCTGTGAACAATAAACGACTGTAGCTGTTAGCAAATAAAATGCATGCGCCATGTGGGCGTGAATGGGGCGTGCGTGAATGGGGCGCAGTCTATGCTCTACTACTACTAAGAGCAGAATCGCTTGCTCGCTAAGCCGGGCCGTAACTGAAGAAACATGTGACAGCTGTGATTGGATAAAATAGTGTAAGGTGTTATGTTTGTTAAAAGCACCTCCATCCAGTCATTAAAACTGACCACCATTTTAAGTATTTCATGCTGTCATTTGTATCACCATGACTTATGCTTATGCGTGTACAGATATGTTCAGGTAGGTGACAGTTGGTGCGGACCTGAGGGGTTGATGTCTTCAGCTTCCTGTGTGTGGCTCCCTGTGCTCGCAAAGTTAGCCGGTTCAAGTTGACCAGAAATTGTTTTATTGTAATTTAAAGGTCACGCTGTAATCATGTGTACATGGAATGGTTGTTGATAATTTTCAGCGTGGTGGCGAATGTATAGTCACAAATGGTCAGCTTTCGTTGTTTAAAGGTCAGACTGTTATTATGTGTACATGGAATGGCTGTCGATAATTTTCAATGTGATGTTGAATGTATAGTCACAAATGGTCAGCTTCCGTTATGTAGGGAGAGAAGTGTCTGAACGGAATTAAATACAGGAAATAGTAAGCAGTTGAGGACTGATGGTCACTGTATATCTCAAGTAGGGTGTCAAGGGGTTGTACAGTGATGAAATGATTTAGCATTTGTCATATATATTACTGAATAAGAAAACAAACCCACGTGTTCTCCTGTAAAACTTTCCAGTGCTTTTACTCAAACTTTTAAAGCTGAACTTTACTCTCAAACTGCAAACTTCAAAAAACCATCTTATGTCCATGAATACTAAACTAGTATATGACACTTAAGATGGGGAACAGGAATTGATGTATCCCATTCTGATATTAACGAAACCTGGAAATGGCCGGGGGAAAACTTGTTGGGAAAAACATTAATGTATGTCCGTGAAAGGTTGTTGTCGTAAATATTGTCCTCGATATAAATAAAAACTTTGTATTGTATTTTCGTCTTGGGTTTTGTTTAAATAGCATGATACATGTGAGCCATGTTCAGACGCATATAACAGCATACACGTGCGTCCTTGTCTATATGACTGTGGTGCATGGTATATGACAGCATACATGTGTGCCCTTGTCTACATGACTGTGGTGTATGGAGTATGACAGCATACAGGTGCGTCGTTGTCTACATGACTGTGGTGCATGGTATATGACAGCATACAGGTGTGTCCTTGTATACATGACTTTGGTGCATGGTATATGACAACATACAGGTGTGTCCTTGTTTACAAGACTGTGGTGCATGGTATATGAGAGCATACAGGTGTGTCCTTGTCTACATGACTGTGATGTATGTTATATGACACCATACTGGTGCGTCCTTGTCTACATGACTGTGGTGCATGGTATATGACAGCATACATGTGTGCCCTTGTCTACATGACTGTGGTGCATGGTATATGACAGCATACAGGTGTGTCCTTGTCTGCACGACTGTGATGTATGTTATATGACACCATACTGGTGCGTCCTTGTCTACATGACTGTGGTGCATGGTATATGACAGCATACATGTGTGCCCTTGTCTACATGACTGTGGTGTATCGTATATGACAACATACAGGTGTGTCCTTGTCTACATGACTGTGGTGTATGGTATATCGCAGCATACAGGTGCGCCCCGTCTACATGACTGTGGTGCATGGTATATCGCAGTATACAGGTGTGTCCTTGTCTACATGACTGTGGTGCATGGTATATGGCAGCATACAGGTTCGTCCATGTCTACATGACTGTGGTGCATGGTATATGACACCATACAGGTGCGTCCTCGTCTACATGACTGTGATGTATGGTATATGACAGCATACAGGTGTGTCCTTGTCTACATGGCTGTTGTGCATGGTATATAATAGCATACAGGTGTTTCCCTGTCTACATGACTGTGGTGCATGGTATATGACAGCGTACAGGTGTGTCCTTGTCTGCACGACTGGTGTATGGAGTATGGCAGCATACAGGTTCGTCCTTGTGTACATGACTGTGGTGCATATTATATGGCAGCATACAGGTGCGTCCTTGTCTACATGACTGTGGTGTATCGTATATGGCAACATACAGGTGCGTCCTTGTCATCATCACTGTGGTGTATGGTATATCGCAGCATACAGGTGCGCCCCGTCTACATGACTTTGGTGCATGGTATATGGCAGTATACAGGTGTGTCCTTGTCTACATGACTGTGGTGCATGGTATATGGCAGCATACAGGTTCGTCCATGTCTACATGACTGTGGTGCATGGTATATGACACCATACAGGTGCGTCCTCGTCTACATGACTGTGATGTATGGTATTTGACAGCATACAGGTGTGTCCTTGTCTACATGACTGTTGTGCATGGTATATAATAGCATACAGGTGTGTCCTTGTCTACATGACTGTAGTGTAAGGAGTATGACAGCGTACAGGTGCGTCCTTGTCTACATGACTGTGGTGTATCGTATATGGCAGCATACAGGTGCGTCCTTGTCTACATGACTGTGGTGCATGGTATATGACAGCGTACAGGTGTGTCCTTGTCTGCACGACTGGTGTATGAAGTATGGCAGCATACAGGTTTGTCCTTGTGTGCATGACTGTGGTGCATATTATATGGCAGCATACTGGTGCGTCCTTGTCTACATGACTGTGGTATATCGTATATGGCAACATACAGGTGCGTCCTTGTCTACATGACTGCCGTGCATGGTATATGGCAACATACAGGGGCGTCCTTGTCTACATCACTGTGGTGTATGGTATATCGCAGCATACAGGTGCGCCCCGTCTACATGACTGTGGTGCATGGTATATGGCAGTATACAGGTGTGTCCTTGTCTACATGACTGTGGTGCATGGTATATGGCAGCATACAGGTTCGTCCATGTCTACATGACTGTGGTGCATGGTATATGACACCATACAGGTGCGTCCTCGTCTACATGACTGTGATGTATGGTATATGACAGCATACAGGTGTGTCCTTGTCTACATGGCTGTTGTGGATGGTATATAATAGCATACAGGTGTGTCCTTGTCTACATGACTGTGGTGTAAGGAGTATGACAGCGTACAGGTGCGTCCTTGTCTACATGACTGTGGTGTATCGTATATGGCAACATACAGGTGCGTCCTTGTCTACATGACTGTGGTGTATGGTATATGGCAACATACAGGTGCGTCCTTGTCTACATCACTGTGGTGTATGGTATATCGCAGCATACGGGTGCGCCCCGTCTACATGACTGTGGTGCATGGTATATGACACCATACAGGTGCGTCCTTGTCTACATGACTGTGATGTATGTTATATGACACCATACAGGTTCGTCCTTGTCTACATGACTGTCGTGCATGGTATATGGCAGCATCCATGTTGTGTGTTTTGGGTTGAGCAGACTATCCGCCAATTTGTTTTAATGACGTCACATATGTGTGACCTTTGTGTGACCTTATCGGTTTTTACTGTTGAACCCTTAAGCCCCACCCTCCTTTGGGAGTCCCTTCCGGCCCAGGTGTGTGTGTGACCTTCAGGTTGACCTTATTTGGCTGTGATTATTGTTCAATTATTTTATGAGTGGTATGAGTTTGCCGACTCGAGTGTTCACACAGCAAAATCTTTTTCAACGTAGAATTAATATCACACTTTGCATATGAGGGGAAATTAGTTGCTATTTATCAGGTCAAAAGCTGTGAAAATATCAGAGCGCATTTTGTTAATCAAATGCATCACTAGCCAGTTTAAAATACGCTGTCATTGGTGATTTGGTACACAAGGAACAACTCCGAATGTTTCCATATCTGTGAACAATAAACGACTGTAGCTGTTAGCAAATAAATTCATGCGCCATGTGGGCGTGAATGGGGCGTGCGTGAATGGGGCGCAGTCTATGCTCTACTACTACTAAGAGCGGAATCGCTTGCTCGCTAAGCCGGGCCGTAACTGAAGAAACATGTGACAGCTGTGATTGGATAAAATAGTGTAAGGTGTTATGTTTGTTAAAAGCACCTCCATCCAGTCATTAAAACTGACCACCATTTTAAGTATTTCATGCTGTCATTTGTATCACCATGACTTATGCTTATGCGTGTACAGATATGTTCAGGTAGGTGACAGTTGGTGCGGACCTGAGGGGTTGATGTCTTCAGCTTCCTGTGTGTGGCTCCCTGTGCTCGCAAAGTTAGCCGGTTCAAGTTGACCAGAAATTGTTTTATTGTAATTTAAAGGTCACGCTGTAATCATGTGTACATGGAATGGTTGTTGATAATTTTCAGCGTGGTGGCGAATGTATAGTCACAAATGGTCAGCTTTCGTTGTTTAAAGGTCAGACTGTTATTATGTGTACATGGAATGGCTGTCGATAATTTTCAATGTGATGTTGAATGTATAGTCACAAATGGTCAGCTTCCGTTATGTAGGGAGAGAAGTGTCTGACCGGAATTAAATACAGGAAATAGTAAGCAGTTGAGGACTGATGGTCACTGTATATCTCAAGTAGGGTGTCAAGGGGTTGTACAGTGATGAAATGATTTAGCATTTGTCATATATATTACTGAATAAGAAAACAAACCCACGTGTTCTCCTGTAAAACTTTCCAGTGCTTTTACTCAAACTTTTAAAGCTGAACTTTACTCTCAAACTGCAAACTTCAAAAAACCATCTTATGTCCATGAATACTAAACTAGTATATGACACTTAAGATGGGGAATAGGAATTGATGTATCCCATTCTGATATTAACGAAACCTGGAAATGGCCGGGGGAAAACTTGTTGGGAAAAACATTAATGTACGTCCGTGAAAGGTTGTTGTCGTAAATATTGTCCTCGATATAAATAAAAACTCTGTATTGTATTTTCGTCTTGGGTTTTGTTTAAATAGCATGATACATGTGAGCCATGTTCAGACGCATATAACAGCATACACGTGCGTCCTTGTCTATATGACTGTGGTGCATGGTATATGACACCATACAGATGTGTCCTTGTCTACATGACTGTGGTGTATGGAGTATGATAGCATACAGAGGCGTCCTTGTCTACATGACTGTGGTGTATGGAGTATGACAGCATACAGGTGCGTCGTTGTCTACATGACTGTGGTGCATGGTATATGACAGCATACAGGTGTGTCCTTGTATACATGACTTTGGTGCATGGTATATGACAACTTACAGGTGTGTCCTTGTCTACATGACTGTGATGTATGTTATATGACACCATACTGGTGCGTCCTTGTCTACATGACTGTGGTGCATGGTATATGACAGCATACATGTGTGCCCTTGTCTACATGACTGTGGTGCATGGTATATGACAGCGTACAGGTGTGTCCTTGTCTGCACGACTGGTGTATGGACAGCGTACAGGTGTGTCCTTGTCTACACGACTGGTGTATGGAGTATGGCAGCATACAGGTTCGTCCTTGTGTACATGACTGTGGTGCATATTATATGGCAGCATACAGGTGCGTCCTTGTCTACATGACTGTGGTGCATGGTATATGGCAACATACAGGTGCGTCCTTGTCTACATGACTGTGGTGCATGGTATATGGCAACATACAGGTGCGTCCTTGTCTACATGACTGTGGTGCATGGTATATCGCAGTATACAGGTGCGCCCCGTCTACATGACTGTGGTGCATGGTATATGGCAGTATACAGGTGTGTCCTTGTCTGCATGACTGTGGTGCATGGTATATGGCAGCATACAGGTTCGTAGATGTCTACATGACTGTGGTGCATGGTATATGACACCATACAGGTGCGTCCTTGTCTACATCACTGTGATGTATGGTATATGACAGCATACAGGTGTGTCCTTGTCTACATGACTGTGATGCATGGTATATAATAGCTTACAGGTGTGTCCCTGTCTACATGACTGTGGTGAATAGTGTATGGCAGCATACAGGTGTGTCCTTGTCTACATGAGTGTGGTGTAAGGAGGATGACAGCATACAGGTGTGTCCTTGTCTACATGATTGTGATGTAAGGAGTATGACAGCATACTGGTGTGTCCTTGTCTACATGACTGTGATGCATGGTATATAATAGCATACAGGTGTGTCCCTGTCTACATGACGGTGGTGCATGGTATATGGCAGCATACAGCTGTGTCCTTGTCTACATGACCGTGGTGCATGGTATATGGCAGCATACACTTGCGTCCTTGTCTACATGACTGTGGTGTATGGAGTATGACAGCGTACAGGTGTGTCCTTGTCTGAACGACTGGTGTATGGAGTATGGCAGCATACAGGTTCGTCCTTGTGTTCATGGCTGTGGTGCATATTATATGGCAGCATACAGGTGCGTCCTTGTCTACATGACTGTGGTGTATGGTATATGGCAACATACAGGTGCGTCCTTGTCTACATGACTGTGGTGCATGGTATATGGCAACATACAGGTGTGCCCTTGTCTACATGACTGTGGTGCATGGTATATCGCAGCATACCGGTGTGTCCTTGTCTACATGACTACTTTATGGTATATCACAGCATACCGGTGTGCCCTTGTCTACATGACTGCCGTGCATGGAATATGACAACATACAGGCGTGTCTTTGTCTACATGACTGCCGTTCATGATATATGGCAGCATACAGGTGCGTCCTTGTCTACATGACTGTGGTGTATGGTATATCGCAGCATACAGGTGCGTCCCGTCTACATGACTGTGGTGCATGGTATATGGCAGTATTCAGGTGCGTCCTTGTCTACATGACTGTGGTGCATGGTATATCGCAGCATACAGGTTCGTCCATGTCTACATGACTGTGGTGCATGGTATATGACACCATACATGTGCGTCCTTGTCTTCATAACTGCCGTGCATGATATATGACAGCATACAGGTGTGCCCTTGTCTACATGACTGCGGTGCATGGTGTATGACATCATACAGGTGTGCCCTTGTCTACATGACTGCCGTGCATGATATATGACAGCATACAGGTGCGTCCTTGTCTTCATAACTGCCGTGCATGATATATGACAGCATACAGGTGTGCCCTTGTCTTCATGAGTGCCGTGCATGGTATATGACAGCATACAGGTGCGTTTTTTTCTACATGACTGCCGTGCATGGTGTATATTAGCATGTAGGTGCGTCCTTGTCTATACGACTGTACAGGCGAACAACGTTTAGTAATCTACAACAGTAGCTGTTTGATCCGGTGATGTTTGCTTCATGGTCTCGAGGGTCTGACTGGTACCAGGGTTGGAGCTGAACCAAATGTTTGAGATTTGAGTCATTGGTGGGTCATGGATATCGATTTCAAATGTATGAAACCATCGAGATTAACATGGAGACTTCTTGGCGTACACAGTTGACCAGTAAAACGTTTTGATGTCGACCAAGCCTTGACAGTGTAATGAGATGTTTGAGACACGTCATCAATCATTCTCCTGATGTCTCCATCTCATGACGTCACCTTGCCTGAGGGAGTTCAATCAAATGTGTACATGTAGCCATTGGGTAGGATTGATAGCCATCTCGAGAAGAGACCTACATAAGATAAGTGTTTCACTAGCTACTGTCTTGGTGATATTTGAGATATTACCTACCACATTTCATGTGCACTATCTTTGCACAAGTCGCTTCCCCGGTCTGCTGGCAGCGACTAACCGAAATACTGCTAATGCAACCTTAGGCAATATTTACCCATTCGTTCAGCGGCATACGAAAGTCAATTAACTCTGCTGGGCGGTCAAGTATAAATGGTGGCAGAGCTTCAGATCGATTGTGTTGATTGCTGCCATTCAGATGGCCTGTCCCTCTGCAGCCTGGTAGCGCCATACAGGCGCCTTCTTATTGATCACGGCAGTTTGAGGTCCCAATACCATGACCTTCCGCTTACATGATTCCATATATGATCGGACGAATTATGAAGTTAACGCAAAATATTAGAATTCTGATTTGCACTTAACCATGCCATTTCTTAAACAAAATGTGTTAGTCTGCACTGTTCCTTCACGTGGACACATTACTTGGTCTGAGCAGACCCTGGGGTAAATGTAACCACTGTCGTTACACGTAGACACATTACTTGGTCTGAGCTGACCCTGGGGTAACTGTAACCACTGTCGTTACACGAAGACATATTACTTCGTCTGAGCTGACTCTGGGGTAACTGTAACCACTGTTCCTTCACGTAGACACATTACTTGGTCTGAGCTGACCCTGGAGTAAGTGTAACCACTGTGGTTACACGTAGACACATTACTTGGTCTGAGCTGACCCTGGAGTAAGTGGAACCACTGCGGTTACACGTAGACACATTACTTGGTCTGAGCGGACCCTGGGGTAAGTGTAACCACTGTGTTTACACGTAGACACATTACCTGGTCTGAGCGGACCCTGGGGTAAGTGTAACCACTGTTTTTACACGAAGACACATTATTTGGTCTGAGCTGACCCTGAAGTAAGTGTAACCACTGTGTTTACACGTAACACATTACTTGGTCTGAGCTGACCCTGGAGTAAGTGTAACCACTGTGTTTACACGTAGACACATTACTTGGTCTGAGCGGACCCTGGGGTAAGTGTTACCACTGTGTTTACACGTAACACATTACTTGGTCTGAGCGGACCCTGGAGTAAGTGTAACCACTGTCGTTACATGCAAACAGATAGACTTATGCTTAGTCTCTGAATATATGTAATTTTGATAGTAACAAACTAGCCAATTTAAATTGAAGAGGAGTCCCAGGGAGACCTGAACCTGAGGAAATCTAGACTTGCTTTATTTTAGGGCTTTAGCACTGCAGAGAGGGCTTGGTAGGAGGGAAAATGATGCGGTTCAGGGAATGTGAGACAGACTAGCAAACAGAGTGAGTAAGTTTACGCCGCTTGTTGGTTGTTTGGTGTTGTTGTTATTTGTTTTTTTTTTTGTTTTGTTTTTTGTTTTGTTTTGGGTTTTTTGTTTTGTTGTTTTTGCTTTTTTGGGTGTTTTATTATTTTTTTATTTTTTTTATTTATTTTTGGGGGTCGGGGGTATTCGTTAAAGACACACATAACACACAAAATAACGTTTTAACGTCTTAACTTAGCAGTGGGTCTATAAAATAGTTGCAACTGTTTCCTAATAATAACAGATTAGATAAACCGAGATTCCATTTACCCTGTTTTGAAAGTAATTCAGCCAGCCCAGAACCACACCATTATGAATCAATATTTGCCCATGGCTCTTGAAGAAGATGAAAAACGTTTTGTTAGATGTTTAGGGCATACTATATCACAGATGCTTGACAAATTTATAAACAGAAATAGAATAAAACCTAGTTCCCTTAGGAATGAAAGGCTTATCAGAGTATGATTAGCAATGAGAATACAAAATCGGAAATGTACATTAAAGCGTGGCCAAGATGTTCCACTGATGGCACACATCATAAACATTATCAGAGGCTAGTCCACTATAAGACAATATGCATATACATTTATTATATTTAGTAGCTTATTAAATATTTAATCATACACTGTAAATATTATATGTTCTCATGAATGTCCTTAAACTATACGTTACAATTGTTCTAATGTGCATGAGACACTGACCTGACACAAAGGTGTCATTGTCTATTTGCCCATGTGTTATTCCCCTCGGGTACTTATCGTGTGTATAAACAGACATGTATGTCACTGCGACCCCACGTAATCGTGACTCACTGCTGCTGTTGAGCTCCAAGATGGAGACCGTGACCTCATGGAGTCGCATTCAATGACGTCCATTACACCACGGTAGTCCGAGTGTGCGCTCTCCAGATTTAACGAACGGGAGAGCTGGCTCAGCAGTCGAGAGGGCGCTGCGATCTTTCTCCGCAATGCGGCGCGTAGTCATCATAAATACTGACTTGGCCACATCCACGTATAGAGAGGGGCGTAGACTAACAACTAGTCTCTGAAATGAACATATTTTACTGAAAAAAGTTCATAGTAAAACAAAAATAAAATATAATGAAAAGGAGCCCTGAGACTTTCTTCATTTTCTGAAGCTGAGGAAATCTAGACTTGCCACATTTTCTAGACTTGTGTGGGCTTTCTTGGATATATTTACTTCAGGGTCTGTACGACAGACTAAGAGAGGCGCAACACTTCAAGTCCACCCACTGATGCTGTTCAGTCGATGGATACCGAGGGTCAAGTACAGGCGAAATGGGTGGTGGTGGTGGGAGGAGGGGGAGATAGAAGTCAAGATTGATGTTTGCACGGACAATAAGCGGGTCCCTTTCAACTCACCTACTTGACTCGGATACCATTTTAAGGAACATTGTATGCCCAAATAGGTTTATTCATTTGTATGGTTATCTGACACTATAAGCACACGCTTATATATCCAGGGCTGGTCATTGCTGGTCCTTCGGCTCTCGTCCCTCTTGCATCTATCTGGTCAGTGATTTGTCGTCTTTACTTGCTTCCAACGTGTCCCTTTGGGTCTTAATCCTAATTAATGTTAATCACGAGTGGATTTCGGGTATTACTGGCCAAAATAAATTTTGCCTCCACTAACGCTTAGTCTCTGAATATATATAATTTTGATTGTAACAAATAAATCCATTTGAATTGAAAATGGGCCCAAGGCAGACCAGACATTCCTGGGGAAATCTAGACTTGCTTCATTTTGGGCTTTAGCACTGCAGGGAGGACTAGGCTGTAGGGTAAATAATGTGGTTCAGGCACTGTGAGACAGACTATAATTTGCCCTGTGTCCAGCTGGTCAGGGGCTATTGTTCAAAACCCCCTGACCAGTCCAATTTTAGCGGGCCAAGCACGTGCCCGATTACCGTGGGGCGGCTGGTCATGGATTAGCAGGCTTCCTTCCCGCTGTCATCCCTGTGGGTATTGTAAAGATAACGGTATCTCACTGTGCATGCACTTATCAGTGGGGCCAGCTGGCCTGCTTTCAACTTTTTCTTACCCTGGATAGAAGCCGTCTGAGCGCTGAGACTACCTTGATAGTATGCTATCATCAACATAGGAAAATGAACGTTTAGAAATATTTTCATATTATATATTAATGGAAACTGTAAGTATTGCAGACTAACCGACCACGTTCCACTATTTTAAACCTGCCAAGGATCACATTGATAACTATCATCGGACATAACACGGGACCAGTATCTCGCATAGTGCTGTCAGATGGACTTAAGCTAACAGATCCAAGGTGTCTTTGTCTGTATTTACCGCTATGTTCATCATCCACTCTTATCAAATCACATTACAACGGAGGCATACAAGTTGAGCAGCTAATCTAATTCATAATGACTTTCACCCATCAACACCGTTGTCATCAATACCTTATCAAACCTATCACACAATTCTGTCAAGGTGGAGTAAGTTAAGATCCCAATAACAACCTTATCTCAGTCTAATTAGGTAATGGGACCGAGATAAAGCAACTTAAGATCACAATAACAACTTAATCGTCAGTGTAATCAGTTTATGTAATTATTTGTGAGAGCTAGAATAGGTATAGGGTACGGACACGTCAGTCACAAACCACGCTGTGGCTGTCTGTTAAACTCACGTTTATTTGCTCAGGTCAGAAATTTTGCTATCTTCTACTTTGTTACAATATTTACCATAAACTATTATATCTTAAGTATATGCTACCACCCTTGGCACTACCTTCCTATTATATCTTAACTATATGCTACCACCCTTGGCACTACCTTCCTATTATATCTTAACTATATGCTACCACCCTTGGCACTACCTTCCTATTATATCTTAACTATATGCTACCACCCTTGGCACTACCTTCAGGTTTATGTGGAACATGCTATAGTTTGGAGTCTTTCTCAGATGTTCTCATGCACTACTGTTCATAATGGAGTACTTCAAATCTGTTAAAGTTTATTACGCTGTTTACCCATTTGTTTTCTTTTTAGCAGGTGACGAACCTATTATAATCTCCTCTGCTTTATCCTCATTTACAAATGTCACAGCTTTGCTGAGTGCTTTTTAATATTGTTCAGTACAGTTAAATCATCGGTATGATTCCCAGCAGCCTATATTTGACACGATGAAGATAAAGCATGGTGTTATGAAGTGAAAATGCCATAAAATCCTCAGAGAATTAAATGAATTTCAGCATGCAATATTGTTGCTACTGTTGTGATAGGTGTTGATAGCATTGGGAACTGAGGTGGGAATCAATAAAGAATGGTAAAAAGTCAGTATTGTTGGAAGGGATTCAATACAGGGACAGCTAAACTGGTCGTTGGTTTCTGAGAAGTTTCCAACGACGAGACAAACCTGAGCTGATGGTCTGATCTAGTTTTATCGCATGATAAACGATGTATCGGGACCTATTAGTAAAGTGTGTCAAGCTCGAACTAGATATCTTCTAAATCAATAGGATAGTGCGGTTTTGAAAGTCAGCGGGTCCGTTCCAACTCCCTGCTCTGAAATGAGCTAACCTAAAGTGCCTGGCCCTGTCAATGTAGCTGTGCATTGATAAATGGACTGAGGCATAGTAAAGTTATGCGAGTACAAAACATGTGTTGCGTTTATCCTAGAACGAATGTGCGCCAATAAATGAATGCTTATTGGGTATTTTTCGGAGTGACGGGTGCATAGTTGGAAGTGTCAAACAAATGTTAATTGTGTTTCAGGAACATATAATCATCATGTAAAGGTTCATGTGGAGGAGCGGGTTTAGGTCAAAAGCCCCTCGGGTCAAAAGCCCCTTGGTACAAAAGCCCCTCGACCAAAAGCCCCCTAGGACAAAAGCCCCTCGAAAAATGACCAAAAGCCCCTCATTATATGTATTAATGGGAAATAAGATTAAAAACAAGAGATTAATAACGTGAAACATTTTATTGCTTCATAAAATAATTACCCTAATTACTGTATACATAAATATGTAATTAGCAAATAATTTTAGTGAATAAGAAATATATATCATCAAACAAATGAAAACAAATATATGAAAACAGAAATATATATTCACCTCGCTCATACATGAGCAAATTAGCTCAATTTCCTTTACACGGGTATGATAACATACTTAAAATACTTTTAAAAATATTTAAGACGTGGTTGTTACGACGCCGAAGTCCTAACTCGTGCCAAGGATGTTCAATAGGGGCTAAATCCTCTGAATATGCCGGTCATTCCATGTGCTGAACATTGTTCTGTCTAAGTAAGTCCGTCACGACACGGCCACGGTGTGGTCGGGCATTATCATCTTGGAATATGGATCCAACACCGATACGTTGTAAACATGGCAAAACAAGGGGCCTGATAATCTCCCGTAGATAGCGATTTCCTGTCAGGTTACCATTATTGACATAGAGAGGTGTCTTTTGATGAAAGGAAAATGCACCCCAAACCATGATACCCCCGCCTCCAAATGGCAAACGTTGGTTGACGTTGACGTCAGCAAACCTCTCTCCTGACGCCGATACACACACGTTCTACCATCATATTGAACTGTAGAGTATACCTAGACTCGTCGGAGAGAAGAACTGACGCCCACTGAGCACGTTGCCAACGGACATGGCGTCTATACCAGTCACGTCATACCGCCCTGTGTCGCTGATGGAGTGATGGTCGTACTGCTGGTCGCCGTGCCCGAAGATTGTTCCTCGTCAGTCGGTTCCTGACGGTCTCATCAGATACCAGGGTACCTGTGACAGCTCTCAGTTAGTCACGGAGTTGTCTATCAGTTACTCTGCGTTGTCGGACGGCCATATTTGTCAGGTATCGGTCTTCTCTAGGAGTTGTTGATGGAGACCTGCCAGAAAGTGGTCGATTATTCAGCGTTCCAGTCACACGAAACCGTTGCCATAACCTTCCAATGACACTCTGACTGACATTTAGTCTCCGAGCCACACTGCGTTGAGTTTCACCATCTTGAAGCCAGGCAAGAGCTCTTCCTCTGTCTGTCATGCTCAGTTGACGTCTTGCCCTTGTTGAATTTCAAGTGACAATAGCAATGTGACAATTGCAAGTTTTATAGGGAAAATAAGCATGCACAGCACTAATTCCACGAACATCATGTGCAATGCTGTTCATGATGAAACATCATCTTCAACATGCACAGTCGTGGCGTTTTTGTGAAGTACTCGATGTTTCAATTTGTTCATTTTTTAAAACCCTACCACATGATGACTATTGGCTCCACGGTTATCTGCAGCCTTTATCCAGGTTCTGCAATGTTTTTCAATGACGCACCATACACGGAATGTAAAAATTTCATTCATATGTAATGCAACCAACCTCATCAGTAACATTACATGATGATATCGCATGACCCTTAACTTGTTTTGAGTAGTATATATGAGAGCCATGAGAAATGTTTATTCTTTTATGAAATACATGAATCGAGGGGCTTTTGACAGGAGTGCTCAAATTAGCGAGGGGCTTTTGTCCAGAGGGGCTTTTGTACCAAGGGGATTTTGTCCTGAGGGGCTTTTGGCCGGTCCCCGGAGGAGCATGCACATGCAGGAACAAACGGTCTGTGTCGGTCATCAAAGGGTCTAGTCTTTCTGGTCCATACTGTCTTTGCATGACATCATAATAGAAGGAGTAAATTTCATATTTGGCCAGAACTAAGATTGTGAAGCCAACTGCAATGGGCTGATCTAAATGTACGCATAATTTCCCCAGCTCTACCACAGACACGTCATCTAGAAAGACCTGCTTGAAGTTGCTTTTAGCTACACGTTTTCGAAGTTTGGGACCTCAGTGTGACCAAGTGAACTGTGTTATCCTTTCTTTTATTCATGCAGAACCGACCAAACACACAATTGTTCATGGGTTTATAACGATCTTTATCACAATCACCCTTGGCATTTTTGCGGTTACTCAAATTGAGATCAATATAAGGTTTCAACCCTGCTCATTGTCTAAATTTGAGCACTTTGTGTATGTTTGTTCATATCAATCCATGTCTCAGATACAGCTGCAACGTTTTGAAGTGAACCACATAGTGTGAACGATCTTTCAGAGTAGTAAAGGGTTTTTTGCCAGAAGGCTTTGGAGGGAGGACAAACTCTTTTAACAGTTTCTTGTGAGCAGGTGGAAACTCATCATAGGGAATATCATCATGTGTAGGAGCCATAGGGAAAGCGGCATGAGCTTTGTGTAACTGTTTGGGGTACAACAAATCCACTTCAAGGATGTAGCCTGTATCTCCTTGTGTATCTACAGTTGCCCAGTCAATGCTGACATACTCCTCAGAACTGGTGAACTGATAGTTTCCAACTGGGAGGGGCTGTAGCATGACAGGTGCATATAGGGAGTTGACATCAAAGTAGAGAAGAAACAAGATTAAAATCTGGCATGTGATGATTGTGAGCAAATGCAAATTTCTTGCTAATCATAGGCACACCTCAATGAAATTGTAAGTGTCTACATCAGTGAACAGATCAAGTTTGGCATCTGTGATTTTCATGGCAGCACCCAGACAGAACCCGGCATGGAGTAATAATGACAAATGTTAAGTTCATAGTCTGTCAAACACCCTGCTCTGAAGGTCTCTATGATGTCTGTCAATAGCAACACATCTTCACTCACATACAACTGCACATGCTTTCACATGCAAACTCCTTCCATGATACATGAGCAAAGGCACAGTCTTCCTCGCTAATATTTTCATCAGACAAAGAACTGAAGAAGGATTCTTTGGAAGGTAGACAAGACTCCATTGTTTCCCAGGCATCCATGTATTCATAAGCAAAGGGAAGTTTTCTTGTTAACATGTTCCCATGATGGGGAAAGTGCACTTTCAAACAGACAAAAGAATGCACACTTTGTTCAATTTGTTTTGTGTCAGTGCATCTAATGAACTTTGCAGAAATTGATAACTATCTAAAAAGACCAAATTGTTATCTACTGTAAAAGACTTGTGAGAGATGACTGTAATGTCCCTATCACCAAACTGTTGTGCTACTTCCAGTATTAAGTGAGAATCCCCACACAAACCACCATGGGTGGTATTGGCAATGGTTATCCTGTCTTGCTTGGTCAGTTGCTTTGGTTTGACAGAATCCAACAAAGCCTGGATGTTATCATATTCCCTTAAAATACTTTCAATGAAATGCTCAGCTGCCTGTTCTCCTAGCTACATAGGTTTGTACAGGTTTAGAGTACTGCTCCTCTGTGTACACCTCTTTGCAAGCATGAGCACAGGGTACATGCTTATTCAGTCGTGAACCATCTGGGTTGTTTTCTGGAATGAGCAAGGACTCAAAATCAGCAACGATGACAAACTGGGCTCTTTCTGGTTTGCTTTGAGAACGTAAGCCAAACTGATACACTGCTTCCTCCAGTTTGGGCATAACGATGAGCCTTGTCATAGCAATAACCTTTGTGGTTTTCAAGCCGTTCTCTAGATGGGAAGGTCTACATTTTTTTACAAATGAACTGGTAGTGATTAGCTTTCCTGTTTCTGACTACCCCACTTAAACTAGTAATTAAACGGTAATGTGTATCAGGAGTTTGGTCTTTATCCATGGGTTCTTGTTCCTCTAACCCTAGGATCCCTTCAACATCGTCAGGTTCACTTAATTGCGAAAGCAACAACAAATCAATCTCCCTGTTTCCATCTACATCTACCACATTGCTGATGTACATGGGAGACAAAGTATTTTACCCTCAAAGCCATACACATTGATACTCAACTCACTGACTTCTTCAAATCTTGGAATTTGTTTCAAAGTCATGGGAAAGGTAAATCCTTCTAAATTCAACCTGTTCAAATACGGGAGATAGTGTGTTACTCGATCTTTATGATTGTCACAGAATTATTGCTTTAAAGATGAGAACTGACTCTGCTCTTTGATGATCTGCTGAAGTGTGTTTCCAATCACAATTAGTCCTATCATTTATTCTTATAATAGTGTAGGTTGCTCAGTACATGCAAGTTGTCGGCTATTGATATAACGCGTGTTTTGTAATGAAAGAGAGGTGTGTCTAGGTTCTTGTGAGAAACCTTTTTGAATAGTGCCGGGTCATGCTTACTCATTTCATTTTCTGTGAATCAGTGAGGTTGATCGGTACATGCAGGTGGCAGGCTATGAATAAAAAATATTTCTTTGTAATGAAAGAGAGGTGTGTCTAGGTTCTTGTGAGAAACCTTTTTGAATAGTGCCGGGTCATGCTTAGTCATTTCTTTTTTGGTGAATCAGTGAGGTTGATCG
The DNA here is from genome assembly GCF_003918875.1 of Haliotis rubra. NCBI lineage: Eukaryota > Metazoa > Mollusca > Gastropoda > Lepetellida > Haliotidae > Haliotis > Haliotis rubra. The sequence continues at coordinate 84,037 of NW_025766747.1, read as the reverse complement.
GTACATGCAGGTGGCAGGCTATGAATAGAAAATATTTCTTTGTAATGAAAGAGAGGTGTGTCTAGGTTCTTGTGAGAAACCTTTTTTGAATAGTGCCGGGTCATGATTAGTCACTTCTGTTTCTGTGAGTCAGTGACGTTGATCGGTACATGCAGGTGGCAGGCTATGGTTGGTATAACAAATTCATGGTACTGTGTATGACCAATGAAATTTGCTAAATCATTATAAATACAGTTGTTGCTATATAGAACAGTTGCAAATTCTGCACACTTCTGTCATTGTTGGTTATTTTTTAGTGCAAAAAACAGTTTGCAGACAATCATTTCTTGTCCATCAACGTGTTTAGATTTGTTGATCGAGATATTTTCTTGTGGTAATGAAACATACGCACTCAAGTGGTGTCAACTTATGTCAGCTGTGAGAGAAACAACTGATTAGATACCAAACAAGTGTATATCCACATAAATAGAATAAGCAAAGCAAATCAGAGTTCTAGAACTGAAACATTGACACTATATCAATAATGAATATACTCACCTTACAAATTTGCGAATTCAGCAAGGAATTTCTGATATTCCACCACGGCCTCTGATTTAATTAAATATTCGACAACTAATCTCATGTCATCTAGATCTAATATGAAGGGACAGAGTTAGTGTCTGGTTTCGAAATGGTCAGTGATCTGAATAAACGGTCAAACGTGAAATGATAGTTGTTTATAATATGAGATAAAAGAGAACAGGTGTTCACCTTATATGACTTCAAATTAATTTTTTTTTATTTCAAACACTGTGCCTTTTAATTTGGTGGCTGTTTCAAAATCTATAATCAAATTGGAAGCGTTATTATCTCCAATTTTAAGTTTGTAGCATTAAATGTAACGTAAACACCCTTTCCTAGAAATATTCCTAACTAAATCTGTTGCTCTGAATGGTACGTTTTTTATACCAAACGTTAAATACAACTAATAATGATACTTATCAAACATAAAGATAGCCCACTTAAATTGCAAGTCGTAGGTTATCATATGTTTTAATTCATTAATAATGACTTCTGTGATAGACATTTAGAAGTCCGATAAAATGAAGTGGGCAATTATTATGGATAATTTATTTATTCTAATTATTCTAGCTTAAAAACGAATTGATTGCAAGTCACAGTGGTCGTCTAGGTAGAGCTTTGGTTCAACGAATTGCAAGTCACAGTGATATTGGTACATTTTTGGGTTAAATTTAGATTACACAATGAATGGTATTCATAATTCACCTGTTCGAAAAAGATATTTGCGAAGGAATTTCTGTAATAAAAGATATCAGCACTCCTCCTTGGACCCAACCCGCGCTTACTCACGTTTTTATCATTGATGAAAAGTGTCCGTTCCACTTGGTGTTGCACATCACAAGTCTGTAGACATCAATAATGGATGCATTAACCATAGCGACCTCTAGATCAAGACGTTTTATCGTCTTGCTGAGAATAATGTTTCATAAGCATGACGCAGGATTTTTTTCTCTCGTAGCTGACATATGTTGATGCCGCGTTGAAAGCCAATGCTCCATGACCACTTGAGAAAGTATCTGCATCAACAAATCTGAATAGGTGACTAGAAACCAACCCAGTGCAGAACTTTCACAACAGAAATGTTTAAACATATTAATCATTCTTAACTTAACCAGAATATCGGGTATAACAGCTGTTTATTGTTCAGATAAGAATAGGGAACATTTCTATAACCATGCATGACTTGCTCAGCGCGAGCAATGATAATAATGTTATGTTGTATATTTTATATAAACTAACAACTTGTCTCTGAAATGAACATATTTTACAGAAACGAAAGTTCATAGTTAAAAAAATAAAATATAATGAAGAGGAGCCCTGAGACTTTCTAGACTTGCCACATTTTCTACACTTGCGTGGACTTTCTGGCATATAATTGCTTCAGGGTCTGTATGATTATATGTCACCGTGGGCTTTCTGGCATATAATTGCTTCAGGGTCTGTATGATTATATGTCACCGTGGGCTTTCTGGCATATAATTGCTTCAGGGTCTGTATGATTATATGTCACCGTGGGCTTTCTGGCATATAATTGCTTCAGGGTCTGTATGATTATATGTCACCGTGGGCTTTCTAGCATATATTTGCCTCAGGGCCTGTATGATTATATGTCACCGTGGGCTTTCGGACTTTCTGGCATATAATTGCTTCAGGGTCTGTATGATTATATGTCACCGTGGGCTTTCTGGCATATAATTGCTTCAGGGTCTGTATGATTATATGTCACCGTGGGCTTTCTAGCATATATTTGCTTCAGGGTCTGTATGATTATATGTCACCGTGGGCTTTCTGGCATATAATTGCTTCAGGGTCTGTATGATTATATGTCACCGTGGGCTTTCTGGCATATAATTGCTTCAGGGTCTGTATGATTATATGTCACCGTGGGCTTTCTGGCATATATTTGCTTCAGGGTATGTATGATTATATGTCACCGGCATATAATTGCTTCAGGGTCTGTATGATTATATGCACCGTATAATTGCTTCAGGGTCTGTATGATTATATGTCACCGTGGGCTTTCTGGCATATATTTGCTTCAGGGTCTGTATGATTATATGTCACCGTGGACTTTCTGGCATATAATTGCTTCAGGGTCTGTATGATTATATGTCTCCGTGGGCTTTCTGGCATATAATTGCTTCAGGGTCTGTATGATTATATGTCACCGTGGACTTTCTGGCATATAATTGCTTCAGGGTCTGTATGATTATATGTCACCGTGGGCTTTCTAGCATATAATTGCTTCAGGGTCTGTATGATTATATGTCACCGTGGGCTTTCTGGCATATAATTGCTTCAGGGTCTGTATGATTATATGTCACCGTGGGCTTTCTGGCATATAATTGCTTCAGGGTCTGTATGATTATATGTCACCGTGGGCTTTCTCGCATATAATTGCTTCAGGGTCTGTATGATTATATGTCACCGTGGGCTTTCTGGCATATAATTGCTTCAGGGTATGTATGATTATATGTCACCGTGGGCTTTCTGGCATATAATTGCTTCAGGGTCTGTATGATTATATGTCACCGCGGCTTGCGAACCGCGATGATGATTTTCATAGCACAAGAGTTACCTATTATTTAGCTCATTGATTAACTCCTTGGTTAAGGGGCCTTTCTGTATCATTAAGCTTAAAGCTTACACTCAACGCAAAACACAATTTTGCAGATTCTGATACCTTTCGGTATGGACTTACAGTAACAAATTATCAAAAATGCAAATTCAGCTTATAAAGGTGAAAAATAACGCGATGGAAAAATCCCGCGAAACTGGAGTTCAAACGATTCACTAAAATAACCACATCACATATTGTTAATTAACGGGTCGCGAGTGAAGAGTGAACAACGCACCCAAAAGTAAGGGCGATAACTCTTAAAAGGCCCGACAGCATAGTTGTCAAAATAACAGTCGTGATATCGTTTCATAACATTCCCGATGTCATTGGCCCGAAATATTCGCCTCATGAACCAATATTACGGCAAAAACAACTTGGTGTGGCTTTTAGTGGGTGTGTTTATTTTTATGCCGCACTCAGCAATATTTCAGCTATATGGCGGCGGTCTGTAAATAATCGTGTCTGGACCAGACAATCCAGTGATCAATAGCATGAGTATCTATCTACGCAACTGGGAACCGATGACATGTGTCAACCAAGTCAGTGAGCCTGACCACCCGATCCCGTTAGTCGCCTCTTGCGACAAGAATGGGTTACTGAAGATCAATTCTAACCCGGATCTTCACGGGTGGTGGCTTTTAGTACAGCCACGCGTACGTACATTCATTGCATTACCTTTCATTCATTTCGTGAACATACCGTGTCGATTTGCGGCAAGATCTATAAGTCAACAGAAATCATATTTCTTATTACAACATGAACAAATATACATTTGGTTTGTATAATTAAATTAGTGTTATTTTGCAATTGTTACAGATACTTGAAAAGGTGACAATAAAATGCATATTCACCGTGCATATAAGTAAGGGTGTGGTACTGTAGAGTTGAAAGAAAGGACTCGCTCACTTTTGAATAAGGAAATTACCCTGTTCCATTTACCCAACAAGTGTTAGTAAAGTGAGGATGACTGCTACAATTCCTTCAATGATAAGCAATACCTCGGTACCCCGAATATACATCCAGAAATGTCACTGCTGATTGTCTTCAAACAGATTTCCGTTCGTGATTCCAGAATAATGCAGGAAGGTGACTGAAACTCGGTGTTCAGAACTATTTATCCAGTCGGCAGTCAGCAAATAGGTAATACAAAAATAAGGTTCCATATTTCATACACATCGCCCTCCTTAAGGAACAACCAGCCTTCTGGAAACTGTCGCATCAATGGTTAGCTCTACATATACAGTTTCTACAGACGCTACTACCCACGCAGTAAATTGATAAATTGCTGTACCACAAGACTGAAGGTTTATTACCGGTTGTACTATGACAGTGGCTCTGGTACCTGACCTTTTGACCGGCTGGCTACAAGTTGACCTGGAAACATAGATGTGGTTATTAGTGTCACACCTTGACCCTTGGTCATAATCTCCATGTAAGCAAACAAAGTATTTAATGTATTTACTGAGTCCTCGGCAGTTGCCATGTGTGACTCTCTTTGTGGGATGATGACCCACGGCTGAACTGCCATCTTGCATTGCGACCAGTGCTATTTCTATCACGTTTTGCTAAGACGAAAATTCTCTATTGGTTCATATTTCAATATGAGGTTTCAAACTGATACCATCGAGAGATGGACACGTCCATCATCCAGATTGTCTGAAGGCTGACAGGTGTAGCACCAGTCAAACGTGCGGTGGAAACCACCGAGGCGTTAAAATGGTGTTAAGAGGGCTATTTTCGCTGCTGTATTGAACATGTGTACAGAAGTACACCGGTTGGAGCGTCCATGCTTTCCACATCGCGATGTCACAGAATCACACCCGTAAGCAGCATGTGCTGTTGACTTGTTGTATATAAACTAGTGCTCAAAAGAAAGTATAATATGTGTCTGACCAAACGTGAAAAGAAAACGAAAGCATATATAAATGAACATCTGTTTAATTTCAATTCAATTCTACAGCAAATGTACACAATTTCATTTCATACAAAGACGAAAGTACCGTTTGACTGACACTGAAAGACACGTGGCATCATAGTCTGAACTTTTACACAAATCAACAAGGCGTTATTTCTGCAAAATGTCATCAAATTGTGAATCAATAGTAAGTGTGACCACCATTGACTTCAATACACACCAAAACACGTCGACGCATTGATGACGTAAGACGACGAATGACGTTAGGCGTGATCCGTTGCCATTCCTGTAGGAGATATTGTCCAGTTGTTGAGCGGTGATACAGGTGGCGCTGGTAGTCTTCTGATTTGTCGATCCAGGCAGTCCTGTAAGTGTTCTATCGGATTCATGTCGGGAGAACATGCTGGCCACGGAAAATCAACGATGTTAGCGTTATGCAGAAAGTCGTTTGTCAGTCTTGCGTTATCGTGTTGGTAGGCAATGCCACGTTGTTGTTGCTTGATAAATGGCAACACAACTGGTCGCAAAACTTCATCCATAAACCTTCGAACATTCAGGTTGCCATGCATGATCACAAGTCTCATTTTGAGATCGCCGCAGATCCCTCCCCACACCATCACGCTTCGGCTCCAAACGGTCGGACTTGCTGAACGCAATTCGGCGCTAAACGTTCACCTACGCGTCTTTAAACACGAGCCCGGCCGTCATTACAGTACAGGCAAATCCTACTGTCGTCGGTGAACATTACACATCGCCAATTACGCATCTGCCAACGTCGAACTCGTCTGGCCCATGTCAATCGCCGACGTCGGTTTTGAAGAGTCAGATGGACTCCACGGTAGGGTCGACCTGCTCGAATACCATGTTCTCTTAGTCGCCGATACACTGTATGTCGACTGATACGGTGTCCTAGTGCCGTCGCTGCCGTTGTCGTCGCCGTTACAAAACGATTTCTCAGATGAATTTTCCCGATGTGGCAATCATCATCGGGCGTTGTCACACGTGGTCGACCACTCCTCGGACGTATTCTCTGTTTGTCTGATGACAGTTGCTCGGGTGCAGCCGAAGGTTCTGGCAATGACGGTGTGGTTAGCTCCTTGTTGGGCTATCCCGACAGCTCTCTCTCTCTCTCTTTCGATTTGCCTCAAACGTGGCATATGTTTGTGTTCTTTGTACTACTGCGTAATGCCGCGTAGGCTATTTTATACAGTCAGTATGCACGTGCACTACGTGTTACAAAAGAAAAAGTCGTTATGAAATTTTGCGAAGTTTATCCTATTCGTTTACTTGTTTCTCCGTTTGTTCCCGGAAAGGATGGATCTGTACGTGTGTTCCCGGAAAGGATGGATCTGTACGTGTGTTCCCGGAAAGGATGGATCTGTACGTGTGTGACATGGCTCAGTATGGTTTTATCACTTCATATTTAGTTTTGTGAAAGTTCATGCAATATTTTGAGGTGTATAGTTTCTTTGGAGCACTAGTGTATTACGTTTTGTTGAACATTATGAGGAGAAGCTCACAGTGTAATGGCGCCGTCATCTCATGTTAAGGCATTAAGTATTATTCTTATAAGGGGATATGTATGAATGGCGTATTACAGTCGGTCCAGAAAACACCAACTGTTGGGGTTGATGCATGGTGCAAAGTCAGTCTCATAAGCGCTCCGATTCCAATCCTCGAATCCTCGAAAAGTAATTACCGCTGAGCATTTTCTGTTCAGATTAACTGGGAATGTTTACTATCTACAACGGAAGAACCCATGACTGTAGGTGGTTATAGCTATATTGCCCGAACGACGACTTTGTGTGATGTTTCGGCTATATTATCCCGGGGTCCTGACTTCTGCCCGTTTCTGCACCCTACTGTCGGTGGTCTGGCCTAAGATGTCGTCGGTCTGGTCTACCCCGTCAGAGGTATTGTCTAACCTTGTGGCGGTCTGGTCTAAGTTGTTGGCGGTCTGGTCTACCCCGTCAGAGGTATTGTCCAACCTTGTGGCGGTCTGGTCTAAGCTGTCGTCGGTCTGGTCTACCCCGTCAGAGGTATTGTCTAACCTTGTGGCGGTCTGGTCTAAGCTGTCGTCGGTCTGGTCTACCCCGTCAGAGGTCTTGTCTAACCTTGTGGCGGTCTGGTCTAAGCTGTTGGCGGTCTGGTCTACCCCGTCAGAGGTCTTGTCTAACCTTGTGGCGGTCTGGTCTAAGCTGTTGGCGGTCTGGTCTACCCCGTCAGAGGTATTGTCTAACCTTGTGGCGGTCTGGTCTAAGCTGTTGGCGGTCTGGTCTAAGCTGTTGGCGGTCTGGTCTACCCCGTCAGAGGTCTTGTCTAACCTTGTGGCGGTCTGGTCTAAGATGTCGTCAGTCTGGTCTACCCCGTCAGAGGTCTTGTCTAACCTTGTGGCGGTCTGGTCTAAGCTGTTGGCGGTCTGGTCTACCCCGTCAGAGGTCTTGTCTAACCTTGTGGCGGTCTGGTCTAAGCTGTTGGCGGTCTGGTGTACCCCGTCAGAGGTCTTGTCTAACCTTGTGGCGGTCTGGTCTAAGCTGTTGGCGGTCTGGTCTACCCCGTCAGAGGTCTTGTCTAACCTTGTGGCGGTCTGGTCTAAGCTGTTGGCGGTCTGGTCTACCCCGTCAGAGGTCTTGTCTAACCTTGTGGCGGTCTGGTCTAAGCTGTTGGCGGTCTGGTCTACCCCGTCAGAGGTCTTGTCTAACCTTGTGGCGGTCTGGTCTAAGCTGTTGTCGGTCTGGTCTACCCGTCAGAGGTCTTGTCTAACCTTGTGGCGGTCTGGTCTAAGCTGTTGGCGGTCTGGTCTACCCCGTCAGAGGTATTGTCTAACCTTGTGGCGGTCTGGTCTAAGATGTCGTCGGTCTGGTCTACCCCGTCAGAGGTCTTGTCTAACCTTGTGTCGGTCTGGTCTAAGCTGTTGGCGGTCTGGTCTACCCCGTCAGAGGTCTTGTCTAACCTTGTGGCGGTCTGGTCTAAGCTGTTGGCGGTCTGGTCTACCCCGTCAGAGGTATTGTCTAACCTTGTGGCGGTCTGGTCTAAGCTGTTGGCGGTCTGGTCTAAGCTGTTGGCGGTCTGGTCTACCCCGTCAGAGGTATTGTCTAACCTTGTGGCGGTCTGGTCTAAGCTGTTGGCGGTCTGGTTTAAGCTGTTGGCGGTCTGGTCTACCCCGTCAGAGGTCTTGTCTAACCTTGTGGCGGTCTGGTCTAAGATGTCGTCGGTCTGGTCTACCCCGTCAGAGGTCTTGTCTAACCTTGTGGCGGTCTGGTCTAAGCTGTTGGCGGTCTGGTCTACCCCGTCAGAGGTCTTGTCTAACCTGGTGTGGCGGTCTGGTCTAAGCTGTTGGCGGTCTGGTCTACCCGTCAGAGGTCTTGTCTAACCTTGTGGCGGTCTGGTCTAAGCTGTTGGCGGTCTGGTCTACCCCGTCAGAGGTATTGTCTAACCTTGTGGCGGTCTGGTCTAAGCTGTTGGCGGTCTGGTCTACCCCGTCAGAGGTCTTGTCTAACCTTGTGGCGGTCTGGTCCTAAGCTGTTGGCGGTCTGGTCTACCCCGTCAGAGGTCTTGTCTAACCTTGTGGCGGTCTGGTCTAAGCTGTTGGCGGTCTGGTCTACCCCCGTCAGAGGTCTTGTCTAACCTGTGGCGGTCTGGTCTAAGCTGTTGGCGGTCTGGTCTACCCCGTCAGAGGTCTTGTCTAACCTTGTGGCGGTCTGGTCTAAGCTGTTGGCAGTCTGGTCTAAGCTGTTGGCGGTCTGAGTCTACCCGTCAGGTGTTGGAGGGTATGGTCTAACCTGTTGGCGGTGCCGGTCTACCCTGGTCACAAGCTGTTGGCGGTCTGGTCTACCCGTCAGGTGTTGGCGGTCTGGTATTGTCTACCCCTTGTGGCGGTCTGGACTAAGCTGTTGGCGGTCTGGTCTAAGCTGTTGGCGGTCTGGTCTACGGGTCTGGCTCACCCGTCAGAGGTCTTGTCCTAACAAGCTGTTATGGTCTGGCCTAAGCTGGCGGTCTGGTCTAAGCTGTTGGCGGTCTGGTCTACCCGTCAGAGGTATTGTCTAACCTTTGTGGCGGTCTGGTCTAAGCTGTTGGCGGTTTGGTCTAAGCTGTTGGCGGTCTGGTCTACCCCGTCAGAGGTCTTGTCTAACCTTGTGGCGGTCTGGTCTAAGCTGTTGGCGGTCTGGTCTACCCCCGTCAGAGGTCTTGTCTAACCTTGTGGCGGTCTGGTCTAAGCTGTTGGCGGTCTGGTCTACCCTGTCCAGAGGTATTGTCTAACCTTGTGGCGGTCTGGTCCTAAGCTATTGGCGGTCTGGTCTAAGCTGTTGGCGGTCTGGTCTACCCCGTCAGAGGTCTTGTCTAACCTTGTGGCGGTCTGGTCAACCTAAGATGTCGTCGGTCTGGTCTACCCGCCAGAGGTCTTGTCTAACCTGTGGCGGTCTGGTCTAAGCTGTTGGCGGTCTGGTCTACCCCGTCAGAGGTCTTGTCTCCAACCTTGTGGCGGTCTGGTCTAAGCTGTTGGCGGTCTGGTCTACCCCGTCAGAGGTCTTTGTCTAACCTTGTGGCGGTCTGGTCTAAGCTGTTGGCGGTCTGGTCTACCCCGTCAGAGGTATTGTCTAACCTTGTGGCGGTCTGGTCTAAGCTGTTGGCGGTCTGGTCTACCCCGTCAGAGGTATTGTCTAACCTTGTGGCGGTCTGGTCTAAGATGTCGTCGGTCTGGTCTACCCCGTCAGAGGTCTTGTCTAACCTTGTGGCGGTCTGGTCTAAGCCGTTGGCGGTCTGGTCTACCCCGTCAGAGGTCTTGTCTAACCTTGTGGCGGTCTGGTCTAAGCTGTTGGCGGTCTGGTGTACCCCGTCAGAGGTCTTGTCTAACCTTGTGGCGGTCTGGTCTAAGCTGTTGGCGGTCTGGTCTACCCCGTCAGAGGTCTTGTCTAACCTTGTGGCGGTCTGGTCTAAGCTGTTGGCGGTCTGGTCAGTAATCCCTCCTCCGGGTTGTCGGGCCTCTGTTATTGGCGGTCTTTGTTCCTTACCCGCTCTTATCGGTCCAGTGCTGCGTCCTGTTGACACAGTTCGGCGACATTAGGGTGTTACATGACATCAGGAGTTGTATCTGTAGTTCAGATGGTAATGTTAGGTAATCAGTCTTAGGGCTACACACAGCTGGACTGATCTGATCACACTGATAAGGTCTATTGTGACGTCAATCAAGACGCATTAATTAATTCTACCACCCAATATCTATATGGCATCTAATGGCATCTATCGCATCTGTGATCGCATCTATAAATTACAGTATCAGAGAAAATTGCAGCTAAGGTACCTCTTTTGTCTTGTCCTGGCGCTAATTCCCAACAATACATTATGGAAGTACTGTACGTTGCTTCAAATGTGTTATCCAAGAATGAACTCTCACATACCACATGCGTTTCAAGTAGTCATGTTGAATAACATCTCAGTGTTGCCTAACACGATTTTAGGTACGGTTAAGCCGCTCCAGCGGGTAAGAAAAATAGTTATCAGCGCTTGACGAAGACCTTATCAAGAGAAGAAAGGCGTATCTCGACATCGACATTTGTGGACTTGTCAGCTACGTCCGGTACATGCTGATCTTATGTATGATTAAATAATCCAACGTTCGTATGTAGATGGTTTGTGAGCAGCTGTGGTGACTCGTAGCGACAACTAATATACCTGTGCACCGTGTGACTCTTTAAGGCAACAAAGTCGTCAATGATGAATATACCTGCAGCTGACCAGTTCATCTAACATCAGATCATTGCTTCGTTGTCAGTACTGACCACACTGGACTTCAGCTGGACGCCCGTCAACATACTCCACTGGCCTTAACCAAATTGACATTTGTGTCCCATAGCGTGGAATATAAAACATTAATATGAAATTTTGTCATGCTGATGGCGTCATGAGATGACGCATGTGCGTTAGAGGGCCTGAGGCGTGATATCACAGCATAGGTGTGGTGGGGTGGGGTGTGCAGACCAAGACATTCACTAGAAACTCACGTCTCCCTATACATGCTGACTGAAATGCCTGAAGAATCACTTGATTTCTCATGCCGCTTCAGTAGCCCATGTCATGTCCCTACAGACAGGACGGGAATGTCTCCTACCTCAGTTGCCCATATCATGACCCTGTACACAGGACGGGTATGTCTCCTATTTCAGCTGCCCATATCATGACCCTGTACACAGGACGACATGTCTCCTGCTTCAGTTGCCCATATCATGACCCTGTACGCAGGACGGGTATGTTTCCTGCTTCAGTTGCCCGTATTATGTCCTTCTACACAGGACGGGTATGTCTCCTGCTTCAGTTGCCCATATCATGACCCTGTACACAGGACGGGTATGTTTCCTGCTTCAGTTGCCCATATCATGACCCTGTACACAGGACGGGTATGTTTCCTGCTTCAGTTGCCCATATCATGACCCTGTACACAGGACGGGTATGTCTCCTACTTCAGTTGCCCGTATTATGACCTTCTACACAGGACAACATGTCTCCTACTTCAGTTGCCCATATCATGACCCTGTACACAGGACGGGTATGTTTCCTGCTTCAGTTGCCCGTATTATGTCCTTCTACACAGGACGGGTATGTCTCCTGCTTCAGTTGCCCGTATTATGTCCTTCTACACAGGACGGGAATGTCTCCTGCTTCAGTTGCCCGTATTATGACCCTGTACACAGGACGGGTATGTCTCCTACTTCAGTTGCCCATATCATGACCCTGTACACAGGACGGGTATGTCTCCTACTTCAGTTGCCCATATCATGACCCTGTACACAGGACGGGTATGTCTCCTACTTCAGTTGCCCATATCATGACCCTGTACACAGGACGGGTATGTTTCCTGCTTCAGTTGCCCGTATTATGACCCTGTACACAGGACGGGTATGTTTCCTGCTTCAGTTGCCCGTATTATGACCTTCTACACAGGACGGGTATGTCTCCTACTTCAGTTGCCCATATCATGACCCTGTACACAGGACGGGTATGTCTCCTACTTCGCAACACAACTGGTCGCAAAACTTCATCCATAAACCTTCGAACATTCAGGCTGCCATGCATGACTGGCTAAAGTCTCATTTTGAGATCGCCGCAGATCCTCCCCACACCATCACGCTTCGGCTCCAAACGGTCCGGACTTTAAAGCTGAACGCAATTCGGCGCTAAACGTTCACCTACGCGTCTTTAAACACGAGCCCGGCCGTCATTAGTAGTACAGGTAAACTCTACTGTCGTCGGTGAACATTACACATCGCCAATTACGCATCTGCCAACGTCGAACTCTGTCTGGCCTTATGTCAATCGCCTGACAAGTCGGTTTTGAAGAGTCATCAGATGGACTACCCACGGTAGGGTCGACTCAAGCTCGAATACCATGTTCTCTTTAGTCGCCGATACACTGTATGTCGACTGATACGGTGTCCTAGTGCCGTCGCTGCCGTTGTCGTCGCCGTTACAAAACGATTCTCCTCAGGATGCGAATTTTCCCGATGTGGCAATCATCATCTGGCGTTGTCACACGTGGTCGACCACCTCGGACGTATTCTTCTGTTTGTCTGATGACAGTTGCTCGCGCAGCTCGAAGGTTCTGGCAATGACGGTGTGGTTAGCTCCTTGCTGGGCCATCCCGACAGCTCTCTCTCTCTCTTCGATTTGCCTCAAACGTGGCATATGTTTGTGTTCTTTGTACTACTGCGCAATGCCGCGCAGGCTATTTTATACAGTCAGTATGCACGTGCACTACGTGTTACAAAAGAAAAAGTCGTTATGAAATTTTGCGAAGTTTATCCTATCTGTTTATTTGTTTCTCCGTTTGTTCCCGGAAAAGGATGGATCTGTACGTGTGTTCCCGGAAAGGATGGATGTGTACGTGTGTTCCCGGAAAGGATGGATCTGTACGTGTGTGACATGGCTCAGTATGGTTTTATCACTTCATATTTAGTTTTGTGAAAGTTCATGCAATATTTTGAGGTGTATAGTTTCTTTGGAGCACTAGTGTATTACGTTTTGTTGAACATTATGAGGAGAAGCTCACAGTGTAATGGCGCCGTCATCTCATGTTAAGGCATTTTAAGTATTATTCTTATAAGGGATATGTATGAATGGCGTATTACAGTCGGTCCAGAAAACACCAACCGTTGGGGTTGATGCATGGTGCAAAGTCAGTCTCATAAGCGCTCCTGATTCCAACTCTCGAATCCTCGAAAAGTAATTACCGCTGAGCATTTTCTGTTCAGATTAACTGGGAATGTTTACTATCTACAACGGAAGAACCCATGACTGTAGGTGGTTATAGCTATATTGCCCGAACGACGACTTTGTGTGATGTTTCGGCTATATTATCCCGGGGTCCTGACTTCTGCCTGTTTCTGCACCCTACCGTCGGTGGTCTGGGCCTAAGATGTCGTCGGTCTGGTCTACCCCTGTCAGAGGTATTGTCTAACCTTTGTGGCGGTCTGGTCTAAGTTGTTGGCGGTCTGGTCTACCCGTCAGAGGTATTGTCCAACCTTGTGGCGGTCTGGTCTAAGCTGTCGTCGGTCTGGTCTACCCCGTCAGAGGTATTGTCTAACCTTGTGGCGGTCTGGTCTAAGCTGTCGTCGGTCTGGTCTACCCTGTCAGAGGTCTTGTCTAACCTTGTGGCGGTCTGGTCTAAGCTGTTGGCGGTCTGGTCTACCCCGTCAGAGGTCTTGTCTAACCTTGTGGCGGTCTGGTCTAAGCTGTTGGCGGTCTGGTCTACCCCTGGCCAGAGGTATTGTCTAACCTTGTGGCGGTCTGGTCTAAGCTGTTGGCGGTCTGGTCTAAGCTGTTGGCGGTCTGGTCTACCCTGTCAGAGGTATTGTCTAACCTTGTGGCGGTCTGGTCTAAGATGTCGTCGGTCTGGTCTACCCTGTCAGAGGTATTGTCTAACCCTTTGTGGCGGTCTGGTCTAAGCTGTTGGCGGTCTGGTCTACCCCGTCAGAGGTCTTGTCTAACCTTGTGGCGGTCCGGTCTAAGCTGTTGGCGGTCTGGTCTACCCCGTCAGAGGTCTTGTCTAACCTTGTGGCGGTCTGGTCTAAGCTGTTGGCGGTCTGGTCTACCCCGTCAGAGGTCTTGTCTAACCTTGTGGCGGTCTGGTCTAAGCTGTTGGCGGTCTGGTCTCACCCTGTCAGAGGTCTTGTCTAACCTTGTGGCGGTCTGGTCTAAGCTGTTGGCGGTCTGGTCTACCCCTGTCAGAGGTCTTGTCTAACCTTGTGGCGGTCTGGTCTGCTGTTGGCGGTCTGGTCTACCCTGGCCAGAGGTCTTGTCTAACCTTGTGGTGGTCTGGTCTAAGCTGTTGGCGGTCTGGTCTACCCCGCCAGAGGTATTGTCTAACCTTGTGGCGGTCTGGTCTAAGATGTCGCCGGTCTGGTCTACCCCGCCAGAGGTCTTGTCTAACCTGTGTCGGTCTGGTCTAAGCTGTTGGCGGTCTTGGTCCACCTTGGCCACAGAGGTATTGTCTAACCTTTGTGGCGGTCTGGTCTAAGCTGTTGGCGGTCTAGTCTACCCCGCCAGAGGTATTGTCTAACCTTGTAGTGGTCTGGTCTAAGCCGTTGGCGGTCTGGTCTAAGCTGTTGTCGGTCTGGTCTACCCCTGGCCAGAGGTATTGTCTAACCTTGTGGCGGTCTGGTCTAAGCTGTTGGCGGTCTGGTTTAAGCTGTTGGCGGTCTGGTCTACCCCTGGCCAGAGGTGTTGTCTAACCTTGTGGGCGGTCTGGTCTAAGATGTCATCGGGTCTGGTCTACCCCTGGCCAGAGGTCTTGTCTAACCTTGTGGCGGTCTGGTCTAAGCTGTTGGCGGTCTGGTCTACCCCTGGTCAGAGGTATTGTCCAACCTTGTGGCGGTCTGGTCTAAGATGTCGCCGGTCTGGTCTACCCCGCCAGAGGTCTTGTCTAACCTTTGTGGCGGGTCTGGTCTAAGCTGTTGGCGGTCTGGTCTACCCCCGCCAGAGGTATTGTCTAACCTTGTGGCGGTCTGGTCTAAGCTGTTGGCGGTCTGGTCTACCCCGTCAGAGGTATTGTCTAACCTTGTGGCGGTCTGGTCTAAGCTGTTGGCGGTCTGGTCTACCCTGCCAGAGGTCTTGTCTAACCTTGTGGCGGTCTGGTCTGCAAGCTGTTGGCGGTCTGGTCTACCCCCGGCCAGAGGTCTTGTCTAACCTTTTGTGGGCGGTCTGGTCTTAGCTGCTGGCGGTCTGGTCTACCCCGCCAGAGGTCTGGCCCTAACCTTGTGGCGGTCTGGTCTAAGCTGTTGGCGGTCTGGTCTACCCCTGGCCAGAGGTATTGCTCTCGTCCTTGTGGGCGGCCTGGTCTAAGATGTCGCCGGGTCTGGTCTACCCCCTGGCCAGAGGTATTGTCCAACCTTGTGGCGGCCTGGTCTAAGGTGTTGGCGGTCTGGTCTACCCTGGCCAGAGGTATTGTCTAACCTTGTGGCGGTCTGGTCTAAGCTGTTGGCGGCCTGGTCTAAGGTGTTGGCGGTCTGGTCTACCCTGGCCAGAGGTATTGTCCAACCTTGTGGCGGTCTGGTCTAAGCTGTTGGCGGTCTGGTCTACCCTGGCTAGAGGTATTGTCTAACCTTTGTGGCGGTCTGGTCTAAGCTGTTGGCGGTCTGGTCTACCCTGCCAGAGGTATTGTCTAACCTTTGTGGCGGTCTGGTCTAAGCTGTTGGCGGTCTGGTCTAAGCTGTTGGCGGTCTGGTCTACCCCCGCCAGAGGTATGGTCTAACCTTGTGGCGGTCTGGTCTTAAGCTGTTGGCTGGGTCTGGTCTACCCCGCCAGAGGTATTGTCTAACCTTGTGGCGGTCTGGTCTAAGCTGTTGGCGGTCTGGTCTACCCCGTCAGAGGTATTGTCTAACCTTGTGGGCGGTCTGGTCTAAGCTGTTGGCGGTCTGGTCTTAAGCTGTTGGCGGTCTGGTCTACCCCGCCAGAGGTATTGTCTAACCTTTGTGGCGGTCTGGTCTAAGCTGTTGGCGGTCTGGTCTACCCCGTCAGAGGTATTGTCTAACCTTGTGGCGGTCTGGTCTAAGCTGTTGGCGGTCTGGTCTACCCCTGTCAGAGGTCTTGTCTAACCTTGTGGCGGTCTGGTCTAAGCTGTTGGCGGTCTGGTCTACCCCTGGCCAGAGAGGTCTTGTCTAACCTTTGTGGTGGTCTGGTCTTCTGCTGTTGGCGGTCTGGTCTACCCCGTCAGAGGTATTGTCTAAAGCTTGCTTATTGGCGGTCTGGTCTAAGCTGTTGGCGGTCTGGTCTACCCCGCCAGAGGTCTTGTCTAACCTTTTGTGGCGGCCTGGTCTAAGATGTCGCGTCGGGTCTGGTCTACCCTGCCAGAGGTCTTCTGGCCTAACCTTGTGGCGGGTCTGGTCTAAGCTGTTATGGTCTGGTCTACCCCGCCAGAGGTCTTGTCTAACCTTGTGGCGGTCTGGTCTAAGCTGTTGGCGGTCTGGTCTACCCTGGCCAGAGGTCTTGTCTAACCTTTGTGGCTGGTCTGGTCTAAGCTGTGTGGCGGTCTGGTCTAAGCTGTGGCAAAATTACCCCGTCAGAGGTATTGTCTAACCTTGTGGCGGTCTGGTCTAAGCTGTTGGCGGTCTGGTCTACCCCGGGTCAGAGGTCTTGTCTAACCTTGTGGCGGTCTGGTCTAAGCTGTTGGCGGTCTGGTGTACCCCTGCCAGAGGTATTGTCTAACCTTGTGGCGGTCTGGTCTAAGCTGTTGGCGGTCTGGTCTACCCTGCCAGAGGTATTGTCTAACCTTGGCGGCGGTCTGTTCTAAGATGTCGTCGGTCTGGTCTACCTCTGTCAGAGGTCTTGTCTAACCTTGTGGCGGTCTGGTCTAAGCCGTTGGCGGTCTGGTCTACCCCGTCAGAGGTCTTGTCTAACCTTTGTGGCGGTCTGGTCTAAGCTGTTGGCGGTCTGGTCTACCCTGCCGAGGTCTTGTCTATCCTTGTGGCGGTCTGGTCTAAGCTGTTGGCGGTCTGGTCTACCCTGTCAGAGGTCTTGTCTAACCTTTTGTGGCGGTCTGGTCTAAGCTGTTGGCGGTCTGGTCAGTAATCCCTCCTCCGGGTTGTCGGGCCTCTGTTATTGGCGGTCTTTGTTCCTACCCGCTCTTATCGGTCCAGTGCTGCGTCCTGTTGACACAGTTCGGCGACATTAGGGTGTTACATGACATCAGGAGTTGTATCTGTAGTTCAGATGGTAATGTTAGGTAATCAGTCTTAGGGCTACACAGCTGGACTGATCTGATCACACTGATAAGGTCTATTGTGACGTCAATCAAGACGCATTAATTAATTCTACCACCCAATATCTATATGGCATCTAATGGCATCTATCGCATCTGTGATCGCATCTATAAATTACAGTATCAGAGAAAATTGCAGCTAAGGTACCTCTTTGTCTTGTCCTGGCGCTAATTCCCAACAATACATTATGGAAGTACTGTACGTTGTTTTCAAATGTGTTATCCAAGAATGAACTCTCACATACCACATGCGTTTCAAGTAGTCATGTTGAATAACATCTCAGTGTTGCCTAACACGATTTTAGGTACGGTTTGCTGCTCCAGCGGGTAAGAAAAATAGTTATCAGCGCTTGACGAAGACCTTATCAAGAGAAGAAAGGCGTATCTCGACATCGACATTTGTGGACTTGTCAGCTACGTCCGGTACATGCTGATCTTATGTATGATTAAATAATCCAACGTTCGTATGTAGATGGTTTGTGAGCAGCTGTGGTGACTCGTAGCGACAACTAATATACCTGTGCACCTGTGTGACTCTTTAAGGCAACAAAGTCGTCAATGATGAATATACCTGCAGCTGACCAGTTCATCTAACATCAGATCATTGCTTCGTTGTCAGTACTGACCACACTGGACTTCAGCTGGACGCCCGTCAACATACTCCACTGGCCTTAACCAAATTGACATTTGTGTCCCATAGCGTGGAATATAAAACATTAATATGAAATTTTTGTCATGCTGATGGCGTCATGAGATGACGCATGTGCGTTAGAGGGCCTGAGGCGTGATATCACAGCATAGGTGTGGTGGGGTGGGGTGTGCAGACCAAGACATTCACTAGAAACTCACGTCTCCCTATACATGCTGACTGAAATGCCTGAAGAATCACTTGATTTCTCATGCCGCTTCAGTAGCCCATGTCATGTCCCTACAGACAGGACGGGAATGTCTCCTACCTCAGTTGCCCATATCATGACCCTGTACACAGGACGGGTATGTCTCCTATTTCAGCTGCCCATATCATGACCCTGTACACAGGACGACATGTCTCCTGCTTCAGTTGCCCATATCATGACCCTGTACACAGGACGGGTATGTTTCCTGCTTCAGTTGCCCGTATTATGTCCTTCTACACAGGACGGGTATGTCTCCTGCTTCAGTTGCCCATATCATGACCCTGTACACAGGACGGGTATGTTTCCTGCTTCAGTTGCCCGTATTATGACCTTCTACACAGGACGACATGTCTCCTACTTCAGTTGCCCATATCATGACCCTGTACACAGGACGGGTATGTCTCCTGCTTCAGTTGCCCGTATTATGTCCTTCTACACAGGACGGGTATGTCTCCTACTTCAGTTGCCCATATCATGACCCTGTACACAGGACGGGTATGTTTCCTGCTTCAGTTGCCCGTATTATGTCCTTCTACACAGGACGGGAATGTCTCCTGCTTCAGTTGCCCGTATTATGACCCTGTCAGAGGACGGGTATGTCTCGTACTTCAGTTGCCCATATCATGACCCTGTACACAGGACGGGTATGTCTCCTACTTCAGTTGCCCATATCATGACCCTGTACACAGGACGGGTATGTCTCCTACTTCAGTTGCCCATATCATGACCCTGTACACAGGACGGAATGTCTCCTGCTTCAGTTGCCCGTATTATGACCCTGTCAGAGGACGGGTATGTCTCGTACTTCAGTTGCCCATATCATGACCCTGTACACAGGACGGGTATGTCTCCTACTTCAGTTGCCCATATCATGACCCTGTACACAGGACGGGTATGTCTCCTACTTCAGTTGCCCATATCATGACCCTGTACACAGGACGGGTATGTTTCCTGCTTCAGTTGCCCGTATTATGACCCTGTACACAGGACGGGTATGTTTCCTGCTTCAGTTGCCTGTATTATGACCTTCTACACAGGACGGGTATGTCTCCTACTTCAGTTGCCCATATCATGACCCTGTACACAGGACGGGTATGTCTCCTACTTCAGTTGCCCATATCATGACCCTGTACACAGGACGGGTATGTTTCCTACTTCAGTTGCCCATATCATGACCTTCTACACAGGACGGGTATGTCTCCTGCTTCAGTTGCCCATATCATGACCTTCTACACAGGACGGGTATGTCTCCTGCTTCAGTTGCCCATATCATGACCTTCTACACAGGACGGGTATGTCTCCTGCTTCAGTTGCCCATATCATGACCTTCTACACAGGACGGGTATGTCTCCTGCTTCAGTTGCCCATATCATGACCTTCTACACAGGACGGGTATGTCTCCTGCTTCAGTTGCCCATATCATGACCTTCATACACAGGACGGGGTATGTCTCCTGCTTCAGTTGCCCATATCATGACCTTCTACACAGGACGGGTATGTCTCCTGCTTCAGTTGCCCATATCATGACCTTCTACACAGGACGGGTATGTCTCCTGCTTCAGTTGCCCATATCATGACCTTCTACACAGGACGGGTATGTCTCCTACTTCAGTTGCCCATAACATGACCTGGTACACTTCCCGATGTTGGTCAGACGGCGGCCTTGGTGCACAGTCCACCCGCTGCTGTCGATCTGGGTCCGTCACCCTTATATAGAGACATTACGCCATTTTGTGTAAGGTCAGTGACCCACGTACATAGATATACGTAAGATCCGCCGACGCAAGGAGGTGGTAACTGACATTCATAGATTGCGTTGGGGATTAAGGATCCTGTCCGAAGCGGGTCGCGATAAGAGGGTACACACCAAATAATTGTTGAATACATTAAACAAAGAAGGGGGGGGAGGGAGAGAGAGAGTTTCATTGCACTTCAGACACATACTGAAACCATTAGGGATTCAGAATGTATGAAATGTCAAGGAAACTTACTGAAATGGTTTTAACAAATGCAAATGATGGCATTAAAATGTTCTTTATAATTACTCCTTATAATTGTCAGGACATAATTTCCTTTACTTTTTTTGGTTTTGTTGTTCTATACATTTCTGAATTGTTTGGGCACACATTTGTATGAAGAATAATGGATACCTACCTTATGTTTAAATACATTGAACAGATATGTTCAGTTGACATATTGGCTTATATTTTGTTTAAACTTACGGCAAGTTTTGTATGGAATTTACATTTAAACTATATTTAGGCTATAAGCAGTTGGGTGGCGGCGGAAATATATTCACCCAAATTAGAAACTTGGCACTTGCTAAACTGAATCCCACAATGTAATTAGTGTGTGCATTGTTAGGAAAATGGAGGTGCGTCATACTGCTATCATCTATGTAATACTACAGACGGTGAAAAGTGATAAAGCTGTTAGAACAGATGAAGTCAATAACGAGTGTGACCTCTTGGGGAGGCCGTGACATCTACACAACGTCTTCTTGTGGACAGGAGAACCTGTCCGAACACTCTAGCTGGACGTCGTCGTCACTGGTCCACGAGTGCTTGCCCGAGCTCTTTCAAGGTCTGGGGTTGATTCATTCGCTGTCGGACTCGTCTTATCAGGTAATCCCAAATGAACGAGAAAGAGTCACACCGGCATTACCTAAGAAGTTGC
This sequence comes from Haliotis rubra, assembly GCF_003918875.1. Classification (NCBI taxonomy): domain Eukaryota; kingdom Metazoa; phylum Mollusca; class Gastropoda; order Lepetellida; family Haliotidae; genus Haliotis; species Haliotis rubra. The sequence continues at coordinate 63,119 of NW_025766747.1, read as the reverse complement.
GTGTCAGAACTGCAGTATGGAGCGTAGCTTTGTCATCTTGAAGTGTTTGTCAAGGACCATGTAGCTGCATGAATAGCAGAAGGACTAGCGTCAAATCTTCGTCGCGATACTGTATAACAATAAGATTCCTCTCGAAGACAAACACTTGAGATCGACTGTTCGCACAAACTGCTAACTAAACCAAAACGGTGACTGCTCCAAATTAGTCCACCTCACGGACCTGATGTGCGTGACGTCCCCCTCCTGCGCTTCATCCGTTCGGGAAAGCGCAATGAGAAGCATGACTCGTCACTGAAGACAATTAGTTCCACTGCCTCTGGTTACCTATCGTAGAGGGGTGGATAGGTTCTGTATATGGTCGTTTAGCATGAGGCGTACAGTCGATTCCTGCTGGTCTGTGGTGAGACTCTACATATACCTACTGTCTGTAAATGAGGTTGCAGTCACAAAGCTGTTACATCTTCTTGGTGTACGTCACACGCAGCGTTGTGTTTCAAGATGTTTTAAAGTGCCATGACCAAATGTTTGACGTCGGGCGCCCGGGCCATGTTTAAACGGCCTGCATGCCATTGCCACAGAAACTAAAAAGAATGAATGCTCGAAACAAGGTGAAAGCCACCAATGCTTTTGCTGTGCCAGTCCTTTCTTATTCCTTTGGAGTAGTTAACTGGACAAAAGATATCCTGTGTCTTTACCGCCTACCTAGAAGAATCATGTCTGATAACAGAGCCCTCTACCCTCGTTCCTCTCTAAATCGTTTGTATGTCAATACCTTCGGGAGGTCGGGGTTTGATTAATGTGGAGTCTCTTCATGATAAAATTCTATTGCGTAACATTTGTACATATATCGCACTTAGGGATGACCGTGTTGTCTCTCTAGTGGATGTCTTGGCATGAACAACACAAGTCCGTCTGAGGGTCCACAACTGTTTATTCAGTCTACACTTCTAAACCTTGCCTAGAACTACTCTCAACTCTGTCTCAAGTCTAACCTAACGTAATCTCTTGGCTGCACACGCTTATATACCCAGGGTTGGCCAACCTTGGTCAGAACTTCCCTCAACTCTGTCTCAAGTCTAACCTAACCTAATCTCTTGTCTGCACACGCTTATATACCCAGGGTTGGTCAACCTTGGTCAGAACTTCCCTCAACTCTGTCTCAAGTCTTAAGACAGTAGGTTTGTGTTACTGTCTTAAACCTAGAAATATTTCGGGGAATTACCTCCGGGATCCCCACGACTTCAAAAACAAACAGAGAGGGATCTCAGGCAAAGCAGGAATCTTTATTACATATAAACATAGGACGGCAAAGGACTCATATTCAATTAACTGGTAATCCAGAATTATTGGTCAAGACAAATATATATATATAATATTGTTGCAGAAAACTATTCAATTGAAATTACAAAAACAATATGACAAGTGACAAGACAGAGATAAAAATGTAAATACTTAGAACATGTAAATGTTACACACGTTGGCAATTATTGACTATAAGCATCCTCGACTCTATTAACTAAAGCGAACCTTATATTTTAACTGAAATAGTTTAGGCGTCTGATACACTACTAGTGGCCTATGAAAGTAGTGATTTCTTATCTGGGCTTCTCGATTATTCATAAAATTAACATATAGCGACCGAACTTTTAACAATTTCAGATAAAAGTAACAGCATTTCAGGCAAAGCAGGAATAACTCAGTGGCGAGCTACACCTGTATATATACCCGAGATCTCCTGTCCGAATTTGAAAGCAAGTCGATGCCCGCATGACGCATTGGTCATATTACGCAAGTTTGATAGTACAAGTTTGATATTATGCAAGTTTCACAAAGCTGGGTAGCCAAAGCGGGGGAAAGTTAGCTAATTGGAATGTTAGTTCCCATGAAGTAGAATTGGGGCATACCCCAATTGGAAAACATAATTGATGCTGGAATGTTACAGTTCGAGTTGGTTTCCTTTGTTAATTATTTTGGGTTGGTCAGCCGTGTAACTACACTATCAGGCTCTCTACATCGACAAAGCCCTGTATTTCGATTAGGACGCAAAGTGACCTAACATTTAATTGCATGTAGCGTCGCTTGACCAGTTGTGGCAGCTTGCATCCCAAGGCGATAAGTGGTATTATGCAAGTTGCCAGTGCGCAAGTATAGTTAGTTAGAGTCGAATATAGTTACATATGCATTGTAGAGTAGCAAAAACTAGAAGACAAATAGACCAATTTTGAGACTGTTATAGAGTGTACACAATGTAATACAGCTGCAGGCGCTTGTGGATTAGTTTCAAGTACCATGTGACAGTAGATGACATCCTGCCTCACTAGGATTGAAAATCCCCCAGCTATAGCCGGAGGAGAATAAAAATGGTATGCAAGAACTCAAGTTAGACGTACATGTTCGCATGAATACGTATCTTGTAGACATAATGCTGATGGTTTATAGTCCGGGAAAGTGGTCCCAAGTTCCTTAAAATGTCACTGTACAATAAACTATCGCTTTGGTGGATTGACTCAGGATCAAGACCCCGCAGTTTGCGGTCGACAAGCTGTATGGCATGTGCCATATTAAAACTCCGAACCCAAAGTCCACTAGGGTCAATTAAAACACTTACACCATGCTGCCAAATTCCTGCCCTCTTGGACAAGAGGACAACTCATGAACTGAACAATTCTCCTGCATACAGGGCACAAATATCAATATGGACAATTGGGATTGTGGATACAAGATTCACTGGAAGAAATTAACATTTTCCTAAAATGGTACAGGGTGAAGGTTTTCTCCTTGACGGACACCAGTATGGGAGGAGAAGACTTCTGAGTCAGTTTACCGTACAGAAATGTTCGTTAGTAGAATTTCAGCATGAAATTCAGCTTGCGCTTTTGTCAGAATATGTTCAACTTCTCTTGAATTCAGTTACTCAATGGACTTGTAAACAATTTACAAAAACATATTGTAACTTAGAGATCGTTAATCGGGCATATAGCTTCTGACAGTTTGAAAGGGATTCATAATTAAAATATATAATTGACGTGACCTGCACAATTACCTGTTTGTTTAAATTATTGCCGAGTTCTTAGTATGACAGAGACAATACATGTAAGTGACCTCTAGTAATAATGATCAACACATACCTTTAGCAGGAAGGAAAATTTGTATTTACATATTCGTGATAGTCATTCTCATGCTTCGTGACATTCAGATATTCAGTATTTATCTTGCTCTAAACAAGCACGATCTCCTTTTTGCACTAAAACATAGTGCTCCAAATTATCGCACCTTTAATCGATAGTGTTGACAGTCTAATGGACTTTCTTGATTGAGTTTGTTAGTTTTGAAAACAATGGCGACAGGATATCGGGCAAGTAGGAGATAACATCTGCGCAGCGGTCGCTCGCTGACGCAGTCCCATTATTCAACTGATTACATAGCACGAGCAGGGTACATCACAATTGTCTGGTCTTTTTTAAGTTACATATGATGATCAAAATTGTTTTTTGAGCAATTCCCAGACAGAAAGATTCAACCAATACAAACTGTCAATTTCACCGAATAAGGTGATGATATGTCCAGTAAATCTGAAATAATAGGGTGGTGATATGTCCAGTATATCTGAAATAATAGGGCGATGATATGTCCAGTAAATCTGAAATAATAGGGCGATGATATGTCCAGTAAATCTGAAATAATAGGGTGATGATATGTCCAGTATATCTGAAATAATAGGGCGATGATATGTCCAGTAAATCTGAAATAATAGGGTGATGATATGTCCAGTAAATCTGAAATAATAGGGCGATGATATGTCCAGTATATCTGAAATAATAGGGTGATGATATGTCCAGTAAATCTGAAATAATAGGGCGATGATATGTCCAGTAAATCTGAAATAATAGGGTGATGATATGTCCAGTATATCTGAAATAATAGGGCGATGATATGTCCAGTAAATCTGAAATAATAGGGCGATGATATGTCCAGTAAATCTGAAATAATAGGGCGATGATATGTCCAGTAAATCTGAAATAATAGGGCGATGATATGTCCAGTATATCTGAAATAATAGGGCGATGATATGTCCAGTATATCTGAAATAATAGGACAACGAAATGGTCAGTTTATCTGTTGGAATGGGGCGATGATATGGACAATTTATCTGTTGGAATGGGGCGATGATATGTACAATTTATCTGTTGGAATGGGATGCGATGCGAGAATATGTACAATTTATCTGTTGGAATGGGGCGATGCTATGTCTAATATGGAATAGGGTGATGGTATGTCCAGTCTCTGACGATATGGGGCGATGATTTGTCCACTGTCTCTGTTGGAATAAGGTGATTGTGTGTCCAGTTTATCTGTTGGAATAGGAAGATGATATATCAAGTCTCTGATCGAATAAGGTGGTGGTGTGTCCACTGTCTCTGTTGGAATAAGGTGATGGTATGTCCAAAGTCTCTGTTGGAATAAGGTGGTGGTGTGTCCACTGTCTCTGTTGGAATAAGGTGATGGTATGTCCACTGTCTCTGTTGGAATAAGGTGATGATATGTCCACTGTCTCTGTTGGAATAAGGTGATTGTGTGTCCATTGTCTCTGTTGGAATAAGGTGATGGTGTGTCCACTGTCTCTGTTGGAATAAGGTGATGATATGTCCACTGTCTCTGTTGGAATAAGGTGATGGTGTGTCCATTGTCTCTGTTGGAATAAGGTGATGGTGTGTCCACTGTCTCTGTTGGAATAAGGTGATGGTGTGTCCACTGTCTCTGTTGGAATAAGGTGATATGTCCACTGTCCATGTGATGTCTCTGTTGGAATAAGGTGATGGTGTGTCCACTGTCTCTGTTGGAATAAGGTGATGGTGTGTCCACTGTCTCTGTTGGAATAAGGTGATGGTATGTCCACTGTCTCTGTTGGAATAAGGTGATGATATGTCCACTGTCTCTGTTGGAATAGGTGATGATATGTCCACTGTCTCTGTTGGAATAAGGTGATGATATGTCCACTGTCTCTGTTGGAATAATGTGATGATATGTCCACTGTCACTGTTGGAATAAGGTGATGGTGTGTCCAAAGTCTCTGTTGGAATAATGTGATGATATGTCCACTGTCTCTGTTGGAATAAGGTGATGGTGTGTCCATTGTCTCTGTTGGAATAAGGTGATGGTATTTCCACTGTCTTTGTTGGAATAAGGTGATGGTGTGTCCACTGTCTCTGTTGGAATAAGGTGATGGTATGTCCACTGTCTCTGTTGGAATAAGGTGATGGTATGTCCACTGTCTCTGTTGGAATAAGGTGATGATATGTCCACTGTCTCTGTTGGAATAGGTGATGATATGTCCACTGTCTCTGTTGGAATAAGGTGATGATATGTCCACTGTTTCTATAGTGATATGCTGATGCTGTATGCTAATGGTTTCTATAGTGGTATGCTGTATGCTGGTGGTTTTTATAGTGGTATGCTGTATGCTGATGGCTTCTATAGTGGTATGCTGTATGCTGATGGCTTCTATAGTGGTATGCTGTATGCTGATGGCTTCTATAGTGGTATGCTGATGTTGTATGCTGATGAGTGATTGCAACTTTTATCTAAATGTACAAGTCTTTTAGATGTCTTTTTTTAAATCTTGAGGATGTTGAAAAAGTTATATTCTAGCTTGTCCCGATGTATCGTTTTTATTTGTCGTAATATTCTTAGAAAGTGTACTGCAAATTTGAGTAGATCTTCTTAATGTAAATTTTACCCTTTTATTGTATTTGTAATATTCATATATTATACTTTGTACATATTTTTGCACAATTGTCTCAATTGTGCACAATAATTCCGTACAGAATGGCTCAACTTTTTACTGTGATATACTTTTTATGTACTTTTCTATACTTGTATCATGTTGAAGCGAGACTTGAATAAAATATATATCTGTCTGTCTGTCAGCTTTCTGTCAGCTGGTTGTCTGTCTGGTAAAAGAACATTCCCGAGCATGACAGAGATCGGCGACCGATGGTATCAGATCACTGAGAGAAACACCTCTCTTGGTGTAAGGACATGAGAACAGCTCGATCCATCCTCCTCTGTACAGGCCTTGGGAAATAAGACACTAGACTATACACGTAGGGACACATTTGCGGGAATGGTAATACACGCTGTTTAATACGTTATGCTCAGAACCATTGTCCTTCTGAGAGGGTGCGTACATCCCAAAACAATTACAGTAAATTTAAACGTACTACTTGTTTTTTTAAGTGCAGCATATAAGTTATTCAAATTTATGACTAGATTGTCAGGCATTGCTGAAGTGATGGTATAAACCCATCTAGGGTCCATGCAGGAAACCAATGTACTGTAAGTCCCCATGGCCCCTAGTATATGGTGGTCTACCTTCAGTTGTCGGTAATCTATAGCCTGTTTCTATATTGTAATGTCATTTATAGTTTAATATATTTTAGATTTAATTACTAGTTTTCAATTTATATCTGTCATAGTCTAGTTGTTGTACTGTCCTTCGTTGGCAGGTTTTTATTCTTTACCTATAATTATTCTTAATATAAAACTTGATATAGTCACGATATGGCTGAAATACTGCCGGTGTGACTTAAAATCTTAACTCATTCTTTCAATATGCCCAGAACCAATAAATAAGTTATTGGTTGAGAAATATGGTCTGTGACCATTGATAGAAGAAGGGGGATGAGCAGTTAATTCCTTGTCGGTCCACCAAAATATTTAATAACTCATTTACAGCAACGCTATGTATGACGTCATAGGTCGAAATTTCTGAGGATGCCATTGCTTCTTTTCTGCAACGGGACGTAATGAGTTTCCACGTAAGAAAGTGCTTACGCATAATGACTAAGTCGTAACCCACTCTCAAGTTTAAAATGCCTGCGCTCGGATCTAGCCTCTATTTGGGAGTGTTTTGATCAGCCGGAGAGACCCAGTGATGAAAGGATACCTACTCGAGCAAACACACAACCGTCGTCAACAGAAGGCAGGGTTTCTATCAATACAGGGTAAGATAGTCACTCTATTCGTGGAAGTGCACTGGTCCTACTGGGTGTATCCGACAGACGTGAATGGGGAGATAGCCGAGCAAACATGTTGGAACAATGAGCTGACCTTGAGTTAACACAAAGGAACAGCTGTTTACACTGCAGATGTTCACTATGCAAGATAACCTAGTCAAAGGGTTTTTACATTTTTTAAAATTTTTTGCGTAGAAATATCCTTTCGATTTAACACATTACCCACAACAACTATATCACCATTCAGTGTTGTGTGAGAAGGATGGCCGACATACATCTAGAATATCACTGTGTCACTTTATACTGACGCATAGTCACTCTCCATGGGTGTATAGCCATCAGTCATGTCCTAAGGCATCCCTGATTCCTGGGCAACTGACAGATAGAGGTTGATTGCCTCGGTTACCGAGCTAAGCTTACACTGTCTCCTTAACATGGTTTACAACTTTTACACTGGCTATTTGCTGTCCAATGTGCCACAAACATACACTGTCTATTGATCATGGCCTGTTAAATCATTTAGAAGGGGAATGCATAAGAAACGAAGATTTATCTGTGGCAGTCACATATAATTGTGTTACTGTCAAATAAACCATACACTGTACACCACTGTAATTAGTACAGTATTAGTATTAATAGTGGCATTAGTATTTGTGTTAGTATTAGTACTAGTTATTAGTATATAGTGAATATAGCATTGGTATTAGCATTAGTATTAGTTATTAGTTTTAGTTAGTAGTTAGTAGCTATTGATATTAGTTAGCATTACGGGTGTGAAGGATTTTAATTAAGAGGTGATACTACACCTTAAATATTTTAACTTGGATATGCTTGGGTCAGTCACTTACCTATCACTTCCTTTTGTTTAAACCAGGGCAAATGTTCTGGTTGAGTGGCTGACCCTATTGTTCTTAGCTTGCATGTTTTTTTAACCCTCACTTGCACCTCAGTCACTGGACGGAGAAGTCACCAACAGACTGCAGCAAGTTTACTAATTTCAGTTACAACTACATATCTGGACAACTGTAATTCAGGTTGTTGTATTTTACTTGTCAGCATTGTGTAGTCAGATGCTTGACTGTGTTGCAATGCAAGGCCACTAATATAACACAATGCAGTAATTCTATATTTACCGTCTTTATTTAATGATGCATATGATGTACGTGTTACGGTGTTGTCCATACTTTTGTTTGCAAGCCAAATGAATTATGCTCGGATTATGTTTATTATCCTCATCATTGTTATTGTCTATTTCAGGGTGTAAAACAATTAAACTAAACCCAGTCGTCGAATAAATCGAATCACACCCGTAGCCGTGTTGTCACCTTTATCAAGATTCACACTTAAATCTGCTACATATCGATGTCAACTGCTTTATTGTGAATAAAACGCCGTTATGGAGTGTACGCTTGATCCATCATCAGGTGAGAAGGCTCTTGCAACAGCGACCACAGACTGACCAGCATCAAGCCTCTCCAATGCACGTTGAAGTTCTTGGTTTGATAGACGTGGCATTTCCAAACAAAGATTAAAATAAAAAGCTTACTTTGTTTTTCCAGCTCACATTCAATATGCGTGTTCAGTTCAAACAAACATGCACCGAATGACCTCATGAATTTGCTTTTCACATGTGCATTTCGTGTTTTTCATCTTTACATAGGATACAAAGTCATTGTTTGTAGGTGAACTTACAATTTCACAACATTATAGCATTCACACTGTTTACTAGTGTATAATATACTTGTAAAATTATTCGATTAAACAGAAAAAGAAAAATGTCGAAATTTATCAAGGTAAATTTTTCAATTTTGCTGAGTATATGTAATGACTTACAATACCTTTGTCAAACCCTTAGTGTATGTAATGACTAGTAAAATACCTTTGTCAAACCCTTAGTGTATGTAATGACTAGTAATACCTTTGTCAAACCCTTAGTGTATGTAATGACTAGTAATACCTTTGTCAAACCCTTAGTGTATGTAATGACTAGTAATACCTTTGTCAAACCCTTAGTGTATGTGATGACTAGTAATACCTTTGTCAAACCCTTAGTGTATGTGATGACTAGTAATACCTTTGTCAAACCCTTAGTGTATGTCATGACTAGTAATACCTTTGTCAAACCCTTAGTGTATGTGATGACTAGTAATACCTTTGTCAAACCCTTAGTGTATGTGACGACTAGTAATACCCCTGTCAGACCGTTGGCTGCACTGCTATACACGATGTATAAACGTCGTTACCTGTGAGCGCTTTATGGATACCGTTTTACTAACAGTTATAAACTATTCTATATTATTGTAATATTTGTCTTACGTGCCTTTTGGATACTGTGTCCACTGCAAAACAATATGTGACACAATGATACAATCAATTATTTCTCATCGTTGTTCTTCATCCAGCTAACTGTATGTCTGACAAATGATAGTGGTAAGGGTTACCTTCCATGATACATGGAATGAAATGTGCCGTGGTGCCGAGGCCTCGGTATTGTGTTTGGTTACGATGTTGAGGGATTTACAGCCGTGTGGCTGACAGGTTACCTCTGTAATGAAATATTGTGAATGGATGACGTGTGTACCAGTACCTCTTTAAGCCTAAGTAAGTGACATGACCAAGTGACGGGACAGTGGACATATTGGGTCAGTATGATGGTCAACAGAAACTGTCCGTACACAACTAACATGTGTTTTACTATCTCAGAAGTCGGACAGGGAGTCGGTCCTAATGACTTGGCAGAGTCCACAGATTAGCGGTGCACTCCTGTTTATCCGTGTATGACATCCGTCTTCGGACCCTCCAGTCTTACAAGTTGGTTTAAACATATTTATTTCCAAAAGAGGAACCGGATTGGTAAACAAGCAGTATGGTGCTTATATGAATACCGCTCCGGAATACAGATATATTATAGATATAATAATCGTACGGAGAAAAACATGATATTAACAAACGATAAACAATAGCTTTCTGGAAATGTAAGAATCATAAACTGTAACATAGCCGCTTTTAACGTTAGAACCATTAGTGTCGGAAAATACTTAATAGTAAGTGCAATTTCGTTTTTATATTACAACACCAATCTGCCTGACAGTACAATGAAAGAATGGATAGATTCTAATAATTCAAGATTACCTTTAGTAGATCCATGAGAGTGGCCGTATAGTATTGATATGATGTCTTACAAGTTATATGATATGAGTGAGGTGAAATCAGGTAAAACGTCGCTGTCAGTGTTATATACCCTACCCAGAGATACCACTTTACATGAACAACCCCGACCTGAGTGAATACATAGTATTTATCATTGGGTCATATTGTGATGTCACCATTCAATAATAGAATGCCTACAGGCAGGTTCAGCTGCACATGTGAACATACACCCTGCTATGAACATGAAACAGAAACACTCATTACGTCATTCTAGTGTTTAATGTCCCAATAGTTTTCAGGAATGGACAGCTCTTTGCCAATTATAGTGAACCAACGTATGAATAAATTTACACTTGGAATAGACGGAACTAGTTGTGTACACGTATATGATTCTGACAAGGAAGTGATTTCCTGCGAGTAATTACCTGCCTCAGCTATATGGACACATGACGGGAAGGTGTGAAATTAATCATCTAACATTTTCAAATTGTGCATATTCCTCGAAAATTCTAGAAATGATATATATATATACATACATATTCGTTTTTAAAGCTGGGTAAGTATAAAGATGTCCACATGTAAAGCCATAACATCAACCTTTTACGAGGAAACATATGAGGTAAAATCTACATCTTTGTCCAGGGCTCTATGTTATAATCGACATCAGCATGTATTCACAACATGCAAGCGGTTGATAAAACTACTATGCTGTGACTTTCGCTCCCCCAGAGGGAGCTTCTTACTAGAAAGTTACAGAAATAACTATTCTGTTTGAGATGTTGTCTAAACCGATTGTCACAGACCTGAAAGCTCGGTCGAGACTGGAAAAAGCTTCCAGGTTCCGGAGTGAAAACTCTGATAACGATTGTCCTGAGGATTAAACTGCCCTGTGCATGCTCGACCTACAAATGACGCATGTGTAAATAGATTTGAGAAATTTCTGTTGACTTTTCGTTACGTATTTAACTTGTGTATTCTAGATACCGGGTAGAAGGATATACTAGCAGAATGGTTACTTATATTTCTTACCAAGGTTGTAATCAAACTGGCTGCACTATGCCATCATCTAGGACATTTCAGTAGTTTTCAAACTTTGATGATGGAGATACAATAGACAGTAAGCACGTATCTGACCCTCAGATTCACTGGTCCAGCTTAACCATTACTGACCATGTTAGCACATCCATGAAGGATATATCAGTAATACGTTCCCAAAAGAGAGCTGAAGTAGGAGAATCAGCTCGATTGGCAGATACGTATACATACTACTACCAACCCACACAACAACACAAGAGTAAATAACGCGAGTATATAAGTCAGCAGCAGAGAGATTTCTATATAATCAGTCAACAACAGCAATGTTTAGGTGATCATAGATTTGTTACGCAAGATACATACTACATTAATCACGATACAGGTAAACAACGTAATGCAGCAGTTTACATATAACTGACACCTGTCACGTTCTAACACTGGCTATCGGCCGTATCTATTCTCGCTATCACAGACAACCGCACTGATTAAACTGGCGATAACGTTGTTATTGTGCACTTCAGTGGCGTCTTCTCGAAAGAATTATATGAGATAGCATTGATGATCATTGTTGCTGCAACACACTTGATGTTTGTTAACACTCAAGAATGGATATACCGAGGACATTTTCAAACATATGACAGACGCTGGTCACTTCCATCTAGTCTCCCATTGACATTGTACGTGGGCTGCAAGTTTCCGAACTGTAAACTGTTAGGCAGTAGTGTAGTCGGTCAATCAGACCCTGAAACAAATACATGTATACCCAATGCAGCCCTTGCAAGTCCAGAATATGTGGCAAGTCCAGATTATGTGGTCGTATAGCCTGTTTTGCCCAATAAAGTATTGTTTGAGATTGAGGTTTGAAATGTTTTGCTTGTGGAAAGGGAAGAGTTAGCACAAACACAACATTGAAATCGAGATGCACGTGCATCATGCATGCTTTCAGAATATAATAACATTCTTGGTCAACAAAATTTAATTGCTAAATCCGTTCTTATCAAAACGTTACAAAGATCACAAAACGCTACTGAAACTCGCCTCAAAGATTTGTACTTCTCGTACATGCGGACATAGCATCTAGCAAGCTGGTTCGTCAGTTTTCTCCTAGGCCCGTTCAGTCCACGGGAGTTGGTCTTCAACATGTCTTCAAACGGAGGAGAAAACGTCCACCGTTACGGGGGCCGGTAACGCGAGGGTTGGTAATCATTCGCAGACTCCTATGTTCTTTTCCACCCCTCAGAGCAGAGCGTAGACTAATGCTTAGTCTCTGAATATATATAATTTTGACAGTAACAAACAAGCCCATTTCAATTGAAAAGGAGACCCAGGGAGACCAGAGATTCAGAACCTGAGGAAATCTAAACTTGCTTTATTTAGGGCTTTAGCACTGCAGAGAGGGCTTGGCAGTTGGGGAAATAATGTGGTTCAGGGACTGTGACACAGACTAAGCAAAGTATAGCACTGTGAAATATTGAAATTGTTACATTTTGGGTCAACAAAGGGTTGTTTTTTTTCAATACCAACAATTAGCAAGACATTTCGTGAACTAATTACTTAAAAATAAGAAAATGGTCACGAGTTATGTACAAGGCAAATACGGGTATAGTGCGATTGATATATTACTGGGAGTCTGAGAACTGTGAGTAAATTGTCAATTCAATACCAGTAAACTTGTACTCTCCTGTTAAGTATAGTACCGTATCAAGAAGCTTCTGGGGTGTATCATCACCGAGAATGTTTAGGTCTCTCAAGATGTTTTCCTCTTCGAAGGAGATAACTTCTGTTAGTTTCCGAGTATTTGACCCCAGTCCCATAGCAGACCTCTCTTTCATAGCAGCGTCAAGGGCATTACGGGCGTACTTAACGTCCTCGTTTCCAAGTAGTTTTAGGATGAAACATTCGTTCTCAGGACAGATTCAAATGCAGCGAACAATCCATACAGCGTAGTTGATGTACCCTAGTACGGTGTTAATATCGTTGGAAGTCATCTCGTGTAATGACCTTTCAAACATCTCTCCGACAAGGCAAAGTTTTCGTCCATACATCTATGTCGTCTTTCCTACTGTCATCTTTTAAGAATGTCGAGTGCCCAGTCTTTTTCATTTTCGTTCGTTTTGACACAGAAATTAGTATCTTAGCTTAACTTGGTTCTCTAAAAGGTTCTCCAAACCAAAAATTGAAGTCATCGTTGTCATTTATCTTACAAATATCCTCCGAATCATTTATATTAAAATAATTCTGAGTTATGAAAAACTCTTTGTCGTCTTGACGGTTGATACGTTGGTCAAACCACTTATCTTCGGGTGAGGTAGGAATTGTGAACCCTTATCGTCGGTGAAAATCCTCGGACATTACGCTACGCGTTCTCGGATTTCACCTCCGATCAGGGTCCACAATTCGTCGGTGAAAATCCTCGGACATTACGCTACGCGTTCTCGGATTTCACCTCCGATCAGGGTCCACAATTCCTATCACATCCAGGGAGTCGTAGATTCGTTAAAATGTATATCAGACCATGAACTCATGTGTGTCGTAATCAGAAAAATACCGATCGGCGTATCATCTCTGTATATGTGTTCTTGTTCTTTGTTCATTGTTTTAACGTAGGCCTACTCTGCACTGTCTCTCATGACTAATGCATTCTGCTCTCACCAGCAAATTCAATGTCAATGCTCACGCGAAACAATTAGCAAAGACACATATCTGTATCGATTTCTCGCGACATTCTGTTCCCATTACTTTCCACAAACATCCGCGACATTGAAGCAATGGAACTAACTGCAAATCTACACAATGAATTTGTTGTAATTTTCAAATGTTGTAGAGAATGGTGTCCGGGAGTAAGAGGGCGAGCCGGCCGAATATGTCATTCTCACCAGAGTATGATTGGTGTGATTTAACATGTGTACTAAGTGATGAGCAGGGTGCGATCAAATCAATCCAGTGTATAACATGGGTGTATAACATGGGTGTATAAAGACGTCCATGCCTCGGCGAGTGAACAACGAGACAAGAATGTCTACATCGAAATATTGCATCATAGATAAACAACCAGTCGTATATGATGAGTGGGCGCTTTATATCACGGTCTTCGACATTCAACTGGCTCTTTTTTTGTTTGTTCAGTTGCAGGTGAAATGAATTCATTCAGCGTCCCCATTTCCTATATGTTCTGCTGTCGAACACACTATCCTAAGATGTCCTAGAAACAGCACCACCCAAATCCGCACAACCCAAACATAGCTACTACTTTCGACACAAGCAAGTGTTCACTGAGCAAGAAGACCGCTCACTTCCATGTGCAAATACTAATCATGACTAATGTGCGTCATTTAAACCCGAAGGTGCAACATATTTTATATCACATGCAGTGTACAGTACATCAGGTACAGTATATACTGTATATCACATGCAGTGTACAGTACACCAGGTACAGTATATAGTGTATATCACATGCAGTGTACAGTACACCAGGTACAGTATATACGGTATGTCACATGCAGTGTACAGTACATCAGGTACAGTATATACGGTATATCACATGCAGTCTACAGTACATCAGGTACAGTATATACTGTATATCACATGTAGTGTACAGTACATCAGGTACAGTATATACTGTATATCACATGGGGGGCGGTGGGGTAGCCTAGTGGTTAAAGCGTTGGCTCGTCACGCCGAAGACCCGGGTTCGATTCCCCACATGGGCACAATGTGTTAAGCCCATTTCTGGTGTCCCCCGCCGGGATATTGCTGGAATATTGCTAAAAGCGGCGTAAAACTAAACTCAGTCAGTCAGTCAGTCAGTATATCACATGTAGTGTACAGTACATCAGGCACAGTATATACTGCATATCACATGTGGTGTACAGTAAATCAGGTACAATATATACTGTATATACTGTTCATCGTCATATGCACCATTCGTTATCTAACGAAAATGTCAAGGATTTGGCATAGTTGAGATCAGCATAAGAAACCCGGGTTGGGCAACTAAACATAATTCAACAAATATGGATTGAAGGACTCACCATATCTCACCAACAGGTCTCACCACTATATCTCACCAACAGGTCTCACCACTATATCTCACCAACAGGTCTCACCACTATATCTCACCAACAGGTCTCACCGCTATATCTCACCAAAAGGTCTCACCGCTATATCTCACCAACAGGTCTCGCCACTATATCTCACCAACAGGTCTCGCCACTATATCTCACCAACAGGTCTCGCCACTATATCTCATCAACAGGTCTCGCCACTGTATCTCACCAACAGGTCTCGCCACTGTATCTCACAAACAGGTCTCACCACTGTATCTCACCAACAGGTCTCACCACTATATCTCACCAACAGGTGGGGCGCGGTGGGCGAGCTGGCTAAGGCGCCAGGCTAGTGATCCAGCGAGGTTGAGGTGTCGGGATCGAGTCCACCTGTGACCGGGTGTAAAAACCTTGAAGTCAACTTTGTGTGCAGACTCTTTCAGTGTTGTCACAACCCCTAGTGTACAGTACACAACCCTGTGCACTTAAAAGAACCCACAAATCCGTTGGTATTTGACCAGATGGTGGCCACATGAATACGTGCAAACACCTAGTTGCGGGTACAGTAACGTGCAGTAAACATGGACAAAGTACTGTCCACCCAGCTGTGAATGGGTACCTCGTTAGGATGAGAAAGCCACAATAACTCGGTGCGCCTAGTGGCTGCAAGAGTTGTATACTCCCCAGGGAGTTGAGATTGATAATACGATGTGCCGTTGAGATTGACATCAATGATCGAGGGAAAAAATACCAGCGCCTTGAGCATGCACTAGTGCGTGGATATGTGCGCTATATAAATATCCTATAATAAAGGTCTCACCACTATATCTCAACAACAGGTCTCACAATTATATATCACCAACAGGTCTGCCAAGAGAGTCCGTGTGAGTTACAGAAAATGATACAAGATGCTGTGCTGGATGGAGCTATTAGTGGCCTATCATCTCAGATTACTAATTTATCATGCTTCAAGGGTGACAGAAATAGTTCTGGAATTCTCCTCCTCCAATGACCAACTTTGCTCGCATTCACAGATAAGTGACTGTGACACCAGTAACCAAGAAATCTGTCACAGCATCACGGCCTGTAGACTAACAACCAACTAAAATACTGTCGGAAATAGACAAAAAACTGTTTTAGGCTGTTACTCTGTATCCCTAAAATTTACACAATTGCAAATAGCATATGTCGAAGTAACCCATATCGGCCTAACTGGGCGTTCAGTGGGATGCGTAATAGGATATCCAGAAAAGCATGTTTACTTGTAAAATCGGGCAAAACTTAGAAAAAATACGAATAGCTGCTGAAAACAATAGATCAGACTATAGATGGCAATTAGGTCGCTCAGCCAGGTATGACGACGAACCGTCGACTCACTTGGCATGAAATGCACGTGCTGCCCACAGACACTAGGGGTCAACTCAAATATATTTTATGCTTTTTCATGTGTGTTGAATATGCCTCTATTGATTATCTAGTCTTAGCTAATATCTCTATCCCCAAGCCCGACCCCAACTACCGTCAGCAACACCCATCTTGGTTTTCCTTTTGAGACGACCCCTCCTACCTGTTTCGTTTTATAGCGATAGTGAGATTCAATGGTATCTACATGCTTAATAGTTTCAGTATTAAAGTTGTTATTTTTTACGTCTGCTGTCGTTTATAATGAAGTTAAGTCTAATTTCAAAATGGACATTCAAAAAGTGTCATTTGTTATACAATATCATCGCACACTTATTTGCATAAAACCATGGTCTTCTCCAAATAAGTTTCTTCGGACTTTGAAAAACCCCGCATTGCTCATTTCTGCACTAATCTCTCCTCAGTAAAATCCTTCTTTTACATTTCCTATCTCCCTCCCACTGAGACTGTAGTTAGGCCGAACAGTTAGTGTTAGTTTAACAGATATTTCACACTTTCACATATTAACTACCTAAATTGTAATTATAAATGTGAAAAAACATTTATTTTTTTCTATTTCCGACAGTACTTTGGTCTCTGAGATAAACATATTTTACAGAAAAAAAGTTCATAGTAAAAAATTAAAATATAATAGAAAGGAGCCCTGAAACTTTCTTCATTTTCAGAAACTGTGGAAATCTAGACTTGCTACATTTTCTAGACTTGCATGGCTTTCTTGGATACGGCCTACTAACAGCAAGAATTTAGAATAAAACTCATTTGGACTTTTTACTTAAAATGTGTATTAATTCAGACTTGATCTCGTCACTATATGGCTTGAATAATGCCGATGTGACATAAAATCCAACTGAACTCAACTAACAGCAAGACAATCCTTCCAGAACAACTGACAGAAATCAACACAAGGATATGGCCTAGTCTGTCTCACAGTCCGCGGCCCGCATTATTTCCCCTTCCACCCAACCCCTTCTGCAATGCTAAAGCCTTTAATGAAGCAAGTCTAGATTTCCTCAGGAATATTTATCTTCCAAGTCACTGGGACTCCTTTTCCGTCTAAAGATTCCGGGACACAAGTGCAAGATTCCAGATTCCAGTACACAAGTGCAAGATACATATCTGTAGTACCTGTGCCCTCAACGACCCCTTCAGTATTCCTCCTGAATGTAGATTTGGTCATACATACCAATCAGAACTCCTATCCCAGTTTCCCTTCCATCTCATGCTGTTTCCCATCCATCTCATGCTGATTCCCTTCCATCTGATGCTGTTTCCCTTCTACCTCATGCTGTTTCCCTTCCACCTGATGCTGTTTCCCTTCCATCTCATGCTGTTTCTCTTCCATCTCATGCTGTTTCCCTTCCATCTGATGCTGTTTCTCTTCCATCTCATGCTGATTCCCTTCCATCTGATGCTGTTTCCCTTCCACCTGATGCTGTTTCCTTCCATCTGATGCTGTTTCCCATCCATCTGATGCTAATTCCCTTCCACTTGATGCTGATTCCCTTCCATCTGATGCTGTTTCCCTTCCATCTGATGCTGTTTCCCATCCATCTCATGCTATTTCCCTTTCATCTGATGCTAATTCCCTTCCACTTGATGCTGTTTTCTTCCATCTCATGCTGTTTCCCATCCATCTCATGCTATTTCCCTTCTATCTGATGCTAATTCCCTTCTACCTGATGCTGTTTCCCTTCTATCTGATGCTAATTCCCTTCTACCTGATGCTGTTTCCTTCCATCTCATGCTGTTTCCCTTCCATCTCATGCTGTTTCCCTTCCATCTCATGCTGTTTCCCATCTACCTCATGCTGTTTCCCATGCATCTGATGCTGTTTCCCATCCATCTGATGCTGTTTCCCTTCCATCTGATGCTGTTTCCCTTCCATCTGATACTGTTTCCCTTCCATCTCATGTCAAAGTGATGTGGTAAATGCAATCGGGGTGTCCGAGGACTGACTCTACAACAGTTACCTCCACGGATTGCCGTTCCACGTCACCATTGCCAATGTACGACATCACCCCCACGCTCGCCTGTTCCGGAACGGATCGTTTTGTCGTGGTGAGAGAGACCGTGACTCCTGTCAACATTACATTAATTAATGAACTGTCGCCCAAACCTACTGTCATACTGTAAACCATTTCAATAAGTTTCTTCATATTTTCAAACGACCTATTTGTTTCAATATGTGTCCAAGGTGCACCAGAAATTCCATCTCCTTTGTCTGTTTAATGTATTCAGCAAACAT
The DNA here is from genome assembly GCF_003918875.1 of Haliotis rubra. Classification (NCBI taxonomy): domain Eukaryota; kingdom Metazoa; phylum Mollusca; class Gastropoda; order Lepetellida; family Haliotidae; genus Haliotis; species Haliotis rubra. Next base: position 44,205 of record NW_025766747.1, on the reverse strand, counting down.
TCGGTGTATCCCGTTTTATCATAAACCCCCCTCCGGGCAGGACCCTTCTCAATGCTATCAGTAAATGTCAATTAACACCTCCCTACGTCGGCGGATCTCACGTGTGTACATGTGCATAATAGGTCAGTGGCCTTGCACAACGTGGCGTAATTTCACTATGTATATAAAACCTGACTGACATGATCAGTCAGAGAAAGGCTAGTCGGAGAGACGGGCCTAGATCATCGACAGAAGCGGACGAATTGTACGGCTAGTCGTGGCGTCGGCCAAGGTCGTCGCCTCACCAACGACTACGTTGACGATGAAGAATAGCAGTCCGACTTCTGCACATGTGTAAGGGGCCAGATCGGGTCACTCTGTCCCATTAACTTGTACCATTTCAACCATTATTCACGGTTTTACGCCGCACTCAGCAATATTCCAGCTATATTGCGGCGGTCTGTGAATAAACGAGTCTGAACCAGACAATCCAGTGATCAATAGCATGAGCATCGATGTACGAAATTGGGAACTCAGCCATAATAAACATGGCTGCTGTGATCATCAACTCTACCGCTGGCTTTTGTCTACCTTCCGTGAACCATGCTGAACTACCATCCGAGGGCACCCAACGAACGCTCTTGGTCAGATGGTGGACATTTTAAGGTTTTAGAGGACCATGTATCCAAATTCAAGTCTTTAAATCCATGTGTTACCGGAAATGCTCCTGTCCTTCTTTTACCTTATCATATATTATGGCCATTGACCTTGCGTATGTCCATTATTTGCGTAAGGATTCCAGTTTACGCTACCTAACCATTATCATTTGCACAGTTCCTATTATTCAATATCGTTCAATACTTTTTACGACCATTTATGATTGCCAAACTATGTCCATTAATTTGCTTTTGTGGACAAAAGCTTCCCAGCGCATAGGGGTAGTGTCATAGCTTTTTTTAACACTTATTTCTTGTTATGAAATATATCTTAAAACTATGTATATTTGTGAATTAGTATAAACTCTCTTACAGTAAATACAGGGTTGATATTGCACTAACTGACCGCTACATAGAAGATATTCTATATTTCACATATGTGACTAAGCGCACTGCCACTCCAGCTGTGAGGCTGATGCCGTTACGCAAGTCTATCTTACCAGGCTGACGTCAATGGTGACTCTCTCTGGGAAACGCCGATGCTTGTGTTAACCTTGCGTCGCAGGGTCGACACACATGGTCAGTCCAACAGTCCAACTGTGCGCTAAGTTAGGCAAGATAACAACCTACTTCAACGTAATAATGACACAACCATCCGGGATGGCCGCCGATAAACCACTGACATTGTTGATGTTGTGGAAGATAATAGGAAATCAAAACTTTCGGTTATGTAATTAATGAAGGCTTGAGTTGTATATATGCGGATGTCGGGAAAGGTTACCTCTCTGCCTTCGCCGAATAAACGCCGACAACTCATCAGCCTTCTCTGATCTTTAAGGTGATAGCCATGAAAGGAAACACATCACACAAGAAGTCTATTCCGAAAAAAGTTTAAAACGCCAGAACACGCAGACTGATACAGGAGAAAGAATAAAGTAATGACATCTTATACCACATGTTATTTAAAGAAGCTGAAACACAAGAACTGGATCCCTCTAGAGAATCTGAAACATTTACTGCAGTGGAGACATTTTATCATGTGCTTCTTAGATCCACTTCTCAAATCACGACAGATTCAAGGCCGATTGAGTACAGCATATCTGGCCAACACATAGACTACATTGATTTGAAACAATTGTGAAAGGATCCCGTCTTCATGTTCAATCTAAAATTCTAGAAGCAGATGGAACAGCTCGAACAGCAGACGAAGATAAAGTACTTGTGAATCTATGGCTTCAGAGTCTCTTTTCACAGATGGACTTATCCTTGAATGGAAAGCTGATTTCAAGTTCCACTAACCTGTACCCTTACAAGACTTATATCAAAGTTCCTTGGGATGGAACCAACTCAGCCAAAGATCCCAAATGTACTGGAAAGATACAAGCTCCATGGATGATATCTCTGTTAATGGAGGAAATAAGGGATTGTTTGAAAGAAATATACTAAGAAAACAAAGTCAGTCCGTGGACATGATAGGACCCCTCTATGAAGATTTCATGGATGCTAACTGACATTTAATTAATGGAGTTGATAAGCAGATCAGGATGTTTTGTACATCATCAACTTTCTGTCACGAGGAGCATCTCCCAATTCCAAGGTGAAGATAGGAGATAACTATCTCAATATGAGTAAGATTCGTCTTCAGACATCCTTGATCACGAGTCATGCCAAAACCCTGGCCCATGGTACAGCAAAATACCCCTTTACTAAAAGATATGTCAACTGAACTACACAGTAGATCAACTCCTTCAAAATATAGTTCCCAGCAGGGTGCTGGTTGCATTAGTTTCGACAACAGCATTGAATAGAAGTTATACCAAAAGTCCTTTTAATTTTCCAATATATACATAGAGAAAAATGTTAAGCACCCCACATTAAAATGCCCATGAACATTTAATAGTGAAAAACAGTGACAGTTTCTTTAGTTTAAGTATAAATGTATCACTATATTTTTGTTAATATGTGGCCACACATAATGAAATATGAGCGATACAACACAACAAAATATGCACGTGCATCCAAACAAACATGATTGCATAATAATTTCAGTATTTAATGGACTGTTCCCCAATGGTTTATCATTACCGCGAACAATGGCACGCAGGAGGTTATCAGAAGCGGAGACATGGCAAATTATTGGTTGCCACACAGCAGGAATGTCCTTCAAGGCAATCGGAAGGGAATCATTACAGAGTAATTACCAGACTAGTCAGAAAACATGCCAAGTCTCATCAAGTGAAGGACCGTCCACGTTCAGGACGTTCTCCTGCGACGTCACATCAACAATACAGAACACTTTTACGGCTGGTCAGACATTTACCATTTGCATCCAGCAAGGCCCTAAAGCGTCAGTGACTGCCAAATCACAGCCTTAGCTCTGACTGTAAAGAAACGGTTAAGGGCTGCCGGATTGACTTCACGGAGGGTCTGACTTAACTGTTGACAAATGACCATAAAAGACGGCGTTTGGTTTGGTCTGAAGCCAGAAGGAACTGGAATCTGAGGTCATCGAGAAGAATCCACTGGTCCAATGAAAGTCAGTTCTTGCTCCATGCCAAAGGTGGTCGAGTGCGAGTCTGGAGGCATAGAAATATAACCTATACTCCCAAGAACATCCCTTGGTTCCTTTCGGAGGAGGGTCGGTGATGATGTGTTGGTGCTTCTCACATGATTGCAAGTTGTTAACTTGTTAAGGACACAAGGCAATCTGACCGGTGAACGGTACATCCAGGAGGTACTGGATCCTATTGCTCTTAATTTTGACAGTCACCCTCTTGCCTCTAAACCAGAGAACATGGATGATAATGCTAGATCCCACCGTTCCATTCTAGTGAACGAATTTACCCAAATCAGTGCTGTGAGTCCTGATATCAACTCTAATGAGCACATTTGGGACCTCGTAGGTCGTCGTGTACAGGCGAGAGACCTTCCTGAACTTGAGAGAATTGGAACAAGTATTACATGAGGAATGGCACAGATTACCCATGGTTCTCTTTCAACGTCTTGTAAGGGTATGAGTCGAACGGTTGTGGCCGTCATCCGGGCAAATGGAGGAAGCTTGCGTTACTGACTCCAAACTCTTGTGAACACCCTGTGTGACATCTGTGACAAACTTAGAAATATACACATGTGTTATCTTGGAAAATAAGTTGTTAATTCATGCAACTTGTGTACTATTATTATGTATCCTTACAAATCCAACTAAGATCATTTAAAGATGTTGATGATGTGTAAAAGAATAGAGGAATCGATCCCAATATGATCATGTGCATTTTGTAGCAACAGCAGCATCAGCGAAATATATGAATATTTATGTATAGTAATTGCAAACCCAATTTTTAAAAATGATATATTTGTAGTGAGTTAATATGCAATAATATGTTGTTGAAATATATCATAAAATTGATTTCTTTTCTTCTTTTTTTTCTTTTTAGAGCCAGACGGATGCAAGTTATCCGCATAATCCCAATTCAACAAAGAATGGACCATATGGAAAACATAATAAGAGACTTAGAAAAGTCTCTGAAAGAGATTACAAGGGGTTAAGTTTACTTACTTCTATTCACACTATTCAAGCATACTCGGAGTGTAAATTATTAATCATTATTCTAATCATGTGATCCAGCTCAGACCATTTCCATCTCAACTCCAAGTGGTCAACAACTCATTATGCAACGCGTGTGCACCCTATAAAGCGTTACGAGGATAAGCATTCACTTATTTCATTCTCATTCCTATCCATTATTAGCTGGCTAAACTGTGACAAATAGGAATTAGTCTGACGGTTTTGGATAAAATTGAACACTTGTCATTTCGATTCCTCTGATCTACAGTGACCAACTAACTACCACATCTGGATATATATCTTCCCATTTGTTTTGAGTTTTTTTTATAAATGATATTAGATGAAAGAAATGTTTTGATATTTTGAGTGTGTTTCACGTGACATATTGTTAAGGAACTAGTGAGTTTAGTTTTACGCCGCACTCAGCAATATTCCAACTATATTCAGCAGGAAAAGAAAACGCCAGTACGAATTCAAAATTAGATAGGCACTGTAATCAAATCATTACAGAAATGGACATAATAAGCGGATGAAAAACATTTTTTGTGTACAATATCTTGATACATCAATGAATAACTCAGCACAATTCCCAGACATTACGTGAACGTTTGCAGTCCATTCAGACCCTTGACTTCAGTATCTAGTCTGACCACCACGAGTGGCGATAACTGCAGCACAGCGTCTATGCATGGAGTGCACCAATCGATTGATGAAGGCCATTGGCACCTGGAACCACACTCTGAGAAAGTCCTGGCGCAATAAATCGGCTGTGTTTGGTCTTGGTATGACATTATTGAGTCTCCTCTGAATTTCATCCCAAAGATGTTCAATTGGGTTTAAATCAGGACTAAGGGCTTGCCACTGCATAATGTTGACACCGTTCTGCTGTAGGAAGTCCCGTGTAGCTCTGGCAGTATGGGCCCGGGCGTTATCATGCTGGAAAATGTTGTTCCGGGGACGTGCGAAATGTGGTATGACGTGGGGTCTGAGAGCTTGGTCGATGTAGCGCACCGCTGTGATGCCGCCTCCTCTCCCTGGACCAAGGACCATTATATTCTCAAACACATTTCTAATAGAAATACTATGGGGAAATTAATGGCTTTGTCGTTATTTCTCAAGCCGAAAATTGAGTCAGGTGACTTGAGAGTAACAGATGATTCAGAACTTGTATAACAAGATGGAAAAGTACTAGAAGGTTCGAACTTTGTGAAACTGATTCGTTTTGTCATTCTACGCTCTTCGAAAAGAGCAGACGGTTACAGAGAATTTCGTAAAATGCTGCCCAGCTTGGATGTACCAAAACGTCATGTGAAATATTATGCTAAGTAACGACTATTATATGCGCCGCAACTCAAGCGTTGATTGATTTCAAATCCCAGTAATGTCTGCTACACGTATAGTAATGACCTGCACAGAGCACTTAATCATGCTATCATACCTGCTTATTGCCTTCGGCGCTACAGTCTACAAATTATCCACCCCCTTAAGTCAAACCCTTGACCATACGGTCATATCTGACCAACCGTGACCACCAGCGCTCCTTCAAATATCGACCCCCACTCACATATCTCTTGAACCCGTTGTCATTCCGTCATATTTTAGAAAGGTGGTCATTAACGAGCCTTCCCAGACTACTTTGTTGTAAGAGCTGCCGGTATTTTCCCTCGTCCCCCATCACCCTGTCAGTACTGTTGTCCCCGACCGAGTCCACTTTATCTTCTCTAACTCCAGGGTATTCGCCTTTCTCCGGTTGTTCGGCATGGTACCCCTCTGTGCCATTTATCAAATTGTCAACCACTCACTGTCAGGCTAGAGCGGCTAACTGATATTTAATATGATTTAGAAAACAAACAGAAACCTGCACCAAAGGCTAATGCGGAATCACCATGTGAGTTAATAACGCCCAAATGTACATAATGAAACACGATGTTGTATATATTGGACATCAAATATTGTAAGTCATGTACATATACCGAGCAGTTCGTCATCGGACAACATTTTGTTTCATATATTTATTAATGCCCACATGAGAACTTTACATTTCCCCATGTTATATCCCCAAATTATATCCGTTATTCCATACCATTTCATTTATCTGACCTAGAGTAATTATACATGCATTTTATCTTAATATGGAAACTATCCAAAATGAAATCCACAGGGACATAAGATCAACAATAACCAGTTAAGGGCATGGTATAGGCCTGAAAGTACGAATGTTTCGGCACTGGCCGTGAAAGGTAGATGGGAACCTGTGCAGAGTTAAAACTCACGGCATGCACCCTGAATAAGTTACGAATGACTGACTGACTGAGTTTGGTTTTACGCCGCTTTTAGCAATATTCCAGCAACATCACGGCGGGGGACACCAGAAATGGGCTTCACACATTGTACCCATGTGGGGATTCGAACCGGGTCTTCGGCGTGACGAGCCAACGCTTTAACCACTAGGCTACCCCACCGCCCCGAGTTATGAATGAGGAAGGATTGATGTATAAGGGTTATGAAAGAGTATGTATGTGGTGGTAGAGAGTGGTGCCAGCTGTCGGAATCAGGTACAGGGCAACCACAAACAAAAGAGCCATCACGCCATTGTCTGGGGACACTGGAGAGACACCAGTAGTCGTAGTATGTTGAAGGAAGTAGTAGAGTAGTGAAGAGAGGAGAAGGTGTCAGCTGTCGGAAGGTGTCATTCTGTATCCAATTTTGATGATTATTATATTAGTCAGTAATAGGTTATATGTCATGAAAATAAGTAAAAAGTGTGTATATAAGTACATGTCAATAGAATGTATCTCACGTCAGTCTACCGTGGACCATTGAAAATGACGGACTGTGAATATCAGAGTGTTGCTGCTTCTGCTGCTGAGGAGTGTGTTCAACTCACGGGAGCTGGTGTTGAGCTTCCAACGCAGAAGAAAACGTGTGAAGATTCTCATTGCTCCATTTTTTTCAAAAGAAGTGTTAGAGTGAAGAAGAAACACATCCCTCGTGTTGCACTGGTGTTATTGTTATCATTTTTAACTTGTTCTTCTATCGCAGAATGGACTATCACAAGCTCTGACAGTCGAATGGGGAATACTGCACCAACTGAGATGCACCCGATGACATATGTTGACTGTAACGATATCAACGTCAGTGCCATGTGGTGTCCTGACCATCAGTTCAAGTTATCTTCCTCCACAAGACTCAATGTATGCAACGTTCTGAACAGTACGATCCTGGATATTCGTCTGTTTGTACACGATAAACCTACCATCAAAGGCATTGCACTTTCTTTGAGTGAATGGAAAACGTTACTTCGATTGTTACCCTTCATCCGTCGTAAAGTGCGGTCAAGTAATCATCCTGACGTGCAAAGAATATAAGTCATCCAGGACGTAATACCACAGTTTATGACATTGATGATTCAAGATTATAATATACACGTTGAGCTATAATCATAAAGGTGTAATCATTCAATCTTTATGAATAAAAAATGTGTCAGTTTTCTATTGTTATTTTTTGTTTTCTTAGTATTTATTTTAATCAGAAACATGTGATAGGTCTACACGACGTAAAAAGAAACAGAAACGCATATAACAGATTGTTGTCAATAAGTTAAGTGATATATGAGCATCACATGACATGTTGGCGGAACAAAAGTTACTGCAATGATTGCAGCAAACAGCCCAGTTCGGTGTAGCTACTAACACCTTTATCAAGCAAATGATGTACAATACTAGAGGCATGGTATACAGCTTACTCTGTTTGTGTAACAATTGCCTTCTTCTGTAAACATCCTCCAGGCGCGTAGCAAGCCAAGTTTTCGTGTAAGCCCGATAGGTTGCAAAGCTTCATATTTAGATAGCACAGAAAGCTTCCCCAACCATTTTAGCAACAATCGTGTGTAAGCCCGGGCTTTTTTTCATAATGGTAGCTACGCCCCTGTCCTCCAACCTTGTACATCAACCTCATTAATTTATGCAAACATCAATCACTTACTGTTCAACTTTACTATGTATAATATATCATGCCTCTAGTATTGTACATCATTTGCTTGATAACGGTGTTAGTAGCTACACCGAAACGTCGCTCATATTATATTCAAGAAGTTGTATATCCATAGAACTCTCCTCGTTGTTCACATTACACTCTGTGAAATACAATACATACACAACTCCCATAAGAGTATCATATATGTTCCTACAAAAACACCCAATCTTACGCCGACAGAAACATACAGTAAATAAACCTTGACCGAGACATGAACTGCATTTTTCAGCACTTAAAACAGATAAGTCTTTACACATGAAGACGACTAGTATTGAAGATAAACGTGAATAGACACATAACCAAAACAACATTCAAGCACGTGTTTGAAGTAAAAACCCGAATTCGAACTTAGGACAATACTTTACACAGCCATTCATTGGCGTCTTGTGTAATTACAGTCACCGTATTTCCGGTAATAAGCCCCGGGGGGTGATGCAGCTCACAATTACAGTCATGACACCCCGGTAAGCGCGAAAAAGCGCCGGGGCTCCAACAAGCGCTGGGTCTGGAAGTGCGTTGAAAACATAAGCATGAGGGCGCTTGGTAGAGGAAATACGGTACCCGCAGAGTGAAATCTGTTTCGTTTGCCCTTTCTGTATATTGTTGGTGGCTAGAAGTCTGAGTGATCGATTGTGCAAGCAAAACACAGGGAACATTCACTATTTTAAAACTGTGCGCTAATTATGAATTTTACACTTTTGTTATATAAATATCAGTTAAATCATTAAAACATAACTAGAACTCACCATGCAGTTTGACTCACAGACAGACGGTCTTTTATCCTACTTTCACTTCAATTTTACTCAAATTTCCCATTTCTCTGTGGCTTCTTTCCCATATTTACTCAAATAATCGTTGTGCTTGTTTTCTTCAACTTGTTGTCTTGCTCGGTGTCAGCAAACGTACCTTATTGGAAACATCGATCATGAAAGGTGTACCTGCTTGCACAAGGAGTTGATATCAAACACTCAAATGAACATGAGTTTGTCATGAACATGCCCCCAAGTTGTGTAAATCACAAGACTAACGCAGAAAAGGAACTACAGTCAACTCTTTCAATACATATGGATTTGACAAACGTCATATCGCCCAAAACGGTGCATCTCAACATTGTGAGAAAACGGATCTATACGAGATGTCTGTTCCTTTTCGTTAAAACATACATTTATCGTTTAGTCTCTCCTGTCACCTCAACGAGTGGCTTTAACACTGTGTGCGACAGCGCGTAGGCAGTCTGCTCCGCGCATTTTATACTAACCGATAAACTACAAGTGTGTACATGTACATTCACAGGGAATAGACGTAGTTTCACGTGGCGTGAGAAATATGAACATTTGAACTTGATCAACAGTTTCTAAAACGGAGGGTTTTTTCATTTACGAACTTCATTTTAATTGTTAGAGTTGTGTCATAGAATGGGTTCTTTTTTCTTTAGAATAGGTGACAACAATCAGTCCTCTTTTAGTAGTAGATACTAGCGTCTTGACGCAACTAAAACATATATTTTCTAGTTGACTTGTGTTTTTACCAAAGGTGAGTGAGTGAGTTTAGTTTACGCCGCACTCAGCAATATCCCAGTCATATGGCGACGACCTGTAAATAATCGAGTTTGGACCAGATAATCCAGTGAACATCGATCTACGCAATCGGGAACCGATGACATGTGTCTCACCATACAGAGAACAAAGAAGTTTATCCATTCTCAATTGCGGATAAAGTTGTAAATTCGTCCGCTGTTTGATAAATTGTGGGTTTTTTTTACTTTTTTGGAAAAGAGCAGTATGAAGTATCTCTGTTAAAGTGAAATACTACCTTTGGAGAAATATGATCGCTCGGTTCGTAAAATTCACAGAAACTCATCGTTAGTTCCGTCTGTCTGTATCCGTGTGTGTCAAGAAAGGGTATTTAAATATGACCTTAAACAAACAGTTTATGGTTCCGGGGGTCATCTCATGCGGAGGCGAATTAATCATATCAACTGACAAGACAATGTGTGTGGTGTTGACGTGAACGTGGTCGTAATGCTGCTGCCACCACCACCACTACTACTACTACTACCACTACTACTCCTGCCACCACTACTACTACTACTACCACTACTACCACCACCTACTCCCTGCCACCACTACTACTACTCCCAAGCCACCCCACTACCACCACTACTACTACCACTACTACTACCCACTACTACTACTACTACTCCTGCCACCACCACTACTACTACTACCACTACTACTCCTGCCACCACCACTACTACTACTACTACCACTACTACTCCTGCCACCACTACTGCTGCTGTTGTTACTAACGTTGCTGCAGCTGCTACTACAAGTATCAGTGCTACTACCGCTTCTATAACGATCTATTCACCTACAATAACACATACTGCTAAGACTAACGCTGCTGCAGCTGCTGAACATATATGATGCTTATAACTTTACTTCAATAGCTGGTGATGGAACATCTCCTGATCCATGTCCAGGATGATGTTTTACTTGACAACCCAACTTAACGATTAACAACGAAAGCATTTGAAGACAATATGCTTTTTTTAAAATCATGTCTTCGTATTACATATTTCTTATGTTCCTTTTCTACTCGGTAGCTTAGTAAACGATCCTTTTTTCTCCATTTTGTTTCAGTCAATCTAGAGTCAATGGTGGAGGCGGTGTTGTCCCTCCTCGATCTGACGATGACGGCTGCAGCGTTACGTAATATCCTCCGGTTTAGGAAGGTAATTCTTGAACGCTGTCGTCGACATCGTCCGAATGAGAATGACCCCCCTATGGAATCCATTTCTCCTCCCACCCGACCATCCTCTACACCCCAGTCTCTTCCCGCATCCCGATCGCTTCGAGTATCGCCTATAACATCTGTCTCTAATCCACATGCTGTAAACCCTCTCTCCCCAATTTCTTCTTCTTCTTCTTCTTCTTCTGCATCCTGTTCTTCTACCTCCCCAGCTGCTTCCTCTGCCCTTGCACGGGTCCATCTTCCCTCCCCTCTCCATTCCATGCACCCCTCCACCAACATGAGTCTCATCCGACACATGTCGCCTCACGCCTCACTTCACCCTCCTGCACAACAACTTACGCCAACAAAAGAGGTCGATGATGATGATGATGATGATGATGATGCCATCAACACGTGTTCTGTTGTTGAGGACAATACCAGAACCGCACAAACTCACCGTCAATACTTGACTCGGCTATACCTGTGCTGGATAACTCCTTAAACGATCGTGACACTGTTGCTGATGTCACCACTGCTGCCTCGGTCATGACTCCCCCAGTCACCCCCGATGTGCCCGAAATTGAGATGGACTTAAAACGCGCATGTCGGCGTAAAGTAAAACCGCCGAATCGGCTGCAATATGTTTAGTTGTTTTTACCATCTTGTGTATGTGTGTCTGTGTGGTTTCATTCTGATCCACTCTCAGTCTCTCTCTCTCTCTCTCTCTCTCTCTCTCTCTCTCTCTCTCTCTCTCTCTCTCTCTCTCTCTCTCTCTCTCTCTCTCTCTCTCTCTCTCTCTCTCTCTCTCACACTCTCTCACACACACACACACACACACTTGTTTACAAATAAAAAGGTACAGTTATCTTTCTGTGTCTGTCTTTTTAGCTGTCAATAGTAATGTAACATATGGAAGTTTACTACGCTGATTCAGTGTTGTATGGGTGGATCACGTGACTCCAACGAATTCAGTTTGTCCTTGCCGTATGTCCTCGAATGCACCCCTGTATGTTGTTCTACGAGTTAGTGAGTGAGTGAGTGAGTTTAGTTTTACGCCACACTCAGCAATATTCAAGCTATATGTCGGCGGTCTGTAAATAATCGAGTCTGGACCAGACAATCCAGTGATCAACAGCATGAGCATCGATCTGCGCAATTGGGAACCGATGACATTTGTCAATGAAGTCAGCGAGCCTGACCACCCGATCCCGTTAGTCGCCTCTTACGACAAGCATGGGTTACTGAAGATCAATATTCTAACCCGGGCCTTCACGGGTCCAATTCAGAAGTAGATGAAAGCCCCTGTGTGACCATGATTCTCTCACCTGATGGGAACTGTGAGACTATGATTCTCTCACCTGTATGGGAACTGTAAGACTATGATTCTCTCACCTGATGGGAACTGTGAGACTATGATTCTCTCACCTGATGGGAACTGTGAGACTATGATTCTCTCACCTGATGGGAACTGTGAGACTATGATTCTCTCCCCTGATGGGAACTGTGAGACTATGATTCTCTCACCTGATGGGAACTGTGAGACTATGATTCTCTCACCTGTGGGAAACTGTGTGACCATGATTCTCTCATGGTTTTACGCTGCTTTTAGCAATGTTCCAGCAATATTACGCGGGAGACACCAGAAATGGGCTTCACATATTGTACCCACGTAGGGAATCAAACCCAGGTCTTCACCGAGTGACGAGAGGATGTTTTAACCATTAGGCTACCACACTGCCCACGAGTGAGTGAGTGTATGACAGCGAGTGTGTGAAAGTGTGGGTGGGTGAGTGAATGAGTGAGTGACCCTGGTTTGCCATAGCAGCCATATGACTTAAAGGAGAATACTAGACAATTGCAATAATTTGCTGGGTGAAAGATAAAGTCATCGGAAACATGTACCCCAATTTTATTTCAAAAATATGGTTTATTATGCTTTTATCGCGAAAACAGTTTCTGTTATCTGAGCTTCGGCCATTATATGCATATTCCGCTGGAACTCACGTGACCTTTCCGCTCGTGACGTCATATGTGACAAGCGTCCGCCATATTGCCAGAGAACAAGCGCTACAGCAATACAAATCGTGTTGTTTCTTGGATCCTAATGTTTTTCAACAAAATAATTCCAGTGTAATGTTTGTGGCAGACAATTTCTATTTTCCCCCGTCTGAAGCATAATTACTATTATTTTAAAATCCCAGACACTCTACATTCACCCATTTGACACAAAAAGAACTGCAATCACATTTTTTTGGCCATATATTAATAGGGGTGGGTTTGCTGGTTGGAACTGTATCACATTTTGCTGACAAATAGTATTCTTGTTAAATGATATGGTCTGTCACATTTTGCTGACAAATAGTATTCTTGTTAAATTATGTGGTCTATTTTAAAATTTATTTTGACCTCAAGCGATGCCTCCGTTTCGCTTGATTCTTCTTCTTCATCTTCACTGGAAGATTGTCTTGCAAGATGTAAACCGGATCGTATTGATACGGTCTAACATCCATTTCAGAAATGACATCAGGAACATCTTTTACTGCTTCAGAATCCATGGACACTGTTAAGTTGTAAGGTAAAATCAAAGAGGAAGCCATCAGCAACAGGCACATATGACGTCATGTCACGTGATACCCCCTCTGCTCAATAACTGTCGGATGTTTCCGTAATAGGCGGAAATACGAGTACGTTTTTTGTGTTTTTATTACTATTTTACCAACTTTTTGTTCAATTTTAATCACGGAAGGTGACTTTTAGAATATCCTTTCCAATATATCAAAAGTTTTGGTTTCGTTCGTATTCGCCTTTAAGCTGAAGTACCAGCTCAACCATGCGCAGTGACTGCTTGCTATAACTTGGTCATTATGATAATGAAATGATATGGCCTCATGTACAGAGCACTAACCTTCACACCTAAATATTCTCAGGACTTGCTAAAGTCAGTACACATAACCCTTTCGATTTTAACTATACTAGTCTTTTATTAATCATAATGAGATAGACAGAGAAGAAAAGCAAATACGTTTAAATATGTACTATGCTCACAGTATGTCAGGGAAACAGATTTCAGCCAGGCTACAGATCAAACAATCACCCACAAATCAAACTATGGGAAATTACATGCTAGTTGCATCATAGTTCTTTAGATTTGCTTTCCGTGAAAGTGCTTAACGCCAGTTGTCAAAATGCCCCCGTTCAAACTGCCAAGATTATTTACATCTCACATTCACACTTATGCGTCGTCAGGGTCTCCTCTCTTCCTGTCAATGGTCGGATTTATACACCAAGCCTCTGCCCAACCTTGGGATGCAACTACAATGGAGGTATCAGGAAGGCAAGCAAGGAAGGGTGTTACGCAGGACGCTAAAGACCATGGAAGTCGGCCCAAACCATGAACTTAAGCAGTCCATGCAGAAGACCCAATTCAGAAGTAGATGAAGGCCACGAAAAGTCGTTATAACGAGATTTAAAAATCGTTGCTACGAGATAAGTTTGTTTAAAGTCGTTATAACGAGATTAGAACTCGTTATTTCGAGTGTTTGGAAAGTCGTTATAACGGGATTATAAGTCTTTATAATGAGAGTTAAAGTCGTTATTACGAGATTATTTTCTAATTTTTGGTTACGCAAATGTCCCTTCAGGAGCTTCGTACTTTTGTTCAGTGTGGGTCACACAGTGTTCAAAAGGCTTTTAGTTGGGATATGTTTTGTCTACACTACATTCACACAATCGATTGTAAGGTTTCAATCATAACGTGGGTGTCGTCTAGCCGTGTTGAGTAATATCAACATATTTGCTACGGATGTCCTCCTGACATACACAGGACAAAGAGCACAGTTCGTGCGTCAACGTGTGCGAGTAAAGATAGAGCTGTTTCACAAAAACAACAACAGCTACGATTAAACACAAGATTAAGGTGATCTTATCACAATGTTATTGTAAAGAAAAGTGAGATCATCACAACCATAAAGTTAATCGTAACTGTTTTGTGAACAAAGCATGAGACGTTAGGTCTATCCATAACTGATGTCTGTGATTGAGTAAACAACAAACAGTTATTTCACGTTTTATTGAGAAACACATAGGTAACTAAATCACTTCGTGAACGATAGGTTCACCGTTGTACATTATCGGTGAAGGGTTGGTATTCGTGATGTGTAGAAGCTGAAAAAACAAAGGGGGACACGGGTTTGGTGAAAAGGTAATAAACACACATTAAAGCTAGGAGTGAAGAGATCGTTCCTGTAACATTTCATTTCTACGTGTACATGTTTTACATTTACGTATAAACATACAAGAAACGAGCTTAACTCTTACCATGGTGACATCGAATATTATGGTATCCGCACAAGGAATGAGTTACTAGAGAGATCTTTCCTAGGACATTTTTTATGTAACAAACATATAACAAACTGCTACCTTCCACATTTGCGTAAAACATATACAATCAACCTTGGCCTTACCGTGCTTACACTCGAACAGTTGCTTCTTTATTGTAAAATTATTATTTTCTATTTATTACTCACCTAAGAGAAACTCTGGCTCAGCGGTTCGTCCGACTGGGATTAGCTCAGCGATTCGTCCGACACGTTTTCGTTGACTCCACCTTCAGTGCATCAGAAAAATTTAATTTTGTTAAATGTTCGGTTGTTTTGGACCGGGCTTGACCCATGAAGATAAGATGAGTTGACCTTTCAAGGGCTTCCTTGTACCGATTGTTCAGTAGCACATTAAAACGGCGACGTGCTTCTTTCCTCACTGCAGGAGATAATACAACATTACACAGAAGTTCCCCGTGGACATTGACTTCATCAGGTCAGACAATCTCCATCAATAAGTTCTTCGGCAACTCGCTTTCCATCTCGCTGTATCTTCTTGGATTAGGATTCCATCTGTGTCCACTTTTTTCATGAGTTCTTCTCGCGAAACGCAGGTGATCATAGGTTTCAACATTTCCGCAGCGGAAGAGACTTGGACATAGTTGGTGGAGCTATAGTAACTTCCAAAGAGCAGCTACGATATGCTGGACGATATGCTGGAGAACTGTATGACGTTAGGATTTTTATACCTTCTTTTATATCCTTCTTTGCGTCACTAATAAACAAAAGTGTATTTAATCTGGTCACGACGTCGACGGGGTCGAGGTTGACACAATGTCTGCACAGCGCGTACAACGGACGCTTTTTCATCTGCCGTCGGTCTACACAAGGCGAGCCACTGTCGGTCCGAGAACACTATCCATTCCTGTCACCGTTGACATCGGATCGATAGACATTCGACTCGCTGTTGACTTCGTGACAACAGAGGTATTTGGCGTTCCTGTCCGCTGTTGATATCTAAGGTCAACGAGGGACAGCCACGACGTCGCAAGGTCGATAGCAATTCCCCTCGCCGTTGGCTTCGTGACAATAGAGGTGTTTGGCGTCCTCGTCCGCTGTTGATATAAGGTCAATAAGGGGCAGTCATGACGTCACAAGGTCGATAGCAATTCCCCTCTTCCTTGACTTAAAGACAACAAAAGTATTTGGTTTTTCCCGCCCGCTGTTGACATAAGGTCAATAAGGGACAGTCACGACGTCGCAAGGTTGATAGCAATTCCCCTCTTCGTTGACTTACAGATAACAAAGGTATTTGGTTTCTCCCGCCCGCTGTTGACATAAGGTCAATAATGGGCACTGAGCACACCGATGTGGTGCATTGGTTCTTCATATTTATCATCCAAAACTGTGTTCCACAGGAGATATTGCTTGTGTGAGATTTGACAGTAGATTTTGTCCAATGCCGAGACAATGCTATGACGTCATGACCTTGATGAGGTCACAATGCTATGACATAGCTTCACCGCAGTTCTAATGGCAGTACCGTGCTCAGAGATGTACATATTTCATTGAAAACTAATGAAGAGTGATTTTTGATGATAAATAGAGAATCTCACCCGAGTGTCTTTTGATATCAAATATATCACCACGAGTTGATAAAGTTACAAATATTTTTACTTTTATCAACGTGTGTTGATATATTTGATATCAGAAGACACGGGGGTGAGATTCTATTTATCATCAAAAATCACTGGCATACACTCAAACGTTGGAATTTTCGGAAGGTTCGGTATCACAGAGATAACTGAAAGAAATTTATCATCCAAAACTGTCTTCTACAGGAGATGTCGCTTGTGTGAGATCATATGATATCTCCTTGGAGATTTGTTCACCGTTTGTATGGTAGGCCTGCGATCATACTCGGTTAATTAGGGTTAATTACACGCAGGCAGCTGACCTGTACATGGCTGTGCTGATGGTCATGATAATAAGCTGTTGACATTTCATTTATATTGACACCACTGTGATTTAGATTTGGATAACACAACTTTAACTTAACTCAGAGAATATACAACCATGTCTATATTCACCCGATGCCTACATTACTGATAAAACCCATATCCCGCCAAAGTGCCCACGATAGAAGATCAATTCTAACCCGGATCTTCACGGGTGTTAAGGAACTAAAGAATAGTAACATATTCCTATTGCATTATTTATTATACAATTTTTTCTTATGTTTGTTTTCCCTTTCAGACAACAGAAGGTGGCTATACCACCATTTCCAGTTGAAAAACGTGAAAAGAAATGAAAAATACCTACAAAAATAAAGACAAAAGAGCTCCAAAACGTATTCATTTTGTAGTTCAAGAGGTCAATTTCAATATGAATACATTTCATGTGTCGACCAAGTAAACATCACTACTTGACGACAATATCGACGGTAGAACCTTGCAGCCCAGGGCATACCAGACTTATCACTGAGGAGAGCCAACATGCACTGACATTGAGCTTAACGATATAGTTTCTAGTGTATCTTTCATGGAATAACTCTCCTAAATTAGGAATATAAACTTGTCTGTCTAAATGATCAGTGAATGACCAGGGCTCACAAGAAATGATGACCGATAGGACATAGAAACCTAAGTATTCTACTGATGTTGGAACTCAAGCGATAAGTATACACATTATCGGTACCAGAGGTGAGACGGGCACCTGACAACTGTGTCAGTGTAACAGTTAGTAACTCACAGCTTTAGTTTTAAACTCAAGTTTTACTGTATACACATAGAGTTTACTGGCTACAATAGGCCAGTCAAACAATAACATTGGTTCCCCGTCATTACTTAACAACCGGGGCATACACATATACCCAGAGATAAATTTGAAGATGTCTAATTACAGTAACTCAAATATTTCAACCTGGACTGGGTTGTAGTCTCTGTTACATTTAGGTTAAACTTCTGGTCAATAAATCATAACTGACGTATCAAAGGGACAGGATAACGTGACGGTTGGATTATCCATGGATAACGTTCTTAGCAACCAGAGTATGGGTCACGTGAGGGACTTATCTATTGATATCTATCTAAAAGGACAGACGCACCCCACCCCACCCCACCCCTGTACAACATACACGTACAGCACGAAAATCAATGTATGGTGTGCCCGTAGGGTCAAAATAATCAAACAACCAAACGTATTTAGGTTATCTGTGTAATACAGTGTGCATAGATTGTGTCAGGGTTCGACTTCGTGAGTGAGTGGCTGAGTTTAGTTTTACGCCGCACTCAGCAATATTCCAGCTATATGGCGGCGGTCTGTAAGAAATCGAGTCTGGACCAGAGAATCCAGTGACCAGCATCATGAGCATCGATCTATGGATACGATGATATGTACGTCAGCAAGCCTGACCTCCCGATCCCGTTAGTCGCTTCTTACGACAAGCATGGGTTACTGAGGATCAATTGTAACCCGGATCTTCACGGGTAGAGTTTGACTTTGAATATTGGGACAATCAAAAGAGGTTGGTAGGCAGTACTGGCTGAATACGGAAGTTAAAAATCAAATTAATTCAAAAAATAATGTCGAGATGATGAAAAACATATTCGTCGAACTTTAAGCCATAAATAAAAAGCCATTATAAAGAAGATTTTGCTATCAGAATAGAATATACCCGCTACTATGCTAGTAGTTGTTAAGTGATGTGCATTGGCCAAGACCCATCCAAATCTTAAGGTCGGTCGAAATTCATCCAAATACCACCAATTAAATTATCTGAAATAAAAATCTGTGCCTGTGTCCATGCGCTGAGAAATAAGGCGTAAACAAAATTTGTCCTTTTTACGGATGTCTCCAAACACCTATTATAATCAATTCACGAATGTGGGATCTTAAAAGCGGAATCTCCAAGGAGAGGCTGTTAGCTTTCAAACTGTTATAATATAGATGAATTGAAAAAATCCAACGTCACTAAGAGCCTAGGTGGGTATAGTTTGGAAGCCGGTGTCTTTTTCTTACAATTATGAATTCTCATGTCAATTTTCATGTCCAATATCAAGGCACAGTACAAGAAAGTTTGTGTAATCAAATCTGACAAGCTTCTCAGTGCGACCATTGCAAATAGTATAATGGTTTGTATGCCACTTAAACAAATATTTCCAGAGCTATCGAAGCAGCCCATTTAATCTGAATTTAATACCATACAGGGATTTCACTGCTTGTGCTCATTGGGTAAACAAAGCACGTGTGCACGCGAGAGATGTTATAGGTCTCCGATGATGAAACATTGGACAGAGTTTTATGTATTCACCATGCCATGTTTGAAAATCTCTTGTAGATAATTTAATATATTGATCTTTCGCCTCAATTAATTATGTAAATAAATAACCCGTGTGACATGAGTACTTGATTGATTAACTGGAAAGAATTAACATTTTAATGTCTTCATTGACATTGGTCGACTCGAACAACTCTTGCTCCGACTGCTATATATAGCCATCGATCGCCCAGACGGAATAACAGTGTAATGATTATGCAGCACAAACGGACTGTGATGGGCCAGTTAAATCCGGCATTTTGTATTGGAGTACATTGTACATGGACCCTTTTGTTGTTAGAAATATCAACACGCCGGGTATGCACTACCTCCCCATGGAAGTAAATACGTGTGTACAGAAATGGATGCTACAGACGCCATCAGACCCATAGGTTGAAGGAGACTCCTGGGTCCTAAACTTTTTTTAAAAATGCATGTAATACGTAGTATCAATATTTCGTTTCTTATGCACTGTAAAATTTAGCACCTGTTCGACTGCATTCATCTCGAGTTTTATCCTGAAAGTAGAAACCGACTGCGTTTGAAGAATATAGCAACCGTCACAATTAATCTCACACTAATAACCATGCGAGTGGGCAACATCCAACAACAGTTGCACATTGTGCATCAGCATGGTTCATCAGAACATCATGGAATGTATGTCTGTATCTGTACAAAATAACAATCAAATATTGAATTCTCTTGACTGCATTTCAAGTCCCATAATTGTAGTGCATTGCGCATCACCATGTTGTATAATGTGTGAAGCACTGTCGTCAAATCTGGTCGATAGTATTTCATTTTCTTTCTTCTATACACGGACAGCGAACAAAGTTTTGCTATGGTCCGCGGAATATAGTCCGACACAAAGTTATTGTGACATGGAATGTTTTCACTAGTACCCTACGAATGACTTTTTGGATTTGAATCGGAGAAAGTGTGTGTTAAAATGGTGGAAGAAACTCACCCAAGCTGTTGATGTACGAACTGAACGAAGCTTGCGAGAAGCATGATATATATGAGAAAAATAGCCAGTAATGTTTACTTCAAAAGTCCAGATAACCAGACGCGCAAGATTTCCATTCAATGCAGTCTTTAAGAAGTGAAGAAGTCAGAAATAGGTTTGACATGCCAAGCCTCGCGAAACATGAGACATCTAGAGCTACACAGCCTCGCAGCGTGACGTTTCTCGTCGATTCCATAGACACGCCAGTCCCCTCAGTGGCTTCCGCCACTAGTAGCGACCCTACGTCAAGACAATCCTTACATACCCGCACCATACCGGGCGACAGATGTGTATCTGCGAGAACACTTCGCGTGTACCGCACCCTAGACTTCCACAAGTCTCTAAGGTAAACGTTAATAGTTTAAATGATAATTTCTAAAAAACTATTAAATAACAGACTTGGGTCCCTACTGTCAGCTTATCTAGACTTGCCACTTCGATAGAATTACTATACATCCTTGGGCTCAGCACTCAGTACAGTCTTGGAGCAAATCTAACCGCACCCTTGCAAGATGCCCAACCCGACGGTCAATTCTGACGTCAGAACATCGACTTAGAAGTTTCCAGTGGAGGGGACAACTTTTACTGTGGGGAGCACTTAAGTTATGATCTGGTTTGGGATAACAGCTGAAGCAAAGGCGACAATAATTGTGATTGAGGGTAGACCCAGTAGAAATGGCCGTTTTACCGTTTTTGCAAGAGAACGGCCCTGGAGTGACGTTTCGACAGGACAATGGCAGAACACAGGTAGTGGTAGTATCTTAATCAAAATAGTGTTGATGTTTAACCTGAGATACCCTAGTTTGTTGCCTATTCAACACGTCTGGGATAAGATTGAGCGACGTTTACGACTTCATCCGATTCCTCCTATAACTCCGCAGGTACCCCGCCAAATGTAATATGGTTCATTTAGGTGGGAATGATCTTTCCCGGGACTTTCATCGACGTTTAGTGGCCTCAATGAGGGTTTGCGTCAATGCAGAAGGTGGATACACTCGATAAGGGCCGTATGAACTTGATAAGATATCCTCTTATATATTGTGTTTCATTTGTATATACCAGGTGTTTTGTTCTTATGGACTGTAGATCGTTACCACATCTTAGAAAGTTGTCTTTCCTAAAAATAACATTTCATGACATTTCATTTTTTTTAGTAAAAGTGTAACGTTAAAACTGTTTGTTGTTTTCGTGTCACGTTTGCCTTTTAGTATATGAAAGAAGGCAATAACGTATTTGAACAATTACTACGATGGTGAAGTTCCAAATTCAAAAGTTGAGAAAAAAACGAATCAGTTATAATATTCAAATACTTATTCTTGATGATGAACCCGAATGTGTTATGGTTATAGCATTGGATATAGGGGGTAAATCTACTCCTATAACATTTGATCGGAAGTATTGTTGCAGTAGTTGTGTTGTCTCTGGGAGCTTTTAGGTCACTGTGCTACGTGTAAGAAAAGCTAACATACGTAAATCTAGATCTAGCATACAAAAACAGATATGTAAGGACACAAAATGGGAACATACTCGCGGATGTTGAAATATGACAAAGTAACACTGGTTTGGTATTTTAGGACATAAAACGGAGCCAACGACGAAATACACATGAAACATCAATGGATAGTGAGTGCCTAAGTATTAAACGGTAAACAACATATTAATGACAGTCAATTAAAACCAATACAATGGTACATCGAACTGAACACTACAATATCGCTGTACTGGTTCAACTGAACTGTGACATTTTCTGGGCCGTAACAGCAAAATAACGTTAGCCTTAAAATAGGAATAAAATTCCTATCTTCTTACCTCGAGGACAGAGAAGGAAGAGATGTAAGTTCCATAGGTTTATGTAAGAAAGTGTGACAAGCCAAGGATACGTATATCCAACTCATCTTCTTGTGCAACATTAACTACTCTGACGATGTATGAAAGCAGTATCTCCCTATGACGATAAGGTTTACCAGGCGCGGTAGGTGGTGCTAATCTATTGTCGGTATAGACACCTTAAGTTTACGGTTTAGCCGTTGGTAAATGTATACCTGCTGGGAATTAGATAATTTTCAGCGATTGGCAGTGTCAGGAGAGAAGAAAGGGACTGTACAGGCAGTAATGGGTGTTTTGCTTAATGAGACTTGACGCTGCTGACAGTGATGCTCGTTGCCCCTTCACGTCTTCTATACTTCGTATTGTAACGTTATAACAAATCGTAATATAAAGTTATAGTATGGGTTTCTTTGCTAAGGGACTATACAGCTTCGGTTGACTAGCGGCGTTCTAAACAAGCTTTGCTGTGCGCAATCACTTGCGATTTAACGATTTCCTTTGTTGTAGTGTCAATTTGTGAAAAATGAAACCTATCGCGAAATATATGTATTGTGATATTTCCTTCAGGGTTGCTTCATCATGCTTCTTCATCAACATCCCACGCGTATGCCCAAAACTGTATTACGACGTTCGAATGGGTCTGACTTTGTTTTACATGGTATAAAGGGAAGGAAACATGCAAGATGGTCCCAGCACATGCGGCGGATTCCTTCCTCCACTAAGTTACTTATACGGATTGGTCGGGGATCGAACATAAAACCTGAGCCTTTATTTGCGGACACTGGTAGACGTCGACCAATGTTGTGACCGGGTACCCGGTGTCCACCACTCACTCGTCTTCTTCATACAAGTACAAGCATACAGGTTTATATGTATTATGATGATGATGATGATGGTTTACATTAACAGAAATAAGTGACGTTAGAATGTAAATGTTGCATTCTGATTGGGCTATACAGGAATAAACATTTTCAGTTACATTTAAATGGAACATGAATAAACTGCCTTTACAATGATGGACATATCTACTGTGCAAAACGGAAAACTTGAGACTCGGGATTTTTAGGACTAGGCTTTTAATATTAGGTTTAAGACAATAATTTTAGTTGTATGCTGTGCATAGAACGTCTTGACACCAAAGGAAAACAACGAAACAACGTACCCTCCAAGTTGAAGTTCACAGCGTGGAGAACAATTCGATTGAGGTCTTCAGTAAGGGCTGTTGCCTGCTCTAGCGTCTCTTACAGCCACACAACGTCTCCTCGTTGATCTTAAAACGTTAGCAAACACACCCCGAGGAAGAGTGAGTGAGTGAGTGAGTTTAGTTTTACGCCGCTTTTAGCAATATTCCAGCAATATCACGGCGGGGAACACCAGAAATGACCCCGAGGAAGACGTCGCCATTGCACAACAAGGTGACGTTGAAGATATTGCAACGTCTGTAGTGGATTAACTTGCTGACGATCCACACGTCGCCAAAGTTCCCAGTCGTGTTCGATAGGATTGAGGTGTCGGCTATGCGACGGCCAATCCAGAACGTGAATATCGGTATTTCGTAGAATATTCTGTGTAAGAATCGCTGTATGCGATTTAGCGTTGTCTTAATGATAATAAAGATTAATACTGAAAATTGATATAGCGCTAAATCCAACCACTAAGTGGGTTGTCTTGTTGGAACGACATTCCAGGGTCATGTCGCTGCATAAATGTAAGCAGGACAGGTTGCAAAATATTATCTTTGTACAGGGCAGCATTTAAGTTCCCTCGAACGACAACAAGGGGAGAACGCACGTGTGCGCAAAACGAACCCCATACCATTACTCTGTCCCCACCAAATCTGTCCACTTCACGGACGCAGACTTGAGCGTGACGTTCACCTTGCCTGCGGTACACTCGGGCTTTGCCGTCGGCAAATCTAAATGTGAATCGAGATTCGTCGCTGAAGACAACTGAATTCCATTGTCTTTGATTGAACCGTATGGGTCTTGTGGCGACCACACCAGTCGATTGTGGCGAAGAAGAGACGTTAAAATTGGTCCATCATGAGGTCCATTGTGAAGTCCAGCGGCACGCAAGCGATTCCCTGTATCATTTGTGCAGTTATCCCTCCACCAAACATCTCCCTACTTCTGGAAGTTGCAGTAACAATCTGTTCCGAAGATGACGTAATCGTATTGCTTGATTTTCCCGGGGTATCAACCTGTTTCGTCTTAAAACAGGTAAACAGTAGCAATTAGACGACCCAGGCATAGTCAGGGTTCAGTGACGCTCCCGGCCTCGGGCGGTCGGCAACAGTTCTGGTTTGGTGCACTCTCATCCTAAGATTAAAACTTGTTTGTCGTGAGCAATTAAAGGCTCTTGCAACAGCGACCACAGACAGACCAGTAGTCTGTCTCACAGCCCCTGAACCACATTATTTTCCCTACTGCCAAGCACAGGCCCTCGTGTCTTTGCGAGGATTAATTATTTAAAATAATATTGTTTTTGAGATGACCCCCGACTCGAAATGCTTCACAGTACAATACATCATGACAAGGCCGGACACTTCGGTGGGTGTCCTCCCATTTGTGAGAACTCCCAGTTGTGAGACATATTAATTAATGGTTCAGTGCACACAGGTGGTGCTTCCCCATCCCTACGATGAAAGTGGGAACAGCCCTGTTGCTGAAGAGTACCCGCAGGAGGCATAGTTCATTAATGAGTTAATTAACACAGAAGACATTGTTCGTTGAAGAGCATTTATTGTTTTCAATAGATACTGAAATACTGAAAAAGATTATCGTGAACTGGTGATATATTCTACTTGTTGAAGGCCTGCCATAATGGTGATCGGAAAGAGCAGTCAAAGGTTAATAAATACATTTGGATTAATTATAGTTACAACAGTTATTGCTAGATTTTTCAAACACGTAAATCTGAGTAGGTAAATTAATTTCTCTTTCAAATGATCACGAAGTTACCCACACAAAGTGTTTATTTTTTAAAGCCATTTACCTGAGTAGGTTAATTACTTTATCTTTTAGAGTTTCATTAAGTTACCTCCACAAGATTCAGTTAAATAGCTAATCCATAATTAGCTGGGGTTAATCCATTCTATCAGATAGGGGAGTAAGGTGTGTTTTCTTTGCTAATTACCTACTCCACTGTCTCACAACTGGGAGTCTCACAACTGGGAGTAGACCCTTCGGTGCACCCCACCCGACTGCTTTGCCGATCGCTACGCTACCATCGCATGCAATCAATTAAAACTTAATGTAGACATAATCATGGATGATTGGCCTATCGATCATCACTCATGGCACCTACCAGTTCTTTATTGTTATTTCTGCAAGTCGATTGAAACCCGATTTTGACTCTCAACTAAACGATCTTGATCTTTAATACTTGTGTATTATTTGATTGAACAGAAAAAGAAAAATGTGGAAATTTAACAGTCATAGTTTTCAAGTTTGCTAAGTATATTCTATATTAAAGCTGTGATTCGCTTGTGGAGCCAATCAACAATATTTTAATGATAAATGGCGTACATCGTCACAAAGGACGGGCATTTCACAGGAGTAAAGGAAAGAGGTGCCTAGACGTGGGCGTATTCGGTCTTCTTTGGTAAAATATTAGTGATAAATCAATGAACATATTGTCGGCTAATCTTTGATTGATGGCTTTTGCATCGTAAATGTCCATTCGTAACACCTCTGCCACTCTTCAAACAACACGAGTCATAGTTGCGTACTAATAATGGGTGTTTTTATTCTCGCAGTACTATATGTGAGCGGGACAAACGGTTTACACCGAGTCCAACAGAGACTACGAGGGGAAGGCGGCGAAGTCAGGTTAACGCTTGAGGAGCAGATGTCCTGGATGTGTGGGTTGGTCAGTGTTCGTCTACTCTATCCGCGCTCTTCCCGCTGTCTTGAATATTTACTCCAGACATCGTAAATGATCATGAGAAATGCGAACCACCACGGCTGAGTCATTCGCCCTCTAATACGGCGGAGTCCTTCGCTCTCTAATACGGTGGAGACCTTCTCCCACTGATACGGCGGAGACCTTCGCCCGTTAATACGATGGAGACCTTCGCCCACTGATACGGCGGAGACCATCGCCCATTGATACGGTTGAGACCTTCGCCCACTAATACGGCGGAGACCTTTGCCCACTGATACGGCGGAGACCATCGCCCATTGATACGGTTGAGACCTTCGCCCACTCATGCGGCGGAGACCTTCGCCCACTGATACGGCGGAGACCTTCGCCCACTGATACGGCGAGGACCTTCGTCCAGTCTGTATACACTAGTCAGAGGGAAGCTTTTGTCTTGTATTCATACCCGCAGATGAGACAGCGTTGTATTTGGGTGGAGGACAGTGGTATTGACCACTCAGAGATTAGAAACACATTCGACATCTGGAACCAAGTTGGACAGTTATTGGGAGGCATACCAAGGAGGATTATCGACCAGGCAACTAACGAACACCACAGCTGAACCCTACCATTATATCCCTGGCTGGGGTTTATATTCGGCAGGGAATGTCTAAATTGGCACCAGGACATTTGTGCAATATAACATAATAATGACAAATCTCTGACCAGAAGTAATGGGAATCGAAACAATGACAAACCAGTTGTTGACCAGGCACTGGTCTGAGTCCAGTGAGAAGTCAGACTTGACCTGAGCCTCAGACATGCTGTCTTCATAAACATTCATCAGACGGGCTTGTGTAGCTCATGTCGAATACTCCAAGTAAATCACCAAACTGGTATAACGAGGTCAGTGAGGGACGCATATGTATTGATGGAGAATGTCGAGGTGTATTCTAACTGGTATAACGAGGTCAGTGAGGGACGCATATGTATTGATGGAGAATGTCGAGGTGTATTCTAACTGGTATAACGAGGTCAGTGAGGGACGCATATGTATTGATGGAGAATGTCGAGGTGTATTCTAACTGGTATAACGAGGTCAGTGAGTGGGACATATGTATTGATGGAGAATGTCGAGGTGTATTCTAACTGGTATAACGAGGTCAGTGAGGGACTATATGTATTGATGGAGAATGTCGAGGTGTATTCTGACTGGGAGGTCAGTGAGGGACGCATATGTATTGATGGAGAATGTCGAGGTGTATTCTAACTGGTATAACGAGGTCAGTGAGGGACGCATATGTATTGATGGAGAATGTCGAGGTGTATTCTAACTGGTATAACGAGGTCAGTGAGGGACGCATATGTATTGATGGAGAATGTCGAGGTGTATTCTAACTGGTATAACGAGGTCAGTGAGGGACGCATATGTATTGATGTGAGAATGTCGAGGTGTATTCTAACTGGTATAACGAGGTCAGTGAGGGACGCATATGTATTGATGGAGAATGTCGAAGTGGATTCTAACTGGTATAACGAGGTCAGTGAGGGACGCATATGTATTGATGGAGAATGTCGAAGTGGATTCTAACTGGTATAACGAGGTCAGTGAGGGACGCGTCCCTCACTGACCTCGTTATACCAGTTAGAATCCACTTCGACATTCTCCATCAATACATATGCGTCCCTCACTGACCTCGTTATACCAGTTAGAATACACCTCGACATTCTCCATCAATACATATGCATCCCTCACTCCCCTGGTTTTACCAGTTAGAATACACCTCGACATTCTCCATCAATACATATGCGTCCCTCACTGACCTCGTTATACCAGTTAGAATACACCTCGACATTCTCCATCAATACATATGCGTCCCTCACTGACCTCGTTATACCAGTTAGAATACACCTCGACATTCTCCATCAATACATATGCGTCCCTCACTGACCTCGTTATACCAGTAAGAATACACCTCGACATTCTCCATCAATACATATGCATCCCTCACTCCCCTCGTTATACCAGTTAGAATACACCTCGACATTCTCCGTCAATACATATGCGTCCCTCACTGACCTCGTTATACCAGTTAGAATACACTTCGACATTCTCCATCAATACATATGCGTCCCTCACTGACCTCGTTATACCAGTTAGAATACACCTCGACATTCTTCATCAATACATATGCGTCCCTCACTGACCTCGTTATACCAGTTAGAATACACCTCGACATTCTCCATCAATACATATGCGTCCCTCACTGACCTCGTTATACCAGTTAGAATACACCTCGACATTCTCCATCAATACATATGCGTCCCTCACTGACCTCGTTATACCAGTTTGGTGATTTACTTGGAGTATTCGACATGAGCTACACAAGCCCGTCTGATGAATGTTTATGAAGACAGCATGTCTGAGGCTCAGGTCAAGTCTGACTTCTCACTGGACTCAGACCAGTGCCTGGTCAACAACTGGTTTGTCATTGTTTCGATTCCCATTACTTCTGGTCAGAGATTTGTCATTATTATGTTATATTGCACAAATGTCCTGGTGCCAATTTAGACATTCCCTGCCGAATATAAACCCCAGCCAGGGATATAATGGTAGGGTTCAGCTGTGGTGTTCGTTAGTTGCCTGGTCGATAATCCTCCTTGGTATGCCTCCCAATAACTGTAACAATCTCTGAGTGGTCAATACCACTGTCCTCCACCCAAATACAACGCTGTCTCATCTGCGGGTATGAATACAAGACAAAAGCTTCCCTCTGACTAGTGTATACAGACTGGACGAAGGTCCTCGCCGTATCAGTGGGCGAAGGTCTCCGCCGTATCAGTGGGCGAAGGTCTCCGCCGCATGAGTGGGCGAAGGTCTCAACCGTATCAATGGGCGATGGTCTCCGCCGTATCAGTGGGCAAAGGTCTCCGCCGTATTAGTGGGCGAAGGTCTCAACCGTATCAATGGGCGATGGTCTCCGCCGTATCAGTGGGCGAAGGTCTCCATCGTATTAACGGGCGAAGGTCTCCGCCGTATCAGTGGGAGAAGGTCTCCACCGTATTAGAGAGCGAAGGACTCCGCCGTATTAGAGGGCGAATGACTCAGCCGTGGTGGTTCGCATTTCTCATGATCATTTACGATGTCTGGAGTAAATATTCAAGACAGCGGGAAGAGCGCGGATAGAGTAGACGAACACTGACCAACCCACACATCCAGGACATCTGCTCCTCAAGCGTTAACCTGACTTCGCCGCCTTCCCCTCGTAGTCTCTGTTGGACTCGGTGTAAACCGTTTGTCCCGCTCACATATAGTACTGCGAGAATAAAAACACCCATTATTAGTACGCAACTATGACTCGTGTTGTTTGAAGAGTGGCAGAGGTGTTACGAATGGACATTTACGATGCAAAAGCCATCAATCAAAGATTAGCCGACAATATGTTCATTGATTTATCACTAATATTTTACCAAAGAAGACCGAATACGCCCACGTCTAGGCACCTGCTTTCCTTTACTCCCTGTGAAATGCCCGTCCTTTGTGACGATGTACGCCATTTATCATTAAAATATTGTTGATTGGCTCCACAAACGAATCACAGCTTTAATATAAAATATACTTAGCAAACTTGAAAACTATGACTGTTAAATTTCCACATTTTTCTTTTTCTGTTCAATCAAATAATACACAAGTATTAAGGATCAAGATCGTTTAGTTGAGAGTCAAAATCGGGTTTCAATCGACTTGCAGAAATAACAATAAAGAACTGGTAGGTGCCATGAGTGATGATCGATAGGCCAATCATCCATGATTATGTCTACATTAAGTTTTAATTGATTGCATGCGATGGTAGCGTAGCGATCGGCAAAGCAGTCGGGTGGGGTGCACCGAAGGGTCTACTCCCAGTTGTGAGACTCCCAGTTGTGAGACAGTGGAGTAGGTAATTAGCAAAGAAAACACACCTTACTCCCCTATCTGATAGAATGGATTAACCCCAGCTAATTATGGATTAGCTATTTAACTGAATCTTGTGGAGGTAACTTAATGAAACTCTAAAGATAAAGTAATTAACCTACTCAGGTAAATGGCTTTAAAAATAAACACTTTGTGTGGGTAACTTCGTGATCATTTGAAAGAGAAATTAATTTACCTACTCAGATTTACGTGTTTGAAAATCTAGCAATAACTGTTGTAACTATAATTAATCCAAATGTATTTATTAACCTTTGACTGCTCTTTCCGATCACCATTATGGCAGGCCTTCAACAAGTAGAATATATCACCAGTTCACGATAATCTTTTTCAGTATTTCAGTATCTATTGAAAACAATAAATGCTCTTCAACGAACAATGTCTTCTGTGTTAATTAACTCATTAATGAACTATGCCTCCTGCGGGTACTCTTCAGCAACAGGGCTGTTCCCACTTTCATCGTAGGGATGGGGAAGCACCACCTGTGTGCACTGAACCATTAATTAATATGTCTCACAACTGGGAGTTCTCACAAATGGGAGGACACCCACCGAAGTGTCCGGCCTTGTCATGATGTATTGTACTGTGAAGCATTTCGAGTCGGGGGTCATCTCAAAAACAATATTATTTTAAATAATTAATCCTCGCAAAGACACGAGGGCCTGTGCTTGGCAGTAGGGAAAATAATGTGGTTCAGGGGCTGTGAGACAGACTACTGGTCTGTCTGTGGTCGCTGTTGCAAGAGCCTTTAATTGCTCACGACAAACAAGTTTTAATCTTAGGATGAGAGTGCACCAAACCAGAACTGTTGCCGACCGCCCGAGGCCGGGAGCGTCACTGAACCCTGACTATGCCTGGGTCGTCTAATTGCTACTGTTTACCTGTTTTAAGACGAAACAGGTTGATACCCCGGGAAAATCAAGCAATACCATTACGTCATCTTCGGAACAGATTGTTACTGCAACTTCCAGAAGTAGGGAGATGTTTGGTGGAGGGATAACTGCACAAATGATACAGGGAATCGCTTGCGTGCCGCTGGACTTCACAATGGACCTCATGATGGACCAATTTTAACGTCTCTTCTTCGCCACAATCGACTGGTGTGGTCGCCACAAGACCCATACGGTTCAATCAAAGACAATGGAATTCAGTTGTCTTCAGCGACGAATCTCGATTCACATTTAGATTTGCCGACGGCAAAGCCCGAGTGTACCGCAGGCAAGGTGAACGTCACGCTCAAGTCTGCGTCCGTGAAGTGGACAGATTTGGTGGGGACAGAGTAATGGTATGGGGTTCGTTTTGCGCACACGTGCGTTCTCCCCTTGTTGTCGTTCGAGGGAACTTAAATGCTGCCCTGTACAAAGATAATATTTTGCAACCTGTCCTGCTTACATTTATGCAGCGACATGACCCTGGAATGTCGTTCCAACAAGACAACCCACTTAGTGGTTGGATTTAGCGCTATATCAATTTTCAGTATTAATCTTTATTATCATTAAGACAACGCTAAATCGCATACAGCGATTCTTACACAGAATATTCTACGAAATACCGATATTCACGTTCTGGATTGGCCGTCGCATAGCCGACACCTCAATCCTATCGAACACGACTGGGAACTTTGGCGACGTGTGGATCGTCAGCAAGTTAATCCACTACAGACGTTGCAATATCTTCAACGTCACCTTGTTGTGCAATGGCGACGTCTTCCTCGGGGTCATTTCTGGTGTTCCCCGCCGTGATATTGCTGGAATATTGCTAAAAGCGGCGTAAAACTAAACTCACTCACTCACTCACTCTTCCTCGGGGTGTGTTTGCTAACGTTTTAAGATCAACGAGGAGACGTTGTGTGGCTGTAAGAGACGCTAGAGCAGGCAACAGCCCTTACTGAAGACCTCAATCGAATTGTTCTCCACGCTGTGAACTTCAACTTGGAGGGTACGTTGTTTCGTTGTTTTCCTTTGGTGTCAAGACGTTCTATGCACAGCATACAACTAAAATTATTGTCTTAAACCTAATATTAAAAGCCTAGTCCTAAAAATCCCGAGTCTCAATTTTTCCGTTTTGCACAGTAGATATGTCCATCATTGTAAAGGCAGTTTATTCATGTTCCATTTAAATGTAACTGAAAATGTTTATTCCTGTATAGCCCAATCAGAATGCAACATTTACATTCTAACGTCACTTATTTCTGTTAATGTAAACCATCATCATCATCATCATAATACATATAAACCTGTATGCTTGTACTTGTATGAAGAAGACGAGTGAGTGGTGGACACCGGGTACCCGGTCACAACATTGGTCGACGTCTACCAGTGTCCGCAAATAAAGGCTCAGGTTTTATGTTCGATCCCCGACCAATCCGTATAAGTAACTTAGTGGAGGAAGGAATCCGCCGCATGTGCTGGGACCATCTTGCATGTTTCCTTCCCTTTATACCATGTAAAACAAAGTCAGACCCATTCGAACGTCGTAATACAGTTTTGGGCATACGCGTGGGATGTTGATGAAGAAGCATGATGAAGCAACCCTGAAGGAAATATCACAATACATATATTTCGCGATAGGTTTCATTTTTCACAAATTGACACTACAACAAAGGAAATCGTTAAATCGCAAAGTGATTGCGCACAGCAAAGCTTGTTTAGAACGCCGCTAGTCAACCGAAGCTGTATAGTCCCTTAGCAAAGAAACCCATACTATAACTTTATATTACGATTTGTTATAACGTTACAATACGAAGTATAGAAGACGTGAAGGGGCAACGAGCATCACTGTCAGCAGCGTCAAGTCTCATTAAGCAAAACACCCATTACTGCCTGTACAGTCCTTTCTTCTCTCCTGACACTGCCAATCGCTGAAAATTATCTAATTCCCAGCAGGTATACATTTACCAACGGCTAAACCGTAAACTTAAGGTGTCTATACCGACAATAGATTAGCACCACCTACCGCGCCTGGTAAACCTTATCGTCATAGGGAGATACTGCTTTCATACATCGTCAGAGTAGTTAATGTTGCACAAGAAGATGAGTTGGATATACGTATCCTTGGCTTGTCACACTTTCTTACATAAACCTATGGAACTTACATCTCTTCCTTCTCGGTCCTCGAGGTAAGAAGATAGGAATTTTATTCCTATTTTAAGGCTAACGTTATTTTGCTGTTACGGCCCAGAAAATGTCACAGTTCAGTTGAACCAGTACAGCGATATTGTAGTGTTCAGTTCGATGTACCATTGTATTGGTTTTAATTGACTGTCATTAATATGTTGTTTACCGTTTAATACTTAGGCACTCACTATCCATTGATGTTTCATGTGTATTTCGTCGTTGGCTCCGTTTTATGTCCTAAAATACCAAACCAGTGTTACTTTGTCATATTTCAACATCCGCGAGTATGTTCCCATTTTGTGTCCTTACATATCTGTTTTTGTATGCTAGATCTAGATTTACGTATGTTAGCTTTTCTTACACGTAGCACAGTGACCTAAAAGCTCCCAGAGACAACACAACTACTGCAGCAATACTTCCGATCAAATGTTATAGGAGTAGATTTACCCCCTATATCCAATGCTATAACCATAACACATTCGGGTTCATCATCAAGAATAAGTATTTGAATATTATAACTGATTCGTTTTTTTCTCAACTTTTGAATTTGGAACTTCACCATCGTAGTAATTGTTCAAATACGTTATTGCCTTCTTTCATATACTAAAAGGCAAACGTGACACGAAAACAACAAACAGTTTTAACGTTACACTTTTACTAAAAAAAATGAAATGTTATGAAATGTTATTTTTAGGAAAGACAACTTTCTAAGATATGGTAACGATCTACAGTCCATAAGAACAAAACACCTGGTATATACAAATGAAACACAATATATAAGAGGATATCTTATCAAGTTCATACGGCCCTTATCGAGTGTATCCACCATCTGCATTGACGCAAACCCTCATTGAGGCCACTAAACGTCGATGAAAGTCCCGGGAAAGATCATTCCCACCTAAATGAACCATATTACATTTGGCGGTGTACCTGCGGAGTTATAGGAGGAATCGGATGAAGTCGTAAACGTCGCTCAATCTTATCCCAGACGTGTTGAATAGGCAACAAACTAGGGTATCTCAGGTTAAACATCAACACTATTTTGATTAAGATACTACCACTACCTGTGTTCTGCCATTGTCCTGTCGAAACGTCACTCCAGGGCCGTTCTCTTGCAAAAACGGTAAAACGGCCATTTCTACTGGGTCTACCCTCAATCACAATTATTGTCGCCTTTGCTTCAGCTGTTATCCCAAACCAGATCATAACTTAAGTGCTCCCCACAGTAAAAGTTGTCCCCTCCACTGGAAACTTCTAAGTCGATGTTCTGACGTCAGAATTGACCGTCGGGTTGGCATCTTGCAAGGGTGCGGTTAGATTTGCTCCAAGACTGTACTGAGTGCTGAGCCCAAGGATGTATAGTAATTCTATCGAAGTGGCAAGTCTAGATAAGCTGACAGTAGGGACCCAAGTCTGTTATTTAATAGTTTTTTAGAAATTATCATTTAAACTATTAACGTTTACCTTAGAGACTTGTGGAAGTCTAGGGTGCGGTACACGCGAAGTGTTCTCGCAGATACACATCTGTCGCCCGGTATGGTGCGGGTATGTAAGGATTGTCTTGACGTAGGGTCGCTACTAGTGGCGGAAGCCACTGAGGGGACTGGCGTGTCTATGGAATCGACGAGAAACGTCACGCTGCGAGGCTGTGTAGCTCTAGATGTCTCATGTTTCGCGAGGCTTGGCATGTCAAACCTATTTCTGACTTCTTCACTTCTTAAAGACTGCATTGAATGGAAATCTTGCGCGTCTGGTTATCTGGACTTTTGAAGTAAACATTACTGGCTATTTTTCTCATATATATCATGCTTCTCGCAAGCTTCGTTCAGTTCGTACATCAACAGCTTGGGTGAGTTTCTTCCACCATTTTAACACACACTTTCTCCGATTCAAATCCAAAAAGTCATTCGTAGGGTACTAGTGAAAACATTCCATGTCACAATAACTTTGTGTCGGACTATATTCCGCAGACCATAGCAAAACTTTGTTCGCTGTCCGTGTATAGAAGAAAGAAAATGAAATACTATCGACCAGATTTGACGACAGTGCTTCACACATTATACAACATGGTGATGCGCAATGCACTACAATTATGGGACTTGAAATGCAGTCAAGAGAATTCAATATTTGATTGTTATTTTGTACAGATACAGACATACATTCCATGATGTTCTGATGAACCATGCTGATGCACAATGTGCAACTGTTGTTGGATGTTGCCCACTCGCATGGTTATTAGTGTGAGATTAATTGTGACGGTTGCTATATTCTTCAAACGCAGTCGGTTTCTACTTTCAGGATAAAACTCGAGATGAATGCAGTCGAACAGGTGCTAAATTTTACAGTGCATAAGAAACGAAATATTGATACTACGTATTACATGCATTTTTAAAAAAAGTTTAGGACCCAGGAGTCTCCTTCAACCTATGGGTCTGATGGCGTCTGTAGCATCCATTTCTGTACACACGTATTTACTTCCATGGGGAGGTAGTGCATACCCGGCGTGTTGATATTTCTAACAACAAAGGGTCCATGTACAATGTACTCCAATACAAAATGCCGGATTTAACTGGCCCATCACAGTCCGTTTGTGCTGCATAATCATTACACTGTTATTCCGTCTGGGCGATCGATGGCTATATATAGCAGTCGGAGCAAGAGTTGTTCGAGTCGACCAATGTCAATGAAGACATTAAAATGTTAATTCTTTCCAGTTAATCAATCAAGTACTCATGTCACACGGGTTATTTATTTACATAATTAATTGAGGCGAAAGATCAATATATTAAATTATCTACAAGAGATTTTCAAACATGGCATGGTGAATACATAAAACTCTGTCCAATGTTTCATCATCGGAGACCTATAACATCTCTCGCGTGCACACGTGCTTTGTTTACCCAATGAGCACAAGCAGTGAAATCCTGTATGGTATTAAATTCAGATTAAATGGGCTGCTTCGATAGCTCTGGAAATATTTGTTTAAGTGGCATACAAACCATTATACTATTTGCAATGGTCGCACTGAGAAGCTTGTCAGATTTGATTACACAAACTTTCTTGTACTGTGCCTTGATATTGGACATGAAAATTGACATGAGAATTCATAATTGTAAGAAAAAGACACCGGCTTCCAAACTATACCCACCTAGGCTCTTAGTGACGTTGGATTTTTTCAATTCATCTATATTATAACAGTTTGAAAGCTAACAGCCTCTCCTTGGAGATTCCGCTTTTAAGATCCCACATTCGTGAATTGATTATAATAGGTGTTTGGAGACATCCGTAAAAAGGACAAATTTTGTTTACGCCTTATTTCTCAGCGCATGGACACAGGCACAGATTTTTATTTCAGATAATTTAATTGGTGGTATTTGGATGAATTTCGACCGACCTTAAGATTTGGATGGGTCTTGGCCAATGCACATCACTTAACAACTACTAGCATAGTAGCGGGTATATTCTATTCTGATAGCAAAATCTTCTTTATAATGGCTTTTTATTTATGGCTTAAAGTTCGACGAATATGTTTTTCATCATCTCGACATTATTTTTTGAATTAATTTGATTTTTTTAACTTCCGTATTCAGCCAGTACTGCCTACCAACCTCTTTTGATTGTCCCAATATTCAAAGTCAAACTCTACCCGTGAAGATCCGGGTTACAATTGATCCTCAGTAACCCATGCTTGTCGTAAGAAGCGACTAACGGGATCGGGAGGTCAGGCTTGCTGACGTACATATCATCGTATCCATAGATCGATGCTCATGATGCTGGTCACTGGATTCTCTGGTCCAGACTCGATTTCTTACAGACCGCCGCCATATAGCTGGAATATTGCTGAGTGCGGCGTAAAACTAAACTCAGCCACTCACTCACGAAGTCGAACCCTGACACAATCTATGCACACTGTATTACACAGATAACCTAAATACGTTTGGTTGTTTGATTATTTTGACCCTACGGGCACACCATACATTGATTTTCGTGCTGTACGTGTATGTTGTACAGGGTGGGGTGGGGTGGGGTGCGTCTGTCCTTTAGATAGATATCAATAGATAAGTCCCTCACGTGACCCATACTCTGGTTGCTAAGAACGTTATCCATGGATAATCCAACCGTCACGTTATCCTGTCCCTTTGATACGTCAGTTATGATTTATTGACCAGAAGTTTAACCTAAATGAAACAGAGACTACAACCCAGTCCAGGTTGAAATATTTGAGTTACTGTAATTAGACATCTTCAAATTTATCTCTGGGTATATGTGTATGCCCCGGTTGTTAAGTAATGACGGGGAACCAATGTTATTGTTTGACTGGCCTATTGTAGCCAGTAAACTCTATGTGTATACAGTAAAACTTGAGTTTAAAACTAAAGCTGTGAGTTACTAACTGTTACACTGACACAGTTGTCAGGTGCCCGTCTCACCTCTGGTACCGATAATGTGTATACTTATCGCTTGAGTTCCAACATCAGTAGAATACTTAGGTTTCTATGTCCTATCGGTCATCATTTCTTGTGAGCCCTGGTCATTCACTGATCATTTAGACAGACAAGTTTATATTCCTAATTTAGGAGAGTTATTCCATGAAAGATACACTAGAAACTATATAGTTAAGCTCAATGTCAGTGCATGTTGGCTCTCCTCAGTGATAAGTCTGGTATGCCCTGGGCTGCAAGGTTCTACCGTCGATATTGTCGTCAAGTAGTGATGTTTACTTGGTCGACACATGAAATGTATTCATATTGAAATTGACCTCTTGAACTACAAAATGAATACGTTTTGGAGCTCTTTTGTCTTTATTTTTGTAGGTATTTTTCATTTCTTTTCACGTTTTTCAACTGGAAATGGTGGTATAGCCACCTTCTGTTGTCTGAAAGGGAAAACAAACATAAGAAAAAATTGTATAATAAATAATGCAATAGGAATATGTTACTATTCTTTAGTTCCTTAACACCCGTGAAGATCCGGGTTAGAATTGATCTTCTATCGTGGGCACTTTGACGGGATATGGGTTTTATCGGTGAATATAGACATGGTTGTATATTCTCTGAGTTAAGTTAAAGTTGTGTTATCCAAATCTAAATCACAGTGGTGTCAATATAAATGAAATGTCAACAGCTTATTATCATGACCATCAGCACAGCCATGTACAGGTCAGCTGCCTGCGTGTAATTAACCCTAATTAACCGAGTATGATCGCAGGCCTACCATACAAACGGTGAACAAATCTCCAAGGAGATATCATATGATCTCACACAAGCGACATCTCCTGTAGAACACAGTTTTGGATGATAAATTTCTTTCAGTTATCTCTGTGATACCGAACCTTCCGAAAATTCCAACGTTTGAGTGTATGCCAGTGATTTTTGATGATAAATAGAATCTCACCCCCGTGTCTTCTGATATCAAATATATCAACACACGTTGATAAAAGTAAAAATATTTGTAACTTTATCAACTCGTGGTGATATATTTGATATCAAAAGACACTCGGGTGAGATTCTCTATTTATCATCAAAAATCACTCTTCATTAGTTTTCAATGAAATATGTACATCTCTGAGCACGGTACTGCCATTAGAACTGCGGTGAAGCTATGTCATAGCATTGTGACCTCATCAAGGTCATGACGTCATAGCATTGTCTCGGCATTGGACAAAATCTACTGTCAAATCTCACACAAGCAATATCTCCTGTGGAACACAGTTTTGGATGATAAATATGAAGAACCAATGCACCACATCGGT
The DNA here is from genome assembly GCF_003918875.1 of Haliotis rubra. Taxonomy (NCBI): domain Eukaryota; kingdom Metazoa; phylum Mollusca; class Gastropoda; order Lepetellida; family Haliotidae; genus Haliotis; species Haliotis rubra. The sequence goes on along the minus strand of NW_025766747.1, from coordinate 5,065 downwards.
GTGCTCAGTGCCCATTATTGACCTTATGTCAACAGCGGGCGGGAGAAACCAAATACCTTTGTTATCTGTAAGTCAACGAAGAGGGGAATTGCTATCAACCTTGCGACGTCGTGACTGTCCCTTATTGACCTTATGTCAACAGCGGGCGGGAAAAACCAAATACTTTTGTTGTCTTTAAGTCAAGGAAGAGGGGAATTGCTATCGACCTTGTGACGTCATGACTGCCCCTTATTGACCTTATATCAACAGCGGACGAGGACGCCAAACACCTCTATTGTCACGAAGCCAACGGCGAGGGGGAATTGCTATCGACCTTGCGACGTCGTGGCTGTCCCTCGTTGACCTTAGATATCAACAGCGGACAGGAACGCCAAATACCTCTGTTGTCACGAAGTCAACAGCGAGTCGAATGTCTATCGATCCGATGTCAACGGTGACAGGAATGGATAGTGTTCTCGGACCGACAGAGGCTCGCCTTGTGTAGACCGACGGCAGATGAAAAAGCGTCCGTTGTACGCGCTGTGCAGACATTGTGTCAACCTCGACCCCGTCGACGTCGTGACCAGATTAAATACACTTTTGTTTATTAGTGACGCAAAGAAGGATATAAAAGAAGGTATAAAAATCCTAACGTCATACAGTTCTCCAGCATATCGTCCAGCATATCGTAGCTGCTCTTTGGAAGTTACTATAGCTCCACCAACTATGTCCAAGTCTCTTCCGCTGCGGAAATGTTGAAACCTATGATCACCTGCGTTTCGCGAGAAGAACTCATGAAAAAAGTGGACACAGATGGAATCCTAATCCAAGAAGATACAGCGAGATGGAAAGCGAGTTGCCGAAGAACTTATTGATGGAGATTGTCTGACCTGATGAAGTCAATGTCCACGGGGAACTTCTGTGTAATGTTGTATTATCTCCTGCAGTGAGGAAAGAAGCACGTCGCCGTTTTAATGTGCTACTGAACAATCGGTACAAGGAAGCCCTTGAAAGGTCAACTCATCTTATCTTCATGGGTCAAGCCCGGTCCAAAACAACCGAACATTTAACAAAATTAAATTTTTCTGATGCACTGAAGGTGGAGTCAACGAAAACGTGTCGGACGAATCGCTGAGCTAATCCCAGTCGGACGAACCGCTGAGCCAGAGTTTCTCTTAGGTGAGTAATAAATAGAAAATAATAATTTTACAATAAAGAAGCAACTGTTCGAGTGTAAGCACGGTAAGGCCAAGGTTGATTGTATATGTTTTACGCAAATGTGGAAGGTAGCAGTTTGTTATATGTTTGTTACATAAAAATGTCCTAGGAAAGATCTCTAGTAACTCATTCCTTGTGCGGATACCATAATATTCGATGTCACCATGGTAAGAGTTAAGCTCGTTTCTTGTATGTTTATACGTAAATGTAAAACATGTACACGTAGAAATGAAATGTTACAGGAACGATCTCTTCACTCCTAGCTTTAATGTGTGTTTATTACCTTTTCACCAAACCCGTGTCCCCCTTTGTTTTTTCAGCTTCTACACATCACGAATACCAACCCTTCACCGATAATGTACAACGGTGAACCTATCGTTCACGAAGTGATTTAGTTACCTATGTGTTTCTCAATAAAACGTGAAATAACTGTTTGTTGTTTACTCAATCACAGACATCAGTTATGGATAGACCTAACGTCTCATGCTTTGTTCACAAAACAGTTACGATTAACTTTATGGTTGTGATGATCTCACTTTTCTTTACAATAACATTGTGATAAGATCACCTTAATCTTGTGTTTAATCGTAGCTGTTGTTGTTTTTGTGAAACAGCTCTATCTTTACTCGCACACGTTGACGCACGAACTGTGCTCTTTGTCCTGTGTATGTCAGGAGGACATCCGTAGCAAATATGTTGATATTACTCAACACGGCTAGACGACACCCACGTTATGATTGAAACCTTACAATCGATTGTGTGAATGTAGTGTAGACAAAACATATCCCAACTAAAAGCCTTTTGAACACTGTGTGACCCACACTGAACAAAAGTACGAAGCTCCTGAAGGGACATTTGCGTAACCAAAAATTAGAAAATAATCTCGTAATAACGACTTTAACTCTCATTATAAAGACTTATAATCCCGTTATAACGACTTTCCAAACACTCGAAATAACGAGTTCTAATCTCGTTATAACGACTTTAAACAAACTTATCTCGTAGCAACGATTTTTTAAATCTCGTTATAACGACTTTTCGTGGCCTTCATCTACTTCTGAATTGGGTCTTCTGCATGGACTGCTTAAGTTCATGGTTTGGGCCGACTTCGATGGTCTTTAGCGTCCTGCGTAACACCCTTCCTTGCTTGCCTTCCTGATACCTCCATTGTAGTTGCATCCCAAGGTTGGGCAGAGGCTTGGTGTATAAATCCGACCATTGACAGGAAGAGAGGAGACCCTGACGACGCATAAGTGTGAATGTGAGATGTAAATAATCTTGGCAGTTTGAACGGGGGCATTTTGACAACTGGCGTTAAGCACTTTCACGGAAAGCAAATCTAAAGAACTATGATGCAACTAGCATGTAATTTCCCATAGTTTGATTTGTGGGTGATTGTTTGATCTGTAGCCTGGCTGAAATCTGTTTCCCTGACATACTGTGAGCATAGTACATATTTAAACGTATTTGCTTTCTTCTCTGTCTATCTCATTATGATTAATAAAAGACTAGTATAGTTAAAATCGAAAGGGTTATGTGTACTGACTTTAGCAAGTCCTGAGAATATTTAGGTGTGAAGGTTAGTGCTCTGTACATGAGGCCATATCATTTCATTATCATAATGACCAAGTTATAGCAAGCAGTCACTGCGCATGGTTGAGCTGGTACTTCAGCTTAAAGGCGAATACGAACGAAACCAAAACTTTTGATATATTGGAAAGGATATTCTAAAAGTCACCTTCCGTGATTAAAATTGAACAAAAAGTTGGTAAAATAGTAATAAAAACACAAAAAACGTACTCGTATTTCCGCCTATTACGGAAACATCCGACAGTTATTGAGCAGAGGGGGTATCACGTGACATGACGTCATATGTGCCTGTTGCTGATGGCTTCCTCTTTGATTTTACCTTACAACTTAACAGTGTCCATGGATTCTGAAGCAGTAAAAGATGTTCCTGATGTCATTTCTGAAATGGATGTTAGACCGTATCAATACGATCCGGTTTACATCTTGCAAGACAATCTTCCAGTGAAGATGAAGAAGAAGAATCAAGCGAAACGGAGGCATCGCTTGAGGTCAAAATAAATTTTAAAATAGACCACATAATTTAACAAGAATACTATTTGTCAGCAAAATGTGACAGACCATATCATTTAACAAGAATACTATTTGTCAGCAAAATGTGATACAGTTCCAACCAGCAAACCCACCCCTATTAATATATGGCCAAAAAAATGTGATTGCAGTTCTTTTGTGTCAAATGGGTGAATGTAGAGTGTCTGGGATTTTTAAAATAATAGTAATTATGCTTCAGACGGGGGAAAATAGAAATTGTCTGCCACAAACATTACACTGGAATTATTTTGTTGAAAACATTAGGATCAAGAAACAACACGATTTGTATTGCTGTAGCGCTTGTTCTCTGGCAATATGGCGGACGCTTGTCACATATGACGTCACGAGCGGAAAGGTCACGTGAGTTCCAGCGGAATATGCATATAATGGCCGAAGCTCAGATAACAGAAACTGTTTTCGCGATAAAAGCATAATAAACCATATTTTTGAAATAAAATTGGGGTACATGTTTCCGATGACTTTATCTTTCACCCAGCAAATTATTGCAATTGTCTAGTATTCTCCTTTAAGTCATATGGCTGCTATGGCAAACCAGGGTCACTCACTCATTCACTCACCCACCCACACTTTCACACACTCGCTGTCATACACTCACTCACTCGTGGGCAGTGTGGTAGCCTAATGGTTAAAACATCCTCTCGTCACTCGGTGAAGACCTGGGTTCGATTCCCTACGTGGGTACAATATGTGAAGCCCATTTCTGGTGTCTCCCGCGTAATATTGCTGGAACATTGCTAAAAAGCAGCGTAAAACCATGAGAGAATCATGGTCACACAGTTTCCACAGGTGAGAGAGAATCATAGTCTCACAGTTCCCATCAGGTGAGAGAATCATAGTCTCACAGTTCCCATCAGGGGAGAGAATCATAGTCTCACAGTTCCCATCAGGTGAGAGAATCATAGTCTCACAGTTCCCATCAGGTGAGAGAATCATAGTCTTACAGTTCCCAACAGGTGAGAGAATCATAGTCTCACAGTTCCCATCAGGTGAGAGAATCATGGTCACACAGGGGCTTTCATCTACTTCTGAATTGGACCCGTGAAGGCCCGGGTTAGAATATACTGATCTTCAGTAACCCATGCTTGTCGTAAGAGGCGACTAACGGGATCGGGTGGTCAGGCTCGCTGACTTCATTGACAAATGTCATCGGTTCCCAATTGCGCAGATCGATGCTCATGCTGTTGATCACTGGATTGTCTGGTCCAGACTCGATTATTTACAGACCGCCGACATATAGCTTGAATATTGCTGAGTGTGGCGTAAAACTAAACTCACTCACTCACTCACTAACTCGTAGAACAACATACAGGGGTGCATTCGAGAACATACGGCAAGGACAAACTGAATTCGTTGGAGTCACGTGATCCACCCATACAACACTGAATCAGCGTAGTAAACTTCCATATGTTACATTACTATTGACAGCTAAAAAGACAGACACAGAAAGATAACTGTACCTTTTTATTTGTAAACAAGTGTGTGTGTGTGTGTGAGTGAGAGAGAGAGAGAGAGAGAGAGAGAGAGAGAGAGAGAGAGAGAGAGAGAGAGAGAGAGAGAGAGAGAGAGAGAGAGAGAGAGAGAGAGAGAGAGAGAGAGAGAGAGAGAGAGAGAGACTGAGAGGACTGGAATGAAACCACACAGACACACATACACAAGATGGTGTTCACCTAAACATATTGCAGCCGATTCGGCGGTTTTACTTTACGCCGACATGCGCGTTTTAAGTCCA